>NC_047576.1:21973500-23294000 GCF_011004845.1 Esox lucius
CAGTGAGCTGTGTAAGGACATCAGGAATAAAATTGTAGACCTGCACAAGGCTGGGATGGGCTACAGGACAATAGGCAAGCAGCTTGGTGAGAAGGCAAAAACAGTTGGCGCAATTATTAGAAAATGGAAAGTTCAAGACGACGGTCAATCTCCCTCGGTCTGGGGCTCCATGCAAGATCTCACCTTGTGGGGCATCAATGATCATGAGGAATGTGAGGGATCAGCCCAGAACTACATGGCAGGACCTGGTCAATGACCTGAAGAGAGCTGGGACCACAGTCTCAAAGAAAACCATTAGTAACACACTATGCCGTCATGGATTAAAATCCTGCAGTGCACGCAAGGTCCCCCTGCTCAAGCCAGCGCATGTCCAGGCCCGTATGAAGTTTGCCAATGACCATCTGGATGATCCAGAGGAGGAATGGGAGAAGGTCATGTGGTCTGATGAGACAAAAATAGAGCTTTTTGGTCTAAACTTCACTCGCCGTGTTTGGAGGAAGAAGAAGGATGAGTACAACCCCAAGAACACCATCCCAACCGTGAAGCATGGAGGTGGAAACATTCTTTGGGGATGCTTTTCTGCAAAGGGGACAGGACGACTGCACTGTATTGAGGGGAGGATGGATGGGTCCATGTATCGCGAGATCTTGGCCAACAACCTCCTTCCCTCAGTAAGAGCATTGAAGATGGGTCGTGGCTGGGTCTTCCAGCATGACAACGTCCCGAAACGCACAGCCAGGGCAACTAAGGAGTGGCTCCGTAAGAAGCATCTCAAGGTCCTGGAGTGGCCTAGCCAGTCTCCAGACCTGAACCCAACAGAAAATCTTTGGAGGGACCTGAAAGTCTGTATTGCCCATCGACAGCCCCGAAACCTGAAGGATCTGGAGAAGGTCTGTATGGAGGAGTGGGCCAAAATCCCTGCTGCAGTGTGTGCAAACCTGATCAAGAACTACAGGAAACGTATGATCTCTCACGTGTACCTCCTTTCTCATGTTTTCTCTTTTTTAATTCAGGGAAAAACACATTGAAAATATTGTTTTTCAAGTGTGCCCTGTTTACATTGATAAAAGCCTACTACAATCAAAAACAAAACACAAAAAGCAAGCCCTCCAACTTTAGATTTCTGTAATCAGGCACACAGGACATATGGGAGGAAGCAAGCATACTTCTCCTCAAGCGACATCTCTAGAAATACTTTAAACTCATTAACAATCACAAGGCATACTGTATGCTTCAACTTATTTTGTAGAAAATTTCCTTTAAGCAAAGCCTAAAAATTGAAGGCGGCTTTTACCAGCTCTGAGGCTGCTTGAAGGAAATTGGTTTTATTTCTCTCTCTCCCACATTTCTCTCACTTGTATTGTTAATGCCCCTTCGGTCCCTGACTGGTGTGTCAGATAGGGAATATTGGACTGGTTCAATCACCCACTCCAGTGATGGGTTTATCACCCTCTTATCTCTTTTCAGTCATGGGCTGGGCTGCCAATAAACCTGTGTACGTGCATGAGTGTGCTATAGTTTTGTCAGAACCACAGATACATGAATGATTTCTAAAGTCAACCTTTGGACTGTTTGATTGTTCCACTGTCCAATGGGCCTATCCTTCAGATTGTTCCCCTGTCCCCAAGACTCAGCGAACTGATAACCAACATGTTTAGAAACCTTTTGTTTTTCTATTCCTGACGGGAAAACCAGAAAATCCAGAAATCCATATTCCCTTTCTCCTTGCGCTGAATATAACCCAAACCATGATAAACTTAATTTAACCTTTTGCCAAAACTATCTCTGAAGCCTAACCCTTAACTCAAACTCAACCCCAATTGTACAGTAATATGCAGTACAATTAAGTGTTAAGACACTCTAAACAATTGAATTACAGCCATTTCTTTAAACAGCAACTCTTAAATAGAATTTTTTACATTGCACTACAGACAAAGAAACATTTAAACAAAGAAAACTATCAAAAATATATTCCTTTTTTATAACAAATCAGTATTTTTGGGGCCTCCCTTAGAATCCAGAATTGAAGCCATTTGCTTTGCTGGATTGTTGTGTATTCTTCTCAGGCAGTCTTGTGGTATATTCTTCTTGCAGGATATTCCATGACTCTCCCCTTGGCTTTCATCCCAGTTTCTGTCTTCCACCTGCCCATTTTCCAAAAATGTTTTCATAACATTTCTTCTCACCAACTCACAAGATATCCATTATCTTATAAGACATTATTGTTGAATTGTATTACGTACAACTCCTTTTCTGAAAAAGTTGGGACGCTGTGTAAAGATTAAAGAAAAAAAGAATGCAATGATCTGCAAATCATTTTTTTGAAAATGTTTTTTGTTTCTTGTAAAACATATGCTCACTTTGAATTTGATGACAGTAACACGTTTCAAAAAGTTGGGAAAGGGGCAACAAAAGACTGGAAAAGTTATGTAATGCAAATAAAAACCTAGTGGAACATCTCACAACTAACTGGCTTAATTGGCACCAGGCCAGTAAAATGGTTGGGAATAAAAAGAACATCCCAGAGAGAATGAATCTTTCAGATGTGGAAGGGGTTCACTCTGTGAAAGACTGCACAGGCAAATAGTGTAACAATTTGAGAATAATGTTTGTCAATATAAAATTGCAAAGAGTTTGGGGATCTCATCATCTACAGTATATAATATGAGAATCTGTTGAAATCTCTGTATGCAGGGGAAAAGGCCAAAAACCAATATTAGATGGCCGTCATCTTCGGGCCCTCAGGCAGCACTGCATTTAAAACAGACACGATGCAGTTTCACAAGACTAGTTTTGAGGATATTCCATGCAAGAAAATGCCAAGAAACTGAAAATCTCAAACAATACAGTGTACTACTCCCTTCACAGAACAGGCCAAGTTGCAAATAAAAAAACATATTTCTGGCCAATAAAAAAGCAAAGATTAAGATGGGCAAAATAACACTGGATATAGGAAGATTATGGACTGAGGAAGTGTTATGCACAAACGAAGTTGGAGGTTGCAAAGAATAACATTTGTGAGATCCAGACCAAATGAAAAGATACTGGAGGAGTGCTAGATGCCGTCTTTCAAGTATGGTGGTGGCAATGTGATGGTCTGGGGGTGCTTTTTGGTGGCAGTAACATGTCAAAAGGGATCTTGAAGAAGGACAGTTATCACTCCATTTTGCAGCGCCATGCCATACCCTGTGGACGGCGCTTGATTGGAGCCAATGTCCTCCTACAACAAGAAAATGAGCCAAACCACGTCTCCAAACTATGCAAGAACTCTTGGAACTATGGAAGAAGCAGTCAGCTGTCAACGAATCTCAACCCTATTGAGATGTTGTGGGAGCAGCTTGGTTTTACTTATGGTACTTAAGAAGTGCCCATCAAGCCAATTCTACTTGCGGGAGGTGCTTCAGGAAGCATGTGGTGAAATCTCTTCAGATTACTTCAAGAAATTGTCAACGAGACTGCCAAAGGTCTACAAGGATGTAATTGCTGCAAATGGAGGATTCTTTGACGAAAGCAAAGGCACCATTGTTATTTCAATTAATAATCATTATTTCTAACCGCGTAAATTACTATATTTCTTATTGATTTTGCCTAATTTCATTTATGTTTTCATGGAAAACAAGGACATTTCTAAATGACCCCAAACCTTTGAATGGTAATGAACAAAAGAACACACAGGCGGTGATGGAAACAACATACAACAGACACTATAGTTTCATCTGCTCAGTGTTCATGGTTTCCCATTACACAGTTTCCTGGAGTTGTAGTGGAAATGCTTTTGAGGATATTATTCAGTATTGTTTTTGACATAACAAATAGACAGAGACAACAGAGTTAATGCAGCAGGGATGCCGCTATGCTTTGGCATCAGCACTCCAAAGACCTGTTACCAAAACAGATCCTCAGATACCTTCCTGTCTGTCATCTATCATTGATGCTTTTCAGAGGTACTCCCGGAATAGAGAAGTAACAGAATATTACCCTAACACTGCCCAAACACACATAATTTCTCAATTTTTCTCTCTCACAACTGTCATTGTCCCCCTTTCTGTCACTATTCATCTCTCTCTCTCTTGCATCTTTCTCACTTTCTCCTAGCTATCTCTTCTGTACTGATGTTGTTAGGTTACAGTGACACAAATAGGGAATACTATACTGGGTCTAACCTACTTAGCTTATGAGGGAATGTAAACAGCAACAATCAAGCTACTGCTTGATTAACTCGGTCAGTTTGGTGTTAATAGTTTCCAATCACACAGCTACCTGGAGTTGTAGCAAGTGGAAATGCCTTTGAATGTATTACTAAGTATTGTTTTGAGCATAAAGATATAGGGAGGGTGCAGGAGGGTTGCAGCAACCATGACGCTGTGCTTTGGCAACAGCACTCCAACGACCTCAAACAAAGAACAGCAAAATTATTTCAAATCAGAATCACCTTCATTCGCTAAGCACAATTAGAGTCATACCCAGAATTGTCCGTGGTGTAATGATTCTACTGACAATAAATTAGTTATTTAAATAACTATCAATGAGTTCTTTAAATGATATATATCAGTTGGTTTTGGTTAAAACAAATGTTACAAATAATACAAATTTGTTACAAATAACAAATGTTACAGAATACAGACTGTTGCATTAGTTAGATGAACCTCCAGTCTCATGTTTGTGCATTTGCGTTTGTCTCTGGGTATGTATTTGTGTGTGTGTGTGTGGATGTGTGTGTACCAGTGTGATTTTGACCATGTCTGTAGGTGAATAGCATGGTGAACTCACCAGGAAGGTAATACATTTTCCATTTCATATTATGTAGTTTCCCTGGTTGATTCTGAAAAGCCATATTTTGACACGCACCCGAACAAACTAAATAAACCTTTTTAAAATTAAATAGGTTAAACCAATACAAGTCATCAGTTCTCTTTAAATTCTAATTGATTCAAACCTGACAACAATCTAAAACAATCAGTCACATACCAGTTTCACTGAAATACAGAATGCAAATGCTTACACATGCTGGCTAAACATTGGAGGCAAAGATATGTGTCATTTTCCCCCTCGCCTTCGTGTAGATCAAAGAAAGCTGAGTATGGGTGATGAAACAAGAGGGTGTAGGAATGTTCTGGAGATATTAAGTGTAGAGTTGAGACGAGAGTAGTTGATGATTATATCAATAACAGAGGTGGGTTGGGGAAACATGCTCAAATTACCTTTACTTAAGACCTGAGATGTTTCTGAAGCACAGCACAATATGGTCCAACGTGATCTCTTTTGAAAAAACATTATGTACTAGTGATGTAGTTCTTTGGCCATCTTTGCCAGAATACAATTACCCTACCAAAAAGGATAGGCAAAGAAAAACACCTCTTCTGGGAAAAAAAACATACTTTCTGTCATTTTCATGCACTGTACTTAGTCCACAGAGGCTTGTGATTGGCTGTTCATTGGTGTGTGACCACTGTAGCTGTATAAAACCCCAATGGTGGGAGGAGACTTCAGTAAGACACTTTGTTTACTGACACTGAAAGGACTAACAGTCATACTATTACAGCCTTTTCCTTTGCTCTCCAAAACACTGCAAATCTTTTTCCTGGATTTGGATTTCTCAAACAGGCAACATGTGTAAGGGTTTATCAACACTTCCTGCAACCTGCTTGAAAAGGTACGATACTTATGTTCATTTCGGAGGTTCCGCTGCATGTTGTAGATGATTAGTAACAGACAGTTAATGGTACATGAGATCGAAGACATTAAGAAATTCATCCTGTCGTATCTGAACCGTAATGGTAAATGTACAGACAGTACAGAACTCTAGACCAATTGAGTGCCAGGAATCTTGATTCTGCTATAGTAATAGGAAATAATGCTTTGTCTTTATGACAGCTTTTCATTCTGTAGTCTAACACTATCCACACATTGTCTTGTTCCTCAGTGCCAAAGACATCAAGCACAAGATTGGCTTTCTGCTCCACATGCCTGAGTTTCCATCAGACTACGAACAGGTGAAAGAGAAGACCACCGCTGTTAAGAGGTGAGTGTTTTGGGAGATTTTAAACCAATTGAATGACGTAATAAGTTGGTTTAAAATATATAATTATTGTATTTATTGTTAAGATATGTAAGTTTAAGGATGTACTATATTGTAGCCATAATCATCTTACATTGAACAATTCACCAGATAATACATGTTACAGCATTCAGACACTTTAAAATGGATATCACACAATGGAGAATACTGTGCATGTAGGTAAAGATCAAAGGAATACCAGCTGTTCCTAAACAAGTTAGCACAGAGAATATCCTGCTAGATCGTTACTTTCATCAGCACTAATCTCACTAATTTAATCAATGTTCTTTCAATGAATACAAATAAATGCAACCCCTTAATTGCAATTTATAATTGTATTGTCATTTCAGTTTTTTTTTTATCAAACTGTAACTTGTCCTTTGAATACTTAATGTACTTGTTTTCCAATGCCTGGTTTCTTATTAGCTTAAATTGTTCTATTCAGCATGGCTGATGCTCACGAAAAGTTGTCACCAATATCAGTGTTATACATAACATTATGTAAGATGTGAGATATGACATCTGCTGGATTTAAATTAGCTGATTGCAATATGACACAGATAGATTTATTGAAATGGAACTTTGGTTCAAATACTTTTAAATACTTCATTTGAATTTGTATTCATTTTAATTATTGTAGTATTCAAAAGTATTTTCTAATAATTTCCCCTAAATAGCTAAAAAATATTACAAACACTATTTTCAAATACCTGGGTTAAAGCCTCCATGCAGTCTTTTCTGGTTGTATGTCTTAAATTAAAAGGGACAGCAAATCCCACCTAAAGAGGCTAGAATCACAGATATCACTTTTTTCTGCCCTGGGCCTTTAACTGCATTGTATTGCATTTGAAATTGTTGAAATGCTTGTTATTGCTTTCCAAATGTATTCTAAATATTTGTCTTTTAGAAATAAATGATAATATACTGTTTGAAAGTAATTACTACACATGTATTTGAAAATATATTTGAATATATGTTTTTCCTCTGGTTTTAGAGTTTCATCTGCTGATGTGAATAATTGGAAGCTGTCTTTCAACAATCTGATGAATAGTGAAGGTGAGTTTCTCACAATTCAAAGAAAATATCTTAATATTTTAGATTTGGTCCTTCATGCTCAAACATGAATGAGGCCAGCTGATAAATATTGGTTTGATCGTAGGGCATGTGGAAGTTTATAGAGGCAGAGTAGAGACTTCACTAAAGTGGGCAATAATGGATAGAGCAGGGTGACATTTCACAGCCAGGTTAATCATGAATGAGGAGAGGGATGGTGGTTTACTGGATTCAAAAGTGCAAATTGTTGTATTAATTTCTATTGTGTAGATATAAATCGGCTAGCTAAGTGGTTAGCGAATCTTGGAGTGGTGGAGTGAATCTTAGAGGTCGATCATTCGGTCCCAGAGTAATGCAGTTAATTATGTCTTTCAAAGGAGAGTGGACAGTCACTATGCTTAATTATTTGTATTGTATTTTTTTTTTGCAAGTCTATTCATCAACAGTAGACTTAGGAGGGAGACTGGTGAAGTGGAGACAGATGTGAAGGGTGGGGATGGGTATTGAACCTGAGGCCCTGCCAAAGAACCATATGTGCATGCTGCTGGGAGTGTATCCACCCGACCACGGCTCTGCACCCGAAAGTTAATTCCAATTGCACCCAAACCATTACTGTTGATGAGAATCTGTTCATAGTCAACTTATCTGGCAAATATTATGGCATATAATATGTTGTACAGTATATATCAATTTCTACAGTATATATAAATTTTTGTGAAGAGCTACGTCTCTGACAAAAGACTGCAGCTTCATATTACTAATCCACAAAACTAAAGACACACTTTGTTTGACAAACTAGCAAGATGCTTGGAGCTGTATGGTACTTGACTGAGAGTCTTCTGTTACTAGCTTTGTGTTGTCAGGGAACACATGGCTCTTTGGCTGTGTTCTCATGGTCTGGACGTGTGCTACGTGTCTGGAGGCAATGTTGAGTGGCCCCTGTGGGCCTGCTTCTCTGCAGCCTCAATGTTTGTGTGCACGTGTGTGCGTGTGTGTGTGTATGTGTGTGTGCACTGACAGTCCCTGAGTTGTCAGGCTGTCTGTCGGGACACGGAGCGGGAGCATCGGCCTCTTGAGAACCATCTAGGCCTTGACCTCGGACATTCCGCTGCTTCCTCTATGACTCCCATCAGGGCCTGACTAACCTATCCTTCTCTTTGTCCGTCAGCTGGCCGTTCAGTGTTCGCCACTTTCCTGAAGTCCGAGTTCAGCCAGGAGAACATGGAGTTCTGGAACGCTTGCGAGGGATATAAAGTTTCGGCTCCAAATAAGATGGCAGCTAAAGCCAAAGAGATCTATGCCGAATATGTCAAAGCAGACTCGCCTAATGAGGTAGGACGGAACAAAGGTTTTGCGTGTTCACGGCATGATTGTAATTTTGCAGATAAATAGTAAATCTGTCTATTTAAATCAAACAAAAGGGATAACCAGCGGAATCAATCAAGAGTTAATTTAATATTCCATTGGTATTGTTTCCCCCTTTCAAAAAGATGGTAGTTCTCTTGGGATTGTGCTTTTGGATTTTATAACTTTTTTATGGAACTTTTGGTTAAAACATTGTCATTGTTTCATTGCATTAGTAATATGACCACATTTTCTTTCTCCTCATCAGGTAAACCTGGACTCAGCCACGCGAGAGGAGACCAGAAAAAACGTGTTGAATGCAGGCCCATCCTGTTTTGATAACGCCCAGCAGAAAATCTTCACTCTGATGGAGAAAGACTCATATAGAAGGTTTCTCCGCTCCAGACTGATCCAGGATCTGTCCCCTTTGCCCACAGGCATCCAATCCTTTGCTGTGCAGAAAAGGGGAGGGAAGATAGGCTGTTCTGAAAACAGATGTGGTGCATAGATGAAGACAGAGAGAAACATTGTAATACTTGAGGGAAAAATCAGTTGATCTGGAAAAGAGAACAGCTTGCTATGATTGGGTAGGTTTTTATTTTTTCAGTCTTTTATTACAGATTACAGTTGTAACGTGAATCACAATATTACATTTTTTAGAAAAAGTTGTGCTCGAGGAGAAGGAGAGAAGAAAATGATCATAGTTGGGATTTTTCTGAAAAAATGTCTTCTTTCAATTTTCATTATTATGTGAATGTTTACTTTTTTCATGTCTGGAACTCATCAAGGGCAAAAAGCTATGTTGTGCTCATATTTTAATACTGGTTCTAAAAGCCTCTGAATACATTGTAATACATGAATGGAAATTGCTGTGTTTTATCTGACTGAGGTTTATGTTTCAGTGTTTTTCTGTCATTGCTTTACCTGTGGCCAGTTTCTGCACTTCAGAGGTGTAGCTCATTTGTCCTCTGTTAACCTGTCTTAACCAGTCTTAACCAGCCAGGGAACGATTTCACTCACCACTCCGGGAAAAAAGAACTAATCTCAATATGTCCCTAACACACACACCCACACAAACACAAACATACACGCCTTGAGCAATTCAGTGACTGTTTAACTTTTCTTGCTTCACCTGGTCCTTCCCAGGTGTGTTTATAAAGTGAACCTACAAACATTCATGGGTCAAAAGAAAGGTAGCAACTTACCCAAATGTACATTATGGTACTGGGCTGAATTATAAGGTGTAATGACAACACAATACTGTCAGTGTTGAGCATCTTCAATATTTTGTATTACATAAGAACCAGCTTTATTATCAATGTATTGGTCATATAATTGGAATGATGTTGGTGTACTATATGTCACTATTGTCACTAAATGTTGACAAGTTGCTTAAATATCCATGATTGTACGCTTTGTGTTCATTCTGTGGAAGCTAATCTATAGTGTTATCTATGGTGTTGCATTTTGATAGTATCACCATTTAGCTTTTTGTGCAATTCTTTACTCTAAATAGTTAACTTATTGATGTTAAATGTGTCTTATTGGGCAAATGTCATTGATACTGAAACTGCTTGTAATACTATTGATATCACTGTATGGCCCTGTGTGTTGAAAACATTACTACCCCTCTCCTACAGTGATGCTACAAAGCTGCATATTTGTTGTAGTAATCATGTCTATATTTATTTTTTGTTGTACACTTGAAACCTTTATTTATAATAAAGCAAAGTGTCACAAGTTGATTCAACCTTTTACACTCATGAAAAAAAGTTGTATTTTCACTTACTAAATAAAATAAAACATAGGGCACATAAGCTCATTTCCGTGCACTATCTGAATACTTCTTGAGTCCTTAAATAATCAAATACTTTAATTAATTTATCTGTTCATAAACAAAGGAACGGGAATGTAGACCCAGATCCTAGTTTGAACTATTTGAATCTATGGACAGAACTCAGTATAAATATTGCCTTTACCTCCCACTGTAGAGGTTTTTGGGGGAATACTGTATTTATATACAGTGTACATGCAACATAAGCAAGAAGCAACTATATAGAACAATGACTTCAGGTTCTCTTCCTAGATTAGATAAGATTTATTTAACTGTATCCCAAACTGAGCAGGAAATTACCTCTTTATTGTCACTGAGTAATTTATTAATTTTATGCAATGAATTCTATATAAACATTTACCCTTTGCTTAGGTTTCAAAGCAGAGTTGAGGGAAGAAAACATGGCTCTGTAGCTGCACACTTCTGGAATACTTTGCAATGCGAAGCTAACTTTTAACAACGTTGGTAACCAAGCTAACAAACAAATGAAATGAAATGGAAGATTCCTGAAATAAATTGACTATCATGTTCAACTTTGAGCTGGCAGTTAGGGACATGAACAATTACAACCCTGTTTCCAAAAAAGTTGGGACAGTGTGTAAAAAGTAAAGAAAAACAGAATGCAATGTTGTGCAAATCATTTTAACCCTGTATCAATAGCAAAATGGTATCAAGACAACAAATCCAGATGTAGAAACTGAGACATTTTATTGTGTCTTGAAAAATATAGGCCCACTTTAAATTTGATGCCAGCAACACATTTCAAAAAAGTTGAGACAGGGGCAACAAAAGACTAGAAAAGTTGGGTAATGCTAAAACTAAACATGGAAGAACATCACACAACTAATTAGGTTAATTGGCAACAAATCATGATTCAGTATAAAAAAAAGCATCCATGAAAGGATGAGTCTGTCAGAAGTAAAGACTGGGAGGGATTCACCATTCTGTGATGAAAGACTGCACAGGCAAATAGCAATAGCGCAACAATTTAAGAATTAAGAATGTACAAGTCCAAAGAGTTTGGGGATCTCATTATTTACGGTACACAATATCATTAAATGATTCAGAGAATCAGGAGAAATCTCTGTATGCAAGGCCAAAAAACAATATTGGATGTCATATCTGGACATAACTTTGTAGTGGGAATCATTGCATAACACAGTGCATTGCAGCATCCAGAAATGTAAATAAAAAATGTTACCATGCATACAAGAAACCATAATAAACAAGATCCAGAAACACCGCTGCTTTAAGATGGACTGAGGCAAAGTGCCAAACTCTGCTGTCGTCTGACAAATCAAAAGGTGAATTTTTTTGGGGGAATCATGGACGCCGCGTCCTCTGGACTAAAGATGAGAGGGACCATCCAGCTTCTTATCAGCGAACAGTTTAAAAGCCAGCAATCCGTGATGGTATGAGGGTGCATTAGTGCACATGGCTAATCTGTGAAGGCACCATTAATGCTGAACAATTTATATACGTTTTGGAGCAACAAATGCTGCCATTCAGACAAAAACAATTTCAAGGAAGGCCTTGCTTATTTCAGCAAGACAATGCCAAACCACATTCTGCACGTATTACAACAGCAAGGTAGTAAAAGGTGCTAAACTTGTCTGCCTGCAGTCCAAACCTCTCACTGATTGAAAACATTTGATGCATTATGGAGACCCTGAACTGTTGAGCTGCTGAAATCCTCTATCAAGAAAGAATGGGAATACATTTCACTTTCAAAATTTACAGGAATTGGTCTCCTTAGTTCCCATACACTTACAGAGTATTGTTAAAAGAAGAGGTGATGCAACCCAGTGGTAAACATAACCCTGTCCCAACTTTTTGAAACGTGTTGCTGGCATCAAATTCAAAATGGGCATGCATTTTTCAAAAAACAATAACATTTCTCAGTTTCAACATTTGATATGTACTATTTTCTATTAAATATAGGGATAAATAATTTGCACATCATTGCATTCTGTTTTTATTAGCATTAAATGCAGCAAAGATAAAACGACTACTCCGGCTACTCTTTTTTCAAAGCCTCTGGCTCTATATCCAAGAAATTGTCCTCCCCCTCAATCTTTAGTCTTGGCTGATGACTTAGTCAACAACTTTCAAAGGAAGGTTGATGACATCTGCACCTCATATACTCTGCCTAGCAAGTCCGCTCACACTGAATTTGTCCATGATTTAACCACTTTTTCTCAGCTCACTCCATATGATATCCTGCATCTAATGATGTCTGGTTGTGAGACAACATGACCATTTGACCCAGTGCCCTCCTCCATTCTCCCGACCATCTCCAGAGACCTTATCCCATTCCCCATCTCCCTCATCAACCCTGACCACTGGCTGTGTACTCCCTGACTTCAAGATGGAGAGAGTTGTTCCCCTCATAAAGAAGCCAACATTCTGATGTTCAAAACTACACACTTGTATCCCTCCTGACTTTCCTTTCTAAGACACTTGAGCATACTGTCTCAAACCAACACTTCTGTTATTTCTTTCAACCCTAAGCAGTTAGGCTTTAAAATGGGCCACTCAACTGAGACTGCTCTTCCCAAGCGAACTCTCCTCTGTTGTCATTCTCTTAGATCTATTCTCTGCCAATGACATTGTGAACCATCAAATCCTACTCTCCCCCCGGTCTGGGCATCGCAGACACAGTATGCTTTGGATTGCATCCAATTTGATTGGCTGCTCCTACAAGGTTGCATGAAGACAATTGGTGTCTTCCTCATGGCCACTTACGACTAGAGTTGTTATTGCAGCCTGAAACCAATGGATATACGGCGGCCCAAGCCTATTTTTTTAAGAATGTAAGCTGGCTGGGCTGAGTTCGGGCTTTCAAAGTAAAAACACTAATAAAAAGCTGTGTACTTGGGTGACTGGCAACCTGTCTCTTGCTCACCTCCTCTGTGCCATCTGCAATGACAGTAGCAGGAGTGTTGCTGAGGTTTCTAATAATGCCAGTTATTGACTAGTTTTTACTTGGTTTTGACAGAAATGTATGTTACCGAAATATATTTACAGATTCAGAATCTGTCAGATTTCCAAAGATGTATAAAGCTCTGGATGTTTTATATTCCCCAAATCAAAGGTTTTTGATTATATTCAACGTAATCTTATTTTGTCAGTTGTCCCCACTTCAATTTTGCAGGGATAAGGTTTCCTCTCTCTTCACAATTCACTCGCTGCAGTTTCTGACAAATCTATGGTCTAGGAAAAAACAACTCTAAGTACCTGAAAACAACTCTAAGTACTAATGGTGTTGCTACTTGGGTCTTTTAAATCCTCACGTGGTCTCTCCTATAAAGCTATGTGGACGATATTCAACTACCTTTCTCCTACCCACTTTTGACAACCAGATGCAGACATGCATCTCTTCAAGCCTGTCTGACATAATTTGTTTGGATGTCAGTCCATTACCTCAAGCTCAATATAAACAAGAAAAAGCTGCCTTGATGCTTGCCTACAGTACAGTACAGGTTCTCCCTACTTTCAGGCAATGCCCAACCCCTACTGTATGTCACTATCCAGTCCAAGCTCTTCTCTCACCTTGCACCCGAATTGGATGAACTAGCTTCCAGTTGGGGCTGGGATAGCCTAGTCTGCCCATTTCCGGAAAACATCTGAAACCCTCCCTTTCCGAGGACTTCCTGAAATAATTAAACTTCATAGCCGCCACCCCCATTGACTTATTGACTAGGTTTTATGTTTAATATGTTAATGAATTGTATTGTGGTCTTTCCAGCACTGACTTTTGCTGATAAGTAATTAACTGAGTAGAATGTATTCAATATAAATGTAAATGTAAATAATACTGTAATACTGCTAAAATATAATTCTCATTCATTTGACAGGTCTTAAATCAAAGGGATCTGCCATTTTAGAAAATATGGAGCTGTAATGTGTAACGATACAGCTATAGCTGCACCCTCTAGTAAGATTCGATTTGAACACCATCTTGATTTCAACACCATTTTCTAGAAATCCCAGATCCTATTTTCTTCCATGGAATGTATTGTGTTTACTTATAGAATCAGGAATATACTGTGTTTACTTATAGAATCAGGAATATACTGTGTTTACTTATAGAATCAGGATTATACTGTGTTTACTTATAGAATCAGGATTATACTGTGTTTACTTATAGAATCAGGAATATACTGTGTTTACTTATAGAATCAGGATTATACTGTGTTTACTTATAGAATCAGGATTATACTGTATTTACTTATAGAATCAGGATTATACTGTATTTACTTACAGAATCAGGAATATACAAAGCGTGCCAGAAGGGCTTCTGATGAATTCAGAAGCGTTTACCGAAGTTAGAGATTTAGGCCAAATGTGGTCTAATGTGAAATCATTCAGAAATCCACAACATTGCACAGCCTCAGATTTTACCAGGATCGGTAGCTTTTTAAATATTCATTGCACTGATGTGAATCGTGTATAGTGTGATTACAAGGCATACAGCAGGAATATATCAGTTAAATGTATGCCAAATCAGGCCATTGCAATATTTCAAAAACAATTTGGATACTTCTAGTAAAATGTGTGGGATATCTAATTCATCTATCCATCCATCCTTGCATGGTAATGTGACGACAAAGCTTTTTCCAGGGCTAAATATTAATCTATTGTTTACTTGCTACACATGACATCAGTAGCTCACCCCCCCCCCCCCCCCAAATAATCAGGATAATTGTTCCAAATCATTGTCAAGACTGACAACGTCGTCCTTGGGGCATGTTGTCTGGACCCACTGGTGCACCTCTTTGAGATGCAATTTACATGGACGGTTAAATTATTAGGAGAATGAACACTGTGTAGAGCTAAAAGAGAAAAAGGAGTTGTGAAACATTGAACAGAGCCTATTACAATTTGACCTTCTCAGTTTTATCATTTTACTTAAGAAAATAGTCAAAAATATGAAGTCTTAAACAAAGCCTGGGTAAGGTCAAAATGTCATAAATAGTTTGATTAATATTTTTTTTTATCATGCTTTTAGATAGAAATTATTCCAATCCTTTATTTCCCCAACATGGTCATTTTTAGTTCTGTGTTTTCTGAGGAATCTTTAGTTTTATAAGTACAGACAGCTCACAAAAACTGAAGGAATTTCATTTGGCTTAATGTGGACTTTATTGTGCCATAGAGTTTGGACCAGATGTTTAGATGTTGGCAGACGTGTTTGGATTGCTGGTGTGTATTGTACTGGACGAAGCTGAACAATGAGTGCAATATGTTGAAGCATTCCAATACTTACAAACCCTAGTCCACTACAAATGCTGAATAGGAAAATAAATAAATACTTCAAAAGTTGCACTTGGTGTGGTAAATTGTGAGTGACTGCCATTAAACCTATTTTAACAGAAAGGTAAGTTCCTGACCTTTCTGGAACTACAGTATGCAGAATTACTAGGTATTGGTTGTCATGAAAAGCAACACATTTTTGGATACTATTTAGACAGCAATCTTTTAGAACTTAATAGGTTTTCAACGGACCACAGTTACTATACATTTACATGATTTAACATCTCTGCATCTACAGTATTCGGTTGTAAAACACTTCCTTGGTCTATCAAATGCACATACAAACACACACATATCCACACATGCTTTTGAAGATATATATTTCTTCTATATAATGTTCCCTTACCAGGAGACAATATGTATTTATTTAACAGTCTACAGAGCAAATACAATACAACTAAAACACTACTCTATGTGGCTTATACGAACATTCATCATTTATCATAAAAGATTAATCATTTCTATGAATCCAAAAACTGAAAAGCTCCACTAAATCTGGGATGTCACCAGACTTGCAAGATACCCAGGGCTCAGGTATATTGTTGTGGGCTTTATTATGATATAAAAAACACCATCGCAGCTGCGTTAAAATTAGTTCCCAAAACAAGCAAAAACGCAATAGTGCCAACTCATCAGACTAAAATACATCTAGTTGGAATTGGATCACAAGACGCAGGACGGATGCCCTGGAGGCCCAGGCCTAACAACCCCACCAAATTCTTGTCAGTGTCAAACGATCAGAGTGAAACAAGGTCGGTAGACTCCATTTACAGCCAGAAAACACACTAAACTGGTCTGACTCCCAGTCTGGATGGAGTGAATCTGGTTAGTGTGAAAGGCTTTTTCATTTGAAAAGGGATGGTTTCCACAGGAAACAATAATGATTCACTGACGTGTTCATCAACAAACCCATCTGGAAAGAAGAAATTCAACTTTAAACCTTGTTATGTCCCTTTTTCCTGTGTGTGTGTCTACCTGCCTTTAAAGTTTGCAATCACTGACACAGATACAAGAAAAATCCCATCTGTGTTAGCAGACTAACACACAGAAATTGCATAATTTGATCAACTGCATTAACTTCTTCGTTTAAGCATGTTATAGGTTAAAATATCTGTCAGTGAAAGACCTCCCAGTTAAAACACCTCCTTGAGCCATTATGATACGTCAAAATAACCAACGACGAAAACTAAATTAAACTAATTTTGTTTATCTTACATAACCCACTGACTTCTGGCAGCTTCTTTAGTTTATTCTGAATCTGGCGTCAGGAGATTATACTTTTAAAGAAAACAGAACTCTTACTGCCTTTGGGTGGCATTAGAATTGGAAACATAGTTGTGGATGAATGAACAAGTTTGATCAGAATGTAGGCAACAAGTTTTGAGGATGATCTGAAACATGCAGTCCAAAAAGCATAATAGCTTCTGTTTTATAGAGAACGTTCAGTTCAGTGTTTAAAATATTTCATGAAAACTCATCTGCAGTCCAGCCAAGTAGAACTTGCTAAACCTTTTGGTTAACACTTACTGATAGTGCTCTGGGCCTCATCCACATAACAGAAGATAAGAAAAACAGACCATTTTGGACTGAAGCTGTCTGAAGAGGTTTTTGTGTTGTTTCTAGAAGCTAGCACCGAGGGAAAGCTCGTTCCACCATTGGGGAGCTAAGATCGAGCAAAGCTTTGACCCGGACTGAGTGAGAGCTGACTTGTTGTATGGGTGGAATAGCCAAGACACTGGAGGAAGCAGAGCAGACTGCTCGGGTTCGGAAATAAAGATTGAGCATAGTCTAGTAAGGAGAGGCAGTACCCCTTGCTTTACAAGGTTGTAGAGAATTAACCTACAAGAGCTTGCCACTGATTTAATGTTTGAAGAGGACAACAAGGTGTTGTCCAGGGTCACCCCACTGTACTGTGCACTCAGAGAGGGAGTCAAGAGTCATCTAAGGTGTAGAGGTCCTGGAGTGGGAGGAAGAGGAGCTCCGTCTTTTCCAAGCTGAGTTTTAGGTGGTGGGCTGACATCCAAGCTGAGATATTTGCCAGGCAAGTCGAAATGTGTCCACCTGGGTGTCAGATAAGTGGAATAAGATAAGTAATTGAGTGTAATTTGAGTAGTCGTGATAGGAGAGAACATTGAGGGATAATGAAAGAGACAAGCGACTTTGTGTAGAAAGAGAACAGGAAAGAGTCTAAAGCCTTGCACAAGCAGTGAACACAGACAATGATCTTCTCCACACCACCTGGTAAAAGCAAGCTGAGAAGTAAAACGTATGTTATGTGTAGAGGCTGAGACACATAGCCCTGAGAGGGTGGTGAAGAGGATATGATGCTTTACAACAGGAGTATTACAACTTTTTCTTTCAGGGGTCACATTAGGACATTGAAACACATATTGAAGTACCTTTGGCCAGGACTGAGTCAGTTCGTGGGCTATAATTTTAACAACTCCTTTCTTTGTATTCTGGTTTACAGTAGTTAGTGGATAGATCTTGGACAATGATATTTTGAGAGATTGTAGAGCCTCCGTGACATAGAGGAGCGCGTTCTCAGTCGAGTGACCTCTCTTGAAGAGTGTCTGATTAGGGTCAAGAGGATCAATATGAAAGAGATAACAAGGAAGTTGGTCACATGTTCTTGGAAAAGAAATGAGAAGGGACGCCAGTCTGTAGTTTCTGACATCCGAAGCGGTCAAGGGTTAGTTTCTGGGGGAGGGAAGTGAGTCTGACTAATACAGTGGAAACAGCTGAAGGTCAGGAAAGAGTAGATGAGGGAAATTATGGAAAGAGAGGGTAGAGAAGAAGACATTAGTAGTACGAGTGAATTCAGTAGGCTGAGTGGAAAAGGAAGAGCCTTTTTTCCATGTGGATGTCATAAGTTGTCTACAGAAAGGGAGGAGGGTAATGGAGGAGATGAAGAAGTAAGGAGAAGAGAAGGTGGAAGATACTTTCCCAGGGTTGGAGGGCATGCTTTACAATGATATAAAGCGGGTTGAGCAAATGGGTTCTCTCTTCATCTACCTCTGTTCATTGTTTTTCATTCTCTTCCCATGTTCTCTAATCCTCTCTCTTTTTGCTGTCCCTTTGTTCATTTTCTCCTTCTGTTTCATGTTCTGTGTCTCTTTCTTTGTTTGTGTAGCTGCAGGCAGGGCAGGAACAATGCAGGCCTGGTCATTACAAATGACCAGAGAGGGCCTGGTGTTGCTAATGTCATCAGGTTGAGTCCCTTGGTGGTAGACCTGCCTGTCTGGAGTTCTGGAGGCCTGGAGCTCTGGAGGCCTGTGGCTCTGGGATGAGAGGAACTCCAGAACCATTCAAACATCACACACTATTGTGTTTTAGATCTTTACTATTTTGATGATATAATAACGTTGGAGCACCTTGTCTGGGTGGCATTTGTGTGTGTTAATATCAATAGACTGTCTTTATTTGGTTTTGGGTGGACCACAGGAAGTGTAGCTTTTGCCAGTGTTGATCTAAATAAACATGTTACCACCAGTGTCTAAATCCCCAGAAATTCCCAAACAATCATGCAAAAGTTTCATTGTCACAGCGCTATCAGAATTCCACTGAGCTTGTTTCAATGAAAGGCAAGAACATCTCCGTCTTAACGTGTAGCAAAGTGGAACCTTGTAATGTTTTTATTTTCCACTGCCTTTCTATGCAGCTATTGCAAACATCACTAATATTATATGGGCATTGATTTTAACTGTCCATCCATTAATGGAATCTTAAATTATGAACAGTAGGGAGTGCTCTAGTTTTTTTGTCATTAAATACAAGTCATTTAGCATACGTGCTTATCTACAATAGTTTATGCATACCCTTTTCATCATTCATCAAACTTTCCCCCTGCGTGGATCAACTCCACAAACCTGCATTTGCAAGCACCATACTCATGCCAACTGAACAACACAATAATGATGGTGATATTCAGAGATGGGTTAATTCAGTTGAGATTTCTTGTTTGTATGCTTTAAGAGGAGACAGCTGGTGGTACAGACTGAAATGATGAGAAGTTGTCTTAAAAAAGGTACATTGATGAGAGAAGGTGAAGCTCTTGTTTACTTTTGTCAGTGAACGATTTACACATGCACTGGTGATGTTTTGCTAATCTGAGCTTTCACTGCGATTCTCCGTCTCTTCATGATATATGGGATAACACAACAGATGACCATAAGAAGCATTGAGGTGTTATCTGACCATCTCTGCACGTTGTGAGCTGTTATCTTCAGACCAGTGTTGTGTTCTCCCAGTGTATATATTTGGAGACATGGCTTGGGGCCAGGCACGTTTCACAGGGTGCTAATGGTGTTGCTTGGCAAGGCAGTATAAGGTGATGCAAGCTTTTTCTTAACGTCATGAAGTCACATTGACTGCTGCGGCCCTTATAAACACTGTTAGCTTGTTCCTGAAAGGAATGTTATACAGATGTAACAAGATGACGGATATTCTTTATCCTGTTCGGGTGACACAGCCTTGTGAAAATATAAACACGTGACAGAGCCTGCTACTGTCTGTGAAGTGAAAGCTTGTAGCTGGTAAGAGAGGAAGATGTTTCTCAGTTTCACCGGGGCCCCTGAGTGGCCATTATTACCCCCTTCTGTGTGATTCTGGCAACCGTGACAGTAACAGGGACTGTTAAGCTTACATATTAGGCTGTGACAATGTTAGCGTTGGCCCTGTCTTCCATGGTAAATCTGCTTCTACTTTGTTTTCCAGTAGATACTCTGACATTTTCATTTGTTCGCCAGCGAATGACGCACTCCTCCTGGCTCCAGTAGACACATTATGTTAATTGGAATTTAATACAACCTCACTATATGTAAAAGAGAACGACAACTCATGAGTCTGGAGCTAAGCTAAGATGTGTGTTTGTAATTGGACCATATCTTAGGAGGTGCTCATTTTAAATGTGATTTTTTTTTTTCATCCTTGTCTCTGATCTTAAAGGGCTATTTAGGGTTTTATTATTTTTTGTATATCTATGAAAAGTAACTATGTAGAAATATCCTGAATTTCATTACATAGAAAATGTATTATCATTGAAAACACTTGCCATGCAAAAGACTCCAATCTGCTTGTAAATCCTTAGCCTTGCTTTGGGTATTATGGTGTGATATGTTCTTCAGTAAATGCTAAACTTGTAATCACAGAAAAGGCAGAAGAGAAAAATATTGAATAATAAAAACAGTGACAATAAAAGATGTTTTCTCTTTTATGACAGTGAAAAGACACGGTTCTCTCCGGGATACTTCTGGTCTAGTTCTCTCTTGATAACAACTCGCATTAATTCCAGTCTGGTAGTAATTAATAACTTAATCAAGACAAAAAACCACCAAATAGATATTTACATAGAAAATAAATACATCTTCAGGAATTTAATGTATTGATGCCTTTTATGTGGTTCACTACAAATAATACATGCACAGGCTATATGGAAGAGAGATAACTTAGGACTCATAAGTCCATACTGATGTTGTAATGGTGTTTTCACTGAAGGGATGACATCTTAGGCAATAGCGTCAGATTGGCCCATATATGCAATTGGATATCCTTATCAATGTCACGTCAGAAGCATGTTCTTTGATAGTATTACAATACCATGTCAGTTGAGTACAGTGTATATGATCTGATTTTATATTTTAGCTTCAAGTGAAAATGGTAAATGGACAGTCAATTGATTATAATCACCTGCTGTCCCCTGACCTACGGTGTAAAATCATGTCAAATTGTGCTTAATAGGGACAATACTAAGGATTATGGCAGCCCCCAAAAGCTGAACCCCTCAAACACCGTATTTAGAATCATGCATATCAGAAAAACAGTGTAAGCTATTGATGTCTCATTGCTACATTGCGCTGAGATAGCATATATCCACAATACAACTTATCCACCTTTCAAAACAACCTACTTGCTAGAATATGAAATGTGTGAAAGCAACTTATTATAATGCATGGTGTGTTAAGAATATGCTAAAAGCTGTATTGAAATACATGAAATTATTTGTTAGTTAATAATGGATTGTATACATTTTTCTTTAGTTAGATGATGTTAACATTGGATTTCGTTATGTCCTATGCTTCATGAATATCTTTATGACCGGCTGATAATGGTTGAAGTTAATATGTGCCATTAGTTAGGTACAAAAAAGTTTGTTTCTTTTTCTTTTAGATCCACTCCTACATATTTCCATCTTAACAACTTACTAACCACCGTGGTCCATCAACTACTGAACAGAGTGCCTACCACTGGTCCCAAGGACGGTCTTAGAGCCCAATGTCTATGCCTATGTTTTATAACAAACGTTTATCACTTGGCTGTGTGAATGCTGACTGGCTTCAAGCCTCAGCCTTTCTTCCTCTAGAAAACTGAATGGTACTCTTTTACACAGGGAATTTGTTTAAAAACATAAGTTGGTGGAAAAATTATCAGATTTGGGAGGCATGTGAAAAAGAACACCCAGAGCATTTACACAGCCAGCCCAGTTAATATGTATCTCCAATAACTGGTATTTAGACTAATCACCACAGACCATGCCACAGACCATGCCATGCCACATGTCGTTTTAGAGATGATCTGATTATTCAGTAGACCATTTGGTGAAAACATTATCACTTTTGGGCTGCCTGTGTAAATGCAAGATTCCCCTCTTTAGAAACTCTGAAAGCCTGGGAACCAATGATGTACCACTACAGTCTGTTTATCTGTCTAGGCTCTTATTATTTAGACTATGGCATAACATCATTGAGTCTTATTATTTTTTGCAGTAATGATTATCTTTAAATCATCTTCCAGGAAATTGTGTTTGTCCAATGTATTTATGTATATCACTGTTTTAATTTATTAGTAGTTTGTCTTTAAAAATATTTAAAAATACTGTGATGTTGTATGTGCTACATTTTAACTTTTGAGCTGCCATTTTGAATGACTGCAGGAACATCAAACCAATTTAGAAGACATGCGAAATATGGAGTCAAGTTTAGAATCAGGAAAATGTTTATGATGATACTTAGATGTCAAACCTGCAGTCGCGTTTGGGTCAATTCCATCAAATTATCTGAAAAAGGCCTAATTCCACTGCAAATGATATCCAGTTAAATAGGAATTGACCCTTACTCTGATCATTTACTTATTTGACAAGCTCCTGGTACTGCTCAGATCTCAGGAAGCGGCCGAAGGAGTCCTTCTCCATCAGAGCATAAATTCTCTTCTGGGCCAGGTCAAATGTTCCGGGGGAAAGGTCAACAAGGTTCCTCAGGGTCACATCCTTGGTGTAATGATCAATGTTCACCTGGGGGGAGTAAGAGAAATAGGATTGAGAGGAAGGTGAGAACAAGACAGGAAGGGAAATCAGCCCGAATGAATATCTTGCACATCAAGCACAGTATGTACAGTATCTCACAATAGTGAGTACATGCCTCTCATGTATGTAAATATTTGAGTATATCTTTTCAAGTGACAACACTGAAGAAATGACACTTTGCTACAATGTATAGTATTGAGTGTATAGCTTGTTTAACAGTGTAAATTTGCTGCCAGTGGTTTAGACTCAAAATGTCTAAACCACTGGCAACAAAAGTGAATACACCCCAAAGTGAACATTTCCAAATTGGGCCCAATTAGCCATTTTTCTTCTCCGGTGTCATGTGACTCAATAGTGTTACAAAGTCTCAGGTGTGAATGGAGAGCAGGTGTGTTAAATTTGGTGTCATCGCTCTCAAACTCCCTCATACTGGTCACTGGAAGTTCAACATGGCTCTCAACATGACAAAGAACTCTCTGAGGATCTGAAAAAAATTGTTGCTCTACATAAAGATGGCCTAGGCTATAAGAAGATTGCCAAGACCCTGAAATTGAGCTGCAGCACGGTGGTCAAGACCATACAACGGTTTAACAGGACAGGTTCCACTCAGAACAGGCCTCGCCATGGTCGACCAAAGAAGTTAAGTGCACATGGTCAGAGTCATATCCAGATGTTGTCTTTAGGAAATTGACATATGAGTGCTGCCAGAATTGCTGCAGAGCTTGAAGGGGTGGGCGGGTCAGCCTGTCAGTGCTCAGACCATACGCCGCACACTGCATCAAATTGGTCTGCATGGCTGTCATCCCAGAGGGACCTCTTCTAAAGATGATGCACAAGAAAGGCTGCAAACAGTTTGCAAACAGTTTGCTGAAGACAAGCAGACCACAGGACATGGATTACTGGAACCATGTCCTGTGGTCTGATGAGACCAAGAAAAATTTATTTGGTTTAGATGGTGTCAAGCATGTGTGGCGGAAACCAGGTGAGGAGTAGAAAGACAAGTGTGTTTTGCCTACAGTCAAGCATGGTGGTGGGAGTGTCTTGGTCTGGGGCTGCATGAGTGCTGCCGGCACTGGGGTGCTACAGTTCATTGAGGTAACCATGAATGCCAACATATACTGTGACATACAGTCCCCTTCGGAGACTGCGCCACAGGGCAGTATTCTAACATGATAACGACCCCAAACACACCTCCAAGACGACCACTGCCTTGCTAAAGAAGCTGAGGGTAAAGGTGATGGACTTGCCAAGCATATCTCCTGACCTAAACCCTATTGAGCATCTGTGGGGCATCCTCAGACAGAAGGTAGAAGAGCGCAAGGTCTCTAACATCCAACAGCTCCGTGATGTCGTCATGGAGGAATGGAAGAGGACTCCAGTGGCAACCTGTGTAGATCTGGTGAACTTAATGTCCAAGAGGGTTAAGCCAGTGCTGGAAAATGATGGTAGCCACACAAAATATTGACACTTTGGGCCCAATTTGGAAATCTTCACTTAGGGATGTACTCACTTTTGTTGCCAGTGGTTTAGACTTTAATGGCTGTGTGTTGTATTATTTTGAGCGGACAGCAAATTTACACTGTTATACAAGCTGCACACTCACTACTTTACATTGTAGCAAAGTATAATTCTTTAGGTGTTGTCACATGAAAAGATATACTCAAATATTTACAAAAATGTGAGGGGTGTACTCACTTTTGTGAGTTAATGTATATTGCCAGGCTATTATCATTCATGATTGTAATTTATTGTGTACATATTATTTATTCTAAGAGAGAAAACAAGAGAGAGAGAGTTTGAGAGGGACAGAAAGGCAAAACTAAGACTGAGATTCCACAACAAATACAAGCACAGCACATTTACTAGCCACATTTTCCGTCACCTCTCTGGGTCCCTCAGTTTGGATAAAGTCCTCATAGATCTTTCTGGCTTTCATGGCTAACTTAATGGGGGACTTGGTCTTCTTGAAGTCCTCACAGGCCACCCAAAACTCAATGTTCTCCTCACTGAACTCAGAGCGCAGGAAGCTACTGAACATGGCTAGGCCATCTGCAAAACAGAGACAGAGAAGATGAAAATAGTAAAGGATCAAAGATAGAAAAAGAAAGAGAGAGGGAGGTAGGAATTAGGAGACACAAAGAACAAGAAATTAAAAGCATGAAACAGAGACTGATTAATTATATATTCTGCTGTCACAAAGAGGGCACTTTATCAATTCGCCAACATCTCCCAAAACCTGAATTCCAAAGACCATTGTGACCACTGTGTGTTTCTGCTTCCAATTATAATAATATGATTATGATATGATAAGCTCTACTGGCTTATTTGGTTTTACAACATCTGACTTTTGTGTGAAATCATTATCATAGGCCTGCATTTAAATTAAAAACCAGAAAAATTATCCAGCCACATTTCAATAAAAGAAAAAAAAATGTTTCAGAAATGTTTTTAGTATCATTATATTGAAAACATTGTAGCAACACTGAGTCCTGGGTGAATTTTTTTAATCTTTCCAGACCAGACATTTTTTCATTAAATGTATTGGTGCAGTCTGGGCTGGCCTTGATTTCAATGTCCGTCTACAGTGGATATAAAAAGTCTACACACCCCTGTTAAAATGCCAGGTTTTTGTGATGTAAAAGAATAAGACAAAGATAAATCATGTCAGAACTTTTTCCACCATTAATGTAATCTATAACGTGAACAATTCAATTTCAAAAATGAAAAATAAAAACCTTACAATAACCTGGTTGCATAAGTGTGCACACCTTCTTATAACTGGGGATGTGGCTGTGTTCAGAATTAACTAATCACATTCAAACTCATGTTAACTTGAAGTCATTACACACCTGCTAGCATTTAAAGTGACTGATTATTCACAAATAAAGTTCAGCTGTTCTACATTTTCTTATTTGCATCGCAGAGAGCTTTCAAAGCATCAGAGGGATCTCATTGTTGAAAAATATCAGTCAGGAGAAGGGTACAAAATAATTTCCAAAGCATTAGATATACCATGGAACACAGTGAAGACAGTCATCATCAAGTGGAGAAAATATGGCACAACAGAGACATTACCAAGAACTGGACGTCCCTCCAAAAATGATGAAAAGATGAGAAGAAAACTGGTCAGGGAGGCTACCAAGAGGCCTACAGCAACATTAAAGGAACTGCAGGAATTTCTGGCTAGTACAGGCTGTGTGCTACATATGACAACAATCTCCTGTATTCTTCATATGAATGGGCTATTGGGTAAGGTGGCAAGACGGAAACCTTTTCTCACAAAGAAAAACATTCCAAGCCCAGCTGAAATTTGCAAAAATAAACATCAAGTCCCCCAAAAGCACGTGGGGAAATGTGTTAGGATCTGATGAAACCATGGTTGAACTTTTTGGCCATGATTCCAAAAGAACACCACACCCACAGTGAAGCATGTTGGTGGCAGCATTATGCTTTGGGGCTGTTTTTCTTTAGCTAAAAATGGGGCCTTAGTCAGGGTGGAGGGAATTATGAACAGTTCCAAATACCAGGCAATTTTGGCACAAAACCTTCAGGCGTCCATTAGAAAGCTGAAGGGGAAGTTCACCTTTCAGCACGACAACGACCCAAAGCACACATCCAAATCCACAAAAGCATGGTTTCAGCAGAAGATTAACATTTTGGAATGGCCCAGCCAGAGGCAAGACCTTGAATCCAATTGAACATCTGTGGGGTGATTTGGAGAACTTTTGCATAGAAGAGTGGGCAAATATTAGCACGTCAAGATGTGCCATGCTAATAGACTCCTAACCAAAATGACTGATAGCTGTAATAAAATCAAAAGGTGTCTCAACAAAGTATTAGTTTAAGGGTGTGCACACTTATGCAACCAGGTTATTGTGAGTTTTTTATTTTTTATTTTCCCCCCTCAAAGATTTCACTTTGTTTTTCAATTGAATTGTTCACATAATAGGTCACACTAAAGGTGGATAATGTTCTGACATGGTTCATCTTTGTCTCCTTGTTTTACATCACAAGAACCTGGCATTTTAACAGGGGTGTGTAGACTTTTTATATCCACTGTATTTATGTTAATATTTGGCAAGGTCAGTGGTTAAAACTAAACTTTCAAGAACAGGAAATATTTATGCCACATTTTCCCAGAAATCTCAGCTGTCGCTGGTGTAACGTCAGTTCACTCTAAAAGCCCCACACGCCTTGTTTATTTATAACTTTATTCAGCTCCTCTAAAAAGAATACATCTTCATCCTACCAGATGAGTTGACATGTCATTCCATTTTTTTAATAAAATGTGTCCACAAAATGTATCCACAAAAGTAGTCACTTTTTGATACGTCAAATGCATCACTTTTTTCCTAAGCAGAAGTACACTGTATACAGAGGGTTTTCAGATGCAGGCCTGGGACCATGTTATATGGTAGGGATTCATCCACGATCCAGATGAATAGAATAGCGATGTGTTAATTCAAACAAAAAACCAAGCAAGCCTAGTTCAGCCGGCCCACAATAGAAAGAGTTGCTATCACGAGATTTAAACCTGGGTCACCAACATGAAAGGCTGATGTTAACCACTACACCAAAGAGTGAGGCTTGTACTGTCTGTCAGTATAGCCTCTTGTCTATAATGAAACCTGGCATCTGTATATCCTGAACAAATCCTTTTTTGCCACTGGCCTTTTTAATAGTTAATTGGCCATTTGTGAATGACATTGATACAGTTAAACTGATTAACGCTTCTTACTAAGTTTACCTCCAACACAAATGGTGTTTTTCTATGCCGTTTGCCACTGCATGGCTGTTTTAACAGCGTATTAGCCAGTAATATAGTTTACCTGCATCTACTACCTTACTGCAATAGTCATAAGAATTGAGCAATTGCTAGCGAGTCTGCCAAAGCTATTTCATTTCATGGCAAAACAACATACTTTTTAATTTGTGAATGACATTTATACAGTAACTATCAATAATTGCGATGATAACTACATCTTCACCTGAGAGGAGATACAAACTCTGGATCTATAGTTCACAGGTCCGCTTCTCTAATCACTACGCTATTTAACAAGGGGTTGCCAGAAGCCTACAGTAAATCATATGTATATTTAGCTGTCAGGATTATTTGTTGGTGGGAATGAATGGAGGCGTATACATAATGTACATCTGAGATGCAGTTTGAGTCACGGCACAGTAATTCACACAGAATGACCTGCAGGCTTTACCAGCATTTAAATAGCACTTTTTTTGCCAATCCTGAGAATCAACTGTGATGAAAGATATAGACATAACCAAAATATTTGTTCAGAAGGGAACATATGCTCCCCATTGGAATCAAACCAACAATCCTGGTATAGCATTGAAATGGCCAATAGCCAGTCACCAAGCACAACTAAGAAAATACAATTTGAATGGACTAACTCTGTGTGTGATAATGACGGTGCAAGCAGAATAATTTGCCAGTTGATCAGGCTAGAGTATCCAAACTGTCACAGCTGGCTAGATGAACAAATCTGTTGTTCTGTCCCTGAGGGAGACAGTTAACCCTAATTACTCCAGCGTGTCGCGCTATATACAGTATTTCACCTTTGTTTTGACCATAATCTAGATAAGAATATACTCTAGGGCTACAATAAAATGTTGAAATGTCTGGCAGTCTCTGAGGAGAGGTTTGAGAACCATAGTGAAAGAATAGCCTTGGCGCCATTACATACAACTGACAACAGAATCTGATCTGTGCTAGATTCTTAGTGACACAAATGCCATCGAACAGCCAGCAGACTCAACTTCTCTTTTTAGATAGAAATGATTGTGTCCCTCTGTGACCAAGAGAAATTGCTCTTGATTTTGTATGGTTTAATGTTTAAAGACATAAATCCCCCAAGGAACATCGCAGCGACATGCAAACATTGTTGTTGTAAATGCTATGCTCTTGCCCTTTATCTGCATGTGGAATGGCATGTGGTTGCTTTGAAACAGAGCAAAACTATTATTTTTCTGATAGACCAGGAAATATGAGCTAGCACTCCCCATGCTAATTATTTCACATATTCACACACATCTTCCACAGACAGTCAGGGAGCCAGATAGCCCCCCAGATATATAAATCTGAAGCATCAGTTTGTAATTTCTAATCTCCACAGGGGAGAAGACGCCCAGTGTGTATTAAACCAGATGGAATTATGTTTTCATCCATCCAACATTCAATCTGAATACAGTTCTCTCTATCCAGTATGTATATCCAACGGTAGAACGTTTGTAAGGCCTCCCATTGGAAAACACAGAATCCGGGCTACTTTGTTGTATTTATTCAAGCTCCTTACATGCAGTGGGAGGAAGACTGAGTGAGTGTACACAAAAATGTTGGTTTGAACCTGTCCAGAACTGCTACAGCGTACCCCAGTGTACCCAACTTTTCATCAGTGCTTAACTGCAACAAACTGAGGATGGATCAAAAACAATGTAGTTGCATTTACATTGCAGTAATTTAGGAGATGCTCCAATCCAATGGGACTTACTGTCGTGTGCATATATCTTCGCACTGGCCTCCGGTGGGAACTGAATCAACAATCCTGGCATTGCAAGTGCCGTGCTATATTCACTGATCTATGTTCACTGAGCTATATTCACTGAGCTATATTCACTGAGCTACTTCACATGGGAGCCCTGTAATAAAATGTGACAAATGTGTCTGTGTCTCAGTGCAAATGGTTTAATTGTTTTAAGACACAATTTCTTTTCGACCTTAGTTATGGTGAATAAATGTACAATTTGTTTCTAATTATCATTTTCTATTATAATTATGTTCCGCTTGACCAGTATCTAAATCCTATATCCTAGAATTTAATTGGGGTATAATTATATTGCAATTTAGAGACTTGCCTATGGATACTGGATACATGCAATGGGATATCAGCCTACCTAGTGACACCTTTAACAGCAGTATTTTGTAGAGTTTTCACAAATGTTAGTATAATACCTTGTTCCTGGACTTACATGTGACAAATCACCTCACTATTGACACAATTTTTGGCACACAGAAATGTTTTATCTATAACCACTGCAGCAAAAATTATTTGTCTGTTATGACAAAAATTATGAGTCTGCCCTTATGACTGCTGAAAGGTCTCCATTTCTCACTTTTATGATGTAGCTGTAGCCCATGACTGCTTTCAGGAACAGTAGAGCATTTGGTTCAGAAAGAATATACAACATAAAATACATGTTCAAATCCCTTGAGGACACTCTAGGGCAATGATCATGTCAAATCTCTATCTTTAGATAACAAATCAGAGTGAATATGTTTCTAGCTCCTGGGTAATTTATTACTTTAGTTGGGTTGCTTTTAAGCTGATCTCTCTCTGAGGATGTTACAATAACAGTCATAACCTTTCATAGTGTCGCTATAATCTATGGGTTTTACTGAAGAGGAGATTGACGGGGCTGCTCAGAGCAATTGCACTACTGTGTTAATATTGTGTGAGTAGGTTTAATTTACCACCACATGCTAAAATGAAAACACAAGGTACTATTACAATACACCAGCCAAAACTATGTACAGCACAAATGGAATTAAGCTTATCTGATCTCCTGTGATTTACACATGTACTGTATGTGATTAGATTTTATCTCTTAAGGAATACATATTTCCCAGCAGTAAAATTTATGATGGATTAGAAAATGTTAGTTATATCTGGGCAGTGAAAGTTAATCCGTTTAGAGTCACACATTTTTCGTTATTCAGCTTTTTGTAAGGACTTATTTTGTGTTTTTCTGTATGTGTAGGTTTTGCGATAGTGAAAGAAGAACAATCTGGTAAAATAATGACATTTGGCCAGTCCTCACTTGAGGCATGGAGTTAAGTTTGGGGTTAGAAAGAGGTTCAATATTAGATTCCTGTCGTAATGATAGATTTACTTTGGATTTGTGTTATAGGTTTTAGGTTAGTTTTTGGGTTAGGGCTTGATAAATTGCAGTACCAGTCAAAAGTTTGGACACACCTAGTCATTCAGAGGTATTTCTTTATTTGTATTTTCCCCATTGTGGAATAATAGTGAAGACCTCAACACTCTGAAATAACACATGGAATCATGTAGTAACCAAAAAAGTGTTAAACAGTTTAAATAACATTTCATATTGCAGATTCTTTAAATTAGCTACCCTTTGAATTGGTGACAGCTTTGCACCCTCTTTGCATTCTCCAAGCCAGCTTTATGACATAGTCACCTGGAATGCTTTTCAAATAACAGAGGTTCCTCGTTAAAAGTGAATTAATGTAATCAGTTGTGTTGTCACAAGGTAGGACTGGAATACAGAAGACCATCATTATGTCTGTACTGTAGTGATCCATATTATGGCAAGAACAGCTCAAATGAGCAATGAGAAAAGACAGGCCATCATCCCCTTAAGACATTAAGGTCAGTCAAAATGGAAACATTTGGAAAAGTGCAGTTGCAAAAATTTCAAGGGTTATGATGAAATTGGCTCTCATGAGGACCGCTACAGGAAGGGAAGACCCAGAGTTACCTCTGCTGCAGAGGATACCTTCATTAGAGTAACCAGCCTCAGAAATTGGAAATAATATGCACCTCAAAATAGCCCAAATAAATGCTTCACTGAGTTCAAGTAATAGACATGTCAACATCAACTGTTCAGAGGAGACTGCATGAATCAGGCCTTTATGGTTGAATTGCTGCAAAGAAACCTCTACTGAAGGACATCAATAATAACAAGAGACTAGATTGGACATTAGATTGATGGAAATCTGTCCTGTGTCTGAGTCCACATTTGAGATTTTTGGTTCCAACCGTTGTGTCTTTGTGAGATGCTGAGCGGGTGCTCGGACAATCCAAAACAAATCTTTCGCTGCCTGCTGTTGTGCCCCTTCGAGCTCCAGTAAGTAGCTCTAGATGCTTGCTATTTATACTGTATATCTGAGCATACTCACAGCTGTTGGTCAGCACGTGTTCCAGGGAGTCACGCCACTGAGCAGCTTCCTCAGGACTCGGCCTGTTCAACAAGCACAATATTAAAACAATGTTTCACTCACATAGTCAACACATAGTCACATAGTATCCTTCCTTACAAGCAAAAATGCAGAGATCGTCTTTACAAAAGCCCTAACGATACCAGCCTTGGAACATATTTTGATTTACTGTCTGACTCAGTCAGTCACAACCAACATGCCATTGTCAGGTCGTATTTACAGTGTGATTCATGAAATTGTGTTTTGTACCATCAGACAGCAATTTGTCACTCACAGCCTCTTAAGGGTCAATGAGCTTTAGCGTTGTTTGATTGCCTTCAACTAATGTACACATGACAGAGATAGTCTGTCAGCTCTCCACCTTTAACTTATGACTGTATACGGAGCTAGTGAAGGAAAATAGCCTGTGAACATCCATTAGGTTACGCAATCAAGGGGAAGACTCAGTCAACAATGCCTTTATATTCAATTTGGAGTCGATATAATACACAAATATGACTTCCAACCCCTTTATCATTCTCCCCTTTTTCTCAGTGTTTCTCTTTCAGTGCTCACTTTCCATAATCATGCATCCAACCATATCTTGTAGTAGAAGATATAGTATAGTATATTCGTTTCAGAATTTTAATGGCAAATTACACTTGGTCTGTAGTGCATGGTAAGGAGATGTCTCCTAACCGATAAACTCTTAATCTGACACATCCAATGGTCTCTGTACGTGCACTGCTATCACTTATGAGGCTGACATGTATACTGAGATTCCACAGGCACTGATAAGCGCGCCCTATCTTTTCAAGTCAGATGGGGAGATGAGAGCCAAGCATTAAGTCATGGAAGCAATTTACAAATGTCAATTTCACATTGTTTGAAGCAGAGTAGTTTAGAAGTAGGTACAGAAGGTTTGTGTTCATTTTCATATACAGTTAGGTCTGGAAATAATTGGGACAATGAGTTTTGTTATTTTGGCTGTTTACCTAAAGATATTCAAGTTACAGTAAAAATATGAGGATCCTCTTAAAGTGCAGACTCTCAGTTTTAATTTGAGGGTATTCACATCCAAATTGGAGGAAGGGTTTAGGAATTACCACTATTTAATACGTAGCCCCCTCTTTTTCAAGGGACTTTTTCAAGTAATTGGACAATTGACTCAAAAGCTTTTTCTTGGACAGGTGTAGGCAATATCTTCATTATTCCTTCATCACTTAAGCAGGTAAAAGTCCTGGAGTTTATTCCAGATGTGGCATTCACATTTGGACCGCATACAGTCAAAGGAGCTCTCAATGCAAGTGAAACCGGACATCCTTAGGCTGCAAAAACTAAATCCATCAGGGAGATAGCAGGAACATTAGGAGTGGCCAAATCAACAGTTTGGTACATTCTGAGAAAAAAATAGAAAGTTCCTGTGAGCTCTGCAACACAAAAAGGCCCGGACGTCCATGGAAGACAACAGTGGTGGATGATCGTAGGATCCTTTCCATGGTAAAGAAAAACCACTTCACAACAAGTGAAGAACACTCTCCAGGAGGCAGGCATTTCATTTAATCAAGTCTACCATAGAGAGAAGGCTTCACGAGAGCAAATACAGAGGGTTCACCACAAGGTGCAAACCATTCATAGTGTTGATGTCCATGCATTCCAGACATCAAGTAGTCATTGCCTGCAAAGGATTCTCGACAAAGTATTAAAAAGGAACATTTTATTTATGATTGTGTTAATTTGTCCAATTACATTTGACCCCCTGAAATAAGGGGACTGTGTATGAAAATGGTTGCAGTTCCTAAACATTTCATACAATATTTTTGTTCAAACCTTTGAAATAAAGCTGAACGTCTGCACTTCAATTGCATCTTGTTTTTTTCATTTCAAATAAATGTTGGTGGCGTACAGAGCCAACATTTAGAAAATTATGTCAGCGTCCACATCTTTTCTGACCTAACTGCATGTGTGTGGGAGACAGAAAGGGGCTTGTCTGATCAAATGTGTGTGCTGCAGTACTCACTTCTGAAGCTTTTCTGGCTTCTTTTCTGGTTTTTCGGGGTAGGGAATAATCAGGTCAATGCCATTCTCAGGCTTCTGGAGGAGAACCCCCAACTTAGACTTTATCTCTTTAGCCCTGAGGAAAAAAAGACATGAGGAAAAAAGGTCATTATTATGAAACATGCTTCAATGTTTTAAATGGCACAAATCCAGAGAAATCCAGGAGGAGTAATAGCATACAAGGTATACTAGTAATTACTTTGGATAATGCAGTGTGTAATCAGGAAAGCCAAGTAAGACCCAGTTCATGTAGATAAAACAACCAAATCAATACATGAACAATACAAGTGTTCCTGTAATCCACAACAGGGCAGATATCCTTGCCATCCTCCGAAAGGAAGAACAATAATTTCATCGAAACTTTAGTTGGTGGATCCAATACACCACAAAACAATCTCAGGTAAATCAGGGCCAATTGTACAGGTGGTTGGACATAGCCTTTGTTTTTAATGACACAGTGTCAGACGTTAGATTACTTTATACTAATAAAAAAAAATGCATTCAACTTCTTTTGAGCTTTTCAATGAATCGCAATGTGCCTAAAGAGCAAAGAAGGTGGTGGAGAGATGTGGTAAATTATGATAATGGAGTCTGATGAGGATCCTGCAGGAAGACGGACTGGACTTTTCTTCCCTTCTGTATTGCATTCACTTCAACGATCGCTCATCAGCTCTGAGCAGTTCAGTTCTCTTCACATGTTCTCTTCCTCAGAAATGCTGTTTTCCTCTCTCTGTACTCTGTATACAGTACTGTGGAAGAATTCCTAGGCCCCTCCAAGTTGAACTACTGTACGACCATTTATTCAGGTAGTACATGTGTCAATATATGTGTATATATAGCCCCGGAGAAAATTAAGAGACCACTGCAACTTTTTCTTTCCTTTCCAAAAAAGTCAAAAAGGAAGGTTTTGAGTGAGGAACAGAGGGGTTAAAATTAAGAGTCCACTGCAAACTGAACACTTCCTCACTGAAAACTTTCCTTTTCAACTTTTTTGGAAAGGAAAGGAAAAGGCGCAGTGGTCTCTTAATTTTTTCTGGAGCTATATATATATATATATATATATATATATATATATATATATATATATATACTGTATATACACACTCATTTACACACACACATTGTTCATTAAAATAAAATTAATTTGATCAGAAATAGTGTAAATAGTGTATTATAAATAACTATTATAGCTGGAAAGCTGAATTTTAATGGAATATCTACATAGGCATACCCATACCCATAGGCCCATTATCTGCAACCATCACTTCTGTGGCACGTAGTGTTTGCTAATCCAAGTTGATCATTTAAAAGGCTAACTGATCATTAGAAAACCATCTGCAATCATGTTAGCACAGCGGCAAACAGCTGTGCTGATTAAATAATCAATATAACTAGGATCTGGAGCATCAGCAACTGTGGGTTTGATTACAGGCACAAAATGGCCATAAACAAAGATCTTTCTTCTGAAACTCATCTGTTTATTGCTCCAATTAAGGTTATTCCAAGAACTTGAAGATCTCCTACAACATTGTGTACTACTCCTTTCACAGAACAGTGAAAACTGTCTCTAACCAGAATAGAAAGAGGAGAAGGAGGCCAGGGTGCACAGCTGAGGATGAGGACAAATACATTAGAGTGTCCAGTTTGAGAAACAGACACAGCACAGGTCCACAACTGGCAGCTTTATTAAAGAGTACCCTCATAACACCACTATCAACGTATACAGTGAAGAGGCGACTCCGGGATGCTGGCCTTCTAGACAGAGTTTCACAGAAAAGGCCATATCTCAGATTGTCCAATAAATAGAAAAGATGAAGAAGGGCAAAAGAACACAGACACTGGACAGAGGAAGAATGGAAAAAAGTGTTATTGACAGACAAATCTAAGTTTGTGGTGTTCGGATCACAAAGACGGTCCTTCGTGAGTCTCAGACCAAATGAAAAGATGTTGGAGGAGTGCTTGACACCATCTGTCAAGCATGGTGGTTCTAGGGGGGCTTTGCTGGTGGTAAAGTTGGAGATTTGTACAGGGTAAAAGGGATCTTGAATAAGGAAAGCTATCGCTCCATTTTGTAATGCCATGCCATACCCTGTGGATGGCGTTTGATTGGAGCCAATTCCCTCCTACAACAGGACAATGACCCATAGCACAGCTCCAGACTATGCAAGAACTATTTAGGAAAGAAGCAGTCAGCTGGTATTCTGTCTATAATGGATTGGCCATCACAACCCTATTGAGCTGTTGTGTGAATAGCTTGACTGTATGGTACGTAAGAAGTGCCCATTAAGCCAATCCAATTTGTGGGAGTGTGGGGTGAAATCTCTTCAGATTACATAAACATATTGACAACTAAAATGCCAAAGGTCTGCAAGGTTTTAATTGCTGCAAATGGAGGATTCTTTGATGAAAGCAAAGTTTGAAGGACACGATTCTTTGAGTAAAAAAATCATTATTTCTAACCTTGTCAATATGTCCTATTCATATTGCTATATTTCTTATTCAAACTAATTTATTGTATTTTTTCATGGAAAAAAAGTGACCCTAAACTTTTAAATAGTTCAATGGTGCATAAACTGGTGCATAATCAGGGATTTGTTAACAACCATTTAAACCCCTTTGATAATTATTTATTGATATTTTTCTTTTGTCAACTTTATGAACAACTTTCTCAACATTTATTAATTAATGAAACACATACATTGATTATATTCTAACTAGTGTGATTAAATAATATTAGTAAGCATGAGTCAATAATTAATTCATATATATGATTATATAATGTTGTATATTGGTGTGTACTATATTAATGTAATTTACATGGTATGTACTATATTAATCTGGCAGAAACAGGGAATTGCTGTGTAGTTGCAGTGTAGGGCAGTGCAATGTATCATCTTACTTTTTTGGCCACTTGTGCTTAACAGATTCATGACCAGAGGGTGACAAAGAGCCAATAAAGTATATTTTAAGTTTCACTTAATGTCCTTGTCTTAGAGGTGTAAACCAGTTTACCTTTAGCTGTCCTGCATTAATGGAATATAGCCAGTGAGATGCTTTCTGTCAGGAATTACGATCTCAATATCCTAAAAACACACCTACTCCCTGAAAACATTAAACTTTTTGAAAGTTGAAATTGCATGAAGAACTTTTTTTTTTACTTGTATTCTCAAAAACATGAAAAATAACTTTATAAACTTACAATTACCTAGATTAACCTACATCAGTGAATTCAACCATACATAAACAGAATTAACACAAATAATAAAAACTATAGGCACAGACATTTCTGACTAAGAAATCAACCTCAAAAACCCTGGGTTGTTTGCTGCAAGAGTAAGAGAGAATACCATTTTCATGACCAGAACTGCAAAAGTTTATTGTATCTTACCTTTCCAGACATGTTTGGGGCAATGCAGCTAATCCTTTGCACATTTTCTGACGTTTTCCTTTTTATTTTGTTGTTGATTGATTCCACCACCGTAAGATTCAGAGACCCTTTGCTTTTTCACTGTCTTTCAGCACTCTTGAAGAGTTTATATACAGGGAGTCCATTGGCTCTGGGCCAAAAGCATCCTCCAATGAGGTTTGCAGCAGAATGAATAATCAGGGCTAGCTGAATAAGTAGGGGTCGGGTACAACAGTGATGTTTAGAAGAACTCTATCGGGGATCAAATGTTTACATTTTTTTAAAAATGTTTAAAAGAGGAAGTTCCACGGAACTCAACCATTGATCAGGAGGTATAATATAATTCCAAGTCTCTTTACAGTCAACTAAAGATGATCCAAATCTTTCTAAATTTAAACTGACTGCAAACAATACGAACCAGGCTGAAGAGACATGTTTCAGAGGAACATAATCTGTGAGCAGCGCATCAACTATCACACAAAGCAAACATACTTATCTATAAAAAGACAAGGTTCAGTCACAGATATCCTGTATACAGCCGTTAATGAAAGATATTTAAAGACCAAACTTTGTCATCTCAATATAAGTTAGAGCCACTGAGTTTAATCCAAAAAAATAAAAACTTACAAGACTGTTAGGGACCTTATGTTAAATAATGTTTATATATTTTGATAATACAACAATGTAGTTACACGCAGTGTTAAGCAGTGTTGAATAAACAACTTTGAGAACCGTAAAGAAAGTATGTAACATTACTGAAACAGCAAAAAAACATATACCCTTTTCATGAAAGGTATGTTAGTTTTATACTGACAGTGTGGTAGATGGAAAATATGAGATTTACCATTGTCCATTCAGTGACATAGCCCAGGACATATCATATTATAACGTTTGGTCTTTATTAACTTACAATGTTCGGTTGAGCCTCATTTCTATGACATACACATTCAATATGACGGACAAAGTAAAGTACTAGCTTAACTAGTAAATACTCAACGAGTGCCTAATAAACCACAGGTTTAATATCTGTAAATATAATCTGATTATAATAAAACATATTATTACAGTTTTATGTTAAAAGTTTTAGTTAGTTGATGACTAAGTATATACATTTGTCCCAGAGTTATGCCCGTGCATGGACAACTCAGCTACTCAGCTATAGTGACAGCCGCGTAGTGTCCTATACATTTCTGGCATGTATTTGAATATGTTTACTATTAACTGCACTAGCTAGCCAGCTATGTATGAATCAGGATCACTGGCTTTTGCGAGTGCAGAAACATATATTTGGAGCCTCTTTGGATTAGTTTGGTGAATGTTTTATTATAGCGGATAATTGAATTATCTACTAGTATATTCTGGGCAAGTAGGAAACAGTATTATTCTACAGTTTTATGTAAATCTTTATAGTTATGTTTTTGAATGAAAACAATGAATATTACGCTGTCTCAGAGCTGTACCAATGGACGATTGACTAGTGATAGCCGCGCAGTCTGTCCAAACAGCTACAACATTAGTTTCAACTCTGCCCTTACGACAATGTCAACAAGCTGGGCTATGCAACTTTGTGATTGGTTCACCCCAGTGATTGTCCAGAGTCTGGACGTTGAAGTCACAGCACATAGATTGTAGTGTAGAATACGCCACCGCCACATTACTGCTCCATTCATACTAAGTAGGGTGGGTAGATGTAGGAATGTATTGGCTTTGTTGCTGTGATTCCCTTTGCTTATCTTTCATACAGACAAAAATACTGAATAAATACTCAATATATTCACAGAATGGTAAAAAAAAGACACCTAAACAAATGTGTATACATGCTGTTTATTTAATGTTACTCGAACAATGGTGGGGGTTTTCCCTGGATGCTACAAAAAATATGTTGCTTGTAGCTTTTGTCTATTCAGGAACTGCACTTTGGTTGAACACTGCATCCCACAAGCTAGATGCATTGCAAGAAAGATAGTTCCCATTAATAATCAGAAATAACCATGCAAAACCAAACCAGCACCATGCCAAACTATTTGAACCCAACTTCTGTACAATGGCTATGCGTGTGGGTGGACTGTGGCTAAAAAAAAAAAAGAAATTAAAAAAAAGTATTTTTGCACAAAAACAATCTTATCCAATACGTTGAACATTTCCAAATTCTTTGGATTCATATTTTTTATAAAACATGTTGTGGGCACGGCAACCAAGTCTTTCCACACTAGTTCTGCCATTCAGTTTGTTGACATGCAAATACACATTATCCTATTTCATATTTCATCAAGTTTGACATTTAAATGTATATATTCCAATAAGTCAAACAGAGCCAAATGCATTGGTAGAGCCTCACTTCAAGGGGCCTAAAATGATATCCTCTGGAAAGGTACAATGGCAGATTGTCAACATGGCTAAGACACAACAATTAACAGAGGCTGACAATAATGACAACAAAAGCAACAACAGTCAGACAAGCACTTTAAAATCAAAAGGAGGGCCCCCTAGATAGGATAAATCCATCACTTTTCTAGTTTAAAAATGTTATCAAATCCTCAAGCCAATGTTGCAATTGTGGCCGAGTATTTTCTCTCAAGGATATTAAGTCTCTTGGCCATGGTACTAGCAAAAGCCATTACCTCCTGTGTTTAGACTAATCAAGCAAGAGAAATAAACATTCATTCAGTACTGAGTAAATGGAGAAAAGGATTGAAGAAATTCTGAGCCTGTCGTTATCAGTCAATTATTTACATTAAACTGGATAACGCCATGGTTAACGTCTGTTAATAACAATGTAGGTTTGTCCTAGTAGATATTTTAACCCGTGTCTTTTAGATATTTTAACAAGAAACACCTAACAAACACCCACTGATACTCGTGCACAAAAGCATGCATGGCTTTTGCCTATTTTAATTTGTTAGGTGTCTCTTTAAGGAGGCTTTGGGATCACTGGACATCATTAAGTGGCAATGGACATTGAGTGTGACATGCATTAGTACTGTGCACGATTTTACAATGTCAGATGAAATCAGTGAAGAGATCTGTTTTCACTCCTTTAATGGGGAGAGGCACAGGGAACGGACACAGAGGGTGTGTTCAGGGCCCGAGAGGGCATTTTATTAACAAAATGGGAAGTGTGTGGGGAGGAGGTGAGATTAAAACAACAAATGCCAAAACCCTTTTAAGGGGAGACAGCTTCGGCTGTTGGACGGCCTACTGGTGACCATTTGGGAGGAGGTGGTGCTGGAGGTTGTATTTTTGAAGGCCTATTCACCTGTCGTCTCTTGGCTGTTTTCCTTCACCTCCATCATGCAGCCTTTCTCTGGTGCATTTTATTTGCTGGCCGAGTTACTCCCTGGGAGCCCTCAAATACCTCACCAGACGAGGTCCCGATGGGAGGCAGCGCTGCTGGCCAAGCTGGTTGCTCCTCAAAGCAACCAGCTGTTTTTGTTGGGGCAATCTCTCTAGGAAGATTCCATGGCCATTATCCGTGAGATGCATCTCACCCCATGGGACAACCCAGGCTGAGGCTTCAATGATACACCTGTAATGATTGAACTCCCATAAAGCACCAAGTTATTTTTGGGTTAAAATGTTTCACTGTTCCTGGGGTTAATGAATTGTACAGCAACGAGAGGGATTTGGTTATTAGATTGTGATTTTTTTTTACTTTTTAAAAATGGAACACAAATGACATAATTAAAATCATATGGGTGCTCCGAAGTTGATGGGTTCATTGACACCCTCACTGCTTTCTGTATATCCCCCTCAATGTTTTGTCCACAAAACCTGACAGTTGATGTCTTTCTGAGAAAGCTGGTTGGGCTGAGCGGGCATTTGATACTCACGGATAGAGGGCACACCCACGCCAGCTTTCCTTGGCACTAGCAAGTCTCAGTAGACTGGTGGTTTGGACTGGAACCCTGAACTATGGGATGTGAAGTATCCATTCCGTTGGAGCTGATTGTGCTAGTTACAAATACAGTAACACCAAAAAGACTTGTTCCCATTGGAGGTTCACATTCCCATGGTAACTCTTGTTGATTGTCGTGTGAAAGCAGACTGGTAGAGAATGAAATTACATCAACAATGCTAAATAAGGCCTATGGTCAATGGTGGCACAGACAGCAAAACTTGATTGACGTATTGGTCATTATAGAGCTAAATCATAACAATGATAAGAGCTGGACTTATTAAAAATGAGCTTGTCTGGAGGTTTTGGAGATTTTTCCCATCCATCTTTAATAGATTGTGATGCAAGCCTGTGGTACACTTTATAAACTGATGAATATTTCTCGAACAACAAAAACATGGCAGACATTGGCCAGAGATGTAATGGACGGACAAACATTTAAAACAGTCTTGTTGTGTCATTTATGATAAAATATGTTTTTGCTTCATTTGGTTGTGTACAGTTTATTAAAAGCATATAATTCTTCTAAATCTCCTTAGATTTAGGATTAGTGCAACTTTTTTCATTTGAAAATGTTTACATAGTGGGACTCTGGACTGGGTTTCGTTTACTGTAAGCCTACACCATTTGATTACTGTGAATATGTCTTCAACAAGGTACGTTCTACAAAACCATTTCCAAAAACTTTGTGACGCTGCGTAAAATGTAAAGAAAAACAGAACGCAATGATAAATCCTATATTAAATAGAAAAATAGTACAAAGACAACATATCAAATGTTGAGACTGAGACATTTTCTTGAAAAATATATGCCCACTTCGAATTTGATGCCAGCAACATGTTTCAAAACCATGGGTCTGTCATAAATTAGAATGAGGGGGGTGAACTTTAATGTTAGACCTTTCAAGCAGAACAGGGACCACAGGACGGACGGGTTTACGAAGAGCATATAACAGAAAACAGGGCAAAAGACCTGATGGCAGGCCCAAAGTCCAGGACACAGGAATAACAAAATGCCAGGAATAGTAACAAAAGGGAACAGTCAAACAGAATGCTCCTAACACAGGATACGGCTTAAACAATAACTCACAAAGGACGGCCGGCGAGAACCCTTACTTAATATCCTCACTAACGGTACACAGATGTACACAATAACGGAGAGTGGCTGATGAGACGTCAGCCAGGGCACATTCAGGGGCGAACAAGGTGCAGGTGAGGGGCAGGTTGCAGGAACGTCCCGGTACAGGAGGTCCACGAGCAGCATGGGTCCTTACACAATGACAGCGTGCAGTCTTCTGTAATAGTTGTCTATGAGGCCCCGATTTCATGCAGGTGGCATAGCTGCCCATTCATCTTGGCAAAATGCCTCCAGGTCATGCAAAGTCTTTGGTTGTCTTGCATGAACCACACGTTTGAGATCTCCCAGAGTAGCTTGATGATATTAAGGTCAGCAGACTGTGATGGCCACTCCAGAACCTTCATCTCATTTCTTCTGTAACCACTGGAGGGTCAACTTGGCCTTGTGCTTCGGCTCATGGTCATGCTGGAAAGTCCAAGAGAGTCCCATGTGCAGCTTTGGTGCAGAAGAATGCCTATTGTCTGCCAGTATGCACTGATAACATGCTGCATTCATCTTGCCATCAATTTTCAAGATCAAATTTCCCTGCGCCTTTAGAGCTCACACCCCCCCAAAACATCAGTGAGCCACCACCATGCTTCACAGTGGGGATGGTATTCTGTTCACTATGGGCCTTGTTGACCCCTCTCCAAACATAGCGCTTATAGTTGTGACCATAAAGCTCTAGTTTGGTCTCGTCACTTCAAATTACAGCGTGCCAAAAGCTGTGAGGCGTGTCAAGTTGTTGTCGGGCATATTGTAACCAGGCTTTTTTGTGGCCTTGGTGCAGTAAAGGCTTCTTTCTGGCAACTCGACCATGCAGCTCATTTTTGTTCAAGTATTATCTTATTGTGATCCTTGAAACAACCACACTGTCTTTTTCCAGAGCAGCCTGTATTTCTCCTGAGGTTACCTGTGGGTATTTCTTTGTATCCTGAACAATTCTTCTTTCAGATTTGGCTGAAATCTTTCTTGGTCTACCTGACTTTGGCTTGGTATCAAGAGATCCCCAAATTTTTCACTTCTTAATAAGTGATTGAAAAGTACTGACTGGCATTTGCAAGGCTTTGGATATCTTTTTATACCCTTTTCCATCTTTCTAAAGTTCCATTACCTTGGTACGTAGGTCTTTTGACAGTTACTTTCTGCTCCCCATGGCTGAGTAACTAGCCTGCTCAGTGCATTCACGTGAGAGCTAACAAACATGACTATTAATACACAGACTGTAACAAGGCCAAGCATTCAAGGGTATGTCAACTTTTGATCAGGGCCATTTGGGTGATTTCTGTCATCATTATGATTTAAAAAGGAGCCAAAAAACTATGTGACAATAAATGGCTTCATATGATCACTATCCTTAAATAAAAGACAGTTTTTTTGCATGATCAGTCATATTTTCTAAATCAATGCCAGAATTTCACATTTCTGCCAGGGTATGAAAACTTATGAGAACAACTGTATATTGGTTTTGGTGCAACATATGCTGCCATCCAGACAACTTATTTTTGAGGGTAGGCCTTGCTTATTTCACCAGGACAATGCCAAATTACATTCTGCCTGTATTACAGCAGCATGGCTCTGTAGTGAGAGTCCAGGTGCTAAATTGGCCTGCCTGCAGTCTAGACCTGTCCCCCATTGAAAATTGGAAACAAAACATATGACAAAGGACACCCGAACAGTTGACCAGCTAAAATCCTATATCAAGCAATAATGGGAAATGATTTCACTTTCAAATCTATAGCGATTGGTTGCCTGAGCTCCCAAACGTTTACAGAGTATTGTTAATAGAAGTTATGCAACACAATGTTAAACAAGCCCCTGTCCCAACTTTTGTGAAATGTGTTGCCGACATCAAGTTCAAAACAAACATGTATTTTTCCAAAAACAATAAAAAAATTACATTTCAACATCTGAAATGTTGTCTTTGTCTTATTTTAAATTAAATACAAGGATCAGTTATTTGCACATCATTGCATTCTGTTTTTATTTGTATTTCACGCAGTGTCCCAACTTTTTTGGAAACTAGTTTTGTATTAACATAGTACCTTCACCAAACATTTTATTTAGTGAATTATTGCAAATTTGTTGACGAACATCACTTTGTCCTGACCAGATTTACATGTGCATTATAACACAGAGGGGGAGTAAGCCTACAAAACACAGTCCTTATTTGAAGTGCATCTCAAAATCCCTCATGGAAGAAATTAATGGAGGAATAATGCAAAGAGATGCATTCATGTTTTGTTTTTTCAAGGATTGTACTCTTTCAGTGATTAGGAGCCAAGCCAGGGGCTAGAACAACTCCATTATGTACGTTCTTTGAGGGAACGTAATTTACAGTCAGTAGCCATGCTAAAGACACTAAGCTGCTTGACTGAGAGTGAAAAAAGTAACTATACACGGCATAGGAGGACAAGGTGCCTGTTCCTGTCCAAACTAGGGCCGCATCAGTTACACAAACAAATGGCTTAACAATGTTCTGCTGAAATAGCAAACTTCGTTGATAACAATGTTTTCCCCTGAACGAATTTGACAAAGGCCATTGAATTTATATGTCGACTGGATTGTTTGAGGCTTGTTAACATGTCTTTGCTCCTGGAGAGCTGAGATATCTACAGAACAAGTGGGCTATGGATTATCCAGAGACCTCCAGATATGAACCGTGACAGTTAGGACTGTTGACAGATGTTATGTTTGTAGAAAGGGTAATTGGAGAGAGGAAAAGTGTTTCACTATTGTTGATAACAACATGTCATCTCATATTTAGTTTTCAACAATACCGAATCACTTTTTCTCTTATCTATCTAGCATGTTCTCAAGTGAGCCATAAAGTGGCGCCAAGCTGTGAGGCTTATCTTGATGACATGGTGAACAATAAATGTTCCTACGTGCAGTCCAGCCCTATCAGGCTACAGTAAAGCTGCACCACTGTGACAGGCAGCTGGGCCAAAGAGAAAGTAATGACAATAAAAAAAGCCATAGCTGCAGGCAAGTCAAGCCTTTCTGTGTTAGCGGCAGCTCATCAAAAGCCAAAATGTTTGCAGAATGTTTGTGTGCTTAAGGCCTCAACATCAGTTGCTACGGATCAGAGACGATGAAAGCATGAAAAATCACAAAAGGTTGATTGCAGACTTAACTGGAAGTCCATGTTCACAGAGTGAAAGTAGAAGACTTTGGCGGATGTGTACCTAGGCCCTAGGCGATCGTTTGCAATGCAGTTCAAATGAACCTGGACCAGTTGGCAGCCAGGAGGTGGACAGCTGTTCTATGGTTAGATTAGGGATGTAATGACCCAAAGGGAGGTCTGCCAAGGGAAACACTGCCACGACGCCCCAGTGCTTGTGACATCATTGTGACAGATCTTCAGTTATAATTCCAGATAGAGCCAACTGGCAATTATTCTACAAATTGCATATGTGGTAATAGATTTACACGAGGTCAACTATGCAAATACATTGGTAATTTACTGTAAATACAAGCGTGGCCTATATTGGCGGTCAGGAATGAAGAAGCCTCTGCTTTCCAGAAGTAATATCAGGATAGCACTGATGTCTGCCAGACAACACCTAGGTAAAGACTAAAATTACGGGAACATTGTGTTCTAGACAGATTTCTGATCCCAAACTGGGCTTGACACTGGACACAGTCTTCGGAGACCAGTGCTGGTTAAATTCCTGTGAAGGTGTCCTGTTTCTCCAGAATGCTATCACAGGTCAGAAGACAGGAAATTTAAAAGGCTTTTCCCACAGCACTATTAATTGCTTATATGAAGTAGGTTTATTTGCAAAGGACTTTTCAGAGAACCCTCTTGCCTTAACAGGGAGCAAAAGAATTGGGGAAATTATTTTCCTTTGAATTAAAATGCCTCTTTCTCTTTTCCATTATGCAACCGTAGCTGGAGCTAAATTCAGGCCAGGGGATAAATAGAAATGTCAGCTATCATTCCTCTCCTTGGAGAAATAAATAAATCCTCATTCAGATGAATTAGATTCCTCTCATAACCCCCCGCCGTTGCTGTGGAATCGGCCCTGCTGAACAAACCTGGAGAGAAATGACTGAAAAAGGCACCTTCGTTACCAGGCAACCTCATTATAACTAGAATGTACTTCAGCTACCACCTCTCCTCCATCAATGTTCTACGTAACTCTAGGGCTAGAAAGCATGCAGGCAACATTATTGCAATCCCTGACCATCCTGGTCACCCAGTGTTCCCCCCAAATATTATTTTCTGTCAGACAGGCAGCACAGGACAAGAAGGGCCAGTGTTAAATGTAAATCACTGTAAATGAATATGAAGGATATACTATCACTGCTCATATTCCATCATCTTACAGTATATGGTCCTTTGCATATACATGTGTATCAACTTGACATGCATTTTGCGTATGCTGTCCTTATATGCTGTCAGCCTTAAGCAGCCACATTAAACTAAGTCAGTAAAGAGGATTTTTATTCTGATTTCATCAGACCATGGATGTCACCCAAACACTGATAGCTCATTTCAGAGGTTAAGGGACTACAGGGTAAACACCTCAATACCAATGAACTGCATACATATCATTGTATTTGTGGATCAAAGATCAAAAGGTATTTTCAAAAAGAATTGATCGTTATTTCACATGACTGAAGACAAAACTATGCAGTTTATACCCTTAAGGGTATTTTTTATTCAGCATGTAGTGTGGTCAAATAAATAGATAGTAGTCATTATCTTGTTCCCTATGTTCAATCAAAAGGTATTTATTGGTATTTTGACAAATGTGTTATTTTTTGCTATATCTTTGCATCTACTCACAATGCATTATTTCCCATGTCAGGACCCACTGCAAAGTCAATAAAATGTCAATCAAAGGTGAGACTACTGTACCTGTATGCAGGCTAGCATGTTTTGGGAGGATTTGAGCAGTGGCCATGGCTTAGCCCAAATTCAGCATTCTGGCTATGGTAACAGTTCTTTCTTTCCTTCCTGGCCATGTGATTTGCATGGTTGATCAGAATCAGTGCCGGCTCTAGCTCTACGGGGGCCTTAAGGAAAGTTATATTTGGGGTCCTGTCTCCCCTATTGGTCAGGGGCTCCCTAGCAATCGGATGCCCTCTAGCGATCGAGGGCTTTAAGCGACTGCTTATGTTGCTTTCGCCTGGAGCTGGCCCTGATCAGAATGTATATGAATATTGACTGAATGCCCAGTTGCTTGTGAAACAATGAGACGATTTCCCCTTGTGGTGGTTGTTTTCAGCCACTCATGTTCGCTGTCATAGGCTTTGTTGAATGTAGTAGACTAACAGTGAAATGCTTACGTACATTTACAGGCTTTTTTCATGAAATGGCATTGCAACATGCTTTTGAGCTGCCACTCACGAGTGTGATACTAAATGAAAACATTTAATATAATATAATTAATAATTTGTTATGCTACCTACAGTTCCAGACCCTGTATCCTGTACATAGGTATTCAGACCCTTTATTCAGTACTTTGGTGTTGATCACAGCTTCAGGTCTTGGGCATGCATCTACAAGTTTTGTATTTTGGAAATTTCTCCCATTCTTCCTTTTAGTTCCATTCAAGTTCTATCAAATTAGAAGGTGAGAGTCTGTAAACTGTGATCTTCAGGTCTCCCCAAAGATGTTAACTGGGTACAAGGCCAGGCTTTGGCTGGGTCAATGGAGGACATTCTCAGACTTGTCCCAAAGCCATTCCAGCTTTGATTTGGCTGTGTGTTTTGGATCGTTGTTGTGCTGAAAGATTCTCCCATCTCTGCAGATAAACTTGGAAGGTCTATTAGAGTGGCCATTGGGTTAGAGTTCTGCATTGGGTCGGTTCCCCACAGTCACTCAGCGGGTGTAAAAAAAACATAAATCCAACCCGTGGATCGGCTCCCAATTCAGAATGACTGTTTTGTGTGTCTGAAATGTTTCATGTAAAAACAAAACATTAGTTTATGTTTATCGTTATTATTTGTTGCTTTCCTCCCAAATTATTGATTATGGGGATTATGTATGATTATGTATGTATATAAGCGATCTTTGGATAACTAAATTTTTACTTAAGTAAATGCATTGTGTAGCAGACAAGTGTTCAGTACAGCCTGCACTCAAAAAACCTGTTCTTCTGAGTGTACCAAAAGCACATGCAGAGTCAGAGAAGAAAGCCTTTCAGACCCATATTCATGGAACAAGATGCAGAAGGACCTGAAATTAGAGAAACTCGCTTCTTTAACTGTATTTAAAGACAGATTGCCATCAGTGCTGGAAAATTTACTTGGCTGTAAATGCACTGACTGTTATTTTTTATATAGTATATTTTAAACTGTTTCCATCCTTGCAGGGAAATCATTTAGTAAATTAATTTAGATTTATTTTTATGATATACTATGTGCGCGTGTGTAATGTGCTGTCATTTTGGCCAGGTCTTTCTTGCAAAAGAGATTTATCTCAGTAACACTAACCTGGTTAAATAAAGGTTAAATATAAAAATATTGAAATACCAATTTCAGTGAGAAGTGAGATAGATAATCAGCTATGACCCAAGCAACAGCTGTCCCCTTTTTATGTATAAAAATACATAATCAATTGCTTATTAGCCAAACTAGCAATGCTACTTTTCTAGCAAACGTTTTAGCTCTTGCAAAAATGTTTAGCAAACATAACTAGAATAGAAGATATCAAAAGTTATCATGAGTAAATGAACAAACCAGTGTGCACAGGGTCTGCGCTAGTGAAATCCCTGCTTTGGGATTATTTTGGGGGGTTTGTGGATAAGAGTGACAATCTGATTGATCATCTATGGACAGCAAACAAAAAGTATAAGCAGGTATGTGTGTGGTATTTGATTGCAGTAGCATACTGTACATAGCGTTGTTAACTTAAATGGTTCAAAGAAGCAGAACCCAAATTCAAATTAATGCAGGAGATTGAAGTTAAGAATATGACAGATTAATTATATCTGGTGGCATGTTTTTTTGCAGGTAACAGTTTGGCTTTCAGAACTAAATCTAGGCAGGTGGGTAGGGTTGCACATAAATATCTGTATTTATTTCGATGATTCTCAGAATAAATATAGCCAACATGGTTTAGGTGCTGCTCCAAAAAACGAACGCATGCAGGAATCTATATTGGGTTTTTGGTCACTTACCTGTTATGTAGTTTGGCCAGAAATCAAGCACTAGGCCAGCTAAGTGTTGGTTGTTCCATATTTCTTTTCTTTCACTGTGATGGAACCGACTGTACCCCTGGGAACTTTCAATGCTTCAGTACATTTTTCATAACCTTCCTCAGATGTATTGTGGGATCTTAAATAGGTGAACAGTGGACTCAAATGAAGTTGTAGAGAAAACAATATTTGCTTTGTGATTATTGTTACACGTGCAGAGTAAATGAACAAAAGGTTTTTAATTAAAAAACATCCAGGATACAACCAGACTCAATGCAAACAAACACAAAACACAGATGTAACATGGAACAATAACCAACAAACAGACAGGGAACAGGGAAGACTAAATAAGGAGGTGATGAGGGGAAAACAGAGATGGGGAGACAAAACTAGACACAGGTGAAACCACAGAAGCTGGTCCCTTGTTGTAATAGCGCAAAGACTTATAGTGTATTCAATTTGCTCTTGTCTTAACCTTGTATTGTTGAACCTAGTTTACATTAACGGGACCAGTGTATTGCATTCTACAGTAATAACATAAACAATTATTGTACAGGAATAGCATTAAAATTATTATTGAGAAAAAGTTAATGAATAGAATGACAGTAAAGCAGTTATGCAATTTATTTGGTGGAGCCGCTGAAATTAGTTCTTTAATATTTTTATGTATCCATACCAGAATGAGTCCCTTGTCCAATAGTGCTGTGTCTTGGGATATAGCTTTCCTTTGTCTTGACCTTGTGTTGTTGAAGCAGTATTTTACTTCCTGCTTCGTTCCAATGGGTACACTTGAATTGGCCAGCCAGTCCACCCATTATGCTGCCGTCAGGTCAGAAGGCCTTTAATGGTAATGCCTGTTTTATACATTTTTTATGGGAAATTCTGTGAGCTATCAAGGACAAAATACACTGACAATAATCAGAAGACTTCCCCCACAGTGTCTGACGAACCCAATGTCCCTCCACGTCATAATGCAGATGATTATGTCAAACAATCAATGTGTTTGGTTTAGCAGAAGTAGGCTGATCTGATTGGACCGCATACCCTAAGCCTTTAAGAGGCATGACAGAAAACGGCCAAACCAAACTTGACACGGACGCTAAGCCATTATGGAAAATAGTTCCAGTCTGAGGTGACCACTTTAATGATCTTGGAGATGGCGAGGGGAACGGAAGGCTAAGTGATGCTTGTGTAACATCCACTCTGTGGGAATTATGAATGCCCTGTAGCCTATGGACCTTATGGTAATCTCTCATTTTTGGCTGGCTGCCACCAAGGAGTTAGGGGTTCACACAGAAGAATGCATTTAACAGAGATTTGATTGAATCAACAGTGTGGGACAGAATGTTGTACGTTATGGGCCCGTAACCATGGACGATCGTACGTCAAGTGACTTCTGAAGTTTGGAGCAAAGGCTGTTTTCAATGTTGGGCGGCTGGACCAGAACACATTTAGTCACTGCAGATACTGTAGTCTCTTTATAAGCCCTATTATAGAGATGTACTATAGTGCAAAAGCCAGAAAGCTTTATTTTCCTTTTAACATAATGCATTTTGCAGGAATAGCTCAAGCTTTCCCTGGCATCAGACTGTTTTCTTTCTGATTAAGCCTGACTGTTGTATTTCTATGCTCTATGGGAGTTTAATTAAAAAATTGAGCTGTCGCGAAACACTCAGCGATAGAGTGAAGAGGTAGTTTTGTTCCATCGCCTAGAAAGTATTGGCCTGTTTATCATCAAGCGTGTGTTCTGAATTCAAAAAGAGAACACAGTGTACGAGGGCAGTTCACCATTGATTTCACACGCTGGTACAGAATGGGGGAGAACGGGATGAATAAAAGAACAGCAGAGAACATGAGTCTCAGTAAGAGTGGTAGTTAATCTCAGGAAGTAGTGGTTGAGTCAAAGCTTTCCTTTCTAACAGGTAAAAGGCTTTTGCGATCAAGACTTCATGAGTAGGCGTGCAGTATTTGGTATTCATGTCACAGACATAGGACTTCAAAAATACAAATTTGGCGAAATGTAGCTCACTTGGTAAGAGCATGGCACTTTTAAGAGTAGCATTATAGATTGGATTCCCACGGTTGGCCAGGATGGAAACCATGCACTCACTACCATCAGATGCAGTGGATGGGAGCGTCTGCTAAATGACTCATATGTATGTCCATGTTTTGGTGTATTTTGAAGAGTTGAATGACATGTTAGCGGTTGAGCGTATGAACGTGTCTCTCTGGGTATCTCTGTGATCCGCTGAGGGTAGAGCATCTAATCCCCTTAGAGAGCAGGGTCAGGGGATAGCACCGTTTTCCCTTTCCGCCAGGGACACGCCACGACACATTTCCCACGCTTCGAGTGTAACATGCTGTTGCTTCTCTCTCTTACTCTCTCGTTTGCAAATGCTCTCTTTACCCTCCGTCTCGAGTTGAGGTTAGATGTAACCAAATGGAATCAACATTAAACCTCAACAGTATTTCAACACATGACTGCTCCTCCCTCCTCCCCTCTCATCATATTGTTCTCACAATTTACTATAACATTATGCATATCAGTGTATTAACATGTTATGGATATATTTTTGTTGTGTGTGTGAGTGTGTTTGTGTGTGTCGGGGGGGGGGGGGGGGGGGGGGAGGGGGGTTTGAGGGATGCGTGGTCAGTGGTGAGAGATAGGGCTATGACGAGACAGAGGTACCGTCAGGATGGGGAGATGACGATACTGATGGCTCAGTCAATAGCTCTGGAATGTGTGTCGGGTTAACTGGATGTCCGCAGTTTATGGGCTGCAGGGAAATCTGGCCTTTCTCTGACCGGACGGCTGCACTAAGGGAGAGCAACTGCCCTGTAAGTATATTGACAGTTCAAGCAAGGCCACAGAGGAAGAAGACAACTGCAGTTAAAGGATGTTTGAATACAATCTCTAGACCAGGCTTAGCCATTTACTGTCTCTAAAGGTTACAGTACTTCTGAAGAAACCATATATGTCCTTGGAAGTAAGAAGTAAAAATGACTTCATATGTTTATTCTATTCACTTGTGCTCCCAGGTATAACTAACATTCCCCACTCCTTTGGTGTGACATACTGTACGTTGTCAAAGTCCATGTCTGTTCAGTGTATATACTCTCCTCTCTCTGAAGTGTGCAATCTGTCATATATTGGACTGGAGTGTAGTAGGCGTGGGCTTTTGTTTTCGTTGGCTAGACATCATTCCCCTCAGTCCAATCAGGAGTGTTTGTACTAATGGAGGAGGGAAGACGGAAATGGAATATGGCTTCACTTTTATTTAGAAGCCAATTATGCCCACTGGTGGTGAACTCACCTAACTACCCCATAAGTCTGCACACCCAATAAACTGGTGGGAGCACGAGTGGCCACCACTGCTCTTCCGCTGCAAGAAGTTATGCTATGCCAGTTTATCTCCACTAGGTGGCAGTGCTCAACGGTGAATGTTCTCCCAGTGGGCAGCCTCATTCAGACCAAAGGTCTCTATGGATCAATGGCATTCAAAGACTGTAGAAGAAAATGATGACGAGGAGGAAGATGATGAAGTGGGTTTTGCATAATAATACATACATTATTCTACCCTGGTTTTTGAGCATGGCTTCTTTATGGTTTGGTCATTATTCCTGAAGTTTTTCCTGGAGTTGTTTCTGCATTCAAAGACAATAGTGATTGACGTTATTAGGTTTTTGGCTAATCATAAAATCTGATATTACCAGTTACACATCCAACACAATTCACTATTATGGTTCGGATTCAGAATGAGGAAGGGGTAGTTTTATAATATATCAATCAAGAGGTTAATAAGCTACAGCTGAAGGTAGGAACTATCCTGGAATATTAGGTACTGCCTAGGATTTTCAACTTCATGCAAGGAATAGGAGGAATAAAAAAGTATCTTGCAGCAAGAGCACGCCTTTAATCAAGTTAGAATGCATGCATCCAAGTAATTCAACATAGTAATATTGGACAAATAGCGAACCTGCATTTTTTCCACATTGAATGAACACTGGATGGGGATTCCACATACCATGTGCTCAGAGACTGTACGGAACATCCTGGTCCATCAGCGACCTCACCCGGGGGTTACTGATCAGTATACTCCTAACTGATATGGGCCAGGTTCACTGAATGCTGTGTGTCTCTATCTATTTAAGGATTGGGCTCATCTTGTGACTAGCTCTTTGAAGCAGACTCTTTGGGAGAGAATGTTGCTATATGCCATGAGCAACTCTCAGGACAAAGGAACTACTGCTGCACTTTACATAAAGGAATAATTTTCCCAATTTGTACTGTAAATATTTAAGCGCAAGCAGCTTTTAGCGGGCATCAGCACAGAAATACAAGCAAGGTGAAAATGTTATGTCAATAGGACACATATCTAAATCATGTCCAGTGGCAAACAATATGGCTTGCATAGTTTTCCCTATTTACAAGTATATCCATGTGGAAAAATGGAAATATAATACATATACAAACTAATCTCCCAACCCTGACCATTTGTATAAAATGCAACCACACTTAAGATCAGTCATTTGATAGAAGTAGTGTTTGAAGCGTTTTTCACACATTCAGAATAGTAGAAAACCATTACATAATGGGTCCCAATTGCAACTAGGCTCCTTGGGAGGATTTGTACCTATATACTCCTTTTCAAGATTTCGTATAAAACATGACTTTGCAAAGGCGAAAAACAATCCACAAATATATTTCATTAAACAAAAACCCCATCTAGCCCATCTATACCAACATAGACTCCATCAAGTACCAGGAGATTTAGGCCACAATGGGTCTGCCTCTGCCAGGAGGCTAAAACCAGGTCGTTGTTGGATTGTTCAGCAGGACAAGAGTCCAATGCGTTCCTCCAAAAATACACAAAAATGGTTCACTGACTTTAGGATCAAGCTTTTGCAATTACCATTACAGTCACTGACCTTTATCCCATTGACAACTTGTGGGGTGAGCTGATGTGTGAAGACCATGGACTCTGAAGGATCTGGTCTTAAATTCTTCTTTTGTTTTCTCAACTCATGATTCCTAGGAGATGTCTCAGAGAGCTTTCATCTCGTGCACAAAGTGCTAAATACAGGGATGCCAAATATTCCGTCATGCATGTTTTAAAATAAACTGTTATCTTGATGACTATTGCTTCTTTTCATTTTTAATTCAATTTGATGATAGATTTATCTATCGAAAGATCAAGCTGATAAACAACAATTATATTTTGTTTCACAACCTATTTGTTCATATTTATCTAGTGTGCCAATAATCATACAGGGCACACCGATCAGCCATAACATTATAACCACTGACAGGTGAAGTGAATAACACTGATAGTCTTGTTATCATGGCACCAGTCAGTGGGTGGGATATATTAGGCAGCAAGTGAACATTCTGTCCTTAAAGTTGATGTATTAGAAGCAGGAAAAATCACATGGATGGCAGGGAGTGTGCATTGCTTACATGGAAGCATGGCTGCTAATGTCTTGGTGCCAGATACCACAGCACATCTCCAGAGGTCTAGTGGAGTCTACGCCTCGACGGGTCAGGGCTGTTTTGGTGGCAAAAGGGGCACCTACACAATATTAGGCAGGTGGTCATGATGTTATTGGCTGATCGGTATACACTCACCTAAAGGATTATTAGGAACACCATACTAATACTGTGTTTGACCCCCTTTCGCCTTCAGAACTGCCTTAATTCTACATGGCATTGATTCAACAAGGTGCTGAAAGCATTCTTTAGAAATGTTGGCCCATATTGATAGGAGAGCATCTTGCAGTGATGGAGATTTGTGGGATGCACATCCAGGGCATGAAGCTCCCGTTCCACCACATCCCAAAGATGCTCTATTGGGTTGAGATCTGGTGACTGTGGGGGCCATTTCAGTACAGTGAACTCATTGTCATGTTCAAGAAACCAATTTGAAATGATTCAAGCTTTGTGACATGGTGCATTATCCTGCTGGAAGTTGCCATCAGAGGATGGGTACATGGTGGTCATAAAGGGATGGACATGGTCAGAAACAATGCTCAGGTAGGCCGTGGAATTTAAACGATGCCCAATTGGCTCTAAGGGGCCTAAAGTGTGCCAAGAAAACATCCCCCACACTATTACACCACCACCAGCAGCCTGCACAGTGGTAATAAGGCATGATGGATCCATGTCCTCATTCTGTTTACGCCAAATTCTGACTCTACCATCTGAATGTCTCAACAGAAATCGAGACTCATCAGACCAGGCAACATTCTTCCAGTCTTCAACTGTCCAATTTTGGTGAGCTTGTGCAAATTGTAGCCTATTTTCCTATTTGTAGTGAAGATGAGTGGTACCCGGTGGGGTCTTCTGTTGATGTAGCCCATCCGCCTCAAGGTTGTGCGTGTTGTGGCTTCACAAATGCTTTGCTGCATACCTCGGTTGTAACGAGTGGTTATTTCAGTCAAAGTTGCTCTTCTATCTGCTTGAATCAGTCGGCCCATTCTCCTCTGACCTCTAGCATCAACAAGGCATTTTCGCCCACAGGACTGCCGCATACTGGATGTTTTTCCCTTTTCACACTATTCTTTGTAAACCCTGGTTGTGCGTGAAAATCCCAGTAACTGAGCAGATTGTGAAATACTCAGACCGGCCCGTCTGGCACCAACAACCATGCCACGCTCAAAATTGCTCAAATCACCTTTCTTTCCCATTCTGACATTCAGTTTGGAGTTCAGGAGATTGTCTTGACCAGGACCACACCCCTAAATGCATTGAAGCAACTGCCATGTGATCGGTTGATTAGATAATTACATTAATGAGAAATTGAACAGGTGTTCCTAATAATCCTTTAGGTGAGTGTATATACATATATGAAAAGGAGAGCACTGAAGGTAAGCTTACAGCTGACTGCGTTATTTGTCTTTGTGTGTGTACCCAATGACGTTGAAGAAGAAGCCAGAGTCTGAGCCTGGTAAGACAAGCCCCTTGAGGGAAGGCAGAGCAAGATAATCCGAAAGTGCATGGATTTTCTGTTTGACTCCTGTTTTGTTTGTTCTTTAATAAAACACTGAATGTATTGTCAGCAATGCCACAGATGCCAGCATAACACCGCACAGTGGCTGCCTGGTGCTTGTACCCCTCATCGAGGTACTTTCTGAGAGGCTCGGCGTGTTCATCGCAGGCCCTCTGCGCTGGTGAATCCTCTTTGAGGGCAAAGTATATACATTTAATCAATAATGTTGGGTAAGTGAAGGGGTCTGAATTACTTTCAGAGTGTGTATGTGCGCGTGTGTGTGTGTGTTAGATCTACCTGCTCCAGAATGACTTATGACACCTTGAGAAGTATATGGTCAAAATCAGTTGATCAACTTTTGTCTCAGGTTAGTCGTAGGTCCTAGACAATACTTGCAGTAACTGTGAATCTAAATAAGAGTGTCTGCTAATGGACTAAAGTGTACTGTGTAGGCTACCAACATAGGCACACTGCACCTACTTTTCTGGTCACCATGTCATTTCTTTGTGTTCGTGACACTAGATTGTCCTCAACATTATCTAAGTAAAGTCAATTGGTTTTACAACATCACAGCAGGAGTGGGACACTTGTGGATATGTTAGATGGTTGACGTAGTTGTCACAATGCTAGCTTGATTTATGTCCTTTATTTCCAAAGGTCGATGACTTGAGCAAACACAAATGACTAACAAGGCTTTATGATACTTTATTACGTAGATACACACACACTATCGGCCTTATTCATTCTATTTCCAAGAACTAGCTTCCGGTTCACATCATGTGAAACAAAAGCTAATGGTCCACAAAGCATGGGCAATGAAAAATGATACAAAAGCATTGTTCGATTGATACAGGAACATTAGAGTTCTTGGTCGTTTTGGAAGACAGCCCAAAACAGTTGCCTTGGTGACCCAATCAGTGAGGTGTGATACCTGCTAGTTCATCTGGCTGCGGAGTGGGCTTAATGAAAATAATCACAAGCAGATAGTCATCATAGCAATGATAGAGTGTGAGCAAACACGTTCTGTCATCATCCGGGGACAGGAAGCATTGTAATTACAACATGAAAGTTGTATTTCATAGCTGATATCCTATCACATTAAGATGGATGTTGCCTAATTTTTCTTCTCCTTAGTATCCAAGATGAATATATTCATGATTTTGAATGCAGTGAGACTTCCTTTGTTTTGCTAGTGTTGTACAGTACTACACAGTCAAAATCATGTATCTGTACTTTTCAGTTACCTAATCAATATTGGCTGTGTGAATATTTTCACAGCACTTACTTATACCAACCTCATACCAACTCAATAATTCCATATGAAAGGGTTATAATTCATGTTGAAAGTAAGACTGAGAAACTGTGTCAATATTCAAATATATATATTTTTAATAAATATATTATGATTTATGGAATGTATAAAATGACAACAGAATCAGACAAAAGTAACAATTAGACCACAGTAGAAATATATTGCACAGTTTGTTTTCTCTCCTTTGAGTGTTGTCAAACACAATATTTGACACAAAAAGATAACAGGACAAGGTAGAAAACAATAAATAGAATAAATAATAATATGCATGACAAAACAGGCCTAGCTATGAACACAGTGTTAGATATCAATGCAGTAGACAGGGACACTAACAGTGTGTCTTCAGATTGTTGAATTCCAAGTCATTGTCAATGCATCCTTTACACGCTTTATTCAGCACTCTCAGTGGCCCTGTTCATTCACAAATGAGTGTCTACCTCATGTGTTTATTTTGCCAACACAGCTCTATTGCCATCACAGTCTGAGCGTCCATCCGTGACAGGGCGTCACTTGGGCTGTATCTTCTCTTTGCCTTTTCCTTGATCAGAGTTCAATGGTGATTCACACTCCCTGGCTTTCAAAGCAGCTGGCACCAGAACCCGTCCCCCTCCCATGTCTCTTCACGACGAGACATCCGCCGCTCAACGCTCAACAGCAATGCGTTCCTTTGCTGTTAAAACTCCTGATGACCACACTTGGCCCTCGCTGTTTCACGCCTTCTTTGTGGTGGACGTGCACTTGGCGCGGAGCTGGCTGAGAAGGTCCTTGTAAGCCGGGGAACGGAGGAAGCGTGGGTAGCAGTCCTTCGCCATGAGAAGGTAGATCTTATGCTGGGCCATGTCAAAGCAGGATCTAGATGGATTGCTCAGGTTGGCCCTGGTGATGTCACGAGTCTCATGGTCAATGTTCACCTGCAGAGGGACAATGAAGCGCGGCTTGTTAGTCATCGCCTGTGGCCCGAATAGCAGTTGTAATTAATACTTTTGAACGAGGGCTATGGATAGGGGAGGGAGAGTGAAGCCAGTCTCTAGGGAAGCGTACCTCTCGTGGTGCGTCCGTGCAGATAAACTCATCGTAGATTTTCTGAGCTTTGGTGGGCAGCTTGGCAGCAGACTTAGTGCTCCTGAAGTCCTCACAGGCGAAGTAGAAGGCAATGTTCTCCTCACTAAACTCTGACATCAGGAAAGCAGTAAAGGTCATCAGTCCATCTGATGAAGAGAAAGAGAGATTGAGATTAATACTGGTACAGCGCAGTTACATGTATGCTTTCCTCAGACTGAGTATCAGTCTGATTAGCTAACATTTCATTCTTGTCATTGCCAAAGACTTTGTTGTACAGGGAGGGGAATTAGTCAAAGAGACTGATATTCAGGATAGACTATCCTAACATCTGCGTCCTTGAATTATCAACTGTGTGTCCTACACATGGTTACACATGTGTCTGTATCTTGTGGATTAGCCCCCAGCATAGTGCCAGCATGTGTTCTACCACAGCGGATTTGTGATGTGGTGATGATCAAAGCCTTTATTATTTTCACAATTAGCAAGCTCCTAGTAATACTCTATATACAAGCATCTGGGGCTAAAATGAACCAACTGTGAAGAACCTCAGTTAAGAACTGCCAAACTATGTGTATGTGAGAGAGATCTTTGGTGGAGTGAAGTATAGGGTGCAGTATAGGGTACAGTCTACTTACGTTTATTAGACAGAAGCTTTTCCAAAGACTCTTTCCACCTCATGCATTCTTCCAGACTAGGTGTAGTTTTGCCTATTTTGCAGCTTGCTAGACTCCAGTCAGGTTTTTGCAAGAAGCTGGCCAGCCTGGCTTTCAGGTCTTTTGCTCTAGGGAGAGAAAATAAAATAACAGGAAAGATAAATACTCTCCTTCAACTGAGTTCTTGTTCAGTAAAATATATTTTCTACAAACTAATCACAAAACCATCCAGACCAATCTCTGCGCTGCAAAATGCATAAACCAGCACCACAGTTTAACCATTACAGATTCTACAAAACCCAATAATAAGCTTTAATCCTTTAATCAAAATGAAAGGATTTGAAGAGATCTACCTTTTGAGGCAGGTGGTAGGCAGGGTTGCTATTCCGTTGCACATACTAGTTGAGGATTGGTGAAAGCAGCAGGCAGACCGTTAGATGTGCTGATAAGTAAATCCCGTAAGCTGAGACGAGCAGTTGGACTGAGATCAGCAGGGTGTGTCTACTGTGAGGGAGCAGAGGGCTTTTATCCTCCAGCCTGCGATTCGTCATCGGTCTGCCCAGCCAATGACACGGCCCGAGGACTGTGTGTGTGTCTGTGAATGTGGGTGTATGTGTGTGTGATACACAGAGATAAAGACAGAATGATTGGAAAAGAGGAAGAGGAATAGGGATGGAGGGAGAGAGGGAGGAAGGTTAGAGAGGGGGAGAGAGAGGGAGGGGAAACCTGGGAAATTACTGTTACCTTAAGATAAAAGCTTCTGATATTTTTTCACATGTTCTTTTCAATGTCCCTGAAATCCAATCCTTTGTGCGATTTGTGGTCTTTCTACATCCTGAATACGTTTGTTTTTATTATGTTTGGCTTTAGAAGCCCCTTTTAACCCTTTTTTATGCTTCATTAAATATCCTTTTGAAGAACCTTTGTGCGGTCCTTTCTTTGAGGAACCATTAAATGGAATTTAATGGTTATACTATCTGAAATACTATTTCACTATTTTCCTTGAATAACTTATTGGGTTTCCCCCACAACTTCAACGTACAGTATCATAATGTCAACTGTCACAATTATTGACCACTAGTTATAAATGTACCATTGTCGAGCCCGAAATGGGCCCTGAAATGCATGTACTATGTCAGGTATTTGCCGGTTTGTGCCTTATGTATTGAAAGTGATTCTATTTACAGACTATGCACATACAAACAACATATTACACTTCCAGCCCAAACTGCGAGGTGTTAAAAAACGTATCCTCTTTGTTATGGTCCAGTGTACTATTTCAGACTTTTACCGTAATTTCCCACTTTCTCTGGTAATAAATTCTTACTATGCACTTCTGATATATAGGCCCATGACAGGGGAGAATGAGACAACATGTAATCCAAACCCACCTGAGTACCTCTCAGGAAGTATGCTTGTATGGAACTATTTTGTAAATCACAATTACATTCAGTATGAACACATCTCCAGTGCTATTGTTCCTAAATGACTTGCTATTACATTGCTCCTTAACATTTAGCTGTTATGTTGGTCCTTAACCAAATCGATTTAAAATGAAAAATGCCTTATTACAAAAAAAATGATGGTTAACGGTTAAGGTTAGGTTCCAGGTAAGGTTATGCATAATGGTACTGAGGTTAGGGTTAGGATGACGGTTAAGGGTAAGTTTATAGAGACAGAAAAACAACTGTCTAAACAACACAATTCCCCCCAAAAATGTGTTGCCTCTTGATGGAATTGACCTTGCAACCATCTAACTGAATGTTGGTTGCGGAAATAACCATCCACAATCCTCAACCAAAACGCAAACAGCAACGCTATTTAACTATGAATACATTCATAACCGTCCCTACCGGCTGGGTTTCGACGGTAAACAGCACTGCTCATATGTTGACCCGGAACATAATCATTAAGGACCAATAGCAGCACTGTGACATGTTGTAATAATGCTGCTTATATGTTCGTACTGAATGTAAATCAGTTTTTTCCAAATAGTTGCATATGCACATAATTCCTGTTTCACAACATTTAATGAGCAGAAAGTATTTTTGGTGCATTCAAATACACCAAAAAATACTGCATTTTTATTGGAAAAGCTGCATCCTCCATAAAGCAGTTGATCAAAAAGAACAATATTATTCTACACATAGGCTAATGTCATACTGTATGCTTTGGGTTATGATTAGGTAAACATGTTCCTCTATTGATTAAATTGTCCAAGTCATTTGGGGTATTTAATAAATTAGGATGGAAGTCTGATGTACAAATTAAGCCACATCGTACTATTATCTGAATTGAAGTAGAATGTTGTGGGTTTAGAAACATACCTAACCCATGAAGTGACATTCAACTTTGGGTAATCTAATTGTTACATTGCTGATTACAATTTTAGACAGGTAAACAGTAACTATGTCAGGTCACATTTAGAAAGTAAGGGCTTTACCGATGTAAAGCCTTACCGATTCACCTTAGTGCCTACAAACTGAAGGTTGCAGAGGACATTAAACTAAACAGCCCTGTTATAACTGCCACCTGTTGGATGCCAGCTCAACAAGGAAGATTTCTTTTCTGTTTTAAAATAGTGCTCACTGTTTAGACACATGACATGATAGCGGAGATAAGACATAACAATACCACATCCCACAACTGTAGGAAATACCCCTAAACAGAGATGATCTCATACTGTATACAAAACGTCAATGGCCTTTTTCAAGAAAAGGAAATGTAGTTTGATTTTAAAATAATGTTTAACTCATCATCAGAACATTGAATTACACATACAGTATATAGCTCCCTGTTGTAAATATATATAATTTTATCTATTTAAACTTCATTTAAACAGGGCAATCAATCTGAGACCAAGGTCTCTTTCACAGTTGTCCCCTGTATTACATAAATAATATGCAGTATGTATACTATCTATAAACAAAAAGAAGAAAGAAAATACATGATACAAATACATCAATAGAAAGCATACACATTGAGAAAAGCAAGTTCACAGTGAAAGGTTTTTGTATCTGACATTTGATCCTTCTCATAGGCACCAATGGTTACACCACCAATCTAAGATCTACAGTCCATGAGATCTACAGTTCATGTGAAATTTGAAAGCTGAAAATCTTCTGTCCAAGAGATCTACAGTTTAAGTGAAAATGTGTTGACTCTTGTGCAAGAAAGGGAGCAGACGTATACAGTTCTGTCTCATAAGCATAAAAATGAAATTTAGAGAATATGAAGGAAAGGGGAAATGACTGGAAATGATGTTTGGGAGAGGCAATAACCTTTCCGTTTATACAATATCAACAGCCCATTCCAGAAAATGTTTTAGCAGTGTCCCTAATTCTAAATAGATGACCAGAATCAGGAACCAGTTAAGGTAAATAATATCAAATCTACTTTTGATATTAATAAATACAGATCCAAGGCACTCAATTCTGTCAGTGTGAATTTAACATATGAAATAGTTTGACACATTTTTCATAGATCATTTTGTATTTTGACGTGGAGACCTATGTTGCTTTCCTGAAAAATGTGTAGAAAATTATTTGATCATGCCTTTAGCAATATTGTGCATAAAAGGAGATTCTTCTTTTATGATTATTTACTGCTTTGGCTATTTTGTGTCCAACTGATGTGAAAAAATATTCATGTTAATTTTATTTGTATGGTCATATAGAGCCATATAGATGACATACCTATTGGAGATGTGTGTCTACCGGCAATGGTCAGACTTGTGGTCTGGCAGTCAACTAGCTACATAATACGTCTGATCCACAGGGTCAATACCTTAAAATAAACACCTGATTGGATTCTGATTAACCACACATCCCGCTTGGATGTATTTAGGATGCATTTGTTTGTATCCATGAACCTTTGCATGAAGACAAGACAATATTTGATCACAAAGGAATTATGCTATGCATCGAGTAGGTCTGATGGATTTTTCTTTTTGTGAAGGCTTTTAGAACTCGGGCATTATCCTCAATGTAAGAAAACGAAGAACAACGCCATCTATATATGTGACCCAGTGACACTTATATTTCCTAAAACCTCATACCGAGAAGAGAACAAAATGAAAACCCTGTAATACTGTAAACTGTAAGAACTATGAGGAGATCCAAGTGTAAACTCGGGAAGCAGGTGTAAGAACTAGGCAAGGTTTATTTGTATCGATGGGCAGGCAGTGTTCAGTACACGTAAATAACAACAGCAGTAGACAGACAAGGAAAGGGCAGAGTTCAGGCCAAGGCAAGCAGAGGTCAGTGCACGGGATAGAAAGGATACATACAAGGATAGTGTCACAGGAAATACTGACATGATCAACAAGGGTATCCACAAAATAAACTGACCACCAGAAAAGACAAGGCACAGGGGATGGGTTATAAAGGCACAGGGGATGAGTTATTAAGGTACAGGGGATTGGTTAAAAAGGCACAGGGGATGGGTTATTAAGGCACAGGGGATGGGTTATAAAGGCACAGGGGATGGGTTATAAAGGCACAGGGGATGGGTTATAAAGGCACAGGGGGTGGGTTATAAAGGCACAGGGGATGGGTTATAAAGGCACAAGGGAGGGGTTATCAAGGCACATGGGATGGGTTATTAAGGCACAGAGGGTGGGTTATAAAGGCTCAGGGGATGGGTTATCAAGGCACAGGGGGTGGGTTATAAAGGCACTGGGGAGGGGTTATCAAGGCACAGGGGATGGGTTATAAGGGCACAGGGGAGGGGTTATAAAGGCACAGTGGATGGGTTATAAAGGCAGAGGGGATGGGTTATTATGGCACAGGAGGTGGGTTATAAAGGCACAGGCGATGGGTAAATAGGAGACACCTGATGGTGTGGAACACAATCAAACAGGGTGTATGGAATAATTGGCCAGGAATGCAATCAATTTGAGACAAACTCAAGCAAAATGGCCATAATGACAACCTAAGCATGAGAACGAGCAATGGTCAGAATGGAACATAAGCGGAGGAATATTCATTTTTCAAATAATATTTCAAATGTATACTTTATACTCTTTAGAAAATCAGGTAATTTTGAAGGAATTTATTTGCAAGCGCACCCAATGAACTAAATTCTTACCTTAGGTTTTGGTTGATCATGGCTTGTGGCCATACATTAAAACTAAACACATCCTTGTGTTCCAGAGCCTCCCCTTATGGACTTACTTATGAGTTTGTAGCTCCAAACATTTGGTCAAGACAACCGCCCCTGACGACAGAGTCTGAGCAGAGAATGCCGTTCCCTGGCTCTCCCCCTTCGATTGATGTATTCACATTTTTTTTTTGTCTCATTAGGGTACCACACCCAAGAGCCACTGTTCAGTTATCTAACGGTACACATCACGGTTACCTTTATGACTAACCTTAACCTAGCCAAATGTCCTAAACCTAGCCCTTTACGCCTAAACTTAAACCTAACCCTTACTCAAAACCTTATTTTAACCCAAACCCTGAACTTAACCCGAAGTCATAAACCTTCTTGTTGAAATGAGGAGTGGACAAAATACTGTCACTTTGCAAAGTCTGCACGATGATGTCGTCACACACTATGGTTTGTTTATTCCACCATTGTTCTTTTAGGAAAGTGAAGGAGGGATGAATTGAAACACAAAATTCATTTTGTTGAGGGATCCTCTAAGGTTAAGGTTTCCTGTGCAACATGTTTTTATGTTCTTCACCCTACTTTGGAGCTATTTGTTCCAGAAGGCTACAGAAGGGAAACAGAAGCCCTTGTTATATATTCTTATCAATAATTCTGTCTCTCCTCATCACTCTCACTCCCTTTCCCAATTGCACCCTTTCACGTGTGTTCTTTTTGCAACTAAATGAGCCACTTTAGTTTGGAACATTGACATTGATTGGAAAATTGACACAAAAACATTTTACTGGGAGAAACTAACAGAAGACAATGTTTTATTTTTGGCTCCATATCTCCTCCTATAACACACATAGATTTAGCACTGGCAGCACTGACCTTTAAACTTCAAGTAAGATTGTATGTATGGTCATACATACAGGTTCAGCTCCTTCACACTAGCTCTTAGATGACAGCTCCATTTAGATTCAGCTGTGTGAAATATATGGGATACGGTAAAGTAGCAGTTCCAAGTAGCCTTTTGGGATTCTGAAAACTAACAAAAGATTCTCTGTGACTGTTAGTTGCTCAATGCAACACATGATACTGACACAGGCCCTGCACTTTTTACATGCTCTGCTACCCCTGATAAGGACCTATTCTGGGTAAACCCTGCAGATGAGTAAATAAAACATGAACAAAAGATATATCCATTCACAAAATACTCATTCCTTCTAGAGTACTCAATTGTAGGTCTCCAAAGGGAAGTATTAATTTATACATATTTTTGAGTTCATTAATTCCGTTCTGGACTTTCACACAATGTTCTTAAAAATCTTTCAGTGGAAACTCTGAACTTCGTAGTGGTGCTATTTATCATTACTAAGGCTTTCATTCTGCACCAAATAACGGTCTCTTTTACTAACTGTATCTGTTTATCAATGCATTAACCATTTATAGAAGAACCATGAAGCTGACAAATAAAATCAGTTTGACATAATATTGTCGGCATTAAATCCAAGATGCTGTTAGATCTGTGGAGCATCAGTGTTTTCTCCTCGTCTAGCACAGTGTGAAGTCGCTGTTGAGCATGAAAAAGTGTGAATCCTTACATCTCAGAAAACACCAAACCTCATCTTACCTCGCTTGGTGGACATCTCCTTAGGCAGCCCCAAATATTCTTTATTTTATTTCACCTACCCACAATGTTATGTCCTTACACAAACCATTTTGGATATAATTATTACTCTACCTTATGTGGCCCCTTGGTATTATAATTCTCTCCAATGTAACTCCTTGTATCTCATTCTAACCCAGTAATCGAAAGATCTATTTGGCAGGTCTATTTGTATCCCGTTGTGATTATTACAGTTGACATTAGGTATTGGATGTTAGAGGCTCATAGATGATGGATTCAGTTCCTGCTTTTAAGATGACCCAATTTCTACAGCTCAGAGATGAGGAAAGCTTTCTAGTTTTATAAATGGTCGATTCAGATTAATTGTTAGGTCACTGCTAGTATCTTCAAGAACAGAACTAAAGAGGCAATTCTTTATTGTTGTTCTAATGTAATTGACATGTTTTTCAGAGTTGATTTTTATTCAATATAATGTTTTCTCCTAAATTCAAAATAAAGGTTTGGACAACAACAGAGTGGAGTTAAACTCCCTTGGGCCAACATTGCTTCTCTATGTGACTTTGCACCTCAAATGTTCAAGTATTCTGTGAAGTGATGTGCTTCCACTAGACAAAAATAAATAATTGAATTGATGTAGACAAATCAGTATCGATTAGTACTTTCTGGTTACTCTCAATTGATTGTACATTCTGTCTCCTCTATCAAGCACACTTATTCCCCCCAGCTGTCAACAGAAACAGTTCAGTGTTTCTAGCTTGACAAAGATGTAATCAAATCCACAGGCATCATTCATTTGATGTGTGTGTATCCTGAGAGGACATGGTTGCCCTAGCAACTTGTTTGAATTGCTGTGTGGTTTGGTGGGTGTTCTGAAGGCCAGATGCAGGGACCATAATGGCTGAGAAATCCAGTAAATCAGCAGTCCCTGTGAGTGTGTGTGTGTGTGTGTGTGTCTGTGTGTGAATGTGTGCTTGTTTGTTCACGTGTGTGTTTGCGTGTGTGTGTGTGTGTGTGTGTCCTAGAAAACGGTTTTGCTTCAGTTCAGTGCCACCGGAAAGGCCTTCAATGGTTCCCAGCAGCTTGTGTGCTCATTTTTCACAGTCTTCTAGAGGTGAGTCAACAGCCAGCATAGAAATAGGGTGGTTAGTATCACCGATGCAGAAGGATGATGGGAAAGGTTTTTGAGGATACTTTCATTGTAATTGTCAATGGTAGACGTCATCGGTATGCATATGCTTTTTGTATGCTTTATTCAAAGAAAAATACTTCCCTCGCAGACCAATTTAGCAGAGGTTCCCAACCAGGGGTACCCAGAGGGTTCCCAACCAGGGGTACCCAGAGGGTTCCCAACCAGGGGTACCTAGAGGTTCCCAACCAGGGGTACCCAGAGGGTTCCCAACCAGGGGTACCCAGAGGTTCCCAACCAGGGGTACCCAGAGGGTTCCCAACCAGGGGTACCCAGAGGTTCCCAACCAGGGGTACCCAGAGGTTCCCAACCAGGGGTACCCCTCTGGGTACCATGGGGCACTTGACAACACTCATGAGACAGTAGGGTTTCTGGTAAGTACAGAACTGAGCTACATCTTTCAACTGAGCTACATCTTACTTACGTTTTTACCATATTTTGTTCATTTATAGTAAGCTATTTCTCTACTAAGCTATAGAATTTCATGTTTTCATGCCTGTTTTGGTAGGAGCGTTTATAGTACATGTTAGTCAGGGCCGTTAGTTAGTGATGAAACAAAGTAACCCCGCCTGATACCCACGATTGAGCTCAATTGAAACACTTTCAGCGCTTTCTCCTCCTCACCTTGGTTTCTCGTTCAATGATCTTGTGATGTTGATTCATTTCATGAGTTGGACTGTCGGACTGATGTTATCCATATTTTGTGATAGTGTAGTTTTCCTATTTCATTACCGCACTCATCTGCATCTCTTCACACAATGTGTATGCACAGATTGTAACTTCAATGTGGAAGATTATTATGGTGTTTTCTTCCTTGGACATTTTTTTTTCAGCTACTGTTACATATGCTCTGCCACACAGAGATTTCTGTGTTCTGCCCTGGTGTACTTGCTGTGATGCGACTACTCACACCACACATCCCCTCTGAGTTTCTACACACTGCACAGAGCACACTGCAAACTCCATTCTTCACCAGTGATATGTGTATTGAATTACTTCATTCATAAACAACTTGGACTATCTATCTAAGACATGACACAGGAAAGGAGATACATTTCCGGCTTACATTAGTCAGGCGTGGACTGACATCCCCCATACAGGTTTTTTCCTTCGATGCAGCTGGTAAATGACTCAACTTCCTCTTCCTAACTACAAATTGTTTGAGTACATTGCATTCAAATACAAGCCACCTTAAAGCCTCACTGTAATGTATTACCACCCTAAAAAAACTATAATTGATGGGTTCTGTTAACTGTGGACGTTAATGTGACAGTTTCTAAACCTTGATTCTTAATAATTTGAACATCTTTGTTGACACCCTTTCTGTTGAACTCTGTAAAATAGAACAATATGTTAATCTACTTATTCACAACCCTGGCAATTCATTTTACTTTGTTATCCCATGTCCACTCTGCTTGATATGGGCACTTGTGAACTTGGGAAATTTCAACCGCATGGTGTGCCTATTTGCTTTAAAAAATAAAAAATAAACTCTAGGCTGCAATTTTGCAGCTCTCAAATAAATTGGGTCGGCCTACACGTCTAGTCTAGTTGAGAACAACAGAAGAAACCATCTGCAATTTTTCTACATTAAAATACCTACTGAGTTCCCCACTTACACTGTTTACATAAGGTACAGCAGAACATTGTCCAACTATTTTTTGGACATGATCATCCCCATTGGAAATGGAATTATCTTAATACTCCTGAACATACTCATCTGCCTTAACAAAGATGCATCATTTGACACAGTTGGGAAAGAATATCCTCTTGGGTCAAATTAATGGACATGTTGATCGATATTTCAATCCTCAAATAGTTCACTGTTTACCGTTCCAACTGCACACATGTTGCCATAGGAAAGTCAGAACCCATCACAATCAACAAATAATAGTGGTGTCCCTCAAAGCTCTGTTCTAGGTTCAATCCTATTCCTCATCTACATCCCTTGGTTTCATTATTTTTTTTTAAATGGTGTCAAGTTCTGCTGCTATGTCAACAACAAATAGATCTACATAAAACAACCGCAGATTTTAAAGGTGCACCTGATCATCCATCTGAAATATCTTTCTATCTGAAAAATCCCACCTTGCAAAACAACAATTGGTTAAGAACCCAAAACAAGATTGACAATCAGTAGGAGACTATTAAAAACTGTTAAAGTAATGCATTCCATTACTCAAATGACCTCCTGCTCAACTGAACCAATTTCTTATCACTATTGTAATTGGTGGGGACCGGAGTGCACAGATGTTGGTTATCCTGATCTACACTCAAATCACATCAAGACCAATCCCCTTACCACATATAGTCCTGCCTTTTCACCACATTAAATGCTATACTCTCTAAAACTCAAAATTGAAAGAAAATGCTCAACTGACCAATCACTCCATTCTCAATTACTGCAGATCCTTTGTGCAAGAATGTGTTCACAGTTTAAAGAGTCTATGATTCATGTACATAAATAATAATGGCTAAACAAATGGAATGTGTAAAAAGTTATGTTTTTAGTAATGAACAATTACTACTGTTTTAGCACCAAAATATTCCACTCCATCTGTGGCGGCAATATGGTTCAATTTAAAGTTGGGGAGCCTCAGGTTGCTCATCTGTCTGGCAGGACCCAGGGGAGGAGCGGAAAGGAAGAGGTGGAGGAGGGTTAAGTCCCAGGGCTAACAGATGCTTCCTAGGCCTGGTTACACAATAATTACTGTACCACTCCACGGGGACAGGCATTATAACCTCTCTCCCTGGCAAACCATCACCTGAGATCTCACTTTAATCAAACACACATTGTAGCGCACAGGAAGCGGCATATGTAACATTATGTAAGGTTATGGAGCGATGAGTAATTACCATGTGTGTGTTTCCAGCACTCATAAAAACCTGCGGCAGCAAGGGATGCATGTTCCTTTGAAAATAGCCTGGCAGAAATGTTTTACTGTTGGTTAAATGGCCTTAAAGGGCCCATGAGAAGCATTGCTGAATGCACCAAGTGCGCAGTACCAACTGTAATCTATTAACAGACACAGTGGCTGGCAATTTCATTCTTTGCTTTGCTTGTCTTTGACGGGTCTTGTTGCTATGGTATGGACTTGTGACTGGTTATTTTCATAGCATACAGCTATGTATGCACCTTTGCACCTTTTTCTTTCCTTTCCAAAAAAGTTGAAAAGGAAAGTTTTGAAAGAACAGAAGAATTCAATTTGCAGTGGTTTCTTAATTTGAATCCTTCTGTTCCTCACTCAAAACCTTCCTTTTCGACTCGTAATTTTTTCCGCAGCTGTATTAAGGGATAATGGTAACTCAGGTAGGTCTTGTATAATGCAATGGGTTTTTGTCTCTTTTATTGCAATGTGATAAAATTGTTTCACAGCTTCTCAGCCTCAGAGGAGGGCCATACCATGAATTGGGTCCAGTTTATTGACCACAACAATTAAATCTCTGAGGTATTGATGACATCCTGTGCAGTGTTAAGCCAGAGTTTACCACTTTGTACTGGCCTCTTGTCATATGATCAACCTAGATTGGTAACATATTAGCCCAGCATGCTGATATTTTGTGTATATCTTCAACAACAAAATGGAAAGTAAGGTACATATGTTGATTGCAGGAATCCGATGGGACCCATAGCTGTAAACATCACATGACCATAACACTGATGTGCCAGCTGAAGTGAGGCAATAGCAATCCATGTGTTAGGTCTCCAACTTCAGGATGGAGGCAGACGTGTTTAAAGCTCTAGGGCTCCTGTTTCCCCGTAAATGTGATGAGGGAGGTGCTTGCAATCAAAACAGCAGAAGGCTCTTGGCAGGTGATTGTGTTTACTATTAATTAGGAAGTTACAGAGAGAGCGAGCGAGACAGAGAGAGAGCGAGAGAGAGAGAGAGGACACTGTGGTACATTTGTAAGATTTCTCATCGGCGAAATAGAACATGTGTTGCCTTGCCAACAGTTTGCTTTGGAAATCTGTGCAGCTGGAGTGTGCCACGTGTTTGTCTTACTGCAAATACATATCCAGTCAGTGGGGATGTAGGGATAGCATTCAAGAAAGGATGTCCAACACAAGATGTTCATAGCCTGTTTTATGTAAAAAAAAAAAAAGTGTCAGTACAACCTCTCTATAATGTACAACATTCTATGTTTTTGCCAGACTGCGTAAGCGGAGCCGGCCAAGAAGAGCGGATGTCTCTTACTGAGTGAGTGAGTGCCTGACTACCCACTGTTAGATAGCATAGTGATTGGAAACACCGACTGTCATGTTTGCGACCTGGGTTTGATCCTCGCCATGGACCAAACAAATTAGGCATTAGGATTTGTTCAGGATAGATTAGAATTTCGCTTGCTACAAGCTTTAGTAGCTAGATTTTGATAGTTCACATAGCGTAGGGGTATTCAAATGTCATTGTTGTCTAAAGAAATAACCAGCCATGGAGTGATTGCATATTACATGCACCCACACCTGTTATTTAAATAGTTTAGTGGTTAAAGACGCAGTCTGTCATATAGGAAACCACAGATCAAATCCAGCCTGGGCAACAACATTAATTTTGTTTATTCACGGGCCAACAGGACTAGGCATGCCTGATTCCTTTTATTGTTTCTATTCCAGATTAATCTTTTAACCCTAATTTGAGTAATTCTAGCCTTAAATAATTGCACCAACTCCCACAGAGCCCAGTAGAGTTGAAGATTGGGACATTCAGCCTCCACAACATACTCTGCCCAGACAATCTTCTTTATTTTCACACTGCTCGCTTAACACACTTGGTGGAATCAATGCTTTAGAGGTCATGCTCCCATGATTGACGGCAGTCAGTTAAGCTTGCGGGCACCCGATCCACATGAAGGCATCACTTGAGTGGGATGAGTCAATAAAACCCCTGTCCCACACTGTGGAAAGTGCTTGCTCGATATGCGGTGCCATTTATGGGACTCATATGGGATTCTCCCATTGTATGGCGATTAGGATATGAACCAGTGCAAAGCTGCCTTGCCACGACGGACACCCACTATTCAGATTATCATGATTTAGGTTATCATAATCACCATCAATAATACCTCATGTAGCCAAATAATGGCGCTTTTCCACTGCATGGTACCGGGTCGACTCTACTCGCCTTACCTCTACCCGCTTTAGCAGCTTTTCCATTGCATGGTACCAGCTCGACTCGGCTCTGCTCTACTCGGTTGGTTTTCCATTGTAGATAGTACCCTATACCTGCCCATAGTGACATCACAGGAAACCTGCCATGACTCCACCTCCAACGCGACACACACGGGAACAGCAATGGAGATATCTTAAGCTTCGTTCACACCAGACACGGCAATCTTTATGCGTTCCGGCGGAAGTCCATTCATTTCAATAGAAAGCAATCCGCATCGCTGCGTCTAATCTACCATACTCGGACAGATTTGGTTGCGGTACGGCAGGTGTGTCGCATGAGTTGAAATTTTCCAACTTGTGCGTACAGTATCAGAAACGGAAGTTGATGTGCCACCAAAGAAGAGCTAATATGTATCTGTCCCTGATGTTTCTCCATTTCTTCCTACAGTCGTCTTCTAATAGTAAAAAAGAAATATGTATCTTATGCACTTTAAATGTGTTGATTATTCATACTTTCTCTAGCTCTCTACCACACCTAGCAGGTTATTAGCCTATACAACGTTACGTGACAAACAAGAGCTGCTGTTGCTAGCATGATGAGCTAGCTATAACAAATTAAGAATTTCACAACTCTACAAACCTAGCTGGCATCTTTGCTTGCATGGCTACACTTTTCCACGCAGCATTTTTAACATTTAGGTCTTGGTAAACGTCCGTGGTAGTATCATACAAACAAGGGTGGCTAGACACTAGCAAAATGAGGCTCTCCTCCATCTTTGCGATACTGGTTATGAAGATGCGGAAGATTGATTGCGTTTTTTGCGTAGATTGATTGCGATGTTTGCGTTAAATTACCGTACGGTAATTTTATGACGTGTCTGGTGTGAACGAGGCTTTACACCTAATACCCGCGAAAAGACAACATTTGCCAACGAACGTAAACTCTGCAGTGAACAGAAAAATCAACTTATTTTAAATTGTAAAGCTTTGAACGTGGCAAGTCAAAGGTAAACAAAATCTGGATAAAATGGTCACATCCCCTGTTTGAAAAACTGTGAAAAAGTTGAATAGAATTATCGCCCTGCAGTATAACAGATGACGTAACTGCAATGTTCTGTTAGATTTAAGCCTATACACCCAACATTTCAACGCCAACACATTTAAAACAATCTTCATAACCCCTCCATCTCGATTAAAAGGTATACATAATTGCTTTATTAATTGCCGGCTATAATACCATGCCGACAGACTCAAGAGTAGCATACTGTAGCCTACACAACGCGGTGTTTATACTGGTAGTAGCAAGGAAGCACGCGTGATCAGTAACTTTGGCCTTAATACATTGCAGACTGCATAAATTGTTAGAAAGCTTGGTAGGCTGCTTATGTTTAGCTTGAGATTACTACTTTGACCAGTGCAATGTATGCCAATTAGCCTATAGAAAAACCCAGAGGAAAAATACGAGGTATTTTTGTAGGTTACAAAAACAGAGCGTCTTGTGGGTTTCATGGGGATAAAGAGTTCATTTCAGCGCCAGTGTAGGTCCAAACCGATGGGTTTTGGGAAAATACGATCGTTTCAATTACGAGTCTGGTCCTATGCACTGGCACTGAAATTAACCCATTTCAATGCAAGGACTTCTGGCACAGACGCGGAAAGTGGCGCCGTTCTTATAACAAAACATTATCTGACACTGGACCGCTAACACGTTTAATGAGACATTTTTGTCCAATCAGAAGTCTTCCGTGTTTTCACTGCACATTTTGGTATCGCCTCAGCTCGATTGAAACCACGATGAAGCAGGTACCAGGTACCATCCCAACTTTGGGCCAGTGGAAAGCAAAAAAGGCGAGCCGAGTCGAGCTGGTACCTTGCAGTATTTTTTTTTTATTGACCTACATCCGCCATCCATGTGCTATCCGACCCGTGTTGCCATGTGTCTATGAATGAGAACCCTGGCCTACATTTCCCCTGGTGCTCTTCCCAGCAGTGACTCAACACAAAGCAGGTAAAACTAAGTGGTGCACTGGGCAAGACCACTGTACATCTGGCCTACATATTAAAAGGGCAGAGATCTTGTGACTTGCAAACAACACAGAACTTTTTAATAAAACCAGTTTTTGAATAAACAGATGGTCTTTCTATTTCTTTCTGTCAGTCACATTTTCACTCTGTCATTTTCTCTCAGGTGATGTATTGTATTAATTGGTATTGGTGTGAGTCTGGAAGCCTCATTACGTATGAAACGATTCAGCTTGGTTTGTGGCAATTTCATTGTTCATATTTTCAAATCTTAAGAGGACATTCCAGGTATATAGAAAAATGAACAATTCATTGTATGTTGCATAATGCACATTTCCATTTATATTTTACTTTTTGCTAATCCATATTAAGTTAATATCTTCTAAAATGTGCATCTTATTAATATACTACATTGAATTTTGTATTGGTAATAATAATAATAAAAATATTTATGAGAAAATAATCTAACTGTATTCAGAACAACACGGCGTGCTGCCAAAACACAAGACACCTACTGTCTACTTCAGAATAAATCAGTGAAAGGAAGAAAAAAAAACATTAACAACAACACATTCTCTAATAAGAGATTTACAAATATGCACAGTGTGGATATTTTGTTAAACTAAGCACAAACTTGCTCAACATAGTTCTAAAATGAATTACACACAATGTCTAGGTTGTTTTAAAACATGATGAGAGTTATAGTTTGAATCAAAGTGTGTTGTTGATTGTTACATTGTATTTCTTTCATTTTGTCCAGTGCAAATCACATACCAAAATGTCAATCAAAATTACTCACATCCATCTATAACATCTACATATGGTCATGAAGAAGCATATCACATAACATATGTGGGTTGTTGGTATGTTAGTGGGTGTGTTTAAACAGAGTTCCTCTGATAGTGTGTGTACTGGGTTCTGAGTAAGTCCTGGTAGATTTTTGAGCGGAGAAAGCGTGGGTAAGAGTCTTTCTCCATGAGACTGTGGACCCTGGCCTGGACCTCGTTTAAACTGCATGGGTTGGGCTCCACAACGCTCAGCCTCGCCATCTCCCGAGTATGGAAGTCAATGTTTATCTGTGGGGACAAGAGGAAGTAGGAATGCTTATTAGATATCGAAAGTGTAGAAATACTTGTTTGAGGAAAAATTAGTAAAGAATAAAGTCATTTGTAAATTTACATAGTACATAAGCCCTGAAAAGTAAGATACTTTTTTTTGGTGCCTCGTAATTACATTTATCGAGATAGTGTCTTAAAATATCTATCATAAAGGATACATAAATCATGGGCAAGCTTTAAAATATTTTTTAGGTGCTGCCTCATTATAACGAGACAGTATCTCAAAATAACATAATAAATGAGGAATGAGGAATAGAACCAGCAGCAGCAGCATTCAGTATAGTGACTCTGTAGTTTATTTCTTCAAGAATATACGCCTTAAGTGTGAGTCCAAACAAAAGTGACCGCTTGCAAGCAGTGATAGTGCACAAGTCAGGCCTGGGAGTGGGTAGTTCAAAAATAACACGCTACTTCAGAAGAAAGTCCAAACTCTCCAATAGAGGTAGCGAAATAATCCGCTCACAGATGCACACGCCACAGGGAAACAATGATGAGCAATTTGAGGGGAGTCAGCGGAACCTATAAACACATGTAATTAACTACTATGAACCAGGTGTGAAGATGGTGACCAGACAAAACCAGACCGGGAATGGATAATGAATGGGATCAGGGGGCGGTAACTAGAAGGACGGTGACGGTGACGTCGACCACCAGAGGTGGAGTGAACAAGAGGGAGGAGTTGGAGCAGAGGGAGACGTGACATACATTTAAAGATGCAGCATCCAACCTTTTTTTTTCAACGTACTTTTCAGGGCTAAAAAATATACAATATGTGTAAAAAAAACCAATACATTTAGACACAGTGGTATCCCCACATTAAAAACGTCCCACTGTTTTTGACATTTATTTTGTAAACAAAGTAGACTGACGATGGAGCTCACCTCTCTGGGAGACTTAACATCAATAAACTCATTGTAGATCTTGTTGGCTTTGGTGACTAGTTTGGCAGGAGTCTTGATTTTTTTGTATTCCTCGCAGGCCATCCAGAATTCAATATTCTCATCACTGAACTCAGTTTTGAGAAAAGCCCGGAAGGCTGCCAGGCCATCTACGACACAATAAAAATCCATCTGCCAGTTAGAGGTAACAGAGAGCATGTGTTTGTGGTCTGTCTGTATTTCTGTCTTTCATTCTGTCTGTTTTAGTGTGTGTTACTGTGTGTGATCTGTCTGTATTTCTGTCTGTTTTATAGTGTGTTTGGATGTCTGATCAGTCCGTATTTCTGTCTATTTCATTGTGTGTTTGTATGTGTGGTCTGTCTGTATTTCTGTTGGTCAGCCTGTCTGTTTCTGTGTATGTTTCTGTGTGTGTGTGGGGGGGGGGGGGGGGGTGTATCTTGCAGTATTCACCGTCTCTGGCAGTGTGTGTGACACTTCACTATATATTGCTTTTACACATAAATCTTTTTACGGATAGTAACAGGGCTGTGTACCACACATTGATATTGTCTGAGACGCGATGTGCAGTCTTGTTCTCAGCACAGGAAACTGCTCTACAATTAGAACATAAACGTGTAGCCAACAACCCTCCAATAAGCTTTCTGTCTCTATCAATCAATGATAAGTGATCAATTTGTCTGACATAAATGATAACACAGAGGGAGTTTAAATTTTGCTACCATCAGTGTCATGATGACGTTTTCTCTCTCTTTCCAGTCCCCAACTTCCTCTTTTTCATAGCCGATATTTGCTCAACATCAGCAGGAGAGTAATCTACCAGGCTCTCATTCACATTCACTACACACTGGTTTCAGAAAAATGTGCAGCAAAAATGTAGCCTTGTCAACATTCACCATTAAACACAGATCCCAAAGGCATTGAGCCTTTCCATTAACAAATTTTACAACTGCTACATTATTTTGGATCAACTTGCATTATAGTGTTTTATGTGTTAATGTAGGTCAGTGTTAATTTTGTCACTTTATTTTAGATTATCCTCACAAATGCAGACACATAGAGTTGACGCACTAACGATCCACCTCATAGTGAAAAACATTCTGCAGAGATATATTTTGAGATTTCAAACCTCACGGAGACAATAAATATAACATATGGGTTACATAAAACTCTCACAGTTATGACAACATAATGCATCTCATCTATATGAGAGACGTCCTCAAAAAGTGAGTATGGAATGTTCTTTATCCTCCCCTTTGTTGGTGCTTTAAAATTATTTGCTTAGAATGTTCCTTCATCTTAATGTTCTTCTTAGGAATTGTAGTAAGGAACTACGGGACATCCAGGTGTATTAAACCTGCACACAAGTGGACTCCTTTCAAACACTTATGTGACTCCTAAAGACAATTGGTTTCACCACAGCTCATTCAGATGGGTGACAGCAAAGGGGGTGCAATCACTTAATTTCAGTTTGTATTTGCAATCAGTTTGTAATTAATTAAGAATGGACATTTTGTGTTGATGAGTGGTAAAAACTGTAGATTTAATCCATTTTGATTTTATGTTGTAAAAAATACAATTGAGTGCCACCGTATTGTCACATAATTAGTTGAATGGAGTCCACCTGTGTGCTCTCATTTATCCATAAACTTTCTAGAACAGACCATCCTCAAAAAATCGGTATTTGATGCATGCTGAATATCTGGACCAGAAGACTGTAGATAGGGAGGCCAGCAAGAGTCCCCTGGCAAGTCTTACACGGCAGAGCTGGGAGACACTGTGCATACCGCAATAATGGCCCAGGTGCTTCACAAAACTTTTAATGGGGGAGGGCAAAAAGAAAGCAACTCACATCAAATCTTGGCTAGAGTTTGCCGAAAGTGGGGGAATTTGATATCAGTTGGAAGAAGATTCAGTTTGACAAGACCAAAAAATAGCTTTTTTACATCAGTGCTAAGTGCTATGTTTGGAGCAAACAAAACACATTATCTTGAGAACACCAGCCCTACCATGAAACATGCTATGGGAATGCTTCTCTGTGTCAGGTCTTGGTTAAGGAAAACTTGTGAAGAAAGGAGGCAAAAAGTATGCAGCAAAGTACAGAACATTCCTGGAAGAATGTTCTGCAGTAATTCTTGGAAGATGTATCCTTTTCCAGCATGACAGTCACCCTAAACATACAGCCACACTGAAGCAGCTTAAAACAAAACAGGTCAATGTCCTGGAGTGGCTCAGTCAAAGCTACAACCTCAATCAAATGACGGGATGTGTGGAAACAGTTGAAAATTGCTGCTAATCAAAGGTCCCCAACCAACTTGACAGAGCTTAAGCAATGTTGTAAAGCAATGTTGTAAAGCAATGTTGTAAAGCAAGGTATGGGCTAAAATCCATGGACACGAGAATACAAAAAATATAAATATGAGAACAAACAACTCCAATAGATATGACAGCATAAGTGTCATAGAAACATCAAGATAACACTCCCATAGATATAAAAATATAACACTCATTGGGAGGGCTGTAGCCAACAGGAAAGGTGGGTATGAGTCACAGGGGCCATGGCTTGGCAGGGCCCACTGATCGTAACAATCTCAATGTCCTTATTAGATGAGGGGGCCCTGGCATATATCATTTCAGGGTGACTAGGGTTCCTGGTGAAGGCCCTGTTTATTAAAATGAGTAGCAACTAAAAACACATCATTACAGATAGGTAGTGTTAGGTACAGTACCCAGCCTATTGCAAAGGCCAATTACAAAATGTCTGTTGTTACATGAGCGTCCTGGTAAATGTGATAACTATGTTTTCCTGCTACATCCAATAAAAGCGCAGTCAGGAGACGAGGACAGAGCCGACGTGTTCCCAGACTGACTGCGGCCAGGCCTGGGAACAAACAGTACTGCTTTTGTTTGTTATACAATTATAAAGTTGTATTTGTGAGCTTCACGCCTTCATGTTCAGCAAAACTGGCAAAGTGTTCCCTTTGTCTGCGTATTTCAGGGATAATCAAATTTCTGGTAGAAAGCATACCAGAATAGCTTGATTCATAAGAGGTTATATGAAGATGTGATTCATATCCTGTTTTTACCCCATATTCCTCACTGGTTAGACCTTTTAACTACAGTCTGTAGGCAAAAACCTCATGATATTAGATATGTCAAGGCATGTTTCAAACCACATTCATAAGTGATACAAATCTGAAATCTCAGTATGTGTGTCAGGTCCTGGCTGGGGTGCCTCTTGGCATCTCTGCACTGCTGTTTTGATTGTCCCCAATTTGAAGCAGCTGCCCCACATTGCCTCTAATTGGGGACTCAAATTAAGTTACCCCTTTGGACCTTTCAGTTGTGGATCATTGTTTGTGCCAGTTGTGTTTTACCTCAGTTTGCGGGTTGCCGTGCCTTTTGTTGCTTTTGTCAGTAAAAAAATAAAATGATGTTACCCTGAACTCGCTCTGCGCCTTGTGTCCTGCCTACCCTAAACCGTGACATTGTGCCTTGTGTCTGAAAGCTCATTTCTAATTTATTTGGCCCAAAGAGCTTTTCCATCACCACCTATGTGACTTCATTGTCCGATGTCATTACTTGTTCACAATCAGGATCATTCATGGAGTCTTGTAACTATGACAACTGCCATGGAATGCACACAGTGGGGAATATTACAATGACAATGTAACTGGTGCATAATTTTTTTAAATTAATATTCATGATTCATCAAAACAGGCCCAGAATGTAATTACTTAAGTTTGATGTAGTATTTAATGCTGCTTTATATATATATATATATATATATATATATATATATATATATATATATATATATATATATATATATATATATATATATATATTTTAAATATTCAGATTGAGAAAGGGTTAGTGCCAACCGCTACACACCAGAGAAATAGCATTGCTAAGATAAGGAAATCAGTGGGTGTAGAATAATTTGTTTTTAGCTGAAATGCAGTGGACTGTTGACTATGACATATATTGGTGATGACAAGTGGTTTTGATCTGGGATAATTTCTTTAGGCCATTTGTGTAGGTCTAAAATGTAGGTTACTGATCTGCTGATATGAACATACAAAAAAAATTATTGATACCTCAGACAGCCTTCTTAACCCAATTGAACTTGTCTGTGTGTATTTGCATGTGTGTGATGGCACTTGAACATGTGTTTTAAGTTTGTTAGTGGGTAATCAATACTGAAGGTCACAATCAAATGTGCGTTGAGTCCTACACATACAGTATACACATCAATAAGCAAGGCTTATTACATAAGAACAATTTAAGGGGAGACAAATTAACTGATTTGGAGAGCCATCCTCAGACAGGGAACATAGGGACAATCATCTTGTCAAAGGAATTTGATAGGCAACAATATTGTCTACAAAACAGACAAGGTCTAGAATGGGACTGGAGAGAAAATGTCATTAGTACAGATTCAAAGTTTACAAACTGTTATTTAACAATACAATGTATTCCATGTGTTTTTTTTTGTAGCATAATAAAAAGTCAAATAGTTAAAAAGATTACCCATATTTCAATTTCTGCTTGGCTTTTAAATATATAAATATACTTACACTTGTGCGACAGAAGAACATCAAAGGAATCTGCCCATCGAACAACCTCATCTTTTGACAGCCTAAAGGAAAGACAGAGATACTGAGAGACTTTTTAAATAAAAAGGATTTTGCCCTTTTTCACAACCATTCGTTATGTGTGCTATGTAGCCATAACACAGTGTGTAGCAATTAGGAATCTAGTTTGTGCTTTTCCCAGGATGTCATATATCCCACATTACGTGTATCTCACCTTCCCTAGCATTGTGAGAAATGATACCAATAATCCATATTAATCAGAGAGATTGGCACCATATTATCATATTTAAATGCCTGCTTACTTTAAGCATCGTGGGGCCCTGTCCGGGGCAGGGTGCAGGAACTCAGTAAAGTCATTGTAGGAGTCAGACTTATTAGACAAGCAGCCTAGTCTGGTCTTCATGGTTCTGCCCATATGACTGGAAGAACAGAACCATATCAGAAAACACCACTCATTAGCATAACCACATATCAAATATGTCTCTGCTTCTGATTACTGATAATTTCTAAATACATAATATTAAATGCAGACTGTCCTCTGTGCATCTTTCTTGGTTACAGTTAACCAAACACTGGGCTATTATCATGTATAACTGGATTTGGATCTGAATATTCTTCTAGGAATGTGCTCAGATCTAAGCCTTGTGTTTATTAGCATAATGCTGATGGGAGATTGGATGTTGGAACATGGAAACCACAGGTTTGATTAAACAACATATCATTTTTGTTTAGTCTGCAACAACCTGATCACATGCCTTTTGCCTTCAAAGATTTTCTGCTTACTCAAAGTCACTATATTACACAATCAATCTCATCCATTTTGTCTATGGTGAATTAATGAAATGTCTCATTCATTCCATATTGTCCAGCTGTGGTAGGATCAGACAGACATTCTGATAGGTCCGATAAGGGTCTAAATAAATAGACCAGATGGACATAGAGAACAGCTGTAGTTAAATATGGAGCAGCCAACATGCATAGCCATCGGCTAGCCAGTCGAGAACATCCAATCTAGATATTGAGCCACTACATCAACTTGCCACCAAAGATGAATGTGGATAGTGAGAAGCTAGTCCTTCCAGCATCTATTCACGCTGAAAACACAGATGCCAAGCACACCAACCACTGCAGCGTAGTGACTGCTTAATATGCAGGAATGAGATTAGTGGAAATAGTTCTCCAATTTGTTAAGTTACATAAGTGATACCCCACTATAGTTTGTATGTACTCACTGTTGGTTTTTCCTCTTGGTGTTCTTGGAGATCTCTACGATCACAGGTAGTTGCTGTATTTCTCTGTTGGAGCAGAAAGAGAGTGGGATTCTTAATAAGTATAGTATGTGTTGTTACTGGAATAGTATTCGGTAAATCGAAAAACATGTTTTTAAAAACTACGGATAACACATGAGCGCTACTACATAACGTGCGAAGGACAGGGTGTTGTTCTCATGTAACATCAGCTCAATGACCGTAAGTGTGACAAAAAAGCGACTGCGTGACGACAGAACTAGAAGACAATATTAATCAACACACAACATTGAGATTATTGGATGGAGGAGACTAGAGAAGCTAGTTAGCTAAGCTAGCCAGCTATGCTATTTGCTTAACTCACCGTTTTCTGCACTCGAAACCTTTCGATTCCACAGCTGAACTTTACATAGCGTTTTGTGGCCAAATAGTTTTCTTCAGTAAATATAATTCCATCTTCCCTTGAATTAGTTGACTTTCATCCACTTGATAACAGTAGGCAGAAAATTATATATTGTCATTCTGACTGACTGGGCCCGACCATACCTCTTTGATTGAGGACCGTAAACAACACGTGCGAGGAGCGCATATTATAAAAACGAATTAAAACGGTATACTTTTAAAAAAAAATGTAATGTAATAACGTCATATATAAAACATTTTGATTGAAATTTTAAAAGTATTTAGAAAAATAACATTAAAGTTTATTTATTTCAACGAAAAAAAGTATTTGATGCACTGCCGATTTTGCAGGTTTTCCCACTTGTTTTTTGTTTTAGATACCGTCACTCACAGTTGAAGAGTCCCTATGATAACAATTACAGACTTCTACATGCTTTGTAAGCATCCAATTAATCCAATTATGTCCAGCATCCAATTAATACATTTCGGTCAACTTTGGATAGATGTTTTTTGTATTCTGTACCAATACAAATTCCGTCTCTCACAGTTGAAGTATACCTATGATAAATATTACAGACCTCTACATACTTTGTAAGCATCCAATTAATCAAATCATGTCCAGCATCCAATTAATACATTTCGGTCAACTTTGGATATATGTTTTTTGTATTCTGTACCAATACAAAATACAACAAGTACAATTCCTGCTATATGTAAAACAATAAATATGAATTGGATTCTAAACTAAACTGCAGTTGTCACATTCTTGAAAATGCTTGCAATAAAGTGAAAGTGAAACATTTCCATTTTTAATTTACAGTAATTTAATTAACCTGGTCAGTTGAGAAACAATTGGCCAAAGGTATTCACCTGGCAAGAGGACGGGAAAACACACATAACCACATACTGTGAAGACCAACTCTTCTTGCAATAGGGATTTATATTAAAATGTTTGTTCTATGTTCCAGCACTTTGATTTTGAAAAGTTACAATGACTCTAGGGGTAAAGTGACAGTCACCTTTCATTTGTAGGTATTTTCATCCAAACATGAACCACTTAAATTTGTATCTAGTCAATTAAGTACTTGGTCCCATATTTTTTCTGCATGGAAGACTGTGACCCATAAAAATCAGAGATGCAGTGTTTCTCACCTGGCAATGCTCTATCAGACCTGTACTATATCTTCAGTTCCATATTTTTTATTACCATTTGCCTTCAGTCTTGTCTTCAGAATCTGAAAGACATGCTTTATTGGAGTCAGATGGGCAATGGGTTGGGGATCATTATCCTTCTGCACAATGATGTGCTGTCCAATGTGTTCAGAGGTAATTTGTTGTGTCTGAGCAGACCAGATATTTCTGTACACTTCAGAATTAAACCTGCTGCTTCCTCCAGCCAGTTCCAGTTGCAGTCATTCTTGTCAAAGAAACAACACTACCTGTACCATGTTTCACACCTGGGTTTTTATATTTGGATCATGGGCTGTTGCTTTTTTCTCAGCGTGTCTGAGGTTGTCCCTAGGAATTTGAAAGATTCAGACTGAGCAGCTGAGCCCTCACTCTCAAGGGGGAATGTTTGGAGGTGTTCCGTGAAGTCATTTTTGCTGGCTGTCGCGGCTCCTTATTGGCTGAGCAGCAATGTTAATGTCAAGTGATAATAGATGTTTGTATATTATTTCATAAAACAACTTCCAAGTTCATCTCATCTTCATCCGCTTATCCGGTATCGTGTCACGGGGGCAGTAGCTCCAGCAGGGGACCCCTAACTTCCCTTTCCCGAGCCACATTTGCCAGCTCTGACTGGGGGATCCCGAGGCCAGTGTCGAAATATAATCTCTCCACCTAGTCCTGGGCCTACCCCGGTTGTGTTTATAAATACAGACATGCTAGACCTATTCTGTGCTGTTATTTTAGCTTTGTAAGTTATGTTCCTGTAATATCTCTGACCTTTCTGTCTAGCATTGCTTCCATCTGATCCAGTTGTCTGTATTATCAGGTCCCTGATTTATTCAAAAGTTTGGGTGTTCCAAGTGGTCTAGTAAATCTACATTGTTGAGATTGCCATGATGATGAGAGCAGTAAGCAAAGTAAAAAAATGTTTTGGAACATTTGTTACATACATATTATGATGTGCCTTAATGTGGAAAATTACATTACTGTGAATGCTTTTAAGAGACTCATTCTGCCAGTATTAATATATTCTGATTGCAGGTTTGAAAAGCAGATCTGGGTTTTTATGTTTTCTCTCTGTTCTGCCCAGCAGCAGGCTCAATCTTTTTTGCCTACATTGGGTGGGAACATGTGCCTGCCAGCCTTGCCTGTCTGTCTGCAGAGCTATTTATAACATTCTCTGACAAATCTGTGTTGTCAGGGGGAAGCCACTTGATGTTCTATTCAGCCATGCAGCGGGGATACTCCTGAAGGGCTTCTATAAAAAGGAATCTAAATTTGAATGTGTCAAAAAAATTGCCTCATGCATTTTTAAAATGACAAGATTCACTATCTTTTTTGCCTGGTTGCTAAAAAAAGGATCCTCTGAGCATGCAATCCAAACATTTCTTTTGATTTCATTTTGACACATATTTTGGAACATTGAATTTAGTTGGAAAGCCATTGTATGTCCAATCTCATTCTTCAGATATCTGGTCTAGAACATGCACTGCATCACTTCAAATACATCCATGCTTACACAAATGTTGACTCTGCTCGTGAGATGTCCCAAAACTGTTTAGTAATAAATGGAGAGAAGCCATTGCTGCAATAAATTTTATTTAAAAAATTCCCGAACAGTTTTAAACAATATGGGATCACTGAATTATTCTATGTTTATAATAATTGCTGTGTGTGAGCTATGGCTGTCACAATATCAGATTTTCAGATGGCCAAAATAATTCACAGTAAAAACATTATAGTGGTATCTATAGAAAATCTGAAGAAAGAAAGTGCTGTAAGTCAAATTCATCTTCATCTTTGTTTACTGTTTTTTTAATGTTTTTTGGCAAATTTATTACACTCAAAATATGAGTGTATGGAGGAGTAGAAAGTATGTAACCATAACTGTACAAATAAAAAATAAAAGCATACAAAAAGATCAATTACACTTAATGGATAGTGAAAAGCCTTCCAGATGAACTGATGAACAAAAGATCCACAAGGCCCAACACCGAGAGGAGTTTTAGGAAAAATACAAAACATATTCGCCTAGTGAATAGGCTACGAAAAGGCGTTAATTCAAACACTAGTGTATAGGTCCAGTGTATAGGTCCAGATTCGTAGTTTAAGCAAATGCATCGTTTGATCATGAATATGCTATGGAAAAACCGAGAGGAGTTTTTGGAAAAATGCATTGTTCTTTTAACCATGTGAATAAGCAAAAATGGCACGTCTTTGCGGATCTCTCCTGGGGGTTCTAGTGGGGCTAACAAGTTGTTTTCAATGCCAGTTCACAGGTCCAGTCTCTTTGTTTAAGCACATACATCATTTGTCTATAAGTGACATGAATAAGGTATCGAAAAACCGAGAACTGGATGCCCTTCCAAAATTGATGAATAACGAGAAGAAAACTGGTCAGGGAGGCTTCCAAGAGGCCTACAGCAACATTAAAGGAACTGCAGGAATTTCTGGCAAGTACTGGCTGTGTGCTACATGTGACAACAATCTCCCGTATTCTTCATATGAATGGGCTATGGGGTAGGGTGGCAAGACCGAAGCCTTTTCTTACAAAGAAAAATGTGCTACGATCTGATGAAGCCAAGGTTGAAGTTTGGCCATAATTTCAAAAAGGTATGTTTGGTGCAAAAACAACACTGCACATCACCCAAAGAACACCATACCCACAGTGAAGCATGGTGGTGGCAGCATCATGTTTTGGGGCTGTTTTTCTTAAGCTGGAACTGGGGCCTTAGTCAAGGTGGAGGGAATTATGAACAGTTCCAAATACCAGGCAATTTTGGCACAAAACCTTCAGGCGTCCGTTAGAAAGCTGAAGATGAAGAGGAAGTTCACCTTTCAGCATAACAATGACCCGAACCACACATCCAAATCCACAAAAGCATGGCTTCACCAGAAGAAGATTTACGTTATGGAATGGCCCAGCCAGAGCCCAGACCTGAATCCAATTGAACATCTGTGGGGTGAGCTGAAGAGGGCTGCGCACAGGAGATGTCCTCACAATCTGACAGATTTGGAGCGCTTTTGCCAAGAAGAGTGTACAAATATTGCCATGTCAAGATGTGCCATGCTAATAGACTCCTACCCAAAAAGACTGAGTGCTGTAATAAAATCAAAAGGTGCTTCTACAAAGTATTAGTTTAAGGTTGTGCACACTTTTGCAACCAGGTTATTGTGAATTTTATTTTTTTATTGTTTCCCCTCAAAGATTTCAGTTTGTTTTTCAATTGAATTGTTCAAGTTGTAGGTCATATTAAAGGTGGATGATTTATCTTTTTCTCATTCTTTTACATCACAAGAAACTGGCATTTTAACAGGGGTGTGTAGACTTTTATATCCACTGTATGTGCATGCACTTGTTTGTCTGCTGTCCCAGACTGCACAATGATTGCCCCCTGACAAAGCCTTGCTGCTCACAGACCGTGTCATGTCTGCTGATGTGCTGCCGCTGGATTTGGGTTATTTTTGGCCTATGCTGCTCTGCTGGCTCTGTTTCAGGCTGAGGCTGCCTTTCACTGCCTCCCCCTGCCCTAGGCTGTCTGTCTGGCTGATCTCCAGTGTCTCTGAAGGGGCAAGAATGAGTTTGAATTCATTTCATTGCCATCCATGACTCTCCCTCCATCATTATCTCCTTCACTTTTTTCTCTTTCTCCATTCTTTCTTCCAACTCTCCTCCTGTCCCTGTCATTATTTACACTTAGCAACAGTGAACTGCTAGACTCTCTATTAGCAGTGGTAACTAGACGCACAGTTGACCCAGCTATTAAGCTTTTATTCATGTAAGCATTACATTAGGTTAGGTAATCTGACTCTATTAATAGCCCTGTTGTCCGTTATGCAGCTAGCTGTCTCGATGAGGCCCTTGCTTTGTTAGGCCCACGTTACAGTTAACAAGACTGAGCTCTGTTAAGTCTAATAGTAGTCCTTTGATAAAGAAATGCACCCTGATGCAGTGCTCACCTCCACAGGTATGCCATAAAACCAAGACTTGTTTCAGGTCATCAAACTAACTATCTGTTAACTGATAGAAATGAACTCCTCAAAAGTCCTAGACCAAATAAGCAACATGAATGTAAAGTATATGTGAAATGACTGGCTAAATATGATGTTTCCAAAAAAAATTGCTTCCAAATAAATAGTACCAATGTGTCACACATAATATTTTAAAAACGTTGTTGAAAAGCATGCATCATTTGACACATTCATAAAGTGCATCATAAAAAAACGTTTTGTGCATGGGGTGGTTGCTTATTCGGTTGCTGTTACCAAGAAGGCTAAAATGGAATCTAATCTACTAGAAACAATGGATCTATTTTTGCATGCATGCACAAGCATCCACAGGAAAGCATGCACCCACAAATGCATTCAAACATACAAACACACTGCCCCCTGGAGGTGCAAGTGAGCTGAGGCACTGAACACAAGGACAATGATGAATCTGACCAAGGCTACTCACAGAATAAAAAAGTACAAACTGGCCATACTTGCCAGTCTTAAATTCAAAACCTTTAATTGTCCTTTCAATGTGTTGGTGTACATCCTTCCTCATATGGATCCATGTTTACTGTGACATTTAATGTAAATCGGTTTAATCACCAAAACACAACATAATACTATTTTCTACATTTAACTGTTTCAAAGTTCATTGATTTTGAAAATATGACTGATCATGCAAAAATAAATTGATAATGATCATATGAAGCCATTTAATATCACATAGTTGTTTGGCTTCTTTTTAAATCATAATGATAACAGAAATCACCCAAATGGCCCTGATCAAAAGTTTACATATCCTTGAATGTTTGGCCTTGTTACAGACACACAAGGTGACACACACAGGTGAAAATGTCAATTAAAGGTGAATTTCCCACACCTGTGGCTTTTTAAATTGCAAATAGTGTCTGTGTATATAGTCAATGTGTTTGTTAGCTCTCACGTGGATGCACTGAGCAGGCTAGATACTGAGCCACAGGGAGCAGAAATAAACTGTCAAAAGACCTCTGTAACAAGATAAATGCAAGTCAGTACTTTTTAATCACTTATTAAGAAGTGGAAAATTCTGGGATCTCTTGATACCAAGCCAAGGTCAGGTAGACCAAGAAAGATTTCAGCCAAAACTGCCAGAAGAATTATTCAGGATACAAAGAAAAACCTGCAGGTAACTTCAGGATAAATACAGGCTGCTCTGGAAAAAGACGGTGTGGTTGTTTCAAAGAGCTCAATATGACAATACTGACAATTTGCATTCTTCTGCACGAAAGCTACGCATGGGACACTCTTGGACTTTCCAGCACAACAATGACCTGAAGCACAAGGCCAAGCTGACCCTCTAGTGGTAACAGCAGAAAAAGGTGAAGATTCTCGAGTGGCCATCACAGTCTCCTGACCTTAATATCATCGAGCCACTCTGGGGAGATCTCAAACGTGCGGTTCATGCAAGATGACAAAAGACTTTGCATGACCTGGAAGCCTTTTGCCAAGACGAATGGGCAGCTATACCACCTGCAATAATTTGGGGCCTCATAGACAACTATTACAAAAGACTGCACGCTCTCATTGATGCTAAAGGGGGAAATACACAGTATTAAGAACTAAGGGAATGCAGACTTTTGAACATGGGTCAGTTAATGTTTTTCTTTGTTGCCATGTTTTGTTTTATGATCGTGCCATTCTGTTATGACCTACAGTTGAATGTGAATCCCATAAGAAATAAAATACATGTGTTTCGCCTGCTTACTCATGTTTTCTTTAGAAATGGTACATATATTAACAATTCTCCAAGGGTATGCCAATTTTGAATGTAATATGCTACAGTACTGTACAGTATGTTGCAGTACTTTGTCTAATTCACATACACTTACAGTACACTAACCCTTAACATTGACTGACAATTACATTTACATCAAATCTATCAAATTTTTGAACAACTGATGCAACAAATAATTATGTTGTCAAAGTGAAAAATTATTATTCTAATGTTACTAGATTAATTACAAATATAAAACAGAAAATAATTGATTGCATAAATACTCAAACCCGTACTTAGTATCTTAGTATCTGCCCAAGAAAGGCACTTGGCAGTGAGGCCACCAAATGATGAGATCATAATAGAGGTTTTTGCTGAAGCGCTACGTTTGGTGCAAGCCTAACACTGCGGGGACACTTCCTGAGGACACTATCCCTTCTGTGAAGCATGGTGGTGGCAGCATCATGCATTTGGGATGCTTCTCAGTGTCAGGGCCTGGAAAGCTTTTGAAGATAGAGGGCAAAATGGATGCAGTAAAGTACAGAGAAATTCAGAAAAGACAACGACCCCATACACCACACTGGAGTGGCTGTTAAAACAAATACATTTCCAGGAGTCCCATTGAAAGTTCCAGTAATGTTCGTCAAAATGTTAATGATTGAGTTTGTTGTTTGATGTCAGAAAAGGCTTGTTTATGGTAACCCTCCCACACTACTTTTGGTTATGTAGGCAACATCTGATCATTACCTACATTACGATCAGATATTATGTAGGTAACATAACATCTTTCTGACCTTAAGACCTAACTAACTTCAGTAATTCTCCAGCTGTAAACTGTGAAATCCTTTCATTCTCCTCACTGTGCATGGGGTCGATATAGACACACATCCTATTTCAGGCTGATGGTTAACATCTCCAGTTGCTTTAAACTTCTTAAACATTGTCCTGATATTGGAAATGGGTATTTTCAATAGTTGAGCTAATTTCATATAGCCATTTCCTGATTTGTGTGGCTTAACAAATTTTGGTGCACATTATTACTTTTTTCTCATGTGTTTCCCATTGTGATGGATGACTATGGGAATTTGGGTGTCACTTCAAATTCATACCCCAGTAAAACAGGAAATCATGGCTTTACACTTGAAAACAGAAAAAAAGCTAATGAGAATATTCTTCAGTTAGCTTATATACATATGACTTTCTAGCTAATTGTGGGACACATTACATTCATTTCACATTAATTATTTTCAATCTATTTTACTACTATAAAAGGTTCAATTTTTATAAATGTTTTGAATGAAAAACCAAGAGAAACAGAAAATACATATACATATTTTTACTTTAGTGCAGCTCTTTGGAACTGCCAAACATTTTGTTGTAATTAAGTGTTAAATATGGTTTACATCATTTGCTCATAGAATCATTCAGTAACCAGTCTGACCTCTCATCCCTATGTACCTGGGTATTTTCTGAATGTGAAGGTGATTACTCAGAAGTCAATGGACCTAATCCATGCCAGGAAAAAGCACCTCCCAACAGAGCCATCAGAACCCTCATTTACTTGTGTTTCCTCTATTTTGGCAATTAGGCCAACCTCTAGACTTTCGTAGAAAGCTCCAGTGTTGAGAGTGGCCACAAAGAATGTTTGTTGGATTAGGGGCAGATTCATGGAAGACTGGGAGGGAAGAGTACTATGACATAAGGGTCTAAAGGGGAGCAGTGGAATCAGGGTGGCTGACAGGGATCAGTAATCAGCCATGGTATTTCTAAGATGCTAACCCTGGACTTTTAATCTAACAAAAACCAAGGGACAGCAAACCACAAACATGTGCCAAAACAGATGCTTTGAAGAAATGGAACATTGCCAACCACTAAGCTGCCTGTCTGTCACTGGATCTTTACCGTTGAATAACCACTACCTCTGCTCTAGTCAATGCCTTTCGACTGTCTGTCCATCATCAGGAAGATTGAAACATCACATTGAACTCCACTTGAAAATTGTTGTAGACCTACATGATAGTGCACTCTTATGTAGCTTCATATACAGTACTGTGAAAAAGTCTTAATACACCTAAAAACAAACACAAATAGTACCACCCTGAAAACTGAAAAAAACTTCACTGTAATAATGCCATTATAACAATCTCTATTAACATGTTAATGGCAGATAAACAATGTATACTCTGTATTGTTTTGAAGCCTTTAATATCCTTTTCAAGCATGTATAGCGCAAAACATTTAAAGTTTGTCAAAGCGACTGAGAGTAATGGAGAAATAATACATTCAACATTGTTAATCAGCCTGCTGTTAATGTAAGTTTATTAAGTCTATAGTTTGCTTCACTTACACATGCGCAATTAATGCATTTCCATAACATATACTGTACTGTGCAAAATTCTGAGGCACCTTAAAGTCAAACTAAATAAATTTATTTGGATAGTAAGTGTTTATTTGTAAATAAACAGTATTCAATTAATGTATATATATATATATATATATATATATATATATATACTTATTTTTAAATAAAATATCAAATATTTTTTATTAAAACACTCCCAAAATAAATAGCCTAAGTTCAACTTTCAGGTGACTCAGACTTTTGCACAGTACTGCATGTTTGGAGGAGATGCAAACCCGTGGTCAAAATACACTGAGAATAAAGATCTCAGTCTAGTGCTCTACAACAATGTTTTGTATTATGCAAAATAAAGTTGTCAATTTCTTACTTTCAAGGACATGAATATGTATAATGTGGACATGAAATAGTATGGGGCAATATGGGTCTTTCTACCAACAAAGGACTTGATGTGTGACATCAAACTTAACATTGTAAAATGGTTGAATAGACATTTCAATAGGTAGTTACAAAATCATTCTAGAAAGGAACAATGGAACCATAACCAAACCTAGCAAACTTTCATTCAAATTGTCATGAAACATGGACACTGAAGTAGCCAAGTCATTTTTCATAGTTTATATAATATTCATTTTAAAATAAATACAATATCTGGAGTTCTATCAAGACACTTATTTATAATAATAAGAATCAATAATTAAACAGTTAATCAGAATACTATTTTAGCCATCAAATACTTGCTTCCTCTGTAATTGTTACCTCATTACCTTGCATCACTTGGAAAGAGCATTGTAGTCTTCAGGGAGGAACATTCACTCCTATGACAATCTCTAATGGGTTTCCTTTACAACACATCTTCCCTACTCTCTCTAAACTGATTGGGTTTGAAAGGTGATGGGAGAGACCTCTGACCTATTCAACCAATTAATCTGAAGAAGGTAAAGAGATGATACCACAAAAGATATTCGATTCAGATTCTCCCAAGGACAAAAGAAGAAAGAACTCTATTTACATTTTACACAGTGTCTGGGTAACAGATCAAGCAAGCTACCTTAAACACCAAACATAAAAAAATAAAAGTAAATAAAAGGGTAGCACTTTATTTGGCAGGATGGAAATAACGAGGTAATAGCTAGGTTAGTTCCAGGAAACAGCATAGAAACAAAGAGGAAACAACTGGGTAACAACAAATCAGTATATTCCACCTGCTATGGAAATGAAATCTTAAGATCTCCATGAGTCATAAGCATTTAGTGTTTAGGCGAGTTGGGGCAAGGGGTTGTGGACAGGGTACACTGTAAAAATAAAATAAAATAAATACTTAGTCAGAAATAGCAAAATGCTTGTATCAAGCAAAAAAATCTGCCAGTTGGGTCTGAACATTTTTATAATATAACAAGATTCAGAAAAATCTTGTTATATTCTGAAAAAAAGAAAAATACTCTAATTCATGGACAATGTGATTCATACAATAAGACAATCCAATTTGTAAAGTCTTAAAACAAGAACATCACGGTTGTTTAATTCTTGTTTTCAGAATTTTCTCGCCCTATTAGCATTGTATTTGCTTAAATATGTTCCTCGTGTTTTTTCCTCATTTTATAGATCAAGCATGTTACCTTACCCTACGTGCACACTGTCTACCCCTGGCTACTGCTACAAAGAGGCACGCTCACGATCATTTCCAATGAGAGCCAGCGAAACACAGCAACAGTGGGCTGAGCTTCCAGTTGAGATCTCGACAGCTGAGAAATGTTCAACTAGATGCAAATTTCCAGCAAGCGGGCAGTGACGGAGTTCGGCGATTACCAATAGCAGGGCAGATGTTCTCTGCGTCTTGAAGTATTTTCTCTTTTCTACTCGCTTGTTAAAAAGTCACACGCTAGCTAAATAAAAGTGATGAGAACATTGACCAAATTATTGATTTGGCATCTTCGTAATAACTTTTTAGTGGTCCAGTCTAGCAAATACTAAATACTTCTTAATATTTGCAGAGACTGATGTTTCCCCTATACTGGTTGACTGGTGGTCGCTGGCATAAATGAGGAAGATATACGCCCCACCTGAGCAGGCAGTGTGGATTCTAGGGAAGGCTCAGCGACGGCTGACCAGAGATTGAGCGAATTGTGAGTTTAGCGGGTGTAGCTTTAGACACCAAATACTGCAAAAATATAGTAAATTAAAAGGTAGCACTTTATTCTGTAGGATGGAAATAACGAGGTAATAACTAGGTTATTTCCAGGAAACAACATAGAAACAAAGAGGAAACAACTGGGTAACAGCATAGTGACTACACATCAATAGTTAGATATTTCTAAAGGAAAATAGTAGGTAACCCCTAGAAATTGTAAATGTTGAATTTATAATGAAACAACTGGTAAATTGCAAGGTATTAGAAAGGAAGAGCTTTGCTTTAGTTTGCAGGGGCAAAGTCCAGCTGTTACACAGCAACTACATTGAAAGAGGGATGTTGAAAATAAGTGGAATGAATAAGGCTAATACTGGCAAATTGCATAGTAATAGGAGGACAGCCATTTGCATTGCAACTACGCAAAGTAATATGAAGCTAACAGGTAAGTAAAGGGGATAGTTACAGAGCCATAACTGTAAAAGTCAGACCATTACTAGCGGCAACAACAATGAATATCTAAGTAACCTGTCCACAACAAAGACAACATATAGCACAAAGACAACATATCAATTGTTGAAACTGAGAAATTGTATTGTTTTTGGAAAAATACATGCCCATTTTTAATTGAATGCCAGCAACATGTTTCAAAAAAGTTGGGACAGGGCATGTTTACCACTGTGTTGCATCACCTCTTCTTTCAACAACACTGTATGCGTTTGGGAACTGAGGAGACCAACTGTGCAGAATGTGGTTTGGCATTATCCTGCTGAAATAAGCAAGGCCTTCCCTGAAAAGAAAGTAATCTGGATGGCAGCATATGTTCCTCCAAAAGCTGTATATATTGATCAGCATTTATGGTGCCTTCACAGATGAGCAAGTCACCCATGCCATGTGCACCAACGCACCCCCATACCATCACAGATACACAGCTTTTGCACTGTATGCTGATAACAAGGTGGATGATCCCTCTCCTCTTTGGCCCAGAGGAAACAGCGTCCGTGATTCCCGAAAATAATCTCGAATCTTAAATCATCAGACCACAGGTCAGTTTTCCACTTCACCTCAGTTCATCTAAAATGAGCTTGAGTAGGCACTGGCATTTCTGGATTTTGTGTATGTATGGTTTCTTCTTTGCATGGTAGAGATTTAACTTGCATTTGTGGGTGCTACACTGTACTGTATTCTCAGACAATGGTTTTTGGAAGTGTTACTGAGCCCATGCAGTGATCCTGTCTGTTATCAATGCATTTTAGTCTGAAGATCATGACCATCCAAAATTGGTTTTTGCCCTTGTCCCATGCGTACAGAGATTACTCCAGATTTTCTGAATCTTTTAATGATATTATGTATCATAGATGATGAGCTCCCTAAACTCTTTGCAATTTTACATTGTGCTTTTCTTCAATTGTGGCACTATTTGTCCACACAGTCTTTCACACAGTGATAAACCCCTCCCCATCCTCACTTCTGACTAGCCCTTTCTTTCTGGAATGATCTTTTAATACCCAATCATGTTACTGACCTGTTGCCTATTGATCTAATAAGTTGTGTGATATTCCACCAGGTTTAGGTTTTTGCATTACACAATTTTTACAGTCTTTCACATCTCCACACATTTTTTGTAAATGTGTATCTCTCTAACTTTCCTAAAATTTCTCTCCAAAACAAAATCTGAGGTTTAACTTCTGAGAGGATGTCAATGCTTATTTTAGTGGACGACTTCTAAGAAATTGTTCTGCAAGATATTTCAGGTTATTAGGCAGTTACATTACTCTTGTAGGCCCACTGTTTTGAGAAGACTGAGGAGGTTATATTGGATAGGATTTAGTGATCTGATAATGTGTAATAACTTTTGAAAGACTCCACAGCTTTGAATTGGATTTAAGTATTTATTATTGTTTTCTACATCATTATTTCCATTGATGGTCTCCAGAAGTATTTGGATAGTGACAAAATTAGTTTTGGGCTCTGTATTTCAACATTTTGGAATACTTGGCTGCATATTCTTTAACTGCAATAATTGCCAAAGGTCTGCAACCCACAGACATCACGGTATCGTAAATTGGCCAGATAAATGAATGACTGTATGGCAGAATTATAACATCTAAAAGATGTGTCTGTGATCCAAAATGTTATTGTCTTTGTAATGCATGTCTCATAATTCAGTGCATGTATTAGTATTTCCTGGAAAGGCACAGGCCATGGTGATGGAATAGAATCTGATGAGCTCAGTGTTTATTCACTTTCCCAGGATCCGATCCACTTAACCTAGTCCACTATGACAATCCACTATGACATCTATAAAAAACGCAAACTGATCAAAAATCCTTACGAGAAACATCTTAAAGCTTCCATGTGTTCAGGCATTTTCCCAATGTCTCTAAAAACAGCTGGCATTAAGCCCCTATTAAAAAAGAGAACACTGGATGAAAAACCAAGAGGAGCTTTTAGAAAAAGACAAGGTCCGAAAAAGACTTTGAACGGCGTGTCTTTGCAGGTCTCTCCCGCAGGTTTTTGAGGGGCTATCGAGTTGATTTCAATGCTAGTGTTGAAATATAAATTAAATGTAATATATATGGCTCTCGAACCGTATGACAACAGCTCAATGGACTCACTCTGTCACTGTATAGAGCACATAAATACCTGGATGGAACAGAATTGTCTACAGTTAAACCAAGATAAAACAGAGATGATTGTGTTTGGCAACAAAAGAAAAAGAAACAGTATTAGTAAAGAGCTGGATTCTTGGGCCATAAAAACCAAGGACCAAGTGTGTAATCTTGATGTTCTGATTGACTTAGACTTTTAGCTTTTAGTTTATACATCACTGAATGGCTTCGGCCTCAAATACATTTCTGATATGTTTAAAGAATATAAACCGCTCTTTGATCTGTTAGAAATCAGACGTTTCGTCTAGTTGTTGAAATAATGATCACGTACCTGGTCGTCAAGGGAGAGAGTAATTTAGTTATTTATTGCAGCATTTGATAGTCGATTGTTCATGATGTTACAGGCTTGATACTCGATCGTACAAACTCGAGCTCCTCTCACTCAATCTCATCTCTTCTCTTCTCACTGTAATATTGGTTACAAGCTGATATATAAATTGAAGGGTGTGTCTACCTAGAAAAGATTGGGTTTCCAAGACAGTAACCCCCATGCCAAATGGTCAATATAAACATTCCTGTGGTTATCAGAGCGCAATCTACAGAGAGATAATCTAAACAGAGATGTTTTTGTTGTTCTCATTATCTAGGCACATTCACTTTTCAATGAAATACTCAAAGTGAGTGTATATTGGTATTGAAACACTTACTAAATAAATGGACTAAGTTTGACTTTCAGGTGCCTAATATTTTTGTACAGTACTGTAAAACCATACTGATATCTGTTTCATTACAATTCCCAGGTAATTAGTGTTTGTTTACCAGACAACAGGTTATTAGCAAGGCAAGTCAGTATAGATTTAGAAAGAGGTATTCCCAATCATATTTAGTGTCAGGACATGGTGGTTATTCAAGCTTCAGAAATTACTGTATTGTTGAAAATTTACACTTACCTAAAGGATTATTAGGAACACCATACTAATACTGTGTTTGACCCCCTTTCGCCTTCAGAACTGATTTAATTCTATGTGGCATTGATTCAACAAGGTGCTGAAAGCATTCTTTAGAAATGTTGGCCCATATTGATAGGATAGCATCTTGCAGTTGATGGAGATATGTGGGATGCACATCCAGGGCACGAAGCTCCCGTTCCACCACATCCCAAAGATGCTCTATTGGGTTGAGATCTGGTGACTGTGGGGGCCATTTCAGTAAAGTGAACTCATTGTCATGTTCAAGAAACCAATTTGAAATGATTCGAGCTTTGTGACATGGTGCATTATCCTGCTGGAAGTAGCCATCAGAGGATGGGTACATGGTGGTCATAAAGGGATGGACATGGTCAGAAACAATGCTCAGGTAGGCCGTGGAATTTAAACGATGCCCAGTTGGCACTAAGGGGCCTAAAGTGTGCCAAGAAAACATTCCCCACACCATTACACCACCACCACCAGCCTACACAGTCGTAACAAGGCATGATGGATCCATGTTCTCATTCTGTTTACGCCAAATATTTACTCTACCATCTGAATGTCTCAACAGAAATCGAGACTCTTCAGACCAAGCAACATTCTTCCAGTCTTCAACTGTCCAATTTTGGTGAGCTCCTGCAAATTGTAACCTCTTTTTCCTATTTGTAGTGGAGATGAGTGGTACCCGGTCGGGCCTTCGGTGTTGTAGCCCATCCGCCTCAAGGTTGTGCGTGTTGTGGCTTCACAAATGCTTTGCTGCATACCTCGGTTGCATACCTCGGTTGCATACTGGATGTTTTTCCCTTTTCACACCATTCTTTTTAAACCCTAGAAATGGTTGTGCGTGTAACTGAGCAGATTGTGAAATACTCAGACCGGCCCATCTGGCACCAACAACCATGCCACGCTCAAAATTGCTTAAATCACCTTTCTTTCCCATTCTGACATTCAGTTTGTGGTTCAGGAGATTGTCTTGACCAGGACCACACCCCTAAATGCATTGAAGCAACTGCCATGTGATTGGTTGATTAGATAATTGCATTAAATGAGGTTAATTGCATTATTAGGTGTTCCTAATAATCCTTTAGGTGAGTGTATATATATATATATATATATATATATATATATATATATATATATATATATATGTATACAAACCCGATTCCAAAAAAGTTGGGACACTGTACAAATTGTGAGTAAAAAAGGAATGGAATAATTTACAAATCTCATAAACTTAAATGTAATTCACAATAGAACATAGATAACATATTGAATGTTGAAAGTGAGACATTTTATAATGTCATGTCAAATATTGGCTCATTTTGGATTTCATGAGAGCTACACATTCCAAAAAAGTTGGGACAAGTAGCAATAAGAGGCCGGAAAAGTTAAATGTACAGATAAGGAACAGTCAAGGAAATGTCAACTTATTATGTCAATTTGCAACATGATTGGGTATAAAAAGAGCCTCTCAGAGTGGCAGTGTCTCTCAGTGGCAGAAGTCAAGATGGGCAGAGGATCACCAATTCCCCCAATGCTGCGGCGAAAAATAGTGGAGCAATATCAGAAAGGAATTTCTCAGAGAAAAATTACAAAGAGTTTGAAGTTATCATCATCTACAGTGCATAATATCATCCAAAGATTTAGAGAATCTGGAACAATCTCTGTGCGTAAGGGTCAAGGCTGGAAAACCATACTGGATGCCCGTGATCTTCGGGCCCTCAGACGGCACTGCATCACATACAGGAATGATACTGTAATGGAAATCACAACATGGGCTCAGGAATACTTCCAGAAAACATTGTCTGTGAACACAATCCACTGTGCCATTCGCCATTGCCATCTAAAATTCTATAGGTCAAAAAAGAAGCCGTATCTAAACAGGATCCAGAAGTGCAGACGTTTTTTCTGGGCCAAGGATCATTTAAAATGGACTGTGGCAAAGTGGAAAAGTGTTCTGTGGTCAGACGAATCAAAATTTTAAATTCATTTTGGAAAACTGGGACGCCATGTCATCCGGACTAAAGAGGACAAGGACAACCCAAGTTGTTATCAGCGCTCAGTTCAGAAGCCTGCATCTCTGATGGTATGGGGTTGCATGAGTGCGTGTGGCATGGGCAGCCTACACATCTGGAAAGGCACCATCAATGCTGACAGTTATATCCAAGTTCTAGGACAACATATGCTCCCATCCAGACGTTGTCTCTTTCAGGGAAGACCTTGCATTTTCCAACATGATAATGCCAGACCACATACTGCATTAATTACAATGTCATGGCTGCATAGAAGAAGGATCCGGGTACTGAGATGGCCAGCCTGTAGTCCAGATCTTTCACCCATACAAAACATTTGGTGCATCATAAAGAGGAAGGTGCGACAAAGAACTAGAAGCCTGTATTAGAAGCCTGTATTAGACAAAAAATGGGACAACATTCAATCAATCAATCAATTGAATTTATTTATAAAGCCCTTTTTATCACAGCAGTTGTCAGTTTCAGTGGCTAGGAAAAACTCCCTAAGAAGGCCGAATTTTAGGAAGAAACCTAGAGAGGACCCAGGCTCAGAGGGGTGACCCTGGCTGTGCCGGGTGAGATATTAAGAGTCCAATTGGAATAATTAATACATTTCTCTGGGCTAAACCCAGAGTCTATTTGATTTTAGACTAGGTCAGAACTATGACCAGGTGGACAAGGACAGGGACAGCAACGGGCCCCCCAAACAAGGTAATCCGCAGGTGTGGACCAGGACCTCATCTCCTCCTAAAATTTAAAACTGGAGGAAACTGAGAAAAGTTAGAAGTGCATTCCTCATATCCCCCAGCACAATAATATAGTAGCATAACACCTTGACACCGTAACAGGCAGGAATCAATCCACCCACATTGCCAAGCATCAACCAAAGGGACACCCACCAACCGCAACCCCCCTGAATGAGGGCAGAGTATTGCCAGCAGCGTACAGCCCAATTGCACAAGTGCACAACGGAGAGTCAACAACAAGCCAGTGACTCTTCCCCCAAAAGGCATTGGAGGGAGGGCATCCCAGTGGCGACGAGAGCCCACCTGGCAAGACAGCAAGAGTGGACATTATCAAGCCTACTGGTCCCCTTCACGCCCCCGGGCCAGGCTACACCTAATTATAAACCGTGCTGTAGAGATGAGTTTTAAGACGACACTTGAAAGTTTGCACTGAGTTTGCATTTCTAACCTTAATTGGCTGATCATTCCACAGTAGTGGAGCTCTATGAGAAAAGGCCCTGCCGCCAGCTGTTTGTTTAGAAATTCTAGGTACAATTAAAAGGCCTGCATCTTGCGATCGTAGGTTACATGTAGGTATGTATGGCTGAATCATTTCAGCAAGGTAAGTAGGAGCAAGTCCATGTATTGATTTATAGGTTAAGCGTAAAACCTTAAAATCAGCCCTAACCCTAACAGGCAGCCAGGGTAAGGACGCTAGGACAGGAGTAATGTGTTTACATTTTTTGTTCTAGTTAGGATTCAAGCAGCCGTGTGCAGCACTAATTGAAGTTTATTCATTAATTTGTCTGGATAACCAGAGAGAAGAGCATTGCAGTAATCTAGTCTAGAAGTAACGAAAGCATGGATAAATTTTTCTGCATCAGTTTTTGATAGAAAGTTTCAAATTTTTGCAATGTTTCGAAGATGAAAATAAGCAACTCTTGAGACATATTTTATATGTTCTTCAAAGGAGAGGTCAGGGTCAAGGGTAACGCCAAGGTTTTTTACAGTTTTTTGGGATACGACCATGCAGCCGTCGAGGTTCACAGTGAGATCTGCTAACAACGCTCTTTGTTTCTTGGGTCCTAAAACGAGCATTTCTGTTTTCCTTGAGTTTAAGAGCAAGAAATTCTCTGTCATCCACTTCCTAATATCTGAAACACATGCTTCCAAAGTAGCTAATTTAGGGGCTTCTCCATGCTCCATTGAAATATATAACTGTGTGTCATCAGCGTAACAGTGAAAGTTTACATTGTGATTTCGGATTACATCGCCCAGAGGGAGCATATATAGTGAGAACAATAATGGGCCCTGAACCGAGCCTTGAGGAACACCAAAGCATACCTTTGACTTGTCAGAGGATATGCCATCCACACTAACAAACTGATATCTTTCAGATAAATAAGATTTAAACCAGGCTAGAACATGTCCACATAGCCCAATATGGGTTTCCAGTCTCTCTAAGAGAAGGAAGTGATCAATAGTGTCAAAAGCAGCACTAAGGTCAAGAAGCAACAGGACGGATGCGGATCCTTTGTCTGAGGCCATTAGAAGGTCATTTGTTACCTTCACGAGTGCAGTCTCAGTACTATGATGGGATCTGAAACCGGACTGGAGTATTTCATAAATGTTATTTGTCTTTAGGAATTTTTTAAAGGATGAGTTGTTTAAATGATTACCGGGCTACAGTAGCACATAATGTTTGTAGCTACAGTGCAACAGCATTTTAGATGAGCAACTTGTTTATGTTAATGCTTGGCGAGCAATTATGATGAACACAATAAACTTTCAAGTATGTTTTTCAGAGATAGCTAAAACACAGTAACTTAAAACACAAACTCTTTTGATTCTATGAAAATAATGCCCTACCTTTCCCGATTTAGATGAAGAACATCCACACAACCATTCTGAATATTTCTACTTCATCACTGGAAGTTGGGGTAGAAAAGCATGTCTTGGATAGGTTACTTCTCCCTCCTCCCCACCTTTAAGTCCTTATTGTCATACTTCTTATCAAAATCTTAATCAGTGCTACACACATTAAGATTTGCAGAGGTCCACTTAGATGAATGCAGATAGGACCCTGCTTTTCCACAGTAGTCTTGTCTACAACAGTTCACATCGTCCAATGTGGCTTTACTACCTGAAAACTGGGTCTACTGATATCTGGCTAGGGGCCAAGTGAAACTTCTTGCACAGGAGCCCATGATGAGGTAGTTACAATTAAACATTTCAGCTTAACATGAAGATAGCAATGTGTGCGTGTGTGTGTTTCTGTGTGACAGAGACAGAAAGAGAGAGACAGGGACAGAAAGAGAGAGACAGGGACAGAAAGAGGTGCGAAACATGTAGGTGGAATGAGTGGGTGCTTCAAAGTCCCTCTCCATCTGTGGCTCTTCCACTGTCTGACATTTACTGCTCCCACAGACACATACAGACACATGCAGACACACCATACACTTGCCTTTGTAAATAACCAATATTACCTAACAATATTCACAGTTTCTAACACTCGCTTATATCACTAACAGTGATTTGAGATGATGACAGCTGTCTGTCCTGAAAACAGAAATTGTCCATATTATCTACTCTGATGATCTGACAAACATATATTAACTGCGGATGTACACGACAGCAGCCTACCTCCTATAATTATCTATAATGGACTTATATAACATAGATATTATTTTATTTACCTGCTCCCTGTTGTGCATGAGATGAGCACAAGTGGACACAATCTTTCTTCCTCCCCAGCATACGTTTAAGAGAATCAAGATGCGGTTTATCCAATTCCGTTGTGTCTATGACTGTGTGTGTGTGTGCATGTGTGTATGGTTGTGTCTGCAATTGCACTCGTTTGGCGATATCTCTGGTGGTACTCTTACAACTGCAGTGAGAAGGAGGCTCGGAGCCAAGCAGCTCAGCACTGTGAAAGTGTGGGCGAGAGAGAAACAGAGGGAGGGAGATGGCGTTAGAGAATGGGGAGAATGGGAGAAACAGAGGGAGGGAGATGGTGTTAGAGAATGGGGAGAATGGGAGAAACAGAGGGAGAGGCAGAGAACGTTGCAACTGCGCAGAGAAGTGTGTGAGGGCAAGTCTATCCCAGCTGTGAGTTTTATTATAATATGCAATATGTAGTTCTACATTTCTTACATTGAAATGCTAGCCATTTAGCGGATGCTCTTGTCCAGAACAACTTACATATTTTAGTGACTGAATGAATGTTAGCATCTGTTATAAAAAAACAAAAATCGGGCCATTTTGGCGTGAGGGGCAGACTTAACATTCAGCCAGGACACTGGGGTTAACAAGTGCAGGGGGATCTATGGTGATCACAGTGAGTCAAAACATACAGAATTCCTTGTACAGGTTAATGGCCCCTTCACTGCCCTGGGATATTGGGTTTTGATATTTTCTACCTCTTTACTCTCCTTCAAATGTTTCAGTGATTTTGGCTGTGCCTCATTGCAGCAAATCCTCAGCAGATTAAAGATTGAGATGCATCCTCTGACGCATATGTTGCCAAGCCCTTCTGCTTCTTTTGAACACATGCTGGCTAAGCTGTCTACAGGGAGACACCAAAGTTGATTGCACTTAAAAATGACACGATTTCAAATCACCCAAATCTAAGTGAGAACAAACTGCTCATTAATCAAATAAAAAGCAAAAACTGCAGTAACAGAATTAAGCCCATGGCTTGATGTTTGAACAACTGCAAACGTAATATTTCGGCCATATTTCAACATTGTGTTGAGATTTTTAGTATGCCTTGTGGCCCATAGAAGTCAGTCACTTGCAAATGTTAAACCATAGTGGGGAAATAGTAGGGAAAACCCAATACAAGTGTCTAGCAGTAGGACTGAACAGGCAACATTTGAAGACCGATCCATTGGCCTAAACACCCAACCCCATCCACAACATCCCACCAAGACGTGAGCCTACTAGAAGGACCAGTAATAGATGCTTGCATTGCCAAAAGCAGACGTTTTAGTTTTTGCACAGTTCAAACGTAATCAGACTTACAATTTGTGTGTGTATCTATATAGCAGGCGGAACGCGGTCTTCTCTTCTGGGGACCACACAACTCTGGCTGGTTGACATTTTTTGGGGGTGTTAAATAGTGCTGCACGATATATCGTTTCAGCATCCACATTGCGATGTACGCATCCCCATTAGTCACATCGCAGAACTTGCGGATTAGTAAGGTAAACATACACTGAACAAAATTATAAACGCAACACTTTGTTTTTGCCCCCATTTATCATGAGCTCAAAAATCTAATACTTTCTCTATGTACACAAAAGGCCTATGTGAGCACTTCTCCTTTGCCGAGATAATCCATCCATCTCACAGGTGTGGTATATCAAGATGCTGATTAGACAGCAGGATTATTGCACAGGTGTGCCTTAGGCTGGCCACAATAAAAGGCCACTCTAAAATTTGCAGTTCCATCACACAGCACAATGCCACAGATGTCACAAGTTTTGAGGGAGCGTGCAATTGACATGCTGACTGCAGGAATGTCCACCAGAGCTGTTGCCTGTTAATTGAATGTTAATTTCTCTACCATAAGCCGTCTCCAAAGGCGTTTCAGAGAATTTAGCAGTACATCCAACCGCCCTCACAACCGCAAACCACATGTAACCACACCAGCCCAGGACCTCCCCATTTCCAGCATCTTCACCTCCAAGATAGTCTAAGACCAGCCACCTGGACAGCTGCTGCAACATTCCGTTTGCATAACCAAAGAATTTCTGCACAAACTGCCAGAAACTGTCAGATGGCAGACAATGTGTATGGTGTCGTATGGGTGAGTGGTTTGCTGATGTCAATGTTGTGGATCGAGTGGCCCATGGTGGCGGTGGGGTTATGGTATGGGCATGCGTGTGTTATGGACAACGAACGCAGGTGTATTTTATTGATGGCATTTTGAATGCAGAGATACCGTGACGAGATCCTGTGGCCCATTGTTGTGTCATTCATCCATGACCATCACCTCATGTTGCAGCATGATAATGCACAGCCCCATGTTGCAAGGATCTGTACACAATTCCTGGAATCTGAAAACATCACAGTTATTGCATGGCCAGCATATTCACTGGACATGTCACCCATTGAGCATGTTTGGGATGCTCTGGATCGGCGTAAACGACAGCGTGTTCCAGGTCCTGCCAATATCCAGCAACTTCACACAGCCATTGAGGATGAGTGGACCAACATTCCACAGGCCACAATCAATAACCTGATCAATTCTGTGCGAAAGAGTTGTGTTGCACTGCTTGAGGCAAATGGTGGTCACACCAGATACTGACTGGTTTTCGGACCCCCCTGGACCCCCCCAATACAATGAAACTGCACATTTTAGAGTGACCTTTTATTGTGGCCAGCCTAAGGCACACCTGTGCAATAATCATGCTGTCTAATCAACATCTTGATATATATGTCCCACCTGTGAGGGGGATGGATTATCCCGGCAAAGGAGAAGGGCTCACTAACACAGATTTAGACAGATTTGTGAACAATATTTGAGAGAAATAGGCCTTTTGTGTACATAGAGAAAGTATTAGATTTTTGAGCTCATGATAAATGGGGGCAAAAACAAAGTGTTGCGTTTATAATTTTGTTCAGTGTATATGAGTCTAATATATATATTTTTTTCAAATGGAAAATTAGCATTATATCTGTCTTATATAAGGTAATTTCCTCTGATTAATGGGTTATTGGATACACAGTTTATTATTATTAGTATTTTAAACACGGAGTTCGTTGTTGCACTTGGTTGACCTGCAGGCTCTGCTTGCGCGTGAGAAAATGATGAGCGAGGAACAGGCAAAAAAGAACGAAATGGAGAATTTGGTTGCAAAAAGAAATGCATCGTCAATTATATGGAAATATTTCGGCTACAGGATAATGTTGACCAAAAACAGGTACTTTGTCGAGAGTGCCTTGCAGTTGTGGCCACAACACGAGGAAACACGATCAATGTGTTATTCGATCATTTAAGACGTAACCACAAATCTTCGTATGACAAGTGCAAAGCATCTCAATGCCGTCCAAAGCAAAAACCTGTTTCGGATGCATTTGCCAGTACACCATACGAGAAAGGTTCCAAACGGCAGAGAGAAATCACAGATTCAATAACATTTCACGTCGCCAAAGTACAATTAACATGGTTACCAAAGAGGATTTTAAAAACATGATCCGGTTGTTTGACAAGCGCCCTACATAATCTGACCATACAATTTATTAATGGACATCCACCTGAAAAGTCGTGTTTGCAAACTGCATTTTTCCCAGAGGATCATACAAGTGAGAACAGGAATGAGAGAAGCTTTAGCTGATTGGGGCCTAGATGAGAGTCGTCTAGTCTGTACAACAACAGACAATGCCGGGAACATGGTGAAGGCTGCACCTGAATAAGTGGACCAGATTGCAGTGCTTTGGCTACAGACTATCTTGCAGTTGGTAAGTTATGCTCAATTGCGCATTCTATTTTACTACTTTTGCTATTGCTGTACTATTACTGTTAAATATTAATACCTAGCAACCTGTTCCTAAATATAAAAATGTTCTAAACTTTCTTACATTTTAATTGTGGAGGATGGGGCTAGAGGAGAATGAAGGATACAGACTGTCATGTTGATAGCCAAAGCTCTTTCTGAATGCATCCTGAATTTTTTCATATCACAATATATTTTGCAGAAAAACAAAATATTGCACTGTCAGTTATTTAAGAGGCAGTATCGTGCAACCATAGTGTCAGACTGTTGTGAAGACATCGACAAGTAATTGGGCACAAACTGACGGTAGTAGCTGGCCAAACCCAAAACACATGCACCTGGGTTTTTTGTGGCAGGTTGGGATAAGGTCCCGGGTCCAACTGCTTACCAATTCACCACCCAGTGCATAGAATAGCAGATACTTCTGGAAATCATTGCAAAACTGGAGAGAGCCTGGCAGGAAGTCTTGGTTTCTGTGGCAACCCTGCTGCTTGACATTACTGCCTCTTAAAGCTGCCACTGAAGAAACTTAGTAGATTGCACAAGGGGGAGCAGGAGCACTCATATGCATCAGGAACCTGCATGGAAGGGGCTGCAGTGGAATTAGTTCTTAGGGTTACCTGGACGTTGGAAGAAACACACAGCAGCAACTCAAATATATATATATATATATATATATATACAGTGGGGAGAACAAGTATTTGATACGCTGCCGATTTTGCAGGTTTTCCTACTTACAAAGCATGTAGAGGTCTGTCATTTTTATCATAGGTACACTTCAACTGTGAGAGACGGAACAGAAATCCTGAAAATCACTTTGTATGATTTACTGCATGACATAAGTATTTGATCACCTACCAACCAGTAAGAATTCCAGCTCTCACAGACCTGTTAGTTTTTCTTTAAGAAGCCCTCCTGTTCTCCACTCATTACCTGTATTAACTGCACCTGTTTGAACTCGTTACCTGTATAAAAGACACCTGTCCACACACTCAATCCAACAGACTCCAAACACGGCCAAGATCTCCACAATGGCCAAGATCAGAGAGCTGTGTAAGGACAGCAGGGATGAAATTGTAGACCTGCACAAGGCTGGGATGGGCTATAGGGCAATAGGCAACCAGCTTGGTGAGAAGGCAACAACTGTTGGCGCAATTATTAGAAAATGGAAGAAGTTCAAGATGACGGTCAATCTCCCTCGGTCTGGGGATCCATGCAAGATCTCACCTTGTGGAGCATCTCAAGGTCCTGGAGTGACCTAACCAGTCTCCAGACCTGAACCCAATAGAAAATCTTTGGAGGGAGCTGAAAGTCCGTATTGCCCAGTGACAGCCCCGAAACCTGAAGGATCTGGAGAAGGTCTGTATGGAGGAGTGGGCCAAAATCCCTGCTGCAGTGTGTGCAAACTAAGGTTTCTGTACCAAATATTAAGTTCTGCTTTTCTGATGTATCAAATACTTATGTCATGCAATAAAATGCGAAATGATTACTTAAAAATCATACAATGTAATATTCAGGATTTATGTTTTAGATTCCGTCACTCACAGTTGAAGAGTACCAGGATAAAAATTACAGACTTCTACATGCTTTGTAAGGGGGAAAACCTGCAAAATCTGCAGTATATCAAATACTTGTTCTCCCCACTGTATATAACTACACAGTGTTTTTCTAAGCTTCCCAACTACTGAACATGTTTCGTTGTTGTTGTTTTTTTTAATCCTGGCATAGCAGATACACTTCCTGTCCATTCTCCATCAACAGGAGGTATCGCCAGTGCCAAAAGCGATATACATACAATACAGGAGCTAACAAATAACGAGGGCTTTTCATTGCTAAATAAATAAAACATTTTCATTATGGTCAGAATGCTCATCCAGAAGAGCCTTGAGTGGTAGCAGTGATTAACTTAAGTACTCAACATTTCTGCCCCCTCCCCTTCTTTTTCCTCAAATCTCCATCAGCATCAGCCCACAGGCGGAAGCAAGGATTTTTTGTTACAAAGAGTGAATCAGCTGCACGCAAATCAATTGGACCACACAACGAAGAATTCCACAAAGAGAAAGTGATGTGAGATGTCCACCCACTCTCTAGACCAAGGACACACCTTTGATAAGCCTTCTGCTATAAGAGCTCACTTAGGGTGCTGATATTACTACTGCAATAAAAAATAAAAAGACTTCACTACCTCTGCTGGAGATGACTTATCGACAAGGAAAACGTCCCTGGCAATTACGTGAGTGTGAGTGTGTGCTCGCACGTGCGTGTGTCATCCCCGTTTTCCTTTGTTAAAGCATTCAACTGAAGGGACTCCTTTGTAATGAATTCTTCCGAATTGATTACATCTCATCTCTCTGCAAGTCTTTGGCTCACGTGGCCAGTTTCTGCTGGGCACATATATACCCTGTTCCTTACATGCTGAGCAGCATTGAATACAGTAGCTCTGCTCTGTTGGGAGCACTGTTCCTTACAGCCTCAGCAGGCAGATATTTATACAGATCAACACAATACTAGCTAACTGTGGCCAAATATATCAACCCACAAAGCACATGCACATTCACTTAGAGTATATTACAGTATTTAAAACCCTTAGGGTAATTTCACAGGCATCAGTATAAATTAAATTACACACATACTAATTATTTACAGAGTATACAGTATATTTAAAGTGTTAGTATTTGCATGTGTTTTTACCATATGATTTTCATAAAAAAATGCTCCCACATTTTCTAATTATCACCGGATTATGTAACAATTTATTACAAAATGCGGGGAAATCTTTTACATATTACTTTAAAGCTGTTTATTACAAAATGTGGCAGATTATTTCAAAATGGGGGTGTTATTACATAATGAAGTGAAAATGTATTACATTTTGTCAAGTTATTACATAATGCAGTATCATAGAAGGGAGCACAAATGATCACCATGTGAGAGAAATCTGAAAGAAATGTTAGATGTTAGAACAAGAACGTTAGAACACACAAGCAAGTCTACTGAACATCAGAATATTTAAAGTCATGCATTTAAACAGTATATTGTGTAAGCCACTTTTCACATTGACAGACATACATAGTTATCTTAAGATGATCAGATTTTAATGGTTTCAAGTCACAATCTTGAAATCAAGCCTGGGCAAAAATGTATCCTACCCTTTGCAATTGTAGAAGCCATGGATACTTGTGTAGGTTAAACAAGGCACAGGAACAACGTGGAGTATCCACTTGTACAATTTCCTTTTTTAATGTTATCCAGTTTTTACACAGCTGGAAAATAATCTTGCTGCAAAAGGTAATGTGAATTGGTATGTGCATTATAATTCATTGGCATTTTTGGTGGAACTTGATACATTTTTGTTAGGGCACATCTGTTCTGAAATTGGAATGTGAAATTCACAAACTTTCTGTTGGCTTTTTAAATCTTGAATACTACACATATTCTAAAGCCTTTATAAATCTTGGAAACACATTTATCCTCATTTGAAGATGCCGTATTATCATTTAGCTATATTTGTTTAATTCTTTGTCCAATCACAACTCCAATCTCTCACCTATTTGTCTAATTATCAGACTTTGACTGTTTCACACAGTTTCCTATTTTTTCCAAATTACGAGCTGTGACATTTCAGATGAGCCTCCTTGGCGGTAACTTATAGTGCTAAAGGGTATAATATATCTTAGGGTGAAGTCAGACATTGTTTTTTGGATCAATGTTACTCAGTGGGTGGACAGTGGCTTCCTCCGGGTATATTGGTAAGTCTTTATGTGGGGAAGTGAGGAAAAACCCTGCATGCGCCAGAGTGATAATATCAGTATAATTATTATACGGAGGCTGCTGTTGTGGTGTTGAATAAATGCCTGCCCACACACTCTCAATTTTAAAGAAATAACCTTTAAAGACCACGTGGCGTGGCCTTGAAACAAACAACAAACTTTTTCCACCCCAATCTCTGCAAAGGCAGCTAATCAAGCTGTAATTGGCAGACGTTTTGATGATGAAGACTTCTTCCCACAAGTTGGGGTTATTTACAGCCATTTATGTTTTAGCTTTTGGCGGCCCAGGCCCTGAGTGAATAAGTCAACTAAACTGAGGGAGAGGATGGGAGATGGAAGGTTCCTAGATGACTAGAACTCTAGCCTGCCTGGCTAGTATTACAGTTGTGAAGTTCATCAAATTCATTTCAAGCTAACTAGCTACATAAACAAATGGCCATGTAATTAGGTTGTTCCAGCAGAAATGGTAGTGTCTGAGGTAATCAGGCCATTTAAAGAAGTCACAGCATTTTCAGCTAGCCTCAGCTTTGTATGGTAGGCCATCTCAAATTGGTAGATTGTAAAAATATTTCCTGAGCTAAGTGTGCATTGCACACATAATATGCATTACACATTTTTCAGTCTAGAGCAATGATCCTAACACTAACTTTAATAATTATCTAGCTCAAATCTATTGGATATTGCGGGCTGTATCCAATCACATTTTGGCTTTTCATGTGCTTGTGCTTGTCTTGCTGGCCACTTGTGGGCGTGTTTGTTTAGCTGTTCCAAAATGTGGTTGTTTTGTTATCGTTTACATAGACTAGCTCATGTAGCTAGCAGTAGTGTGAAAAATCCCCTGCTTCTGCAGAATAGGTGTCATGTCATCACTTTAGGACCAACACACATGATTTCACAAGTAGTTTGATGTGAATGCACTTTTTGGAGCACATTATAATAAATGTGAACAGAATGCAGAATTTGTACATACCTTTAAAATATTGATTACATCCCATGTAAGTGAATGAATTAATAAACAATATCAAGTTGAAGAATTAACTGGAAACTATCATAGGCTAACAGAGAAATGTTAGCATAACAAGCTAGAAATAATACAGTAGAAAGTTTCAGTTAACTTGTTTCTATAGCGAGTCTAGAAAATCAACAGCCCCTTTCAAAATGTTCAACATTTGTCTTTCCTTACAGCCTTAATTTGAAACACATAAAATCAGACTTCTTCCGTCTTTATTTACACACAGTAACACACATTATCCAACTGAAACAATTGAAACAAGAACTCTGAATGAATTAACAGTAAAACCCTATTTGGATAAGTGAACACTGTCAGGTCCTGGCTGGGGTTGCCTCTAGGCCTGGAGGCACCTCTGCGCATATGTTTCATAAGCAGCTGCTCCCTATTGACTCTTATTGGGGATCCTATTTAAGTTCTTTAGTTTAGCTTTAGTTCTGCTCTCATTTGTTGGTCTTTATATGGAGTTAGCTTTGTGTTTGCTGCCCAATCAGTTCACAGTTTACTCTCCTTTATTGTTTTCTTTGTTATGTTGACAAGAAGGACATTTAAAGGATGTTCCATAGCTCTGTGCCTCGTGTCCTGCCTACACTGAACCGTGACAAACACCCCCCTTAGAATTGCAAACTTGCAGACCACCTTCCACATCACCAAACATACTAATTGGATTCCTTTTGTGATCAGTTTTGTAACTTTAGTAAAAATAAATCCACTATGGGCAGAAGGGTACTTTCAAAGCTATGAGATAAAGTTGTGGAAAGGCACAAATCAGGGGATGGATATGAAAATATTTCAAAGGATTTGTCTATCCCTCATAGCACAGTTAGGACCATTATTTAGAAGTGGAAGGTGTATGGCACCACCCAGATCTTGCATAGATCAGGCCGTCCCTATATACTGGATGACTGGGCAAGTAGGAGACTGATGAACGGCTACCAAGAAGCCATTGGCAACTTTGAAGGAGCTTCAGGGCTCTGTGGCAAAGACTGGTCAATGTGTGCATGTGACCACAATATCACAAGCGCTCCATATGGAGGGTGGCAAGAAAAATAAAACACTCCTCAAAAAGGCAACATCAAGTGTCTTTGAGCTTTGCCAAAAAGCACTTGTATATTCCAAGGCCATGCGGCAAAAGGTGGTGAGGTCAGATGAGACATTATTTTTTTTTGTGTGTGTCATGATTTGCCAGTACGGCACTACCCAGGCGTAGAGCTCCATTTTTTTATTTTTTTATTATTTCGCTTAATTTTATTTTTGCAAACCAACAGGCAGCCCACAAACAATGTAGACTAACAATACATGGAGCATAAGGAAGGAATGAACACAGCACCAAACTCGAAAAACAGCACATGAACATAATGTATTGAGGGAAACATGAACAGACAGGGCAGACACATGAAATACCTGGACAGAAATATGACGGGACCTCACACGAGACCTCACATTTTGCCTGAATGCAAAACCATGTCAAGTTCCAAATGGGAAGATGGTTCACATTTCAACAGGTGAATGTCCTTGAGTGGGCTAGTCAGAGCACTGACCTAAATCCCAGAATCTGTGGAATGACATAAAGAGTGCAAACCATGCAATTTGACAGTGTGAACCATCATGCCAGGAAGAATGGGCAAATATTGCACAGTCTAGGTGTGCAAAGTTAATAGAGACCCATAGAGACTCATGGCTGTCAGTCAAGGAAAAGGTGGTTCTACCAAGTAGTAAATCAGTGGTGTGCACTTATCCAAATAGGGTATTTCACTGTTTTAAGTTTATTTTTATTTTTTTATTTTCACTTGGATATTGTGGGGAACTGTGTGTAAATAATGCCAGAAAAGCTATCTGAAATAAGGATATACTAATCACCCAAGTTATCAGATCCCATCACAAACTACCTGAAGGGGTTTCATTATTTGATCTTTTTACTGTGGAACAAATATATATAAGACTCTTAATTGAAGATGTGAACTCCAAGACATCACAGGATGTTGTTTAGAATGAACAGATATATCGAGCTGAAGCCACCTAGCCAATCTTCTTCCTTCCCCACCCAACGGACATACTATCACACCAGAATGGCAATGACTTTGTTACGTTAATTAGCAATTGTAGATCAACCATGACCATACATTATTCTACACCACTAAATGTTAATGACTTATTTAGCCTTAATCAACTACTCCATGTGACAAAGGGTTAGTGGGTTGAGGTTACTGGGTTCCCACCCAGTCGTAATTGTTTGGTAGAAGGGTGACACATTTTCCCAGTGGCCTATGAGACGGTCGACTGTTGGGTCTTGAGAAACGTTTATGCAAATGTTAGCTGACACATGTCCCAAACTCTGGGGCACATCCCTGTGTGGATGGTGGTAAATGCAACTCACATTTTCTACAATGTCTGTATAAAACACTGATGCCACAAACATTGAAGTAAATATTTATGTGTATAAAGGATGACAATATAAAATATTACCAAAAACTGTTGGGAAAAAATACATCAACAGACAGGCATTTCCTATCTGAAAGCAGTAAATAGGTACCAGATTCTGCTTTCGGTACGACTGTTAGTGAATGATAGCAACAGAAACATATTGGCATCATATATACACAATCATAATGGATTTCAACAAACTGCTGCATGAAAAAAGTACATCTGATTTAGTTTAATTCTATTAAGTTGAGAATTTTAAATGCATATTTGGCAAGTTTAACTCGATGTCCTGACCAATTTTCTATCAACATGCTTGTCCTATGAATTTGCTCTTTTTCTATTCCATGTGGAATCTGAAATTGTCCTTACCTATTTTTTGAACCTAGAAAAAGAGTAAGAAGGAGAACATATTTCAGACATTTTATCTGTTTGCGATGCTCATTTCAAAGGGAAAATATAGTTTCAGGTTCAACGTTTATTTGTCATATGCACCGAACAACACAGCGTCATCCAGCACAGTGACATTCTTGTGACATGGAACCCGACAAGTAGGTATTATAAATATTACAAGATCAGTGATGTGAAAACTTAAGTTTGGTTATGTCCATTTTCTGCAACTAAAATATTAATTGTTGTTAAAATCATTTGTTTCAGTTAGTGCATCCTATGACACGATCATCCTAACCATTACAATGGACGAAACACTTCAAAACTGTTTTACTGGAAAAGAAAGTAAAATGTTGGGTGCAGACCCCTTCTCTAACTTTATTCATATTATCAATGAGCACACCTCGTTGCAATCACATATCACAAAATCGAAAATTAGGAAAAGTACTATACAAATGGTAAACATGCAGTATTTATATAAGGCCCGCTGATGTCACTACTGTGCACCATGTTTAAAAGCTTTGAATAAAGAAACGTTCAATGTTGCCTGACATTACTTGTCACGTATACTCACACAGCACAAACACGGATATATGATCACCGGCTGTGATTGCAACTAGCTGCAACAGTCAGGCAAGACCGAGATGCTTAGGAGTGATGTGTCGTTCAAAGGCACTGAGCATGTTTCAAAAACATGAAACCAGCCAGTCACACAAAGACAGTGTGGTTTGCTGGAACAGCTACAAAGCAAGTCTATCAGAAAAACTTGAGACAGCGAGTTCCACTGAAATTAGCAAAAGGAAGGGGTTTTGTGGCAGTGCATGTTGGGGAGACAAGGAATACCATTCGAGGTCATGAGGAAACAGTTGAAAGCCACAATAAAAGCAATTTCCTAGAGTGCACAACATCGTTTGAGGCAGTTCGATCCTTTCATGCAGAGGTATACACCCCCAGCAAACATATGTCCCCTTCGCTGAAAGTTAGTTTTCAGGTTGCCTTGACTATAACAGTTAGCAGCTGTAGCTGTGAAAGGTCTTTTAGTGCCTTGCGTTAGCTCCATATCTGAACTCAGGCCCAGGGGCAAAGCAGACTCCAGCACCTGGCTGTAATGCCAGTTTGTTTACACCTCATGATCATGATGCTGGTTGTTAATAAAGAAAGTGACTTTCTTACTTTTTCATTTATTCAATATTTTGGTCAACCTATTTGAACATCCATTTCACGCTGTAACATAATTAGAGCCCAATTTTTTCATTGTTCTAGGGTTCGAATTGAGCGTTATAAACAAAGAGCTGTTTGGGAGCCAAATGCAACATATATTTCGTGTGACCTGAGCTACAAGAGCCAGCTCACTATAAATCCTTGATCTACCCATCACTAGTACATATAGACAGGTGACATAAAGGTAAAGTTTGGTACTGAGGGGTTAGTACTCTGCAATCCTACCATAATATACCTCTGTGTAGTTCTTGATGAACAGTTCATGCTACCACAGTCTGATCACGTACTGCATTGACATTCTCAGTCACCTGTCACGGTCATCTTTTTGACCCCAATTTCCGACCCTATTTTCTGATGTTGTTCCCATAGATTTAAATGCAGATGTAACTTTCTATTGAAACACTAGCCAGTTGAGCAGTATTTGTGAATGAAGCTCCTGCATTCCGTGCCCCTTAATGAACCCTTTTTCAAAGCTACGTTGATCTTTTCGTCTTGCCATCTTGATCCAATATCGAGGTCAACTTGGCCTGCTCATATTTTTTATATATACCACAGATTATGATGTTAATTGCTAAATTCTAGCATGCATTACACCTGTATGGAAGTATCTGAATTTGTCATGTTTCTCCAGGGTTGACTAACCTGATTGTACTGTACATGTCATAATCCTCTTTAACACACAAGGGAAGCCTTCTTGTTTTTTATTTCTTTTTTTTTAAACACCATTTTTTTTTATATATGTTGTGTGTGTATTTGTGTTCATAAACAGTTAGGTCCGGAAATATTTGGAAACTGACACAAGTTTCATAATTGTGGCTCTACGCCACCACAATTGATTTAAAATGAAAGAACCGAGATGCAACTGGAGTGCAGACCTTTTTGGCTTTAATTCAAGGTGCTGTAATGTAATTGGACAAATAAACACAATCATAAATAACATTTTCATTTTTAAAACTTTTGTCGAGAATCCTTTGCAGGAAATGACTCCTTGATGTCTGGCACACATGGATATCACCAAACGTTGGGTTTCCTCCTTTGTGATGCTTTGCCAGGCCTTTACAGCAGCGGTCTTCAGTTGTTTTGTTTGTGGGTCTTTCTGCTTTAAGTTTTGTCTTCAGCAAGTGAAATGCATGCTTAATTGGGTTGAGATCAGGTGATTGACATGGCAGAATATACCAATTCCTTGACTAATTTTTTTGTAGTACGTTTCACTTGCATTGAGATCTCCTTTGATCGCATGTTGTGGGTTCACAGCATTAGCTTCCAAATGTGAGTGCCACACCTGGAATCAACTCCAGACCTTTTACCTGCTTAATTGATGAAGAAATAACGAAGGAATTACCTACACCTGTCCATGAAACAGCTTTTGTGTCAATTGTCCAAATACTTTTGGTCCCTTGAAAAAGAGGGGGCTATGTATTAAAGAACTGTAATTCCTAAACCCTTCCTCCAATTTAGATGTGAATAATCTCTAATTAAAGCTGAGGGACTGTACTTTAATCCCATTATTTAACTGTAACTTTAATATATCTTGGTAAACAGCCAAAGTAACAAAACTTGTGTTAGTGTCCAATTATTTCTGGACCTAACCGGATTACGAATTTGGTGGGGACTGAAAATCCAAAGGTCAGGTTTGGTGGGTTACAGGTAGATTACAGTTAGGTTTAGCTTTAGGGGTTCGTCTTCTGCTGCCAGTCGACTTCATAGGCGAGTTGGACGACAGGGAGCTGGTTGGTGAGGATAATGGTAGTGATGAAAGAAAGGACTTTTTATCACTCCTCAGCTCTCATTGGCTACTGGATGATTCCTCCACCAGTCATGGATTATAGGTGAGGAATCTTTGAACTTCACCTGACAGGAAATGTTACTATTCCCTGGCATTTATCAATTTAAAATAACCTTATTCTAAAAAAGGGCATAGTAATATAGGACAGTGGTTGAACTTTAAGTCAGAACAGTATGAAAAAGAGATTGACATCAATTCAACCTCTTACGTAACTGGTAAAAGTAACAAGCCTTACTTCACTGCTAACGTATAGTCTGTAAAATCTATAAATAGGCTTCAGTTATAATCGATGCTAAACACATTTTTACACTGACTTACAATGGTATACCTACAATGTTTTTTAATTCAAAACCTAATTTAAATGGAATTTGGCCACAGTCATAGTAATTAATGTACATTCTAATATAATTAAAGGGAATTTGACCTATATCCAAAATAATTAATCCACAACATCATTGCAGCGTGTTTGTATAAAACAGATGGGAAATTATATGATGCATCTCAAGAGAAAATATACACATACATACAAGTATTATTTTTCAGGGGTGTAAACATGAAATAATATTGATCATGTTAATGAGGTTACAGTGCAATCTAGTGGCCACATAGAGATATTGCACATATTGCTGTAATTTAGGTTGTGTATCCAGTGCATCAGTTTCTTCTCCATTTCCATTGACAATTACTTTTTGGACAGTCACACATTTACTTTTTGGCCCTGTATTTTTGCACATTGGATTTTAAATTATACATTGACTGGTGTAAAATTGCAGATTGTCAGCTTCAATCTAGGGGTATTTTCATCTACAGTATATCAAACTATTTACACATTTTGTACCTACTGCAGTTCCCCCATTTTAGTGAACATGAATCATTTAAAAATATATTTGGACTGAACATTATTTCCCTTTAAAGAATTAATCTGTGGTACTTGTGTGCATATCGTTAGCATGCAATGATTGCCTGAGGTCTGGGACATAAACATTACCAGATGCAGGGTATTTGCCCTGCTGATGCTTTGCCAGACATTTATTGCACCCATTTTCAATTCCTGCTCATATCTGACCTTATTAATCTACAACATGTGAAACTCTTAATCAATAAGGTGGATATTCTGTGATTGACTTGGCCATATGTTTATTTACACTTGTGATTTCATCCTGGTGCTGCCATTAGCTTGCACATCATCGGTGAAGACAAATGAGCCAGTTACAGCTGCAGGAATACACGCCCAAACCACAACACTAACTCCACTATGATCTGTGTACACAAAGTGCTGTCATTTCTAAATTATTAATCAAATATGAATTAACGCTGACATTCTACATTTTACCCCCTTGGAATACAGAGCTAAAAGAAATAAATAAATGTCTCACTGTCCAAATACTTTTGACTTTGAGTGTCAGGTCAGAGGTGAGACTTGTGGCAGGTCAGTTCTTCTATCCGGTAAGCCCTCAGGTGTGACGTGCTCCACCAATTGGTTGTGGAAAACAGTATAAACTCCTCTGCTAAGAAACAGCACTGCTAAGGCAGAAAAGTAGCTGGCATAGATAAAGAACTGCCGGGGGAAAGAGACAAGAGGAACACTCATACAATGTAAATTACATTAAACATAGGTCTTATAACACACAGTAACAGTAACCAGTGTAACTAACAACAAAGTAGTATTCTTATGTAACCCAGAAAGTACATTTTCCAACAGTGTTTAGGAAATTTCTTTTAAGATTATGTTTAAGAGATTATGTGTGAGTAAGTTGGTTGCATGCGTGAGTGGTGGTCAGTGAGTGTGTCTTAGAATTACCTGTGAGCAGATGGTGAGTTCCAGGGTCTTGGTGTTTACAACTATGGCAGTGAGGAGACTCTGCAAGACTATTCCCACAAAACTGTTGACACCAAACACCAGGGCGTAGCGCTCCCTGCTTATACCTCGGGCTATCTGGAACCTGCCAGAGACGTACAGTTGGAATCAGTAGCCATAAAATCTATCAGGCTTCTGATTTGTATAGTAAAACAACTGATCGCCTGACTCCTTAATGAATTGCTGATGACTGACTGTCCGTTACTTAAACTCTGACCCTTAATATATTTTGCTCTATATATCTAAAAGCACTCTTACGTGCAGATGGTGATGAGCTCCATATAGATGGTTTTGAATAGTGCGTAGCAGATGTAGCAGACCCAGATGTTGCTGGTCATGCTCATCAGGTACAGAACCCCAGCAGACAGAGCCGTAAACACACCCAGTACCAGCTCTCCCCACAGCGTCCATTCCAGAGCCAGGTGGCCCACAGCTATAGAGGCTACTGATCCTGGAACAATGAAACAGTACTGTAAATACAAAACATCCTATCCAATCTCAGTCATCTATTAGAACTGTCGACAAAAGGCAAAAACATTTTGAAACACACTATTTATTGTTTTATTTTGTTTCTACTGAGTAGTCTATACAGCTCCGGAAAACATTTAGAGAACACCTTTTCTTTCCTTTCCAAAAAAGTCAAAAGGGAAGGTTTTGAGCGAGGAACAGAAGGGTTCAAATTATGAGACTACTGCAAATTTAATGCTTCTGTTCCTCACTCAGAACTTTCCTTTTCAACTTTTTTGAAAGGAAAGAAAAAGGTGCAGTGGTCTCTTCATTTTTTCCGGAGCTGTATATAAACCTCCACCTGAGTGGAACACCACAATGTTGTGGAGGTGAGAAGGTATTCAGATGCCACTGCATAAAAAGACCCAACCCATGTGTACTCTCGCAGGTAGATATGTGTGGACTGAGTAGCAGCCTGAAAGCAAGGATATGTTCTGCGAAAGAAGCAGTCATGTAGTAAGTTACCCTGATTTAGAAATGTAGAAAGGTACTCTTCTGTACCACTTGAGCACATTTGACACGACACCTATGAAAATCTATAAAGTAACTGAGTTTATATTTGCGGTATGCTGGTAGTAATGGTATTGAAATTGCATCTGAATACAATAAGGATTCCTGCTGACTAATGTCAGTAATTTGATAACAGATATTTCCAAGGTAATGCAAACTGTCTCCCTTCATGCTTTTCACCATTCTTGAATATGTTTCCCTGAATTTTCCATAACATTCATACAGAAAAGTGTATTGTCATTTGAGTTTAAGACTTGGATCACACTGAATGTTTTTAAACATGGAAGACAGTTCATTAGTTATCCAAGCCCAGCATTTAAACATCGACAATACAACACAATTACCACCGTCTTGAGGGAAATATAAAAATGTGAATGGACCAAGTTAAAGACATACCGCGGAACCTGTAATTGTGTGTCAACTGGAATAATGTGAAGACAAAGCAGGATGTAATTTAAATCCTGTAATTGGCCGTGGTTTCCAGGGACATAGGGGATGTTTCAGAGTGATAATCAGTGGAAATCCATATGAAATGCTGTTCTGTGACTAGTTCCAGCTGGTCTCATCCATCTAGAGGATTGACACCAGAGGTAATTAGCAATTCTAAGCATGACTGTGCTTACTGGTCGCTGTCTATTGGGTATTGGGAAATTGGGTAAGTTTAGTGTGTATTGCTAGTCACTGTCTTTACAGTAATGTTTGCATTGCTGGTTTAAACATAAAAATATATACTAATATATAGTAACATAGAAGTTTAGAAAGCACAGTGAAAAAAAGGAAGACACTATAATAAGCACGCCTTAGTGAAGGAACCCAAAAAAATTAATTCTGTGATTCTTTATTAATTTGTATAGGGATTTATACCTACAGTATATACTTAATTTATGTCCTAGTAATCTATCATCAGAATGTTTATGGTTAACATATGTTTCTGTAAGGTGTGAATGCAGGGTCAAAAGGGTTGCTTTTATTTGCCTAGCTTGCTTGATCCTCGAGTTAACACCACTCTGTCATATGAGATGGCCCCAGGAACAAATTGGAATGTGTCCCTAATTGATTAGGGGTCTATTCTGCACGACTTGTCTTGGTATCTTCATGTTAGCTAACAAACCCCCACATCTTTAGTGGGATATTAACCAGCGTGAGGTTTGAGAAAGCTCTCTCTTGCATTTTGCTTACTTTGCATGCATTTCTGCTCTTGCAACTTCTTATTTTCCAGAGGACTTGTATCTTTCATACTTGTACTGGAATTGTAATACTCTCTTCATATATTAAAATAATTTTTTACGTAAATACATTGACTATTTGGAATTAATCTAAAATGGGTCAAAATCCTGCTCCTTCAGTTGCAATAGTTGTCAGGAGAGCTAGTACAAAAAACGTGGTCTTTAAATTAAGAGTGTTACAGTTATGTTGGGTGTGTGTTACAGGGAATAGTTATGTTACCTGAGAGTGTAGCCATAGCCTCCACCCCTCCATTGTATGCTGTGAAGTTATACGGGGGCTGTTTGGATTCCCAGAGGAGCTGCACATATAATGTGATCTGGTAATAGCCACACTTCCCCATAGCTGACCACACACAGAAGAACAGCACTGTGACGGAGGAGTAACACTCCTTACAATCCAGCGCCAACCTCCTCAAAGCAGTCGCCACCACCCGCCTCCCCCTCCTCAGGCAGCGCACAACCCAAACCCAGGACCCACGTGAACTGGACGTGACATTCTCCGATGGGTTGTAATCCATCTCACTTTCCCTAAGGAACAGGCTCTTCTCGGGCATGGGCAGGAGAAGGGCGGCCAACAGAGCCAGACAGACGGAGTTCAGAGTAATGACATTGAGCCAGTACAGGGATATCCCTCCCAGGGACACCAGGAGTTGGCCCAACAGGCTGCCACATGCGTAGCCCAGTAGCACAGCCCCTCTGGCATAGCTGGTTACCCTCTGGTAATACTGTGGATGGACCACGCTGTAGATATAGGAATAGTAGGCTGTGTCAGCTGCCGTGCCCATACTGTAGGCAAACAAGGCGCACTGAGTCAACACCACGCCAGAGCTGAAAAGTAACAGGATAAATGCCAGGATGAAGGTTAACGCCTGGAGGACAATGAGAGGCTTGTATCTCAGGACGTCTGTCACCAGGAAGACTGGGATGAGGAGGAAAAGGTTGGAGTAGGCCCACGTTGGGATCACCTGTTTTGTAACCTGTGGGAAGATAAGAAACTGTCAGGATGTACTGTAAAATTGTACATCATTCATTTCTAATATTTATCGTTATCATAAAAGACCAGTGGTTATATGATTCCTGAAGCTCTGTGTTTAAGCTATTGTGCTGTACCTGTTGGGTGGTAAGGTTCTTGTATGGCCCTGTGAGGAAGTCTGTGAGGAAAGGTTCAGAGGGTCTCATCATGGAAAAGAATCCGTAGACGCAGAGAAAAACTGTGGGGAACACCCAGTTCCTCCCCCGAGACCCAGGCTGAAGGCCCACACTCCAATCCCTACAAAACCACATCATCTCTCTGCTTTTCCCCAGGGTTGTCTCTCCACGGCTGGCCTGAGTTCAGTCTAATTCAGACTGTTTAATCTGAGGTGGTATGGAGGTGGAGATAAGCCCAAGGACAGATCCACTGTAAATTCTACTGGGTGCTCCACCTGATGCCTGGAGAGCTGGCCAGACCTGAAGCAATAAGAATAAAAATGAGGGGTGAACCTCAGGGGTGGATGTTGTCATACATCCAGGAGTGGGAGACCATATTACTCCTGACTACTAATTCATTTACATCTCCTTGACCACTCAACCACTTCTCGGTTCCAGGGTCACTGAGGAGTGAGGACAGAGGAGAGAGGATTTGGACAGGACTAGAAAACAATTGAGAATAGCCCCATGTGTGGCATAGATATCTCCATTACTCTCAGAGATGGTCAGAGTCCACTATTAGCAATGTGCAACACATTCTCACAGTGAATTTGTGTAAAAACCTCCAACAAGTAATTTTGTGAGTTTTCTGTAGACTCAATTTGTTAAAAAAATTCACAAATTCACACTGGTGACGTCAACGCCCAAATTCAGAGGTACACAGAAAGGGAAACGCTGCGCTTTGTAATACTACTGTGAAGGTTATAGACAACAAAGCACTTTGCTTTCTAAAACTCCATTCATGTTATAGACAACAAAGCACTGTGCTTTCTAAAACTCCATTCATGTTATGGACAACAAAGCACTGTGCTTTCTAAAACCCCATTCATGTTATGGACAACAAAGCACTGTGCTTTCTAAAACCCCATTCATGTTATGGACAACAAAGCACTGTGCTTTCTAAAACTCCATGTTATGGACAACAAAGCACTGTGCTTTCTAAAACTCCATTCATGTTATGGACAACAAAGCACTGTGCTTTCTAAAACTCCATTCATGTTATGCACAACAAAGCACTGTGCTTTCTAAAACTCCATTCATGTTATGGACAACAAAGCACTGTGCTTTCTAAAACTCCATTCATGTTATGGACAACAAAGCACTGTGCTTTCTAAAACTCCATTCATGTTATGGACAACAAAGCACTGTGCTTTCTAAAACTCCATTCATGTTATGGACAACAAAGCACTGTGCTTTCTAAAACTCCATTAATGTTATGGACAACAAAACGCAGGATAGTGGGAAGGTTAGGGAAAAAAAATACTACACCTAGTATACTACAGTAAAGTCTGAGCTCTGGCCCACTTGTGGATAACATGAACTCTTATCTGTCTTTCAACTTCTCTCCTTCCTGATGTTTACCTTCTGAAGGTGGATAGGTGGAAGAGAATTGGAAGAGTGAGTAGAGACGGAGGGGGCTGAAGGGAAAAAAAAACGAATATTTATATATATATATATATATATTGTACATCAGGTGTTCACGTGTTTGAAGATGAAATGTGATTTTTCACATCCCACTTACAGCAAGTGGGATCACAGCAATGAATACTATAACAGCCATGTCCGCAAAAACCATAGTGAATATAAAAGTATGCTTCAGTCTGTAAAAAAAATAAAACAATACAGTGATTAATTATAAAAACACTTTCTCATATACCACAGCTTTTAGCCAATCAGCCTTCAGGACTTTAATGAATGAGTTTATAATATACCACAGTCATGTCTGCAAAAGTTTGAAAATACTAAACTCTTTTGTAGTTACTGTTCCTAGCTTTTGTATGGAACAAATCCTAAGTGAAATAACTTCAATTATTGCTTTTTGCTTAAGATTGTCCTTGGATTTTGGACTTCATACACTGTCTTAAACTGTACATTATTAAACTAGAACACTAGGTCAATGTATTCATTTCAGACACATTTCGGAAATGGCATCCCTGACTGAATGTTCCACCTTGCACAAGTCTTTGCCACTACTGCCATTCATTTGGATTACTTCCCTGAATATGTGTTTACTGCCACTACTGCCATTCATTTGGATTACTTCCCTGAATGTGTGTGTACTGCCACTACTGCCATTCATTTGGATTACTTCCCTGAATGTGTGTGTACTGCCACTACTGCCATTCATTTGGATTACTTCCCTGAATGTTTATGTACTGCCACTACTGCCTTTCATTTGGATTACTTCCCTGAATGTGTGTGTACTGCCACTACTGCCATTCATTTGGATTACTTCCCTGAATGTGTGTGTACTGCCACTACTGCCATTCATTTGGATTACTTCCCTGAATGTGTGTGTACTGCCACTACTGCCATTCATTTGGATTACTTCCCTGAATGTTTATGTACTGCCACTACTGCCTTTCATTTGGATTACTTCCCTGAATGTGTGTGTACTGCCACTACTGCCATTCATTTGGATTACTTCCCTGAATGTGTGTGTACTGCCACTACTGCCATTCATTTGGATTACTTCCCCGAATGTGTGTGTATTCGTCTGTCCCTCGGTCTGCCTGTCTTTCTGTCTGTATGTATGTTTTGTGGGTCCCTGGCAGTGGCGTACATTTGTATTGTTTATTGGAGCGGTCAGGGTCACTGGATCCCAGGATTTTCACTCTTCTCCAGTGGGGGTCATATTGACCTGTCTGTAATATCGCACCCCCTCATTCTACACCCCTGGTCCCTGCCATTTGACTTCCAGGTAGTTTTATTGGACACTAGCCGACTAGCTGGGCTGAGCCTATGAAAGAGCAGGTTAGAGTCAGACTCCCATAGATGGAACATGACCCGGACCACGGGAGGCAGATATAGGTAAACATGCTCTGGCCCTTCTGATCCACATATCATACATGAAATAGACGGCATAGACCTGTTTGCCCCTACTTATCAGACGTCATGCTATTTATATTACTCTGTATCGACCAGTATCCCTGCTGCCACTGGATACCGTGTGCGGCTGACTTTGAAACAAGCAGCGGGTGATATAGTTGTGCTTGTGAAGTCCAGATAAATGTGTGTGGGGGAGTGTACACGTGTGTCTGAATGTTTGAACAGTTGCTGGCTGGCTTCCCTGCATAACAGCTACCCGACTGAGGCTCACTGATAAGACATGGAAACTAAAACATGTTTTTTCGCACATTTACAACACTTGCTTTTCAATTTTAAATGCTCCTGCAGAATTACTACAAATGCTACATGCCCATTATAGTTAAGAAGGCCAACATTGGTTGGAAGATAAACATTTTCCTGGTATGATAACTTTCGCATGTTTAGAAAAAAGCAGTTAGACATTGTTAACTGTTCAAGCTGTTATTTCATTGTTCTACCTCTCTGATCTGCCAGACCCAGCTTAACCTCCGTTGTAAAGAATCAGCTCAGACTGGTGGTAACACAAACCATACAGGTGCTATTGAGTGCTTAGCATTTGGCAGATTGAGACTTGAGTGTAGAAACAACATAACCATCTATCTTGATGAGAGCCTTATCGATCCCTTGACAGAGAATGCTGGATCTCAGAGGCTTAGCAAGACTGGCCAAAAACAGCCTTTTTAAAAAGCCATTTAAGCCAGCAATCTCTCTCTCTCTCTCATTCTCCTTTAATGTCATGAGAACAGAAATCCACAAGGCGGTGGTAGCAGTTCATAGTAGAATAGGAAGTTATGAACCATCGCAATGCCCCTGCATCAGTCTGTGACGTGAGAGGGACGTGATGGCTGTGACAATCTTAGACCCAACTTATAAAAGCTGATAAAAAAGAGAAGAGAATAAAAACAGAACAGAGTGACAGACAGGCAGCATCCGGTTTACAGCCTGCTGTCATGTGAAGCCATCTGTTTCTGCTAATTAATTGCACAATGACCATTGCAGTTTATCGTCTTTTCATAGACACTTTATATACACTGGCCATATGTTTTTATTTTAAATATATTTATTAGTTAGTTTGTCCCATATGTTACATTTGTCAATGTTTTTGCTGATTATATTTTTCATTAGCAGGGGATTGACAGTGTAACGTATTACATAAATGTGAGAAGTAAAATGAATCCACCTTTGTAGTTGATAAGAGACAGGTTGTATCGACTGGTCTGCTGAGCTATATGTGACATGGGCAAATAACAACCATAAGCAGCTGCCACATAGGGGATTCCAGTTAAGCTCTTTTGACATTTTGCTTGATTTACCACAGGGTCAGTTAACATTTGCAGTGAATGACGTGAATGGCAGAGCTCCTGGATTTCACAGGCTCTGCTTTACTCACTGTATTTATCTGACTGGTGAGGTGTGGAAACTAACAGCTCTGACCAGGCACTGGAGTGCACACACACTCAAGTGTTCCCGTCTGATCGATAAGTGTTAGGCGGTGAGGGATTTTGTTTGATTAATGGGCCACTAACTGCTCTGGAAAAATCACTGAGATCCTGTCTCCCTCTCAACCTGTCAATCAGCTGGAACAGGAAGTCAACCAAAACACAACTGGAACATTCTGTCTCCTCACCCACAAAGGAAAATTGTTAAAACATTTGAGTGTGAAAATCTGGGGACCGGCTTGTGTTAAACAGTGATTGTACATCAGATAGCACTGAGAGACAGGCATAGTAATGGCGGTGGTCGACTTTATGTGTTCCTGTGCAGTTTAATTTACATCACCTGCTAGAAGGTCAGAAGGGACCAAGTGCTGGAAGGAAAATAGCACTGACATCCAAATGTCATTAAGCACGGACATCTTCACAACATTATCTAGTTAACCTGTACCAAAACAAAGCATGAACATTCAAATCTCAACACATTCCTAGCCTGCGGTAGCTATACTAATGGTGCGCCCAACGGACTAGACAACCGTTTGTGGACATGCCCTTTGTATGTAGAGTCTTATTAATAGCTAAATGAATCGGAAACAGATCTGATATGGCTATGTTAAAGCCCATTAGGACATATCTACTGGGTCCATCAGTAGTGATGTGTTGAAATTCATTAGAGCTTATTAGGGTGGCATGGAATGCCTTTGCTCCTATCAGATGGTGTGGATTGTCTTTGATTTAATCAGTCAAGGTCACTGGCACGCTGTGATGATGTCATAGCTAAGGGCTCTTTGGAGTGATGGGTGTTGTCCAGCGATTGCCACAGCCCGCTCCGAGGATGGCTAATGTCCTGCTGTAGCCTGTCGTCCATAAGAGATTAGTTCTCAGACAGACTTCAGCAATCGGCTAATCAAATTATATTCTCTGCCCTCTTTATTTCAGTTTGGTGGGTTACACAATCACAACATTACTGTTGCTGGGCTGCCCTTTAAAATACACATAGGGGCCATCACACATTGACATTCTGGTTATAATATCTAGTTATATCCAATATTTTTGGACTGATAAGCAACAACAACAAAATAATACATTAGCAGTTTGCAGTTTGTGGCAAAGCTAATTCACCATTTAGTAATTTTAATAAATGTTAATGGGAAGTGTTCAATAAGAGTGGCGCAGATAATCAATGTTGCATTCGCAGGCAACCAAAAGGGCCACTCACCATTTTAATTATTTTAATGAAAGTGAAATGTGCAATGAATCACTTAAGGTCAAACTGAGCTGCAGGCAGATACATTCTGAATAAAAAAGTAATTAATTAATTGTAGGCTGGGCTGAGAGAGGCTATAGTTTCTGATGACCTTTTTGCCTCGTTAAAGTATTCATCAGTAACATTTCTTTTAAGGGGACTTAACCACAATGTAGTTACACATGTATTTAGGTAATTGTTATTACAATTTATTGTAGTGAATTGTTATACCACACAGAATTTACACTGTAATAACTGGTGGTAATAGTAGTCTATGATTACATAGGTGTAACAACAGATGCTTGTTAGGGAAATATTTAGTCTTTCTTCTCAGCTGTATCTAATTTTGTAACATCTGTCTCATTATTATATATATATATATATATATATATATATATATATATATATACATATATATATATATATATATATATACATATATATATATATATATATATATATATATATACATATATATATAATCTTGAGAACTGATGCGCTACGTTTCCAAGATTAGAATGGTTGAAGGCTCAATAAACTGTTATCAAGAAACATCTTGGCTTTAAATTGAGTTTACAAAAATCAGATCAGCTATAGGACAACCATATGGGTGCTATTCCATGTTATAGGGTAATTAAAGCTTTTACTTAATGTTTATGTTGAGAATTAAAACCACCTTAACCTCCTTGCCATCCAAGTGTACTAGTGTCTTGGATAAAGAAGCTACTATATTTCAGATAGCCTATCTGAAAAAGTAGAATATAATTATTGTGTGGCCTGGGGTGGTCCAGTGACCTGGGGTGGTCCAGTGGTGTAGGCCGCTTTGTACAGTTTGTACATTGTAAATGTACTGTAAGTGAAAATCTAATGTAAATGCACTGTATATGTATTGCAGCAACAGGGTTTGAATCTTGAAACTCTTCCAGCAAAAACTCTCCCCACTGTTTTTCCCCCACTGTCAATGAAAGATAGAAATCCATATAAATCTGTAAAACACTGCATAATGCAATGTAAAATTCCCATAAACATGTTTTACCACATTAATGTTGATGGTTAGAATTAAAAACCTTGTTTATTAACTGTAGTTGGAAAAATCTGTCAAACAATTTTTTTATACAGCTTTCTTTAGACTCAAGTAATCACATTCTGGCACCTACCTCATGCTGTCAGGTGTGATACATGAAGCTTAGACTATTTTAACAAAATATCCAAGTCAAAAAATGTCAGGTATGCACCTTGACTTGTGTATTTATCACTACTAGATAATGTTGAACATTTGCTAACTAGCACACAGCAAGCGCAAGTTGACTTTCACTCCGATCTGCCCTAAACTCATCCTTATTATATCTTGATGTACGACCTAGAAAATTACCACAGAGATAATACATTGTTTTGATGACAGGCTTCACTGTACTGCAGCCTCTGTGTGGCCTAGAGAATAAGTGCATATTCACAAAAATAAATTGCCTATATTACCAAAGGGACATTTTCTGAATTGATGGGGTGTATTTTACAAAAAAACTACAATCACAGTGTCACCAGAAAATATACTCCCAAGTATTAGATTTGAAGTAGTGTAGTAGCCAAAATAATTAATAAAATAATATAAAACCACATAGATGTCACAGTGACACAGGACAGCCTATTCAAAAGAGAGTGCAAGAACAGCATTAACAATGTGACACATTGTTCTTAGCCGTCACAACCCTGTTTGTTGTGTTTGGCACACTATGCTCTCAGCCACTTCACAAACTACTGTAATACTGCATAGGATTCTATACAGTGTGTCATTGACCCATTAAGGGAACACAAACAAATGTCAAATACTTGTAAACCAATTATTATTCTTGGATTAGTTTTATTTGTATTTAATTCAGCAACGATTGGTGAAATGTATTTGCTTGGTGAGTATGATGTCACTTTGACAAAATTTAACAACTGTTTAAAAATAACATTTGATGTACCTAACCTAAACTGGAAATTGAAATGCAGCCAAATAAGAGCAAAACCTTTCCTTTGCTACCACTTCTTCTTTTGTTAACTGAAGTATAATGCAGAACCCAACAGGGTTGAATTCTCAGGGGACATTTTATTTATCACATTGTGTAAGGAGGATCATTTACATTTTCTATATAAATAAAGAATTAATAAAACCTGAATTTTCAAACAGAACATACACACACCACAATGTTAATAGATACATTAACAATTAATGTCAACACAGAGAAATGCATATCATTTTCCAAACAATTTTACTATTAATATTTCACAGTTACACATATTCATTCAGCATTCAAATGCAATTCCTGAATTCAATTTCTATTTCATAACAAATATGTAATAATTAATTAAACAAATATATAATAAATTACTAACATTGATGTAGCTTTCAAACTATGTAGCTAACTATTTTAACAATAGCTAACTATTATTAACATTAACCATATATTTTAATTATATTTTACCATGAATTGTTGAAAATATGAGACATGATTGTCAACTTAATTTATGCAATTTTTATTTTTGTACACCCATTTTGATCCATATTACAGTAGCTCCTTGAAGCAGAGCACTACTCATTGAAACAATTATTCCAGAAGGGTTGATGTTAAGCCCACTGAGATAAAGTCTAACGACTACAGTAGTTACATTCAGGACAAAGTCAAAATTGAGCAAATACAACACAAAGGCTACCAAGCTTTTTATTTTATTTTTCAACCAGTCAAACAGACACACAGATAGAGCACCACAATGACATTTTTTCAGACTGTTCTGTTTACAATAATTACAGGAATCATCTTGGACAATTTCTGTGGTGCAACACAGCTCAATGTTCAGTGTAGTGGAAGGTGAAAATGGACAACAGAGAGAGGGTACATTGGTTGTTGGAAAGGAAAGTCAAGACATGGACAGAGGTGTCGTGGTGGGCGAGTCACACTAACAAAGAGTGAGAGAAAGAGATAAACAGAGTGGTGATATGAAGGCATGATATGGAGAGGGAAAATAAAATTAAACACACAAAAATGTGAAACATGTGAAACATGAAATGTAGTACTGAGGCAAAGAGCTTAATCATGAAGAGGATGACTGACTGACCGAATTGTGTGGTGAGCTTTCTGGTGGCCAGAGCTGATGAGGCGTAGCCCAAGTGAAAGTATTGTGATGATGTCCACTGGCTACATGACTAAAGATGGTTCAATCTACAAGATCGTATCCGTAAACCACATACCTGTACATCTTCCTCTTATTAAGCGAATCAATGTATTGTCCCTCTACTGTACCTCCTTGGGGATGAATACAAAGACTTCAATTTTTTGACCTCACCATCTATAGCTAAGCTATACATGTTTTGCATTTCATGTGGTTTGAGATTGTTAGGTGCTATAGAAATGCAATAAATTGTTATGATAAGGATGATTTATTTGATTTATTACAACAAAAATGCCCTGCACCATGTTTCCAATCCCATGCTCCATAGCATAGCTCAAATGTGTGAGTTTGTTAGTTTTTTTACAAAAACACACCACAATACATATGTACCAGTATGAATCAATGTTTATTATAAATAAACAGAGAAACTGATCTTGCTCTTAGAAGGGCAACTTTATTAGCCATGTTCAGCACAGCAATAAATATCAAGATAAAATAGAGTATTTTTCCCAACAGTGGGGGGAGGGGGGGGGATTGCACACTGACATCAATGACACGACAAGCTCAAAGAGATGATAAAAACATGTTTTTTAATGTATTGCAACAACGTCCTCCCTGTGCACCAGTCTCTCTTGCTTGCCAACAGTTTTTTCTTAACATTATTCAACAATACCTTCTTAACATTATTCCCTAATATTAACCTAGGTACTCCCCCTCAGTTAATCATTCTCTAAAACTGTTCACGAATCACCTCCCAGGCTCCTAATAAAAGAAACTAGCAATCTGAAGATATTGCAAAAAATTGTGTGGTTGAATTTAAAACACAATCCTACTCCAAAGCTAATGAGCACAAGCAAATTAACAACATCATCAAAAATAGGATTTTTTTTATTTAAGATGGTTCTCTTCATTACTGCTTGAAGTCTGGAACACATGGACATCACCAAACATTGGGTTTCCTCCTCAGTGATGCTTTGCCAAGCCTTTACAGCAGAGGTTTTCAGTTGTTGTTTGTTTCTTTCTGCCTTAAGTTTTGTCATCAGCAAGTGAAATGCATGCTCAATCGGGTTGAGATCAGGTGATTGACTCTGCTATTGAAGAATATACCACTTATTTGCCTTAAAAATTATTGGGTTGCTTTTGCAGTATGTTTTGGGTCATTGTCCATCTGTAAAGTAAAGCACTGTCCAATCAACTTAGCTGAATTTGTCTGAATCTGAGCAAAAAATATATCCCTCTACCCGTCATCCGTCTGCTTCTGTCTTCTGTCACATCATTAATAAACACTTGTGACCAGTGACACTGGAAGCCATGCATGTCCATGCCATCACACTGCCTCCCCCTTGTTTTACAGATGATGTGGTAAGCTTCGGATCATGAGCCGTTTCAAGTCTTCTCCATAGTTTTTTCTTCCAATTATTCTGGTACTGGTTTAGTTTAATCTATCCAAAGAATGCTGTTCCAGAACTGGGCTGGCGTTTTGAAATGTTTTTTAGTAATTTTTTGGCAAAGTGAATGGTTAAGGCATATGAATGGTTTGCACCTTGTGGTGAACCCTCTGTATTTGCTCTCGTAAATTCTTCCCTTTATGGTAGACTTGGATAATGATATGCCTTCACTTGGCTGGATGTGAGTGGGTGGATGTGAATGTAACTGAATGCAATTCTCAACTGAGGATAAAGAAAAACCCATGCAATTTAACAACTGTTTAAAAATAACATTTGATGTAGAATTAACGTTCACAAGTCTGAGACCCTGCAACGTATACTCACCTAAAGGATTATTAGGAACACCTGTTCAATTTCTCATTAATGTAATTATCTAATCAACCAATCACATGGCAGTTGCTTCAATGCATTTAGGGGTGTGGTCCTGGTCAAGACAATCTCCTGAACTCCAAACTGAATGTCAGAATGGGAAAGAAAGGTGATTTAAGCAATTTTGAGCGTGGCATGGTTGTTGGTGCCAGACGGGCCGGTCTGAGTATTTCACAATCTGCTCAGTTACCGGGATTTTCACGCACAATCATTTCTAGGGTTTACAAAGAATGGGAAAAACATGCAGTATGCGGCAGTCCTGTGGGCGAAAATGCCTTGTTGATGCTAGAGGTCAGAGGAGAATGGGCCGACTGATTCAAGCTGATAGAAGAGCAACTTTGACTGAAATAACCACTCGTTGTAAGCCACAACACGCACAACCATGAGGCGGATGGGCTACAACAGCAGAAGACCCCACCGGGTACCACTCATCTCCACTACAAATAGGAAAAAGAGGCTACAATTTGCACAAGCTCACCAAAATTGGACAGTTGAAGACTGGAAGAATGTTGCCTGGTCTGATGAGTCTCGATTTCTGTTGAGACATTCAGATGGTAGAGTCAGAATTTGGCATAAACAGAATGAGAACATGGATCCATCATGCCTTGTTACCACTGTGCAGGCTGGTGGTGGTGGTGTAATGGTGTGGGGGATGTTTTCTTGGCACACTTTAGGCCCCTTAGTGCCAATTGGGCATCGTTTAAATACCACGGCCTACCTGAGCGTTGTTTCTGACCATGTCCATCCCTTTATGACCACCATGTACCCATCCTCTGATGGCTACTTCCAGCAGGATAATGCACCATGAAATGGCCCTCACAGTCACCAGATCTCAACCCAATAGAGCATCTTTGGGATGTGGTGGAATGGGAGCTTCGTGCCCTGGATGTGCATCCCACAAATCTCCATCAACTGCAAGATGCTATCCTATCAATATGGGCCAACATTTCTAAAGAATGCTTTCAGCACCTTGTTGAATCAATGCCACGTAGAATTAAGGCAGTTCTGAAAGCGAAAGGGGGTCAAACACAGTATTAGTATGGTGTTCCTAATAATCCTTTAGGTGAGTGTATGTTGCAGGTAGACTATTGCTTTTGATGGATCGGTACTAGTGCCTCTCTACTTCGTCAAGAGAACATTGATTTCTTCAGCTCTGAATGCTTGTTTTCTCTTGCGTTCCATTTTTATTTCAAACAATTTGCTCCGCGTGGCACCACAGTTCCTCTTCTTATCCGGCGCTCCACCTGGCAGCATTGCACCCCGAGGACGCGCCTGTTTTCACTCAGTCATTTATTTAGAATGTATTGTATTAGCCACTGTATTAGCCACTGCACAGCACAGATGATTGTTTTCTGTCATTGAACGTTGCGGACTTCAGTATTATTCTAAATCTACAGGGTACATAAAGAATTCAACTTTCTAGGTTTGAGTTTCATTTCCTTTTTTCCACTGCCTTATTTTTGCGCACGCTTGCCACTCGCACCGTCACATTTGAGTTTGTTTCAACTACGCTTCATATTCTCAGTTAACCAATTGTGTTGATTGCTATGTGACTTAAGTAACATATATTCTATATAGCGTCTGGAGGAACTGATCATTTGATGTCACGTGATCAATTTCTGAAGATATGATTTTGGTTGGCCACCACATTGGTTGGATGTAATGTTTCGCCCCACCCTAAATTTCACTATTTCATAAAGTTTTCCATTTTCTTATTGATGCCCAGGTACTAGTAGAATACATTGCCAGCGATGTTATATACTTCTGATAAGTAATCAAGCTCTTCGAAATGCAATAGGCTATATTTCAAAACATATTCATGGCCTAATTACATTCCAAACCCCTAACATGGCCTTACTCCTTTCCAAACGGCCATAACATAGCACTTACAATGCATTTTATAAAGAGCAATGTACGTGATGGTTCGGGACTCAGGCATAAGTCAGTTGTAACAAAGTCCATCATAAGGCTACGTGCATCATTAAACCGTCATAAGTGCCACGTTATTGGGAAACCGGGCCCTGTCCAGTTACGGAGTGTATGTGTTTGTGAATCAATGTCACCTGTTTTGGTGCAAATGAAAGTGACAACAGAAAGACAACCCCCATAAAGGGAATGGTTTTGCAGGTGGTGGCCATAGACAATTGTCCTCTCCTTATACTTCCTGACGGATTCTTCACTAGTTTTGCATTTTGCTAGTGTCCTTGTCACTACTGGTAGCATGAGGCGGTACGGGCAGCCCATTCAGGTGGCACAGGCAGCCCAGCTCCTCCAGGATGGCAGATTACACACAGTACAGTCTCAGAAGCATGGAGTACATACCAGAAAACGGGTAGTTACACGAGGAGAGCTGGACAGGGCTGTAGAAGGGCATAAACTTAGTAGCAAGACAGGTATCTGCTCCCTTGTTCGAGGAGGAACCCTACAAAATGACCTCCAGTGGGCTACTGGTGTACATGTTTCTGACCAAACTGTCAGAATCAGACTGAGGATGGCATGAGGGCCCGATGTCCTCTAGTGGGACCTGAGCTCACAGCTCAGCACCGTGCTGCTCAATTGGCATTCGTCAGAGAACACCAGAATTGGCAGGTCCACCAGTGGTGCATTCCATTCTCTTCACAAATGAGGGCAGCTTCACACTGATCACATGTGATGGATGTGAAAGAGTCTGGAGATGTCGTAGTGAATGTTATACTGCCTCCAACACCTTCCAGCATGACCAGTTTGGCGGTGGGTCAGTGATGGTTTGTGTAGGCATAAACTTGGAGAGTCGCACAGACCTCCATGTGCTAATCAAGGGTACCCTGACTGCTGTTAGGTACCGGGATGAAATCCTCAGTCCCATCGTCAGACCTTACACTGGTGCGGTGGGCTCTGGGTTCCTCCTGGTGCAGGACAATGCCCGGCCTCATGTGGCAAAAGTGAGTAGGCAGTTCCTGGATGATGAAGGCATTGATGCCATTGACTGGCCCTCACGTTCCCCAGACCTGAATCCAATTGAGAACCTCTGGTATGTTATGTATTGGTGCATCCGACGCCGCCAAGTAGCGCCACAGACTGTCCAGGAGCTCACTGATGCCCTGATCCAGGTCTGGGAAGAGATCACCCAGGATACCATCCACCATCTCATCAGGAGCATGCCCAGTAATTGTCGGGAGTGCATACAAGCATGTGGGGGCCACAGTACTGAATCACATTATGAGTTGCCGTGATGAAATTCATGCAAGTTGGAACAGCCTGTGATTTTAACTGTTTACTTTGATTTTCGGTGTATGCTTGAATCCAGTTCTCAATCGGTTGGTGATTTTTTTTCTCAGCGTATTACATAATGTACAATAAATATTTTGATCTTTAATATATTTCATTCATCAAGACCAGATGTGTGATTTGAGGGTTCCAGAAATGTTTTTGAACAGTGTATATTTTTTTTTAAACAAGCTTTGCCTACTGTGTCTTAGTCTGTGCTCAAACGGCAAGTTTCCCTTCCTCCTCACGTTTTCAAATCAAACACGATTGTAATTTGCCTTGTATAAAAGCGACAGCTAAATCACATATGTATTATATACTGCTGGGGAAAAAACGATGGATTAAAGTAACCCTGACTTGTAAGTGCATTATATGATGTGGTGAGATGACAGCAGACAAAGGATTCTGGCTTATAAAGGAATTGAGGGTGGAGGAGGGTGTTCAAGTAGTTCAGAAAGCCTGGAACTTAGTTCACTGGCAAACTGAAGCAATGGCAGAAATATGGACAAAGAGAGAAAAAAGTGAGAGTGAGAGGATGGTGGAAAAATTGAGTGAAAGTTAGTTTATTAACTGGCGAGCTGAAGGGATGGCAGAGGTATCGAGGTTGGCAGCTAGGTTATAGTGGCTGCCAACAGAGAGGAAGCGGAGGCTCACAGGGCACAGCATGGAGCAGTTAGAGTAGAGCAGTTAGAGACTGGGATTTAATCAGTCCATTCATAACAGAAGTCCATAAAATGTTGTGCAGGCATCTCGCTTTTTCAACACCTGAACGGCATCTACTTTAGTGCATTAATCATTAAAATGACCAACACAAAATCAGTAGTTTTTCTCCAAAACAAGACCATGGGACAGTTTCATTTTTATTTCAGTCCATTACTCATTGAAATGACCACAAAAAACAAAAGTTTTTCTCTTATGGAAGACTGATTAACTTGAGGTAGTAGCAAATGAGGATTTCTTTGTTGGTGCTTTTTCCTCTTCTAAAGCTTAAACTGACAGATAATTGTCAAGGAGGGCAGTCAATAGCAACTGACTTTTCATACATAAAAGAAAAGGAAATTGCCTAATTTTGCAGCGGCTCATCCTTTTGATTATTATGTGTAAACATAAATAGTGGATACTTGGATCATTAGGAAAACAACATTATTCCTGCGTTCTTTCTCCAGCAGACACCAATATACTCTAGTAAATGCTAATAGATTTATGGTATTATTCTTCACAAAGTAGTTCCGCAACCTAACATCAACTAACAGGTATTAAAGCAGAGCTTTTGATAGCATCAACAGTTTGATCTTTAGGCTGGTATTCACAGTACCCTTATCAACTCAGATGTATTGATATATGTTCACAGTCATACCTCACCACCTATTATATTATTGGAAAACATTCCATTTCACATGTCTAATACCTAATTAGTACAATGGCGACGGCATGTTTGTGCCGCATCCTTCTACAACAAAATGTGATAATTGTGGTAACAATATATTATGGAACACTATCTTTTCTTGCTAGCAAAAGAAGATAAAAACATGCAATATACACATAGAGTACAGTAACAAGATAGATCCAGTAATGGCAATATTTCTGTGCCTGCCTGTTTAATGCTCCTCACTTTGTGAATGAGACATTTTTGAATTAATATTACAGTTAATTGACAAAACCTGAGAATGATAGCTTCAACAAGCACAGACACATCAAAGCACAAAACTGTACGTCCACCAAAATCCCCCACGACATAAACGCCTCCCTCCGAAAGGAAGCCCAATATTTCAAATGCATTATATATATGCTCTCATAGACTTAATTGAAACTGAAAATGTTATGTTCCACTCCAGTGCACTCCTAATAGGCCTGTGCTCAGTGACCAGCCTGGTAAGTCAATTACAAGGCAGAGCCGCCACACTGGATCCACCATGACAACCGAGCTTAGCCAGTGAAGAGGCTGCTCAGAGTTTCAAAACACACACACACACACAGAAAGAAAGACAGTTCAGAGCAGGAAAGAGGATAAAGGTGATGACAGCAGCTATTTTTAGATCTTTAGTTACCTTTAAGTTTCACACAGATCTATTAGGATCAGCCAACCGTTCTCTGGCAGATTCCAATTTTTTTCTCCCTTTTTCCATCGCCTTGCCACATAGCCATTATACTGCATCCCATCTGCTCTGACACAAAACGACTGATTGGCTGAAAGCAATAGATACTAATAAAATTTGGGGAGCTGTTCGGTTACACTTCAGTGCAGCGTTTGATATAATTGAACATGATTTGTTATTGCAAAAGTAACTTTCTTACTGATTACAAATCACTGACAAATGTGTTGTACTTAAAACACGTTCATTAAATGCTTATTCTTATGTTGCAACTCCATTAGAAATGGTTTGTGAAATATATCCTTAGAACGACTTCAGCGCATTCATATGTATCTTATATAATAACATCAATGAGGTTGGTAATATCATTACTGGGCCAAAAGGCTAAACCATGTTTTGAGAAAATATATATACTGTACAACCTCATTCCCCTACTGGCCCCTAAATGGCTGCCTTCTTCATTTTTTCATCCTTCTTTTCTCACTGAGGCTAATGTCACATGAATCCACAGGGCTGAATCCTTTGGTCAAATGTTACATATCAAATTGTATGGTTAAGGATGGTATCAGAACTGCCGTAACCCACTAACAGCCCTCATCCACATTATTTATACTGCACAAATTAAAGGTGTCCTATGCAACTTAACGCCACCTATTGGCAGTGAGTTGTATATCGGGTTTATAACTCCATTTGGATTTGACACTATCATCACTAACTACGAGCATACTGACCGGTCTGAAGCAGTATCACCTCTAACTGACGATGTTGGAACAATGAACACAGACTTTTGTTTCAAACGGGATTAAAGTTGATGGGCCCTTTCCATTACTACGGAACACAGAATAAACAAAGAAAACTGCTAAACCAATCAAAATGTAATCTGGGCAATTTATTGCTTTCAATACATTGCCATTACTTCAGAGAGTCGTTGATGGCTATATAGCGAACATGAAACCCTTATTGTGCTAGCTAGCGCTAGCTGGAACAATAATATGCACACTTCGACCAGTTTGCACAAGGCTTTATCTAGCTAGAAGGCATTATAATTGCATCTTCCGAGCAATATTTGCTTATGCCTAAGGTTTAGTCAAACAAAATACAATGCATGTTAATTTTTTCAGAGAACACCAGATTGCTGCTAGACATACTTATGGGACTGGAGAGCCAGTGGCTTAAATATTTTGATCAGCAAGAAGTGACAAATGTACACCCCAAAAGCACATAGGCCTAGATAGCGCAGATACATTTTCTATGTAATCTGCTCACTGTCACTGCCAAATTCACAAGCTAATTTCTGCCGAAATTTAGTACATGTGCACTGATGTGCACTAGCACTGGAGGCCAGGCGAGCTCAGCATGAACGAACAAGAGCTTGCGTGCGCCAAGCCAAGTAAACGTTTCATTACTAGCAAGCATTTTTTTATGAGCTATTGTCAATTAGATATCATCATTGACATTAATATGGGCTAACAACATTAACTGCAGCAAGTCAAAAAGCTAATAGCCAGGATTATCATTCTTGTAAATGAATTCAAAGCGATTCGAAACTATACATTTCAGGTACTGGCTGGGCGCCACAATCAGGACCTGACCACAGAGGTAGGTGCCTCTGGGCATCTCTGCGCTGCAGTTTTGGTTGTCCCCAATTAGCGGCAGCTGTTCCGCATTGCCTCTAACAGGGGACCTTATTTAAGTTGCTCTGTTTTTTCTTGAGTTGTGGATCACAATTTGCACCAGCTGTGTTTGTTTTATGCATGCTGCAACAGTTTCTGTTTGTGTCTCTCCTTTTGTTTCTTTTGTGAATTGAAGATATTAAATGGATGTACCAGCTCTGCACCTCATGTCCTGCCTACCCAACATCATGACAGAATGATCCATCGCCACAGGACAAAGCAGAGCTGGACGCTGGAGGAACCCCAAGGAGATAAAGAGCTATCCTCTGAGGAGGAGTACCTCCATTGTCCAGCCCTGGCTCCAGAACAGGATCCAGGGCAGTGGCATCGCCGGTGGGCTCCACGTCGGCGATCTAATGGGCAGGCCAAGTAAGGAGCCCTGAAGACTCCCCATAATGTTTTTGGGGCGGGTCTATGGGGGCTGCCAGAGGGGCGGGGAGGTACCCTGCTGCTGCACTTGTGGGGGTTCGGGGAAGAGATCCTGCAGCCCTGGGAGCAGGAGCGCCTGGAGGACGACGACGAGGAGCTCCTGTCTCCCGACTCGTGGGGGCTTTTTGAGGAGCCCCTGCAGAATGGGGACCGAAGGAGGGACGAGGACCAATGAACACTTCGGAGGATAGACGGCCACCAGAGGGCTTTTCCAACTGGCCTCTGGAGGAGCAAGCTAGGTGGTGGAGGGCTTGGCAGTGAGGCCTCCCAACCAGGCAGCCACTGCAGCAAAGGACAAAGAGCCTTTCAAGTGCCGCGGGCAAATGTGGAGGGAACGACTGAGGCCCTGGTTTTCAGACGTGTCAGCAGATGAGGAGGCAGCATATAGACAGGCCTCCCGTCCCTCCCAGCTGGTTCCTGTGCCGGATCTCCACCCGGTACCCCCAGTGCCGGTCCCCCGCTCCAGGGCTGCAGTGCCGGTCCCCCGCACCAGGTCCCCAGTGCTGGTCCCCCCACCAGGTCTCCAGTGCTGGTCCCCTGCCCTGAGCCCCCAGCACCAGTTCCCCACACCAGGGCTCCAGTGCCGGTCCCCAGCCCGGAGCCATCAGTGCCACCCCTGGAGGAGTGGTCTGATGAGCCCCTGCCGTTGCCATCTCCTCCCTCTGCTTCGGTGCCCCGTCCTTCTCCGGGGGTGGAGCCTCCACCTGTCCTGGCGCCACATCCTGCCTACCACCCTCCTCCCCTTGGTTGTTCCGGTGTTGTGGTTGGGTGCCCGCGCCATGGGGTTACTGTCAGGTCCTGGCTGGGGGCCTCTATGCATCTCTATGCGCCTGGGGCCCACAGTCAGGACCACAGAGGTGCCTCTGGGCATCTCTGCGCAGCAGTTTTGGTTGTCCCCAATTAGAGGTAGCTTCCTGCATTGCCTCAGATTGGGGACCCTATTTAAGTTGCTCTGTTTTTTTCTTGAGTTGTGGATCACTGTTTGCACCAGTTTGTTTTATGCATGCTACAACAGTTTTGGTTTTGGTCTCCTTTTGTTTCTTTTGTGGTTTGAAGATATTAAAAGAATGTACTGCAGCTCTGCGCCTCCTGTCCTGCCTACCCAACACCATGACAATAAACAACTTCTACAATAAGTTATAATTTAAAAAATGTGTTTATAGCTACATTTTCACTTAGGGGTGTACTCACTTTTGTTGCCAGCGGTTTAGACATTAATGGCTGTGTGTTGTGTTATTTTGAGGGGACAGCAAATTTACACTGTTATACAAGCTGTACACTCACTACATTACATTGTAGCAAAGTGTCATTTCTTCAGTGTTGTCACATGAAAAATTAGGGGTCAATAAATGTGAGGGGTGCACTCACTTTTGTGAGATACTGTACATGTATGTGTGTATCACCATGCAGGTTGGCCAAATGGAGCACATTATCAGAAAATATCGGAAAATAAAGTTAAATGAGCCAGGCTCTCTATCGTTTTGATGAACAGTCCCATCAGAAAGAGTCTGTGCCCACTAAACCTCCAAGTTCTCTTTAGTTTGCCTGTAATTGACCATTTAATATGCTGTCTTTAAATGAGTTAATCCGCCCTCACCAGCCCAGAAGGCTGCCTTAAAAGATACACCTGAGGGTTTTAAGTTGACTTTTTTTAAATTAATAATCACTTCTCATGTGATTAAATACTACTGTGGTGGGTGTGTGTCGTTCAGTGAGTGTGAGGTTACTGATGGTGTTTGTAGAGCTGTGATCCTACAGCTGCTTAAGAGCTCTCTGAGGAATCAGACAATTACTTTTTGACTCTTTAACCTGTTTCATTAATTGATTTTGTTGTAGGCCAGAGTGTGTGGGGATGCATAACAAACCCCAGTTGTCCCTTGTAGCTCTGTGCAATGCTGTTTCGATCAACACTTTGATTTCTCTGTGTTCCTCCACACATGCACGCACATAAACACACACATATACATTCACTCAGGAAAATACATGCAAGTACAGAAAAATAGAAATACACCCACATGTACACATTTAATAAATCCTAAAAAATTATCTGCAATTCTGCAAGCTAGTTTTAACTGTGATTCTTTGCTAATGTGTTCAATCTGAATGCATTATAAAGTGAGACAGACTTTTTAGGTTGCATTGGAATTCCCTAATGTGTTTCCATGACAACCAAAAAGAATGCTGCTTATGCATTTACTGTACACGTCTAAGATTCTCTATGCAAAGCTGGGAGGTGGTTGATGCAGCCCAAGATAATTTGCATTACAATCCAATGAATAATTGATTCCTCGCTGAGTAGTAAAGGGAACCTGTTTCCAGGCAACATGAGAAAACACTGGTTTGATCTGCGTCCAACACTGCACTGTTACACTGTCACCGCACTGTTACAATGTCACCGCACTGTTACAATGTCACGACACTGTTACGCTGTCACCACACTGTTACGCTGTCACCACACTTTTACAGCACTGTTACACTGTCATTGTTACTTTTCATGTGTTGACACTGAACGTAATCGTGAGTCATTTAGGACCAATAGCACTTGGATATGTTGATATTGAACCTAATAGCACTGATGATGTTCATGCTGAGCGTAACAGTGATTTACACATTTGTTGTATATTAATGTAATTCCTGTGATTCTGGGTTGGCGCAGTCGTATTGTCAGCACACTGTCACATTGTCAACCAGCTTTTTCCACTGTTACTCTGTCACCACTGTCAATGTACTGTTACACTTTTGTTAAACTGTCACTGCTCTGTTACACCGTCCCCGAATCTTCCACACTGTCAACAAACTGTCCCACTGTCCCCACTCCAACTATTGCATACCTGTCTGCATTCAAGGTCAGTTCAATATGTTTCCTCCTGTCCTATGTTTGCTCTGTCTCATAATGTCTTTAACTTTCCTCTCACCTGTAGAGTCACCAACCCCCATCCAACAAGGGGATATGAAGGCTAAAACCCTGTGGAATAGAGGTCCTGGGTACGGTATTAAACCATTCCCTATAATAGGTTACAGGTATCAGTAAGACGTTGAGAGGTAACAACTGTCTGGGGAAGTGTTCTTAAATGAAAGCCTTCATTTTGAGACTCATGACTTCAACACATACAGGTCTTTTTTAATATATATTTTTTTGTCTTCAATTATACCACATTCATGAACTGTACCTCTCTAAGAAGACAGCATCGTTATGCTTTTTACGAATTGATGTTACTGACAAATGTGCTGTTTACTTGTTTTTCAACAAACCGAGAAAAAACGTAGAATTGAAGTAACACATACGAATGGAGGGAGGACAGGAGGATGGGACCCTTCTGATATCAATCTCCTGATTTCGGTTCCGCTAGTGAAGCTATTACCTTCATTCATTAATCTACCTTTTATTTAACCAAACAGGCCTTGAGCGTTGCCTAAAAGCACCATAGATAAACTAGACAGGAAGACAATGTTTATCCAACTTGCCACTGTCTACCTTCCACACAGCCCTACTCAGGAAATTATTTTGCTATATAGTAAAGAGCCAATTGACAGTAGAGCAATTATGCACAGGTCTAAGGGTCTTTGATCTATTATTATTGAGCTGGTGAAAGCAACAGAGACCTGGCAAAAGCTTACAGTAAAAGGTAGGTGAACGTTCAGTCATATCCATGCAAATTATAGTGTGTATTGAGTTTAACCCAACAAAAACCAAATGTGGGTTATGGAGAAATGTGAGTTGGTCATTTACTGGGCTGTGTGGGAGAGAATGAATCACACAAAACCTAGCACTGTAACAATGAGAGTGGATCTGAAAACAGCCTTTAGGTTGAAGCTAACCCTTTGTGAAAACACCCAGACACAAACACACCTTATTGGCCATCCATTCACGAGACAGCAGTGCTTTTCCCCATGCCAATCAGCCAATTACTGCCTTATAATAGACGCTCGGTTCACTTTGAGTGCTCTTTACAAGACTGCATCCCAGACAGAGCGAGCTGACCCTGTCACACAATCATAACAATGATGAATACCACTGCACGGTTATAGCAACCGGTAATATGAAACGGTCGTAGAGGTACACTGACCTGGACAACCCCCATCTCAAAGCTGAGGAAACATAATTCAAAACAGCTTAATGAGAGAGGCAGAGATGAGAGCACATTTTGTATCACAGAGGTGATATAGAAGAGATCCAAGCTTAATTGATGGAGCTTCTTTTGGGTACCTTAACTGAAGGGCTAACAGAGAAAAGAAGTAGCTGTATTCTGCTTTCATACGCTACACACGTCATTTCCATCTAAAACCCTCAGAGGAACAGTATGTGATGTTCATAGGACTGATGGTTGGTGATGAAGGTCCTCTGTATTTGTATGAAAATAATCCGTAAAAGAGTCATCTGTTTCCAGCTACTATAGTTATGTACATTAACAATGTCTATGCTGTATTTTTAAATTTTACAAAAAATGCTTTTTACCAGGTGTAAAAAGTCAGCTTCACTATTATTTATTTTGTCATATACTTTTTTTTTTTTCAAGGTATCATATAGTAGTAGACACACCATTCTTTTTTGTTGAACATCTGAATAGATAAATGTACTCCTCATTGCATGATGACTTTTTGTTCGGCATACAAAAAGAGAAAATAAATTTTCACCGCATAATTCAGTTACAATAGAGGTACCCCAGGGTACAGTACAGTGGATACTCTGCTTTTTTATAGTGTAGCATAAGTCCATTATACCCTGCCATTATAAATCTGCCCACTTCACCAGGATAAAAAGTATATCAGGATCTCGTTCTGCATTAGTTGCCTGGCTGGCGTCCACTTGTCTTTGATCACTGCTAAGCACAAATGATTCTCTACAGTACATTATCTACTCTTCCATTGATGTTGATCATTTAGTCCGCTGTGCATTTTAATGTGAACACTGTGTCTGACCCAGCCAGGCAACTACACTTATCTGCTGTCTTACTTCAGACCCACATTTAACACTGCACTTTTAATGAAAATCTTTTGTGGGCGTCATCCAACCCTAGACAGTGGCATTTTCAACATGCCTATGACTGTGACTCAGTGCAACCTTATATTGAATGTATTATGTTAAAACAGAGCTTGTTAGACGAGCATCTTGTTAAGAGAGGAGCAGAAAACCCTAGGCGGTCAGTTGTTACAGTGACACAAATGCACTGACACACATACACATTAATGCACACCCTTACACACAGTACCATTCTCCCTGAGTTGGTATTAGCTTTTGTTGTTACATTTCTGATTTCATGGCCATTTTCCCTCAACTATTATCCAGAGCTATATTTATTGGAGTTTTGCTTGGTCAAAACTAAATCATGCCCTCCCACACTAAGTAAATGATGAAATGTTTTCCTGTGTGCATCTGCCTGTCGACATGTTTCTGCTTCATTGATATTCCATTCTGATTATTTTTAATGCAGGTTCTGGTCTGTCTGGCACAGTGTGATTGAGGGGAGATTGGGTAGGACCGTATCTGCAGCAGGACCCGGAGCTGCCTGCCCTGCTGTCTACGGTGAATAGAACAGGCATTAGATAGGGCAGCCCTCGGTGGGTCCTTATCAGTCCGAGCTGGAGGGGGCAATAGATAGGTGTGCATATGGCAGTATCTGCCTTCTCTTGACTGATTATTTTGAAGGTAGCATACTTTACAAAGTCAGGCTCAACAAAGGAGTTTTGACCCAGCAGCTCCTTTTAGACAAAACTTTGAAAATAGAAATGCTCTTCCATTACAAAGACAATACAGAGTTAAAGCTTCAAGTGGTATGTCAAACCAAGTTAATGGAGGAACAATGAAAAAATAATAATGCTTTGAAAATCGCTAAACATGTAAACTCAATTTGGAGTAATGGCCATTCTCTCACACGATAGAAGCTTTTCTTAGGGCTTGTTTACATTATGAGAGAGAGACTTATCTTTGCATAATCATTTACATTTGAAGTTACACCAGCATGTTGGGACGTACCACACTGGATTGTGTCCGTCAATAGCTGGAAAATATAGCGTTATGCGCACTCCCCCGAAACTTGATACAGTAGCTGTTTCTCAATGTCAAGGAAGGATCCTTCGAAGCCAGAATTTGGAGGATGCTACGTCATCGACGTCCGTCAAAGGACCGTTCCAATGTCGAGGATCCTCCGAATCCCACCAAGGACTGAGTCCTTCGTTCAGAGAATTTCCCATAGACGGCAAAGGATGCATATGTGTATCTATACGTCCGAAAAATTTTGCGAAATAAAACAGTTGATGGCCATTTAACAAGCTTTTGTTCCACCTACCTCTAAGGACACAAACCTGAGTTCATGGTTACAGTTGGTGGCAGTCAGAGCAGTAAACGACAAAAACATTTTAAGACCAAAAGTGGTGAAAGTATTAACCTAGAATAAGATAAAACTTCAGGTGAAAATAACATTTTTCATGACATAATATAATAGCCCCCAGGCACACCTGGTTTAATTGGCGGGAATAAATTCAGTCTTTTGTTTAGATTATGTAAATCTAAACCACACACTGAACTAGCAACACACTGAACTACCCCAAACCATGCAGTGAATCAATGCAAACTAATGTAATTAAGCTAGGACAGAGAGATCGGAGGAAGAGGAAGATTTTAATCATATTGGTCAATGAAAGAAGGACGACATAAGATGCTTTGACGGATGGCCAGTCACATTCAGATTTTCATGCTGTGTTACCCATTTCCAACAAGTGCTTAAAGAGACTATGCACAGTTGAAACCATAAAGTCACCAACCTGCTGCTTGGTTTTATAAACTCCTTAGGGACAGGTACAGTATAACAACTTACAACTGTATGTACTAAGGGAGGGAAGGACTGACCCATGTTACATCCTTTATAAATGTATATACAGTGGAAGTCAAAAAATAAATGTTTTCTTTAATGCGGTCACTGCTTTTTTGTGGAAGAACTTACCAATGAAGTGAATGCCACAGTAACATCTATGGAATCAAGCTTTATGTAGCTTTTTTGTCATTGAATCAGATGCTGAATTTAACAAAGGAATGTGAGACATGGCAGTCCTTTGAACACATGAGAATACTTATTTTTTTATTCCCTTAGTGACATGGAGCTGCATTTGAAGAACTAAATCCAACTTACTTGGAGTCTTTGTGCACTGCATCGGTGCAACTCTGTCAATGTGCAGTATTTATTTGACAGAGAAATGTAAAACTTTCTACACCAACAAAATGTAAATGGTATAAACTTTCAATTCATCTCTCTCTTACTGAAAGTAAAGGAATACATATTGTTTTACATCCATTTACATCACAACACACCATACACAAACACTTATTTTGAGAGGTGACATAGACAATGCATTAAATATAGATATTCTAAAAGTTTAATATGGGTAATGTATTGTGTGCGGAATTAAGTTACAGTACATTTTAGTGCTTAAACCCATTTCATCCTTTCTGCCCTATGCTTTTAATCCTGTTAATGTAGTTTAATATCTGTGGCATCATAACTATAAATTAACTGAATGGTGAATTAGAAAAAAATACATTCTACAGCTCAACACGAGGCTTTAACGTCAACTCAGATGTTTCTGAAATATTTCATTTGAATCAAAGGAAAGGGGTTGCCTCCAGGTCAGAAAGTAGTATTATAAACCATTTAAGTGTAAAAGGACTTGTTAGTATCGTCCATCTAATCTTCTGTGGCCAGGGTGGCTCTGGTTTATGTGTTTTATAATTATTCTGGCCCTCAGAAGCATTGGCTGTGATTTAACATCTTAAAATCTCCCAAGCTGTAAAACCTTTCACGGTCTAAGCACTGCTCTGGAACACCAGTCCCTCTCTTCTAGCCTGTCTCTCTCTTTTCTTCTTTCCTCTCTTATTCTCCATCTTTCAGTCCATCTGCTTTTATCCCTGCATTTCTCTCCCACTTTCCTCCTCTATCTCTCTCCCACCTGAGCTGTTCACCTGTCCCTGCCTTTGACATTGCAGCTACCTCGGAGAGTTTGCCTGTAAGGTCGAATGGAATTGTGACAGCGGGTGGAATTTGCTATGGATAGTAGAGTGGGGATAAAGATAGAGCTTTCAGAGATGAAATCCGGCTTCATTTTGTAAAGAGAACTGAGAGGCACCAGGGACTTGTCTGCGTGTGTTTGCATGTACAATGAGAGTTCATGAATGTGCAGTAACCTCAATGCACAGCTAACTTGAAATACTGCAGATGGGGCTGTAGAGTTGGGCTGTTTTGAGTGGCCCAAATGGTTGGAACAACTGTCAAAGAGGACGGTCATGTGTGTCGTGGGCCATAGGACTGCAAGTGTGGAGGCAGGCAAACTGTCAGTGGAAAAGCTAAATGGTCAGCAGTAGCGTGTTGACATCCATCACGTGTGTGTGTGAGGGCATGTGTGCGTGTTAGCTAAGGTAACCAGACGTCCCCTTTTTCCTTTTTGACTGGCCTATACCTAGAAGAAAAAAAAGAATACTTCTCAATTTTATTCACAGCTCATCTTTCTATTTATATACTTTCGTCTAATAACAACCACATGTAAAAAAAAATGTTGATACCTGTACCAAATTCGCCTGCTTCTGCTGACCTTTTTAGTGTGTGTTTGTTCACTGATACATTGTAACCTCTGCACAAACAACTATGCCCATGGCCAGAAAGTTTATATATGGTATATTCAGCAACAGTCATTTCTTATCTTGGAAAACTGTGGAGAGAAAATCTATTTGACAGGACAGTAGTGAAAATTGAAAGTGTTGTGTTGTATCCTTCGCGCTCCTATATTACCCATATATTGTTGTTTTTGACCTCATAAAGTCTCTCTGGATGGTACTAGTCATTCTAGTGTGTGTGTGTGTTTGTGCAGGTCTGTGTTATTGCATGTGCATGATAATCCAGGGCTTGAACCTTGTTCCTACATTCTGCTCATAGATATCCGTTGCGTTCAGAAACACTCAAAAACCCTGTACCAATTTACAGCCATGCCCAAATCTTTTTATTTTTTTACATAAACGCCTTGGTGCCAGGATCTGAGCCAGAAATGTCAAATGGCTATTCTGAAGTGCACACATCTGAGATGGAAAAATTATGCATGAACAGACCAGGTAGTGTGTGAATGATCAGCTGCATATTATTCTATTCCAATTCAGAACGCAGAATCTAATTGAGGAAATGACTCCAATTTCCTAGAGGCCATGGGGCACTGCCTGACGCATAGTTCCACCCATCTTATTTACTCTTAAACACCTCAGAGACAAGACCTGAACCCAAAGAAACAGGACAAATTGTAATAAGGGTGCGTGCAGTGTCTGGGCAGCATGTGCATGTGTGTTAGGGGGAGATCTCTTCAGCCTTGAACAACTCTTCCAACTTGTATTCTTAGCCCCTCATATATTCCACTCTTATGACTTCACTGTTTGTCGCTGTCCACTGTACATATTCTTGTCACACTCTCTCGACTACTGAGTCTATGACACCACTCCAGGGAATGGTTTGCAGCCTCAGTTAGAAGGAAGTGTGCATGAAAAATGGGGTATAACTGCATGTTTGACATCCACATGCCATCTGAAGTAGAATATCACTAGGAGGGGCTTAAAAGGGATGTAAACCACAGCCCAGTGATTTATTAGACATATTTAAAAGGTTATAAGAGGAATAGCAATGTAATATATTGGTGGTATGCTGTACTGTAAATTCAGCAACTATTAGTTATGGTCAATGAACAGGGAAAGACCTCTGAAAATACACACTATCACTGCCTGCATGGTTGCCACAATTATCTGGTGCTGGAACTTTCCCTGGACCTCTTGACTGAATGAAAAATAGAACATTATGGTGAATCTAGAACATACCACAGGATTGTTTCACAAGATGGGAAAGAGAATGTTCTGCTGAAACTGGATTAAAAGCAAAGAAATGCGCAGCTAATATAACTTTGGCTGTAAGGCTGAAGGGTACTTGAGGACATGGCATTTGGAGTTCACTCACTGTCCTCACAATATGGCGTGGAGAGATTCCGTTTGAGGGGGAAGGATTTGAGTGGCGGACCAGCTTAGCAGGTTACTGCATGCGTTGGAGAGGAGCCCAGCTGTGGGCTTGTTTTAAATGAGTTCAGGCACTGCAGAGCCGGCGTGGTCCCTGCAACATTGTGATTCGATTGTGGAGTGTTATTAAGGCTCTCTTTGCTCATAATGGCCCTCATTTATCCTCTCTAATATTATTCAGATGAGAGGCAAATGACAGGCTCCTCTCCACACTCGCCTATATAGAGCGATCCACAAGGGTTTGGGTATTTTCGAGTATTCCACAAGGAATACGGGATGGCCAAATGGAAAGCCGTCAATTATTTTTTCTTCACACTTTCTGAAAGTGGAAGAGAAGGAGGGCTTGTCGTCTTGAGATTCATTAAATTTAACTATTGAATAGACTGTTTCTTTTGGTTGAATATAGCTATTCCCGGCATGTAGAACAGCACTTTAATAGTAGGCTTATTGCTTGTGGCCAGCTCTGTGATTTCCGAGGACTAGGCACAGATGGTCTAGTCAATAGAGTGGGAAGTATTTACTTCAGGATCAGCTATTTGTCCACAGCTGCCTGTCACTAATACAGACTAATTGTGTCTAATTGTAGATTGACGCACAAACACTCACGCATCAAACAGAACACATGTACACATGCTCACAAATGCGTAGGCACTTGTGCATTAACACACACATTTGTTCTTGATGTAAAGCCACCACCAAACTTTGTGTCCAAGATTTTTCTGTGGAAGCCATCCATTGCCAGATAAATGATACTGAAGATGCATTGTTCGACAACATGGCTAGTTTTTTCAGTCTTGACAATAGTGGAGTTGTGCTTCAAAAAAACAAAAATAGAAGTGGAACCAAGATGGAAATTACTTGGGCAGTAACTCCCCTGATTTATTACATTGCACTACCAATAGGTGGCACTGTACCCTTATTAGACAGTACGCTGGAGGTCTGCTAAGTCTTCATGATTTTAACGAGTAGCATTTGGTGGGTACAAAACTTGATCTTGCTAATTTGTGACAGTCTTCCTTGTCACATGTGGTTTGTGTGTGAATGTGTGTTTTGTCCAGCTCGATATCCTTTAACTCAGTAGATAATCTATTCTATAAAAAGGTTAATTTTAATGACGAATCAGGTGCTGCATGGCTCTTCATGTAAGGACACGTCAGGTGATGCCAAGTTCCTCATTATAAGACCAGTCACTAAATTAATCTGCTTTCCCTACAATCCCCTACACATTGACAAACACACACGCACATAGTGAAAGCTCTGGGAGAGTCACAGCTATGGCTGTTGATTGCTTATTTTAGAGACCCCAGTTGGACCGCGCGGCTGGCAGGCGCACCGCAGTGCGTGCTTAATCAAAGCCAGCCCCTGGAAACCATAGAAACCGTGCCAATCACCCAGGTGCCTTTGAAGCCTCACGCCACTCGGCAGTATCCATGGGGTGCACCTCAATACTCTAAAACAGCCTCATCTCTACTCTTTCATCTGCACTGACCTGAAAACCTAAAACAGGTTAAAGCATGAATGTCCAATGCCTACAGCTAAATGACTTCTTTCGGGAGTGGTTCTTCCTCAGCAGCACAAATTAGGGAAAGGAGATGAGGATAGGAAGCCACTGTTCACTACTAAGATGCAGCCCTAGAGTCAACACCGGAAAAAAAACATTTATTCATGGATGTGTGGGGTCCTTTAGAAATAGCATGAGAAAATATTACCCAGGACAAGAGTAAGAAAAGCAAGGTCAAAATAGGTAATTGCTTTTTCTTTTACAGGCAGACGTCAGTGAAGTCTGGGACAGCAGAATACATGGCTCAGACATGGAGCAGAGAATAATATGGTACAAAATGATGTGGTAAATACATATCTAGAATGGGAAAGTATTGAAAAATAAATAGAATTTTGGAAAGAATCGCCAAACAATTTTGGAAAAGATTTTGGCATGTATATTTTGAAGGAGAGGGCACCAGGAAGTTATTACATACAGTAAAGGGGAATAATACAGTACATTATCATGTAAGAAAAGCACAGATATTGCCACCAGGATAGATAATTAATCTCTTCATCTTGTCTTTGATACGGCTCTACAGACTCTCTTTATATGGACTGTGAACAAAATGTGGAAATGCTGTGATACTTGCAATACTGATTGCAACTGGATGAGAAACTGAGGCAATCATCATGGCTGACAAGAGTCCTGGATCACCAAAATTTTATATTTGCCAAAAAGAGCATAACATCCAGTCTGTTCATTTGGTAAAACAGTGAAGACCATTAGCTACAGTAAATCATTCCGAAAACCCACTTAATGATTTGTGAGATATTCACTTTTTTTAAAACAAAAAAATTTTATGCTATGTTTATGATTAAAAATAAATGGGTCGAACAGATGACACCGTTGATTCCTTTTTTCCCTTAGACATCTAAATCCAAACCAAAATTAATGGACACGCATTTGGCGAATTTGCATTCACACTGCAGTGCTCTGTGTGGACCCCTCTTGTACAAAGGTTCTATGATCATTTGGATTTTTACAAGTTAACATTTTTGCTTATGCAAATCTGGCCAAAACGTTTACAATCTCAATAAAACTGGTAGTGTTGATAAAAGGGTTAACCCCTAGTAATGAATATACCATTAGCCCTATTTACCACATGATTCACCTGTGGACCATAGACATTTGATAGATAGTATTTCTGTATATCATAATGCCTGTGTTACATGATTCAGCCTATTTTAGATTTCTATTTTTTTTTACGAATCGGTCAACTAATTGTTCAGGGCCCGGTTTCCCAAATCACTAAGATGATCTTAAGATGCACATCAGCGCCTATTGTATTGAATGTTTAGATGCAGAGAACATCTGACCTAGCATTGGTTGTCGCCTAAATCCGTCAATGCACACTTGCTGTAAATTAGCATAAAGTGGAACTTTTGTCAACTTTTAACAGGTGCTGTCGCTGAGAGATGTTGTCTCCGAGAGTAGCTCCGCCCACTGTCGCCGTGAATCGCTGTGTAGCTCTAGCGAGCGGTCGGTGTGCACTTGACTGTTTTTGTGAAATTGCGCCCCTCAACATTTGAGGAGTGATCGCAAACAGTTGTTTGGATGTAAATGTAATTGACTCCAATTTGTCAACTGAGGATATAGAAAAGCGTACGTGATTATTATTTTTATCTTTTTACCCCGCATCGTGCTGGTACTTTGATCGCAGTGATTCCCAAACCCTTCCTGATGAGGACATCCCAGTTGACTCATACAAATTGCTAAAAACTCTCAATAGCATCCATTTTGAGTTCTCAGTCCATTGATGATGTGGGCACTCTGTTGAAAGCCTCGTACTAAACCAACTGGTCAGCCAAGTTAGGGGAGTGGTGTAAGTAGTAACCTACTACAATAAGGAATAACTCCTGGGAAAAATACAGTTCATGTAGTCCTTGGCTTATAATTTAACTTTGACACTGGGAAACTCACTATCAAACAAAATCACATCAGATAAAACTATTTGTCAAATGCACAGGATATATTACAAATACCTGTTGTTTGATGGTAATCTTTAGTAGCTATTTAGCAGCTCATATCTCTGTAAAAAATGTTTTGGTGCCAACAGATATTACAGGAAAAATACATGTTTTACCTTGCCGTTTTCTAGCCACCATGGTGGCTTTTCTAGCCATCAATAACCAAAAATATTGATCTGTTTTAAACAATACATTTTGTGAGTTTGCAATGACTATAAAGTAAAATACTAATAGGACCAATCTGATTTAAATGACAATAAATGAAGCACATTCATGGATGTCTAAAAGAAGTGATCTGTTTCTCACTAATTTAAACTGTGGAGAGTCATCTGTACTGGAGCATCCATTGGGCTTATCCAACAGGCTGAACGACAGACATCCCTACTGATTAGCTAGAGACAATCATATACAGTATTTAGAGAGTTTGGCCAGTTTTCAATGACACTTTCCCCTCCATAGCTATTGATAATTTATCATTTAAGAAGTTAAGCATTTCAAAACTGTGCATATATCCAGTGAAAGTGGTTGTAGAATGATTTGAGACTACAAGTAGGCTATAGATACACATAATCCTGCATGCTAATCTTTAAAAAACATAATAAACCTAATGCAGATCTGTGGCAACCATGCAGTAACAGCGTGATGCCAAATTGTGCAGACACCTTGTGTGACTGTATGACAGCAATGTCATGCGTCTTGCTGATCCAAATTTCTTTGATACTATCGTTAGTTACGACCAGAAAACTGTGTAGGGGCGATGGCTTGAGGCTGCATAGTAGATGTAGTAGATGTTCAGTAAAAAAGAATATGTCATTCCCAGACTTTGTGTCAGGTCATCTCTATGTGCCTGGGGGCCACAGTCAGGGCCTGACCGCAAAGGTGCCTCTAGGCATCTCTGCGCTGCAGTTTTGGTTGTCCCCAATTAGAGGCAGCTGCGTTGCATTCCTTCTAATTGGGAACCCTATTTAATTTGAGCTTGTTTTGCTTTTGTATTATTGTTTGTGTTGTGTTCAGTTTGCGGGTTGGCGGCGGCCTTTTCTGTTCAAGTTTATAAAGAACGTTTAAAGGAAGTTTCCCTTAAACTCTGTGCCTGTGTCCTGCCCCCTAAACTGTGACACATGGAAGTGACTAAGAAAATTATTCTTCCTGTAACTGAGTAGTTATTCAGTGCAACTATTAAGTATGTTCTCTAAGGTGTTTTTCTTTAGCTTTTTTTGTTTTTACACAGTACAATTTTGTAGACTATGCAAAATAGAGCACTATGATCAGACAAGCCATATCTTGCACACACTGAAGAACTGGAATGTCAAATCAAAAATGCTAAAAGAACTTCGCTAGCTCATGGCATGTTGTCAAAGTGAAAAGGTTTTTATTAAAGTGCACACATTCAGAGTTCTGCTACAGCATAGAAGGGTTAGTATTGTAGACACTGAGATCTGGTACTGTTGCCAAAGATGAAGTGATAAGATTTAGGCCTAAAAATATGCATATAAACATTCATTATTGGTATCTTTTGAATTACAAGCATATCAATTCTGTCAAATACTGCAGGAAAGACCAAAAAAAGAACATGACAAACCAGGAATACACAGAAAAAAGAACATGACAAACCAAGAATACACAGAAAACACAGACCGGAAAAATCCTGTCCGGCCGGGACCGTGACATTAACTAAAACCTGCAACTGACATGTATTACATGAAATGGTATACAGTGGGTATAGAAACTCACCACCTCTTTTCAAAATGCTCATGTTTTGTTTTCTTTTGAATTACAAGCATATCAATTCTGTCAAATACTGCAAATATAAATCTGTCCCCATTCAAAAATAGTGAAGGATTATCTGGCTTATATAATCAGTGAAATTACTTCTGAAAACTATACCAACTTGAGACAGTGAGATGAAACATTGCTTATTGCTTTTTATAAAAAAATATATAAACTTTAAGGGGACTTTTAAAGGGAAATAACTACAAATATCTAAGATTTGTCATGAATCATTTGAGTTAATTATCTCTGTAATATTGCACACTAATACAATTTGATTGAACTTGGTGAAATAATGCATATTGACATGAAATGGCAACAATCAAAAGCAACAAACCACCTTTGGAGAAAATGTTTGAAAAAAATTGGCACTAACTGTAACGTTTCACGAAGACTGAGGGAAATCTAGGGTCGAAGGAGTTTTAATAAGAACAAAAGAAACAAAACCAAGGGCCATGCACTACACAGACTATACACAGAACGCTACAATACAACAAAGACGGGGAGAAATGCCTGAACTAAATACATGGACTAACAAGGTGAACAGAAACAGGTGGGGGCTAAACACTGATTAACTGAAATGAGAACAGGAAAGACCAAAAAAAGAACATGACAAACCAGGAATACACAGAAAAAAGAACATGACAAACCAAGAATACACAGAAAACACAGACCGGAAAAATCCTGTCCGGCCGGGACCGTGACATTAACTAAAACCTGCAACTGACATGTATTACATGAAATGGTATACAGTGGGTATAGAAACTCACCACCTCTTTTCAAAATGCTCATGTTTTGTTTTCTTTTGAATTACAAGCATATCAATTCTGTCAAATACTGCAAATATAAATCTGTCCCCATTCAAAAATAGTGAAGGATTATCTGGCTTATATAATCAGTGAAATTACTTCTGAAAACTATACCAACTTGAGACAGTGAGATGAAACATTGCTTATTGCTTTTTATAAAAAAATATATAAACTTTAAGGGGACTTTTAAAGGGAAATAACTACAAATATCTAAGATTTGTCATGAATCATTTGAGTTAATTATCTCTGTAATATTGCACACTAATACAATTTGATTGAACTTGGTGAAATAATGCATATTGACATGAAATGGCAACAATCAAAAGCAACAAACCACCTTTGGAGAAAATGTTTGAAAAAAATTGGCACTAACTGTAACGTTTCACGAAGACTGAGGGAAATCTAGGGTCGAAGGAGTTTTAATAAGAACAAAAGAAACAAAACCAAGGGCCATGCACTACACAGACTATACACAGAACGCTACAATACAACAAAGACGGGGAGAAATGCCTGAACTAAATACATGGACTAACAAGGTGAACAGAAACAGGTGGGGGCTAAACACTGATTAACTGAAATGAGAACAGGAAAGACCAAAAAAAGAACATGACAAACCAGGAATACACAGAAAAAAGAACATGACAAACCAAGAATACACAGAAAACACAGACCGGAAAAATCCTGTCCGGCCGGGACCGTGACATTAACTAAAACCTGCAACTGACATGTATTACATGAAATGGTATACAGTGGGTATAGAAACTCACCACCTCTTTTCAAAATGCTCATGTTTTGTTTTCTTACTGCCTGAAATGGAAACACAAAATCAGACTTTTTCCGGCTTTATTCACACAGTAACCAACAATAAACAAGTGAAAGAAAATCTTAAATATTGAGCTCTTTGGCCTGAATACCCAGCATCACATCTGCAGGGAATCAGACACCACTCATCACCAGGCCAATACCATCCCTATGATGAAGCACGATGGAGGCAGCATTATGCAGTGGGGATGTTTTACAGCAGCATGACTGGGAGACTAGTAAGTATCAAAAGAAAGCTGAATGGAGAAAGTGACAGACAAGTCTTTGAAGAAAACCTGGTCTACTGTAGAGCAATCAGTAGCTGGAGCAAAGGTTCGCCTTCAAAAAGGAAAACAAACAGTATCATACAGTAAAAACAACATAGGAGTGGCTTCAGGACAACTCTGTAAATATCCTTGGGTGGGCCAGGTTTGAATCTGAACAAACATCTCTGGAGAGACCTGAGAATGGATGTGCAGCAATTTTTCCCAACCAAACCTGAGGATTTGCAGAAAAGAATGAGACTGTAATCACGGACAAAAGTGTTTCAACAAAGGACTGAGAGAACGGGTGTGAATACTTTTATTTCTGTTTAATACTTTTTATGAAAATAAAAAAGTTTTTGCTTGCTCATTATGGGGTATTGTGTGTAGATGAATTAGGCAAAAAACTACTGAATTAATTTTAGCATGAGGCTGTAACAAAATTTCAATACTATCTGAATGCACTGAACAAATAAATGTAAATCTTGTTATTGTTTCTGAGTTTTTCCTTTAAGCAAGAATGGTTTCTTAACTGCAGTATGCCCTACAAGGCCATTTAATTCTTTCCTCTGAAGGTGCCTTAGGCAATTCACTCATTTGTGTAATATACCTTGTACAGGTCAGATGCATCAAATAAAACCACCCAACCAACTGAGTTGTTGATATTAGTACCAATTATGTTCCCATATATTAAATAAATGTTTACTTCATATTTCATAACACACAATCGGAAAACATTTAACTAAAAAAGTTGTACATTTAAAGAAAAAATAAACTGAGTCAATAAAATCAGACTGTCCACGTGCCCCAAATTGGAGAGGAAAAGGGGTAATACGAGGGATTCACCCAGATAAGGCTGGACTTTGCCATACAATTAGTGTTGTCAACAAATGAGTGTTCTTGGGAGCAGAGTACAAATAACAGTCCAGAGTGAAGAGAGCAGACCACTCATATATTAAATGACTTCCCTCCTTAAAGTCAAAATATAGCAGTGTCAAGGAACACTTCACACTTGAATACTGATGAGTATTGTGAAAACCGTGAAGATTTTTTCACAAAGCCACTTTGGTCCATGTGTATTAGATATGGTAGAACTCTATTCAATCTCCAGACTAAGGTTTTAGAAATAACTTGAGTGGGAAGAGAAATCAACTCTTCACATTTTGTTGGGGATTTACCATGCACATGCATAAAAGTGATTAAAGCATTCTTTAGAGGACAGGAAACAATCTTTCAGAAATAATTTCCCACACATATCCAAAAATTGTCCTTGCTAACTGTTTTTTTATTCAGTGGAAACTACATAATGAGATTTAAAGTGTAGAAATAATTTACATTACCACATGTAACATGGATTGAAGCAGTACTGTGTACTAATCAAAAGTCTGGATAAAATTGTTCCATCTCAATTGTTGCACACTTCACTCTGAGTTATTACAAGTCAGAATTCTATATTTATATTTATCTAGATGACTGAAGTGTTCTCTGAAATGCATTTGTAATAGGAAGATCACTAACAGCTCCAGGTAGTTCTTGTGATATGTGCTTTTTGTCACTGACCACACTCTCCTCATTAAATCACCGCTGTATAGCGCTCCCAACCCCATAGTGAAGCATCTGTGGTCTGTATTGATCACTATACCTAGTAGGACTCCTTGAAGCATGACAGAGAACAGCATCTGAAATGTAGGTGTTGAAATGGTCACATCCAAAACAGCCCCAGAGGATGTGACCACAGACCCCATTGACCCTCACCAGGCAGAGGCAGGTGTAGAAAATGGGCTAGGGTGGGGTGAAACATGTCTGCTCTTTCTATAGATATACACCAATTACAGACCCAGGAATGGAATGTGCTGAGATGGAGTTAGGGAGTTCTTCTCTGGGTTTACTTTAAAACCCTAATTTGCAATGGTGAGAGGTAATACAGAGAGGCTGAAAAGAAAAAATCTCCCCCAGAGGACAGATGCTGAGGCCACTGAGAGAGATTAAGTTATCCCCTGAAATGGGGGGGAACATTTGGAGCTGGCAAAAGAGAAACTGAGAGACCTTAGAACTGCAGTGAGGTGTGGACTTCTGGGGGGGACAGAGTTGAAAATGTGTACTCAGTTGATATTGCACCAGTTTCATTACTTGCATGAGTAAGACAAGGTCAGTTGAGCTCACCTTCCATATGCAAAACATTAGCTAACAAACATATTGACATGCTGACATTTTCTGCTACATCCAATGATTGCTCCAAAACCTGATCAGAGAGAAACACCAATACCATTGAATGCATGTACATTACCAGCACTAACTGCATGATATGAATTTTATACCTGAACACCAACCTACCTTGCTAAATCCAAGGTAAGCATTGGCTGGTCCATTTTCTCCAAGCCATGTGTGTTAGCTACATGATGAAACTAATTGCATTAAAAATGATGGCATTAGTACTTCATCATCGGAGATAAATGTGGGTGGTCAGCTAATTTCAGTCTTAAGTCACAAAAGACCCATTGCAATACATTTTGCATTGACTAAAAGTACAGACTCAGCCTCAAAATTGAATAGCATAAGCTGCAATCGGAGGAACAATAGGAAATGAATGTATCAACTTAAAAGATGGCATTTTTCACATCCTAGAGCTGTACTTTTTTATGCCTATATACGGATCGTTATAATACGTAAGCCTTAGCCCCACTAGGAGTCCTATGTGAGGCTATAAGCTAAACAGAGGAGGCAGTATATGATATTAAATACACAATATGGTGAAAAGTGTGACATTTAATAGCCATTGATAAGGAAAAACCTCAGGTAAAAATACACTTAAACAAATAATAATACACACAAATTATGTACTTACATAACAAACAGGTCTTTGAAAAAATCTTATGCCACTCTGGAATATTCTAATTTATTAAAGCCTCGTTTTCCCGAGAATTTGATTTTTATACATATTTGTAAAAAAATAACACTGTTATTGAAGTTAAAATATAAATATTGAACAATGAAAAGTAACAACTCAGCATTTTGTAAAAATCTGTTTATATTTTTCTGCATTTATATTCCCAATGTTTTTGACCAGATTCGCTACCCTGTGCCTAAAATGCACACCCAGACCATGACACTGTGCTTCACAAAATGCTGCAGACATACAGCTCTGGAAAAAATGAGGAGACTACTGCACCGTTTTCTTTCCTTTCCAAAAAAGTTGAAAAGGAAGGTTTTAAGTGAGGAACTTTTTTGGAAAGGAAAGAAAAAGGTGCAGTGGTATCTTAATTTTTTCTGGAGCTGTATACTGTCATCTTTGCTAACAAAATGTCAAATTTGGATTGCTCAATACGATCTTCTGCCACTGTTAGTCACTTCATGCTTTATGATCTTTTGTGTACTGCAATCCCTTCTGTGTTTTGCATTTCCAAACAAAGGTTTCTTAGCTGGAACATGCCCTGCAAGGCCATTTACAACTTGTTTTGACTGTACATCTTTGTGCAAGACTACTCTGTCAGATGAGTATGCCAAATAGTGAGCAAGCACTTAACTAGATTCTCTTCTGACCATTGTAGTATGATAGGGGGTAACCTGGACCAATTGCTCCGCTATTCCCATCTCCACATTGTGAGAACCTCCTATGGCTGCTCGCTGCGCTTCTGGGATCATATATAGTAGGGGCATACTTTAGCCTTCTTTCCTGGAACCATGTGGATATTGTATTCTGTATGGTGTTGGGTCCTGGCTATGTGGAGACTATGTCCCTGATCCGTTCCACCAGCTCCTTAACCTGTTGCTGCTGCTCAAAGACACCTCAGGACTGCCAACACCTGTGAATAGTGAGAGTGAAAATGCATGCCCCGAGCCTGCCTAGTATGCCGCCTTTTAAACAGCTTCATGTTAAAAAATGGTGCTGGCTTCCTGCGGACCGGCTGTTGCACCTTGTAGTTGACAGGGCCTACCTTCTTCTAATGCTTCATATGGTCCCTTCCAAGTGGCCAGAATCTTGTACACCAACACTTTGTCCTTTGGTTGAAACTCCTTGGGCTGAGTTCCTAGGTTGTACACCTATCTCTGCGCCCCCTGAGTTTGGGGCATTTGCACTCTCACCACAGGCTATATCCCCTTCATCACCTCCTAATGTTTAGAATTTTCAGACTGTAGTCAGGGCTAAGCTGCTGCTCCAATGCTTCCTTTGCAATATCCAGCAGTCCTCGTGGCAGTCTCCTGTACACCCTGCTGAATATGCAAGAGTGGAATTGTTCTAGTACATACAGTGAGGGAAAAAATAATTTGATCCCCTGCTGATTTTGTATGTTTGCCCACTGACAAAGAAATGATCAGTCTATAATTTTAATGGTAGGTTTATTTGAACAGTGAGAATAACATTAAAAAAAAGTAAAAAAAAAAATATATTGATTCATGTGAAATAAGTATTGAGTGAAATAGCTGAGATTAGGAGCACACTCTTAAATAAAGACACCTGTCCACAGAAGCAATCAATCAGATTCCAAACTTTCCACCATGGCCAAGACCAAAGAGCTGTCCAAGGATGTCAGGGACAAGATTGTAGACCTAGGCTGGAATGGGCTACAAGACCATCGCCAAGAAGCTTGGTGAGAAGGTGACAACAGTTGGTGGGCAAATGGTAGAAACACAAAAGAACAGTCAATCTCCCTCGGTCTGGGGCTCCATGCAAGATCTCACCTCGTGAAGTTGCAATGATCAGGAGAACGGTGAGGAATCAGCCAAGAACTACACTAGAGGAACAGAAGGGTTAAAATTAAGAGACCTCTGCAAATTGAACGCTTCTGTTCCTCAATCAAAACTTTCCTTTTCAACTTTTTGGGAAATTAAAGAAAAAGGTGGAGTGGTCTCTTAATTTTTTCCTGAGCTATATTTTTCAAGAAACAACATTTTTCAGTTTCAACATTTAATATGTTGTCTTTGTACTGTTTTCTATTGAAAATAGCATTTACATTGATTTGCACATAATCACATTTTGGTTTTCTTTACACAGCGTCCCAACTTTTTGGAATCGCTAAGATGCAGGGACCTTAAGAGACAAGAGCTGAATGCGGGTGACCATGCTGCCATTGTCCTGTTGGGCTTCTGCATTTTGTCCTTTTACTGAAACCATCGGATTTGCTCAGTCCGGTGAGAACATTTGTATGCTCTACAGATTGTCAAGCTGCTTTCAACACTGCCAAAGTACTCCTGCGTAGTACCCCTGTTCTTGCTGCTCCGGATTTCGAGCAACCTTTTAAACTTGAGGTAGATGCTAGTGCCAGAGGTGCTGGTGCAGTTCTGCTGAAGGCAGACCAAAGGAGAGTGGACCATCCTATTTTTCTGAAAAATGTAACAAGTGTCAGACTAACTATTCAACCATTGAACAAGAAGCTCTTGCTTTGTTGTTAGCTCTGCAGTACTTTGAAGTCTATGTTGGTTCCAGTGCACTGCCAGCGATAGTGTATACGGACCATAACCCCTTAGTTTTTCTCCACCGTATCTACAACCAGAACCAGCGCCTTATGTGTTGAGCACTTGTTGTGCACAATTATAATTTGGATATCCACCACAAAAAGGGGTCTGTACTGGCAGATGCATTGTCTCGTGTTTAGAGACGTATGATTTATTTTCTATCCTGTGTGGATGCCTTTGCACGTTGAATAGTGTTCTGTATACCTTTTGTCTTGTTCATTCATTCATTCATTCATTCATCTTCTTCCGCTTATCTGGGGCCAGGTCGCGGGGGCAGCAGTCTAAGCAGAGAGGCGTTCCCAGGCCAGCCGGGAGACATAGTCCCTCCAGCGTGTCCTAGGTCTTCCCTGGGGTCTCCTCCCGGTGGGACGGGCCCGGAACACCTTCCCAGGAAGGCGTCCAGGCGGCATCCTGAACAGATGCCCAAGCCACATCAGCTGACCCCTCTCGATGACCTCCTCCCGGGTGACCGAGCTTCTCACCCTATCTCTAAGGGATCGCCCAGCCACCCTGCAGAGAAAGCTCATTTCGGCCGCCTGTATCCAGGATCTTGTCCTTTCGGTCATGACCCAAAGCTCATGACCATAGGTGAGAGTAGGAACGTAGATTGACCGGTAAATCGAGAGATTCACCTTGCGGCTCAGCTCTTTCTTTACCACGACAGACCGATACATCGACCGCATTACTGCAGAAGCTGCACCGATCCGTCTGTCAATCTCCCGTTCCATCCTTCCCTCACTCGTGAACAAGACCCCTAGATACTTAAACTCCTCCACTTGAGGCAGGCACTCTCCACCAACCTGAAGTGTGCAAGCCACCCTTTGGCCTCGGATTTGGAGGTACTGATTTTCATCCCTACCGCTTCACACTTGGCTGCAAACCGTCCCATTGCATGCTGACAGTCCTGGTTTGAAGGGGCCAACACGACAACATCATCCGCAAAGAGCAGAGATGAAATCGTGTGGTCCCCAAACCTGACACCCTGCGGCCCCTGGCTGTGCCTAGAAATTTCTTCTCACAAAGGGCAGCCCTGCCGGAGTCCAACATGCACTTGGAACATGTCTGACTTACTGCCGGCAATGCGAACCAAGCTCCTGCTTCAGTCATACAGGGACCTTACAGCCCTTAGCAAAGGACCCAGGACCCCATACTCCCGAAGCACCCTCCACAGGATGCCGCGAGGGACACAGTCGAATGCCTTCTCCAAATCCACAAAACACATGTGGACTGGTTGGGCAAACTCCCATGAACCCTCCATCACCCTGTAGAGGGTATAGAGCTGGTCCAGTGTTCCACGGCCCGGACGAAAACCACACTGTACCTCCTGAATCCGGGGTTCTACTATCGGCTGTATTCTCCTCTCCAGTACCCTGGCATAGACTTTCCCGGGGAGGCTGAGAAGTGTGATCCCCCTGTAGTTGGAACACACCCTCCGGTCCCCCTTCTTAAAAAGAGGGACCACCACCCCGGTCTGCCATCCCAGAGGCACTGTCCCCGACCGCCACGCGATGCTGCAGAGGCGTGTCAACCAAGACAGTCCCACAACATCCAGAGACTTGAGGTACTCAGGCGGATCTCATCCACCCCTGGTGCCTTGCCACCGAGGAGTTTCTTGACTACCTCAGTGACTTCAGCCCGGGTGATGGACGAGTCCACCTCTGACTAATTCCATCTTTGACTCATCTCTCCAGAGCAAATTGTTCCTGTAGTTTTGGTCTTTACTCAATTGTGTGTTTTTGAGAGTAGCTGCTTCCTTCCTGATCTTCCATGAAGACCAAGTTTGTCCAGTCTCTTTCTGACAGTTACCTCATGCAATTGCATGGCTAAAGAGGCCTGTATATACCTTTATGTTCTTAAAGACTTTTATGAGCATATTTCAGTCAGGTCTTCGGCTGCATTTGGGTCAGACGACTGTTCCATGTAGATTGTCAGTAGTCTCAAAATTACTCTATTGGCAGATGAGATGTGTACCATTATGTACTTAGAAATGTATTGGAAATGGCTTTGTAACCCCTTCCCAGTCTTATGGGCAGGGCTGTAAGAACGCTGGAAGAAGTGTGTAAGATTCACAGGGCACTGGCTTGGCAGGGCCCACTGTTTGTAATAATATCAATGTTGTCTGTGAGGGGCCCCAGGCATATATCTTCAGGGGGACCAGAATTTCTGACGACAGCCCTGCTCATGGGCATCAATAATTTATTTTCTGTGGGCTTTGAATCGATATTTTGATATCATGACGTTATCTCACACCGATATGGTTAAGACTAAACCAAACCAAGTTTCTAATATTTGTGGAAGGCTGTTCCCTCCCAAGATACACTCTAATGATTCTAAAACATCCTATTTTGGTGCATCTGATACAAATTTTCCTTTGCAGAGGGTGTACTTTGTCACATGAATGTATGTTTTAGCAGGTGCAAAACTGCCACCAAGAGGGCCTTGAGGACTGGAGTTGCTCAACTAGGTCATATCAACCATTTATAGATAAATATTATTATTTCTGACAGAGATAAATACATAACAAGCTCACGTTATACCTTTCAGTAGCTAAACATTGACAAACCACTTTGATGACCTGAGCTAGCAGTTACACTGTAGTGTTACATTTAATTGCCATGATTGCTTATGCAATGGCAGTCTAGTCAGAGAGTTCCTGTACATTTTGTAAATATTTGTCAGAATAAATCGTTTTTATAGCATTGTCTTTGGATTTCAACAATCGATAATAAGATATGTAATTTGAACTTAAAAGGAATTGGCCCTGCATACGCGGATCAAAACAAGAGTCCCCTAAACTGTAAGCTTTGAGTCTCCTCAAACTTTCTTTAGTTCAGAGAAATGGCAACTAATTGGAATAGCAGACCATCCACACAGAGACCTTAGCTGCCACTGGAAAGGCTCACTTGTCGTTATTAATGGTGTGGCTGCTGATGGATGAATTCTGAAGTGTACAAAAACATATTTTCTGCTCTGATCCTACTGAATGCTTCAAAACCATTGGAGGGCACTTCACTGCAGGACAATGCTCCCAAACGTACTGTTAAAGCAACCAAGGAGTTTTTCGATTTTGTTAGTCCCCTTAAAATTGAGGAAATACTGTACACTGAAATGGGCTGAATTCCTACACAGTTCATTGTGTACAGACGTAACACCCCTGAAATCAAAGCTGAAAGTGTGATATTTCTTCTTAGTCATTGTTTATTTTCAAATCCAATGTGGTGGTGTACGGAGTCAAAACAATAAGCCAAATATTTAAGGACAACACTGTACTTTGTTACATATGCAAGTAAGTTAAATGGACAGTACATGGTTCATACAGACCTGTCACATTTCAAGCACTTAATTAGAATATAAGGACCTTACTTTTATCTTGAATTGTTGCACTATAAAATTACCTCTATACAGGCAACAATAAGATGCAAATGTGTTTTCCCCTTAACTTTCTGCACAATCCATAGATGGAGGTGGTAATGCATGGAGAGTTACAGGTTCTAAAAATGCATAGATCGCTGTATTAGTTTTTAATTATATTGTTTAATACAACAGAGAAAAACAAAACACAAGCCGGTTTTTATGCAATGTTCACAAACAAGAAAATGCTAATAGTTTACCTCTATTTCATGTGCAGCACCAGATAGAAATTGAGATGGAGAAAGCGGGATTGCTTTGCAAAGGTTTGGCTGGAATTATGAGGCACCTCTTGCTGATCCTCCCCAGCCTTTTGCTTTTTAGCACATAAATATATTTGGTTATTGACATTTTTTATAGCTAGCTAGATTGCTGGTAAATGTTAATTGCCTGAGACTGAGACACAGTCAACAGGTTGTAAACTTAAATGCACATGGGCAGAATGATGTGACAAACATTAACTCTGTTCAGTGTCAGACATTCTCAGAGATTTAATAAGACAGGCATTTATTTTTTATTTGTTGTCAAAACAAATTACCCAATACAACTGCATTGTTGTCTCGTGTTTATACATTCTAAATAATCAACAAAAATAAAGCTCAGATGAAAAAAAAAACTCTATATCAATATCTCTTTACATACTGTATATACATTAATGACCTTAATGGTTCAGTGAAGAGAGTATAGCAACAATCTTTGGCTGTCCCCAAAACATTTTTGTTAGGAAGGAATTGGTTCAGGTTTTTACTGCATCATCATTTTATCATATTTTTGAAGGATTCATTTAGAGAATACCATAGTTGCTAATCTGTGAAAAATATGGCCTGAACTGCTTTACCTGACACTGGCCTGATTTTACATACACTCACCTCACTGAGGGAGAGACTACAGCAATGCTTGAAAAGAGCCATCGAAGGACACTGGGCTGTACGGTTGTTTTATTGCCATTGTTGTGGAAATTCTTGAACTGATGTATACTTGGTCCTATACATGTATAAATGGGTTACTAGTTAAAGGTACTGAGTCCCCATGTTTGGATGAGAAAAGGAATGTAGGAGAGGGGGATCTGGTATTTGCCTAGGGGGCATCATTGACTGGTATCTGCAGATTAAAGGGTTACTTGTAAATCTGCACATCTGTATAACTAATCAGGGCATCTATTGTCTGTCCGGATTCTGTTAGAGCTCTTTAGAGTTCAAGAGGTTACCCATGTGGGGGAGGACAGCTTGCCCCTTGTGTGAAGCCTAGGTATTGACAGAACAAAGGGAATATGTTTTATTGACAAGACAGATGGGCAGCAACTTACCACACCCCTTTTAACTGTAATAAATACTAACTGTTCATGTATCTACTTTAGAGGACTTTAGGATGATTATGTTTATAAACGTTTGACGCGTCTCTCTATTTGTAAATAAACATAATTATGCCCAGAGAATTTTGTCTCTGTTCTTCCTCCTTTAAGAGTTCTGATCGATGAAATTGCCATCACAGCATGCAGCAAGAACACTCTCTAGCAATTCACTGTATCACAGCTGTTGTCATGATGACTAACAATATTACTATAACTTCTCATGTAGTGTTTTATACTTGGCTATTTTGTAAGAGGTTCAATTTGCAGTTAATACATTACTTTTTAGTCAGTAACACACAAACCCACTGATGTATTATAAAACGTTCATAATAAATGAGTTTAGTCCAATTCTGTATTCAGTCATTTATCCTCAGAAGCCAGTACAGTATATGGTTGTTCTACTGTATGCAATCGTTACGCAATTGTGAACAAACTATGTTCAGCCTTTAAATAAGGTTATTTATTCTTTGAGGGGGTGGATCAGTTTAACCCGTGCCAATTGAGATCATCCTACAACAATTCTTGCATAACTTCTTGCATAATCCTACTTTTACTTATTGACATATTTTCCTGTTTTATCTTTTCCCCACAAAAACCCAGCAACCATAACAAACGTATTCATTTTGTTCCTCATTTAAAAACATATTTTTCTCTCTGTTTAATAGTTTTCAGTTTTCACACCTATCCTGTTCCACCCAACTGGAGTGGATATACTCACTGATATGATGTGCATAGTCAACTTATTCTTAACTCCAACCCTCTAATGTACAGAGATTAGCACACTTTGTTCCCTGTCAAAATACAGCTCCTGAAAAATATATGAATTTTAACCCTTCTGTTCCTCACTCAAAACTTTCCTTTTCGCATTTTTTGGAAAGGAAAGAAAATGGTGCTGTGGTTTCTTAATTTTTCTGGAGCTGTATATACTTCCCTTCTATTGTGGCTTCAGCCTCAAATGTCTTCAACCTCCCTATCTTTATCAAATCTCCAGACACTTCCTCCAAAATTTTAATAATTCCCCAGACCCTGTTCCCCCACCAGTATAATCTGCAGGCACAACCACACAATTACATTGTTTAATGTTGGATTTGACTCCAGAAAGCTAAACCACTCCATGGCTGTCATTGTCGGATTTGACTCCAGAAATTTGCAACCAAAGAATATTACCAGAATACATGATCAGAAGATTCTGTTCATGAGTCTGTACAGTCCAAACTGTTCAACACCCCACATGCTGAACATTCTTTTTGTAGTGAGTATTCTATATAGTATCCTACACTGAAATGCAAAGATGTCTTTTTTTTGCCGTTTGTTTTATATTAGATCATGGACCCGGTGCCCTGGAATTGGAACATCAAAGCTCTATTCCCAGTTGAGTTGAATTTTATATATGGCATTGCTGTCAAATTCTGAAGACAGAATATACACAAACCTGTGTAAAGAGAGGGACTAGCTAGTGGAGTAGAACAGTTAGAAAAATAAAGTGAAAACTGCACATGCTAAGAACCCTGCTGCAATCATTGTCTACCATTGTTTCAAAAGTATAGCTGTCTTTGTCACGGATCATTACCAGCTAACAGTCTTCTATATCTCAGTAAAACATGACACTTACATGGTTGTGGGTTCGATGCCCATGAGGGGGGCAGTAAAAAAAAATATGTGAGTGGAAAAATGTATGCTCTCACCACTGTAAATTACTTGAGATTAAAAAAACTCCCAGAGAAAATAGATTCTATCATGCTTCAGTAAAAAACGTCGCAAAGAAAGCAAATCACAGTTGTTTAAAGCAGCCCAGGGGTTGTGTAAGACTGGGCCTGGTGTTGTCAGTTCCTTCCACAATAACCTTTAATGTTGCTCTAATGCGCTGGTGACCTTGTGAAGTGTCTGCCAATCTGTGTCAATGCCAGCGGCAACCACCAGGGGCAGTATGTCTTCCTTGGTTAGGCCACTACAGCGCTGCTCAGTGTCAGAAGAGATCGAGGTTCCCCGTCACTGCTGGTCAACATACAGATGTGATGAGCCAGTCTGGAATGGGATGTTGTCTCATTAGCATTCGCAGTTCCTTTTTTGCAGGAGGGGGGTTGTATCTGTCTACTACAGCCATTCATCCCTCTTTTGTTAAATTAATCTCTACTTCCCTCACCACGCACACATTTCTCCACCCCTCACTGCACTCATTACCCATCCATGCATTCTGTTCTAGGTACCTACCTTCCTTCTTCCATCCTTCCATATTTCACTTTCCCTGAAAGATTGATGGATACAGGTATTTCTTGTCTAAAAATACCAATGAAAAAAGTGGTTCCTAAGTCGTTTGAGAGGACACTGTCTACTGCTCAACCGCCCCTGGTTTCACCCAGGCCCAGTAGTTTAACTGTCATGGTCATAAACCTCTGGGGAGGGATGTTGTTGATGTGATATCTTCAGATGAAACTTTTATGATGGGGCTGGGTGTCAAAGCCATCCCTTTCCTCTCTTCCTCTGACCTCCTCCTCCACAGTCTTGGCGGGAAGCACAATGCTGATTTATCTAAACTAAAATCCAATGTAGTGCGCCAGCGAGGTAAATCATGCTGTAGTTTTTATCTCCCTGTCATTACATTGTGGCAGATGTATAATGATGCATTATAATGATAAATCTGCAATGAAAACAATGACTTAAGGCGGATTTAGAGCAGCAATGATAAGGAAAGGGGTGGAAAGAAAGACAAACAGAGAGATAAAGAAAGAGCATCAGCTGTACAAAACATGTAGGTTGTAATAGGTGTGTTGGGTCTTTGTCTCTAGCCATTCATTTTTGTGTCATTGTCTCATGACATCAATGACAACACAATGTGACCCTCTGAATTCCTAGGCTTATGAAGGGATTGAGCTGCTATGTTGACAACCTTGGGGAGTTGTGATCCAAAGCCCTCCCTAAATCTTACTAAAGACCCAAAAATAGCTCAGTGACTGCACTGTGCAGCCCGCAGTACCACATGCCCTGTGAAATGATAAGAGACTGAATAGATTATTTAATGCAGCTCCATACATATGTATATGAAGGTCCTATGATGTGTAGATCAAAACGATAGGCTGGTTTCATTACTTACACCAGCCCTGAACGAGAGAGTGTCTTACCTAGAGGTGTTTCACTGATCTATTTGTGTTTCTGATATGATAATGGGTTTCTGATTCACATGTAAATACATCAGCCCAACGGTACCCTGTTCAGGGTGTCAGAAGAAAGGCCTTATCCTTCCAAGCCAACCCAAAAATGCATAACCCATAAGATGTGCCAACAGCAAATTAAGAACATTAATCAGGACGAGAAGAGGACGAGCGGTCATTTGGACAAAGTCACGGACAGACTAAGAGGCAACACTTTAGGTGTTGTTGTAGTAAGGTCAAAACCTGTTATCAGAATAGATTCCATTGTATGGTACTGATATGTCAGGAGTATTGAGTGTTTGCATGCCTCCTGACACGCAAACAACAGGTCGTTACTGCAAAAAGAGAATTTATCCACAATAACTTGTTGACCTTGTTGAATAATAAAAAAAGCGATTGTACAACCAATCTATATCATTTCATTTCTATTAACCAAGGTTTTTTTACAACCCTGTTTGCCAACAATTTGGAAGCTGTGTAAAATGCTAATAAAAACAGAATGCAATGATGTAGAAATCATATATCCCTATAATTAATTAAAAATAATACAAAGAAAACATACCAAATGTTGAAACAGAGAAGTTATTTTTGGAAAAAGCCCATTTTGAATTTGATGCCATAAACACGTTTCAAAAAAGTTGGCAGAGGGGTATGTTTACCATTGTGTTGCAACACCTCTTTTAACATTACTCTGTAAACCTTTGGGAAATGAGGAAACCAATTGTTGTAGTTTTGAAAGTGGAATATTGTCCCATTCTTACTTGATATAGGATTGCAGCTGCTCAACAGTTCGGGGTCTCAATGGGTGACAGGTCTGGACTGCAGGCAGGCCAGTTTATCACCCGGACTCTTTTACTAGAGAGCCCTGCTGTTCTGAAATGTGTAGGATGTGGTTTGGCATTGTCCTGCTGAAATGAGCAAGGCCTTCCCTGAAAAATACATAATCTGGATGGCAGCATATGTTGCGATGATAACAAGCCGGATGGACATTCTCCTCTTTAGCCTGTAGGACGCGTTGTCCATTAATCCCGAATATCTAAAATGTTGATTCGGCAGACCAGTTTTCCACTTAGCCTCAGTCAATTATAAATTAACTTTTTATTGGATGTTGTTTATGTATGGATTTTTCTTTGCATGGTAGAGTTTTAACTTGTATTTGTGGATGCTGCAACGTATTGTGTTCACACAATGGTTTTCGGATGTGTTCCTGAGCCCATGCAGTGATGTCCACTACAGAATCGTGTCTGTTTTAAATGCAGTGCCACCTGAGGGCCCAAAGATCACAGCCATCCAATATTGGTTCTCGGCATCATCCATTGCATACAGAGATTACTCCAGATTCTCTGAATCTTTTAACAATATTGTGCACTGTAGATGATGAAATCCTCAAACTCTATGCAATTTTACGTTGTGATACTGTACATTGTTCTTGAATTGTGGCACTATTTGCCTGCTCAGTCTTTCACAGAGTGGCGAACCCCTCTCATCTTCACTTTTGACAGACCCATCCTTTTGGAATTATATTTTAATACCCAATCATGTTACTGACCTCTTGCCAACTGACCTAATTAGTTGTGTGGTATTCCACCAGGTTTAGTTTTTTTACCATTACACAACATTTACAGTCTTTTGGTGCCTCTGTCCCTGCTTTTTTTTAGGTGTGTTGCTGGCATCAAATTTAAAGTGAACATGAGTTTTTGAAGAGACAATAAAACATTTCAGTTTCAACATTTTGTATGTTGTCTTGGTACTATTTTCTATTGAATATAGGGTTTAAATTATTTGCATTTCACACAGCGTCCCAACTTTTTGGAAACGGGTTTGTAAAATGATGGGCATCTCATAGTTCTAGATTCATAGTGTTTAGATTCATTCAGATGGCTGTTGTTCTGGCTCATTTTAAAAGGTTCATCACTGCCATCACCTTATGAGACATCTGTCAAATTACTTCAATTGGGCAACCTGACAGATTTATTAAAGAAGTTCTGCCTAGTTTATGACATTCATTATATAAGCTAATTCAATCAGTTACTTTCAGATACATCTAAAATCGAAAAAGCTAACTTGTCTTGAAGGTCTTCACATCAACAGCTAGGAAATCGAGACCGACATGACGTGTGTGTGTGTGTGTGTTACGTCATTCTAAATTACAATCCTAATATCTCAGCTATTAATACTCAGTAGTTGTTGTAGACTAGTCAAGGGCATCTGTTTGTCTTCACAGCAACATAACATTTTGACTCAAAGCACAGCCACTAATGGCTTATGGAGTATATGCTTAATTAAACATTACAGCATCAATAAATGTTGCATAGGATTTACCTGATAGTGCTTCATAAATACCGCATGTTAGTGTGCTACCTATTCTTGCCCCACCCAGTCACACACACACACACACAAGCATGCACAAATATTATGCACACACAGACAAACTATTTGAAGTGTGTTAATCAATTCCATACCCAGTGTAAGGGAATTACATAAATTGACATTTAATTATTTCAATTCCCTAAATTGACTTTCAAACATGCTAATTAGCGAGCACTTCATACCCTACACTCTGGCAGCAGATGTGTGCTTGTGTCAGCCAATTTGAAGAACCAGTAATTACCAATGCATTTGCATTAATGTTCAGAATAACCCTCTTTTCCCCTTCGTCCTTCCCCCTCCTCTCAAACCATCTCCCTTACTGAATGTTTTACATTATCTACCTGGGTTTCAGACTACTTTGCAAGTGGTCAAACACCTATTGTGGATGTTGAGAGGATGCTATTGCAATTATTTAAAAAAATGTCCCCTTTTAAAGGAGCAATAGCTTTAAGCTGTGTTCGTCACCATGTGAGCAGTGCAAATAAGTAAATACAATTGAAAACAAAGAAATTGTACAATGAAGTCAAAGCATAGCCATTATGACAGAGATCAAAACATATTGATATTGATTTGTATAAATATTGCCTTCTTGCATTTAACAGCATATATTGCTCTTGAGGGTAATTTACTTAGTAGGTGATGTCAGAGGTCAGGGATAATAGATGTTTCCCACCACTAATTTCGAATCGGGGCTCTGTTCAGGTGGACTCCAAGTCTTATGTGATAAATGACCACTCCCCACTTACATATGAATGCATCATAAATGTCCCTTCGGACAGGATGTTGGAATGGCACCACTGACATGAATAAAACATTGTGAGCATTACGAAAGCTCAGAATGAGACAAAGGTTTAATTGAAACAAATCTGCCCTTTTGGACGCAGCACGAAGCAATAATTATTAACAGTACTGTGAAAACCTCAGGTAGTCGAAGTAAAACCTCAGCTTTCAGAAAAACCGATTATGTGCGGGACTCTAGAAAAAGGTTGATTGAATCTGGCTCAAAGTGTTGGTGTTGCTGCCATTGATGTATCCATTACATCAGTTCAGTTGTAATGTGTTGATTTATCCTTCCCCCAGGATATATGGCATCACTACATAAACCCCATTTTTCAAATGCCAGAAAGCAATCACAGGAGCATGTAACCTAAACCCCTGCGGTTGGCTTGTGCATGGATGGGCTACTCCGCCAGTCCCCCTCTCACTCTTTTCCACTGGAGAGTCTGTGAGTGACATGGAGAGGGCTATGACTACTTTTCAGGCACGGTTCTCTAAGGCAGCGCCTAGCATTTTTCCGAAGGGTCCTTTTATTTACATTTTATTTTAACTGTTTTACGTTTTTTGTTTTGTTTGAGATTATTAAACAAACCACCAGCTTTTGTAATGTGTCACATTGAGTAATGTGTCACAAGGATATGGGTGGAAGAAGAAACAAGCAATTTCAGTGTGCCTTAAGAAGTTGCTCTGCAAATTCAATGACTGTGAGAAGGATTAATATTTATAATGGTAACTCCACGCCCATTTCTTTGATGGTTATATTGGCAATCTTTGGGATTGAATATGGACCCTCTCAGCTGCAGTCTACGTTTTACGCCCAACCGCCATCCCTAATGCACTAGCAAGATTCTAATACCCTGTTGCCCCTTGTTATGACACCATTCATCCACATTCTATGAACATGGGACTGACGCAATCTCACTGCTATATCTTTGACATTCCATCGCATCAGTCCCCAGGACAAAACAGTGGAAGTCACAGCAGAGGCCTGGAACTGCAAGTTAAGTAATTTGTCATCCTCACTCAGCCCACTAGGTGTCCAGTCATCGCTGTATTATGGCCAGTCATGAAATAACAAGGACAAGTAATAACAAGGTTGTATTGTTGCACACTCTTCTGTAAGATGGTCTCTTTTTTTTTCTGTATACGTTTTACACATGACTTTTACTTAACCTTGTTTGATATGTCAGTCTACAACTGGAGTGTCTTTGTCAATAGTTGGGTTTCAACTAGAAAAATTATATGGGAGCAAAATTGTTCCAGGTCCCACTGGTTGCAAATGAGCATATCTGATCCAAACTAAGTAAAACAAGCATTCCCAGCCAATGCACGCTGGTGTTTTACCCGTGAAACAGCTGGATGAGTTATGTCCGATAAACATGTTGACTCAATTTTGACCAATAGCCAAACAAATTAATAACAAAACTAAATAGAGTAAACAGAAAGTAAAGTATGCACTGACATCAATGAAGATGCAAGACTGACAGTACCTGACATACAAATAGGTCTGGAAGTATTTGGACAGTGACAGAATTTTTATAATTTTGTCTCTGTATGCCACCACAATGGATTTGAAATCAAACAACCGAGATGCAATTTCAATGCAGAATTTCAGCTTTCATTTATGGGGTTGATAAAATTATTGTATGAAATGTTTAGCAATTTAAATCATTTTCATACACAGTCCCCTTATTTTAGGGGCTCAAATGTAATTGGACAAATTAACCCAATCGTAAATAAAATGTAAAATTTTAATACTTTGTTGAGAAAGCTTTGCAGGTGATGACTGCTTGAAGTCTGGGGCATGGACATCACCAAACTCTGGATTTCCTTCTTTATGATGCTTTGCGAGGCTTTTACTGCAGCTGTCTTCAGTTGTTGTTTGTTCGTGGGCCTTTCTGCCTTAAGTTTTAAGTTTTGTCTTCAGCAAGTGAAATGCATGCTTGATTGGGTTGAGATCAGGTGATAGACTCGGCCATTGCAGAATAATCCACTATGCCATAAACTCCTGGATTGCTTTTGCAGTATGTTTTGGGTCATTGTTCATCTGTAACGTGAAGCACCGTCCAATTAACTTTGCTGAATTGGGCTGAATCTGAGCAGACATATACAGTGGGGAGAACAATTATTTGATACACTGACAATTTTGCAGGTTTTCACACTTACAAAGCATGTAGAAGTCTGTCATTTTTATCATAGGCACTCTTCAACTCCTCAATCCAGAAAATCACACTGTATGATTTGTAAGTAATTGATTTGCATTGTATTGCATGACATAAGTATTTGATACATCAGAAAAGCAGAACTTAATATTTGGTACAGAAACCTTTGTTTGCAATTACAGAGATCATATGTTTCCTGTTGTTCTTGACCAGGTTTGCACACACTGCAGCTGGGATTTTGACCCACTCCTCCATACAGACCTTCTCCAGAACCTTCAGGTTTCGGGGCTGTCGCTGGGCAATACGGATTTTCAGCTCCCTCCAAAGATTTTCTATTGGGTTCAGGTCTGGAGACTGGCTAGGCCACTCTAGGACCTTGAGATGCTTCTTACGAAGCCACTCCTTAGTTGCCCTGGCTGTGTGTTTCGGGTGGTTGTCATGCTGGAAGACCCAGCCACAACCCATCTTCAATGCTCTTACTGAGGGAAGGAGGTTGTTGGCCAGATCTCGCGATACATGGCCCCATCCATCCTCCCCTCACTACGGTGCAGTCATCCTGTCCCCTTTGCAGAAAAGCATCCCCAAAGAATGATGTTTCCACCTCCATGCTTCACGGTTGGGATGGTGTTCTTGGGGTTGTACTCATCCATCTTATTCCTCCAAACACGGCGAGTGGAGTTTAAACCAAAAAGCTCTATTTTTGTCTCATCAGACCACATGACCTTCTCTGTTGCCTACTCACCAAGCTGCTTGCCTATTGTCCTGTAGCCCATCCCAGCCTTGTGCAGGTCAACAATGTTATCCCTGATGTCCTTACACAGCTCTCTGGTCTTGGCCATTGTGGAGAGGTTGGAGTCTTTTTGATTTAGTGTGTGGACAGGTGTCTTTTATACAGGTAACAAGTTCAAACAAGTGCAGTTAATACAGGTAATGAGTGGGGAACAGGAGGACTTCTTAAAGAAAAACTAACAGGTCTGTGAGAGCCGGAATTCTTACTGGTTGGTAGGTGATCAAATACTTATGTCATGCAATAAAATGCGAATTAATAAAAAATCATACAAAGCGATTTTCTGGATTTTTGTTTTAGATTCCGTCTCTCACAGTTGAAGTGTACCTATGATAAGAATTACAGATCTCTACATGCTTTGTAAGTAGGAAAACCTGCAAAATCGTTAGTTTATCAGATACTTGTTCTCCCCACTGTACATATATACATATACATAAATATATACACACACACTTCAGAATTAATCCGGCTGCTTCTGTCTGTCACACCATCAATAAACACTTGTGACCCAGTGCCACTGGTAGCCTGCATGCCCATGCCATCACACTGCCTCCACTGTGTTTTACAGATGATGTGGTATGCTTCGGATCATGAGCCATTCCAAGTCTTCTTCATACTTTTTTCTTCCCATCATTATGGTACATGTTGATCTGCTGTTGCAGAACTGGACTGGCTTTTTTAGATGTTTTTTGGCAGTCTAATCTGGCCTTTCTATTCTTGAGGCTTAGGAATGGTTTGCACCTTATGGTGAACCCTCTGTATTTGCTCTTGTGAAGCCTTCTCTTTAGGGCAGACTTGGATAATAATATGCCTAACTCCTGGTGAGAGTTCTTCACTTGGCTGGATGTTGTGAAAGGGTTTTTCTTTACCATGTAAATTATCTTTCTTTACTTTCTTTCTTTATGCTACACCTGAAATCAACTCCTGACCTTTTACCTGCTTAAAGGAAAATCAAAAAGGAACAGGCCACACCTGTTCATGAAACAGCTTTTGAGTCAACTGTCCAATTACATTTGGTCCTTTGAAAATGTGCGGGCTACATATTAAAGAGCTGTAATTCCTAAAACCCTTCCTCCTATTTGGCTGTGAATACCCCTCAAATTAAAATTAAAGCTGAGGGGCTGCAGTTTAATCCCATATTCATTATTTAACTGTAACTTGAATATATTTTGGTAAACAACCAAAATAACAGAACTTCGGTGTCCAACTATTTCCAGACCTAACTGTACATGTTTAAAACCTCATCTAAACTAAGTGATATTGTACATTTTTGCTTTAGAAAGTTTTTGATTCACTGCATAAAAAGGCCTGTTTCAGAGTGTCCATACAAGTAGAAGGCCAGTACGAAGAAGATTTTAACCAGTTGTAACAAGTCAAGTCTGGACATTTCTGAAATCTCCTGGATCTTTGTACATGCAAATGAGCTATTAACACTTTTCTTTTGTCCTCATTCTAATTTCAACAGTAACACTCAGCAGGTAACTTAAAGTAAAAACAAGCAGTATACTTGTTTTATTTTTGAACCACATTTGTACTTTAGAACACAAACTAGTATTGAAATAGTTTAGTGAGTTTAAATGGACCCACCTACTTAAAAGTATTGTGTACTTAGATATGTATATAATATTTGAAATATGTTCTGAGACCTTTATAAAAGACATTCCTACAAACAAATGTTTCATATCAACAAAGTCAGTTGGCCAAACCATGCTCTTATTAACCTCTTGTTGAAGGTTTGCGAAAACTGAAACACTTGAGTGACTTCTCCAGTCCTGCTGCAAATTACATAAAAGGTGTAAAATAGATCACACACCCTGCTTTCCGATATAACTTTTGCTATGCTGAATGTCTTTATCCTAGACAATCGGATGCTCCTATTTTTGAGGTCTCTGCACAGAGTTTGTGTTGTTTTGATGGTCAGTGAGGTTCATGGATGAAGGTGGGTTAGGGTTAATAACCCTCTCCGTCAAAGAAAACCTGGAGTGAGGTTGTGACGATTGTCAATGACCAATGAAATGAATAAGATTGGACATCTACTATTCCACGTCTTTTTAAACTCAACACAACAATTCACTAAGTTATTATACATTTGTTTTACTGGTGTTCCTTTTAACAAAATCTAACCTTTCGGTACATCATGGACAATGCATTCTGGTCATTCTAGCTAGCCAGTTACTGCATGTAGTTAAATACCTGGCCGCAATTTTATGCGCAGTGTAGCTAGACAAATAACCCTAGTAAAACACATAATCACAGTATCTAGTTATATACATTGGTTAACACCTTGTTGCTGATTTTAATGTATTGCTTTACCCCATTTGTTGATCATGTACATCATCTGCGATAGAGGTTTCACAACGCTGCTTAAAAACACGCAATATTTTATATTTCATCTCTAACATTTAATTAAACATTTGTAAGATGCACTTCTCAGCTGCAGCTGCAATCCGTTTTTGGAAGGAAAGGGAGAAACATTGTATTTTGGACAACCTGGACAGAATAAAGGGGACATCATAAAGCACATATGGCACAGCCAGAGAAAAGTCAGTTTATAAATACGTTTTCAGATTATTTTTATTCCTCTAGGATCTGTTTTATGTTGATTTGATTTCTATTTCTCATTACAGGGTATCTACCCAAAGTAGAGTCTGAAATGGGCACATTATTCAGGACCATACCCCCGCCATTCATCTCCTTACATCTGGATGTACGGAGTATATTGAAGCTTAGGCAAACATTCCAACTGGCTTTAAGACCTTTCTGTACAATCTGAAAGCCATTAGACTGCCTGTGCACACAAACAGTCCCTTTTTTAAGTCTCTCCATTTTATGATATTTGCCCAGATTTTAAATTTGTATTCCCTTTATTAGTGTGCAGTTATTTTGTAGTCATTACTTTGTATCTTTGGTTATTTGTTTTTAGTCTTTCTATTGCTAATTTCCTATTTTCAGTGTGTTATTGCCGTTATTACTATAGGTGACATTTTCTTGTTATTCTGTTAATTTGATTGATTCACTTGTACTAGTTATTTTCTATGGTAGCATTGTTATGACTGCATTTTCACTTTGACATCAACTGTTTGCCCTATCTTTAACCGCAATTTTGTTTTTATACAAGTAACATGTATTTTTGTTTCCTGCATGAATTGTTTTTCTATTTCAGAGAACATTCTGTTGTTGCATTGCTCTCCAAACCTGTTTACACCTTACTTGAAGAATTGTACATCTGTTTATTTGTATTATTGTACATATTCATGGTGAAAAACTGTATATAGAGCCCTTAAAAAAAAGCAAATTACCGGTATACACCGTGGATGTATAATCATTCGTGGGGTGAACAGCAAGAGGGGTAATGGGGGACACCGGTAAATCTGCTGTATGATGTCCTGTCTTTTGATTGGTGGACACATTAAAAGTGAAGCGAGGGTTGCAGCAATGGTGAGATGTGTGTTGCAATTATGTTCTAATGTCCAGTGAAGGGGTCTCCTAAACTGTAGGGAGGAGTAGGAGAACAGCCCATACTGCAGCTTTTGATGGTCAGGAGTCTAACTGCCCTTGAATGTTTACAGTTTCTTTGCTGTTCCTCTTAGTGAAGAGTTGCAACATGGACCAGCTTTGGAGTGTTGAGTAATTAAAGACTATAGTGTTCACGACTAGCCTGGAATTGGTAACATTCGTAAGACCTGTAAAGATGACTAAGGCTAGGAAACTGGAATTTGATGCAGTGTATACTAACCAGGAATAGCATCCATAGTACAACACCGTTTCCAGAAAAGTTGGGACAATGTGTAAAATGGAAATAAAAAGAATACAATGATGTGCAAATCATTCAAATCCTAGATTGAATAGACAATAGTACAAAGACAACATATCATTTTGAAAACTGAGAAATGTTATTGTTTCTTGAAAAATATATGCCAACTTTTAATTTTATGCCAGCAACACATTTAAAAAAAGTTGAGACAGAGGCAACAAAAGACTGGAAATGTTTTTATAACACTAAAAATCAAAACCTGGTGGAATATCAAACAACTAAGGTAAATTGGCAACAGGTCAGTAACATTATTAGGTACTAAAAAATATAATTCCATAGAGGCTGGGTCTGTCAGAAATGAGGATGGGGCGGGATTCACCACTCTGTGAAAGACTGTGAGGGCAAATAGTGCCTCAATTTAAGAATACTGTTTTTCAATGAAAAACTGCAAAGAGTTTGGGGATCTCTTTATCTATGGTACATGATATCATTAACTTTTTAGAAACAGCGTTCTATTATAATTCAATAAACCATATTACTGATGGTACTAGATACCAAAAAATAACTGTGGTAGTTAAACCGCTTGACAATTAAACTCAAGAAACTCTGTATCCACTCATTTGATTTTTTTCAGAATTCATCTCAGATTCATAGACTGGTTTCCCCTGGCTGGCTGGCCCTACTGGAACTCCTGTCACCCTTTGATCCTGCTATGACATGATGAGCATAATGTTTCATAACCTTCTGAGTATCATGACAGTGAAGCCTGTAGAGGTTTATTATAGTAGAAAAAAAGTTTAAATGATAGTGAATAGTCTAGAGAAACTGAAACCAGTAAATGTACATGTGCCCTTTGAGACTCACACTGCACTGAAACAAAAACGTCTGAATATTAGCCCTCAAGCCAATGGTGCCATCTTCAGTCAAAAATAAGTCAACCATTGCCAGGCCAAAGCCATAGGCACAATACCAGTTTGGGATGGCTAGCTCTATGATATAAAAAACATACATACATAACTGAACAATGTGTTGTTTCCTGACATTTAGCTGAGGACTAAGGATAAAGTTTATTCAATTAAAACTAGTTTCAAAACATACTTAGACATGTAAGCGCCTTCCATTGACACTGTTTTGACAGAGGTTCTGAAGGTGACTTCTGCAAAGTGGCAAGGGAATCATCAGCTTAACACATAAATGTTGGAACACATTGATGACATTAATGAGCCAATGCATGCACTTTAATACAATTAAATGAGATTCTAATGAAGAATTCCTTCCAATTGTTTTAGAAGCAATATACCTCAGTAAAAATTAGTCTTCATTAGTGAGGTACGTAAATAAATATAATATAATTTGACACGCCTATCCATTGTTTTCTGTGAATTTGTGTAAGGACAAAAATAACAAATCCCCATATGGGATTCCACTTTGATGGTGGGGGCCTCGATAATGCATAGTTGCTGGAAGGGCCCACTTGAGAGTATTAATCAGCCCCTGCAGCCTCAATAATAATAAACCCTCAGCTTTGGGAAACTTGGATATGGTGGAGGTGCACATGTACGAGCAAATGAAGGGCCAGTGGTGAAACAGGAGGTAAAGGAGTTAATTTGGGAATCAGCAATTCTCCGCTCTGACAACTTGTGTACATCTCAGAGAAATTAGTGCAAATGAGTTAGTCCTATAATATGACCTCTCTTTTATTCTTGCCAGCTTGCATGCTCCAAGTTTATCGAATGGTCCTAAAGCACACGTGTCCCAGTCTTTGCCTATTGTAGGGGGTGTATATCCCACCTAAAATATTTGTAACCCCCCAAAAAGGAATATACATTATTAATTTAAATCAAATATTTTTTTCTCTCCGTTATTTTATCTGTCAATCGTATGAGAATTCATTATATACAACCCTGTTCCCAAAAAATGACCCTAAAATGTGTCCCAACTTTTTTGAAACGTGTTCCTGTCATCAAATTCAAAGTGGGCATATATTTTTCAATAAACAATAAAATGTCACAGTTTCAACATACAATATTTTGTACTATTTTCAATATAATACAGGGTTTAAATGATTTGCACATCATTTAATTCTGTTTTTCTTTACATTTTAGACATCGACACAACTTTTTCGGAAACGGGGTTGGACATCGAATGGCGGGCGCTAGGACTTGGGGGAGGCTGCTTCTGCTGCTCTAATGTTAATACAGCATTTCTAGATGCTAGTACAAGTTGTAGTCTACACTAGGCTGGAATAAACACTGTCGTTATGTGTGAGAGACTTTCTGTGGTTGTTTCTGACATTATTGAAGTGAAGATAGCTTCCTAGGATGTCAATTTTTGGTAAGTTAGGGCAAGAGAGATTATTTACATGCCTTATTTACAAATTAAAATATAAGTTACAATAATAGACTCTGCACCAGCGTAGTGATGAACATCCGCTTTTGTCTAGAAGTCGGTATTGCAGTTTCCGGTTTACTTACTAATACTCATCCGCATTAGTAAACACCTAAACTCACAACAAGACGAGTGATGCTGTTGTACGGGAAAAAAAAGAAATATAATGTACGTGACTCATTTCAGTTTCAAGGTACAAGTGGGGCATCATTTTCATCTCTTTTTAATAAAATATGACTTGCGCCATTCAATTACTTCAAACGCTAGACTAGAAATTGTCAGAAAAGGCGATTTCTTATATACTTCCACGTAGCGCAGGTTTAAGCGCAATTAATACCATATAGGACCAGATGTTTACATCCTATGCCAGTTGTTATCTTTCAGTTTCGTTGTGAAATGAGGTTACAGTAGTAAAATAAAAGAGGAGACCAGTTTTGGTGCTTTTTTGAGGCTATGGAATTTTAAGCTTCATTCAGGTTAGAAGAGGCTGAACAAAGGTTTGTTTCAATTCACTTGCTATGGGGACGCGCTAGTGTTCTAGCTCAAGCCATCGTTCTTTTGCCGTTTTTGAGGCTAGGGTGAATTTTTATGTGTTCTATTGTCCTGCCTAATACTACACTAAAAAGGAACACGTCGCCAACTAGCTTAGCCGATAGCCGGCCAGCACACCACAGTAAACTACTTACCCTCGTATTTGTGCATATAACTCGATAAGCAGAGTTTGAATCCTTTGTTCCGCTTGCTTGATGGACATCACTAATGCTTATTTTAGGCAGGTTTTGGAGACATCTACTAAAAACTGAAATTTTGGGCGACGCGGGTGATCGCCTTAAGTAAACCGGAAGTTTGTCCATATGCTTGTGCACAGAGCCAATTACTCTTTATTTGTCTGTAAGTCAGCTATCAAGGTAACGATATTCGCTTGTTAATAAAATTAGCTAATTTTGGCTAACTTAAGGTCTAACCTATGTGAGGTAAAGAAACTCCACTGGCAGTGAGAGTGTAGGCTACTGGGGACATAAATTACGTTATTAACATCTCAAACAAAATAATTATATCACAGTAGCCATAGATGATTGTTTCTAAACAGTTCATCTTTGTGAAACCACAAGATTAGTAATGCCATTGTGTATCCCTCAATTCCTCAATCTGTAGGCAGCTACTCTTATCTATGGATATAAGAAAATTCTTCAAGAGAGGTGGTGCTGGTAGCTCTGCGGAAGGTTTTTCAGGTGAGAAACAAAGATTTTACCAGTTCAAACAAACAGATACAGAATTTGAATGGATTGATTACACAGTCTTGAGTTAGTTAATAGCAATAACTTTTTCAAACAGGCAAGAATTAGCGAAAGAAGCTGCAGGTGTGATGGTCCCAGCCTTCGCGTTTTCTGTGTGTCCTTGGTTTGTTGTGTCCTTGTTTGGTCTTTCCTGTTCTTTCAGTGAATCAGTTTATTCCTTTCACCTGTGTTTAGCCCCTACCTGTTTCTGTTCTCATTGTTAGTCTGTGTATTCTCAGTGTATTCCCACTGCCCCAGTGTTTCTTGTCGGTCATTGTGTTGTATGGTAGCGTTCCATGTTCCTGTGTCCATTCTGTTGTTTTTCATAGCGCATGGTGCTCGGTTTTGTTTTCCTTTTTGTTTCTATTAAAAGCCCCTTCCTGCAACCCTTCAAGTCTGTGTTTGCCTCCATCTCCACAGCAGAGGTGGACGGTAGGGAAACTCCTCGGATGGCCGGATTCCGAGTCCTAGCCAGGACCTTACCCAGCGATGACCTCAGTGACGGGATGATATTAAGGTCAGGAGACTGTGATGGCCACTCCAGAACCTTCACCTTTTTCTGCTGTAACCACTGGAGGGTCAACTTGGCCTTGTGCTTAGGGTCATTGTCGTGCTGGAATGTCCAAGAGCGTCCAATGCGCAGCTTTTGTGCAGAAGTATTTTGTGATATCATGCTGCATTCATCTTGCCATCAAAAGTATTTTGTGATATCCTGCTGCATTCATCTTGCCATCAAAAAATGCCATCAAAAAATTGCCTATAGAGCTCACACACCCCAAAACATCAGTGAGCCACCACATTGCTTCATAGTGGGGATGGTATTCTGTTCACTATAAGCCTTGTTGACCCCTCTCCAAACATAGCAGTTACGGTTGTGACCATAAAGCTCTATGTTGGTCTCGTCACTCCAAATTATAGTGTGCCAGAAGCTGTGAGGCGTGTCAAGGTGTTGTCGGGCATATTGTAACAAGGCTTTTTTCTGGCAACTCGCCCATGCAACTAATTTTTGTTCAAGTATCGTCGTATTTTGCTCTTTGAAACAACCTCACCATATTTTCCAGAGCAGCCTGTATTCCTCCTGAGGTTACCCGTGGGTTTTTCTTTGTATCCTGAACAATTCTTCTGGCAGTTTTGGCTGAAATCTTTCTTAATCTACCTGACCTTGGCTTGGTATCAAGAGATCCCCAAATTTGCCATTTCTTAATAAGTGATTGAACAGTACTGACTGGCATTTGCAAGGCTTTGGATATCTTTTTATATCCTTTTCCATCTTAATAAAGTTCCATTACCTTTTTATGCAGGTTTTTTTACAGTTATTTTCTGCTCCCCATGGCTCAGTATCTAGCCTGCTCAGTGCATCCACGTGAGAGCTAACAAACTCAATGACTATTTACACACAGACACTGATTGCAATTTAAAAAGCCACAGGTGTGGGAAATTCACCTTTAATTGCCATTTTCACCTTCTGTGTCTGTAACAAGGTCAAACATTCAAAGTGTATGTAAACTTTTGATCAGGGCCATTTGGGTGATTTCTATTACCATTATGATTTAAAAAGGAGCCAAACAATTATGTGATAATAAATGGCTTCATATGATCACTATCCTTACATTAAAGGTTTTGTGCATGATCAGTCATATTTTCAAAATCAATGCAAAATGTTCACAATTTCTGCCAGAGTATGCAAACTTATGAGTACAACTGTAGCATCGATTTACTTAAATACAATTGCTTTATCTGTGCCTATTGTAAGGAAATAGGTAGTGTTTGTTATTGTATGCAAATGGGTAAGTCATATTATACCCTTACTTAACAAACCATGAAGGTAAAGATCTACTCTGTGGCAACTTCACCAAATTTTACTCTAGAAATGTGTGGCACCAAGATGTTTCATATCCAGTAAAAAGCTAGCACAACAAACTTCAGCTCTGAGTACAGCTTAGTAAAAATATCTTACATGTTTTGCCGTGTACCTATGGGCATGTATGCTGGTCTATACTTTTTTTATCAGCACCTCTTAGAGCATTCATTGAAAATATATTTCCATTTTAAGGGCGGCATTTCAATCAAATTCAGTCAAATTTATTTTAAAAAGCCCTTTTCACATCAGCCGTTGTCACAAAGTGTTTTACAGATACCCAGCATTAATCCCCAAAGAGCAAGCAACAAACCAAGTTGATGCACAGTGGCTAGGAAAACTCCTTAGCAGGGTCAAAACATAGGAAGAAAGCTAGAGAGGAACCATACCATGAGGGCTGGCCAGTCCACCTCTGGCTATGCCAGGTGAAGATTATTTGAGGACAAGATTATAATAATTACTATATGCATATGGGCTATGTCCAGAGTCTATCAACAGAATCCAAGTCATCAGCATGACCTGGTGTACAATGACAAGGGATAGTCAGGAGGGGGGAGAGCAGTACTAGCAGGAATCCTCAGGCAGCAACTTGATCTGCAATACAACCAGTGGGACTTTAAATAGGGATAGCTTTGAGTTGGACTAATGGTTAGATAATCTCAAAATAAAGGTTGCTATATAAAATCTCCAAGCTTTCCCTGAGTAAGGCATTTACTGTAAACCCTAATTGCTAAACCCAGTTGCTGCCGTTAATTAACTAAAACCATTGGATGATGACAGGTCATCCAGTGTTATCCTTCCTTATACCTATCCTTAATGTACTCATGATTATGCAGGTAGTGCTGTGGTTGAACTTGCTGCCCACTGCAAATTAGGTTATAAGTGGGTTGAGAAGGCAAGGTTCAGGTGTCTGTTTCACAATATTACACAGCTCTGCACCGCAGTCGGTTAAAACACACACCCACGGTGTACACAAACAAGCATCATCTCTGCCAATTGAAAGAGACACACCTTTCTTCATCATGACTGTGGAGCCAGCTGGGCCGTCGGACACATGCATATCAACACCAAGCAGCCAACCTGAAACGGAGTTGCCCAGAGCCATGCACACAGAGGTGTTTACTAGAGCACAATTTATTCCATTTTTATTTCCGATTCTATGCCAAGGTTGAATATTAGAGGAGTGACAGAGGTTTGAATTGGTACATAAATGCATATGTATTCCTTTCTCTGGCAAAATTAGATTTTTTTGATGAGGTAAATGTGATGTTTCAGGGGTGCCACATAGTACAACATTCAAACAGAATATTCAAACCTGGTTAGAGAAACACTGTTAACTTTAGTTAAATTGGTTAATAAACACTAACCAGATAATCCAAACAATATAACTCTACCATGAGGAGCAGATGACATGGTGATTTATGAGACGTTTGTCAGGTTGGCTAATAGCCTCACCGAGAAGAAAATGTAGTGCTTATAGCTTGTCAACAAATCTATCCAAATGAGAAGTGCCAAATCTTTACTCACAAGATAAAAATTGGACCGATCCAATTATACTAGGGCAATAGTTTTATAATTTTCCTAATTCGTCTTGCGAAAAATGTATATGGTTATCTGGAAGTTGATTTTGGGACAGAGCCAGTGTGGTAGTGAAAATACGTTAGCTTTGCTAGCTAATGACACCGCTATTTGTTTGCTTCACTGTTAATGATTTTTCTAAATCAATTGGATGACATGATGATGAAGGCAATGTTGTTTTCTTCTTAATATTTTACCAATTTAGCATTTTCAACATAATTCCAAGCCCTAATAGCAATAACTTGTAATTTAGACAAAACAATAATTAGCCCCTTCTTAAAGTAATAAGCCCATTACATGCAAGCAAATTACAGTGGTGATAACTAGGAATTAGGAGAAAGGCTTTATCAAACAAATTCATTGTGTAAGGAATGCACTCTCTGGCCTTTTACCTCAATTTAGCTCCAAGGCACTCAGGCCGCCATAAGTAGTTGTTAGGGTTGGATGACATTGAAAATGATTTGCCTCCTTGATAAATATATACAAAAAAGCCTGTACGAAATTACATTATAATTAAGTACATAACATTTTTAAGGACTTTTCATGGCTTTCTGTTCCACAGGGGTGTAACAAGTAAGTAACAATTCTGTATGGATGTATTTGGTTAGTTTTAATCAGTAGCTTATTTTTCAAGTAATCCGCCTAACTCTTGGGTACACATTCACTGGGCACCTAACACGTTTGGGGTTACATTTCTCAAATTCAATTTTGATTAAATTCTGTCATCCTATGAATAAAATTAAAATTCGGAACCAGGTCAGTCTTTTGGGTTTGGACTTCCCCTCCATTCCAACTTTAGGGAAATACCAAGAAAAAATATTATTCCCAGTAATTTAAATTTGAATATGAATTCCTTTCAGGCTGATCATGCAATAAAGCCTATAAAGAAAATGTAAGAAAATAGGAATAAATAACATTTTAAAAAATGCAGATCCTACAGTTAATGTTTGTTACTATATGTGCTTTTTCCCACTTACTCGGAAATGTAAAGAATACTGAATCCAAGTTCAGGTCTGCTTACACAGACAGGAGAAGAATAGCACAAGGAATTCAGTTTCCCCTATCTGCAGACTACTGATTGTTTGAGTGGCACAGTAAGAAACCATTTTGAACCAGAGGTGATTCCATCCCAAATCCTGTGTTTTCCTTCCTGTTAAAGAGTGGGTCTGTTTTCTGTCCCCAAACACCAATTAGAGGAAGAGCATGAGGACCAGCAGGGGGTTGTGTGTGTGTGTGCATCATTACTTGTATGTGTTTGTGAAGGTGCATGCATCTGTGCGTGTGTGTGCTGCAGCAAGGCCACAGCTGTGTAGCAGGTGTCCTTGTGTCCTCAGTGCATTATTCAGACACTGGCTATGCAGCTGCTGCCTCTGACACAGACTCTCTGCTCTACGGACCTCATATCTCACCCCCTGTCTGGCGATGTTTCTGGAAAGAGCGGCTGGAGTTAATGATTGAAATCCCATTTGCGGTTACAAAACGGTATCTATGCTGCCCTTTTGAAACTACAAGAGCAGTTTTGACAAATAAGCCTTACATTTCCCCTTAAACCAATACTCCCTCAATATGTATTCATAATCTGACAATAGCCACCCAGTGAGAGACAAAGAGAGAGTGTAGCATTGACCTTAGTGTAACTATGCTATGTGGTAAATGGTGGCCAACTTATTATTTCACAGGTTTTTACACCACCAGAGGAAAATAATTATCTGTATTAGCTCAAACTCAAGACAACACTCTGCCATATTTGCATATAGAAACACATATTTCTCTCTCAACACAGTGTTTTAGAGTGTCTAATAGTTTTATTTAGATTAACAAAACTTCTTGCCAGACATGCATCAGAGATCATCTTTTTTGTTAAAATGTAACCTGAGAAACATTTCCGATAGATACACCCGCAGCTACTGAGGTCTAAGAACAATATCACGTTCAATGTGTATTTGAATAGAATGCGTGGTGAAGTAAGAAGTTTAGTCTTGTACTGTAGGTCCTTCCAGCTCCCTAAACCGAATAAAATAAATTGTTGTTAGGAAGCAACATCTCACACCAGAACCAAAACAATTCTGCTATGACCAGCAACAGAATCAGAAAAAGCCTATACTCCTGCTTAGTCATGGGGTCTAGCCAAGTGCTGCATACAGTTTTCATAAATCAATGATTGAAAGAATATAGCTTAGACTAATGTTCACTTTGGCTAAAGCCAATCCTCTAAAACATGACATTCGCTTTAAGGTTTGGAAACAACTATGCTACACGGGAGAAAAAAAACATGTATTGGCTTACGGTACAAATTGTTGTGCTCATAGGCATTCCGTGGAAGAAATTGTGAAATATTTGCTTTGATTTTGAAAATATGACTGACCTTGCAAAGAAACTGTCTTTTATTTAAGGATGGTGATCATATGAAGCCATTATTGTCACATATTTTTTGGCTCCTTTTTAAATCATAATGATAACAGAAATCAACCAAATGGCCCTGATCAAAAGTTTACATACCCTTGAATGTTTGGCCTTGTTACAGACACACAATGTTACACACATAGGTGAAAATGGAAATTAAAGATGCATTTCCCACACCTGTGGCTTTTTAAATTAGTGTCTGTGTATAAATAGTCAATGAGTTTGTTAGCTCTCACGTGGATGCACTGAGCAGGCTAGATACTGAGCCATGGGGAGCAGAAAATAACTGTAAAAAAACCTGCATAAAAAGGTAATGGAACTTTATAAAGATGGAAAAGGATATAAAAAGATATCCAAAGCCTTGCAAATGCCAGTCAGTACTGTTCAATCATTTATTAAGAAATGGCAAATTCGGGGATCTCTTGATACCAAGCCAAGGTCAGATAGACTAAGAAAGATTTCAGCCAAAACTGCCAGAAGAATTGTTCAGGATACAAAGAATAACCCACGGGTAACCTCAGGAGGAATACAGGCTGCTCTGGAAAAGATGGTGTGGTTGTTTCAAGGAGCACAATATGAAGGCCAAGTTGACCCTCCAGTGGTTACAGCAGAACAATTTCTGGAGGTTCTGGAGTGGCCATCACAGTCTCCTGACCTTAATATCATCAAGCCACTCTGGGGGGAGTTTAAGTATCTAGGGGTCTTGTTCACGAATGAGGGAAGGATGGAACGGGAGATTGACAGACGGATCGGTGCAGCTTCTGCAGTAATGCAGTCGATGTATCGGTCTGTCGTGGTGAAGAAAGAGCTGAGCCGCAAGGCGAAGCTCTCGATTTACCAGTCAATCTACGTTCCTACTCTCACCTATGGTCATGAGCTTTGGGTCATGACCGAAAGGACAAGATCCCGGATACAGGCGGCCGAAATGAGCTTTCTCCGCAGGGTGGCCGGGCGATCCCTTAGAGATAGGGTGAGAAGCTCGGTCACCCGGGAGGAGCTCAGAGTAGAGCCGCTGCTCCTCCACATCGAGAGGGCTCAGCTGAGGTGGCTTGGGCATCTTTTTCGGATGCCTCCGGAACGCATTCCTGGGAAGGTGTTCCGGTCCCGTCCCACCGGGAGGAGACCCCGGGGAAGACCTAGGACACGCTGGAGGGACTATGTCTCCCAGCTGGCCTGGGAACGCCTCGGTGTCCCCCCGGAAGAGCTAGAGGAAGTGTCTGGGGAGAGGGAAGTCTGGGCATCCCTGCTTAGACTGCTGCCCCCGCGACCCGGCCCTGGATAAGCGGAAGAAGATGGATGGATGGATGGTATGCAGATTTCTTTCTTTATTGCCATGCTTTGTTTTATGATTGTTACATTATTTTATGACCTACAGTTGAATGTGAATACCATAAGAAATAAAAGACATGTTTTGCCTGCTCACACACTGTTTTCTTTACAAATGGTATATATATGACCAATTCTCCAAGGGTATGCCAACTTTTGAGCACAACTGTATTGGCAGCATGTTAGAGATTAACTGGGTCATTTTAGCATTCATTCATAACATTTAGTTCAGAGGTAAATCATTTAGTTTATAGCAGTGATGGGATGCCAATTCTGTGGTTATTTAGCAAGCTGGTTGGAAAATATAGGTGTGAACAAATAAGGTATGTGGCTGTGTTACTATGGCAACAGCATGTCAACTGGCAAGCTGAAGACATGGAGAGGTTGAGGGACAGGTTTAAAAAAATTGGTGTATGTGAGTGTGTTTGGGTGTGAGTGTGGGCGTTCATGTTTTCAAAGAAACAGAGAAAAGCTTTTACTGAGCTCACTAGTTCTTCACTCTGGGCACACTTGGTCACATTTGTACCTGTCGAGAGTTGTAACATTAAAGAAAGTGACTGCACTTAGATACAGTAAATCCCTGTGAATGTAATAATACAAATTTATATGGGAATTGAGAGCTGTAGCTACTTCCAAGATTGGTCTCAAAGTGTGAATTCTATGAATACTTATAACATTGGAGATGATGAGATTTTATCATTTTTGGTGAATGAGTGCATGTGGAGCCTTTAGCACGCCAGTAGTTCCCGTTGCTCCCCTGCTTCTCAAATGATTGTGCCTTGCATCAGCGCAGTTGGATTATAGTCGTTAGGGATCATTACAAGGTATTTAATATGAGGTGCATCGCCCAATTCTTTTATGCAAGAGGAGATTTGCAATATGTATTGCAGTTGGAATACTTTGTCATGCTAGAGTTAACCAGAATGTTCAACTAATTTCCGGATGTTTGCAGCTCAAAATTTTGCATTGTTTCTGCTTTATTTAAAAATAAAGTACTCACACATGCTCGCTCTCTCTCTCTCTCTCTCTCTCTCTCTCTCTCTCTCTCTCTCTCTCTCACACACACACACACAAACACACACACACACATTTACCCCCTACACCAAGTGTATTTGTCATATCTGTACAGTGGATCTAAAAAGTCTACACACCCTTAAACTAATACTTTGTTGAAACACCTTTTGATTTTATTAGCATGGCACATCTTGACGTGGCAATATTTGCCCACTCTTCTTTGCAAAAGTGCTCCAAATCTGTCAGATTGCAAGGACATCTCCTGTGCACAGCCCTCTTCAGATCACCCCACAGATGTTCAATTGAATTCAGGTCTGGGCTCTGGCTGGGCCATTCCAAAACGTTAATCTTCTGGTGAAGCCATGCTTTTGTGGATTTGGATGTGTGCTTTGGGTCGTGCTGAAATGTGAACTTCCTCTTCATCTTCAGCTTTCTAACGGACGCCTGAAGGTTTTGTGCCAAACTTCGGTATTTGGAACTGTTCATAATTCCCTCCACCCTGACTAAGGCCCTGGTTCCAGCTGAAGGAAAAAAGCCCCAAAGCATGATGCTGCCACCACCATGCTTCACTGTGGGTATGGTGTACTTTGGGTGATGTGAGGTGTTGTTTTAGTGCCAAACATACCTTTTGGAATTATGGCCAAAAAGTTCAACCTTGGTTTCATCAGACCACAACACATTTTCCCATGTGCTTTTCGGGGACTTGATGTTTTTTTTGCAAACTTCAGCAAGGGCTTGGATGTTTTTCTTTGTAAGAAAAGGCTTCCGTCTTGCAACCCCACCCCATAGCCCATTCATATGTGTAATGAACACCAAGACCGGGGTTGTGTGGTTCCAATTGCAGAAACGCAACTGTTGATTCATTGATGTACAGGGGAGCAGGCAGGAGCAAAACCAGTAGAGACGGGCAGTAAGGTTCAGAAACCAGGAGATCAGTCCACGTAGGCAAAGGTACAGGCAGGGATCGGCAGAGAGGAGAAACCAGAAGCAGGCAGTCAGGTCACTACACCGGGTGATCAGTCCGCGAAGGCAACAGTACAGGCAGGGGTAGACGGTAGGAGAATCCAGGGACAGGCAGGCAGGTCGGAATACGGGGTGATAAGTCCACGAAAGCGACAGTACAGGCAGGGTTAGGCGGTAGGAGAATCCAAGGGGCAGGCAGGCAGGTCAGGATGCAGGTTTCTGGATAACGAGAGAGGACGGGAACGGGAAGGGAGAGAACAATAGGCTGGTTGTCAAAAGGCAAAGGCAATGAGCGATACAAAGGCTTGGCAGGTCCACTACGAACAATACCTCACACTGGAGTGGAGGCAGAGCACAGGTTAAATAGAGAAGGAAACTGGACACAGGTGTTTAGTATTCTGGTGATTGGGATCTGGATTGCTGGGTACGTTCATGCGTATCGGGGAGTGGGAGCGTAACTGTGGTAGGTGAGGAGCGTGACGGAGAGGAGTTGGAACCGGAATGGTGTGAGAACCTCACAATATGAAGAACACAGGAGATTGTTGTCACATGTAGCACAGAGCCAGTACTTGCCAGAAATTCCTGCAGTTCTTTTAATGTTTCTGTAGGCCTCTTGGAAACCTCCTTGACCAGTTTTCTTCTAGTCATCAATTTTGGAGGGACGTCCAGTTCTTGGCCTTATTTTCTCCACTTCATTGTGACTGTCTTCACTGTGTTCCATGGTATATCTAATGCTTTGAAAATTATTTTGTACCCTTCTCCAGACTGATATATTTCAACAATGATATCCCGCTGATGCTTTGGAAGCTCTCTGTGAACTATGGCTTTTGCTCTGAGATTCATTATCATAACGATGTTCAACACAAAAGGCTTATAATTCATGATGTTGTGACTATCAAAAACCTCTTCTCATCAGATATTGATTTTAATTATGTAATGTTGGACCACATGGGCCAGCTTTCACTCCCCACATGCATCAGTGAGCCTTGGCCGGCCATGACCCTGTCGCCAGTTCACTGCTTTTCCTTCTTTGGACCACTTTTGATAGGTACTGAGCACTGCAGACCGGGAACACCCCACAAGGGTTGCAGTTTTGGAGCTCTGACCCAGTTGTTTAGCCATCACAATTGTTTAGCCTTGTCGAATTTGCTCAGATACAGTACTTACACTTGCCCATTTTTCCTGCTTCTAACATAACTTTGAGGACAGAATGTTCACTTGCTGCCTAATATATCCCACCCATTGACAGGTGCCATGATAACGAGATTATCAGTGTTATTCAGTTCACCTGTCAGTGGTCATAATGTTATGGCTGATCGGTGTATATTATACACTCACACACAAGGCACTAAATGAGAACTATAATTGATTGTGAGACATATCTGACATATACTGTGCATTTTATGTTACACCTTTTGGTCAACTGGTAACAATGGTACCTTTTTATTGAGAGATTTGTCAAGCAACATGTCTTAAACTGCAGACATTACCTTCAAACCATCTATATTATGCATGCCAGACTCGAGGGGGAACGTATGTCTGTATAAATACACCTATAACTTTGTTCCCTCAGCCATCAGAGGCTTGCAGAGCAGTGTTCCTCCTCATTAATAAATTAACTATATTAATTGTTTTCATTCTCTTCTTTATTCATCACACTGTACTCCAAGCCCTGCAATGGACTGTAGGATGTGGTACCGTCTAAACAATTAAATGTGTTGCACAAACTAATAGCAAACATCATGTCTCCCCCTTGAATCATTAGGGATACCAACAATGTTGTGTCATTTGAAGTTCCTCTCATGCTTGACCTCCAATGACCACCCTGGACCACAACGCTACGCAGCACCATCCATGTATATACATATACCTAAGCCCACATATGCTTACATACACATATGACATACTTTATACTACAAGATTTACATACTTACACACAACCCTCACCTATAACTGACCAGCCTCTTGCCCAAGCCCAAACCAGCCCCACATGGTAATGCCTAAACCCAAAAGTGACCCCAACACCCATCAAGTCCACTTTAAGTAAATGTTTTATTAATTCCAACAATTTATCTCTCAGTCTTGCTGTGATGGCATACTAAATATTTTAACCTTTACAGTTTTTTTGGGAGGGTAGCCTTAAAGATTGTGTTACTCAAGAGAATAACCATATTTTCCATTGATTGACCATGATTTTTTAAATCACCAATCAGTATTGTCTGTATTGTAATCTCAGCAAAGATACCATGACCTAACAAACAATTCTGAACATGATTCCAGAAGTGTGATGCAACTGGACTACTAGAACAGATGGTCCACTGATTCTATTTACTTGGGACCAAGTCTAGACAGTGCTGACGGTTCAATTCCCCATATATTGAGCATTTTGTTATTTTTTTATTATAATTTTATATAGTAATTAAACCAGAAGGAACATATTGAATCAAAAGTTGTTTTTGTATATACAGTAATTTTATACACCTGACACCAATGAAGTGGAACAACAAGAATTTGTTCCCAACTATCATTATTTCCACATGGTGTTGCAGTAAAACCCTTTGTCCTTAAACGGAAAATATACATATTATGGTTTATACTGGTCAGTTTTAGCCAAGCATAGTTTTTAATAGGTGGCAGACTGGGTAATTCCATATTGTTTGTTGTTTTTTCTTTAATTCCTGTAGCAGGGCTGCATTGTTCTGATTATAGCTTTGAATCAAACATTACTCTCCATACACCTCAACAAGTTGCTTGTAAGAAAACATTTTACTGTCAGTACTACAGTGGTTGTCTTTACCAACATAACACCTTTCTTATATAATTTTTATTTACCTTTTATTAATGTATTTGAGTTTAGCCATTTGGTTAATTATCTGAACTGGGTTTTCTGGATGATAGAAATGGAATTGTTACCAACTCATTCATTTTAAAACGTAGGTGGCTTTCAAAGCGTTCCATCATCAACCCATTTAAAATGACACATTTAAATCTTTGCCATGGCAAAGAGGCCCCTTTTAAACATTGTTTGACCCTCTTATTATCCTGCTTGAAAACCATGTTGGATTTAAATATCATTTTGGTATAAAAGTCTTTCAGAGATTGATTGAAAGCCCTATTATTTAACAATTGAACTCATATTTGTTTTATAAATAACCCTGTTTTATTTCATCTGGTAATACATTTAAATACTGTTTTCACATGACTTTAGGTAGAGTAGTGAAAAAAATTGTGAATTGTGGGATCACCAGGGATTTGACCAAGGGAACTTTACTATCAGTAGTTAGATGAAGTCCTGTCCAAGATTACTTAGATGGAGTCCTTTCCATCTACTTTGTCAATTTTCCTATTAAAGCTACTAGAGGCAAGATTTGCATATTATAGCTGGTACCTTTTAAAAATGTACAATAACGCACTTACCATTATGTGGATTTTACTTCAGAGAGATTATCTATTATCTATCTGTCTTCAATGACACAGCACATTATTTACATTTTTGGACTTGAATTACTGTGCTGATGACTTGAGTCATCTGAATGCATGGAGACCATTGTTTTTAACCCCAGGATATCAAAATCTTCGATTTTATTATTTGTACTGTTTTTAATAGCTAGCATTTAAAGAGCTATAATGAATAAATATGGGGACAATAAACATCCTTGTTTTACACCTCTTGATAGTTGAAAAATATTTCATCTGGGGTTGATACAACACATTCAGATGCACAAAAATGGAAACTGTTCAGACATTTACAGCCCTGGATTTTTTTTTATCTGGTTTTACTATTCATAGGTATGTGTTTGAGTAAAATTAACAGTTTTGTTTTATTATATAAACTACTGACAATATTATTCCCAAATTCCAAATAAAGATATTGTCATTTAGTATTTATGTGTAGAAAATAGCAACTGGTCAAAATAACCAAAAAAAGATGCATTGTTTTTAGAAAATAATGCAAACAATGCAAAAAATTATGCAAAGAAAACAAATTCTTACCCATTTTTCAACAACAAAGTACTAATGTTTTAACTTAGGAAGAGTTCAGGAATCAATATTTTGTGGAATACCCTAATAGCTTGGCTTTGTTTAATGGTTTGTGACCATCCATTTTCCTCTTGATCAAATTTCAGAGGTTTTAATGGGGTTCAGGTCTGGATTTGATGGTCCTCCATCCACACATTGATTGACCTGGCTGTGTGGCATGGAGCATTGTCATGCTGGAAAAAAACTATTCTCAGAGTGGGGGCACATTGTCAGAGCAGAAGGAAGTTGGTGTTCTTCCAGGACAACCTTGTACTTGGCTTGATTCAGGTTTCCTTCACAAAGACAAATCTGCCCTATTCCAGCCTTGCTGAAGCCTGCCTCCGATCATCACTGATCCTCCACCAAATGTCACAGTGGGTGTGAGACACTGTGGCTTGTAGGCTTCTCCAGGTCTCCGTCTAACCATTAGGCGACCAGGTTTTGGGCAAAGCTGAAAATTTTACTCGTCAGAGATGACCTTACTCCATTCCTTTACGGTCAAATCCTTATGGTCTTTTGCAAACTTCAGCCTGGCTCTTCTTTACTTCTCATTGATCAAGGGCTTTTTTCTAGCTTAGTACAACTTCAGCCCTGCCCCCAGGAGCTAGATTTGATCTGTCCTCACCGTGCACTTCACCCCAGCTGCTGTTTGCCATTCTTTTTGTTGGTCACTTGATGTCATCTTATGGTTGTTGGGGGACATTCCAATGAGTTGATGGTCATCTCGGTCAGTGGACAGTCGTTTTCGCCCTCTGCCAGTCTGTAGCTATGTTGTCCCCATTGTCTGTTGTTTGACCTTATTCTTATGAACCGCCGTCTTTGAAATTTTCAGGATGGAAGCAACCTGATGTTCACTGTATCCCTCTGCCAGTAAAGCCATAATTGAACCCTTCTTTTCCTCACTCAAAGCTTCTCTTTTCAACTCTTTTGTCATAATGAATAGTTATGTATTTATTTAAATTACCTTTGAGGTAATATTTGCAATGTTTTTGCCATCCAGCTGGTCCTAGTGATGACCACAGCAGTGGTTTTTATACTTTTCCTTGTTAAATTAGATTTGGTTCAGGTAATCACCTAATCAGTACCTCATTAAGTAAAATGAGGTGTGCCTGTGTTGGAATTTAACAGACACTGGAATGGAATTGTTGCCATACATGTAGAGATGCTGATTTAAGAAAAATTAGGAGTGGTCTCTTAATTTTTTCCAGCGCTGTATACATAAAATGTAGTCATACTATATCAAAGGCCTTTTTGAATATATTATAGCCTTTTAGTATCGTTATATTATTTCCAGTAATTGACTTATGTAATCTCCAATGGATAAAACCTGTCTGATCAGAATGAATAATTTGGTATAATTAATTAATGAATTCTATATATTTCCAATTTGTGCAATAGTTTTGTAATAAGGTGATAAAACCTTCCTGCTAATTTTCAGAACAACTTCCTTCTTCATAAAAGTAATTAAAACAAGCTTATAAAGTAATGAATGGTCTGAATTGACTTCATAGATTCAAGAAGTTATTCTACGGTTATTAGGCCTTTTCCCTGAATTTTCTATGAATTTGTTAACTTTACATTATTATCCAAAAAATTGTTACTGGTCAAATCATTCAGTGGATAATGTGGAGATTATTGGGAGAATGGTTCCACAAAATCGTTTACTTCCTTCTTTAAAATGTAATTTAGGGAAGTCGTGGAGGACATAGTCTTCTGTTACACGTTACAGTATTTTTTAAAATTCCTAATTAATTCCTTGATTCCTGTACCTAATTTCTTATTTTAGTTTCCTTTGCCAGGTATTACATATTTTGTTTCTGTATAGCTATTATATAGAGTATTATATTGAGTAGTGTGATGGTAATTCTATCGATCAGAACTCTTTTAGAAGGAAGTACAGAGATGAAATTCTCTTGGCACAATTAAACAGTTTATTAATCATTTATTTGCAAATAAGAGAGACGCGTCAAACACTTACAGACATAATCATCCGAGGAGTCTCTGACTCAAAACATGCACAATCCGTATTTATTACATAGAAAAAGGGGTGTGGTAAGATGCTGCCCTCTGTCCTGTCAATAAAACACATTCCCTTTGTTCTATCACACAAGTCAAATGCTGTCCTCCCCCACCTTATCCTTCCTGCCCTAATGTTTACTGTTGTGTTTACCTAAAGATCCAATTGATCTTACAAAAGACTAACAAAAGACTTACACCCTTCTTTTTCTAGGCAGGAGGACATGCCCCAAATACCTAATAATCCTCTGATGTTATACAGACATGTGTGTCACAATCAAAGTAAAGATCTACATATCAGCCAAATGGAAAGACAGACATTTCTCAAATGCACCTTAGTCAAAAAGTTCCATAACAATAGTTTGTAAAAGTACATTTAAAATTGTTCCATATATTATGAAGATCATACCCATGTTACCTTGAAAGTCATTGGTTAAAAATTCCATTGTCTTGGTTATAAACTTGTTGTCATTTAGCAGACTTTGATTCAGTTTCCAATAGTCCTGTCCCCTTAGAAATTCATGAATATGGGTGCCAATCAAATGATGATCAGAGTGTACTCTTTCTTCTATCAATGTTTTTGGGATTTTCTGAACAAGTGAGAATGGGAAAAGAAAGTGGTCTAGACCAGTGTTTATCAACCCTGCTCCTGGAGGTACCCCACCCTGCATGTTTTAGGTCACTCCCTGCTCTGTCACACCTGATTCAAATAATCAGCTCATTAACAAGTCCTTGATGAGCTACATCAGGTATGTTTGGGCAGAGAGAGTTCTAAATCATGCAGGGCGGGGTGCTTCCAGGAGCAGGGTTGAAAAACACTTAAGTAAACCTCCTCCGTGTATACCTCACTAGGTCTGTGTTTTTTGTCTCCATATATCTTCAAAGTTTTCCCTTAATGTCGTTCCCTGTAGCCTAAAACAATGTAAATTTCATGCACAACACCCATAACTTCAGCGCTAACAAAATATAGCCTGAAATGATGGTTAGACACATTACCCTGGGGCCTTGCTTGATTGTCAGACGTGATGACAGTTTTGGATAGGAAAGTACTGGAACTTTGCACACCTTATTATTATGAACCTAAATTGATATAAACAGGCTCAATTTCATTGTTGCTCAACTAAAGGCTCAAGTCGCTCAACCTCAGGCTCAACTTCATCTTGTTTTGTTCCCTGCTTATGTTCATACATTTTGTTTTTCAGCTTCAGATCATTGCGTAATTTTTACATATAACTGATGCTGTTGGAAAGCCAAGCCGGTATATTGCCCATTTATTGTACATAAGCCTGTACATATTGACCATATCTTTTACATATCTGTCTCTTATATGTACAGTATGAAAAACAGTTGATATGTCAAAGGGATTGTGTCTGACTGGGTGTCCCAGGAGGAAAGAGTACTCTGAGTAAAGAGTAAAGTGCCTGTAAAACATCTCCCTGCTACAGCTTCTCTCCCCAGAGGATATAAACCCAGAACCTTGTTTTCTGGCTTTTTGTCTTTATATTTTCCTTTTGGTTTGGCCTAATAAATTTCCCCAGCTAACAACAAATATTCCCACAACTTTAAAGAATGTCCCTTGAAGAGTCTTAGGAGTCATATTTGTTCAGTAAAGGGATATAAAAGTAAGTTGAATTGTTTCAATGAAATACCAGATGTTCATAATCCAGCCCATAATTCTGGTGTTTCCAGTTGGAGGATAGTGAAGCAGAATTGTCTGATCCTATTTGACAACATTGCCATTTTATAAGGAATTCTCAGACTCACACTCCTTTAAAACAAAACACTTTCTAGAAAATGTTGAAAGCGTAGTCCACACTGTTGGTAACATATACTATTCTTTGGAACAAAAAACTGGATTGAAATCAGTATTTCCTTAATAACAAAATCTGCTAAATGTAGGTCCACCTCCATCTCGCTACCACTGCTCAACTACTAGGTTGACTTTGTATAGACTGCTTCTCTTCCTTCATGCCCTCTGTAATGAACTGGTGTATTGTAAATAGATGTTAAAACTAATTAAATAAGTAATCCCAAAAATACATAGAACTAACAGGAAATAGATCAAACCACAGGAGAAATGTGTGTAACATTTGTAAAACATTTTCTCTCCCTAGAATTGTAAACTTTTGAAGCTTTGATATTTGAGGCTGATACCAATCAAATCTAAACTGACATTTTCAGTCCGGAACTCATCCAGAAGGACACATCTAAAAACCTCTTTTAAGAGTATCGTGTCACTAAAGGGGCATTCAGCAGTCTTTTAACCATATTGAATTTTCTTCTAAGCGTAAACCTTATTTGATTCAGACAATGGAATGTTATTCATGCAAAATACCAAAAAGGCAGTGAAGACAGGAATCCATGTTTTGCAATTAGTTAAATAATTCCAAAGTTTCTTAGACTATCCATATTTTAAACATAACTCTGAATCAAGATATTCCAAAAAAGAGTAGATATTGAGCTCTGTAATCCCCTTTGGCTGTGTACTTGACCTTCTCAAGTGATTTAAAACTCTCTGCCTTAATGCTGATGGTCACTTAGCCGGAACTCACATGAGCGAGCACATGCCATGATTGATAAATTGTTTTAAAAAAGGAATGATGTCCATTGGATGTCCATTGGCTAATGGAAATGTAGACATTTCACTCTGGCAGAGAGAGTTTGTAATTACAAAGTATTTCTAAATAGCAGTAGAGTGAAAGGTCAGGGTGGATTGTGGAAAAGTGGATTTGTGACCAGAGTGCATGGCATAGCTACATAATGTTTGATAGTGCTAAGGAGAGAATATCTCCCAGAGATGAATGCATTTCCTCCATATTGCAAATTGAGTGCAGTGAGTGTGACACATTGAGAACAATGATGCATGGCTTTCTGCTGATGGTGTTTTAGACTGGGGTCAAAGCAGATATTTCACGTTTTGATCATCACAGGCCTGATATCTCATGTCATCAGGGATATTTTATTTAGTATCCTTCTTTTTTAAAGCCAAATACTGAGTTTTGTTTTTGCACCTCTGCTGATAAAGTTTTACTTTTGAATGAATGCCTTTTGACAAAATATATATTTTCTGAAGCTTTAGGCAAAATCAGTCCTCAAAGGTGTGAGTGGTGTTTTTAAATTTATTGCATTCTAAACTGAAAATCATAATTATCAGGCCAAACTCAAGTTTCCTGGCTGAACTGGCTGTGCTAATTTGCGAGACATAACTCATATGATACTAATAGCATTCAATAGTTAACAATTAAATCTAATTTAAAACATATTTTGAGTAGATTCAACCTGTAAATGTTAGCCATACGGTCCGAATTTGACCCTGAATACTAACATTGTACCCTTATCAGAAATAGCATGATGACATGTTTAAGATATTTTTATATGAAAGGGCTTAAACCCTCTGCAAATAATTTTACCTACAGTATCACCTGTATAGGTCAACAGACCAATTGTTTATTCATCATGGTCATGTATTGATGCATTAATGTCAGTCTTATTCAGAATATACACTAGTCATCTTGTGACAGTAGTCTACTTGCACTGTATTTGCAAGATAAAAGCAGGTAGAGTGACATGTAACATTTATCAATGGTTTATATATATTTATCAATGTTTTTCATATATTTTTTGTATCTGTTTCCTACTAATCCTTGTGAGGGAGGAAAACACCAGGCTTCTGTCTCAGTTAGGGCCATGTGTCTGGTTTGGATAAAAACACCATGATGCTGCTGCCTGTAACATTTTATGTCATGATGCCAGTTGCTAATGGCTTCTCTAAAATAGGAGTTGGTTTCAATCTTTATTTTTTTTCTACTCCTGGTTTTACATCAGATTTCTTGTCTAGTTAGGGCAGTCCAAAAAGCTCATGTTGTTTCTAACTACAGTATTAAATGTAGAATTTTTGAGCTACACTGATTGGATTTGCTCTATGGTTTTGGGATTTAACAACTATGTGGTTCAAAAATGGCTTATAGAGCAAACAACACATTAAAGAGAATACAAGTTGTAATTAGTGCTGTCAAATTATTAAAATAATTAATCACGATTCATGTTCACACAGATCGTAATGTTCTGTAGTTAATCACAGTAATTGCAATAGGTGTTCAAATATGGACCTAAATAAACACTTTTCTGTTTAAAAATCAGTGTGTTATGTTAAAGAATTAAATAAATGTATGAGCTGTTTTTTTCCAAATCAGTCCATAAGACTGACACAGCCCTTAAATGCCAGCCACCAATTTACCACAATAACTTTAATCCATTTAAAGGGATAGTTCGACCCAGTTTCATATTTGGTGGAGTTACCCTGAGTTTACCCTAAGCTTACCTTAAGTTGATTTGAAGGCCCATGCAGTAATTTTTCACAACAAGCCACTATTCACCTGTGTCCCAACCTGGAATTTGCATTAGAAGCATCATCCAAATTCATGAATTGAAGCTCTGCATCCTGAGTAACAACATTGCATTACAAGTAGAAACTCACTCCAAAGCACTGCCTGGTTATTAAGCAAGTAGCGTAATAAGAACTAGAACAGCATTGGATGGGCTTCAGGAAAGACACATATCTCAACATCAACTGGGAGTTGCTGCAATGAATGGGAGTTGGGATGGGAGTTGCTGCAAAACTTGCCCAATGCAAAAAAAACTTGCCCAATGCAACAAGTAGAGGGGACCTTTTCATAACTACGAAAAAAAAAACAGCTTAACTGATCACAATGTCATCTGGACTATCCATTGCCATACTTCAGAAACTTGTTGGCAGCTCATTGACAGGGGTAACATTTTGTGTGCATTTTAAGGCTAAATCTAGTTAAAAGGCAATGTAATTGATTCTTCTGTGCAGTAGTTGCTTATGCATTATGTTAGGTCTAACAACACAGAAAGCATGTTCTTTTTCTTTGTCTTTTGCAGAGAACACCACAAATGTTAGCTAGGTTGTTACAATATTTTCAAGCAGCACATAGAATCAAGGAATGTCTGCTCAGACGAAACTTAGCAAGCAAATGTTTACTCATCATCTCAAACAAAACCTTTGGAGAAACGTAAAACTTATCTATGTTAATAGAAAGAAACAACAAAAGAAACAACAACATGAATTTAAGATTAGGATTTATTTCAGCAAGCTGGTCAAAATCAGAAAAACTATTGTCATATCATTGGTAGCCTATTATATAAAATTTCGATATCTATATCTATTTCGATACAGGTGAAAATGGAAATTAAAGGTGAATTTCCCACACCTATGGCTTTTTAAATTGCAATTAGTGTCTGTGTATAAATAGCCAATGAGTTTGTTAACTCTCACATGGATGAACTGAGCAGGCTATATACTGAGCCATGGGGAGCAGAAGATTATTTTCAAAATACCTGCGTAAAAAGGTAATGGAACTTTATAAAGACGGAAAAGGATATAAAAAGATATCCAAAGCCTTGCAAATGCCAGTCAGTACTGTTCAATCACTGGTACATTCGGGGATCTCTTGATACCAAGCCAAGGTCAGGTAGACCAAGAAAGATTTCAGCCAAAACTGCCAGAAGAATTGTTCGGGATACAAAGAAAAAACCCACAGGTAACCTCAGGAGAAATACAGGCTGCTCTGGAAAAAGACGGTGTGGTTGTTTCAAGGAGCACAATACAACAATACTTTTACAAAATGAGCTATATGGTTGAGTTGCCAGAAAGAAGCCTTTACTGCGCCAGTGCCACAGAAAAGCCCAGCAACAATATTCCCGACAACACCTTGACACGCCTCACAGCTCCTGGCACACGGTAATTTGGAGTGACAACCAAAAAAGAGCTTTATGGTTACAACCATAAGCACTATGTTTGGAGAGGGGTCAACAAGGCCTATGGTGAACAGAATACCTTCCCCACTGTGAAGCATAGTGATGGCTCACTGATGTTTTAGGGGTGTGTGAGCTCTAAAGGCTTGGGGAATCTTGTGAACATTGATGGCAAGATGAATGCAGCATGTCATCAGAAAATATCATGGAGCCACTCTGGGGAGATATCAAATGTGCGGTTCATGCACAATGACCAAAGAATTTGCATGACCTGGAGGCATTTTGCCAAGACCAATGGGCAGCTATTCGGGGATCTCTTGATACCAAGCCAAGGTCATGGGGCCTTATAGACAACTATTACAAAAAACTGCACAATGTCATTAAAGCTAAAGGGGGCAATACACAGTATTAAGAACTAAAGGTATGCAGAATTTTGGACAGGGGTCAGTTCATTTGTTTCATGTTTTCTGTAAAAAATTCTCCAAAGAAATGCAAACATTTGAGCACAACTGTAACTTGATAAATGAGGTATCTAATGTATATCCCCTGTCCAAAGAAAGGTGGCCAACTCTGCATCACTCTTCATCATTATCTCAAACTTCTGCCGCCATGTGATGAATGCCAAACCAAGATTTACCCTTGTCTTACTCTGTGCTTTATCGGATGCTGTCTTTACTTCCGTATATTTTTGTTTCTATTTTTGCAATCTCCCCCGCTAGTAGGGCATCTGTTTACCATTGCTTCTTCAGAAATAGTGGGCATGTTTTTAACTCTCAGTGTACCGGCACAAAGCCTGTCATTGGCCCTCACCTCACACACCTTCACAGATGTACACGCCTATGAATGTCCCGGCCTTCTAGGTTTTACTTGCAACCAAGGCAGTGGGGATAATATCTGTCCTGACACTCTGCCAGATGCTCTTTCTTAATGTTAGCTTATGATATAAGGGTTATTATCTGATATTTTGATATGGAAAATGCTGCATAAGGCACCTTTAATTATGGAATTGGATATCACAACATTGGGGGAGAGAAAGGGGTGAAACTATTCGATTTGTATTCTGTACCCGATAAATTGTACTTCTTAATTTGATTTATGTGCAATACAACATCATTTCATTATGCATTTTTCTTATATAAGAGCAAATTTTTATGGAAACCTTACTTTTCACCGAGGATTGTTTCAATAATTTTGCCCTATGTAGTTGTACTATAAGAACTTTCCTAGTTTACCATATTGGTTTGGAGTATTTAGTCAGAGTTTTCAGTGAGAAAATCACATGCATGATCGTGTCTATTTTTACTTTGGCTAATAATGTAATGACGTTTAGGGCTTCAGTAGAATTAAATGTCATTCCTCCCCTTTAATGCCCGTAATACTCACTGGCAAAGTGTCATATTTCGTTAGCTAATATGACACTCATTCAGCTTTAGCTCAACTTAAACAGGAGGACTTTATCCTATTATTCTTAAAATATACTTTTCTGTTCAACCTACACAGAGGACACATTTGAAAGAGTTGGAAGTTTTTCCACACTTTTGTCAAGTAACCTGTGTAATTTCTGATCATTCGGAGGCTCTTGTCATCTACACCCCATTCAAACACTCATCAAACGACTACTCTCTAACAAATAGTTCAGCTGAATCACAACCAAAATCTTGTGCCCACTGAAAAACATTTTTCACCACTCTGGCCCTTGTGAATAGGCTACCTGCTCCACAATGACCTTTCCACTAATACACTTCCCACTGCACTATGGATTCACAGACTATGTGACTTATTCATTCATCCAAGTCTGCACATTATCTTTCGCACTACCACCTGTTTTTTATTTTTTATTATTCATACCCAAGATGCATTTTCTAATTTTACAACACAATAAATTGTACATTGACATTTCATTTTGTGTGATATTATATTTAAAACGAAACGTTCAAAAAAGTGAATAGTGTGTGTAACGAAGGCCAGTGAGTACAGTGCTTTGCAATGAGTGAAAACCTCACATCCCAACGCCTTAAGAAGAGCTCTAGCGACAGATGCTTGAGTCCATGGGTTTTAACCTCCTTGCTAGTGTGCCCAACTCTTATCCTGAGGGCCCGGGTTCGCGTCCTAGTAGGACCGTTACATGTCCCTTTCATTTTCGACTGCACATGCTGGCATTACAGTGCAAGTTGTGCATTCATTCACTACTCTATCCATCAGCAAACTCTACCCACCCGCTTATATTGCTGCTCAGACAGAGTGGTTAATAAAAATCTATGGTCCAGACCAGCGCTGGCAACTAGCTAATTCAAGATGTCACAGACAGAGATGCCAGACAAAATGATATTTTCTATACCATTTACTCCTCCTGTATGTGTTGTAGAAAAAGAAAGACACACCAAAAAAAAAAGAGTATTGGAAAACGAGTGGTCAAAAACATCAATAAAATAGTTGCTGATATTTTAGTCAGATAGCTGGCTTGCTAGCTGACTTAGCTAAAACTCAATGCAATAGGTCTGGTTAAATAGCTAGAAAATGTACAACTAGTTACCTGAATAGCTATCATATAATCCTAAAGAATATAGCCAGGCAACTATAATTTCTTCTATTGCTAGCCCAGAGAGCCAACATACCGTGGAAGCTTAGTACTTAAAAAAGTACACTGCCTTCTCTGGGCCCAAGATTATTTAAGATGGACTAAGACAAAGTGGAAAACTGTCCTGTTGTCTTAAATAATATGTTTGGGAATCAAGAGAAGAGTATTTGATACACTGCCGATTTTGCAGGTTTTCCCACATACAAAGCATGTAGAAGTCTGTCATTTTTATCATAGGTACTCTTCAACTGTGAGTGGCGGAATCTAAAACAAAAATCCTGAATATCACATTGTATGATTTTTAAGTAATTAATTTGCATTTTATTTCATGACACAAGTATTTGATACATCAGAAAAGCAGAACTTAATATTTGGTACAGAAACCTTGTTTGCAATTACAGAAATCATATATTTCCTGTAGTTCTTGACCAGGTTTGCACACACTGCAGCAGGGATTTTGGCCCACTCCTCCATACAGACCTTCTCCAGATCCTTCAGGTTTGGGGGCTGTCGCTGGGCAATACAGACTTTCAGGTCCCTCCAAAGATTTTCTATTGGGTTCAGGTCTGGAGACTGGCTAGGCCACTCCAGGACTTTGAGATGCTTCTTACGGAGCCACTCCTTAGTTGCCCTGGCTGTATGTTTCGGGTCGTTGCCATGCTGGAAGACCCAGCCACGACCCATCTTCAATGCTCTTACTGAGGGAAGGAGGTTGTTGGCCAAGATCTCGTGATACATGGACCCATCTATCCTCCCCTCAAGACAATGCAGCCGTCCTGTCCCCTTTGCAGAAAAGCATCCCCAAAGAATGATGTTTCCACCTCCATGTTTCACGGTTGGGATGGTGTTCTTGGGATTGTACTCATACTTCTTCTTCCTCCAAACATGGCAAGTGAAGTTTAGACCAAAAAGCTCTATTTTTGTCTCATCAGACCACATGACCTTCTCCCATTCCTCCTCTGGATCATCCAGATGGTCATTGGCAAACCTCAGATGGGCCTGGACAAGCGCTGGCTTGAGCAGGGGGACCTTGTGTGAGCTGCAGGATTTTAATCCATGATAGCGTAGTGTGTTACTAATGGTTTTCTTTGAGACTGTGGTCCCAGCTCTCTTCAGGTCATTGACCAGGTCCTGCCGTGTAGTTCTGGGCTGATCCCTCATCTTCCTCATGCTCATTGATGCCCCACGAGGTGAGATCTTGCATGGAGCCCCAGGCCGAGGGAGATTGACCTTCATCTTGAACTTCTTCCATTTTCTAATAAATGTGCCAACAGTTGTTGCCTTCTCACCAAGCTGCTTGCCTATTGTCCTGTAGCCCGTACCAGCCTTGTGCAGGTCTACAAATAATGGTTGGGAAGCATTAGTTTAGATAATTTTTAGTAAAAGCTTGATCTGTATCCTTTTGTTGGATGTGTTGTTGGTAGGAAAATATTTATGATTCAGGTTTCTTGGCTTGGAAACGGAAGTTGGGTCAGTGCTGAATAAGTCTCAGAAAATGGGAAGTATGTCTATAGACAGAGATCCAGTTTCTACCAAGATGGCCTGAACTTCCCCTTTATTATAGAAGCTCAATCGTGATTTACAGATATCCTGACAGAGTTCCCTAGATTTAAGAATGTTTTGGTAGATCTACTTATGTGAAACACATTTAGTACAAATGCTTTACATTTGCACCCTTTCCCCTTGACTCTCACCGCAATATTCTTTATTTTTTTTATTTTTTTTACTCTCACTCAGTCACACATTCAAATTCACACTCTCTCTTTCTCTGACTCACAGGCACTTTTTTAGATTTTTAGTTTTTGTTTGGATCTGCAATCCCATGGAAACTACTTAAGAGATGTAGTAGGTATGATTTTTAAAGCAAAAGTTATCAAAGAAGCAATGACCCTTGCCAAAACACCTTTTACCGAGTTTAGTATGTTGTAGGAAAGTCATGCAATGGTCAACAGTTCAGTCTCAAATGCCCAGCCAACTGTGGTTCCAATAAACCTTGATCTGAAGCATAGTGTTGACCTTAGTATTCACTATCTTCTGTCTTCCATTCTGATAGGTCTGCAGTCTCAACAACCCGAAGAGTGTTCATCATTTTGTACAGTTTCCCTTGGTTTTGAAAGAGAATTATCAGGGAAACGTACCATAGGCCCTCAGGTTAGCCATCATAACTCTGGAACAAGGAGGAGAGGAGAAGGGTTAAGACAGGTAAAAGATTGAAAAACATGGGGTTATATGGGTGATGTATGGATAAATATTGTTGTTTGAAGTTTTCTAGTTACTGCTGGGTTTTGGAAAGAGGAGTTTAAAGGATGTTTTCTCACAACAAAATGCCCAAATAAAATGTATCCATTAATAAGAATCAACTTGTATGCAGCACCAAGCAATGATGTCTTCTCCACTGAAGTCCAGCTATTGGCAGGATCATCAACCAACGCCAGACAAGCTCATACTTGGGATAACAGTCTGTAATTCATATCAAGAGATTAAAGAATGAGTAAATAATCTAGTTTTATGATCAGTGCAAACTGCTTTTTGACCGTTTACACGTACAGTTCCATCCCAAATTGATTGGTAACAAGAGGCAGGCACAGTAAACTCCGTAAAGCATTTGGACGGTGACCCACTGACATCATGTTCCTTAGATGTCAGATGGATGAAAACAATGTGTTACTTTCCAAGTGCTCTCATAGTTCACTGTACTGAAACTGTGCAGTGTTAGTTTGCAACCTCACTGGGACAAACATTTCTATTATTCGATAATATTAGGTAAATAGACTACCATAATTAGCTTTCACATTTTGATAAATTAGCTAGCTAATATTCTGAAATGATATTAATGAAAGTTGGCTGAAACCTGAAATGGAGACAACAAATTCACCACAACAGCAGAGCCATCAGCAACCAGTCTACAAAGTATTTTGTCACCTTCAAAGAATTTGCATGTTGTGTAACCCTTTTAATTTACAGTAGTTATAAAGTCAGCATTTTTTCCCCTAACAGTAAACACCCTAATATACTGACAATTAAAGAAAGATAAAATTATGTTACCACTTTGCGGTATTCAGTCCAAAACAAACGGGCTACGGGACAGCTTCTTTCTACAGGCTGTAAGGCTGCTCAACTCGGGAACCACGCTTCCCTTCCACCCATAGCCCATGCACACCTGTCACTTTATATCATGCACATCTGTCACTTATATAATGCACACCTGTCACTTTTACATTGCACTACAGTTGTATAGTTGTGTAGTTATTGTTATTGATGCATGTTTTTGTATAGTGTTATTACTGATTTAATTATAATTACTGTTACTTTTCAACTTTTAACTGCACTGTCGGGAGTAGGAAAACCAAGCTTTTCATTGCCGTAACTTGTTATTGCAGATGACAAATAAACTTTTGAACTTTGAACTACTTTAATGGCACTCAGACAAATTGTAGTTAAAGAAGGTGTAGGTGTTTGTGTTTTAATACTAGAAATGCAGAATGTTAGTGCCAGAAGTCTCTTTAGAAAAGGCAATCAATCCATACACTGACTGTAACCCACAAATTCATTTTAATAGCTCTAACGCAAAGCCATTGTGTTACAAATCTTTTTATTTTCAATTTTAAAAACTTTGGATGACACATTGAAGTCGAGAATTGTATATAAATAAAATTGTGCAATACAATTTTTTTTGTTTCAGTATATGCATTTGTGGGTTAAATGATGGTTATAGGTCATGGTTCACCCTTGTGAGTTGTATGCTGTGAATACATAGTGCCACAGTTTTAGCTCCACATACACTGAACAAAATTATAAATGCAACACTTTTGTTTTTGCCACCATTTATCATGAGCTGAACTCAAAGATCTAAGACTTTCTCTATGTACACAAAAGGCCTACTTCTTTCAAATATTTTTTTTACAAATCTGTCTAAATCTGTGTTGGTGAGCACTTCTCCTTTGCTGAGATAATCCATCCACCTCACAGGTGTGGCATATCAAGATGCTGATTAGACAGCATGATTATTGCACAGGTGTGCCTTAAGCTGGCCACAATAATTGAGAACATTTATGGTAAGATGAATGCAGCATGTTATCAGAAAAACTGGCAGACAGTTTGTATTCTTCGGTATGAAAGCTTTGTATGGGACACTCTTGGAATTTCCAGCACGACAATGACCCTAAGCACAAGGCCAAGTTGACCCTCCTGTGTTTACAGCAGAAGTTCTGGAGTGGCCATCACAGTTTCCTGACCTTAATATCATTGAGCCACTCTGGGGAGATCTCAAACCTGCGGTTCATGCAAGAAGACCAAAGACTTTGCATGACCTGGAGGCAAGTCGAATGTGCAGCTATACCACCTGCAAGAATTCTAAATATTACAAAAGACTGTGCGCTGTCATTGATGCTTAAAGGGGCAATACATAGTATTAAGAACTAAGGGTATTTAGTCTTTTGAACAGGGTTATTTCATTATTTACTTTGTTGCCATGTTTTGTTTTAACTTACAGTTAGTGATATGAATCACATAAGAAATAAAATAAAAGTTTTTTTCCTGCTCACTCCTGTTTTCTGTACAAATGGTACATATATTATCAATTCTCCAAAGATATGCAAACTGTTGAGCACAACTGTATCTTTAAGGAGCACCTCATTCTGGGTGAACACAGGTGATGTGTATCATGTTTCTAGGGCAGTGTCCTACTATGTTGCAGTTCGGACCACATTCATCACCACTATATTTTGGTGGACGCACCAAAGTTTTCCTACCAGACATCCTCTAAGGATGCTTTGGATTACCTGTTCAAAACAAATGTATTGTATAATTTGATTCTTATCCATATTCCTTAAGATTAATGTAAACATTCATTCACACCACTATTTGGATAGTGAATAGCTAATGAAGGCCTATGGGTTGAAACACTGTGTTTATAATAGATCACATGGGAGAATTACTCACACTGGCCCTCATTTATCAAAAGTGCGTACCCCAAATTTCCAGCGTACACCTGGCGTACACCCAAAACCACGGTGACTTTGAGATTTATCAATATGGACGTTGGCGTACGGGTCTCTCAAATCCTACGCCAGCTCAGGAGGTGGTGTACGCACGTTTTGAGTTAGTGCGGAAATGCGCAGGAAAAAAAATCCTGACGCACTGACAAACTAAAAGATATGATTTATTATGACCCACTGTAAAAAAAACAACAACATAATTATAAACTTCAGTGTTTATTTTTGTGCAACATGGACTTCAATGTTTAATTTGTGTGACTTTACCAAAGCATTTGATTTATATGTATTCCTTCAGATGCGAGCTTGTGCGCTTTATATACGTTTCAGGGTTAGGCCCAGCAGTTGCGCACGTACTGGGTTCAGTAATAAAAGGCTTTTAATGACCAAAATATAATTCAGACAGACAAAATAATAAAAATGACATTCTTCTTTTAAATAATAACGACATTCTTCTTCTAAATAACAATAAATGTCATTAATAATAAAAATCATAAAATAATAAGACGAATATTACAAATTGTCATGCAATTATTAATGTGAATGAATGGTACTCCACATCACATCATCATCATCACTATTGAACACCCCAATACATGTGACGTGATACGAAATGAAATGCTAATTGTTTCAAACGCGTGCTGTAAAATGCATTGTGATCATTTGCTCATCCAAACAGCTTTATAACGCTCCTCGTTCGGTGTCAGCTGGAGACTTGGATCCGGTGGGCCTCCCCCATAGACTGTATATAAAATGGACGACGCCATTTCGCTCTTTTCCATTGGTGAAAAATGAAGCCGCCAGTGTCCCGATACGGCGCTGACATCTTGGACTTGCGTCTGCGCAGATAGCGATCTTGGGACCAGTTCTGCGCAGTAGTTATGCGCAGTAGCGAGCAGGAAGTAAAGCCGTAAAGCCGCAAAATCAACGGCCCCTCCCCTGTGCCCCGCCCTCACTCTCCCTCGCAGAATGCGCATACCGTAATCAATCGCAAGTCCAAGTACAGTACAACCTTTGCTTGTTAAACCTAGACGATATGTTATAGCCTAACTTACATCATGTTTAACCTTAATTTAGAATAGGCCTAATACAAAAATAATTGGTAACTTCTAGCTAACGATCACCTGCTAGCTATTAACGAGGCTTGTTGTCTTTTAGCTAACGTTAGCTAGCCCATTACATTTATTTACTAATTAAATAGCTTATAAATTTAACTTACCGAAACAAATTCAAAGATCGATTGGAAATGCCAGATCGGTTAGCACAATGTACTGCAGAACAACCCATTATGTCCGTGTGAAATTATATCAATTATAGAAATTTAGAGATTAAATGTTAAGCTCCAATCTCCTCAGTCCTCCGAAGGAGGATGGCGCTTCAGTAGCTCCTTGGCTCAGATAGCTGTCAATCAAAGCTGTGAATCACAACGTCACACCACCGTTTTTAGAGCATTAAATAACTAACTAAAAACCAACTTATTTTAAAAACAAACTCTTGAATTTACATTAGCGTGATACAAACTACAGTAAATGACAGAAACCAGCTTCGGAAAAAAGATAATTGAAGGGTAATTTAATTGTTTAGTTGGTCTCGCGTCCCATTGAATAACATGGGGAGGGCGGGGTTTATGACCTATACTGGGACCACTCACCAGGGGGCGATCGAGACGTTTTGGCTTCACTTTTCAGGGCTTGTGAGGCACGCTTGGCCTCCCCCAGTCTGACTCTGGCTCCTCTTTAGTGCCGAGACGCGCCTCTTTGTGGCAATCTTTGAATCAGACCACTTTTTTTCACTAAATAAACAAGAAAACTCATGCTTAACTTGATCGGTCTATATTAAGCAATAAAGAAAACTCATGCTTACCTCTGCTGAAGTGTGCTTCTCAACCCCCACACTATTAACAGCACTCGTAATTTGGGTCCATATTTTGTTTTTGTGGGTGCCTTTTATTCCACTTTTTAAACTGCCAAATAAAACAATTGTATTTCTTTCTACCTCCCTGGTGATCGTCTCATTCTCCACGTCAGAGAAGTTTCTCTTTTTTGCCGTCTTCCGTGTGTCCATGGCGTAAAATTAGGGCGTGGGGGAAGCAGATACTTGAATATATAGGGGCGTGTTATTCTAATGACGATCGTTTTCAGCCGCGGCATTTATCAAGGGCAGGTATTGCGTACACCTGGATTTTAAAGGTACGCACAGCTTCATAAATCAGGCGGTGAGAGGAGTGTAAGCAAAATCTTACGCCAACATATACGCCCGTTTCTACGCAAGAATGATAAATGAGGGCCACTGTGCATCATTTTGTTATGGTGGAATATCCTCCTTCAACTAGCGCATGCCAGCATTTTCTGGATGTGCCTATGTTGTTCTATCATTGCTGTCTAATAATGTCCCAGGGTCAAGGAGCTACAAACAAAGCTTCTTATAACCAGAACAGTCACAGTATTAAGGCAGGTTGCCTCTTTCAATATTGCTGGTAAGGTAGGAGTGGATGCAGGGTGTATGTACATTTTCAACTGCCTATCCATGAGTTGTTTTCACATTTAAATGAAGACAAAGAAACTCTGGAATTTAATGAGTTAATTGGTAGCTCAGACTAGAGCAGCACATACAGGATTCTATGACTCAAAGCCACCTGCAGAGGAAGAATGGAACTAAAGGAACAGTTCATTAAAATCTCTGAACCAGGGCTTGAATTTCGTTGTGGCAGGTAATGCAGTCATTCTTATTAGCCACTTTGGCGGGTGGCATTCTATATCTATACACAGGGTTTTTCCAGATTTCCAAACTCAAACCAAAATCTCGCACCGCCTCTGTGTTGGCATGGTAAAACATGATTTTGCGCGGGAGAATAGCCGTACTGTCCATGAAATCTGTCAATCTTGCATGCAGGACCACAGAGGTCCTGATATTGCGAAGATGAGTAACATCAGAAATACAAGTGGACACCCAAGCATGTCAAAATATTTCAATAAAACAAAATTACCTCAAACTATATAAAAGCTGCATACATCTTTTTAAACTTTTCAGGTGACTTCTAGTATAGCCTACAATTACAGATTTATTTAAATAGAGATCGCCAGACAAATGAAGAAAACTGTTGAAAAGATAATCAGATTAGGGTGTGTACTGGGCTATATATGCAATATACAGTGAAAAAATATACAATTAACATATTTAAGTCACAACGAATATAAATATATGAACGTGAAGAAGACTTTGGATCAGCGACAGCAGCAGACCCTAGTACAGATGAAGGTGGTCAAGAGAGGGAGATTAACGATAGGATGGAGCAAAAAATAACGTGACAAGGCTGTAATATATACAGTTCTTTTTCGTTTTTATGCAAGTCTATATTAACAAGAATATAGCATTACAACGGAAATAGACAACAATAATATTGGCTGCTATATAGCTGATGAGGCAGATTTAATAGTTGTCTTTTTCAAGTGTGTAGCCACATATTATATAAAGTATTTTGTTAGAGTGGGAGGGTTGGGGTACCACCAGGAAAACCCCTGTGTGTGTGTGTACATATATATATATATATATATATATATATATATACATACACACAATTATTTTTAAACTGTACTCTCTTTGCAATGAGAGTGACATTACGACTTACGTAACTCCCATGAGCACTACCTACATACAGTGTTGGATTCTGATCCATTTGTGTTAGGCCTATTGCCTTGCACGCCAGTGACCACAGTGTGAACTAGACAGGCTACAATGTAGCACTGATAAACAAATAAAACATAATTTCCCAACCACAAAATGGTGGCTAGTGTAAATGCTGAGTGGCTAGTAACTTTGGAAAACCACTAGCCACAATGGCTGGTGAGCCAAAAGCTTAATGTGAAGCGCTGCTCTGAACTAATGAAATCATTAGAGCCTTTTCTAATAGTTTGAGCCTTCGGTTGTTTTTTCTAGATCATTGTTTCAGTGGATTAAGCATTTACCACCTTAAACTTGCACATGCTTTATGGCAGGGCTATTCAAATCCGGTCGTGGAGGGACAAAACATTTCTGGTTTTTGGTATCTCAGGTCGGTCCCATAGTAAAAGCAGAGGATAAAAGCCAGAAATGTTTCGGACCTCGTGGACCGGAATTGAACAGCCCTGCTTTATGGTAAAAAATGCATGTGATCTACATACACAAGGGAGACAGTTAAAGATTTGCTACTTGGACTTTAGAAAACACTTTTACTAGCAAGCTGACTAGCATGCAGACAAGCAATTAGACAACTTTAGAGATTCCAGGAACATCACAGAGCAGAAATGAAAAACAATGGAAATCCATTCCCTGACTAGAATAGGTGGTATTGCCACTGAGACAACTGGGTCGATTTGAATACATTTAGGAAACATTTTAACTGAAGGAGACAGTAACTGGAGCCTTTTGATTCTTTCATTACAGATATTTTTTCTCCAGTTGTTACAGAGGGTATGACCACATTTCTCAAACACATAATTGTAGACTATCATACACTTTTAAAAGAACTACTTGATACCAAAGCACCACTTCATGGTTCATTATCTATGATGCATTAGGACAATAGGGCCAATAATTAATGTCAGGACTATGAAGCTGAAGGCAAAGCAATTGTTTTTCAACAGGACGATACATTATTAAAATATTAAAACATATTTTGCCAAAAGAGGCGTAATGGCTATTGCTTTCCATTGGGAATCTACCCCATTTAAGACTATTGGATACAGGGGCTCCTGAAATGCACTGCAGTATATTGACTGCATCGCAGTTAGCTGAGTCATTCATTAGGGGACCAGGATTCGAACCTGAGCTCGAAGATTTGCCCAGTTTCCACTGAGGGTGGTTTAATTAATTTGAGTTGCCTTTCCTCATTTTGTTCTAGAAACTTCTTAGCGGCTTGGGCACCTGTTGAATTGAATACGATGGCAGACGGAGTGCTGGTTTCAAACACAGTGTGCAGCAGGTATTTATTTTGTAAAGTACCACAGGAGAAGGCTGGTAACTTGGTCAAGGAAAAGGCAGAAGGTCATACACAGGGTTTACAAAAAGGTCAGGTCAGGCAAAAGTACAGGAGGGCAAGGCTGAAACCATCACCAGAAAACAGGCTGAATATCAAAACTAAGGTTCAAATATATAAAGCACTTCAAAAAGTCTTAGTATAGTCGTGTCAGAACAAACAGTGTCTCACAAAGAAATGAGAGAAAGAGATGATGGGAACAGGCGATGCAGAAAACAGGTGTACTGAATTAAGGTGAGGGGGCGTGGTTAAACAAAAGAACTGAGCATAGATACACAAAACTAGACTGAGACACAGAACTGTGAAAACTAGAATCAGTAACCAAAAAAATTATACATTATACAATTACACACTAAACAGACTAGGGAAACTGCGAAACCAGAAAACACAGGACCATACACCTGTACTGTATATTCAGTCAGTGTAGATGTGTGATTCTTCCATTGCATAAGCATTCCATTTTAGACCACCAGTTTGTGTGAGCAGCCTGATTGTTGCTCACTCTGAAGAACCTGAGTGGTATTGGATATGCTTCGGACGACACATATCTCAACATAGATTATGCCAAGTCCACTGGGAGTTTCTACGATGAAGAAGGGTTTTAATTACAAATTGGATATCATCCAATTTGACGAGAGAAATGGGTAGAAAACACCTGTAAATAAAATGTATACCTTTGGCTAATGTGTCTTTACCAGATAATTTATTGCAAAACCATCTGCAATTTCATATGTACATTGATTTTACCTCTTTCATCACATGCTCAAAGACATTTGATATATGTTGTCACAGTGACATGTTGTCACTGTAAACATCTTGATGTAGAGTAAGTTCATTTCAGTTATACATTTACCATTACCTAATATTTGTTTTTCATTTGAAAGGAAACATTGCAACTCATTGTCTTAAACATGCTTTCTGGAACTTTTGTGAATAACAAACAATTATTTTACACCTGCTATTTTGGGCTGGATGTGTAATATTTTGTTTCGATGTCAGGTTAGACAACTTCACATCCTCCACCCTGATCCTGAACACTGGTGTTCCACAAGGCTGTGTGCTGTGCCCCCTCCTGTACTCCCTCTTCACCCATGACTGCGTTCCTGTATACAGTTCCAACACCATTGTCAAGTTTGCAGATGAAACCACGGTGGTAGGCCTGATTAGTGACAACGATGAGTCGGCCTACAGGGAAGAGGTCATGTGCCTGGCAGTGTGGTGCACTGACAACAACCTGGCCCTCAATGCTAAGAAAACCAAGGAACTCATTGTGGATTATAGGAAGTCTTAAAGCTGCAGCCACGCCCCGGTCCTCAGTGAAGGCAGCAGCGCCTGTACTTTTTGAGCAGGCTGAAGAAAGCCTGCCTGTCAACCAAGATCCTTGTGAAACTTTACTGCTGCACAATCAAGAGCATTCTGACACTGTGCCACAGTGTAGTTTAGCAGCTGCTCCACAGCCGACCGGAAGGCCCTGCCTTTAGGAAGCTAGTGCCCAGCTTCCTGCCATTTCAGACCTCCAGCGCAAATGGTGTATGTGCAGGGATCTTGGGATGATCAGGGACCCTTCACACTCAGGCCACAAACTGTTTGCCCTCCTACCATCAGGCAGGCGGTACAGGTCTCTTTGGTCCCACAACAACAGGTTCAGGAACAGTTTCTTCGCATCTACTGTAACCCTGCTGAACTCTGTGACCCAGAGAACTCTGAACTCTGTGACCCATCACTTACCACACTCCCAGCACCTCTCAGGGACCTTGTTGCACTACTCCCTTGTACTACTCTGACACTGCCTTACAAAGCCTGATAATGGATGTTTTCAGTTGTTACAGGTACGTGTCTTTCTCAGAAAACTCAACGCTGCTATACCTGCATTTCAGCTGCACATGCACCTTGCACATTCAATTTGCCTCTTTGCACATTTAGTATTGCCAATGTACTTTCTTTTACAGTTGTTACACACGTCTACCTCGAGGACCTTAGTGCTGCTATCTCTGCATCATGGTTGCTTGTGCTACCATACTACTGTACTCCTTCATTTGCACTGTACTCCTTCAAATGTATGACATTTAGAAATTGCCATTTGTACCCGAAAACTGTTATTCCACTTGTAACATTGCCACTTGCCCTATATTTGCACTTCAGGTTAGAAGCTTACTGCCTTTCATTGTAATGTACTTGTATCACTCCATTAGCGATGACATTCCCCATATGAAATCAGTTTGTTTTGTGGACATGCTGTGTCTTCGTTAACTAATCAGACGGTATTCTTCCTTGTAGATCCTCCCATGTTCCGATACGATGGGGATCATTTGACTTATCTTAGGCATTTTCTTGCTAACTGTGAACAAGTCAATAAAAATTATGAATGCATTTCGGTAGCCTACTGGCTGCGTAGAAGATTAGAAAGGATGACAATGTAATGCTAGTTAGTTAACTTAAATTAGGTTGCACCAAAAGTTAGTAAACATTTTCTGTGCTAGCTATCAACTACACTGCCATCTTAATTTGCAGAGGCGTCGCTAGGATCACAATACATACAATACATTTTTTTGGTCTGTATACATTTTTGTATTGCACCCCATTGGAATTTAACCGACAACCATGTTGTGCTGAGCTCAATCACCTGAGCTACACTAATTTACTGTGCACAATTAAAAAAAATCTGTTCTGTTTGACACCTTATGAGTGATTATCTTAAAGTGTTCATCTTCCCATGGTCATCCAAGTCCAATGACAAGGTTCTGCCCTCTTTGTTAGAGTTGTTAACCAGGGACTTCCCAGCCATACAGGGATTTCCAGCAGAATTAAGAACTTTATGTCCATAAAACAGATGAGGGCTTCTACCTGTGACTTCTATGAATGATAGCACATCTAACAACATATTTCTCCCAGACATTATAGGGTGGATGATGAATGAAGGGGGACAGCCAGTGGAGTGTTTTCCAGCTAGGCCTGAATAGTTCCATCTGATACCCATCTAGGCCAGTGGGGAGCTATGAGACATGAAGAGCCCATCCCTCTGGGAATGATAGAGAGAGGTACTCACCTCCGTGTAACCTTTAGAATCAAGGCCCATGTAGAAAGTGGAGGTACTTGCTGGACTTAAAAGACGGGGGTTTAAAGGTTTTATATGATAGTTTGTTTGGGAGAGAGATTACTTCTGGGAGACTACCTCTGGTTGTGTTGATTGTACTTGAGCTAAAGATACAATCAGATATATTGGGTGTTTATGTATGTGTGTATATATATATATATATATATATATATATATATATATATATATATATATATACACTTTCTCAACTAAGTGATTAATGTATTGCACACAATATATACATATTACCCAATATAAAGCAATATAAATTGCTTTACTTAACATAGATAAAAAACATTAAACAAAGCAATATTGGTTATTTTTATTATTCTTAAAGAAGAAAGCATTTATAAAAACATGAACCAAAACCTAAAGTCTAAGGTAAAAAGAGAACAATAAAGAGAGAGAGAGAGAGACTGAGTTGGGGAGGAAGAAAGCGTAGTTACCACAACCCACACAGGAACCTGTGACAACTGCGACCTCTGCTGGTTCACCTCCCCCTGCAGCGGGCGGGCCCCAGCGGTCGACGTCACCGGCTTTCTGACACCACCGTCTCATTATACATTTCACCTGTGTCTCGTTTAATGCACCTGTTTCTCATCATCGCTGTTTCCCCCCGGTATATATGTTCCCTCTGCTCCCCCTGTCTTTGTGTGTGATTGTCTCTGACTACTAAAGAGCTGTACGACGCTTCGTCACCTGTATATACATATCTTGTATTGGTTCGTGAGGATACCATTAAAAAGATCCTTCCACCACGCCTTCTCCTGCTCCTCCTTGTCCATCCAAACCCCGAAGCCGTGACAGAATCACACACCAAGACGACAACAAGGATATGGAGCAACAAGGAGCCACAGGCGCGGCCGGTGTTGCGGAGGTGGTAAAAGTACATTCAACCTTGCTGGCCAGCCTAGGCGCCGCGATGGACACTGTGTTGAAAGCGGTGCAGCGCCTAGAGCTGAGCCAGTGGAACCCCGCAGCACCGGCCGTCTCTCCACCTCCCCAAGCCGCATCGCCCAGCATGGGAGCGATGCCCATTCCGCTGCCCAGGGCCTACGACGGGGCGGCGGACCGCTGCCAGGGTTTCCTGCTACAACTGGACATCGCGCTCCAGGCGATGCATCCTGCGCCGACCGAAGCCCAGAAGATCTCTTCACTCGTCTCCTGCCTGTCTGGGAAAGCCCTGGAGTGGGCCACCGCCGTTTGGAACATCGAGCAGCCCACCCAGGGCAGCTACGCCGAGTTCACCCGCCGCTTCCGGGTCGTGTTTGACCATCCTCACGAAGGGAGAGAGGCGGGTGAACGACTGTTCCACTTACGGCAGGAGACGAGATCGGCGCAGGAGTTCGCTCTGGAGTTCCGGACCCTGGCAGCGGGATCGGGGTGGAACGAGCGGGCTCAGATCGACCACTACCGGTGTAGCCTTCGCGAGGACGTCCGGAGGGAGCTGGCTTGTCGAGACGTGTCCCTCTCCTTTGACCAACTGGCGGACATGTCCATCCGTCTCGACAACCTGCTAGCTGCCCGAGGACGTCCCGGAAGAGGCCCGCCCGTTCCACCCTGCCAACCAGACGCCGCCGTCCCCATGGACCTGGGGACGGCTGCGCTGTCGGGCAGGTGTAGGGGAAGAGAGGTGCGGAGTGCCTCCAAGAGGAAACGAGGCCGTACAACCACGCCGCACCGCACCTCCCTCCCCGAGTCAAGAGGTGACAGGCAGGGCACTTCCGCATCACCCCAGGTAGCACATGCACATTCGCCACTAACCTCTTCCCTCTCTATGTGCACTGTCCCTGTTAGGTTCCCCGGCTTTCCGCTGCTTTCCCGGTGTAAGGCGCTGGTAGACTCAGGCGCAGCCGGAAATTTCATGGATAGGTCTTTTGCCCTGCGGTCACGCATACCCCTTCAGGCCCTCGACACCCCCCTGCCCGTGAGAGCTCTAGACAGCCGGCCACTAGGGTCAGGTCTGGTCACGAGTTGCACTATTCCCCTCCTCCTGGTTACCAACAACCGACACAGTGAAACCATATCTTTTCACATAATCGACTCACCCACGTTCCCGGTTGTTTTAGGTTTCCCCTGGTTATCCCTACACGACCCCGTCATCTCCTGGTCTAGTCGACGTCTGTCGGGGTGGTCGCGGAAGTGCCAGGGTAGGTGTTTGGGTGTTTCCGTTGGCTCGACCTCGGTGGAGAGTCCAGACAGTGCGCCCGCCGTGCCCATTCCCCCCGAATACAGGGACTTGGCTACAGTTTTCTCCAAAGCCAAGGCTGCTGTGTTGCCACCACACCGGCTGGGGGATTGTGCGATAGACCTCGTTGACGGAGCCGCACTCCCGAAGGGTCACGTGTATCCACTGTCCCGCACCGAAACGGAGACTATGAACGCCTACGTTAAGGAAGCGTTGGAACAGGGCTACATCAGGCCCTCCAAGTCACAGGTCTCCTCGAGTTTCTTTTTTGTGAAAAAGAAGGACGGTGGTTTGCGCCCGTGCATCGATTACCGGGCGCTGAACAAGATCACCATTCCGTTCCGCTACCCTCTCCCTTTGATCTCTGCGGAGGTGGAGAGGATGCACGGGGCCCGCTTTTTCACTAAATTAGACCTCAGGAGTGCCTATAACCTGGTGCGTATCCGGGAAGGAGACGAGTGGAAAACCGCTTTTAGTACCACGTCTGGCCATTACGAGTATTTAGTGATGCCGTACGGGTTGATGAATGCTCCTTCAGTCTTCCAGTCCTTCGTCAACGACGTATTCCGGGACTTGTTGTGCGAAGGAGTGGTAGTGTATATTGATGACATCTTGATATTCACTGCCACCCGCGCTAAACATGTCTCGTTAGTGCGCAGAGTGCTGGCTCGACTGCTGGAGCATGACCTGTACGTGAAAGCCGAGAAGTGTCTGTTTTTCCAGTCGTCTGTGTCCTTCCTGGGATATCGCTTTTCCAGCACAGGTGTGGCCATGGAGGAGCCTCACATTGACGCCGTGCGTAATTGGCCGACCCCATCCACGGTTAAGGGCGTGCAACGTTTCTTGGGCTTCTCTAATTACTACAGGAGGTTTATCCGGGGCTTTAGCCAGGTCGCGGCTCCGATCACCTCCCTTCTGAAGGGGGGGGCGACCCGGTTGCGGTGGACCGTGGACGCGGAGCGGGCGTTTGTGGAACTGAAACACCGTTTCACCACCGCTCCGGTCCTGGCCCATCCCGACCCGTCGCTCCAGTTCATCGTGGAGGTGGACGCGTCCGATTGTGGGCTCGGTGCCATCCTCTCCCAACGGACGGGGTGTCGTAACACGCTCCGTCCCTGTGCCTTCTTCTCCCAGAAGCTCAGTGCGGCGGAGCGGAACTACGACATTGGTGATCGTGAGCTGCTGGCCGTGGTTCGAGCGCTGTCGGCGTGGAGGCACTGGTTAGAGGGGGCTAAACACCCTTTCCTCGTCTGGACTGACCACCGGAACCTAGAGTACATGCGGGCAGCGAGGAGGCTGACCCCTCGCCAGGCAAGGTGGGCTATGTTCTTCACCCGGTTTGTGTTTACTCTCACCTACAGGCCGGGGAGTAAGAACGTCGGGGCTGACGCGCTGTCCCGCCGGCATGACACGGAGGAGAGGCCAGTGGATGATGCTCCCGTGCTCCCGGAGTCATGCATCGTGGCACCGGTGGTATGGGAACTGGACGCGGACATCGCCGGAGCGCAGCGCGACGAGCCCTCTCCGCCCACATGCCCTGAGGGCCGTACGTATGTGCCGGCGTCTGTCCGCGACCGCCTCATCTACTGGGCGCATACATCTCCCTCCTCCGGTCATCCTGGCATCGGGCCAACAGTGCGCGCCCTGGCCGGTAAGTACTGGTGGCCCACTTTAGCCAAGGACGTGAGGGTATACGTCTCTTCCTGCTCGGTGTGTGCCCAGAGTAAGGCACCCCGGCACCTACCTGTGGGCAAGTTGCACCCCTTGCCCATTCCACAACGACCATGGTCCCACATTTCTGTTGATTTCTTGACGGATCTCCCCCCTTCCCAGGGCCATACCACCATCCTGGTCGTTGTGGATCGGTTCTCGAAGTCCTGCCGCCTCTTGCCTCTGCCCGGCCTTCCTACTGCCCTGCAGACCGCGGAGGCCCTGTTCACACACGTCTTCCGGCACTAAGGGGTGCCCGAGGACATCGTGTCTGACCGGGGTCCCCAATTCACGTCTAGGGTGTGGAAGGCATTTATGCAGCACCTGGGGATCTCGGTCAGCCTGACCTCGGGCTACCATCCCCAGTCCAACGGGCAGGTGGAACGGGTCAATCAAGAAGTGGGTAGGTTCCTCCGGTCCTACTGCCAGGACCGGCCGGGGGAGTGGGCAGAGTTTCTGCCGTGGGCGGAATACGCACTGAATTCTCTGCACCACTCCTCCACGGGCGTGACGCCTTTCCAGTGCGTCCTGGGCTACCAGCCGGTCCTGGCGCCTTGGACGCCGAGCCAGACCGGTACCCCTGCGGTGGACGACTGGTTCCGGCGGGCAGCGGGCACATGGGAGGCAGTACAATCCCGCCTCCGGCTCGCTGTCCGCCGTCAAAAGACCTCTGCGGACCGCCACCGCGGGGAGGCCCCGGTGTATCGGCCAGGCGACCGGGTCTGGCTCTCGTCCAGGGACCTGCCCCTCCGCCTGCCCTGCCGGAAGCTGGCCCCGCGGTTTGTGGGGCCCTTTAAAGTCCTGAGGAGAGTCAACGAGGTAACATATCGGTTACGCCTTCCCCCCGACTACCGTATTAACCCCTCGTTCCATGTGTCTCTCCTCAGGCCGGTGGTGGATGGTCCCCTTCAGGGGTGTGAGGTGCGGGAGGTTCCCCCTCCCCCTCTGGACATCGAGGGGGCCCCGGCGTACTCTGTCCGCTCCATCATCGACTCGAGGCGCCGGGCGGGGGGCCTCCAGTACCTCGTGGAGTGGGAGGGGTACGGCCCGGAGGAGCGGAGCTGGGTTCCGGTGAAGGACGTCCTGGCTCCCGTCCTTATCCGCGACTTCCATCAGCGTCGGCCGGATCGCCCTGCTCCGCGCCCCCCGGGTCGGCCCCGAGGCCGGTGTCGTCGCGCGGCTGGGGCCGCGCGTCAGAGGGGGGGTACTGTGACAACTGCGACCTCTGCTGGTTCACCTCCCCCTGCAGCGGGCGGGCCCCAGCGGTCGACGTCACCGGCTTTCTGACACCACCGTCTCATTATACATTTCACCTGTGTCTCGTTTAATGCACCTGTTTCTCATCATCGCTGTTTCCCCCCGGTATATATGTTCCCTCTGCTCCCCCTGTCTTTGTGTGTGATTGTCTCTGACTACTAAAGAGCTGTACGACGCTTCGTCACCTGTATATACATATCTTGTATTGGTTCGTGAGGATACCATTAAAAAGATCCTTCCACCACGCCTTCTCCTGCTCCTCCTTGTCCATCCAAACCCCGAAGCCGTGACAGAACCAAGAAAAAGCATGAACAGTCAAATAACTTTCTAATCATATATTCAATCTATGCATGTGATGACGCACATGAATGATGTACAAAAAATATCTAACCTTAATGGCAATGTTCGGAATTTAATATTTATTTCTAGTATTTCTGCAGCCTCTTACAATGAACTGCAAAATGATTTGGACAGTGTTTTTTATTTTATTTTATGCTTTTAACTCCTCAACCTCCAGATGTAGTGCTCAGCAGCATTTAGTATGGACCCAGCCTCTCTCATCTTCATTGGCCCTAAAGGAGGCACATTTATTACAAATGGGGGAAAACACATCAGTCAAGCACCTTAAATAAAATAATGTTAATGCATTTCAGGTAGCCTAGTGGTTAGAGCATCTGACCTGTAATCATAAGTTTGCTAGATCAAATGAGCTGACAATATGAATAGACATATCATTCTGCATACCATCAACTGTAATTGCTTCCAGGTCATTGCTGTAAATGAGAAAGTATCATGGTCAACATGTACTGTACACAATAAAAATGTTAACCACCTTTTTAACTAAATTAATTAATTTAATCAACCAGCCAATAAAAATCAGCTGTGCATTTTATTTTTACAGAGAACCACTGAACCACTGTGAATTTTACCTGTGAGAGACCTTTACAGAGAGAAATTAAAACTACAGATTTTTGGGATTTTTTGGGGGATTGTCAGTTTCACAGTATTTCAATGTACACACGGCTGTATGGTCAGTTAAGCCAGCAAGAGGGTTTTGAGCAAGAATCAAGGGGCTTCTTCACATGCCACAATAAGTAGTATATGTAAAATATACTTAGCTACCAAAGCCGAATAACAACAGTAGGTGAATTGCCATTTTTGTCTTCCACCTCAATCACCCTCAATAACTAGACAAGATAAATTGTAATACCTTGGAGCGTGGAATTTTGTTATCTGACTATGATCTCTATTCAGGCTTTGCTTTGGGATTTGACATTTCTGTCTTGGTTTGTGCAATGCAATTGCCTTTGAGATGTTTGAGTTTGATATATGAATGTGTACAAACACACACCTGTTTTACAAATACTTACTGATGCTCATGGTCAGAAATCTTTGCATTTCATTAGTGTAAAAAAAACCTGGCCCCAATCTTAAATTAATCAGAAATTAGGCTAAACGTACATTTTATAAAGTCTATGGTGAAAAAATAAACAAATGGTAATGATCTATACATTTTCTGAAAACGTAGCCTAAGAAAAACAAAATTTTCTTCACTTCACTTTGCTTAAAGCATGACGTTTTTTCATCAGTTCTTGTTTTCTTGCTTGAACAAGAGCAGCGTCTATGAAACTCAGAATTTATCTCTTCACTTTAAAACGTTAGGGGGCTCAAATGAAAAAAATCCTTCAAACTATCTAAGAAAGTGGCAACTGAAGTGCTAAACTAGTCATATACAAGCTAATCTCTCTCACATATTTTTCCAATATATGGTCCCATAACGACAGGATAATGACAATACAGGCAGCCAACATAATAACCAAACAGTATTAGTTTTTATTATATTCATTGTTATTGAATCAAAATCATAAAAGTAAATAAAAAAATGCTTTGTTGTTAGTTAAAGCAGTAAAATAAATATAGATTACAATCCAAACTTCTGTTTGTATTATAATACCTTATCCATTTCATTATTCAGTTTCCTCATGTGAGTAGGTAGCCTATTCAATTAATCTCTCCATAAACACATTTCTTATGTTGATAGGTATTAATTAATTTGGTAATTAAGGTTATTTGAAAAGAAGGGTAAAAAGTTACAGAAAATGTAGCATAATAGAAATAATAACACTTAATAGAACCTATAATAATGTGCAAGATTCAACAGAAGTGAATACATATCTGCCAAGGCCGGTGTTTAATATCATCTAATTAATCAAATTGTTTAAGTGATTACTGTCAGATGTTTCAACCAGGGCATCGTTTCTGTTTTAAATTAGTGGGAGTAAGTCTTCCAAATGTCCTCATTACTGTCTTACACATGATTTGTAGACTGAAACAATACAGACATTATGCTTCCAATAGCAACCTGTAAAATTCTTCAGAAAATATTATCCTCAACATGAGATTACCTCAATGGCCTCAAATGATAGACTGCATAAAAATCATAAAGGTTTTACGGCTAATTACTAGAGCTCGATTTCACAGCTATTCTTTTGGGGGCAGTTTAAGCCATCAGCCGGAGAAAACATTGGTTTTGAGGTTAATTTCCATTGGGATCTGAAGACAATCTCAAGTCACAGTGGAGGACATTCGCTCATGATGTCATGGGTAAGGTCAGTGTACACTGGCAGGAAGTAAATTAAGATCCTGTTTATTAATAAACCATCACTCACAACACAAACTATCCATTGGGACCACCATATAAGATGCTCTCTTTTAGAGAATGGTCTTTCAAAGTAAGACCTTTAGGGATGCCTCTTACAGTTACAGATGGTTTACAGTTACTGCTAAAGATCAGCATGGACAGAGATAATTGTACTGTTGATGGAGACATTGTGAGGTATACCTGTCTGATTGGTTTTTATATCCTTTGGACAGAAGATGATGTAGATGCTGAGAAAATTTCCAGGCTGAGAAAAGTTAAACAATTTAGTGCTAACAAAAACAACCTTATTAAGATAAAGCCTTCCTCCACCTCGGTCACAACCCATTCGGAAAATAAATGTATTTTAAATATATTTTTGAATACATTTGGAAAATATATTCCTCAATACATTTGGTAAATATATGTCAAAATGTTAGAAATTGGCCGCTTAAATATATTTGTTAAAAATGTATTTAAAAAAAAGAACATTCGGCAAGGCAGTGTTTTGATCCTGCAGCCTAATGTTCCATAATCAGGAGCGCTAACCACTACACCAAACAGGATTAAGTTGGTAGTAGAGGCAAGTAGTGGCATTACCAAGTTTACTTTAGTACATTAAACTATATTTGTGACTAAGATTAAATTTATTTTAGTAATGTACACATCTATAAAATGTGTTTCAACACCTAAATGTGATATAATCAATATGTCTGTAATTACATTTCATCATTTTACTTTCACAGGACCTGGAAAATGCATTTTAATATGGACTTCCCAATTTTTTTTTAATGTATTTTCTATAATACATTACAATTGTAATGAGAGCATTGTTGATGGTGAAATACATTTGGGCCAAACTGAAATGTATTTATACATTTTCAAATACATTTCAGAATAATAGCTGAAATCTATAGGGAAATGTATTTATATATTTTTTTTAAATACATTTCAGAATAAAAGGTGAAATACATTTTGATACCTGAAATGTATTTTGAATAAAGATAAATATATGTATAGATTTTTAAATACATTTCAGAATAAAAGGTGAAATACATTTTGATACCTGAAATGTATTTTGAATAAACATACATGTATGTATACATTTTTAAATACATTTCAGAATTAAAGGTGAAATACATTTTGATACCTGAAATGTATTTTGAATTAAGTTAAATGTATTCAACATATATTCAGCATACATTCTACATACATTGTGCATTGCAAAAATATATTTAAAATACATTTCTTTTCCGTATGGGAAATGGGACTCTTAAAGTTAGATCCCTTGCAGTTGCAGTAAATGAATTAATCTCTGATCATAAACTAGATGTTATTGGTTTATGTGAAACGTGGCTAAAGCCTGATGAATTCATTGCCTTAAATGAAGCCTCTCTTCCTTACTATACTAGTGATCATATACCTCGTGCGTCCCGAAAAGGAGGGGGTGTTGCTAATATTTATGACAGTAAATATGAATTAACTCTCAAACACATCACTGATTTTCATTCTTTTGAAGTTTTACTCATGAAAGTTAACCAGGCTGATAAATTGTTTTACATAGCTACTATTTATAGCCCCCCCGGGCCATACACAATGTTCCTCAGTGATTTTCCAGAATTCTTGTCTAACCTTGTAGTCCCGGCAGATAGTATTCCAATTTTCTGCGATTTCAATATTCATATGGAAAAGTCCAATGATCCTCTCTAAAAGCCTTTGAAGCCATAATTGACTCAATGGGTTTTATCCAAAATGTCTCAGGTCCAACACATTGCCACAATCACATCTTAGATTTAGTCCTGTCATGAGAAATAGATATTGTAGATCCAATAGTTTCCCCCCAAAATCCTGGATTATCGGATCAATGTCTTATTACATTTACCGTTAAAACAAGAAATCCCCTTGCTCCACAAACAATGAGTTTCAAAAGCCGTACTATAAATTCTCGGACTACAAATAAATTCCTTGATATTCTTACAATTTCGCTCATTAACGACAGTGGAAATACATTTGTAAACAATCAAATCGAGGATCTAAACTCAACACTGCGAAATACATTAGACACGGTTGCACCACTAAAAACAAAAGAAATACCAACAAGAAACTTGCTCCCTGGTACACAGACAATACTAGAGCACTTAAGCAAGCCTCCAGAAAATTGGAGCGAAAGTGGCGCTCCACCAATTTGGAAGTATTCAGACTAGCCTCGATAGACAGTACACTACAATACCGAAAATCATTCACGTCTGCTCGATCAGCTTATTTTTTCAACCTGATTGAGGTGAACAAAAACAATCCAACATTTCTCTTTGATACAGTTGCAAAGTTAACAAAAAAGCAAAGCTCAACAAGTGAAGTGGGTCTTCACTTTAGTTGTAATGAATACATTAACTAATTTGATGAAAAGATCATCACCATTAGAAAATAAATAACTGACTCCTCCTTAAACAGTTATGGTCCTCAAAATCTCAGTTGTCCCAAACATTTCCTGAACCTCCCTGACTAGGTGTCAATGGGGATTTTTTTTATACCATATCGCTCGACACATTCACTAAATTTGTAATGAGTTCTAAACCCACAAACTGCCAGCTAGATCCGATTCCAACAAAATTACTTAAGGAGCTATTTCCTGTGCTATGTCAGTCAATGTTGAACATTATAAATTGCACCATTTCCTCCAGGTGTGTACCAAACTCTTTAAAATAGCGGAAATTACGCCTCTTCTAAAAAAATCTAATCTGGATCCCGACATATTAAACAATTTTAGGGCAATATCGAACCTCCCGTTCCTCTCAAAAATCTTTGAAAAATGTGTTTCCCAACAACTGAATGCCTTCCTGAAGACAAATAACATTTAGGAAATGCTCCAATCCTGTTTCAGATCCCATCATAGTACTGAGACTGCACTCGTGAAGGTAACAAATGACCTTCTAATGGCCTCAGACAAAGGTTCCGCATCCATCCTGTTGCTTCTTGATCTTAGTGCTGCTTTTGACACTATTGATCACTCCCTTCTCTTAGAGAGACTGGAAACCCATATTGGGCTACGTGGAAATGTTCTAGCCTGGTTTAAATCTTATTTATCTGAAAGATATCAGTTTGTTAGCATGGATGGCATATCCTCTGACAAGTCAAAGGTTTGCTTTGGTGTTCCTCAAGGCTCGGTTCTGGGCCCATTATTGTTCTCACTATATATTCTGCCTCTGGGTGATGTAATCCAAAATCACAGTGTACATTTTCACTGTTATGCTGATGACACACAGTTATATATTTCAATGAAGCATGTAGAAGACACAAAATTAGCTACTTTGGAAGCATGCCTTTCAGATATTAGGAAGTGGATGATAGAGAACTTCTTGCTCTTAAACTCAAGAAAAATAGAAATACTCGTTTTAGGACCCAAGAAACAAAGAGCTAGCAGATCTCACTGTGAACCTCGATGGCTGCATCCCGTATCCTCGTATTTCCGGTTACCCTGACAAATTAATAAATAAACTTCAATTAGTGCTGCACACGGCTGCTAGAATCCTAACTAGAACAAAAAAAAGTAAACACATTACTCCTGTACTAGCGTCCTTACACTGGCTGCCTGTTAGGGTTAGGGCTGATTTTAAGGTTTTACTGTTAACCTATAAATCAATACATGGACTTGCTCCTACTTACCTTGCTGAAATGATCCATCCATACATACCTACACGCAGAGGTGGGGGACTCGAGTCACATGACTTGACTCGAGTCACAATTTTCAGGACTTGTGACTTGCTTGATTAAAGTATGAAAATGACTTGACTTGACTTTGACTTGAGAACAAGTTACTTGAGACTTGACTTGACTTGAAGTGGAAGACTCGACAATGACTTGAACTTATAATAAACAAACAGCAATAAAATTATTTTATATGTTGTGACATCAGCACCACTAATCAGCGTATGTGCCTTTAACGCTGCACAATTCAAACCGCGCCAAACATGGCAGACAGTAACGTTAGTCGAGCTCCACAAATAGTTTCGTTTGGATACAAGGACTTTGAACTGGACCGTGTGAATAAAAAAAGATTTGCCAGATGCAAAATATGCAACAACGTCAAATTTCATTCGTCATTTTAAGAACCACAAGGAAAGGTAAGAAAGTAATCTCTTTATATTCAGTTTCACTAAGATCTATAATGATTAAGGAATGGATTAATCTTTTGTTTGTCATAATTTGGCCTTGGTTGCATATTTTATTTTATTTTTTCTTGTTAGAAATGTGTATCATTACAGAATAAATCTGGTAAATAGATGTAAGGGAATTTGTCTATAACAGTGGCATAGCCTGAATTTTAATGTTGATGGGCATCTTAAAATGAACGGGCATGTATATTATTACACGTAGGCCATAATGTCTGTATTAAATGTGCGCATTTTCAAGTGTTTGTGGACTGCGTGTGGAAACTAAAAAGCATTGTGCTTACACCCTAACAGTTAACTTTACTGCATGAAAGGCTAACATGGAGGCGCCGATGTGATTACTAGCACCTAAACATTTCGAAGAGTTTTTTTTTTACTCATACAGACAATAATAATTACAGCGTAATTACATATTAGGCAGTTTTTCAGTCACAATAATTAGTTTATAAGGTTGTTATTATTAGCCCTTATTACATGGATTAGCAGAATGCGTGTTATTTCTTGATAACAGACCGTTGCCATTAAAAACAGCGCGTTGCTATGGACGCAGCAGGATTCTAACCAGAGACGGAACGGACTATTTTCTTTAGAGGAAGCAATACAATCATTTTTAAAACAATAAATTCCTTTTGAAATCAATATTTTGTGTCAAATTATTGATTTATTTGGTAGGTAGCCATGTAATAAGCGGGATAAGGTATAGCGAGGCGGTTGTTATAGCGAATACAACCCCTTCAGGCTGATTCAAAATCCCTCCGCTTCGTCCCCCCAAAAAATTGTACCGTGGAGGAGAAAAATATTTGATTTTGAAATCGAGCTTCGCACCGAGCGCACGTGAGAAACAGAGGACAGTGTGTGTGTGTTCATCTCTTTAGTACTGTGACTTGATTTTACTTGAAACTTATAAGGACTCGACTTGACTTGCTTAGGGTGAACCCTTGACTTGACTTGACTTGCTTGATTTATCTGAACTGTGACTTGAGACTTGACTCGAGACTTGATGGTTAAGACTTGAGACTTGCTTGGACTTGACCATGTGTGACTTGTCCCCATCTCTGCCTACACGTAACCTACGATCGCAAGATGCAGGCCTTTTTAATTGTACCTAGAATTTCTAAACACACAGCCGCAGGTAGGGCCTTTTCTCATAGAGCTCCACTACTGTGGAATGATCTGCCAATTAAGGTTAGAAATGCAAACTCAGTGCAAACTTTCTATATACACTCACCTAAAGGATTATTAGAAACACCATACTAATACTGTGTTTGACCCCCTTTCGCCTTCAGAACTGCCTTAATTCTACATGGCATTGATTCAACAAGGTGCTGAAAGCATTCTTTAGAAATGTTGGCCCATATTGATAGGATAGCATCTTGCAGTTGATGGAGATTTGTGGGATGCACATCCAGGGCACGAAGCTCCCGTTCCACCACATCCCAAAGATGCTCTATTGGGTTGAGATCTGGTGACTGGTGACTGTGTTTTTCCCTTTTCATACCATTCTTTGTAAACCATAGAAATGGTTGTGCGTAAAAATCCCAGTAACTGAGCAGATTGTGAAATACTCAGACCGGCCCGTCTGGCACCAACAACCATGCCACGCTCAAAATTGCTTAAATCAGCTTTCTTTCCCATTCTGACATTCAGTTTGGAGTTCAGGAGATTGTCTTGACCAGGACCACACCCCTAAATGCATTGAAGCAACTGCCATGTGATTGGTTGATTAGATAATTGCATTAATGAGAAATTGAACTGGTGTTCCTAATAATCCTTTAGGTGAGTGTATATATATATATACATACACACACACACAGTATCAGTCAAAATTTGAAACTGCAAAGAAAGCCGAGGTGTCAAAAAGCTGTTGCTAAGATGGCAAAATAAGAAAAAGAGGCACCACTAGCTGACTACTGAAAACTAAGTCTTATGGACCAATGAATCTATTTACTTATTTTTTATCTTCAATTTGTTCTGTGCTTTAATTTCAGAGTATGTTAAGATATTAAACTGTGTGATTTTCTATGAACAATGGAAAAATAGAGATGTTCAAAAACTTTGACTGGTAGTGTACAGTGAGGGACATTTTTTTTGATCTTCTGCTGATTTTTTACATTTGCCCACTGACAAAGAAATGATCTGTCCATCATTTTAATGGTAGGTTTATTTGAACAGTGAGAAAAGAAAAACAACAACAAAATCCAGAAAAACACATGTCAAAAATCTTATATATTTATTTCCATTTTCATGAGTGAAATAAGTATTTGATCCCATCTCAATCAGAAAGATTTCTGGCTCCTAGGTGTCTTTTATATAGGTAATGAGATGAGATTAGGGAGTGCTACTAATCTCAGATTGTTAACTGTATAAAAGACACCTGTCCACAGAAGCAATCAATCAATCGGATTCCAAACTCTCAACCATGGCCAAGACCAAAGAGCTGTCCAAGGATGTTAGGGACAAGATTGTAGACCTACACAAGGCTAGAATGGGACCATTGCCAAGCAGCTTGTTGAGAAGGTGACAGTTGGTGCGATTATTCGCAAATGGAAGAAACAAAAGAACTGTCAATCTCCCTCGGTCTGGGGCTCCATGCAAGATCTCCCCTCGTGGTGTTGCAATGATGATGAGAATGGTGAGGAATCAACCTTCACGGGAGGTTCTTGTCAATGATCTCAAGGCAGCTGGGACCATAGTCACCAAGAAAACAATAGGTAACACATTACGCCGTGAAGGACTGAAATCCTGCAGCGCCCGCAAGGTCCCTGTCTCAAGAAAGCACATTTACAGGCCCATCTGAAGTTTGCCAATGAACATCTGAATGATTCAGAGGAGAACTGGATGAAAGTGTTGTGGTCAGATGAGATCAAAATCGAGCTCTTTGGCATCAACTCAACTCGCCATGTTTGGAGGAGGAGGAATTCTGCCTATTTCCCCAAGAACATCATCCCCACCGTCAAACATGGAGGTGGAAACATTATGCTTTGGGGGTGTTTTTCTGCAAAGGGGACAGGACAACTTCACTGCATCAAAGGAACGATGGACAGGGCCATGTACCGTCAAATCTTGGGTGAGAACCTCCTTCCCTCAGCCAGGGCATTGAAAATGGGTCGTGGATGGGTATTCTAGCATGACAATGACCTAAAACACATGACCAAGGCAACAATGGTATGGCTCAAAAAGAAGCACATTAAGGTCCTGGAGTGGCCTGGAGGGCCATATTCTCCAGACCTCCAGACCTAAGGTTTCCTGACCTTAAACCCATAGAAGATCTGTGGAGGGAGCTTAAGGTTCAAGTTGACAAACATCAGCCTCGAAAACTTAATGACTTGGAGAAGATCTGCAAAGAGAAGTGGGACAAAATCCCTCCTGAGATGTGTGCAAACCTGGTGGCCAACTACAAGAAACGTCTGACCTCTGTGATTGCCAATAAGGGTTTTGCCACCAAATCATGTTTTACAGAGGGGTCAAATAATTATTTCACTCATTAAAATGCAAATCAATGTATACATTTTTGACATGCATTTTTCTAGATTTTTTTGTTGTTATTCTGTCTCTCACTGTTCAAATAAACCTACCATTAAAATAGTTGACTGATAATTTCTTTGTCAGTGGGCAAACGTACAAAATCAGCAGGGGATCAAATATTTTTTTCCCCCACTGTATATACTCATTAAATTCCTATGAAGAATTAAAATACCTGAACCATCCCCTGGGGTGGATAACAGCACTGAGCATTATCTTGTTGAAATGTTCATCTACGGCCAAGTCTCAATCTCCAGGCAGAGCCAACCAGGTCTCTGGCTTATATATCCTGTAACTTAGTGGAAATCATTATGCCATTATGCGATCAGTCTTAACAAGAGCCCAAGGACCACTACCAGCAAAACAACCCCAAAGCATCAGTGATCCGCCACCATATTTTACTGCTGGTGTGAGGTGGTTTTCTTCGTATGCAGTCCTTTTATATTGCAAAATATTGCGATGATGTGCATGGATAAAAAGTTAAATTTTTGTCTCACTTAACCACAACACGATTCCAAATTGTAAAATAGAGCTTGGGGGCAATATGCATGTGTCCTATTCTTGGCAAATTTGCAACTGCTCCAGACCTCTTAAACTCTTTGCTTATTTCCCAGACAGGGCTTAGTGTTTGTCTTTTGTTATATCCATTACCTGACCTGCGTAGGACAACAACCATCTTTGTCCTTTCCACTGACAGCTCACTGGTTTTACCCATGATGACAGATAACAAAATGATCTTACTTGTGTGCAACTTCATATTTATATACCAGTCAAACTTGAATATGTTAAAGGAATCTAAACATTTCTTGGAGACTGTGACCAAATATAATGTCATAACAGATTCATCTTTTGTTGGTTTTATTTAAAATGTTATTGTGGGGAGCTGATACTTTTGAAACAAATTTTTTCAGGAAAAGTCCTACAACTCAATAAAAAAAAAGATTGTGCTGAAAAATTTATACATCCCCTTTATGTTTGAGCCCAAAATATTACTCATTGTTTGTGTTATTTATTTTTTGCATTCACTTTTGTCCAATTGTATGAAGGGTGCCAATACTTGAGTTGACTGTTTGTACATTGTGGGAAACCTAAAGGGGATTGCCTGGTGATTGCATTCTGCAGCAATCTGGATGGTATTCGCATACAGTGGGTGTAAAAAGTCACCACCCCTTTCAATTCTGTTCACCTTTTGTTGTCTTACAGCCTGAAATGAAAACACAGAAAAATACATTTATTTACACACAGTAACCCACAGTACCTACTTGAAAAAAACAAAAATTTACATTTCTAACTGTAAAATAAAAATGTTGGGGTGGTTGACAAAATAAAATATTTTACAACACATTTCCACACATTGACAACTGACCAGTGGAAAAAATAGGTATGTATTATGAAGGAACCAAAAAAATTCAATTCTATGATTCCTCAGTATTTAGTATAGACATTTATGTCCTCAATTGTCCTTTCCTAGCCTATACGCTGTGTGTTTGGTCATGTTCTTTTATCAGAATGTCTGTGTTACAAATGTTTATCCCTGGTCTGACTACAGAACCTAAGGTCATGCCTTAATCACCCTATGCTGAACCCAATGAGGAGAACACTCTGTTTTATAATATGGTGTCAAGAGGCATAGATTGGAATGTATCCCTAAATGATAAGGGGTCTATTCTTCAGGTCTAGTTTTGTTATCCTTAAGTCAGTAAACCAACCACCCCGCCTTCAGTTAGGGGATATAAACCAGAGTGGAGTTTTGGAAAGCTCTCTCTTGCATTTTCTTCACTTCTGCCTCAATCTTTGCTATTGCCAGTGGCATTTTTATATGTAAAGAATTGGTGGAGCACAAACTATATATATATATATATATATATATATATATATATATATATATATATAGGATACATACCAGTAAAGCTACAAAACTCCCTATTGCTACTGATGTGTTTATTTAACACATCAACAGACATTGTGGCTCCACAAAACACTTTTAACTACAGAGCGGCTTGCTTCTACCAGGTGTTGTAGTACACATACTGGAGAGAGTGAGAGACCTTCTTGTATAATTGCTGTCCTTCTCTCTAAATTAGGAATGCAGGAACCAATGTGCCTACAGGGCCATGCACGAATAGCAATGAGTTCAACACCACTGAAGGCCAGAACGAAGCGGAAAGACAACTTTTTAGGGATACAGATCCCTAAAAAGCATGGACACACTGACACTCATCACCATCTATATCAATCGATCCAGCAAAAAAATATGACCAATGCTCGGACTAGCACCACAAAAGCAGGATGATAAAATATGCTTTCACTCACCAAGGCTTAGGGCTCACTAGCTACTGAATCAGCTGGCTGTATGCCTCACTTATGGTGGCCTCATCCCATCCTAGTTGTGTGCGTATGTCCTGCATATACAGGAGCAGTGCAGCACGGTTTTCCCAAACTGCATTGTCAGTTCTACTTTTAAAGTTCCATCGTACAGTGGGTGGCCTTGGAATGCGTCTCTGTGTTGCCTCAGCAAGTGCCGCAACATGTTTCGGAGCGCCAGAGGAACAGGTGGCAAAAGCAGTTATATCTGCAAAAAACACCTTCAGGATGCTCATCCTTGCTGAACAAAATTGCTGCAAGGTCAGGTTCAACTTGTGAGCATAGCAGTGAACAAACTGGGCAGGTGGGTAGGTCACTTTCATTAGCGTCTGTACCCATCGGACCTTTCCACTCATTTTTGCCGCACCATCATAAGTCTAAGCGATCAGCTTTTCTCCCAGTGTCAGTGGTTCCAGCACTGCTATTAGGCCGAATCCAGTTTTATTTTTGACTTCCACAAACTCCAAAAACCTCTCTGTCACTGTATTGTCAGGCAGCATGTATTGCAACACAACCACCATTTGTGATTTACAGGAGACATCAGTTGTCTCATTTGCCTTTATGGCAACAAATTATGTCTCGTCCACTTGCTTGGCTATCTCCTCCCTGTACACTTCATATATACAGTCTAACAGTTTGTACAGTGCTAGATATCCCTTTGAAGATGGGCTGAGCATCATAGTGCCTCTGAAGTCTCGAATCGCCCACACACATAGTCTTGAAAATGCATCTGAATATTCCAGGATTCAGGGAGTCCACCAACTTGTTGTGCCCCCGCAGTGTGCGGTTTCACATGTTCCACACAGTTTAATACATGTTATGATCCTGAGAACGTACCGAGAACGAACGACTGAGAACGTACCTGTTTTCCTCCACCTGTTTGTTATGCTGCTCAATGGAGCGCCTGTATGCACAGTCAACTTGGGCTGCGAAACTTTTACCCTTCCAAGTAATCCCAATTTCACAGCATTGTCCAGATGACTCCAGCTGCTCTCAATGTTTTGCATAACTTGAGAAAATATTATTCATTTTCTTAGGTTATCTGCCATTTGTGAATCTAACAAGCTAGCTAAGACAATCTACCCTCCTTGGTCTTCTTGCTGACTAATGTTGGTGCCAGAGAGACAGACTGCCAATCAGTTCTGAAATACGAAATGACGCTGCAGTGGGGCTACCGGCTGTTGGCCCCACTTGGCATCAAATTTGTGTGATCTACATTGATCACACTAACATTTTGAGCATGTGTATTAATATTTTCACACGTACAATGTACATTGCATTGTGAGAGAGGGGCTAGCCCCACATTCACGCTTAGCCTATGGCCTACTACTGCGAACTCTAATCGGCAGAACGCAGTCTGAAGCAGCAAGGCAGGGACCAATGAACATTAAATAAAATCTTAACACAAATGATATGCAATTTAGAAAGATGCTATATTCATAGATAATAAATTATAGAAAGTAATCATCAAGAAATAAAAATAACATAATTACGTTGCAGTTCTTTCTGTTGACAACTAATGACCAGTCGCCCCTGGCTAATGCAAACATTTACAATCTCTGGAGAACATTTATATTTGATACTTGTACTGTAATTGTAATACTCTATTTATATATTAAATTCATTTGTTACATTAATTCATTGACTATTTGGAATTAACAATAAACCAGGCAAGCCTAGTTCAGCCAGTTTCTTGGCCAGTGGCAAATCCTCTTTTGCCACTCTCCGTTTTAACAGTTAATTGGCCATTTATGAATGACATTGATACAGTTAAACTGATTAACATTTCTTACTTTACCTCCACCAGAAATAGCGACTATGTATTGTGTTTGCCACTGACCTTTTTAACAGCGTATTAGCCGGTAAAAAGTTTTACTGGTATCTACTAACTTACTGGAATAGTCATTAGAATTGAGCAATTGCTACCGAGTCTGCCAAAGCTATTTCATTTCATGGCATAAGAACGTATTTTCTTTCATGGCAAAACAACATTTATACAATAACTATCAATAAAGGCGATGATAATTAACTTTTTCATCAAGTGAAAAGATGAGAGAATCGTGGAATCTACCAGAAATAATGAATAAATGTTGTTGCTCTCAATAGATTCAAACTTAGGTCTTCCACATGAGAGGCACTGTCTTTAACCACTACATGACGACATTACACGTTTCAGCAGTTGCAAAACTCCATTTAGGATTGTGTAAAACTGACTAACGTTTCTTATTCATTTTACCTCAAAAACAAAAAGCATCAGTGAACTGTATTGCTTTTGCCACTGGCCATTTAAACAGCTTATTAGCCAGTAGTATTAGCTTACAAACTTCCTAGGAATAATCATAAGAATTGAGCAATTGCAAGCGAGACTGAAGATTAACTATTCCATGCCAGAAACAGTCACAATATACCCATATACAGTGCCAGGTTTTCGCCAATACGGAATAATTCACAATGCGTACTTTGCTTCACCTGCGAGGAGATACGAGACATTCGCTCTTTTTAACCGGCTCCACTTACGCGGTCCGGCAAAAACCGGTCAAAATTCTGTTCCTTCAATTAAGTGTTGGTTTACCTCATGAGATTTTGTAGGATAATGTTTTTATTTTTAAATAGTATAGTTCTGCAATTATATTCTGCAATTATATAAATTATATTCCTGCAGGCATGTTGGCTAAAAACATCTGGTAAGTTTGACAAAATTCCCCACCCATAAATACAGGCACATTTGGTGGATGGCAGGTGTAATATAGGTTTGTCAAAAATGTAAGGGCATTTTGTTGACTTACTGTTTTAATAACTACACTGAACTATATCAGTACTGAATTGACAAAAATGTGACAAAATTAAATCTCATCTCATCTTCATCCGCTTATCTGGTATCGGGTTGCGGGGACAGCAGCTCCAGCAGGGGACCCCAAACGTCCATTTCCCAAGCCACATCTGCCAGCTCTGACTGGGGGATACCGAGGCATTCCCAGGCCAGTGTCGAAATATAATCTCTCCACCTAGTCCTGGGCCTACCCTGAGGTCTCCTCCCAACTGGACGTGCCTGGAACACCTCCCTAGGGAGACGTCCTGGGGGCATCCTTACCAGATGCCCGAACCACCTCAACTGGCTCTTTGCGATGCAAAGGAGCAGCAGCTCTACTCCAAGTTCCTCACAGATGGCTGAGCTTCTCACCCTATCCCTAAGGGAGAAGCCAGCCACCGTTCTGAGAAAACCCATTTCAGCCGCTTGTACTCGCAATCATGTTCTTTTTCGGTCATGACCCAGCCTTCATGACCATAGGTGAGGGTAGGAACGAAAATTGACCGGTATATCGAGAGCTTTGCCTTCCGGCTCAGCTCCCTTTTTGTCACAACGGTGCGGTAAAGCAAATGCAATACTGCCCCCGCTGCTCCGATACTCCGGCCAATCTCCCGCTCCATTGTCCCCTTGAACTCCTTTACTTGGGGTAACTCCTCATTCCCTACTCCATCGGTTTCCTGCTGTGAACCATGGCCTCAAATTTAGAGATGCTAATCCTCATCCCAACCACTTCGCACTCGGCTGCAGTGCTGAAGGTCACAGACCGGTGATGCCATCAGGACCACATCATCCGCAAAAAGCAGCGACGAGATCCCCAGCCCACCGAACTGCAATCCCTCCCCACCCTGACTACGCATCGATATCCTGTCCATAAAAGTTACAACCAGGATTGGTGACAAATCGCAGACCTGGCGGAGGCCAACCCCCACCTGGAACGAGTCCGACTTACTACCGAAAACCCAAACACAGCTCTCACTTTGGACGTACAGGGATTGGATAGCCCTCAGAAGATTGCTGCTCCAAGGCAGCAGGGGGCGCTGGCTGCAGCTCCCGGGCAGCAGGGAACAGTCGGCGCCGTGGTGGCCAGGGGGCGTAGAGGGGGCGTCGTCAGGACTTCCCTTGGGCGCCCACTCAGCACCCCCCTAAACATTTCCTGGGCGGACCTCGGTTCAGGAGGGGACCACGGACCGGGCGTTGGGCACCTCGCCCCCCTCTTCCTTCGGCCTCCCTTCCTGCTCCCTTCCCTTCCTGTCTGTCCTGCCTCCTGCATGTCCTGCAGGAGGACTTTAACCAGCTCCCCCTGCTTGGTAAGGGGCTTGACCACTCCCCATTGGTCCATGCCCCACAGCGATCCCCTAAACCCTTCTTGGGGCAACCCCCAGCATTGCTCCTCAAGGGGCTCCTCCTTCACTCTCCCGTACACTGTCTCCTCGTCGTCAGAGGAGAGGGAGTCAGAGCCCCAATCGTCCCTCCAGGTATAAACCCTCTCTGGAGGGACTGCCTGCTGGTTCAGATTGTGGTGGATCATTCTGTCATAACTTGGGCTGTAGTGTTGCGGGAGCAAGGAACCAGGTGCAGGCAGAGGTAGTCAGTGTATCTATTTTTTTATGAAACAAACAAACCAACACCGAGCACAACAAAACACATGAAAGCAAATGGCTGACTAAAGCAGCAAAACAACGGTACACAAAGCTCTAAAGAAACTTACGTTTTAACAGCAACACAAACAAAGACATCCACTGACGACGACAACAATGATCCACAATGTGGGGAGCAGAGGGGAAACATTTAAAGAATTGCTGTAGATGGCTAAGTAAAATATGTTTTCCTTAAACTAGCGTTTTCGATCCTTCTGGTTATCTAGCATTTCTGGATGACATATGTTTGCGGAACATTAAGTCCCCCTATCGACTGAGGTGAATGACACATTCACTTAGCCTTGAAATTATGCCCCGGGGTCAGTTATACATGCATCTTTCCTCTTTGTGGGGGCACGTTGATCCCAAATGTGTTGGTGAGAACAACTTCATTACACTCTGTTACCTCAACAACCACATAAATCACACACCGCCAGCCTCCACCACACATATTCCACACAATACTTAGGCGCACACACATACACACTAGGCACACCTTGCAGCCCAATGCCTTTTGGGAGAGCTTTGTTCAGTAAATACACTGCACTGTCTTGGAAAAGAAAGATCCATGGGTCAGCTCTTTATGTCTTCAGGGACAATCAGTGGAAGCAAAAAAGCTGCTATTGCCACAGACAATTTGATCATCGGGGGCTCCCGGGCTCTGGAGCCTGGGTCGTATCTCTATTACCTGACTGAAATAGGACTCTCCCCGGGGGCTCAGGCCTCATTGAACAGAAGAGGTTGCCACAGTAATTATATCCCTGGCCAGCCCCCCGAAATTGCTGCTCATTAGGCCGTTGTTCCTCACACTTAGCTGTGCTAGCCTGGCTCTAGCCTCAATATGTCTCTCCCAGCATCATCCTAGCCACAAATAAAGTGAGAGAGAGAGAGAGAGAGAAAGAAAGAAAGAAAGAAAGAAAGAAAGAGAGAGAGTTGAGTTGTTGTTCCTTTAAAACGGTGGCCTAATTTAAAGGCCTGTAATTGCGTGTTACTGTTTTGGTTTTGGCCCGTACTCAGTCAAAACGTCAACGTGAACTATAGTGTGCTGGAATAGAACCTAGGTACAGTTGGGATTTAGTGTTTCTGTGGGTCTTGTGTTCCTATTTCTCTCATTCTTTTCTCTGACAATTGTTTTCCCCTCTCAATTTCTATCTTTCTTTCTGCATAGACCAGCATAGGCTGGTGACAATCCTTTGTTGTGTTTTCACTGGTGGTCAGCTTTTATTAGATTTTCACTGCAGCACAAGTCACTGCTAAACATCCCTTCTTAAGAGCAGCATGGAGAACCCTAACCCATGCTTATCTCCCTGGGTCAACAAAAGTCTGGCGACCTGTGAACACTGGTGTAATTCCCTTCTGGTGGGCAAGAATGGCGGCATTCACAGGTGAGTGTCACACGCCAGCCTACCCAAAGTCCTGTTCTTCTGCTTGACCTTTCACAGAGTATAAGCTCTTGCTGCATAGGTAATTATGTAGATCAGGGAATGCAGAACATCCTCCAGCCTAACATCACACCCCAGCCACCATCCACAGGACCAGTCTTATCAAATCACATAGTGAGAACACATTCAGCAGGTTATAACAAGTGTGGACGACAAGATAAACGGATTTGTTTCTTTCGTGAATACATGACCTGACCAGGAGCAGCTATGGTTACTTATCAGATAGATGATTATAGTTGGTGTTAAAATTAGGTTTGGTGTTAAGTGTTATGCTATGTTGATAAACAAAACCAAGGTTTCCCACTCTATACAGAAAGAAACAGTAAGAAACACATTTTTTATATGTTTAAGTTTATTATTTTATTTTGTGACAGAGAAATGCTAATTCAAAAGATTATCTGACTGCCTGTCTAAACAACCCATTTTTAAAGAGAAAACTAGTTAAAACAACACCACATGAAAAAATATGTGGCCTGTTCCTTTAAGGTTTTTCCTCCCTCCTCTCTGCAGATGTTGTGACTCTCTTCCTTTGAGGCTCATTAAATCTTTTTTATTTTCATTTGCAAAGTGAGTTGATTTTGAGTGACTTGTCTCTAGTCAGCTGCTAAAACATGATAGCCTCTAGAACAGTCTCAGCGGAGTTGAAAAATATGACCTTAATAAAGTATGAAGCCTCATCCAGCACAGCAGTCAAATGAATTACTTTTCTTCAGTTTAGCTTGAATTCAAGAATTTTCATTACAGGATACACAACAACACAGCAAATAAGATGAGACAATCTATCAGATATTTTATATTCTTAACATCTCATTTTCCTGTCAGTGATCTCAGAAGGAAACAGGGCAATGAATTACTTTGTGGTCATATGGAAGAGGGATTAGAAGTGAATTTCAATATATTTCACAAAGATGTCTCAGGATTTTATTTGCCTGTGATGTGATGTCATTAGTTGATAGTTTAATCTTCCAAAACCTGGCTTACCAAATACGACCAACTGCTACCATTGGTAAACAACTACAGTTAGTTCCTGAAATTTTTGTTCTCTATACGCCAGCACAATGGATTTGAAATGAAACAACCATGATGCAATTGACATGCAGACTTTGAGCTTTAATTCAAGGGGTTGAACTATAATATTGTGTGAATCATAAATACAATTTTCAATTTTAATACTTTGTTGAGAATCTTTTTCAGGCAATGACTACTTGAAGTCTGGCACACAAGGACATCCTTTGTGATGCTTTGCCAGGCCTTTACTGCAGCGGTCTTCAGTTGTTGTTTGTTCGTGGGTCTTTCTGCCTTAAGTTTTGTCTTCAGTAAGTAAAATGTATGCTCGATTGGATTGAGATCAGGTGATTGACGCAGCCATTGCAGAATATTCCACTTCTTTGCCTTAAAAAAAACTCCTGGGTTGCTCTTGCAGTATGTTTTGGGTCATTGTCCATCTGTAACGTGAAGCGCCGTCCAATCAACTTCGCTGAATTTGGCTGAATCTGAGCAGACAATATATCCTTATACACTTCAGAATTCATCCAGATGCTTCGGTCTTCTGTCACATCATTAATAACCACTAGTGACCCAGTGCCATTGAAAGAAATGCATGGCCATGCCATCACACTGCCTCCAGTAAGTTTTACAGATGTTGTATACTTCGCATCACGAGCTGTTCTCCTCCGTACTTTTTTCTTCCCATCATTCTGGTACAGGTTGATCTTAGTTTCATCTGTCCAAAGAATGCTGTTCCAGAACTGGGCTGGCTAATTTAGATATTTTTTGGCAAAATCTGCCCTTTCTATTCTTGAGGCTTATGAATGGTTTGCACCTTGTGGTGAACCATCGGTATTTGTTCTCGCGATGTCTTCTCTTCATGGTAGACTTGGATAATGATATACCTACCACCTGGATAGTGTTCTTCACTTGGCTGGACGTTGTGAAGAGGTTTTTCTTTACCATGGAAAGGATCTTACGATCATTCTCCACTGCTGTCTTCCATAGACGTCCAGATCTCTCTGCTAGATTTTATTTATATTTTGCAGCCTTGGAGGGCATGTTAAAGGCCTGGAGTTGCATTGAGAGCTCCTTTGACTGCATGTTGTGGGTTCACAGCAACAACTTGCACATGTGAATGCCACACCTGGAATCAACTCCAGGCCTTTAACCTGCTTAACTGATGAAGAAACACCTGTCCATGAGTCAATTGTCCAATTACTTTTGTTCCCTTGAAAAAGAGGGGGCTACATATTAGAGAGCTGTAATTCCTCAACCCTTCTTCCAAGTTGGCAATGAATACCTTCACATTAAAGCTGTGAGTCAGCACTTTAAGCCCATATTCATTTTTGAACTTTAACTTGAATATATTTTGGTAAACAAACAAAACTTGTGCAACGTACTCTGCTTACAGACAATGGTTTTCTGAAGTGTTCCTGAGCCCGTGCAGTGATTTCCACAACATAGTTGTGTCTGTTTTTAATGCAGTGCCACTTGAGGACCCGAAGATCACAGCCATCCAATACTGGTTTTCGGCACACTATTTGCATGCGCAATCTTTGACAGAGTGGTGAACCCCTTCCCATCCTCACTTCTGACAGCAAGATCGTTCTCGGAATGATCTTTTAATATCCAATCGTGGTATTGACCTGTTGCCAAATGACCTAATTACACCAAGTTTTGTTTTTAGCATTACATAACTTTTCCAGTCTTTTGTTGCCTTTCTTCCTACTTTTTTGAAACCTGTTGCTGGTAACAAATTCAAAATGGGCATATATTTTTATAGAAACGATAAATGTCTCAGTTCCAACATTTCATATGTTGTCTTTGAAATATTTTCTATTTAATATAGATAATATAGAAATAAAATGATTTGCACATCTTTGCATTCTGTGATTTGCACATCTTTGCATTCAAGAAATGTTGTCAGACGTACAGGCTGGGGTCATACACAGCAGAAGCGGGTCGGTATACAAAATCCAAAACTGTAGCAAATCCAAAAGAGGGCTTTGTAATGATGCAGCGAACTAACAATCAATACCTCACAGTCAGAAGGCTGGGAGTGGAAGAACTAAATACTGGGAGAAAACAAAGGAAACAGGTAAGTGACACAGGTGATCAGTATTCTGGTGATTGTGAGGTAGGAAGAGTGATGCATTCAGGTGGAGTGGAAGGTTGAGGTCTAGTTGGTGTGCCGGTTCCTGGTGAGGAATGACGTGAACAGGGCAGAGACCTTACACTCAGTTATTCACAATACTCTGACTTAGTCAGTTAGGATCACCACTTTATTCTAAGAATGTGAAATGTCAGAATAACAGTAGAGAATAATTGATTTCAGCTTTTATTTCTTTCATCACATTGCCAGTGGGTCAGAAGTTTACATATACTCAATTAGTATTTGGTAGCATTCCATTTAAATTGTTCATCAAACGTTTTGGGTTACCTTCCACAAGCTTCCCACAATAAGTTGGGTGAACTTGGGCCCATTCCTCCTGACACAACTGGTGTAAGTGAGTCAGGTTTGTAGGCCTCCTAGCTCGCACATACCTTTTCATTTCTGCCCACACATTTTCTTTAGGATTGAGGTTATGGCTTTGTGATAGCCACTCTGATGCCTTGATTTTGTTGTCCTTATGCCATTTTGCCAGAACTTTGGAAGTATGCTTGGGGCCACTGTCCATTTGGAAGACCCATTTGTGACCAGATAGTTCCACATTGTTACCAATGTTCCAGCATACAGTATGTCTCGGATTTTGCTAAGTTGCTTGCCAACTCCCCTACAATGGCAAATTCTTATATACCCATAGCCACCTCTTTATATATGCAGACTATTCAGTGTGCAGTAGGGCTTGTCTGGTCAAATAGTGTCCTCCGGGCAGAAAGGTCTCCCTTCCCCCACATCACAATGACAGTTCAGTATTTCCAGCATCCTATATCAACTGTTTGTTATTTTTATATAGTGTCATTACTTACAGTTGAAAGTTAGTTTTTGGGATGTGGATTTATGAAAATATCTACGTCTATACATGCCGAATAAGATTAGATGCCACCTTAAATCAGTTACATTCCGGTCTAGCACATGGGAGTTTCACTTGCTCATATCTTTTCGGCAGATGTGCCCTGAAGGCAGATGTTAATGTGATTGGTCGACACAGTGTAGAGAAGGATGCTTGCATTTCAAACGACTGAATACTCCAAGAGGACTTTTGATCAGGGTTTGGGCTTGTTCCTACCCTTAACCCCTACTGTAACCCTAACATGAGGTTTAATCTTAGCCCTAACCTAGCAAATGCTTGGGTGTAACTATCATGTTCATCCCTTCCAAAAAGGTACAACAGGATATACCAGAGGATTTTGGGTCCCACTTTCCTTGCAGGACAATCCTTGCTGGATCCTGTAGGATGCCTGCAGGTATTTCTTTAGGAAAGGTTCTTCAGGAACCCTGGAGGAAATGTATCCTACTATGCGCAATTAATCCAATATGGATAAAATGTATTTTACTTGTAGCAGAAATTCAGCAAAGATCATCATAATTTCGTCATAAAAAATGCAAAGTGTTGGAAAACAGGACCAAAATTACACAACTTAATTGTGGAGAAGAGTAGAAAATGTATAGGATATAAATTCAGGTGAAAGATAAAATATGTAATAGTTAAGTCATACCCAAGTAGTACCTCATAAATCAAATTTAAGAAGAAAAGGTAATACTTACAGAAACCTAGGATATGTAGTAACAAAGCAGTGTGGTCAAGTGTGTAGTAAATAAAACTATTTGTTTGGGATTATATCCTTCTTACAGGTTTCACCATCTACAGAACTAGCCTAAATTAAATATTGTTGACTGTCATAAAGTGAGCCCACTGAGAAGATCTTTCCCTTTTACGTGGAAATAATTTCCGCAGTGCATTTTGGCACATTTGTCTTAAATATAGCAACAAGGTGAACCTGCATAAATGGATTGACGCTCCCCCAGCGGCTCTCTCCTTGGCTCTGGTAGCTTACTCAGCTCAACTATTTTTAACACTGATACACTTAAGCCATCAAGCTGTAACTCAATCTCAGTTTCATCTTTTTGATGGCAAAGGTCCAGTTGTAATATGGCTAATAACCCTAACACTAACAACATCTGTGTGTTCATTTGTTAGGCACATAAAACCAACAAATACAGATAAACTGTATGCATACAGTGGATAGTATCACCCTTGTACATGTAAAAATCCTAATTTAGCACTTTATCATTAAGCCAAGTATTAGATTTTGACTTCCATTTGACTTCTGTTTATCATGAGGGTCAAGATTATTTCACTTCCATTTGGAATTGGAAACTTATGAAGTATTATGGGCAAAGGGGGCTAACCTTGCAAAAGGTTATGCATGCCATAGTCATCGTAGATTATGTCAGCCTCAATGCAGGAAGCACAAAATAATCAAAGACTTAACGGGTTAGAAAAGCCATATAAAACATAACATATACGTCCATACCTCAATGGAAAAAAGGCAATTACAGCATTTTGAATTACAATTATTACTGTATAACTTAAATTGGTGCAAAGGTTAAAAGGTGCGTCTAGTATTAGATCATATGATAATGGATGTTTTCAGTGGTTACAGGTACGTGTCTAGCTCGGGAACCTCACTGCTGCTATACCTGTGATTCAGTTGCACATGCACCTTGCACATTCAGTCTCTTTGCACATCTAGAATTGCCATTGTGCTTACATTTTTACAGTTGTTACATACGCATGTCTACCTTGGGGACCTCATTGCTGCTATCTGTAAAATTGTAATGAATTGTTTAACCATCCTTCGCTATCTGAAAAGGAAAGCCTAACAATAATTAAATAGACCCATAACAAGTACCTAACCTAGGTATTCATTTTAAATTGCATTATTATCTTTAGTATATATTGTGATTAATGATAACAGGTGGACATCTAAGTGCAACTGTAAAATGTATTAATTAGTTATTAAATAGAAAGATATATGTAAAAAATTGTGTGAGCATCTACTGTTTTAAAATATTATCAGCTTCTTTGTTTCTCCTCATGATGCCTCATCCTATCCTCAATAGTCACTGTACATATCTCACCTCCTACTACAGAAGGGTTGTTACTGGTCCTTGGCATCACTTGATCCTCGGTGACATCCACTGTAGTTGCAATATTTAATTACTTCTAAATTGTATTACTTAATTTGTAATGAAAAAAACCTTTGAATTATATTTTTGAGACACAAACTTCAGACCTAAATGCACATATCTAGAAATGTTTGGCGTTCTAGCAGATTCTGACAGGCTGCGTTGCAACACCAGTCTTGTGTATTTCTTTCCCATGACTAATGCAATAAAAGTATCAAAATACAGCAATGATTACTGTAAATTGCTCTGAATTAGAACTTCTGCTAAATTATTCAAATATAATGTAAATATAGCAATCACTACTGTTGATTTACCACTAAATGTTGCTAAGATGAGTAAGTTGTCACATACCTTTTCTGAAAATGTTAAAATGAATTGAAAACAAACAAAATAATGTGGACTCACCTAATCCTGAATGTAACAACCCCAAATGCCTAACCATTTACCGAAATACCTAACCCTTTACTTTAATATCTAACCATAACCATCCTTGTCCAGGGGGTATGTGTATTTTTTCATCCTGTAAGTGCCATAGTAACTTTATTGTCAGTTCAAGGGCCATACAAGACTTTTGTGCTTACTTCATGATAGGTATTTATCTTCTTCAAAGCACATATAGATGTTTGCTTTTAATATAACTTCCCTGGAAATGTTTCAAATATTTACGTGAGACTGAGAAACCTTGTTGGTACCATAGGGCTCAGGAATGTACGCTCTCCCACAGTGCAAAACTACTCAACAGAGAACTCATCGAGCTCAATTCCTATAAAAGCTCTTTATAACATAATGCAAATATATCATTAATTTCTACCACCATAGTAAAGTGCAGGTGGGAAAAATGTGTATTAACGTGAGAAGCATAATATGAAGGGTATAAAATTGCTTTCAGGTGAAATGTTGAGATTTGTGTTTTCTGAGCGAGAATTCTCAATAGAATACTAGCCATGTTAGATGTTGAATTTGAATTATGTGCATTTGCGTTTTTCATCCATATATTTTTATTACATAGTCTGACTCATTTATAATTCCTTGGGAAAGCAAGTACTCAGCATGCCTTAGTTATCCACAGTTCAATTCAATTGTGCACTGTCCTTGATCAATGATCAGTTGTGAATGTGAATTCTGAGACATTCCCTGGTTGTCTCCAAAAACACTCCCAGAGCACTGAGAAATAAAACTCTCTTTCCAAAAATCTTTTACTATCATAGACTGCTTTCTTTGTATTGCCGCCAGCAATGATGTGAACTTGCCTGTCAATAAAAAATTGAAATTGTTGAGAACCATATCTTATGAAAAGGCTGCAATCTTATGCAATCACCTGTCCTAGTCTTCTTGATGCTGTCTGCTCTTGGGAACAGGTCACTGAAATGGAGCTGTGAGTGATCCTGTTGTCGACACATGAATCCCAAGGGCCAGTTTTACAAAAGTTACAAAACCGGATGTCACCTATAAGATAGGATTAAATGTTAGGAAATATAATGACTAAAACAGGTCAATTGTTGTCTTAAATTAGGACATTTCTCTTTCTAGCATTAGGAAAATCATGTTGAGATCCTCCGAAGCACATCCAATGCCATTCTTATGGTTCTTCTCAGTTTTCTTAACCGGGAAGTTTCAATTGTAACCCTTATGCACTGGAGGTAACACATTGTCCAGTCTTTGACATTGATTGACAACCCAGTTATCCACTTTGCCTCAGTCCATCTTAAATGAGCTTGGGTCCAGAGAAGACGGCGGCAGTTCTGGATCTTGTTTATATATGTAGGCCTACAGTCTTTGCTATTTTATGTTGAGAAATGTTATTGTTGCACTATTTTCCCATGCAGTCTTTCACAGAGTGGTGTCCCCCTCCCCATCTTGATTTCTGACAGACTCATCATCTCTGGAATTATCTTATAACCTTTTCATGCGGAGGTTTCAAATTTCACTTAACGGCCACCCAGCATGAGTTTTTATGCACATGATTTCAATACTCGCTCAGAGTTCCTGAATTTGATTATGAAATCACAATACACCGATCAGCCATAACATTATGACCGCTGACAAGTGAAGTGAATAACACAGACAATCTCGTTATCATGGCACCGGTCTGTGCATGGGATATATTAGCCAGCAAGTGATATATTCTGTCCTCAAATCTGATGTGTGAAAAATGGCCAAGCGTAAGGATCTGAGTGACTTTGACAAGGGCCGATTTGTGATGGCTAAACGACTGGGTCAGAGAATCTCTAAAACTGCAGCCCTTCTGGAGTGTTCCCGCGTCTGCAGTGCTCAGTATCTGTCAAAAGTGGTCCAAGGAAGGAAAAGCGGCGAACTGGTGACAGGGTCATGGGCTCCAAGGCTCATTGATGCATGTGGGGAGGCTGGAGCGAGGCTGGCCCGTGTGGTCCGATCCAACAGACAAGCTACTGTAGCTCAAATTGCTGAAAAAATGTATGCTGGTACTGATAGAAATGTGTCGGAACACACAGTGCATTGCAGTTTGTTGCGTATGGGGCTGCATATGGGGATGCCCATGCTGACCCTTGTCCACTGCTGGAAGTGCCTCCAATAGGCACGAGAGTATCAGAACTGGAGCACAGAGCAATGGAAGAAGACGGCCTGGTCTGATGAATCACGTTTTCTTTTACATCATTTGGATGGCCAGGTGCGTGTGTGTCGCTTACCTGGAGAACACATGGCACCAGGATGCACTATGGGAAGAAGGCAAGCCGGCGGAGGCAGTGTGATGCTTTGGGCAATGTTCTGCTGGGAAACCTTGGGTCCTGCTATTCATGTGGATGTTTCTTTGACACGTACCACCTACCTGAGCATTACAGATCATGTGCACTCTTTCACAAAACAAAAATGGTTCAGGAATGGTTTGAGGAACACAACAAGTTCAATGTGTTGACTTGGCCTCCAAATTCCCCAGATCTCAATCCAAGAATCTGTGGATTGTGCTGGACAAGCAGTTCCGTGGAGGCCCCACCTTGCAACTTAAAGGATCTGCTGCTAACTTCTTGGTGCCAGATACCACAGCACACCTTCAGAGGTCTAGTGGACTCCATGCCTCGATGGGTCAGGGCTGTTTTGGCAGCAAAAGGGGGGCCTACACGATATTAGGCAGGTGGTCATTAAGTTATGGCTGATCGGTGTACATTTCATCCACAACTGCCCAAATACACCACACTGCTTAATAGTTATGTATCTCATTTCTGATTTCGACCTGCCCTTTTCCTATAGATCACAGCAACAGGTACTGGCATGCTTCATTTCTATCAATAAAACATATGCTAACTATCAGGTCAATAGGTTGTGTTAAACATTTATTTGCATTATTATTCAGAATTTCTCAAAAATTTATGAATTATGAAATTATGAAATCCAATTATTGCATTTTTAGTAATGGATGAATATGATCAGTGAAAAATAGATTTTTGAAGAATACGTTGTGCTTTTTTTAGCTAATTGTCTATATGCGCAGCCATATTAAATTACATTTCACTTGACTCTGGGAGTTTTAAGGTATATCTGACCAAAGATTAGCAAATCTGTCCGGAAGGCAAGCAAATGTAAATCACCCTCTGGTCTCAGAGTTACTCTTATTACCTTTATCTTTGGTTGATAAACAAACATGGCTGGGCCCACAAACGTTAGCTACCTTCGGGTAACGTAAATTCTGGAAAGTTTTTACACAATGATTTTGACTGGTGTCAGCTCTCCCAGTAAATGGTAAGTTGTTCAAGTCGCTAATATCATCTGTTTTTGTGTCAGACGTGTTATGTTTAATGTAGGAAAATATGACCACTGGTGTTGGCTGTGGTGGTATGTAAGTAACCCTTCTTATTCCAATTTGTCTTTTTACTATTTTCTATTGAATATAGAGTTTAAATTATTTGCACATTGCACATTACATTCTGCATTTATTTATATTTTACGCAGTGTTTTTACTCAAAACATTTTTACATGTCACAGGGGCCCAATCTGCCACAAGGAGATGCTAGAGCATAATGGGGCAAGGCAACCATGGTTACTAATTTCTTAAACCCTGACAGAGCTGGCCAGTTGGGAAACTCCTGGCCTAGTGCACAAAGGAAATTATATATAGAGAAGAAAATATACATTCAAACACAATGTATAATGTATAAAATGTAATAATGTATAAAAATAAATGCAGACAAATCAAATTCAATAAAGTTGCCGTACAAATAGAAAATAGCAGACAATTGTTTTTCCATTTGAACTTTGTTGTGATTGAAAGAAAGTCAAAATAATTTCAACAGACTTATGGCATTCTTTTTGGGTTTGTGAATTAAGGTGGAAATGTCATTTATACTCTTCTAAATATAAACCTAAATACCCAGATTTCTACGAAGATATGACATAGTGTGCCCTGTGGGATATCACTATTGCTTTCTGAAACATTTCAAGTGTGTACCATAAAGTTTCTACTGTATGCACCCACATAACTTGAATGAATCATCAATATTTAGAGCCTGTTTCCTGTACCACTGTGAGACAAGGACGTTCTTTACAGCCTCAGCAGGACATAAATCCACTCTCTCCAAAGTCCTCTTTTAAAGATTCTTAAATTTCACATTTAGTCTGACTATAACAGTCTGCCTGTGGATTAAATTGTGCTTTGCAGAGGAAACATAAAGACAGCTTGTCATGTTTTTTTCATCATTCAAAATGTTCCCCTGGCATGGAGGTTTCTAAAGTCTGTTGTTGCTGTATTCTGTGGACCACCTTTCTCTTTTTGGCCTTGGCTTCACAGGCGCTGAAAGACTTTGAATAATTCAATTCAAGGTTCATGTTCCTCGCTTAAATACATTTAATGGTATACATTAAAGCTTTATGGCAGTTTTATAGACAATTCTACAAACTGAAACACATTTAGCAACATACTGTATGATTATGTAAAAAGACACACATATCATATTGTGCTGTGTGTGTGTGTGTATTTCATGTCTTTGTTGTGTCATATGTTTTTCCGTGTCTGTGTGCTTGTGGTGTCCGCCTTATAGACGGTGCACTGAAAGACAACAAGGGTAAACAAGTCGAGGAGGGATGAGAAGCCTCCGCTGATCTGTAGAGGACCCCTAAGGCGACACTGATGTGGCACCGCAAACACAAATCATCTATTGAAGATCATTTGTCAAGGACCCGCTTCACTCTGATGATTAGTCAAACGTATTCCCTGGCCTCCCCTGGATTATGTGTGAGGCAGCTGAGAGACAGAGCTATAGAGAAGACAGGAAGACAAGGCCCATGCTCTCTCCCTGCTTGGAGTGGGTGAAGAGTGATTGACTGATGTGTAGTTTCTGTTCTGGGCATGCACAGATTACAATAAAATGTTGCAAAGGGGGATTTTAAGGCCTGTTGATTTTAGTTAAAATAGACACTTACTTCCTTTCAATGCAAACAAACCAATTTTAACATACGTACTTATTTGGAATGCTCCCGATGTTGAATTTACAAGAGCACAATGCAAAGATGAATTAAATATGTGGATTTTGAAACTACACACAAGCATTTTTTTTTTTTCACTGACAGAGTAACTCAGAAATGAAGTTGGGGATATCAGTCTTCAAAGCCTGTAGAATAATGTGTTAGTATTTGAGTCAGCACTACTTCACGTTTTTAGAACAGGGGAAATAATTGGCTGCATTGTGAGACATGCGAGTCAAACTTTATAAAGACTTCAGCCATTGATGTATAAAAACAGTAATCTCTCAAGGTTAGCTTGGTGCATATGTATATATTCAATATATTTTTGTTTTGTTTTGCATAGCCACAAACAATGATGAAAACATTTTTGTTTCTCTTTCTGTCTTTAAAATAAACTACTTTTTAATTGTCTTCAATATACCAGTTTGTGTGTGTTACTGTTTCTAAAATGCTAATTCAACTGTGCATTAACACATCAGAGAGACTTCAAAGTCCATCTTGCTGCGATGGAAAGTGACCGGTTGCAGCATTTTGATCCCTGGTGAATTAGCATCTTTTGAGTACCCCTCTATACCAAAGGACACTTTCTCATATGGATCCTGGTTTAAAGTTCTTATTTGGGTTCAGAAAAAAATATAATTACTTGTTCTTTAAGTGATTTTAGAATATCCACACTAGAGATTGATGAAAGTTGGAAAGCTTCCATTCAATTTGCATTAGCATATATTGTGAATATCCAAAAATCATGTGCTTAGAAAGTAAACAATTATTTTCTCAAACAGCAGGCTAGCAATGATTCTCATTTCTCTATATGTTTTGGAAAGAAGCAATGAATTAATCATAGTGTAGTTTCAACCAGCTTGTAAAGTTAATATAATACAGGCCATGTTTTTCTAGAGCAAAATAAGTGGAATAATCTTCCAAGTCATTGTGAATGGACCACACATAATATTGCATTAAGTTTAAACAGCTGTTTAATTTGAAATAGAGTGATTTGTACAAACACAAAAAGATCCCACCTGACATGGACTATATAGAATATTTGCATTGTAATATCAGACAATCCATAATACGATAGTAGTAGATATAGTAATTCTACTAGTGGAATGATAGTGTTTCACAATATTTATTCACCCATGAATTATTTTGAGTAAATCCTTATATGTAGAGTTTTTTGGAGAAACCGAAGCCAGACTGACTTCTGTTGTCTAATGAAGAAAGCTGCACCCTCCCTCTGAGGTCGCCTTCCCTCCCATCTTGTTCAGTTCGGTTGAATCAAACAATGGAGCCTTTTCCCAGACTGCATGGTTTTTGTTCACTAAATGTGGTCAATGAGAATTTGGGCATTGTGAAACCCTATCAGGATTAGCTGGAAACAGAATTATTAACTATGTTTTGATTTGGACTAAGCAAATGGACCAAAAGGTGAGAAAACAATTGAATAGACTTGATCATCTCCTCCTCAAGCTGTGGAATGCTGTTTTCCGCTAGGCAGCACCTTGGAGAGTGCACACCAGAACAGAGTCTGAACATTTCAGAGCAGATGGAGTATGTACAGGGAAAGTGCGCCAAAGAGAGCCTTGAATAATCTGGAAGGATCTAGGGAGGATAGCTCTGCCTGGGCACAGCATGTGACTATAAGATGGGGAATAAAGCAAACTGCTTGTTTTGGTTGATAACGCCGTTTAGAATGTGAGAAAATGAAAGAGTTTGTTCTCAAAGTCCCTCATACAGCATTCTTTTGAAAAATTAAGTTGGGGGAAAGTCACAACATTACTTTGGGACATTAGAATGATAGTTGGTAGTAGCAATACATGGCTTTACCAAGAGGAAGAAACATCATTGCCACAACTGAGACAGAATACAAGTAAATGCAAAACCCTGGATGCTGCATGCATAGCTTTTTAGGACTATACTCACGACTTATCAATATCCGGTAAACAGTTGAATTTCACGTCTACCTGCAGTTATCAGGCTATGTAATGACAGGTAACCTATCAACATGGAGGTTGCATTCACAGATCCCTGGGAATAATGAAATAATGAAGAGACCACTGCACATTTTTCTTTCCTTTCCAGAAAAGTTAGGGTTAGGGTTTTGAGTGAGGAACAGAAGCGTTCAATTTGCAGTAGTCAATATCTAGTCAATATCAATCATACACACATATACAGTCATACCTTCTACTTCTTCAACAATTAATTATTTGTGTAAAATAATTTTGTTTTACGCTAACATGAAATAAAACAAAGCTGCCAACTGTGATTACCCAGATGTGCTCCGTCAACATTTCCTTGGAGCTCCTAATTTAATTTTAAATCTGCACTAATTTTAGCACATGATTGGTCTCCAAATCCTATTGTTTGTGTTGTATTTAGAGGTGTGACACAAAAGCTGGGTGGGTAATTTAAGTCACCAGGGAGCTAATTGTGCACTTGTTTCTCGTGTGTAGCAGAGAGACACTGACTTTTATTAAGACCGCAACCTAAAGTACATTTAATACTGTATGATAGGCTCCAAAGCGATGAGAACCAGCATGCATTATCCATTCACATTAACACCACCGACGACAAGTCCAGGCCTTATTGAATGTTTATGCTGAGGACCAAATTCAGGAGGAATTGGAAATGGCGATCCGTAATGATAAGGTGTGCACGAAGTTAAGTGAGCTGAACATTATTCACAGCGGGAAAAAATTTAAACAAGTTGTTAGTTGTTATTTATACCTGTGTTTTGCACGTTTGTATTTCGCACCTACTTACAGCTCTGGAAATAATTAAGAGACCACTTCAAATTTTTCTTAAATCAACATCTCTACATGTATGGCAGCCATTCCATTCCAGTGTCTGTTAAATTCCAACACAGGCATGCCTAATTTTATTTAATGAGGTACCGATTAGGTAATTACCTGAACCAAATCTAATGTAACAAGGAAAAGTATAAAAACCACTGCTGTGGTCATCACTATCCTCTTGCAATAGGACCAGCTGGATGGCAAAAATGGTGCAAGTAGTACCTCAAATGTAATTTGAATGAAAAAATATTCAGCATGACAAAAGAGTTGAAAAGAAAATCTTTGAGTGAGGAAAAGAAGGGTTCAATTCTGGCTTTACTGGCAGGGGGATACAGTGAGCATCAGGTTGCTTCCATCCTGAAAATTTCAACAAGCAACAGACATTGGGGACAACAAAGCTACAGACTGGCAGAGGGTGAAAACGACTGTCCACTGACCGAGATGACCATAGGATGACATCAAGTGACCAACAAAAAGAATGGCAAACAGCAGCTGGGGTGAAGTGATGGCGAGGACGATTCGAAACAGGCTCCTAAGGGCAGGGATAAAGTAATGGAAAGCTAGAAAAAAGCCCTTCATCAATGAGCAGCAAAGAAGAGCCAGGCTGAAGTTTGCAAAAGACCATAAAGATTGAACCGTAGAGGAATTAAGTAAGGTCATCTTCGCTGACGAGTCAGATTTTCAGCTTTGCCCAACACCTGGTCGTCTAATGGTTAGACGGAGACCTGGAGAGGCTTACAAGCCACAGTGTCTCGCACCCACTGTGACATTTGGTGGAGGATCTGTGATGATCTTCTATATATATTCATTTCTCTCTCTAGAAAATACAGTTTGACTGTCTGAGTTGAATTTCAGCGTCAAAGTAGGTAACTTGCATTCTAGCCAGTGAATAATAACTTTTGTTTACTGTGATGTATACACTTACTCTTCCCGAAAGAACGCATGGATTCATATAATTGTGAACAAAACTGACCGGTAAACACAGGAAGTAACAGACATTGTCATATTCTTTGAGGTAAGCAATGGAGATTTGGAGTGTTTTGAGTAGTTTTCTGCTTGAAATGCAGCTTTGCAATAGTGGTACGAGCCTTTTCCATTCATGAATTTGGACAATGCTAATAATGCTTATTACAGACTGGGACAGTGCTGAATAATGGATTGTTTGAAAAAATGACTATATGTGCCTTTAGAAAAATTTGAATTTTGGACAAACTATCCCTTTAAGTAAAACAGTGCTATTTGTTACTGAGTAGTTTAAAATTACCTGTGACATTGTTAATTTTACTTATTTAAAATGGGCACAAATCTGTGGTAGAAATAAACCAGAAAAGGAACCAGGCAAGCCTAGTTCAGCCGTGCCGCAATCGAAAGTGATGAATGTTGTTTCCATTTTAAAAGCTTATTAGCCTCTTATATTTCGCTATACACCATTAAGCATTGTGTTAAACTGATTAACGTTTCTTATAAAGTTTACCTCTACCACAAATAGCATCTAAAAACTGTATGGCTTTTGCCACTGGCCGTTTTAACAGCTTATTAGCCATTTGTGAATGACATTGTTACAATAACAATCAATATAGGAGACAATAACAGGCATTTTCATCAAGTGAAAAGATGAGAGAATCGTGAAGCCAACAAAGTTTTTGTCTATCCTGAACAAATCCAAATGCATAATTAGAAAATCCACCAGAAAAAGTCGCAATATAACAGTAAACTGTTTTATTTTAGGTGTCCTATAACGTGGCTACTGAAGGTTGTAGCCAGCAATGTTTTTGTCTATCCTGAACAAATCCTAAAGCATTATTCATAAATCCACTAGAACTGTTTAATTTTAGGTTTCCTATAACATAGCTGCCGAAGGATGTAACCAGCAAAGTTTTTGCCGGTACTGAACACATCCTAAGGCATAAAGTGTTCTGACTGTGACGGGAGCCGAACGTGGGACCTGTTGTCTCTAATCAGTTAGTCAGTGACATTTGCTCTTCTATGCCGGCTCAACTTATAAAAACAGAATAGTTTCGGGAATATTTGACTTAATGTTTGAATAAGCTGAGGTAAAATGGATGTGGTTTTCTGCAATGTTAATGCATTGACTGTAGCAGTGTTCTGTGTTTTGTTTGTACTTTAAAGCATACAGCACAGTTAAAAGGGGAATCCACCCAAAAACAGATATTTCTACAATATTATATCAGAGATTTAAGGATTCCTAGAGCTAAGCCTCACTTCATTAGAAAAAGGAACATCAGAAACATTTTGGAACAAGCATTTTTGTTTTTGGGAGTGCCCGCGGCCATCACTCCTTCAGAGGCAAATCAAGAATCAAGAACCTTCTGTTGATGGTGAACAGCTTTGCTGTACTGGATGCTGATGTCCCAGTGTTATTATTTCAAGGGGCTTTAACTTCAAGTCAAGGTTCCTTCTTCATCTGCTCACATTGTGTCTGTTCATGGCACTACGATGGGTTTATCTATTCCAATGATCTGTGGTAGGCGAGTCAAAGGAACCGCTAGAGGGGCAGGAGATGGTCTGGGGACTCAGAGAGCTCAATCTCATAAGTCTGAGATACAAGCACATTATGTTACAGTGGGGAGAAAAAGTATTTGATACATGATTTTGCAGGTTTTCCCACTTACAAAGCATCTAGAAGTCTGTAATTATTATCATAGGTACTCTTCCACTGTGAATGACGGAATCTAAAACAAAAATACAGAAAATCAAGGTTGGATTTTATAGAAATACAGCCTGTCGCTATTCACACTAAAAAGCCCTGTCTTGGACTATAAGGTAATATGATCTACACTACTGTTAAAAAGTTTGGGGTCACTTAGGAATGTCCTTGTTCTCCAAGAAAACACAAATGAAATATGATTGAATAGGAAATATAGTAATTGACTAGGTTAGAATTAATAATTTTTTAATTAAATAATTGTGTCCGTCAAATATTACTTTCATCAAAGAATCATCCATTTGCAGCAATTACAGCCTTGCAAACCTTTAAATATTCTAGTTATCAAGTTGTTTGTTGATTTCTCTACATGTTTCGTAAAACACCTACCAGAAGGTGAATTGGAGTGATGGGCACTCCTAATGTACAATGGGGAGAACAAGTATTTGATAACCTTCAAAATCGGCACTGTTTCCCACTTACATAGCATGTGGAAGTCTGTAATTTTTATCATAGGTACTCTTCAACTGTGAGTGACGGAATTTAAATCCAGAAAATCACATTGTATGATTAAGTAATTAATTAGCATTTTATTGCATGACAAGTATTTGATACATCAGAAAAGCAGAACTTAATATTTGGTACAGAAACCTTTGTTTGCAATTTCAGAGATCATAAGTTTCCTGTAGTTCTTGACCAGGTTTGCACACACTGCAGCAGAGATTTTGGCCCACTCCTCCATACAGACCTTCTCCAGATATTTCAGGTTTCGGGGCTGTCGCTCGGCAATACAGACTTTCAGCTCCCTCCAAAGATTTTCTATTGGATTCAGGGCTGGAGACTGGCTAGGCCATTCCAGGACCTTGAGATGCTTCTTACGGAGCCACTCCTTAGTTGCCTGGCTGTGTGTTTCGGGTCGTTGTCATGCTGGAAGACCCAGCCATGACCCATCTTCAATGCTCTTACTAAGGGGAAGAAGGTTGTTGGCCAAGATCTCACGATACATGGCCCCATCCATCCTCCCCTCACTACGGTGCAGTCGTCCTGTCCCTATTGCAGAAAAGCATCCCCAAAGAATGATGTTTCCACCTCCATGCTTCACAGTTGGGATGGTGTTCTTGGGGTTGTACCCATCCTTCTTCTTCCTCCAAACACAGCGAGTGGAGTTTAGACCAAAAAGCTCTATTTTTGTCTCATCAGACCACATGACCTTCTCCCATTCCTCCTCTGGATCATCCAGATGGTCACTGGCAAACTTCAGACGGGCCTGGACATGCGCTGGCTTGAGCAGGGGACCTTGCGTGCACTGCAGGATTTTAATCCATGACGGCATAGTGTGTTACTAATGGTTTTCTTTGAGACTGTTGTCCCAGTTCTCTTCAGGTCATTGACCAGGTCCTGCTGTGTAGTTCTGGGCTGATCCCTCACCTTCCTCATGATCAATGATGCCCCAGACCGAGGGAGATTGACCGTCATTTTGAACTTCTTCCATTTTCTAATAATAGCGCAAACAGTTGTTGCCTTCTCACCAAGCTGCTTGCCTATTGTCCTGTAGCCCATCCCAGCCTTGTGCAGGTCTACAATTCTATCCCTGATGTCCTTACACAGCTCTCTGGTCTTGGCCATTGTGGAGAGGTTGGAGTCTGTTTGATTGAGTGTGTGGACAGGTGTCTTTTATACAGGTAAGGAGTTCAAACAGGTGCAGTTAATACATGTAATGAGTGGAGAACAGGAGGGCTTCTTAAAGAAAAACTAACATGTCTGTGAGAGTCGGAGTTCTTACTGGTTGGTAGGTGATCAAATACTTATGTCATGCAATAAATTGCAAATAAATTATGTAGAAATCATACAATGTGATTTTGAAGTAGAAAAACCTGCAAAATCGGCAGTGTATCAAATACTTGTTCTCCCCACTGTATGTAGGAGTGAAGGTCATGCATTTACACAGATGTATGCTGACCATCAAGAAAAGATTGCCACTGATTGAAAACAGCTGTTTTGCACACTTTTTCAAGTTATATTATGCATGTGACATCTGAGAAGCTGAAAGATATTTTCTTATTGCTCTTGGATAATGCTCAAAACTTGCCACTAAAATATTGTGGTCTCAGGCCAATTCCACCATATTCCCGTTGTAGGAGAGTTTTTGTCATCTTTGGTCTTTCCACCAATGGCTAATGTACCTTTTCAAGGATGTTCCTTTGCAGACAGTTTTGTCAAAGGCCAGATTACTTTGTTAAAGATGGATTTTGAAAATTGGCTCCTGAAACATCAGAAAGGTACTTGATCAATTTGAATAATATAAGCTACTGTAGAATAATATAAAATACAATGCTACTATAGAAATTGTATTATATCAGCCTATCATGTTACTACATGTGTGATCTTGTCCCTTTTCATTTAAATCACACTTGTAACTACAGAAAGGTAACCTCCACCAGCACTCCTGTAGATAGCAAACATCCATGATGGATTTTATTACGATTTGGGTATCCCAGTCTAGTCCTGACTAAAATTTCATCTGAAATATGGTTATGCAAGTATACAAATAATGTAGATATTGCACTCAATGGGTACAATATTTTTAAAGCATACAGAATAATTATAGGTGGAAGTGTTGCCATTTTCACAAAAACATTACTTGAAGGTCTCACTGATCGTTTTAATTTAACAGTTACTAGTGTTTATTATCGACCATCTGCCAAAAATATATGGTAACAGAGCTAACTGACCTTTTAACAATATTTATATCAACTAAAGTGATTATCCTTCACAGCAAGCAGATGGTAAGAAGGGATTTGTTTTTTAAACTGATAAGGCCCATATCTAAAAGAGCCCACCAAGTTTACACTGATGCTGTATTTTGACAAATGCTCCAGATAAATAAATAGCTATGAAAGTCTTCAAGGCTGATAAGTCCATGGCTTTGAGGGAAAAATAGACCCAACCCATGGTTAACACCTGATCTATCTGAAGATCACAGGTGTATGCACAGTACCAGTACCTTGCAACCACAGAACAAGGTTGCGCCCGCCCTAGAGGTTCAGGACCTTGGAAAGAGTGTGCCAGGAAAGCAAACAGAAAGGTGATCACTGCTGCCTTCTGGAACAATTGAGAGGCAGCTAGGAGGGCTAGCCCACCTTGGCTCTCATCAAGGGGAATTCCGTGGGTTTTAAAAGGATAAGGAAATGTGTTTTTCCACTTGACCTATAATGTGAACAATTCAATTGAAAAACAAACTGAAAACTTTGAGGGGGAAAAAATGAAAACAATAGCCTGGTTACATAAGTGTGCACACCTTCTTATAACTGGGGATGTGGCTGTGTTCAAAATTAACCAATCACATTAACCAAACTCATGTTAAATAGAAGTCATTACACACCTGTCATCATTTAAATTGACTCAGAATAATCACAAATAAAGTTCAGCTGTTCTTGTAGGGTTTTCCAGACATGTTCTTATTTGCATCTCAGAGTAAAAGCCATGGTCTGCAGAGAGCTTCCAAAGCATCAGAGGGATCTCGTTGTTGAAAGATATCAGTAAGGAGAAGGGTACAAAATAATTTCCAAAGCATTAGATATACCATGGAATACAGTGAAGACAGTCATCATCAAGTGGAGAAAATATGGCACAACAGAGACATTACCAAGAACTGGACGTCCCTCCAATATTGATGAAAAGATGAGAAGAAAACTGGTCAGGGAGGCTTCCAAGAGGCCTACAGCAACATTAAAGGAACTGCAGGAATTTCTGGCAAGTACTGGCTGTGTGCTACATGTGACAACAATCTCCTGTATTCTTCATATGAATGGGCTATTGGGGTAGGGTGGCAAAACGGAAGCCTTTTCTTACAAAGAAAAACATACAAACCAGGCTGAAGTTTGCAAAAACAAACATCAAGTCCCCCAAAAGCACATGGGGAAATGTGTTATGGTCTGATGAAATCAAGGTGGAACTTTTTGGCCATAATTCCAAAAGGTATGTTTGGCGCAAAAACAACACTCCACATCACCCAAAGAACACCATAACCACAGTGAAGCATTGTGGTGGCAGCATCATGCTTTGGGGCTGTTTTTCTTCAGCTTTTCTTTGTTCCATGGCAGAAAGTTGCAGTTGATGAAATGGCAGTGTCTCTCAGAAAACAATAGCCAATGTTTTTATTCTAGCCTGTTTACAGTAAATTATGTCATTAAAGCCTGGCTGGTTATAGATAGAAGGACGTCTTCTGGGGCAGATACTCTGGAGCCGGGTTTACTTGTACGTGCAACACCATTTATTGCTGGCTCAGACACCCATATTTTGCATTTGACTCTAAACTCTGGAGCTTTTCCACATGCATGGAACGCTTATGTTATTCCACTTCATAAAGGCAGAGATTCCACCAGCCTTGGGGATTATAAATTCTGATCCCTCACCTTCCTCATGATAATTGATGCCCCATGAGGTGAGCTCTTGCATGGAGCCCCAGATCGAGGGAGATTGACCGTCATCTTGAACTTCTTCCATTATCTAATAATTGCGCCAACAGTTGTTGCCTTCTCACCAAGCTGCTTGCTTATTGTCTTGTAGCCCATCCCAGCCTTGTGCAGGTCTACAATTTTATCCCTGATGTCCTTACACAGCTCTCTGGTCTTGGCCATTGTGGAGAGGTTGGAGTCTGTTTGATTGAGTGTGTGGACAGGTGTCTTTTATATAAGTAACGAGTTCAAACAGGTTCAGTTAATACAGGTAATGAGTGGAGAACAGGAGGGCTTCTTAAAGAAAGATTAACAGGTCTGTGAGAGCTTCTTACTGGTTGCTAGGTGATCAAATACTTATGTCATGCAATAAAATGCAAATCAATTATAAAAAAAATCATACAATGTGATGTTCTGGATTTTTGTTTTACATTCCGTCTCTCAGAGTTGAAGTGTACCTCTGATAATAATTACAGACCTCTACATGCTTTCTAAGTAGGAAAACCTGCAAAATCGGCAGTGTATCTAATACTTGTTCTCCTCACTGTACCATATGCCCAATACGGTTGAGATCCGGTGGCTGTGATGGCCACTCTATTATAGACAATGCCAGCTGACTGTTTCTTCCCTAAATAGTTCTTACATAGTTTGGAACTGTGCTTTGGGTCATTGTCCTTTTGATGGAGAACATTGGCTCCAATCAATCTCCGTCCACAGCATATGGCACGGCTTTTCAAAATGGAATGATAGCCTCCCTTCTTCAAGATCCCTTAAATCCCTGTACAAATCTCCCACTTTGGAGGCACTTTTATCAGAGGACAGGGGTCAGCATTGGCACCTTGACTGGTCTGCGACTATGCAGCCCCATACGCAATGCACTGTTTGTTCTGACACCTTTCTGTCAGTATAAGCATGACCTTTTTAGCAATTTGAGCTACAGTAGCTCGTCTGTTGGATCGGACCACACGGGCCAGCCTTCGCTCCCCATGTGCATCACTTAACATTGGCCACCCATGACCTTGTCGCCAGTTCACCGCTTTTCCTTACTTTCACCACTTTTGATAGGTACTGACCACCTGCAGACTGGGAACACTCCACAAGGGCTGCAGTTTTGGAGATGCTGTGATCCAGTCATCTAGCTATCACAATTTGGCCCTTGTCAAATTCACTCAGATCCTTACGCTTGCCCATTTTTCCGGCTTCTAACACATCAACTTTGAGGACAGAATGTTCATTTGCTGCCTAATATATCTCACGCACTGACAGGTGCCATGATAACAAGATTATCAGTTATTTACTTCACCTGTCAGTGGTCATAATGTTATGGTTGATCATGTATATTTAATGCTTAGGTATGGAACTTTTCTGCTTCATGTACAGACCATTATTGTTAAAATACTTGCCTGATTAAATTAGGTTTAATAAATAAAAATAATATACAATTCATACTGTAGATTATTCACTAAACAATATACAGAAGTTTGTTGATTTTGAGTAATTATGTTAAATTACCTGGTAACTTGAAATGTGTTGAAAGAAATGTAGTGAACTTCATGAGACAAGTTACCTACAGGGGAATGGTCACAGTGACAGTTTGCTGTGCCCTGGATGGCATTTATTAACATTGCTGTGCCCTGGATGGCATTTATTAACAAAAGAGGACAACATTTAAGCAAAGCAACGAAATAACAAAAGCCCTGGTGTGAGGACAGCAACTCGCTGCTCTTTAATCTTCCACTTTCTGCTGCTCGAAGTGGATTTCCTAGGGACTATTTTAGGTCTGATTGGGGACAACCCTGTGCCATGTGGTTCTCCCTGGGGTGCTGGCCCAACGCTGTTACTGCAGGACTGATAGTCACATATTTCCTATAAATGGGTAAAATCTGTAACAACTATATATGTAACTATAGATAACATACTCATCACAACATCATACGTTGACAGATCTTTCATGAATGGTCATTCTGGGGAGAGATTACACCTTTAAAAGGCACATGGAGTCAGTTGACTGACCGTTGACACTTTGTGTTGATACCAATTTGAAGGCAAATTGTCTCTAATCATTTTAACATAGTTTGGCAGTAAATATACTGAATGCAGATGTTACTGTACATCTTTAAGAATAGCAAACTTGGAATTGCACATTTTAGTTGAAAATGACCCATATATAAGTCAACATTGCCATGCTGAATGTTACACAATCGCTCATTTGCAGTCTTGGATGTATTCACTGCTCGTAACTTTGTCTTCACCATTCATAAATTTGTTACCATTCATTTTAGATACCATTACTACTGACAGCTGCCAGTGGAACACCAGCTCCGACCCACTCTATTTATTTGAGTGAATTCATATGCTTTCATTCTCACTGTCCTCTGTGCCTCTGTCGTCCGTACATACAGGATCATTGACAGGGGATCCACTCGGCTGTTAGTGGTAGATAATGAGGGGTTGGAGACGGAGAGCAGTGGGACTGCTCATCGCTGGATATTTGGAGGTCTTCTGTTTTTCTGCAGTAGATGTCAACGGTTGTATTTTGACATCCACTTTACCTACCAGAACACATACAGAGGGGTTCTTCTGTGTGTCACATAATCATTGTGACTGTTTCCAGTGCAGTGGCAGTTTGGAATGACACTAATAGGGAGGCTAAATGCTGAGCCATGCACTTTCTGATGACTGGAAACACCGCTATAAAGACACTAACTGTTGGATTATAGGAAATTAATGGAGAACATGATTGTATGGATGCTTTACTGCAATTCTACAACAGTATGCTTTCCTTAGTGCAATGTGAGGTGTGTTTCCTTCTAAAGATGGTGAAGACAGTCCATCGGACAATGCACACACCAAATGTCTGTAAATAGACGTGCATGAATTTACATCACACTTGTCTAATGGATGTCAATTAACCTTTTCACGCGTGAGTTTCAAATATTCCTTACCGACCCCCCAGCGTGAGTTTTTTTGCACGTGACTTCGGTACTCTGCAGCATTTGAACTCACGCCAGCCTTTGAACAGTCACCTTGCTAGGTAAGGAACACTACATGCATTGCATTGCAAGCTTCTCTCGTTGACTCGAATTCTAAGAGCTACAAAAGTTGGTTGATTTATTACTGTAGCTAGCTAGAAAACGTCAGCTAACCGCTAGCAAACGTCAGCTGCCTGCTAGCTAACAAATCGTGACCAGTTATTCAATGCAGTGAAAATGAATAAACTATATAAAATGCATACAACGGGGAACGTAACTTCTAGAAAGTTTTTGCAATGGTTTTGATCGGTAGTAGTCGCTAATATAATTTGTTTTTGTGCATTAGTGTTGGCTGTCTGTTGGTACGTAACTAACACTTCTTGTCCCGATTTGAATGCTTTCTACCTGGTTAATATCATAGTATGGTCTTGAAACAATTACAATCAGGAAATATAGTTATAAACACTGTTTGAGCTAAATGTGAGTAAATAATAGCGCGGTTTTACAAGCCATTGTTACGTTACTTGTAGCTAGGTATGCTAATGGTGCGTTCTAAACATGACGTTCTAATCACACCAGTGTGATCGTACGCTCCAGGGACCACTCTAGATTGATCACACTGGTGTGATCGTACGCGCCAAAGGGTTAAGGAGTCTCAGTGGGCTCTGTGTTTAAAGTGTGTATCAGGTAAAAAAAACTGTCTGTGAGAGAAGTGTTAATGCAAATGGTTAAAAACAGATCTGTTTCATCTGTGATAATGAACAGCTCTGCCACTCTCTAATTACTCTGTTTTCACACCCATCCCTTGTTACTCAGGAGAATCATTCTTAAAGATGCTGTCTACATCATTAACTCATGAACATCAACGCTAGCTGTCAATTCACTTGAAAAGACCACAGGCTCTGCAATCAAAACAATAACCACACTTTCAAATGCTGCATGCTCCTGCAAAAACAGTCATTATAATCCCTCCTCACTTAGATGGGCACAGAAGGACATTTGAACAGGAGTGCTTGGTAAACACCTGGGGCTCTGGAGCCAGGCATGGCTCCAGAGTCCCTGAGAGAGGATTCAGCAGCCACATTTTCAGGCAGGCTAGCTCATTAGGTAAGCCTTAAACCTGTCACACCTTATAGTTCACTGCATTCCTACATGGTAGTCTTCTCTGTAAACCTGTGCTACACTCACTGTCTGTCATACTCTTGTAATTCCTCATCTTTTTAAAGCTTCAACAGGGGTAAATTTCGACCCCAAGTGGTAAGAAAAGTCCTGATTTGAACAATGAATAAATGTGTCTTTCAATTGTACAAAATGGTACACCGATAATTAACACTCCAATGTTCCTTTTGAACCCCTTAAAACATAGTGGACAAGACCAACTGGGAGAGAAAGAACATTTCTACACAGAAGATGAACTTCCCAATGTTTCTGATACATTTTAAACCTTAATTCCTTCAGATTTACATACTGTTACAAATCAGTCTAAAACATACAACAGAACACCGTTCCCAGATTGGCCCCTATATGGGTTATTCCAATAAGCTGACAGAAACCCAATAAGCGTGAGCCCACAACACGCCCAAAATGGGCTTGCCCACACCGAACCAAAACAATGTTGAACCGATGACTAAAAGTGCATGGTCCCAATGTGATAAGTGTAGGGCCCACATGCGTACAATATTTTAACACACGTTAGGCCTACAGTAGGAGCATGGCATGGGGGCCAGTCTGCTGCTAATCAAAGGCACATGGGCCCATTGTGGGCAGCCTACATGGGACTAGTATGTTTTCCACTGGAGGCACATTCTGCAGATGTTTGCTGGGTAACCTTTTACAACCTCCATCCCTCTCCTCATTCCTCATTATTACCCTGTTTCTAACTACTTCCTCCCCCTCAAATCCAGTCTCTCCCCTTCTGCAGCCTTGTTTAACAAAAAGCCACATTAGTGTAACTGCGGACCCCTCTGGGGCTTGAAGTCCCGTCAGCCCCAAGGTTTAGTTAATCACTCAGCCAGCCTACACGTCCTGTGAACAGCTCAGCTCGCTGCTTTGTCCCCTGTTGCTGATGCAGAGACAAACGTAGGGAAAATGAGGGGGAACGCAATTTACAGAATGCAGGAAGGCTGTTCCACCAACTGGGTTCTTTTGAAGAAGAGTACCCCCCCCCAAAAAAAATTAAATAATACATAAATACTGTAGCATTCTGTCACATTGAACACACGTGAACTTAGGGTAAGGCTGAAATCATAGGAGAATATGAGACACTGTTTGTTGTTATGGAAATATGGCTGAGAAAACCCTCCTGATATGGCTCCCTAACATTGTCCATCTACCATCAAGATCAAATGGCTGCATCTGGTAAGAATAAAGAATATGGGCTATGCACAATCATTAACAATGCCTGATGTATAGAGTACAAAGTACTGCTCACCAGATATGGAAGACTGCACATTACAATGCCACCCTCACTACTAGCAAAGACAATTAAGGTGTGTCTACAGTATTTTGTGTTGCTGTTTTCATTCCACTGCAAGCTAACATCAAAGTAACACTCAATGAGAAATGCATAAGTATATCAACTGGCAAGAACTGTGAGATCACTTCTCCCTATTTCTCCTCCTTGCGTACAAGCAGCAATTTAACATAAGCCACCACTTTTAAAAGAGTGAAATGATGGAAAAATAAAGTTACTCTATGCTGTAACACAGCTTTAAAAATGCAGTAGAATGGAAAATGACCAGGGATTCATCCACCAAGGACACCACCAACACTGGAATAAAAGGTCAGCAAAGGCTTCATCAGAAAATGTATGAAAGAAGTTGTTTCCCCAAAATGTATTTGGATATATCCCAATCCTAAAACTTGGATTAAAGGAGACATTGAGATCTTGCTGAAATCTGTACTGCAGCTTTCAATGTCATCATAAAACACAGTGGCTTGTGTCACATAAAAGAAACGTAATGCAAGGTATTGAAATCCGAAAAGGACCAGTAAAAAGGAAATAGAGACTCAAACTTGAATCAATTTTTAACAACTCAGGATGACAACATGGGTGGCAAGTGGTATACGCTTTCATGGACAACAAAGGTAAAACTATTTCCATAATGCTTACCTACACCTTCCTACCAGAATAGCTAAACACATTATACACTCTCTTCAAGGCTGACCACCCTTAGCCATCCACAATGCTGCTCCATAGGACCAGGTTCTCAATGCTGACGTAAGCAACTCTAAAAAGAACCAACACAAACCCGCTGGTTCCCGGTTGCGTCCTTAGAGTTTGTGCCAATCAGCTGGCAGGAATCTTTAAAGACATGTTCAACCTGTTCACTGGCTGTAGTTCTACTTGGTTGAAGCAGACCACTGCCATCCTGGTGCCCAAGAACACCTACTGCCGTCGGTCACACATCTATCAATATTACTTGCTCTGATGTTCCATTGATATTCACGCGGCTGCAACACAACAAGAGGAATAACTCGTTCTGGGTATAGACACCGCCTCTGCAACTGGGCACTGGATTTTGTGACAGGCAAACTTTATTTGCTCAGAGTTTGCAATAACCTCCTTGACTTTTAACACTAGGGTGTCAGCAGTGTCCACAACACCAAAAACCATGGTCATGGTTCATCAGTGCCACCAGGGTTGTCAAAAAGGTGGAACAGCTGCAAGCTAATGTGACTTAAGAAGTTTGGCATACCACCCTTGGTCCTCTCTGAGCACCAGTGAGATAATCCTGACCAGCTCTCGCATGGACTGGTATAAGAACTGCTTTGCACACTTCTATCCTTCTAACCATCCTGTATTATTTGACTTTTGCAGCTAAATGTTTATGGTTCACTTTGGAAGCAATGAAGTGATTGCTCAGGGTCCCTATATCAGGTACTCAACAGCTAAAAGCAGCTAAAAGCAAGTTGTTTTTGATTTCTCATTAAATAATAACTTAATCAAGGCCACTGCCGTACTGGTCTGTCAGCAAGCAGTGTAGATTCACTTTTGAAAGGCTGATCCTTCGGAAAAAAAAGATGATCTGACCAGATGAACTGGACATTTTAATCAAACAAGCATTAAAGGAGAGACGACAGAGAGAAACAATATACTTTGAACTTCTTGTTGACCCAGGACCAAAAAATTGCTGTCTAATGTGGAATACTGCATTCCTTGCTATATAAATTAATTCCGATCATCAGTTGACAACATGATGGGTTGTACACAGCATGAGTGAACAAGAGTTAAAAAACACAATATAAACAGACTAGCTAGCCAATGTTACCAAAACAAACATAGCAACAACACTGGACAAAGACTGAAAGTCTCCTTTTTGTAAATGCAACCTGGAGGTTGAGACACTTGTAGGACATGAAACATCTGATTATCCAAAAGTGTGTTTAGGGAATGAAGGGTATTATCAGTTTGTTGTCTACTTAGAGATTTGAGTAATCGAGGTGTCACGTTTCACCGAGGGTCAGGGGCAGCGTAGGAATTTCACGACAGCCACGGCCCATTCGCTCTGGCCATAATGGCCCGAAAATCATTGTATGCCCTACGTCCATCATGGCCTGTGTGCCCCCATTACTGTCAAAATCTCGCGGTCAGCAGATGTTCGTAAGTTTGTTTGTAATTCTTAACTGAGAAGAACCACAAGAACGGACTACATGCAGGTAAGCAAGCTAGCTGGTTATCGATAGATAGCAGACTTTTTTAGTGCATATCTGAATCAAACCTCTTTGTTTTGGAAGGTGCGTCGAGAAAGTTCAGACTTCTGAATGGGAGAATACACCTAAACGTTTTTGAGAGCTCTGAGAAGTACCTTTAGTTTTGACATCACTCGACATGGTAGCTTTGTGGTGAAATATTAAAAAAATAAGTCACTATATTTCTTTATTTAGGTCTTACTCTTTAGAACTGTCTGCTCTCCTATCTTTCCCACATTAGCTTCCCTTGGATTGGTCCGTCCCACTGCCATTTCAACTTGTCCTCCTGCTCTGGCCTACTGATCAGCCAATCCACTACTGCCGCCTGCCAGTTTGTTACCGTTACTAGGAGTGTGAGCTAGGTTGTTGGACATGAGAGACTGTGTTGCCACTGGCATGTTAGATGTTGTGTCCTATTGTGGCCCTTGTGTAACCCTTTTGTGTTAGGTTCTCCCGTGTCTGTCTTGTATTTTTATTACTCAAGAGTTAGTATTCTTATTTTATTTTGGGGGGTAAGAAACAGGTAAGATACCCTGGGGTCTATGTTTCACAGGTTGGCGATTGTCTGTTAATACTGTAGGTAAGGGGGAAGTGCCACCCTCTGTAATTTTGGTTAGTTAGCTCCCTTATTGTTCATGTAGGACAATTTTGTTTATTTCTTTCCTTTGGCACCGCCCACATTCTTTCTCCTCTTGGGTGCTGGGGTAAACCTTAAGTTGCTTGAGCTAAAATAAAACTCATCCTTTTTGTACTCTCCCTTGGTCACTGTGTCCATCCATTGGTGTTATTAGACATTTTGTGTGTTTTATGTTACAACTCCTACTCATCACACCCTGGACTTGCCACTGGGTCATAACTACTAGCCATTCAATTTTACAAATACAGTAGCTGTCTCTTCAACCATTAGCTAGATATCTTTGTCTTATAGTACAATAGTTTTTTAGAATAAGATGCTTAGACATTCATGGTTAGTACCAATTCATCATTTTATTTCAGATAAATTGTCCCTGATGTATTTTATTTTTTGGTCAGCGTGCTCTGAGTTGGTGTAGTGATGTTTTGATGTCACATACTACATCTGTGAAGTATTAGGCTATTTCAGACAATTAATTATCAAAGGCTTGGATCACCAGCTACTAGTGCACTGGTTCCAAAACAATGGTACTAGCGCCCCTGGGGAAATGTGACTTGTACCTGACACATGAGGGGTTATTTCAGTGGTTCTTAAAAATAAAGCAAAACATGTTTTCATGAAGTTGCCCAGTTGGGAGATTCTGGGCATAGTTACATGTATAGCGAATAGATAAATAGATGTTTGAATCGTAGCAATAAATGACTATACTAATTCTACCATTGGTTAAAAGGGCAGGAACCAAAGTGCATTAGCAATTAACATTAGCATGATTTTATGTACTTGTCAGCTTATTTAGACAAACTCCTGTTTTGTCAGAAGGTGGATACACAAACGGATATCGTGGTTGAGAAAATGCGGATTCATATTTAGAAGATAATTGCAAAAATGCATTGCCATCATTGTTGTTTTGGATAAATATGTTGAGTGCATGCTGAGAGGCACAGGCACAACGTGGGGGAAGTACTGCGTCTAGGTGCTCCATGTACCATCACTTTGCTGCCACTACAGCTCCTTCCTAGCCAGATCCCGTAGTGATCATAGAACATGTTTGTCTGTCTTTTTGTCTACACTTACAAAAAGTTTCCAAAAGGTAATTTGCAGATGTTTAAGGCTCTACCAAGAATTGTTTTGAATCGGAAGAACTATCTTTCATTATTCTTTGTATGGCAAGAAGTGTTCTGTAAAAAACAATGTACCATATTTTTGCTTTATTGTTGATAAATGTTATGCTACATAAAGCTATAAAGGATTCCTGATCTTGGATGCATTTGAGCTCAGTTTGGAGTGTCATGGTGAGTGATGTCTTCAACACTACAAAATGTGAAGAGAGCGAAAGTGTCTAAAAACATTCCCAAGGCACTGTACTCCACATACTCCACACTTTCTCCTGTAAATGAGGTTATTGCAAACAAAGTTGACATACAAATGCGGTCTTAACAGGGCCCACCAGCTCTGCCCCCTTTGTCCAAGATTCGGGTATGAGAAATTGAACAGGCATTCATTCTCATATCCATACATTTTTCAAAATATTGTTTTAATTGCTTCCAAATGTTGAATAAGTAACAAAGATATATGTGGCAAACCATAAATCAAATTAGCAAAAAAAAAATCAACATGGAGAAAAAGCTAATTGTTGTTTTGTAATCTTACTTTTTCTCCACAGACCAGTGTATTTTTGAAGCAATTTCAGTCTTTGAATTAATGGCTCACCACATTTCTAATGTTAGAGAGAGCCAAGACACTGGAAGTAGTTTTAACTCAGAGAGCAATATAACTAGAAAAACATGCAATGTTGTTGAAATGTTTATGGAATAAATTAATTGCCTACAAAACATACTGTAGATGGTTTAGACTTAGAGCATGTATAGCAATAACAAATATATTTTACTCATAGACCGGTTTGTAGAAGTACCAAACATTGTCTCTCATTTTATGTCAGGTAAAGGTTAAATTATTGTGAATATATTGAATGAGAGACCAAAAGAACAGCAAAGATTTTTTTTTTTTTCCACAGCCCATTCTTGCTAATGTTTACCAATGGAACATAGATATGATCTACTGTGTGTATATATTCATACTTAAACAGACGAGTGACACATTAAGGAACAACCTGAATGAATGAGTGGATGAACATAACAAATGGAACATATGAAAATGCAGAGCAGACCCAGTTGACCTTGATTTTAGATGTTAAGAGGAAAGGACCTAAGTGTCTTTGAAAGAGGGGTCATTATTGTGTCGCTTCCAGGATGACTATGGGTCAATGGATGGTTTGAGAAATATGAAAATGACATTAATCATATGCTATAGCCTTCAGAGTCACTTATGGGAGATTATGGACCGACGTGTTAGACAGCACTCTCCACCACCCTCATCAGAACCCCAAATAAAGGAATATATTTTTGAAGAATGGTTTTCCATCGCTCCATTAGATTTGCAGAGACCCATAGAATCTATGCCTAGGCACACTGAAGCTGTTCTGGTGGCTTGTGGTACCCAACACCATACTGAGACAGTTAATGTTGTTTTTTCCATTAATATGTCACAATCCAATAATAATTGGTGTGTAATAGCACATAAAAGTTAATACATGGTGAAATTCATATGACAAATAGGACTACTCAGCCCTCGGAGATGATGTAGCCTACATTAAATTAATATATTTTTGGCATAATATCCTTTTAATAAAACAGCCACACATGTAATCTTTCACTCACCTAAAGGATTATTAGGAACACCATACTAATACTGTGTTTGACCCCCTTTCGCATACAGAACTCCCTTAATTCTACGTGGCATTGATTCAACAAAGATGCTGAAATCATTCTTTAGAAATGTTGGCCCATATTGATGGGATAGCATCTTGCAGTTGATGGAGATTTGTGGGATGCACGTCCAGGGCACGAAGCTCCCGTTCCACCACATCCCAAAGATGCTCTATTGGGTTGAGATCTGGTGACTGTGGGGGCCATTTCAGTACAGTGAACTCATTGTCATGTTCAAGAAACCAATTTGAAATGATTCGAGCTTTGTGACATGGTGCATTATCCTGCTGGAAGTAGCCATCAGAGGATGGGTACATGGTGGTCATAAAGGGATGGACATGGTCAGAAACAATGCTCAGGTAGGCCGTGGCATTTAAACGATGCCCAATTGGCACTAAGGGGCCTAAAGTGTGCCAAGAAAACATCCCCCACACCATTACACCACCACCAGCAGCCTGCACAGTGGTAACAAGGCATGATGGATCCATGTTCTCATTCCGTTTACGCCAAATTCTGACTCTACCATCTGAATGTTTCAACAGAAATCAAGACTCATCAGACCAGGCAACATTCTTCCAGTCTTCCACTGTCCAATTTTGGTGAGCTTGTGCAAATTGTAGCCTCTTTTTCCTATTTGTAGTGGAGATGAGTGGTACCCGGTGGGGTCTTCTGCTGTTGTAGCCCATCCTCCTCAAGGTTGTGCGTGTTGTGGCTTCACAAATGCTTTGCTACATACCTCGGTTGTAACGAGGGGTTATTTCAGTCAAAGTTGCACTTCTATCAGCTTGAATCAGTCGGCCCATTCTCCTCTGACCTCTAGCATCAACAAGGCATTTTTCGACCACAGGACTGCCGCAAACTGGATGTTTTTCCCTTTTCACACCATTCTTTGTAAATCCTAGAAATGGTTGTGTGTGAAAATTCCAGTAACTGAGCAGATTGTGAAATACTCAGACCGGCCCGTCTGGCACCAACAACCATGCCACGCTCAAAATTGCTTAAATCAGCTTTCTTTCCCATTCTGACATTCAGTTTGGAGTTCAGGAGATTGTCTTGATCAGGACCACACCCCTAAATGCATTGAAGCAACTGCCATGTGATTGGTTGATTAGATAATTGCATTAATGAGAAATTGAACAGGTGTTCCTAATAATCCTTTAGGTGAGTATACGTTGCAGGGTGGGGAGTGGGGAGAACAAGTATTTGATACACTGCTTTTGATAGAAGTCTATCATTTTCATCATAGGTACTCATCAACTGTGAGTGACGGAATTTAAATCCAGAAAATCACATTGTATGATTTTTAAGTAATTAATTTGCATTTTATTGCATGACATAAGTATTTGATACCTCAGAAAAGCAGAACTTAATATTTGGTACAGAAACCTTTGTTTGCAATTACAGAGATCATACGTTTCCTGTTGTTCTTGACCAGGTTTGCTCAAACTGCAGCAGGGATTTTGGCCCACTCCCCCATACAGACCTTCTCCAGATCCTTCAGGTTTCGGGGCAGTCGCTGGGCAATACGGACATTCAGCTCCCTCCAAAGATTTTCTATTGGGTTCAGGTCTGGAGACTGGTTAGGCCACTCCAGGACCTTGAGATGCTTCTTACGGAGCCACTCCTTAGTTGCCCTGGCTGTGTGTTTCGGGTCGTTGTCATGCTGGAAGACCCAGCCATTACCCATCTCCAATGCTCCAATGCTCTCGCGATACATGGCCCCATCCATCCTCCCCTCAATACGGTGCAGTCGTCCTGTCCCCTTTGCAGAAAAGCATCCCCAAAGAATGATGTTTCCATCTCCATGCTTCACGGTTGGGATGGTGTTCTTGGGGTTGTACTCATCCTTCTTCTTCCTCCAAACAAGGCGAGTGGAGTTTAGACCAAAAAGCTCTATTTTTGTCTCATCAGACCACATGACCTTCTCGCATTCCTCCTCTGGATCATCCAGATGGTCATTGGCAAACTTCAGACGGGCCTGGCTTGAGCAGGGGGACCTTGCTTGCGCTGCAGGATTTTAATCCATAGTGTGTTACTAATGGTTTTCTTTGAGACTGTGGTCCCAGCTCTCTTCAGGTCATTGACCAGGTCCTGCCGTGTAGTTCTGGGCTGATCCCTCACCTTCCTCATCATCATTGATGCCCCACGAGGTGAGATCTTGCATGGAGCCCCAGACCGAGGGAGATCAAGCGTCATCTTGAACTTCTTCCATTTTCTAAGAACTGCGCCAACAGTTGTTGCCTTCTCACCAAGCTGCTTGCCTATTGCCCTCTTGCCCATCCCAACCTTGTGCAGGGCTACAGTTTTATCCCTGATGTCCTTACACAGCTGTCTGGTCTTGGTCATTGTGGAGAGGTTGGAATCTGTTTGATTGAGTGTGTGGACAGGTGTATTTTATACAGGTAACAAGTTCAAACAGGTGCAGTTAATATTGGTAATGAGTAGAGAACAGGAGGGCTTCTTAAAGAAAAACTAACAGGTATGTGAGAGCCGGAATTCTTACTGGTTGTTAGGTGATCAAATACTTATGTCATGCAATAAAATGCAAATTAATTATTTAGAAATCATACAATGTGATTTTTAGAATTTTTGTTTTAGATTCCGTCTCTCACAGTTGAAGTGTGCCTTTGATAAAAATTACAGACCTCTACATGCTTTGTAAGTAAATCGACAGTGTATCAAATACTTGTTCTCCCCACTGTATATATATATTTTGCAATGCAAAAGAGTAGTCAACAGATTGTTAGGTCAGTCTATACAAATGGGATGTTTTGAAATTGTGGTCACCTACTGTGACTGCGGAGGCAGTGCGCACTGTAGTGCAGTGAACTAATGTTAGTGCCCTGTGTGAGAGAAAATCAATGGTGGTTTTTCATTGTTATTTTCAGTTGTAAGATTACTAAACTACTAAGTGAGTGGCACAGATAGACATGTCAGAATGCTGCCTGACCAGCTTAGTTATTTTAAGTTATTTAGCTCCTCCTAAAATATTGTAACGTACCTGCAAATGATTATCATTACGCCTGATGTGATACATTTTTTAAGCTGTCATCTGTAAATTGAGACCAGAGTAAGTTTAAAATAAATGCTGAGTTTTTTTGTTGGGGTGGAACCTTCTGGCACGCCATAGTTAACGTAGTGTTGGGCCAAACCTGGCTTGTTGACCCCAATTTGGGTGGTTCTTGTATAGGCAGGGGTTATTACTACAGGTGTAAATGAGGTTATTATGAAGGTTAATTATTTTTCTAAGGGATATGGATGAGTTATTTTGTTGTTGGCAATCCAACTTATTTATGCTATGCTAAGTTCCAGAGGTGACCAATGTTTTTCAGTACAGACATTTTACACAGTTTATTAAATAAGCAACTACAATAATTCAACTTTAGATCTTAACACTTTAGATGTTGGGGTCAATTCTGAACTGAGTTGCAAATTACTTTTAAATTCTTGTGCTTTCATTGCAATGGAATATCAACAGGTCGAAAAATGAGCAACCACGAAAGTGAAGATCTATTTCAAAATTCAAATTGAAATATCTTATTCTATACCTTACTATAGTAATATTTACATTGAGATACAGTAATGACTCACTACTAATACCATATATGTTAAACAAGGCAAAACACAGTTATTAAAGCAGTCAGTAAAGATTGTATTATCTATAATATTTCAACAGCATTTAATCAAACCCTGAAATAAGAAAATAACTATCTTTTCACTTGAGATTTGTTGAATGAAATGTAAATTTTTTACAACTCAGTGTAATTGGTTTAAATTATATTCTGCTTTTTCCCCAAAAAAGTGTAAATGTTGCTGTCTGTGTGGTGTGGATAATTAAAACTATTTTAAAATGAATTATCCTTTCAATCAGAACTGTCTCTCAACAATGGATGTTGGTTTTGGACACAAGGTCACATGCTGATAGCAGTCATTGCACAATGACATATATTGCAAGTTGTCCCTATAGAATCCCATTAGGTAACGTCTCATTAATTCATGCAATTATTAATTACTGTTCTAGTATTGTTTCAGTATTTTAATTTAGCAATGAAGCAATAGATTTTGGAACTGCCATGTATACCACTCCATAGTTGACAGGGCCCCAAAATGCAAATAAGACAGACAGCAAGAATATCGCTGTCTTTGTTGATGTTCCCTCTGGCAGAAACCTTGTCAGGTGTCTCCTGTCCTGACAGAGCCAACCTGTCCCCAGTGTTTATCCCACTGTATCATTAGGCTCTGTCTCTACTTGCTGTTCTAAAATGTCATCTATCTACAGTAATGAACAGCTCGAGAGACTAGAGTACACACTATTCCCAAACTTCCCTGCAGCACAACTCCATTAATCCAAACGCTCTGACTTTGCTGCTCCAGTCCCTCTCCTCATTAGCCATGACAGGTATGAGGATGTACATAATGAGGAGCTGCCCCAAGTCAGGCTGTTGTATAAAAAGGAAGGAATAGAAAACTAGAGGGAGAGTGTGCTGTGAGTAAAAACCTTAAATGAGGAAAGACCCTGAGAAAAAGGTTAGGACTGAGATTACTACAGATGGAAAAAATAAAAGTAAATATTTTGAATGGGAACACGAGACAGTGCTTTTGAATGCCAGTGCCTCGGTAAGACTCAACAAGGCTTTGCAAGGTGCCCGCTGCACCTACTTCACAACTGTTTACCTTGCAGAGAAGCATTGTTATTCCAAAGAAACAATTATTTTTCCTGCACATTGAACTTTCTTGCCACTTCTTCGGTGGGGGGTGGGGTGGGGGGATATTCTAGCACTGCTGCCTGTTGTCCAGGATTGAGAGTCCTGTGGTTGATATTCCTGCTCTGTAAAAATAATGCCTATCCTCCCTGGCTTTCTCACAATTAAGATCATTTTATCCCAGCTCCTTGTGTCTTAGCACATGATACACTTCATGGTGAGTGAATGCATACATACATGCTTTTCACAAATAGGCACAAACAAGTCATACCATTGCTATGGTTGCTAAGTCTCTACATCTTGCCCCTGCATTCATTTCAATTTTTTTTTAATTCAACATCCATTACAAATTTCAGCTTACTTTAACCACTGTTAGCTAAAAAGTAATTATGTAACTTAGGTGTGTTTGTAAATGTATTGACTACCATGTTTTAAGTCCCATCAAACAATCCAGTCAAGAAGGAGTGGATTTGAGATGATTCATTTTAAAATGTTCAGAATCCTTGATTACTTTAACTGATTTTTAGCTGTTGGTAAATGCTAGGTATAGTTTGTTAGGGTTGTTTAAAGACAGCTTAATCATGGAACTACTGTCTACTTCATGTGTTAGGAAACATAATGTCCAATTGAAAAAAGTGACATTCTCCTTTAAGATGACCAGGGGTGTCCGCCTTAATTGTGTCTTGCCCTGGAGTGATGTTGATGTCACACCGTGTGGAGTGGCATGGACTGGCGTGGTGCGGTGCGGAGTGGGCAGGTGCGGCAGGGAAAAAAGAGATTTGATAATTGCCTAGGCAACATGGCCAAGCTCCCGGTGGTTTTGTGCCTTGACTCTGGAGAAGACTCAAAATGAGCCACTGTATCATAGATTGAGGTTGGCAACCTCAGAGCACGCCTGGATCATTTTTCAAATGAGCGTTTCTGGTCCCAGAAGTAAAACGTGGTTTTCCCCGATCACTGGAATGGATACAGATTCAAATATACTTTTTCAGCCTGCGTAGGTTTGGCAAGGGGACGAACTATGAGGTTGAGAGAAATGTGGATAAGGGAGAGGAAAAGCACATTATATTGTCTGGAGAAATAAGTGATGTTTTGGTTTCACCCATTTTCCTGGAGCACTACGTCTCATTCCAATTTTCACTGATAAAATAATGAAGAGAGATCAGAGAGGAATGGGCTCATTGTCCCATTTAAATACTGCAACAGCCATGCAACTACTCTTGCAAAGCACTGACACCACTTTGAATATGGGATAGAAGAAGGGAATGTAACAACACAGTATTAACAACAGCATGGCATGGTTGGGAGATTTCATGGGGTTATTATTGTAATAGAAAAGTTAACTTTTCTGAATATGCAAATTAAGAAATAACTGTCACTGCATTTGAAAACAACAATATGAATTGTAATATAACAGTAAGATTAGAGCCAAATGTCAAAATCAAAAGTAGTGTCTGGACATGGATGTTCTTACCACTTAACAAGTTTATATGGAACTGATTCTTCTTGCAGAAAAATACACAAATCAAGGTCATTAATTGGTGAACTAATGGAAAGTACATTCAACTCAAATGCCACTCCTGAAGAGTCAAACGAGGTAAGGGACATAATTCAGAATCCTCCTCCTCTCTGCTTCATTATCAAATGCATCTCATGTATTTCAGAGCTATGCAAAAATCTGATGATTTGGAGTAAAACCATGCCTTTTATAATCTAGTGGAAATGTCATGCTTGATTGAAACTTGGAGGAGTTGCACAGTCAAGTAAGAGGTGCATTCATTTGCATTTTGGCCGACCAAATCACTATTTTTATGGGCTCCCTTTTCACAATTACACTCTCAGGGTGTTAATGTTACTTTCAGACAGAATTACCTCTTTATGTGCTCTCATGCCTGTACTCCATTAATTTAGTTTTATTGCCACTAAATTGGTTTCACTTAGCCCCCCTGGCAGAGAAAACTAATGCGCATAAATATAATTTACACACCTAAACATTTGTACTCAAAATATTCAACTCAAATACATTCTACATAGGCCACGGGAATGTCAATTACACTGACAACTTTGACTTCCAGTCTGCTCTGTTTAAAAAATGTATGCACTATGCCAAATATTCAGGAAGGAGATATTCTGGTAGAGGTCATTCACCACAGGGCCACCTTGTCTTTCAACTCATAGATAAGTTTCTAAGGGAACATTTTCTCAGAGGAAAATGTCTTGTTATAGTAATAGTCACCTTCAGCCCACCAAAATTCTGAAAACTGTGCTATTTCACTTTAATGCATAAACATTATGTTTTAGTGCTACTATAAAGGCTATGTGATGTATTTCGTGGTAGGTGTTAGGTGCAACATTGGGAACTGCATTTGATTGGCTCAGTGACGGTCCACCGAAACTGTAACAGATTCAGATAAATGTGTTATATGTGTTTACACTTTTCTGTTATAATACATTATATTAACAGTTGTTAAAAACAAGCTTTTCAGTTACTTACAGTACTACAACTCTGTCAGCAGCAGCTCTGGTTGTTTGGATGACACCATTTGGACAGCATATCAGTTGCTTGCCTAAGGGGGAGGGCTGCTCCTACATGATGCTATGGATTTGATCACGACTTCTACAGCTGTGTTAATTTACCACTTTTGGGTGTTGAAATGAACGACTGGGTCTCTATGTAGTCTTGAACACAGTTCTCTATATCAGGTATTGCCTAGATAGCGCCAAAGAGCAAGCAATACAGTCACAAACTCACTGTCACAGTGATGATGACACTGGGCTCAAAAAAGAGAGATTGGACAAGATAAACCAACCATCTGCATCAAATAAAATGCAGCATCAAATTACAGAGGACACAGCAAGCCAGAAGCCGCCACTGGATTGGATAGTAGGCTGAACTATTTAGATTATATACAGAGATGCTGTAGGAATAAAGAGTAACTTAACAATACAATAACATTAAGAATTCATGAAAAAACTTTGTTTAAATAGAGTCAACTCAAAGTTGAGCCTTTCAGATGAATACAGTGCTGCTCCTCCTGCTTTTTGGATGAAGTAGATTAGGGATGGCTGGAACATACAGATGTGGAGTTCACTTACCAACATTTTATACTACTGCAGAGGAAGACACATTAAAGAGGAATAATCCACTAAATAAGTAAGTAATACAACAGAATATATAGAATGAGCTCTACACACTAATTTGCTAAAGAAAAAGTGCATGTTATTATTTGCAGGCTTTTAATCCAGCCTTGATCTCAAACATCATTTAGATAATCAATCTCCTGACAAGCAGCTACAAGACTGTTTTGCCCAGCAACCATGTAACATCCTATAGATTTCCAGGGGACCACGACAAAACCTCAAGTTCTAAGGATGTCCTAAAAACACATTTGTATATGCAAGGTCAATAAAATAGAAACCTTGGAGAAACACAGTGGATGGCCACTTCTGTCTTCTGTTTAGTATTTTTCTCTTCCTGTGTCTGAGTGGTTGAGCTGATGCTTTGGAATGTTTAACTCTCTTTACTTTCAGTTGTCATTCTGGATGATGGAACTACAGCTCAGCTAGGGTTGGGAGATTTAAGCCCAAATGGAAACACTTGCTTCCCATCAGGCATGCTGTCAGGACAACACAAAGCTTTCTCTCTTCGAGGCATCTCTGAAATACCTTTATTCCAAGACCCAGAGTAAGACATAAAACTTTACAGATTACAAGAGACTAGTAGCTATTGAGAGAAACGCCTAAGATAATGGGCTTTGATACGCTGCCTGTCTCTCTTTCTCCAGCAGCCATCAATCAAGGAAAATGTAAGAGACAGAGAGGGCTGATGCTGGGTTGTTCTCCTTCTCTTCCTGGAAAGTAGATTTCTCTGACCTGCCTGACCTTTGGGGAAACCATTTTCTGACCAGTGCAGCTTGTTGCTGCTATCCTGCAAACTACAACAAGCCCTGGGATAAGAAACTGGATAAAATTACAGATGGCCATTTCTTGTTAAAAAACAGACATATCATACCTCAACCCACTTACATATCATTACAACGAAGTGTATTAAACTAACAATAAATGTATCCATGGCCGCTTTCCCTTTCATGTCATCAGAAATTCCAATAAAATTCAGCATTCACTTGTTCTTAACTGAAAACTTAAAATTTGCACCAGTTGTCTTGGATTCATAGCTCCTATTCCCCAAAATTCCGTAAAAGTACTACATAACGAAAACAAGAATGAAGAGAACAATCGAAGTCAAAGTTTGTGAATTCCATCAAAGGTCACAGAAAACCTTCCAAGCAGCCACTCTTAGTAATTGACATTTCTTCATACAATGCATTGGCTGTATGGCATTCAGGGAAAAAGTCAGTCTAAAAACAGGTCACCTGGTGTTTTATGCCAAACACTGGTGTGAGTTGTGCTCTAGGGTTTGTTGTGACTTTAATGTATTATTCTGTTTTGGCCAATGTTGCCTTTTCCAAGATTTTTACACAGATGAATTACAAAAGGCGACATTTCATGGAATGTCTGGATGTCCTACATGCTCTTATATGATGAGATGAAAACGGCTCTCGATGTAGTGAATGACTTTATGAAACATATTAATGAGACATTCCATGGTTTGCATGAACTGTGTCCTACTTAGAGAAGAGATTAAGATGTAATTATAATCTTAACTGACACATTTACATTTTATCTCCCTGTCATTTGGTGAATTGGTACTAATTCTACTAATTGATAGAATCTAGGAATAACTTTCTCTGTCTCTTCTCTTCTGATCAAAGTTACATCAAGATAAAGATAACATAAATATGATATCTGATATTCATGATGAAAATGGACAATAGATAGAATTTTACTATCTACACTATTTACAGACAGCACATAAAAAAGACTTTTATTTAGTGTATTAACAAATAACTTCAGAATATTGTTATACATCATATAGACATTGTTCCTTAAATGTTCACAAAGGACTGCATTATAAAAAATAAAAGGACATATAATATAACATACTACCCATTGGATTTATGGTGTTTTATTTCTGTACATCTAAAGTATTGTTTAAACTCCAATTTTACAAAGATGAGACATAGAAAAAAAATGTAGGAATTAAAACTGTTGATTTCTATGTAACTCTTGTCATGAGGTGGAGGGGGATTAAACTGATGAGTATAAAAACATGGTGTGTGTTCAATTACAAAGTGAAAGACCTAAATAAAGCCATGCTGGTGTCAAACCAAACACACTGTTGAGATCATCAGCAAAAGCTCCACATTATATGCTATTAGTGATATCTGTGCAATCTATGGATTTCAGGACATAGGCAACATATCAGGGATGATATATATTTTGATATCCATAACGGTCATTACGTCTGGGTTTTATTATTTTAATGTAAACAGGCAAGGTGGGCATGGTGAAGCCCCCTTATGTTACTATTACACTACACATTTCCAAAAAGCTAATCATTTTAAATGAATCCCAATCCAAAGTTCTCAACATCAAAACCACCAAGATAATGTCCCTCAGTGCTTTCCAAAATTGCTCTTAACTGTAATCAGGTCAGTGTGATAGCTGCACAAGCATCTGTGCAGCCGGACTCTGGCACCTTATTAGCTACATAATTTGGTTGTTTCGTATTCCATGGAGTTAGGCTGTTTGGCAGAGAAAGCCTGCAATGCAGCCTGTATTCGGACAACATCTGTGGTGGTTAATTTAAGCCGATGGCGCAGCAGGCAGGAGAACAGGTCCAGAATCTGAGGTCCGGGAGGGGACAGTCTGTTGACCCGGTCCCTGATCTCCAGCAGCTGCAGCAGAGCTGAGTCCTGTGATCCCTGAGTGTACGGGTAGTCCAGCTGCAGAATCAGGTCCTGGATCGCCTCTGGGTCAAAGTGCATACTGTAGCCAAACACCTGGATACTGTTTATTTTCATGTAACCCAAGTTCTTCCCGGGCTCCAAAAACTCTAAAGGTTCGTAATAGACAGAGACATTCCCATGGGGCGATGGAGCACGTATTCTGCTCCGTAAGTAGAAGTGTACTGTCTCAAAAAACGTTTTCCACTTGTTGCCCAAAGTCAAAGTCAAGTTGTAACAGTCCAGGGGAATGTCTAGTTTAGTCCTTTCCCAGTCGGGGTAACTGTTCTGGTCTATGGGCATAATCCAGCTCTCAGAGTGACTCCCCCCAAAGGGGTTAATGTAGACAGACAGCACTGGCTCCAAAGTGCTGTTCTTAGTAAGGCAGATCTGCAGGGTCATCCCCAGGAGCATGTGGACATGGTTGGACTTATACTTGTTGCTCTTCAGTGTCAGCAGCATTCTTTTCCTCCACGATGGGTCGAACCAGCTGTTGAGCCGGACGTCATTGCTGACAAAGATCCCATGGATGCCAATACGGGTGTCTTTCTTCTGCAGCAAGTATCTCAACTCCAGGTCCTGTAGGTCCGTCTCGAAGCCAATGTAGTGGTCTGTGGAGTCTGGGACCTCATTGCGGCAGAGCCCCTGGCTAAGCATGTACCCAGGGTTGCAGGAGGCACAGCGGGAGCGGTTATCGTAGGAACAGGAGGCACAGAAATAAGCCTCGCCCACAGTGCATGGAATGATGCCCTGGCAAGATGGATGTTCGTAGGGGCAGGAGCAGCTCCTTGTCTCCTCCATGTAGGAACCTATGTGGTTGTTCTCACTGCAGTACATGATGGACAAGATGTAGTTCAGCCAGTAGCTGAAGGACCTGCAAACACAAAGAAAATGAGGATCCACTGCCAGATTTCGTTCTGTTATTTTACAGGAAATGCACTTGGTACAGCCCTAATATGGTTGGAGCATTTTGCAGTTCTGGTAATACAATTCGCACCAACTACAGTACTTATATTTCCCAATTAAAAATAGTTCCATCTTCCTTTGTTTAATGCCCTATACTCAAGCCATATATTCCTAATCATGCTCTTAGTTCTGCCCCTACTGCTCTACATGATAGGCCAGCTCCTGCTGAGTCCAGGTAAAGCAGTTCTCTGCCATGGCATCTAAAGGGTACAAGTTAACATTCATTTTAAGCTATAACAGTCCCTGCATATATTCCAAAGACTTCAGAAAGCCTCATAATTTGAACAAAATGATACTGGGCAGGTTTCTGGAGGAGGCCATTTTTAAATGGGTGTTTGGCAGCATTTTATTTTTATTTCTTAGTAGTTCTAGTTGTTTAACTAAAAGTAAACTCAACTGGAATATAATCTTATCCCAGCCTACCCCTTTACAGCAGTGTATACATTTTTAAAGGTATTTCCAAATTGTGGTAGGTTTAGTAGGTGCAGGTGTAGTAGGTTTATCACTGATAAATATCATACTGATACGATGGACCAATGTATTATTGGGTACATTTTTAGAGGAGGAAATTATATTTCAGAAGTCAGCATTTTATTTTCATTTATTTTTCTCTGACAAAGGAATATGGATACATTTTACCATGTAAAACCATTTCTGAAAACCATTTAGAAGAAAATGAAGGGAAAAACCACAAGTTCAGCAGTTTCAACCGACAAGGGGTTGGTGAAATTGGAGCAGCTATCTTATTTTCTGATTGATTGCTTTTGAACCCTTTTGAACATAAGAAACATAAAACATCAGAGAAGAATGTTTTAAAGCAATATGTACAGTAGATAATTTATCTCCCCTCGCTTATCAACAATGTATACATCTGAACTTGGGACATATGGCAGCCATTTTAGACTGGGACATTCAAAACAAACCAGGATTTATTGAGTAACAAATGGATACTCGGGAGATTGAATGTTTTGGAGGGAACCTAGATTGGGACTGTGGCCAAGTCATCAGCATAGGAACAATTGCTCTTTTCACGAAATCACTTCTCATGTCGCTGCTGAGAAGTGCTAATTTGAGAATGGTCATGGCACTACTATATTACTAGTTAGTTACCTCATCCAGAGCTAGAGTAAAACATAACTTGTATACTTCTAACAAGTATGAAACTTGATTTTGAACAATAAACATGGTATTTAGAGGATTTTTTTTTTTTTTTGCATAGCATAATCTCACATCTCCCCGATCCCTCTGTGTCTCATTGTCTTTCTATTTCTCTAACTCTCTAACTCTCACTCCCTCTCAGTTTACATAAATATACATGCCAACTAAAGGAAAAAAGGAAATGTTTATTATGAACCATAACATCATCTCACCTCTCTCTCAGCACAATTACTTTTGGCTGTTTCCGACACCTCTTGCTGAGGGTGAAGAGTTTGTTGACGATGCGTCGGGATTTAGTGATGAGTTGTCTGCTGCTGAGCTCGAGCTGTCTGTAGCGCTGGTGGACGCCTGGCTCCATTTTCCAGAAGTACTGGATGGCAGACGTGTTGAGGGCATAGAACGTTGGGAGTCTTCGTACAAAGTTTTGGAACTCCTCTGAAAGGCAGACAGGTGTGGAGAGGTTTAATGCACCCTCACATTTATTTTTATCATTCGATTAATTTTGGCTGATCAGTCAGAATTAGAGGGCCACTTTAGGGAGAGAACACATGGGACCTTGTTTGCCAGTTTGCCATGGGGGATACCATGGAAGTGACACATATGCTAATTAAGAAAGGCAGAACTAAATGTGGGTCTGTGTCTCTGTATGATACGACAAGAACCCAGCCAGCTCCTGGCAGTGCAAACTCATACATACTCCTACAGAGAGGACCAACAGCCAAACAGAAAATGGACAGAAAATATTACCCTGCTTCAGGGTGTCAGTGACAGGGGGTAGTGAATCAAAATACATTTTCAGAGCAATATATTGCCTAACATTCATGATAGAATGTAGTTCTGAAAAATCAATACAATCTCATCTGAAATGAAAAAACCTACTGTGATATTTAGAATTAAGATCAGTGATGTTGATCATATTTGATTCTACTCATAATTTGCTCTCAGAGCAACTGGCCATGGTGTAATACATGTATACCGCTGTGAAATTATGAACACAAAAATAACAGCAACACAATGTTTATTTTAATAACCCAGGAGAGAGATTTCAGATTGCAATTATAAGAAAACATATCCTTTGTCTTTACAGTCATTAGATTCCATGATGTGCTCTGTAAAGGATGTTTACATGCTTTAAATCATCAGCCTCCTGATGCTGTATTCAGAAGAATTAGCATGCTTCATTGCACGCTGAGTAAACCTGCTTAGACTGGCACTATTCCCAGGAAACAACCAGAGGGGAAAAAAACGGTCAGTTCCTGCCAAGACTAGAACGCTGTTTCAACGCTACAACAATGACACCTCATCCCTGAAAGCCAGGCCCCTTCCCACTACTATTTATCTTGTCAGCAGGTGAAAATAGTGAGGCAACAACGCTTCACTGTTAATGGTTTCCTACAGCTCTGCTCTAAAATACACCACTACAGAACTACAGGTACTTTACCGGGCCAATTAAATAGCTCACATCAACAAAGCAGTAGGTAAGTTGGAGCAGGGTGGGGGGTGGGGGGTGTTGGGGGGGTATGTATGGTCCAACTGGCTCAGACAGATAAAGTACAATGCTGCTAACATCAACTTCGAGAGTTCAGTCCTTCACATTGGCTTTATGAATTAAATATGTGTTCATAGACTTCTCAAGAGTGGCCTGACATTACATCTGAATAATTCATCATTTAAATATACATGTGAAACCGTATTTCCTCTCAAAGGCAGACACCAGTTGTCACACTGATCTACGTGTTTTGTAATGTTCTGCGGCATTCCTGGCTCTGTGTGCACAAATCTTCAATGTTACAGACTCTCTCTTCTACCCACTTCTATGAGTTCATTCACAACGTCACGCTACCCACCTGACTCCTCAAAGTCCTGGTTGACCATATTCCATGTGTCTCTGATGTGTGATAGGCTGGCCTCCATGGCCCTCAGGTCCATGTCGGGGCAGTTACACTGGGGGAAGCCAGGGCTGCAGTGGCACCAGCAGTCGTTGTCTCGGCACACAAACTGACCCTCCTCGTTACAGCCGATGTAACTCAGAGCTGCCTGCACAAACCTTGCCCTCAGGTACTCTGGTAGGATGGTCTGGAGACCTAGTGAAAGGTCACGGTGGAGGAAAACAAATTACAGTGGTAAACTACACTCTGAAATACTGTAGTTATTATGGCGTTTCTATAGAATAGAAGAGGACATTCTTTCTGGTTAGAAAAACAGACTGAAAGAGTTGTTGAAGCTAAATTCTGTCTGACACGCTGGTGCCTCATTTTCTAAGACTTGGCAGAGAATATAAACTGTGACAATTCCATCAGAATGTCTGGGCAGGTTATATTATGGATGGCAGACCTTGCAGATGAATCTTGTTTTCAGGGCTCTGAACCAGAACAGAGCTGACTGAGTCCAGGTTGTCATAGTTACTACATCCAAGAGGGCCTGTTCTTGTTTCGGTCACCTAAAGGGAAAGACAGAGGCACATGGCAATAACCCACTGTAAGAGAGCCACTAAAGTCATGAAATATGCAGGGATGCAGAGCTGAATTTAATGTGGAATGAAAAGAACAACAATAGTACACTCACTCACTGCTTCCCATCTGTAATTTTAAAGGACTAAATACTGCATGTGACACCTTGTTTGGATATGTTTAAATCTACAAACATTACACACAGTTTATATACACTAGTGAGCTTGTTTAAGGCAGGTATGATTGATTCATAATTGATTCATTGGCTAATTGACTTGATTGACAAATAAAAACTATGCATGTGCAGTGCATAACAGTTCAATTATAGTCAAGGATTACACAAACAACTTTGAAAAAGGATTTCCATTGTGGTCTTCTTCAAACGTTCACAGCTAAAAGCTGAATTGCAGTAACCTAAACATTCCATAGAAAAGAAAATAACAACTGCACGAATAACAAAAGAGTGACACATTTAGAGGACTCCAAATGAGACTGGTTGGTCTCCTTCTGAGCTTGCAGAACTAGGCACCCTGCATCCTTTACTCTCTAAACTGTGTTAGTTGTGATCACTCGCGATTAGCTCGACTCTTGGTGCCTTGCTTATCTTTCCACTTCTTTCCTTTTCAAATCTTATCAAATCTTCCATTTGCCTCATTCTCACTGAGTTGAGTCGCCCCCTTCAGCCTCTCAGTCATGAGTCCCTGTCCTGAACCAGCCCTAGTGATTTCCAGTGGTATTCTCCAGGATGAATGATTTCCTAGTCCCAATGTGGCTGGCTGCCAATACAGCGCTGGGATCCAGCACAAATTTCAGTCTTTTCAAGCCAACAGAAACTTCTGAATATTTCAGGTCCACAAGAAAAGCATGTTCAAATAAAAACTGCTAGCAGCATAGCTAACTACCAGTCAAATCAATCCACTTATTTGTCAATGTTTCTTTCAAATTAGTATTTTGAAAATAACCAATCTCAGAAAAAGAAATTAATCACAATAAACACTAAATATATCAAAATGAATAAGAAACTAAAACACTACGTTTGTGCATACTGACATATTTAGTTTGTTACATGAAAACTCTCTGCTCGCTCTAAGGCCACATAATATCTTAAAAGTACAGTAGGTCAAAGTAAGAGGCTAAAAGGTGAGAGTAGTTTCTTGTCTACTATAATGACCACATACGTAGTTGAGTGCCTTGCTTAATGGAACTACAACAGATTTTTAACCGAGTCGTCCCTGGGCATCAAAACTAGCAACATTTTGTTTACTGGCCTCACTAGGCCATCTGCCATCAGACTGGTCCAGCATGGGGACTGGAGACTGAGAAGGTGAGGAAGGATTTAAGGGCAGTGGAACGATTTGCAAGGTATATAGTCAAAACTAACACAGTTTAAATAGTAAGGAATGCTGACGGGCTAGTTCTCCAAGCACCCAAGGCAAAGAGAGCAACACTGCAAAATTGAAGCACTCTTGAATTGTGTTATTGCCTTGTAACAATGCAACCAAATGAATAGAAGAATGTGGAGTCTGCAACACAAGAATGTGGGCATCAATAAGGATAATTCAAGCCTTTAATATTGTTTGATATCAATATGAATGAGGCATGTAATGAATTTAACGCAATCTAGGTTGTCTGCTGGGACCAGCTTTATGTTAACCTTAATAAAACAAACAATTGTAAAAACATCGCCCAAATACAGTGGAAGTCTACACTACACAGATTTCATGTTAATAAATAATAACACAAGTAATTCTTCCGACAATTGTTTACAGGCAGATTAATTCACTAATCACAATTCCAGTGAGTCAGAAGTTTATGTACACTATGTTGACTGTGCCGTTAAATAGCTTGGAAAAATCCAGAGAATGATGTCATGGCATTAGAACCTTCTGATAGGGTATATTGAATAGACTGGAGGTGTACCTGGGGATGTATTTGAAGGCCAACCTTCAATCTCAGTGCCTCTTTGCTTGATATTATGGGAAGATAAAAATAAAATCAGCCAAGACCTCAGAAAAATATTGTAGACCTCCACAAGTCTGGTTCATCCTTGGTAGCAATTTCCAAATGCCTGAAGGGACCATGTTCATCTGCAAAAACTATAGTATGCAAGTATAAACACCATGGGACTATGCAGCTGTCATACCTCTCAGGAAGGAGACGCATTCTGTCACCTAGAGATGAACATACTTTTGAGTAAATCAGTCCCATAACAACAGCAATGGACCTTGTAAAGATGCTGGAGGAAACAGGTTAAAAAGTATCTATAGACACAGTAAAACTAGTCCTACACTCACCTAAAGGATTATTAGGAACACCATACTAATACTGTGTTTGACCCCCTTTCGCCTTCAGAACTGCCTTAATTCTAAGTGGCATTGATTCAACAAGGTGCTGAAAGCATTCTTTAGAAATGTTGGCCCATATTGATAGGATAGCATCTTGCAGTTGATGGAGATTTGTGGGATGCACATCCAGGGCACGAAGATCCCGTTCCACCACATCCCAAAGATGCTCTATTGGGTTGAGATCTGGTGACTGTGGGGGCCATTTCAGTACAGTGAACTCATTGTCATGTTCAAGAAACCAATTTGAAATGATTCGAGCTTTGTGACATGGTGCATTATCCTGCTGGAAGTAGCCATCAGAGGATGGGTACATGGTGGTCATAAAGGGATGGACATGGTCAGAAACAATGCTCAGGTAGGCCGTGGTATTTAAACGATGCCCAATTGGCACTAAGGGGCCTAAAGTGTGCCAAGAAAACATCCCCCACACCATTACACCACCACCACCAGCCTGCACAGTGGTAACAAGGCATGATGGATCCATGTTCTCATTCTGTTTACGCCAAATTCTGATTCTCAACAGACGTCTCAACAGAAATCAAGACTCATCAGACCAGGCAACATTCTTCCAGTCTTCCACTGTCCAATTTTGGTGGGCTCGTGCAAATTGTAGCCTCTTTTTCCTATTTGTAGTGGAGATGAGTGGTACCCGGTGGGGCCTTCTGCTATTGTAGCCCATCCGCCTCAAGGTTGTGCATGTTGTGGCTTCACAAATGCTTTGCTGCATACCTCGGTTGTAACGAGTGGTTATTTCAGTCAAAGTTGCTCTTCTATCAGCTTGAATCAGTCGGGCCCATTCTCCTCTGACCTCTAGCATCAACAAGGCATTTTCGCCCACAGGACTGCCGCATACTGGATGTTTTTCCCTTTTCACACAATTCTTTGTAAACACTAGAAATGGTTCTGCGTAAAAATCCCAGTAACTGAGCAGATTGTGAAATACTCAGACCGGCCCGTCTGGCTCCAACAACCATGCCACGCTCAAAATTGCTTAAATCACCTTTCTTTCCCATTCTGACATTCAGTTTGGAGTTCAGGAGATTGTCTTGACCAGGACCACACCCCTAAATGCATTGAAGCAACTGCCATGTGATTGGTTGATTAGATACTTGCATTAATGAGAAATTGAACAGGTGTTCCTAATAATCCTTTAGGTGAGTGTAGATGGCATCATGAGGAAGGAAACTTATGTGGATATACTGAAGCAGCATATCATCAGACATCAGTCAAGAAGTTAAAACTGGATAAAGTTCACCCATCTTATTGTGGGAAGCTTGTGGAAGTCTACCCAAAATGTTTAACCCAAGATATACAATTTAAATGCAATGCTACCAAATACTCGTTGAGCATGTAAACTTCTGACCCTCTGGGAATATGATGAAGGAAATAAAAGCTGAAATCAATCATTCTCTATTATTATTCTGACATTTCACATTCCTAGAATAAAGTAGTGATCCTAAATGACCTAAGACAGAGAATTGTGAGCAACTGAGTTTTAACTGTACAACCCCGTTTCCAAAAAAGTTGGGTCGGTGCGTAAAATGTAAAGAAAAACAGAATGCAATGATGTGCAAATCATTTAATATCTATATTTTCTATATTCAACAGAAAATAGTACAAAGACAACATATGAAATGTTGAAACTGAGACACTTTATAATTTCTATAAAAATACATTTTGTCATTTCTTGAAAAATACATGCCCACTCTGAACTTAATGCCAGCAACATATTTCAAAAAGGTTGGGACAGAGGCAATAAAACACAGGAAAAGTTGTGTAATGCTAAAAAACTAAACCTGGTGGAATATCACACAACTAATTAGGTGAATTGGCAACAGGTCAGTAAAATGAATAGGGTATTAAAAGACCATTCCAGGGAGGATGGGTCTGTCTGAAGTGAGAATGGAAAAGGGTTCACCACCGTCAAAGACTGCATATGCAAATATTGAAACAATTTAAGAATAATGTTCCTCAATGTAAAATTGAGTTTGGGGATCTCATCATCCACGGTACATTATATAATTTAAAGATTCAGTGAATCCGGAGAAATCTCTGTATACAAGGGACAAGGGTGAAAAGCAATATTGGATGGCTGTGATCTTCGGGCCCTTAGGTGGCACTGCATTACAAACAGACAACTATGTAGTGGAAATCACTGTACAGGCTCAGGAACACTTTGTCTGTGAACACAGTTCGTTTATGGAAATTAAAACTCTTCCATGCAAAGAAGAAACCATATATAAACAAAATCCACCTGCCCATTATGAAATGAAAAATGCCACAAATGCAAGAACTACAGCAGTTGGTCTCTTCAGTTCCCACTTGCTTAAACTTTTTTGAAACGTGTTGAAGGCATCAAATTCGAGATGTATTTTTCATAAAACTACAAATTTACTCAGTTTCAAAATATCATACGTTATTTTGGTACTACTTTCAATTAAATATAGGGATAAATGCACATTATTGCAATCTCTTTTTATTTGCATTTAATGCAACATCCCAACTTTTTTGGAAACGCGATTCTATTTGAATAAGGTGTATGTAAACTTCCGACTTTTTATGTGTATATATTAGTGCTGTCAAAAGATTACAATAATGAATAGCTATTAATCGCATAAAACTTTGTAGTTAATCGCGATTAATTTTAAAATGTGTTCTGAGTAAATAACCATTCCACAAAATTACATGTAATAAAGTGTTAAAATACAGAGCAGGTTCTACGGTAAATATGAATTAAATTAAATTACTGTAGTTAAATGTTTATTAAATCCTGTATTACTGTAATTTCACAGCAAGAACCCATTTTCTCCACCGAATTCTCCCTTTTGTTGATGTCCTTAAAATGTTTGTCATCCAAATGTATTGCATTAATTCATCACTTATTTGTATTTTGACGACTTACACAGCACCAATATCTACCTGGCACAAGGTTAGCAGAAGCAGAGCTCTGCTCTGTCAGAAATCACCAAATCAACAGGCAGATTAGATGAAGCAGCGAAGCACACCAAATAGAATCAACTTAATTTCTATAGTTAGTTCACAAACACCATTTTGGGGACCATAATCCTCAAAAACACTCCAAAGGATAACACTGTACATAAATTACAAGATGGCACAAAAAACAAAGCTTTGTGAAATTCTTCTCAATTACAACAAACATAAACATTAACAGAATGAACAGCCGCAAATCACGCTGGGAAGTCTGTGGAAAAACTGATTATTATCCTGATAACATACTTTTCCAGTTATTTTACAGGACAAAAGTTAAATGAAGGTTTTATATTTAATTTAAAACAGAAATGTATTGTCATTCTGAAATACAGAAAATTACATGTTAACATTTACAATTACCATAAAAACATGTATTTTCTTTCCAGTTCAGGGTTTGTCATGACCCTGGCAGAAGCTACTTGTCTCCCGTGTACATCTAAATAGAAAGTTGCTGGCCTATGATACAATAGTTCTACCATCTTCTACCATTGTTCTCTTCTCAAGGCACCAAGTACAACAACAATTATGTTAGGGTTCTGTTTAAAACACCCATTAGCCACTCTCTGTGGAAAGCTGCAGGCATGTTATCCAACACTGAAACACACCTATGCTTTTCAAGTTATTGTACTTTGATTAATCGGCTAAAATGTGGTTAGAATTGGTGTTCAGGTCAGGGTCTGCAAACAAGTAGCTTTTTTGATAGGTGTTTGGCCACAACCAAATATGTGTATCTTTAGAAAATGAATTCCAAATGCCAAGAGGAAGATAACTTAAGTAGGCAAAGGCATATGGTAGGCAAGGTTGGTTAGCATAGAAGTTGTTAGTTATGCAATTATAATACGTTTTTGTGGAAATGCAACTGAAATTTATATCTAGTTTAGGCTAGCAACAAGACGAAATAACTTGCCATGCTAAATTCTAGGTTAACAGGCAGATTTGTGCACTAGGTATCAGTTTCAGAAAAGGGTCAGAGGAGAGGCACAGCTGCTCTTGTAAATATTCCAATTTCCAACTCTGAAACGCGTAGACTGTGTTCTACTGTATGAGTACTAATGTGCTGTTACACCCCATTCACACATAAATGGCATGTCATTGTTGAAAGCGTAAGCTCTCCATTTAACAGCAGGATTCACAGACAATTGGCGAGTAAACAATTCACAACACATACATATGTATTTTTATTTATTTATATGTATTTATTGCACTTTGAGAAAATTGTAAATAATGAAAAGCGCTCTATAAATGTAATAATTTATTATTATTATATAAGTATTAGTTTAAACAATTCTCACCTGCTAACTTACTCTTCCTCATACCCCAGGGGGGTAAATGTGACTAATTCACAAGTTGTCTGAAGAAATTTGGAAAGCTACCCTGGGTCTTCTCAAAGTACTACTGCTACACCATACATTTTCCTTGCTGGCTTAATCATGGCTTAGAATAGGAACTGCTATGCTCACACAATTACATAGCATTCCAGTCGGTGGTGAAGAAGACCTCTGTGCCTTTCCCATTTAGTGATTTCCACAACACCCATCACATCCCTGGCATATGATTCCAACCATCCTGGATCTAGCTGGAATGATCCCAGATAAAAACACGCACCATTGTTAAGGACCTTTCTAACCCCATCCACAACCTTGTCAATCATGTACCATCAGTCAGCCTGGGACTGTACCAGAAAAGTTCAGAGACCATTTGACCACCTACAGTACACCAACTCTGCTTAAACTCAACACACAAACTCAGTCATGCACTCACTCAACCAAACAAACAGATATGCATATTCACTCGGTGTAAATACTGTATGTATGTACATGAAACTGATGTCAATGGACTGTGGCTAGCAATTAAGCTTTCTCCTCTGACAGTTCACTGTGGCAGCAAAGTAATTGAGAAGGTTCCAATTGTTTGAGCTACAAAAACGTTTTGTAAAGCAACAGTATAGCCCCATTGGTGACATTTCAAGTTAGCTTTAGAGTGAGCTTACAATACATACTTAACGGCGGGCCATACAGTACCAGTCAAAAGTTGGGACACACCTAGATATTCGAAGGTATTACAGTTTTACTATTTTCCACATCGTAGAAGAATGGTGAAGACATCAAAGCTATTCAATAAAACATATGGAATCAAGTAGTAACCAAATCCACTTATGTCATATTCTTCAAAGTAGCCAACCTTTGCCTTGATGACAGCTTTACACATTCTTGGCATTCTCTTATTTTTGCTACAAATATTTTTCAACCTAGAGCCAACATCACCATAGAATAATTTATTTTGAGTGTAAGTGTTTCAAATGATCAAACAGAATCCAATTTCAATGTACCATTAGTAATTCAGAGAGTAGAATTAGAGAATTATGATAAATATAAGATTGTTGCATGGAAAACAAGTTGCAAAAGATGATAAATTAAACCTATAAACAACTGTACCGGTCACCCATGGCATAGTGTGGTGAGACCGGGCCGGGGTGCAAGCTGTCCTTATGAAACAGGTCATACTCAGACTCTTGGGTCCTCAGGATGGGAGTCAGGAGCTCTAGCAAGGAGGCTAAAGCCTGTAGGCTCTAGTGTCTGTCGCTAGAGCGCCGCTTAAGGCATCGAGGAGTGAGGTTTTTACTCATTGCACAGCACTCCCACATCCGGGTCACTACTCAAACATGGGTCCTGAGGACGAGAGTTGAGTGATCTAACAAGGAGGCCAAAACCCATGGGCGATAACATCTGTCGTTAGAGTGCCTTTGACACAATATAAAATTAAAATACAAAATAATATTTACTATAGAGGCCAAGCGAGGGCCACCCACCCACCACGGGCCCTGCTGCAGCTGTACCCCTGATAGCTATGTCAGTGCTGGTCACACTACAGAAATACTTTACTTTGCAAACAGTGGATATAAAAAGTCTACACACCCCTGTTGAAATGCCAGGTTCTTGTGATGTAAAAGAATGAGACAAAGAAATCATGTCAGAATATTTTCCACCTTTAATGTGACCTATAATTTGAACAATTCAATTGAAAAACAAACTGAAATCTTTGAGGGGGAAAAATTTTAATTAAAAAACATACAATAACCTGGTTGCATAACTGTGCACACCCTTAAACTAATACTTTGTTAAAGCACCTTTTGATTTTATTACAGCACTCAGTTTTTTTGGGTAGGAGGCTATTAGCATGGCACATCTTGACGTGGCAATATTTGCCCACTCTTCTTTGCAAAAGTGCTCCAAATCTGTCAGATCTCCTGTGTACAACCCTCTTCAGATCACCCCACAGATGTTCAATTGGATTCAGGTCTGGGCTCCAGTTCCAGCTGAAGAAAAACAGCCGAACATACAGTGGGGAGAACAAGTATTTGATACACTGCCGATTTTGTAGGTTTTCCTACTTACAAAGCATGTAGAGGTCTGTAATTTTTATCATAGGTACTCTTCAACTGTGAGTGACGGAAATCTCACCTCTACATGCTTTGTAGTTGTGGCCTTCTCACCAAGCTGGTTGCCTATTGTCCTGTAGCCCATCCGAGCATCTACAATTTTATCCCTGAAGTCCTTACACAGCTCTCAGGTCTTGGCCATTGTGGAGAGGTTGGAGTCTGTTTGAGTGTGTGGACAGGTGTCTTTTATACATGTAACGAGTTCAAACAGGTGCAGTTAATACAGGTAATGAGTGGAAAACAGGAGATGTTCATAAAAAAAAATGAACAGGTCTGTGAGAGCCGGAATTGTTACTGGTTGGTAGGTGATCACATACATATGTCATGCAATAAAATGCAAATTAATTACTTAAAAATCATACAATGTCATTTTCTGTATTTTTAGATGTTTTAGATTCCGTCACTCACAGTTGAAGAGTACCTATTATAAAAAATAGAGTCTTCTACATGCTTTGGAAGTGGGAAAACCTGCAAAATCGTCAGTGTATCAAATACTTGGTCTCCCCACTGTATCTTTTGGAATTATGGCAAAAAATTCCAACCTTGGTATCATCAGACCCTAACACATTTTCCCACATGCTTTTGGGGAGACTTGAGCCGGGCTTGGAAGTTTTTCTTTGTAAGAAAAGGCTTATGTTCTACCCTATAGCCCATTCAAATGAAGAATACGGGAGATTGTTGTCACATGTAGCACACAGCCAGTACTTGCCAGAAATTCCTGGAGTTCCTTGACCAGTTTTCTCCTCGTCTTTTCATCAATTTTGGAGGGACGTCCAGTTATTGGTAATGTCTCTGCCATATTTTCTCCACTTGATCATGACTGTCTTCACTGTGTTCCATGGTATATCTAATGCTTTGGAAATTATTTTGTACCCTGACTGAAATCTTTCAACAATGAGATCCCTCTGATGCTTTGGAAGTTCTCTGCGGACCATTGTTTTTGCTCTGAGACGCAACAAAGAAAATGTCAGGAATATCCTACTAGAACAGCTGAACTTTATTTGTGATTAATCAGAGTCACTTTAAATGATGGCAGGTGTGTAATGACTTCTATTTAACATGAGTTTGAATGTGATTGGTTAATTCTGAACACAGCCACATGCCCAGTTATAAGAGGGTGTGCACACTTGTGCAACTAGGTTAATGTAAGGTGTTTCTTTTTTCATTTTTCCCCTTCGAAGATTTCAGTTTATTTTTCAATTGAATTGTTCACATTATTGATCACATTAAAAGTTGAAAATATATGACATGATTAATCTTTGTCTCATTCTTTTACATCACAAAAACCTGGCATTTTAACAGGAGTGTGTAGACTATTTATTTCCAATGTATGTTGTGCTTTGTAATTCTTTTGTAATGTTAACATTTTCAATGTGAAATTCATTGGATGAAGAAATTTGCAATTGGAATATCACACTGCAGCACATCTACTGAGCAGTTCATAAGGTAATACAGTTGTTCTTATATCCATATGACTTGTATCCATGTCCTAAAAAATATTTTTGGCTTTGATGTTCCCTGAAGTTAAACTTATTTAACTATTTAAGAACTTATTGGTACTGCCCTTGGCTTGGCTGTTCAAGAGCTGAAAAAAAATAGAAATGATCACAAAGCTCATCATCTACATATGAAAATATTGAGTGCCATGAAAAAGTTTGCATAAATTACCATTAACAAATGCAAAACAGGAAAAACCCGAAGTCATCCAAGTTCCCTAAGATATTGTAGCACTTAAAAACAGAGTGCCATTATGTAGGCAAATAGTTGTTGTAAAATTGCATGTGCAGTTTCGCAATTCTTCAAGTATCATGAGCTAAAAAGACAGCCAAAACATGTTTAAAACTCTTCTACATTTTGGTTCGCACAACCAATAAATTCCATTCACAAAGGTAGTGTAATAACACATAAACTCTTATGTCATGAGGTCTAACAGTATAGAAAATGTATAAAAAAAAATAAACACTCAGTAAAGATGCTTTTCTGTATTTGAAGTGGGAACTGACTTCTCTTAGCACGCTCTATAAAAGACTGACGCTTGACACAAAGTATTTTCCCCCTGGCTTAAACTGGAAAAACACACAACCAAAACCACCAAACTCACACCAAACAGTACTGCAAGCATTTAGTCAATTCTTTGTGTGTTTCTTTTTACAATAATCTCCTCAAGAGAATTAATGGTCCTTTGACACATTTACCTACCTCTTTAATTGTTATGGTTGGAATTGCATCATGTACTGTATGTGTGGTGCCTCTGTCCTAGGTACTTTGTCAAGGCTACTGTAAATGGTAACATTTACAATCACTTTCTGTTTGGAAGGTTTCATCTCACAACAAACATCTGTGAGTTAAGCCAAAGGATCAGATTGGCAATAACAATTTCATTGCATAGGGCTATTTCACATTTAACATTATCACCAGTGCAAGTGGTTTCTCAATCAATCAATCAAATGTATTTATAAAGCCCTTTTTACAACAGAAGTTGTCACAAAGTGCTTTACAGAGACACCCGGCCTTAAGTTAATTCATCTGTGATTTAAGGATGCAATTTATGTTGGAAATAATGGTTTGTTCTCTCCATAACCTGTATAGGATACATTTATACAGCTCTTCTTTAGCCATTTTAAAGGCAATTCATTAATCTGATTAACTTCCAGACCGAATATTTTGAAACATTTGAAATTCTTAAAGATGGACCCACCATCTTGTTCTATGTAAAGATCAACATGTGATCCCACACCGCAGAGATTCTTATATGTGGAACCATGTCTTCCACATTACCAACATGAACCACAGAAGTAATTCTGAGAATCCATTACATTTTAAAAGATTCTGTGGCAGTTTCTCAATAGGAATATCTTACAATGATTTTGACTTTTCACCAAAGCTTTTCAAACAATTACAGTAATGTTTTAGGCATCTGCCATTAAGTAAACTGAGCAGTAATGTTTAACAAGTGGACACTTTACATTAGAATTTTTTTTTTTTTTCAATTATACAGGCTCTTGAGCCCTGGGTTGACACTCAAACAGTTAAGGCTTATGAGTGTCATATCACTGAACTGAAATCCAGTAACACTGTGTGCTGTTGTGAAAAGGCTTATCAAAAGCATGCTTGTACTGATAAACATTGTATGACCTACATGGATAAATAGTCTTGTCTATACCCAAGTCATCCAACATGTCACCAAATGTTTATTTAAACTTCTGTGGAGGAGCAATTCTGAGAGTTTTGTAGTGAACTAGGTTTACGGGTTTACAGCCTACTGTGAAGATTTCAAAAGGGAACTTTTTTGACATGTGAACTTTTATTGACCAGCCTTGTCCATTCCAATATGCAGAGGGCAGAAAACTCAGTTAACAGTGTTTATTGTTTTAGTAGCCTCTGGCATGTACAGCAGATATAATGAAGGTTTACTGGCCTATGGCAGTAAACTGCTTCCTCATCTTATTCAATGTAACCAAGGCTAAGGTTTTTGGTCAGCACAGGTATTCAGACATCTCTTGTTCATCTGTTGTAATTTCCATTATATCATTGTTATGAACTTTTTAATTGAAACAATTTCTTTGCCTTGAATGTGACTCCTCAACGATGCAAAACTCTAAGCTCCATATCTGGGGAGAAGAACCAAGGCAGAGGCTATAACAAGGCAGTATAAAGATTGGAGGGGCATGGCGGAGTCAGGCTACTCGCGAGTCATCACCACCAATGCAGTTTGGACTGTAAAGGACGCTGACTGGCTAGTTCTGCCAGCTCCCTTGGCAAAGAGAGCAACCACTGTCATCTGGAGGACTCTTCAAATGTGTTATTGTTTTGTAGCAATGTATCTCAAAAGCCCTGTCAACTGACAACAAGGGAGAGAAGAATGTGGAGTCTGCAAAAAAGAAAAAAATAAGAAAAATTTATAAATCACTATTTTCAGTGACAAGGGAAAGAAAAAGAAAGAATTACCTTCCAATTTCCCTCGAAGTCTTGAAAGATGTATCTTCACAGACATATCACTAGATTCAGTCTGACAAACCAGAAAGAAACAGGATCTCTGTTCTCTTAGTGCACGGTTAGATAGTTCAGAATCACAGCTCAATCATCCTTGACAAAAGGCTGATTTAAAGCTACTGTAAATCAAGGTTCCTCTGCCACCATCTCAAGACAAACTGGCAGCCTGCGGGCCAATCCATCTCCCATCCTGTCCCTTACAAATTATTCTCCCGTACCACTATGGTTGCTCCATCTTTAAATATTTTCCCAAAGGGACAATAAAAGTAACCACATCACTATTGTAGATTAATGAGGACATGTGGTTGTATATTCATCAGAGACATTTCCCTTTGTGGGAAAAAAAGTTGGCCTTCTTTGACACCAACTTTAAGGTCACTAGGAAAACTGAGGAAATGGTGAGACACAAGAAAGAAATAGACCAGAAAGGGAACAGTTTCAAAAGATATTCAGTGTTCTTCAAGACAGAAGAACCAAGACAAACCTTATCTAGCCAGTACATGAACAGCATTCTTCATTATAATAATCAGAACATTGACGAGATAAACATTTTCACTCAACATTGACATTTTTGTAACTTGGAAATAGAAAAAAATGTAAAGAATGGGGTGGGTGGGAGATTTCCGTTCTTTTTTATTGATGCTTTGACACAATTAATTAAAATCTGCAAAGTGTAACAGGGATGGGCAGATTCATTTCTAACACGGACAGATGTCAGACTTAAAGGGAAAATTTACCAAATGCAAATATAAAGCTGGATTTTCTATGCATAGCAATGAGACCATCTGCAGCAAGGACCCAGAGGAGCAGTGTATGCACACACTTAGTCCATTCTGTAATACATTTATTCAGAAAAAGAAAAAAAAAACGACTTTAAACAAGTTGTTTGTGTATTTCAGTATATACAGTAATTTACGGGGACTTTGGGGGTTGTCATTATCAAAAATGCGAGATTGCCTAAACACAGATTGAAAAATGTAAATGAGATGGATTGGAGGTGGTGAAGGGGAGAGCGCGTGGAGAGAGAGGGAGGATTGCATTAATATGCCATAATTGAGTGCAATTAAATCATGCTGACTCTATCAGAAATTCTAACAGCTGCATTTAATGTGTCTGGTGATTGCTCTTAAAGGCTTTCCTGGAATAAGCAGTTTGTGTTGCTTGGTTGTGTGATGGGACGTGTCCGGTATGTATCATCATAAAGCCAGCACCAGAATGATGTCAGTCAGTAAACTCACTCGAAGTATGGATGCCTTCTCTGTAAAAGGCCGCAGCCAAATAATCTGCCCCTGGGGACTCGTTTAAAGGTCTAGCTGCTGTTTCATGTTTGGGAATACCTAATGAGAATAGAGAAAATAAAAGCATAAGTGCTCCAAAGCAACGCTGTACCAACAGTTTGTTTTATTTAAAAATGTATGGTGCAATGCCTCAATTGACTAGGAAGCTCAATTATTTTTGAAATGCAAGCATTAATATTATCATAATACCACTAAAGCATGGAAACAGATGAGGATTCATGGCTTTTGTTAATTCCACCTAGGAATAATTCCACAAAAGCTGCATAAAATAGATGAAATGCCAGTGTAAGTGAGCCCCTGTTGTCAGATATTTGAATAATAATGGGTATTAAGAGGCCTATACGCCAACCTGTTAGAAAGTATGGAATGCCATTCATGTTTCAAAAGGACCATCGCTTCTTTCAAAATAGCTTTTTTTCCCCATTGCACAACAAAGAATCTGCATGTTTTTAATCACTGAGGCATAGCCTTAGTCGACACCACATTTCCCCATTTGCATCCTAGATGTGTTTATGCATGTTTAGACATTCTTTAAGGATTCCAGGGAGATGTTTTAAAACCACTTTGTTGCACTGGCTTACACTCCGATGACAACCGGAGCTGCGAATCAGCTTATCGACTTATCGAAAAAATAAACTAGCATCAAAATGAGATTATAATTCTGCCCCCTAAAGGATACAGAGGCTCACTGAAACCCATTGGGGAGCAAGCAGAGGCAGAGGGCTTTTAAGAGAAGAAAGTAGGTTTCAATGCTGTGGTATCACTCCCCAGCTCATGAAACAATGCTTTAAGGGAAACTATGACTGTTTCACCTACCCGCATGGGACTGACAGAGGGACTTACTTTTAAATCGGAGCAAATGAGCGACGCTCATCCCTTCTCAGACTTATTATAGTGCTATGGTCAGACAATTCTGCAGAGAAGAAACAGAGCTGGCCAAAAGGTTAAGATTACTCCAAGCTTGAGCTTGACGGACAGCCTAGACAGAGGTATAAGTGCAAGAGAAGCAGTGTGCGGCTTATACCATTACCTAATGTCTTCAAAAATGTCCCAAGAGTCGAAAAGACCTCAATATAAAATAACAAACATTCTCTTGTTTTTGCATTGTTGTTGTTGGGGGAAGACACGGCAAAATGACAAAGATACCATGATACTGTTTATCACCCTTTTTGAATAATGAAAATGCCAAAATCTGTCTCAAATGAATAATTAATTGACGAACAAGGGATAAAGGAAGAAAGAGTGCTTTGTTTTTTCATGTAACCCCATCAAATCTCTTCTATATGCTGAACTTCTGCTACAGTCATTTCTCACTCGATTTCTCTTGATTTCCAAAGCTTAGCCTCACAAATAATCTTGATTCTTCTACAAATGAACCATAAAAGGACATGAATGACTGAACACAAGTGAATTAGGTCAACACATTCCTCTGTGCTCTCCCCATTCATTGTTCAGTCTAATTATAATAAACCTCTGTAGAAATGGACCTGGGTTGTGAATCAAATTTAAACCACCCAGTGTTTTTTAGTGTTTCCTGTCACTGTACAATGCTCGCTGGTATAGGTTAGAGTTTATTAGGAACAGCAGAACCTCTGTTCTCTTCATATGTCTTCTATTCATTACTGTCTGACACCTTAACTCATACCCAAAATGGCTAACAAATGGAACGAGCTCTAGAATAAATTATTGAAATGGAACCGATGATTCATCCCTCTGATGCGTAATTGTAGAGGCACCACTTTCCTTCTTTATTTAATTTCCCCCATCCCTATATTTTTCAACCGGAGTGTTCAAGCTATAGCTCCTATGTTATTCTAGGATGACAGGCTTCTATCTTTTTGAAAATCAGTTATCTCTCGAAGCCGCGGTCCGGTGCTCTCTCAGAGAAGCTCCTGTTTTGCCATCCGTCTTCATCTTGGTGAGGTAAAAATCCATGGCCTGAATTAAAGGCTGCTGATGCTGTGAATATTTTACATCAGTCACCTGAAACTGCTTCCCAAACAAATGCACCTCAGAGGACTTCTGCTCAATTCATCTCAATCAGACGGTTATAGCAGCACTTTGTCCATGAGGACTCAGCCAAAACAGCCATGATGTGTCCTGTTGCCAATTCACTTTAAGGAATATATGGCCTTATCTGTCTGTGGTGGCCCAAGAGGGGATATCACAGGGATGAGTCAATGATAAATAGATGGACCCTTTTAAACTTCAAGTAGGTTTTTGACTCCTAACAAATTATGTTAGGAATCAATGCTCAACTGTACAATTGTGTCAGGGACAACTGTAACATATTTACATTTATTTTCCGCCTGCCCCACATTCTTTAGAAGTGGTTCCCGAACTCTCACTATGAACAGACCAATCCATCAGTCTGGTTAAAAAACATGACTCCTACGGTTTTCAGCAGATCTCACTAGTTTAAATAGGCATCTGTATAAGCTGATCACACTTCTTTTTTATTGCTTGTAGGAGGTAGAACATAAGAGTGATAGATTGATAAAATGAATAATTTCGTGTTAACAGTATATATCGTAAGATGTGTTTTTTGATATCTATACATGTGAATATGTATTTAGTTAATTCATGTGTTAAACAGCAAGAAAATTTTAATATTTGAATTAGGGTTAATGTTAACCATTACAGGGATTTAAAAAAAAAAGAATTAGTGTTAGATCGTCAATCTAATGGTACTGTCTAATCTAACAAGATTGATTACTAAAGCCTGCAAGTCTATGTTGTGGGAGCTATGGTGCTTTTCCTCATTGACGATAAAGTCACGGTTGAAGAAGCGCAACGCTGAGTATTTCGTTTTATATTATCTCCCGTTTCAGGTATTTCATTCAAGAGTAACTGTTGTAAAGTTGTTGAAACCGTTTTATGTTATAACCATTTCGTGAATTCATAACATTTTACAAGTCACTTATTAGTGTTAAGGAAAATGCTAGTCAAATTCGAAGTTCTAGCTAGCATTATACATATGGTTGCAATCACTACGCCGAGTATTTCTTTTTATATTATTACAGAAGTGATTGAAGAACAGAGGACTTTTAATAAAAACTAAAACAAAATCAAGACATGAACAACGTTATAAAAAGGAACGGGATCCAAACAATGACCGACTAGATACGCTTGGGAAGCGAAAACTGAAATAGGAACACAGGTGATGGCAATAACAAGAAACAGGTGTCCATTCTCCGGGTGAGGCATGACACCCTCCGCAAGGACGCGGCTCCAGAAGTGGTCTCCCCGAAAACATGAAAAGAAGGGCCAGCTGAGACACAGCCCAGAACCAACCAATGAGCAGTGGGTCAGAACAGGACCTCGGTGGTGCATTTCGCAAAACAACTGCTGGGGACGATGGTCTTTTCCATATACTCCCGGATTTGCCTCCGCGGGGTCCCACGCCGGAGCAGGAAAGCCGTTGCATCCAAGCTGCGGGCACTCCCGTGATCAACAAACCCGATCCCTGTACCCAAAATAGTGTTTGGGGGGAGCTATCCACCAGTCACTTGCCATTTCTCCCAAGCCCTCAATTCAGACACTGTATCCTTTATTGAGGTCGGTCAATCTGTGAAGTTGCCTATAGGAGGCAGGACACAGGCGCAGGGAGAACGGAAGACTTGTAATAAAATAACTACAACGTAACACAACTAAAATGTAAAAAAAAAACTACGTTACAAAAGGAAAAGTACGAGGAACTTGAATAGCAACTTCGATAAGGAACATAGGTGAGGGCAATGCAACAAACAGGTGACCGTGCTCCGAATGAGCGAGTTGGATCTCACTGGCAAGTCAGGCTTGCCGTGCCAGGACGTGACATTCATTAATAACATAAATCAGTAAAAATGACTAACAGTGATGAATAGCCCCTGCTCTGGGAATGAAAGATGAAGGAAGATTGTATTGAAACACATTCTGCTATGCATGGACCTGAAATCCCCACAGCCAACACAGCCAACACAACCATGCCAATAGACAAAGCTACAGCAAACACCATATGTTTTTATTTATTTATGAATTCAAAAGAATCCTGATTAGCTGCTGCCTACTCTTTATGGAGTGAAAATAAATACATAAATATAAAACCGTAAATCCCACAAGAAATTATGCAAAAAATAATAGAAAACCCTGAAGAGCAGCCCCCCCCCCCCATCCCCACCACAATTACAAGCAGGTTTTATTATACCTACTATATAAGTTTGGTAAAATATTGATCAATCTTTTTTTCCACCAAAGCCCATAATGTGTTTTAATAGGTATACAAATAGTCTTTGCACTCGCCTGTCTAGCAGTGGTAGTTAGGGCTTATAATTGAATGGCAGCTATGTTCTCCTCTAAGCTGCGTGTGTACCCAACCGTGCAGCTCCTCCAGTTCCTCCGCACATAAGAAATGCCAGCCCGCGCAGACCAATAAATTAACCTTCACTGACTTTACCATTTTTGTTTGCATTATGGTAATAATAAACATCATTGGTCAAAACCTTTTTCAAAGCAACAAACCCTAACACATTTTTGTAGGCAGAGCAGAGCATCAATATAATGTGTCAGTCTCCAATCCTACCCAGACCTGTGTGCCATTGTTAATCAGAGCAACAGTAAGGTTATATACAAACATGCCTTTTGCCACATTAGCTATCTTAGTTGCTGAAATGTGTTTACGATCAGTAGCAGAAATACAAATGTAAAGAGGACAACATGAGTCCTACATTTGGGGAACAAACCAGTCCTGATCAAACAACAATTTAGGTCTGCCATCTTCGTCAGTAGCGCACAATACACTATAGCAAGCAACAACTAGTCTGAGCGATTAGCCAACATGCATGAAGAATATTATACCTTTTCATCTGGCTGTCAAATTTCGCTAGCAACAGATTTCACTAGTTGCAATGCACATACAACAATAGAAATTTGCCCGTCTGACCAAGGTGACCATTTCGTCAAGACCGATTTATTTGACATAACAGACATGCTAACTGTGGATGACCTGAAATAAGTTCAGTATAAAGAAGCTAGATAGTAAAATGATTCAACTTTCCTAATAGCTAGTTAACCAATTTAAACAGAAATGGTGCATAATCTGGAATAGTTAGATCAGGAAGCCATGTGTTTGATTACAAACCCAATACCTATTTACTTGACTACAAGCAAACTATTAATAATTTCTTGAGCTGCAATGTATTTTACATGATAAGGGATTGGCAAATAATGGTAACTTCTATCAATCAGTCAAATGTATTTTGTAAAGCTCTTTTTACATCAGCAGATGTCACACAGTGCTTTTACAGAAACCCAGCCTGAAACCCTGAAGAGCAAGCAACAACTGTTAATTTGCAGGTCACTATATATTTTTATCTTTGGGGTGTCACTGACATGAAACCATTTAAAATCATGCTGTAGAGTGTGTGTGTGTATACACGTGTGTTAACATTATGCTCAGTGCTGTATTTGTATCTCTCTATATTTTCTTTGGTAATAACGGCTATCTGAGTTCCATGTGGTAGAATGGAGTGAAGCTTTGCCTCTGTACAGTATATTGCTGTACATTTCCTTGTTTCTGTTCTTGACTTGGGGATTGTGAAGACACCCATGTTGGCATGTATTTTGAGAATTGTATGGAAGTTGTACATTATGTGACAATACAGACGTTTGGAATCTTACACAAAACAATATTTGTAATAAATAGGTTTGATTCTCTGTTCTGACCAAGCTGAAGCCTTGTTAGGTATTACTTAGGTGCATCTGACTATGCTACTAGTCAGAAGACAGATTGGATAAGCCAAAGCTTAAAAAACAACAATCAAAACTTTTTTAGCCTTCTCAATCTGCTAATTGGTCTCGCTCTTTAAAGCTCCAGTTTAACTTTTGTATTTTCAAAATGTTTTGAAGTAAATACAATGCTCTTATTTCAAGCTGTATTACCAGTTTATTGTTTATCACACATTCACATCAGTTTACCAAGATCATGCTGCAAACTAATTGGGCGGCTCTTAGAGCCAGCAAAGAGTGCTATAACATTTTTAGGTAGTTGAATTACTTCCCTCCACAACTGGGTCTATGCATTCTCTTTGAGTCTTTAGTTAATGTCAAATATGCTTGGCACTGAGTTCCACTACCATTCTTGAGATTTTCACTTATTATTTATGGACAACAGTTTCCAACACAATAACTAAAACAGCAGTTCTTCTCTCATTATTAGATCTTTTAGGCAAATAAATTATGTTGTTGTTACCCTTCTGAGTTTTCTAGTTAAGCAGTCATTAAAATGATTGGCAAAATGTAATGGTCTTTTAAATAACCAATCAACCTCTGTTTAAAATAATCTTCAAATATACTTTTTTCAATGTGTGACATTCATGACATTCATTAACTTTATCTAGGTTTGGTACCATCAGTTCATCATTAATACAGGGGGCTCTAACGGTTCACACAAGTGGATGTTTGTGAACTACTTTCATTAATAATTTAACAAATACATTGAGTGCTACATCCATATTCTCTTTCTCATACACATTAGAACAAAATTATATATTTTTAAGAAGAGTCATTTAAAAAAAGAAATTCATGGTCTCTTATGTATAACCCTGCCTTTGGGATTATGTTTTATATCTTGTGTGCTCAAGCGTGAAAACAAGTTATCACTGCAGCCTAATGCCAGTAATACAGTTTTATAATATTGCTCAGCCTTGTTGGTAAAGAATTGATCAATACAGGTTGATAATGAGGTACCAGACCTATAATAGAACGTTCTATTGGGGAGTGTCATAACTTGGATCAGTTTGCAGGGTTCAGATTTAATGTTATTGATTCCATTGATTAAAATATTGTAATGCTTGGTTTAATTCTCCTGGTGATCCCCTTTGGAAAGAGCTCATTAAGAGTTGTTCTTGCAATATCAACATATATTTTGTTTTATTCTGCAAGGTTGGTTTTATTCATGCCCCATAGCCCTCTCCATCCAATTCTGTAAATTCCACACTTGTTTAAATTCCAAGACTGTCAAAGCTTTTGTTGTAAGAACCCATACAGAGTTGTAGGAAGGACCTAAAGTTCCTTTCTGGTTTGTTGATCAAGAACATCAGACATTGACTGATACATATTAATTTCATCTTTCATTGGGCTTTGCATTGTTTTTATGAGTTAACAAGTTACATGTAAACAGTGAGTTTGCAAATACATTTACCCTTTCTTCTGACTTTAGAAACATGTACAATAACACTGATTTCAAGTTACAGTCTCTAAAACATTGTAGTCTTATATGCTCATTAAATGCAATGGTGTTTGCAACGTTGCCATTAGTTAGTCCAACATTCTCAACCATTGAGTGATACATTCTACACGTTTACAGCAACCAACCTTAAAGCTGAAACTCTTTATAACCATGCTGTGGTGTATAAGGCTCAATATCTCTGCGTCATTTCCTAGCTATAAACAGATGTCTTCGATAGTGGATCCAGTTATGTAGGTCGAAACTCACGCCTGTTTGTGTAGGAGCGTGTGTGTGTACCTTAATGGCTGTTGATGCTATCTGGATGTGGTGCAGCTTGCGCAGGGTACTCTCTCTGTCGATGAAGTATGATGCAGCCAGCTGGTGCAGGGTCTCCAGAGTAACGGCCGTGCTGTTGGCCTCACTCACCTCCGCTGTCCTACTCAACCTCCGCTTGTCCACAAAGATCATTAACGATTCCTCTCCTAAACACAAACAAGGGCGCAGAGCAAAAAAAGATATCCACTGAGCCAGGAAATAGTATGTCTTATCATCCCAAAAAACGTAGTAGAGTCGACAGGGTACTTCAGCCATTACACCAACAAATATTCTGTTATTCTTACCCCCTAGGGTGGCTGAGAGCAGAAAGTGTGTCCCGTACTTCCTGATGATGTTGTCTGTGATGGAGCTAAGGCTGGGCCGTCTGCCCAGGAGCCTGATTGTCTGGAGGAACTCTGGGTCCAGAGGCAGGGCCAGACCATTGTTGTCCTGCCTCTCTAGAGCCAGGCTGTTCACCTTCCAGCGGCCAAACTCCCTGCAATGTCACACACACACACACACACACAATAAAACATACATACATGGACAGACACACAAACACACAGGCAGGGGTGGATACACAAATAAACACACACACAGCAGGTCATGCTCCATTAGCAAGCACACTCTATCATAGTCATAGTAAAGAGAGAGAAAAATGGCTCAAGAGCAAGTTACAGCCAGACATAGCCCACAACCCCAGTACCCTCTGCCAGAATGAAGAGTGGACAATCTAAAGATAGGCCCAGGCCCTGGCCCAAGCCCAAGACCTGGCCAACTTCTGTCTGTTTTTCACATTTTTGCTTCAGAGTATTGAAAGAATAATACAAAAGATCGGGGTGTTCCAATTGCAGAGTGGATGAAAGGACACGACTTGCCCTGCGTGAGATACCTCAAACAGATTCAGGCCATGCTGGTTGAAAAAAAACAACATTTCAGCAAGCCGTCATTGGTGCCATTTGGATCTTTCTGTACCATTTCATAAAAGATGAATGGCGCCTTGCTGTTCCCACTGTGCTTTGAGATTTGCTCTGCACCCATTGTGCAATTTTTGTCCTTCTTCAATAGTGTTTGCACAAGGGCGTAATCTCAGGTTATGTAGAGTGACTTGTTATGCCCTGCGGCTGGTCTGGTTTGTAATCAAGTTGCTGCTCAATGGATGCATGCACACAAACTCTCTCACACACACAATGCTGATGAGCCGCTTTAAAGGCTCCTCTGTAGAGACTCAGGCCCTCTGATAAGAATAACGTGAGTTGATATCCGTGCTGGCAGAGCAGCCTGCCAACTGTCTTTATCTAACGCACACAGAGGATGCTGCTCGATGCACAGATTACCATGCTGCTCAAATAACCCATAATAACTGCTCTTTAGCGGTCAAGCCTGCTACATAGAAGAAAGATCATGGTAAAGCTGTCGGATGTGAATGCTGTTGAGGTGTGCTATTCCATGTTGGTGTGCTCCACCACAGTGAGGCTCAGCACGAAGGCTGTCAAGATTGCCACCAATGGGGAGCTCTACACTTGGTCACATGGGTTACCAGGTCTGTTGTTGATTAACAAACACACCAACTAACACACGGAACCACACACGCGATACTGATTTATTTGCAAATAGAACCACCCCAGGAGCCTGTGCCAGCTGTCAATCAATATCTTGCAAATAAGGATTCTCAACAAAGAAAAAAAGAAATGGCCAGCAGGAATCGTCTCATTAGAGTCTGTTTCAAGACAACGTTTCTCTATAACCAGGAACCATTACTGGTACTCCGAGGGGAAAAGAGGGTGGGAGGGAGAGGCAACAAGGGAATGAGGGGGAGAGCTTAAGTGTGATCGACACAAAGCCTCGTAAGGGCTTGCTGATGGACAGTTATGGTTACCGCCACAGGTTTGCAAGGATACACACACACACAAACACACACTAGAGGTTTAGCAATCAGCAATTAGCATTGGGCAATTCGGCTATTGCCCTTGGCTATGATTTAACAACAGGGGTTTGAGATAGGTTGTGTGTGTCTGTGTGTGTGTCTGTATATATCAGTCACCCCATTATGAGTGCTGGGTCTGTGAAATCAGAGAGGAGGAACTAACTTCAGGGATCCTTGGACAGTAATTCTCCCTCTACCTCTCTCAGACAACACACACACTATGTTATACTGTACCATCTGTGCTGTCTTACAAGTTCAAGATATTCGTTTTCTACTAGCAGTGTGTACTTGCCCTCTTTGTGTTTAATCTAATGTGACACTTATCTGTATGAATGTACCAAGTACACACCCCATCAGCAGGAGAACCGTTTTGAATTGTCAGAGCCAGGAAGAAAGCTCTTTCTGATTCTAATGACTTCAAAGTTGCCACACATTAAAGTCAAAGTATACCCCCGTAGATCCTGTAGCCCACGCCAGCTTCAAGTCAAACACACATTCAAAAGGGCACCGATAAACTTCCCTAATTCAGCTTGTGTGGGATCCTGTGGGTGAGAGAGTAAGGGAGAGGAGAAATGGAGAGGAATGGTTAACAGCTATGTTACCAATGTAATAAATGATCCCATCAACCTAGGGAACATGCCACCAACAACGTCAAAAGACCTCAGAACATGAACCAAATAAGAAATGATCTACTTGGTGCTGTCTAATTTCATATACACAGTTGTATCCAGCCTACTGGATGTAGGATAGAATTACATGACACAGTCACTGGTGTGCTGTTTTAGCTCTGTGACAATGCACTAATTTTAATCTCACAACAAGGTCATTATGTTACTAACCTCAAAACGCGGTCTTATATCTTTAGCCAGGCACCATGAGGTTAGTGTCAGATAATGGACGGCGCCTATGTGGATTTAGTACCTGGACTCTCTTCAATACCAGAAGCAGGTGTGAATGTAATCACCTTGACTGTAATCACTGTAACCTTGTAAACAGCCATTGTCATATTGACCTGGGTTGTAATCTACAGTGTGTGTCAGAGTGTGGTGTAGCTACACACCATGTTCACTCTTGATCCTGCATGTGCCTCTGCTGTCACAACAAAGCAGACATATGCCAAGACCTCACACTCTGAGCGAACACACAGCAACGTAACGGTGCCTGGAACCAAGTATCACTGAGGCAACAGCCCAAAAAAAGGAAAAACATGAGTAAATGAAGGGATTATGGAATGTGATACATTTTCCTGGCATTGCGTAACACCTGAATGAATACTGCAGTTGGTACTTAGATAAAGATACTCTAAATTACGTTTCAATTTTGATGAGAAATGTTGATGTGAATTGAATTATTAAGTTTATTTTAAGCGTTTCCCTTTTGTTCTTTTAATATTTTAATATTAATACCTTTTTACTTTTGTCATGTTCACCCGCATAATTCAACAAGTAAGATTGGAATAACAGTGCCAATATATTTTAACCCTTAAAAACCCTTTATCCTGAATTGGAAATGATATCAAAAACACACTTTCTGTCAAATATCAAACTGTTCTATTGTAGTAAGCTCTTGCAACACAATAAATAAAAACACATTATCAAGATGAGCATATACCATTTAGAGTGCTTTCGGAAAGTATTTCAAACATGTTTACTTTCTCCACATATTATTGTGTTATAGACTTATAATTGATGAAATATATTAGTTTTCCTATCAATCTACACCCAATACCCCATAATCAATAACATTTATTTTATTAAGCCCTGTTTTGCCCGACCGCGTCAGCAGAGCTGGCCAAGAAGAGCGAATGTCTCTTACTGAGTGGGTGAGTGAGTGTCTGACTGACTGACTTTTGTTAAATAATGTAGCAGTTAGAGACGTGGACAGCCGCGTAAGCGATCCTCGCCACAGACAAAACAAATTAGGCATTAGGATTTGTTCAGAATGTACTAAAACTTCCCTGGCTACAAGCTTCAGTAGCTACGTTATATTAAGCCTAAAATAAAAAACTGTTTACAGTTATATTGCAATGGATGAACTGCACCGACAAGGAACATATTGCTTTCGATTTACATAACGCAGTTCACATAACGTAGTGGTTGGCTATATAAATGTCATTGTTTTCTAAAGAAACCAATCAGCCATGGAGTCATTGGAGTCATTGTTTTCATTATAGGTACTGTATAGATAGAATAAAAGATCACATAGCATAGTTGAACCAACCGTGGAGTGATTGGAGTCATTGTTTTCATCACTACAGTGGGGATTACACTGACGATTTTGCAGATTTTCCTACTTACAAAGCATGTAGAGGTCTGTAATTTTTATCATAGGTACACTTCAACTGTGAGAGACGGAATCTTAAACAAAAATCCAGAAAATCACATTGTATGATTTTTAAATAATTAATTTGCATTTTATTGCATGAAATATACATTTGATCATATACCAACCAGTAAGAATTCCGGCTCTCACAGACCTGTTCGTTTTTCTTTAAGATGCCCTCCTGTTCTCCACTCATTACCTGTATTAACTGCACCTGTTTGAACTCATTACCTGTATAAAAGACACCTGTCCACACACTCAATCAAACAGACTCCAACCTCTCCACAATGGCCAAGACCAGAGAGCTGTGTAAGGACATCAGGGATAAAATTGTAGACCTGCACAAGGCTGGGACGGGCTACAGGACAATAGGCAAGCAGCTTTGTGAGAATGAAACAACTGTTGGCGCAATTAGAAAATGGAAGAAGTTCAAGATGACGGTCATTCTCCCTCGGTCTGGGGCTCCATGCAAGATCTCACCTCGTGGGGCATCAATGATGATGAGGAAGGTGAGGGATCAGCCCAGAACTACACGGCAAGACCTGGTCAATGACCTGAAGAGAGCTGGGACCACAGTCTCAAAGAAAACCATTAGTAACACACTACGCCGTCATGGATTTAAATCCTGCAGCGCACGCTAGGTCCCCCTGCTCAAGCCAGCGCATGTCCAGGCCTGTCTGAAGTTTGCCAATGACCATCTGGATGATCCAGAAGAGGAATGGGAGAAGGTCATGTGGTCTGATGAGACAAAAATAGAGCCTTTTGGTCTAAACTCCACTCGCCGTGTTTGGAGGAAGAAGAAGGATGAGTACAACCCCAAGAACACCATCCCAACCGTGAAGCATGGAGGTGGAAACAGATGCTTTTCTGCAAAGGGGACAGGACGACTGCACCGTATTGAGGGGAGGTTGGATAGGGCCATGTATCGCGAGATCTTGGCCAACAACCTCCTTCCCTCAGTAAGAGCATTGAAGATGGGTCGTGGCTGGGTCTTCCAGCATGACAACGACCCGAAACACACAGCCAGGGCAACTAAGGAGTGGCTCCATAAGAAGCATCTCAAGGTCCTGGAGTGGCCTAGCCAGTCTCAAGACCTGAACCCAATAGAAAATCTTTGGAGGGAGCTGAAAGTCTGTATTGCCAAGCAACAGCCCCAAAACCTGAAGGATCTGGAGAAGGTCTGTATGGAGGAGTGGGCCAAAATCCCTGCCGCAGTGTGTGCAAACCTGGTCAAGAACTACAGGAAACGTATGATCTCTGTAATTGCAAACAAAGGTTTCTGTACCAAATATTAAGTTCTGCTTTTCTGATGTATCAAATACTTATGTCATGATATAAAATGCAAATGAATTACTTAAAAACCATAGCTATTAGCTAGCCATCTACAGTAATATCTTTCAAATGTAACACATTGAATTTAGTGTAGCGACCGTGTTATACCTGTTGTTGGTTTGGATGTTAGCTAATGTAGGGAAGTAATTTTGAGATCTGTGGAGTTTCAACTAATTTGGACAGACACCACATCTCTACACATGTATCACATGCAACAACACCCAATGTTTAAATAGCGTTGTGGTTACAGACACAGTTTGCCACACAGAAAACTGCAGATCGAATCCAGCCAGGGGCAACAACATTCATCCCTTCTAATCGCGGACCGGCAGAACTAGGCTTGCCTGGTTCCTTTTCTTGTTACATCAGCAGTCACAAAGTGCTTTTACAGATACCCAGCCTTAAACCCCAAAGGGCAAGCTTAATGCACAGTGGCTAGAGAAAACTCCCTAGCAGGGCCAAAACTAAGGAAGAAACCTAGAGAGGAACCAGACTGTGAGGGATGGACAGTCTACTTCTGCCTGTGCCGGACGAAGATTATAAGAATTAATCACCTTTTGAATACATCACCACGCACGTCAATGATCTAATGAGGTCAGGGTTCCTCGGCAAATTCCTGGAAGCCGGTCAGTTTTTGACTACTACAAGTTGAGACAGCTAAAGTAATAAAACATTTAACAAAACATAATCACAGGGCCATTTAGACATTATGGATGTCCAAATTATGGATGTTATAGTGAAAGATGAATGTTGCATTGCTACAACAGAGTTCCAGAAATTCAAGAATATATGCCAACTATTAAGAAAAGTTTTGTTAGTAATTACCTGCCAATAGCTCAGCCACACATGCGCAAATACACACACACACACACACACTCAGAAACAAAAGAACATGCAGGCCAGCACACACATCATCCGAGTGCCATTACCAGTCCTCACTCAACTGCCCCTGAGAGTGAGAGCTCTGTCACCACTGACACACAGCATAGGCTCTGTGATAAGTGCTACCATGGACCTCTGCGGAACGAGGCACACACACATCCACACCCACACACACAAACACACACACACAAACACCCTGGCTCTCGCTATGGCAGAGGAGACGCCATGAAGGACCTCTGCCCCGTATAACTCCCCCCATCAAATGCTTGTCAGGAACCATAAGCCCTGTGCTCTATGAGCTCCTCATCACCACTCCCCGGGCTACTTGGACACGCTACCGTGTCTGTCCTGGGGCATCACTCAACCTTTAGCTGGGGGAGAGGAGAGAAGAGGTCACGCTCTGCAGTACATAATAAGTCTTCCTATTAACCATTTGAAGCAGTAATTTATGTGACCGGGACATTGGATTTGTGTAGTTATATTTGTTATTTTCAATGAACTAAAAAAAGATTTCTCTTATGAATGGCTATATAGTGATTACTCTATTATATCATAGTAATACAGTAAAACACAAATTTCTTATGGATAATGTTTTAAAGTTAGCAATATTTAAATCTCCCAATTTGGGCTGCATGTGTCAATGTGTTTATACATGCATAACTGGCCATAGTATGTATAATCTGAAAGGGACCGTGGCGGCATTTTGAGTACCGCAAGCTTAACCAACGTGGGCCACTCATCTAGCAATTCGAGCTCTACGAGTCTCATGCTATTTGCCCGACAGGTGACAAGAGGCATTAAGACAATTGGTACAGTGAATGAAGAAGGCTGGCCCGGACCTTATGTTCCAATGAGGTAGCAGGGAGAGCATTGACATTGTACACATCGACATGTAGTTGTACGCAATTTTTGGAAGCTCTTTAGTTCTACTTTTATAACTACCGGCTGAAATTATACAGAGATGAAGAATCTTCAAGAGGACTGTGATACTGAATTTGATGATGAAGCATGGGTCCACACCCTGATAATGGAATGTGTAATCCACAAGCATGTTGACTGAGAACCAATTCTCATTTTCAAAGACAAAAGTAAAATCTCTTGCTTTGCGTCTTCCTCTCTGGTGGCACGCAGTTAGAGTTACCAGCCACATCCTAATTTAACAATATTGTATGATTCAATCTTCAAGCCTTTATTAAGGCACTTCTCTGTGTCTCTTCCAAACAAACATGTTTGTGTATCCAATTAAACAGCAATTACTCGCTAATGACACGCAATCACTTCTTATATCACCCAGAGTTAGGGTAATTTTCAGATGAGAGGATGAGTTGAAACATGTTATCATCGTTATTGTGGTTGGATTAACGTGTGGGGATATGTACACAAATACTGAAAGAGTAGCCTGTGGCTAATTCAACCAACACTATATATTTGACTGGTCAAAGGGTTGTATACTCTGGCAGACACAAAGCTAATCTGTCACGGCACCATTGTAATCCCTGCTCTCGACTAATATCCAAAGCTACTTTACTACCGCTGGACTTAAACCGGCCATACTATTCTATTCAAAGCTTTAGTTAATTTGTGGTGTCTTTATGGGTGTCTTCATCTCCCAATATATAGGGTCAATCAAACACATAACAATATTAAGGATATAAAAGATAATGTAATAACTAGAAGCACATATTACATAGCAATTATCAACTGTTATCATTCAGAGTTTGTATTGCTGCTTAGCTAAAATAACTATGGTCATGACATGACAAAAGACAGTTTATCCACAATAAAGGATGAGTATCAGTGATGTGTTGCAATCCTGAGACACTTTTTCTCCTCCTGAACCGGCAGCTGTAGCAGACAGTTCTGTTTCAGTGTTAAAAGTCACCAGCAGGGGGGAGTAAGGCACTGAGATAGAAAGAGATTGAAAGGAGAAATGTAATGAATATTACCTATTCTTTACAACTTTAAAGTTTACTTGATTGTAGCAGAGGTAGAAGGCTCTATCTACTTCTACTTCTGCTCTATCTTACAAAAAAACAAGAGAGGGAGAGAGAGAGAGATAGAGCTACTCCTCTTGACTGCCTTCACTGGTCCCGTAACAAAAGGTCACTAGAGTACTTTCGAATATTCATGGGGGTCTGTGTGTGAGTGTTTTCATGTACGTTTATCTGGCTGTTGTGTGTGTTTTTGTGTGTTGAGTGTGTGTGTGAGAGAAAGAGAGGAAGCGATTGGAGAAAGCCGAGCATTCCCCATCTGTGCCTGGCCCTGTAACCTCAGCTGGCTGCCAAGCGCCTGTATGTGTCAGTCAGAACCCTTCAGCTGGTATCATCCACTATGCTGTTCCAGCCGAGCCATGCCCTGTCAACATCACACTCATCACTATTCATATGACCTGGCACACCCACCCACAAACACACACCGCATACACCGCACAAGCACACCACACACACGAGCCTTGGTACTAGAATGGAAAAATCAGTAAGCCTTTTGACAGGTGACAATACGCATGGCACTCATTATTTTAAACAGCCCAGGATTTGTCAGCCGAACTCACCAGTAGTAAAAGCAGTGTGTTATCGATGGGAAAAACGGTTGTGAGCTAAAACATGTGTGGTTATTCTGTCAGACTTTGCAGACTGCCTTGCCCTTTGTTTTCCATTGAAACTATTTGCCAATTTAGCAAGGCTACATTTGCATTACGTAGACCTACAAACTTACTGTACCTGTAAACGTGCCAGGATGGCCCTTTGTGCTCTGTTATACTAGTGGAGCCTTTCTACGTCTAAAAATTTCCTGTATGATGGCTTATTGGAGGAGTGGCTTTCAGATAATTATGTTAATCAAATCTCATTTCTGTTTGTCATGCATATAACAAATGTCTTCGCATATGTATTCATTTTTCATATTCTAACACAATATTAATCATCCTAAATGTGTTGGTTACACATAGCACTGTGTTAACTACAAGTTTGGGATTTGTATAGGCTCTTAGAGAACTTATACAACCCTGTAAGCCTCATTAAGGAACACATCAGTCACTGTTTAGCATTGATGACTATACTACACCCCCCAGGTAACCCTAACACTGTGATAGATTACTTAAGTTTTCTCCAAAAACCCTCAAGAAACCAAACGTGCCAATATCAACCACTGACTTTTTCCTTTTTGGAACTCACATTGTTTATCCTCATCCGAACCTTTCTGCGCTGCAAACTCCTGACACATCTCATCCCGCTGTCTCTAAACCTTGCGGTCATTTTCGACAGAGCTCAGCAGCCAGACTCACCGGTAGATCTTGTACTTGGTGGTGAATCCTTGCTGGTAGCGCTCCGTAAAGTCTGAGAACTCCTGCGAGTGATGAAAGGGCCCTTTATCAGACAGGAGCCAGGCAAAGGGTCCCGCGGCATCACTGGAGCCTCCTGCCTTGGCAGCCGTCCCGTCTCCAGCCCCGACCCATGTTCTGCTGGCCCCCACGGCCTCCGCCACTACCACCCAGCACTGGAGGAGGCTTAGAGCTGTACACTCCCATAGAACCATCAGAGTTGCCCGCCTAACAGTAATACACCGGCCGCTCATGCTTCCCCTGCACCCGACGACTCATTCTCCCCAAACTTCTCTCCCCACTCCCTGGAGGAAAGGACGGAGAGAGGAGAATTAAACGGAGGCCAACATGTTGTCAGTGCGTGTGTATGTGTCAAACTGAGCTTGTCATTTCTTGACCTTCTGTTATACTGGAGTGATCATGACTGAATTTTTCAATAATCAATTAGGCTTTTCCAGAATTATCTCCTGAATCACTACTATTCAATTTAAATAGGCTACTATAGTGTGTGTATTGTTAATTATATTTACATCATTCATAAATAGATTTTCTAAATTGCCATTTAGGCCCCAGTCACTTCTACACATTCCTCAAATTGACTACAATTATAGGCTATTGCGTTTTCACATATTAGTTAGACATTTTACCGGATTCTGCAAGCTGTGACGTAGTAACCTGATCACCGAGGTGTTAGAATTTCTTTCCGGCAGATCTTCTAAGCGGACCGTAAAGTTGTGATCAGCGCATTGCATAGGAGATCGGGCATGGGATGAGAACTAAAGAAAAAAAATATATCTTCCTTGGGTCAGGTGCGTATTCACTATAAATGATGGCCAAAGGAACTTTGTAAAACAGCAAATGAGACACATCCACTTGAATGACTGGATGACCCTCAATATGAGCGTACCTCGAATGATTTAAAATCCAAATGAACAATGCAACACACCGCACCCGACTAAGACAAACAAGCGTGCGTATCTCATGCAACTGGAGAAAATTATTGCCACCTTCTGCAGGTGAATATTGTGCTTTTCCCGTGAAAAAAAAATAAGTTGTTTATGATGTCCCTAGCATCCGTTCCACGTTGAAAAAGTAAAAGTCCTGTTTTCTAATATATATTTTCTTTTGATTGGAGAGACGCACACGGAGTACTGCGCACTCGACTCAGCGGAACGAGTTCTTGTACTCCAGTCTGTGGTGGCATGTATCCGAGTGATATTCGCTTGCTTGCTTGCTCTCTAGCGCTGTTAAAATGTCCCATTTATTACTAAGCCGATCCCACTCCACTCCCCATTGGCTGAACAAGGATATGAGAGGCAGGGTTTACGTGTGGCTGGAATGGATGGGCAAGAGATGCACTTGCCAGAGACTTCTTTCAGAAAAAGTCACAGCAAAACATCGACTATACATTTTATATTGGCATAACTTTACTGGACATTATTCAGCTAGGCGTATAATGTATAGGCTATAATACTGCATGTTGACTGTAACTTTAGCCTTGCCACTGAAAGTCTGAGACGCATTGGTTACTTTAAAAAGGGATTTTGAGTTTCAGATTCAGTTCTTAACTATGAAACAAATATGGTCGCTGCTGTATCCAAAATAAGGAAATATGACTGATTTTGTAACTTTTCAGTCACTATTTTGAAAAAAAATGGTGCACTCAAGCCAAAAGAATCCTGTTTTCCATTGTAGGATGCCATGCTACTGTCTACTGTTAGTGTAAGTGCAATTTTACCACCACAAACCTAATACTGATGTCCTGTAACGTTACTAAGACAGAAATATATATTTACCAGTGATGGAGCGTATCGAAAGAACAGTAAATGTAAGAGAAACTGTGCTCCAGACAGCCCTGGCTCAAGTCAAGCACTGGGAAAAGGAAAGAATCTCACACTTTCTGAAAAATAATTAAATTGCATTTTTGCAATGCAGATAGCTACAGCCTAAAATCAAGCACTGCAATGCATCCCTTTTAAGTTACCAGCATTCAGTCGTTGAAGTTGAGTGTAGTGGTGTTTATTGGTTTCTGAATACTTTACATGAATATATGACACCAGGAAACAGGATTTGTAATACAGATATTACAGAAAAACAAGTAAACGTGTGTCAGAATGTATTTTAATCAGACTTGGCCCCATTTTCACAGAGGAACAAAAACTTCCATACTGCACTCATGCCCCTCCACAATAATTTAGTGTCATTTGGTCATCTGGACCTACCTGTCAAGGACAAAATATTTAGCTGTGTGACCATCACACACAAAAAAAAATCCCTGAGGCATTTAATGTTGTAGTTAATGATTCACTGTACCCCTGTTTCAGAATAACCTAGGTTTGGTTAGAGTGACATCAGAAGGTATTCAGACACCTTTAATTTCTCCACATTTTGTTGTGCTGAAGTCTGGTTTTATCATTTATATATATATATATATATATATATATTTGTGCCATCAATGTACACAATACCCCATCATGATGAAGTGAAAACATGTTTTAGAAATGTGTGCCAATCTATTGAAAAAAAATGAATTATATATCTCATGTACATGACCCATTGCTATTACATTCTTACTTGAGCTCAGATGCATGTTGTGTCTTTTGATCATCCATGCGATGTCTTCAGAAATTGATTGAAGTCCACCTGTGGCAAATTCTATTCATTTGACATGATTTAGTTAAGGTCCCAAACTTGTCAGAGCAAAAACAAAGCCACGGAGTCTATGGAACTCTCCATATACATTCAATGTAGAATTATATCAAGGCATACATTAATCTGGGAATAAAAAAATAACGTCATGCTACAGGGATTTTTCTCAGGGACATGGTCAGGATTGAGGGAAGGATGAACAGGGCAAACAGAGAAGTCAATTAAGAAATTCTAACCCAGAATTCGCAGGACTTCAGACCAGGGCAACGACCAGAAGTGCACAGCCAAGAAAACACTGGAGTGGCTTTGGAATCAATCTGTGAATGTTATTGAGTGGAATTGAACCCCATTGAACATCAGTGGGGAGACCCGAAGATCACATTTCAAAGCACTCCCCATTCAATCTGACAAAGCTTTGAAGGATTTATAATAAAGACTGGCAGAAATTGTTTGAATCCAGGGACCTCATTTATAATATTGTGTAGAAACTACCCAAAATGTCTACTTACAAATGAAATTTGAAATCATTGTACGTGTAGAAAAAGTGCCTTTTATCCAACAATTCTATGACAGTTTCACTACCGGTTCTTGTGCTACCATCGCTATTTGCATTTTGAAACCCCTAATTAACCATACATGGTCAAAATCATCCCTTTTAGCCTATGGGAAACATACACTACTGTAGATGAAATATAACATTGCGACCCACATAACATAGAAAACTATATTTCTGAGGCCCCATTGTTGCTCGCTTGAGCTGTTAAAATGGAAACTTTGCTAAAGAGAGAACAATTGATCTTTTATGCTGTTCTTCAACAATTACCAAGTATATTCAACAATCCCCAATATCCCATCCTCCAATGCTCTCTCATGTAGCTACAAATGGAATCATTGTGGTTCTGCTAAATGAACGATTAATGCGTTCCACCAGCCTCTTTGCCATCATATTTAGCAGCATCTTTTATGAATCACATATCAATAGGGATGTTTTAACCCGGTCAGGGGCCCCTGGGCTACATGCCTTCATGAGAACCTGTTTTTAGATGAGATGTCCTTGATTACAGCATTAAAGTCCAATCCATGAAATATGTTGTTTTGAAGGGACATCAGCATTAAGTGTTTCAGACTTTCCTGAAGCATTCTTGATTTTTCACAGAAGAAATATCCTTGTAAGAGTCATATCTTCAATGAAGGTCACAGTTAACACAACAGTGAACTTGGTTGTGGAAAAGATTTCACTGTCTGACAAATGATACTCCCAGGACTAATCAAGTAGGTTTTTTTGCACTTTTTCTGACGTTGAGTGTCTGCTTTGAAAAGTTGTCAGAATGTCGGGGATGTTTTTTGCTATCGTCTCAAACCTGTCATATTGATCCTGTAGGCCTGTCACATAATTTCTCAATGAATTAATCAAATAAGCACTGTTGCACTAATTAATTTCAACTACCTGCAGTGTATCAGTTTTATTCCACATATTGCATGGAAAAGCGAACTCTAGTTTTTAAATGTTCTTGTTCAGTGTGTTGGCTTCATTACGCAACATTAGATGCTGGCTAGGTCCATCAGCTATTTATTTCAGTGACACTAGTTGCTTATGCATGTCCTGGCCACCTTAAATTAGAAAATAGAGTGTTTATTCACATTTGAGTGTATAAGCAACCCTTTGAGTAATTGCGTATCATGCATTGATAAGAGATTCCCTTTACCGTAATTTCCACATTTCTCTGTGTGCTTTTTTGAAAAGATCCAATTGGCTTATTATTTTAGGCAGGGGGACACATTATATTTCATATTAGGTGGACACATTTTACAATCTAACATTGGGGGGGTCCCCCCTGTCCCCCTTGCTCCTACACCCTTTTTTCTAGGGATACCTAAGTAGTTCCCATTGTCGTGACGCCCAAGTTTCACTTTCATCCCTGAATGGCAATCCAAGCTGGGCAAGAAGCTTAACAAAAGCAACCACCCATTTCCAACACTCAGTTTTAATGTGTTTTTATAAAGTATTGTTTGTGGTCTGGGTATTGACATTCTGATGCTGATATGTAAGCGTTTCTGTTTCGGACCCTTTTCAACCCAGTTAGTAAGCATATTGTCAGAAATTGTGCCCCCTTGAGCCGGGCAGTGCTTCAGGAGTCATCCTTTGTTATAGCACAAGCAGACCCCACCAGGGGATCTGTCTTACAGGCAGAGTGTGATTTTCCTGGACCTGATCCTTCTCCACATGTGCAGCAGCAGTGAGGCACATTGAGAAAGTTTTGGTCTGACTTGGCTGACCAGCTGGCTTATCTTGCTTCTTCTGTTCAAGGTCAGCTACTGTTTGTGACCTGGCACTGATCCACATGATCCAGACAAGCAGCTAGCGCAGTTTGTGTTGCTGCTAGCTCAACATCACTAGCAGTTGTGGATGTTCTATCCTCGTTGGCAGCTAATTCGTACTGAGAGCTGGCTTACTGAAACATGCCATTAGCTCAGGCATATTTTTTGTAAACACGTATTGATCATGACCACCAAGCATTGCGATAGTATGACAACCAATCCCTAATTACAATGCGAAATACATCTACCTTTCAGATAGCAACTGTTCATTTTGCTTCCCATCGTGTCCAGGGTGAGGTCCAATTGCGATCTGCCATTTCAGTAACTTGAGGGGGAATTGCGCTGGGATGTTAATTTATTTAACTCTTTTTGCTTCACTAAAATATGTTTTTTTTTTAAAGCCAAAGCAATGTATGCAGAGCCACTGCTCTGCAAATGTCCAATCTCTCTAATTTGCATGTTCTAGAATTCAGCCTATGGAAAATATTTCAACCGAGGATCAGAATCCAATTCAATTTCCCATTATTTCTGTCTAATTCAACAATGGTTTTAAACATGTTTTTAATTTAACAAGAAATAATCTACTGTTATTATTAGGCCTATTACACATTAACTGATGTGGTCAATTTACATTAAATACCATAGCATACAAATACCATAAAAAGAAATACCAACATACATGACATCTACCGTAAAAACAATAAAATTAAAACATTCTTAATTCACACATTGAGTTAAGTTAATTTACCACAGTAAATACAAACCCGATTCCAAAAAAGTTGGGACACTGTACAAATTGTGAGTAAAAAGGAATGGAATAATTTACAAATCTCATAAACTTATATTTAATTCACAATAGAATACAGATAACATATTGAATGTTGAAAGTGAGACATTTTGTAATGTCATGCCAAATATTGGCTCATTCTGGATTTCATGAGAACTACACATTCCAAAAAAGTTGGGACAGGTAGCGGTAAGAGGCCGGAAAAGTTAAATGTACAGATAAGCTGGAGGACCAATTTGCAACTTACTATGTCAATTGGCAACATGATTAGGTATAAAAAGAACCTCTCAGAGTGGCAGTGTCTCTCAGAAGTCAAGATGAGCAGAGGATCACCAATTCCCCCAATGCTGCGGCGAAAAATAGTGGAGCAATATCAGAAAGGAGTTTCTCTGAGAAAAATTGCAAAGAGTTTGAAGTTATCATCATCTACAATGCATAATATCATCCAAAGATTCAGAGAATCTGGAACAATCTCTGTGCGTAAGGGTCAAGGCTGGAAAACCATACTGGATGCCCGTGATCTTCGGGCCCTCAGACGGCACTGCATCACATACAGGAATGATACTGTAATGGAAATCACAACATGGGCTCAGGAATACTTCCAGAAAACATTGTCATGAACACAATCCACCGTGCCATTCACCATTGCCGGGAAAAACTCTATAGGTCAAAAAAGAAGCCGTATCTAAACAGGATCCAGAGGCGCAGGCGTTTTCTCTGGGCCAAGGATCATTTAAAATAGTGGAAAAGTGTTCTGTGGTCAGACAAATCAAAATTTGAAGTTCATTTTGGAAAACTGGGATGCCATGTCATCCGGGCTAAAGAGGACAAGGACAACCCAAGTTGTTATCAGTGCTCAGTTCAGAAGCCTGCATCTCTGATGGTATGGGGTTGCAGGAGTGCGTGTGGCATGGGTAGCCTACACATCTGGAAAGGCACCATCAATGCTGACAGTTATATCCAAGTTCTAGAACAACATATGCTCCCATCCAGACGTTGTCTCTTTCAGGGAAGACCTTGCATTTTCCAACATGACAATGCCAGACCACATACTGCATCAATTACAATGTGATGGCTGCATAGAAGAAGGATCCGGGTACTGAAATGGCCAGCCTGCAGTCCAGATCTTTCACCCATAGAAAACATTTGGCGCATCATAAAGAGGAAGGAGAGACAAAGAAGACCTAAGACAGCTGAGCAACTAGAAGGCTGTATTAGACAAGAATGGGACAACATTCCTATTCATAAACTCCAGACGTTTGCAGTCTGTTATAAAAAGAAGAGGGGATGCCACACAGTGGTAAACATGGTCTTGTCCCAACTTTTTTGAGGTGTGTTGATGCCATGAAATTTAAAATCAACTTATTTTTCCCTAAAAGTGATACATTTTCTCAGTTTAAACATTTGATATGTCATCTATGTTGTATTCTGAATAAAATATTACATTCTTTACATTGTTTTTATTCACAATTGTACAGTGTCCCAACTTTTTTGGAATCGGGTTTGTAGTCCAATTCTGAGAAGCAGTTCCCTTTTTTCACCACTTGGCAATGTGCAATGTGATCACTGCTTTTCAACACAGTAATTTCTCACACACAAAACAGTTCAACGAGCTGTCTGCCACTGTTCTGAAACACATACGTTTAAAAAGTATTGGCACACCTACAGAACAAAGCATACTTAGTCTTCTTGAAAGGTCCATCCCCAGCCAAGTCTCAATCTCCTGGCAGAGGCAACCAGGTTTTGGGCTAAAATATCCTGATACATAGTGGAATTCATTATGCCATTGATCTTAACAAGAACCCTTGGAACACTAGTAATAAAACAACCCCAAAGCATCAATGTTCCACCATTGTATTTTACTGTGGGTGTCAAGTGGTTTTCTTTATATTCAGTACCCTTAATTCGCCAAACCATGCTGATGGTGTATATGGCCAGAAAGTTACATTTTTGTAACATCTGTGTTGTGGTCTTACATCTGACCACAACACTGGAAGAATCTGTGTCCCCTCCCCACATACACACAACTGGACAAATTTCACACACAACTCCAAACTTGACAAATGTATAACCCCTCCCCACATATACACACAACCCTCAACAGGACAAATCTTGCACCTTACATTTTTTTTTGTCGTTTATTCATGCTCAGTCTACTGTTTTTATGCTCAGTCCACTGTTTTTATTTGTTTTCATTTCGAACAAATTCATTGTTGGTTGTGAAACTTACTTGGCAATAAAACTCTTTCTGATTCTGATTTCTGATTCTGTACACACAGTTTTATTTGTTGTTCAAATGATACTTTCGATGTTCAGGCACAGCGGATTGTGGGTTGTGCACAGTAAGGACTTCTTTCATGCAATCCTTGCAAAGACCTTTTCGACATGGAAGTGGCATCTAACAGTTGATTATGTTTCTTGATAAGCCTAAGATTCCACTAGACCAGAGGTGGGCAATATCTTTCACTGGGGGGCCACACTGAAAATGCCAGAGAGCATGGTGGGCCAGATTACTTTTTTCACCAACATGCCTAAAAAACACACAACATAGCTAACTCTGTTAACTTGCATATTATATTTATGCATATTTATTTTCCATGCAACACCGTTTTCATAATTGAACTTAATTTACTTGAACAACTGTTATTATTATATAAACATTTGCCTAAAAAATCCCTTTTTAGGGTTATTACTCAACAGAAATGTTGCAACACATTTGCCTTGAAACTTAACTTTCAACTCAACATAGTAAGCTACATTATAAGGTATAGTGTATAACAGTTATATAGGTATAATAGTTATTATGAAGATTGTCACTCAAAGCAAATGTTGGTATAACTGCCGTCATCTAACTTCATACAGTATATTTTATGTACTACGTGCTTTTAACGATAGCGATTCCAGCAGCTCAGACCCAATAAATCAACTTTTAAGGCTACTCACTTAATATAACAGGAGAGCCCTGTATGGGCGTTGACGAGTGAGGTGAAGTCAGGAGTCATTTCTGTTGAAGCAGTGTGCGGTACTGTTGAAGCAGTGTGCGGTTCTGTTGAAGCAGTGTACGGTACTGCTGCAAGATGTTCATCAGTGAGGCTGCACCTGCGCTTGGACTTGTCGAATTGTAGCATCTGTTGACAGTTTTTGTATTTCGCTGCATGCTTGCTCTGGAAGTGTCTCGGCAAATTGTACTCTTTAGAAACTGTGATGTTAGCTTTACATATTTAGCAAGTTGCTTTACCTGCGACATCTGCAAATAAATATTTTCCTGTCAATAGTTTTTTTTTTAACTCAATTTTTCTTAGGCTCATTTCCAGAGATCGCAAGCCATCAATTGCGTTTAGTACTTAAATGATAACTTCGGTGCGTGGATTGTGATGCTGGTCCCTACGTATCATTTCAACGCAAATACCTTGTTTCAACTTAAAGGTATTTTAAACAGACAATATACTGCTGTACTTACTACTGGGAGTGCCACAGGACTTTTCATTTGAAAATAAATAAATATGCTACAGTAAATAAAGTAACGTAATATGCAGACCCTGTCGGGTATTTTTTATTTTGTATTTTTAAAAGTGTTGGATGTATCGCGGGCCGGATAGAATGACTCAACGGGCCGGATCCGGCCCGGGGGCCTTATCTTGCCCAGGTCTGCACTAGAAAATGCAGTTGTGAAACTGTGATCCTTGGATTCTTCTTTGCCTCCCTCATCGTCTTCCTTATGCTTTGGGCAATATGCGTGAGTCCTCTTCTTTGCAATTGTTCTGAAATATTTGAATTATTGTCCTGACTGTGTGGTATTTTAAACTGTGCTTAGTGGTATGTGTTTTGTGGTATTTTAGACTATGCTCAGGGGTATGTTTATCTGTTTTTTCTATCCTTTACCTGATCCGTGTAGGTCAACAACCATCTGTCTCCTTTCAGTTGACAGCTGTTTGTTTTTACCCATGGTGATGGATGACATGAATGCGACCTCATATTTATACCCCAGGGGAACAAGAACAGGTGAAAGGCATACATACACAATACATTTCCTTGATACTGAGACAAACTTATAAGCATAAATCTCATAACAGACACCACTTGATTTTGTTATTATTAATAATATTATGTATGGGTGCCAATACTTTTGAGACTTATGTTTTAAAGAAAAAGAAAGAAATTCAAAATGTTTGAGAAATGATTGTCTTGAATTGAAAGGATACAGATGCCCTTAGGTTTGAGCCCATAATATGCCTAATTTATTTTTGGCATTCACTCATTTTCATGAAGGGTGCAAAATTCTTACTAGGTGTGTTGTGGCAACTGCAACCTCCATATACGTGTTTTAATGAGTTTCTTGACCTCAACAAAATGGTTTCCTGATGTGATTTAAGCATTGTTGTGGGCGTTTTACATTTACAATTAACACTATAAATATATTTAAAAATAAACTCCAAGTAAAACAGGCCCAAATGAAAGCTCAACTTGAACTTTGAACTAATAACACATTCCCAACAATTTCCTTTCCCATATAAGTCACTGGGACCATTCTCTTAAAATGGGTTAAATAATAGAGTTATTCATGTGATTACAAGAACTGTAATGCTACATAACTTTTTTCACTTCTCGATTTTCCATTTGGAAGTGCTGGTTTTAAGTTGTCTTGAACAGTGTTATAAAATAATTATACATTTTTACTGAAAGGCCTCAGGTATTATGTTTTGTATTTTAAGTACTTCAAAAACAAGTTGTCAAGTTTTGAATTTTAAAAGCATCCTGAACAGACTTTTGGTTTTATTTTAATTACATCCTGTCCATATGCCTAAGACCCCCAGAGGTTCTAAGAAATTATTTATTTACAGCTGCTTGTACAGAAAACCGGATAGCACCCTTGTTAACTGGTAATAACTCGACTCTTGCATGTAACAGTTTTAAGCTTCTCAGCTTCACACCTCTTTTGGCCTGAGCTTATGGCTCTGTGAGCATTATCTCTTCTTTTCCTTCTCTTTTAATGTTGTCTGTGGCCTCCTCTGCCTGTGAGGGCTCTTAGGTCTTGTTCCCCCGCATTTCCGGTGAGCCGGTGTCCACAACATGCTGCCGGAGCATGGAGCATCCACATTGCTCAGCACTGTTGTACATTTTGTTGTGCATCCACATTGCTCAGCACACCAGGTCTGTGCATTTGTCAGACCTTTCTTATTGAGCAAAGTATGTTAAAAAGACATTGAAAAAACCTCTGTCAAATTATTTTGCTCAGTGGGTTTCTAGCAACTCTGGCTTCTGCCACAACGTTTCCTACAATACTGAGGTCTACAGTTTGTGATTGTTTCAGCTTTTTGTCCCTTTCACTGAAGGTCTTTCTGTTAGGCCATTGGGGTTTGAGTTGAGCTGGCAAGACAGGCAATGGGGAGTGCAGCCTCCTGCCCATCAGGAGCTCGGCAGGCGGTGGCCAATGATCCTTGTTCTTTTTCAGCAGGCTGACGAGGTTGACATTTTGCAAACACCTCGCAATGGGCCAGCAGTTAGGCAATCTGAGTGCTCAGACCGTACCACCACAGCAACTAGTGAGCCCTCTGTCTGCATTTTGTAATCCCCATGTATCCCTTTTGCCAACCTGGTATCAGCCGAAAAGTGTCAATTTGATACACAAAGAAATACTTCAATCTGATGTGAATGCTTTATGTGACTGTACTGGAATGCACTAAGATATGTTGCATTAACTTATTCCCTCTATCTTCTTTCCAGAATGATTCCTTAATAGCTTAGATTTCTGCAGCAATTAGGAAATTTGAATAGCAATATTGCGTACAAAGACGTTATCAATTTCTTGGAAAGCCCTCTTCTAGTACTGACAAAATAGGTCAGTTTAACACAATAATAATATGGTGATTTGACAGATTTATGCAGAAATTGTGCAGTGATTAGTCTATTTTGCAACTGCTGCATATTATGTGTGGAACTGTTGATTTTGAAAATGATTCTGCAATCACAAAATTGCAGAATCCTGGAGGGACTGTCCCTCTCTCTTTTTCTCTCTCTCTCTTGCCTACCGTCCCTCTACCTTATTTTCTTAACTCTCTACTCACACTTTGGTTTTCTCTCTCTCTTTTCTCCCTAGCCTGTACACTATGGAGTACACTATCTGTAGCATTGCATTGTTCATCTGTTACTTAAGGTTACATCCCCTGTTCCAGAAAAATACCTATTTCTGAGAATATGGAATCGGGAGTCAAAACATTGAATTCAAGGCAAAAAATTTAGTAATTTAGCAATAGTCAGTAAATCTGTCAGTAAAATAGTCAGTACAATTTGCAAAAGTCTCAGACTCATTGTTACTCTTAACCATATTTTCCATGGTCACTAATCACATCAGTTAGTAACAGTACTATGTCAGTGTATAAAAGTGATTCACTAAACATTTGTTGTAACTAGGAAACTACATGAAGGGCTCATCTCTTTATGGAGGGCTTGGAGCTTGAGAAAATAGTTAATAAGCTATGTTGAAGGGATTGTGGAAATGAATGGGTCTATTACAAACCTTGCCTATTTCTATGATAGCACAGACAGCAATACGCTATAATTGTACAAAATGTAATGAACATTCGCCACTGTGAGAATTATTTCACAGTGACATGCCTCTGGTCATTCAATGCCACAAGCCCTTGAACAATACAGTTTTGTAAACCAAGAATAAGCCTCCAACAACTACTGGAAAATCTAATATACAGTGGGGAGAACAAGTATTTAATACACTGCCGATTTTGAAGGTTTTCCTACTTAGAAAGCATGTAGAGGTCTGTCATTTTTATCATTACCTGTATAAATGACACCTGTCCACCCACTCAATCAAACAGACACCAACCTCTCCACAATGGCCAAGACTGTGTAAGGACATCAGGGATAAAATTGTAGACCTGCACAAGGCTAGGATGGGCTACAGGACAATAGGCAATCAGCTTGGTGAGAAGGCAATAACTGTTGGCGCAATTATTAGAAATTAGATGAGGTTCAAGACGACGGTCAATCTCCCTCGGTCTGGGGATCCATGCAAGATCTCACCTCGTGGGGCATCAATGATCATGAGGAAGGTGAGGGATCAGCCCAGAACTACACGGCAGGACCTGGTCAATGACCTGAAGAGAGCTGGGACCACAGTCTCAAAGAAAACCATTAGTAACACATTACACCGTCATGGATTAAAATCTTGCAGTGCTCAAGCCAGCGCATGTCCAGGCCCGTCTGAAGTTTGCCAATGACCATCTGGATGATCCAGAGGAGGAATGGGAGAAGGTCTGATGAGACAAAAATAGAGCCTTTTGGTCTAAACTCCATTTGCCGTGTTTGGAGGAAGAAGAAGGATGAGTACAACCCCAAGAACACCATCCCAACAGTGAAGCATAAAGGTGGAAACATCATTCTTTGGGGATGCTTTTCTGCAAAGGGGACAGGACGACTGCACCGTATTGAGGGGAGGATGGATGGGGCCATGTATCACCCAATCTTGGCCAACAGCCTCCTTCCCTCAGTAAGAGCATTGAAGATGGGTCATGGCTGGGTCTTCCCAGGCAGTTCGAATGTTATCATTGGATTGAATGGGCGTTATCAGTGGTTATCAACCTCATAGATATGGGTCAGAAGGGGCCTGCTAGCCTACTGGTAGGCTCAGAAGGCTGTTATCATCCATTCGCATGGTTAATTTAGTATTTAGATAATTTAGTATTGACGAAATCATCACACTTTAAAGGCTCTCATTTTAATGGTCTTTCCTGTAGACTTACCCTAACCCTAACATTAACCCATTTTAATGGTCTTACTTGTAGACTTACCCTAACCCTAACATTAACCCATTTTAATGGTCTTACCTGTAGACTTACCCTAACCCTAACATTAACCCATTTTAATGGTCTTACTTGTAGACTTACCCTAACCCTAACATTAACCCATTTTAATGGTCTTACTTGTAGACTTACCCTAACCCTAACCCATTTTAATGGTCTTACTTGTAGCAGCGACCTGAAATCGTCTGGGATTGGATCTATTTAAGTTATTCTTCTCGTGTATTTATCCGTGATTAACCATGCGAATGGATGATAACAGCCTTCTGAGCCTACCAGTAGGTGTAGCTGGCCCCTTCTGACCCATATCTATGAGGTTGATAACCACTGATAACGCCCTTTCAATCCAATGATAACATTCAAACCGGGTGGTCTTCCAGCATGACAACGACCCGAAACGCACAGCCAGGGCAACTAAGGAGTGGCTCCGTAAGAAGCATCTCAAGGTCCTAGAGTGGCCTAGCCAGTCTCCAGACCTGAACCCAATAGAAAATCTTTGGAGGGAGCTGAAAGTCTATATTGCCCAGCTACAGCCCCGAAACCTGAAGGATCTGGAGAAGGTCTGTATGGAGGAGTGGGCCAAAATCCCTGCTGCAGTGTGTGCAAACCTGGTCAAGAACTACAGGACACGGATGAACTCTGTAATTGCAAACAAAGGTTTCTGTACCAAATATTGAGTTCTGCTTTTCTGATGTATCAAATACTTATGTCATGCAATAAAATGCTAATTAATTACTTAAAAATCATACAATGTGATTTTCTGGTTTTATGTTTTATAGTCCGTCACTCACAGCTGAAGACTACCTATGATCAAAATTACAGACTTCTACATGCTTTGTAAGTGGGAAAACCTGCAAAATCGGCGGTGTATCAAATACTTGTTCTCCCCACTGTATACTGCTTGTATATACATTTTGCATAGAGGAAATCAAAAAGGAAAACAACATTTTTGTTTATTGAACAATAGAATGTGAAAACAAAGCACATATACCTAAGTGAAAGGAATGCATACACAAGATTTCTACCAGATTCCTGCATCTTCTATCACTTTGTTCTATACAATCTCCAAAAGGCTTACAAGGGCCAAGAGATTATACAGTTACACAGATTTTGCCAGGATGTGTGTATTCGTCCTTGGGAGACCTTTTGTTTCTTTTTGCTTTTTGCTGCCATGATGCTGAGAATCGGATTGAAATTGCAGATGCAGGGCATTATGAAACCATGTACGTAAAGACTTTTTAAATATATAGACAGTTCAAGGGAGATGATTGAATCAATTTCCATTTCTGGGACTGAGTGACAATGTACCAACAACATAATAATAAAAACAGTTTGTTCCATTGTAAAAATATGTTTGCATTATTATAATTAATGCTTCAATATTATTAGCATTAAGTGCATTTATGAATTGTTAATAGCTGGAAATAGGTAGTGACTTTCTGTTTTACAAACATCGACCTGCTTTGGAACTATATTGATCTTATTACGGATCTATTGAAGGTTAATAGTGTTTTTACAAATTATTAATAAACAACCATTAATAACATAATTAAAACTGCGTTAGAAATGTTACCTCATTATAAAGTGTTACTGAAAAATTGTCAAAAGCTATTTGCAATCGATAAACAAGATGGATTGTATCTGTTTAGGCATGGAGCAGTTGGAAATAGAGCAATCTCAGAGGAAAATCAAAGTGTGTCGAAGCCGAGTGCTCATTATAGGGACAGAAAGCACAGGCTGTGTCTGTCCAGGTCGCCGTGGCTCAACAGAATAATGAGCACTTGTCTCGAATGGTTTGAGTTGCAGAGGTTGCAGTTTGCAGAAATAATGTCCCTGGGCAGGTGAGGTAAAGATAACATTATGAAAGTTGGCTTGTTAAAAACAGTTGGTATCACTGTCATTTTTCAAAGATGCACAAATTGTTTGTTTTTCTTTGATAACAAATTGGGTTGCAAAATGCAGGCTTTCTAAAAATCTTGGTTTGAATATTAAATTATCTAAAAGGAATTAGCAGGAACCTTTCCCATCTCAAAACCATCAATGACACTTCCCATGATCCACTGAAGTTTGTCAACAGAGGCAACATGTCATTGGGTGACACTATCATTATTGACCTCTTCTACATTCTTGAATACCTCAAGTCAGTACCTTAATTGCAGAATTACTACAGACAAGACAAACTCTAACAGCTGAAAATATATATTTGTATAGCTCTACCAGAAATGTGGCTCAGTGGATAACTGACGTCCTGAACAACTGGACGCAACATGTAAAAATGGGCATGCACATTTCAGGCATGTTTTATCAATTAGCCTTGGATCACCACAAGGTAGTGTACCTTAACCTGGACCTTAACACAGACAAAAATGTATACAGTGGATATAAAAACTCAACATACCTCTGTTAAAATGCTAGATTCTTGTGATGTAAAAGAATGAGACAAAGATAAATCATGTCAGAACTTTTTCCACCTTTACTGTGACCTACAACGTGAAAGATTCAATTGAAAAACAAACTGAAATCTTTGAGGGGGAAAAATTAAAAATAAGTTGCATAAGTGTGCACACCCTTAGACTAATACTTTGTTGAAGCAGCTTTTGATTTTATTACAGCACTCAGTCATTTTGGGTAGGAGTCTATTAGCATGTCACATCTTGACATGGCAATATTTGCCCACTCTTCTTTGCAAAAGTGCTCCAAATCTGTCAGATTGTGAGGACATCTCCTGTGCAAATCCCTATTCAGATCACCCCACAGATGTTCAATTGGATTCAGGTCTGGGCTCTGGCTGGGCCATTCCAAAACGTTAATCTTCTTCTGGTGAAGCCATGCTTTTGTGGATTTGGATGTGTGCTTTGGGTCGTTGTCATGCTGAAAGGTGAACTTCATCGTCAGCTTTCTAACGGACGCCTGAAGTTTTTGTGCCAAAATTGCCTGGTATTTGGAACTGTTTATAATTCCCTCCACCAAGACTAAGGCCCTGGTTCCAGCTGAAGAAAAACAGCCCCAAAGTATGGTGTTCTTTGGGTGATGTGCAGTGTTGTTTTTGCGCCGAACATACCTTTAGGAATTATGGCCAAAAAGTTCAACCTTGGTTTCATCAGACCATAACCCATTTTCCCACGTGCTTTTGGGAGACTTGATGTTTGTTTTTGCAAACTTCAGCCAGGCTTGGATGTTTTTCTTTGTAAGAAAAGGCTTCCGTCTTGCCACCCTACCCTATAGCCCATTCATATGAAGAATACGGGAGATTATATTGTACCCTTCTCCTAACTGATATCTTTCAACAATGAGATCCATCTGATGCTTTGGAAGCTCTCTGCAGACCATGGCTTTTGCTCTGAGATGCAACTAAGAAAATGTCAGTAAAATCCAACTAGAACAGCTGAACTTTGAAATTGATTGGTTAATTCTGAACACAGCCACATCCCCAGTTATAAGAAGGTGTGCACACTTATGCAACCAGGTTATTCTAATGTTTTTATTTTTCATTTTTCCCCTCAAAGATTCCAATTGAATTGTTCACATTATAGGTCACGTTAAAGGGGAAAAAGTTCTTACATGATGTATCTTTGTCTCATTTCACAAAAAGGGTGTGTAGACTTTTTACATCCACTGTAGGTGGTGGTTGAATTCTGGAAACACCACCACCCAAGATTAAGGGCTCAGCTGTTAGTTTGTCCTAATTATTAAAATCCCTTGCATCCATCATATACCACAATCTCAGTTAGGAGGTCAAGATAACAGCAGTTATCAAGGCACACCAATGTATGTACAACTTGATGTAGCAGGAGAAACTAAATATCAGTTAACATTGATTGGTTTGGATGTGCGTCTGCCCACTGCAAAGTATTTTAAAGTGACCTATAGGAAGTGTCTATCGCTACTACCTGCCCTCCATTGAGTACAACATGACTCTCAGGTAAGGAGGAATGCAGGCAAGATCTCAGCCACCCACTGTTCCAAATATTTTCATCCATCAGTTGATCATCAGTCAGTCATGATATAATCCCACCAACCACCACCCTACAAGCCACATTTATCCCACTATTTTGTACAGACCCATTACTGGGTTATTGTGTGGGTGTGGACTTATTTGGGATACTCTTTAAAAAGGTTGAATTTCATATGTTTTCATAAAACCGTTCCAGGAGTGAGTTAGGCTTCGACTGGGCTGAGGTGTGGGGTGGACAGCCAATTGACCAGAGATAAGAGAACAAAGAGCTTGCGTAAGGATGAAGAGTTTGAGCATAGTCCAAAGGTAAGGTGAGACAGTTAATGACATCCAACATGATCAATGTTCTATCCAAGCTTTAAGGTCTGGATATGAACAATATGCTGTCAAGATGTTAAAGGAAATTTTATTATAATGTTCCATATCTAACATGAATGTTTGAACAGAAAACTATTGTTAAGGACCTTCCCAAAAACTATTTTTCTTAAAAAGAATAAACAAAAAGTAATGCGTCAAATAAAATACCCCATTTACATAAATAAAATATACATACATATATAAGTGATATGGTGCATTAACTTTTCATTCATATGCTGATGACCTGTAAGTAGGTGTTAAAGATCAGAGTGCTTAGCCATGTAAGCTTTATGAATTTTATCTTTATTTATAGACCATCAACTTAATTGTGAGGTGGATTTGGGCTCACTAGTAAGGATGAAAATATATGATATCATCTTCAACAACACACTGTTTTATGTAAAATGCACCTTGAGAATTCAAACCTGTCAGGGTTTTCATGCATCATGGACCTCAATGACGACGCATGGTCTCTAGTATATACAGGCCAATGAGGGAAATGGGGATGGCAGGGTAGGTTATAACTGTATATAAGTTAAATGATTCAGCCTTTTAGCTGATTTTGAGAAGAGACACAGTTATGACATTATGCTGTCATTGTTAATGATTCATTTATTATTAATTACCTGTTATGGTACACATAGACACACGTACACAAACTTACACACAATTCTTTCTCTGTATTCCAGCATTATGAATTCACAAATATACAGTTACTAGTGGGTAACTAGGTGCCAAATATCATCTTCAATTTAAAGGTAATTTCATCCTTATTGAATGAAACAATTAAGAAATTATAAATAAATTACATACTATTTTATTAAATTATAGATTTTAGTGGCAGCATCTGGTTGGTTGTATCTGATGAGACAAGATGTTTCTGTACAGTTCAGAATTCACTGTGCTGCTGTCATCAGCAGCCATATCATTGATAAAGACAAGCGAGCTAGTTCATCACTCTTTCTGGTACCAGTTATTATTTGTCTCATCAATCCATTAGACACTGTTCCAGAATTCTACAGGTTTTAGTTTTGCTGACATGATATATCTTCATGTTCTTGAGGCATACTAGTGGCTTGCATTTGCCGTGTAACCTTTGAAATACTAGCTTAGAATCAAGACTAGACATTGACAGCGCACATAACGTGCATGCAGTAACAGCAAATAAACACACCTGCCTAATAAGAGACCTGTTATAAAACATTCATGAAATTCTTATATATGTGTATTGAATGTGTGATGGATAAGTATGCAGAGAAAATCATTATCAAAAGTAGGCACTGGCAGGTATACAGTATTTTCTCTATATAGACTCTGACAAGCCATCATTAGAAGAGGTAAATATTCACTTATCCCAAAACTGCTCAATAACAACATTGAAGTGTTTGTGACAAGCGATCACTGAAGAAATACCAAAGAGGATATTTTAATTAGCCAGATACTTGACAGCCTTTGTCACTACTTTGTCACCACTGTCAGATCAGAACCATGTGTTGTATTTTGTTTATTGAAAACAGAATGTTGGATGGATACTGTGCAGACAATTAAACATTTATAACCTCAAAATAAACCTTCAAAGATGGTCTCCTATACATCTTGAGAATGTTCAGGGTTTACTGCAAGCGGATACCTTCAGATTCATAAGAAAATTATTAAGTACACTGAATTTGACAAATGAGGGAGAAATAGGCTATAAACAAGTGATACCGGATAATTATGATCTTAGGCCATACCACAAAACAATTTGAATGCCCATGTAGAGGCCATTAGTTGTAAATGTTGACATTTTTCATGTTTCTTTTTTCAGGATGGTTTGGATGAAAGCCTACATTAACAGTGGGTTAGTTGTTTGTTTTCCACATGAGACAGTACCAATTACATAATTTGTGCTTGTTAACAGCTATTCTTTATTTTCTTTATTATTTTTACTTCCTTTACTTTAAAAAATATATATGTTAATTATAATAATAATAATAATAATAATAATAATAATAATGATATATATATATATATATATATATATATATATATTAATAATTATATGTATGTATATATATATATATATCATTATTATTATTATTTAAAAATATTTCAATTTTTATAGCACTTTGTTTAATTGTACCAGAAAAGTGCTATACAAATAAAGTTGCTATTATTATTATTATTATTATTTAAAAATATTTCAATTTTTAAAGCACTTTGTTTAATTGTACCAGAAAAGTGCTATACAAATAAAGTTGCTATTATTATTATTGTTATTATTTTGTCAGGGGATGAAGTGAAAAAACTTAGTTTGCAGACAGTGTCGTCTCACTTTTGAGGGTACCATGTATATAGTGTTAAGTTGAACAAAAATAAACTTAGCAGGACATATCATTAGCTAGTTTAGTAGCTAGTCTTGCTTAGTACCTTGTTTTGTCAGTAAAATGTAAATAGCAACAGTTAATGTAACGAACTAGCTTGACAGCAATTCCCTAAATGTACTGTAATCAAAATGAATATGGTAGCATTTCCAAGTGGTGCTTTAGGATAATTATAGTTAGCTATGCTTTCTTGAAACAAAAATGGTTACAGTACAACTTCAATCGTAGCATTAGATTGCACATTAGTTAGCCTGGTATTTATGTCACGGTTAAAGAAATATTGTTGTCATCTTTTGATGGTGCAATAATTTGTGCAATTATGTATCCCTTCTACAGCACCAACTACACCTGGTTGTCCAGCTATGGCTATGAATTTGGTTTTGTTTCTTTGTAGTTGGCGAATTAGGAAACCAGATAATTCTTTGTCAGATGATACGGGGTCTGGAGGAGCATTTATTGTTTGATGTAATATTCTACTGACAGATGACTGAGATATAGGTAGTTCATTTGCGCTGCATAGCTGCATTTTCCCTGTGGCCAAGTAGCGTAGAGTTGTCACAACCTTGATCACCTGATTTTGTTTATACAAACCCGATTCCAAAAAAGTTGGGACACTGTACAAATTGTGAGTAAAAAAGGAATGGAATAATTTACAAATCTCATAAAGTTATATTTAATTCACAATAGAATATAGATAACATATCGAATGTTGAAAGTGAGACATTTTGTAATGTCATGCCAAATATTGGCTCATTCTGGATTTCATGAGAACTACACATTCCAAAAAAGTTGGGACAGGTAGCGGTAAGAGGCCGGAAAAGTTAAATGTACAGATAAGCTGGAGGACCAATTTGCAACTTATTATGTCAATTGGCAACATGATTGGGTATAAAAAGAACCTCTCAGATTGGCAGTGTCTCTCAGAAGTCAAGATGGGCAGAGGATCATCAATTCCCCCAATGCTGAGGCAAAAAATTGTGGAGCAATATCAGAAAGGAGTTTCTCTTAGAATTTTTTTTTACTGACAAGAGTTTGAAGTTATCATCATCTACAGTGCATAATATCATCCAAAGATTCAGAGAATCTGAAACAATCTCTGTGCGTAAGGGTCAAGGCCGGAAAACCATACTGGATGCCCGTGACTGCATCACATACAGGAATGATACTGTAATGGAAATCACAACATGGGCTCAGGAATACTTCCAGAAAACATTGTCGGTGAACATAATCCACAGTGCCATTCGCCGTTGCCGGCTAAAACTCTATAGGTCCCAAAAGAAGCCATATAAACAGGATCCAGAAGCGCAGACGTTTTCTCTGGGCCAAGGATCATTTAAAATGGACTGTGGCAAAGTGGAAAAGTATTCTGTGGTCAGGCAAATCAAAATTTTAAGTTCATTTTGGAAAACTGGGATGCCATGTCATCCGGGCTAAAGAGGACAAGGACAACCCAAGTTGTTATCAGCGCTCAGTTCAGAAGTCTGCATCTCTTATGGTATGGGGTTGCATGAGTGCGTGTGGCATGGGCAGCCTACACATCTGGAAAGGCACCATCAATGCTGACAGTTATATCCAAGTTCTAGAACAACATATGCTCCCATCCAGACGTCGTCTCTTTCAGCGAAGACCTTGCATTTTCCAACATGACAATGCCAGACCACATACTTCATCAATTACAATGTCATGGCTGCATAGAAGAAGGATCCGGTTACTGAAATGGCCAGCCTGCAGTCCAGATCTTCCACCCATAGAAAACATTTGGTGCATCAAAAAGAGGAAGGTGCGACAAAGAAGACCTAAGACAGTTGAGCAACTAGAAGCCTGTATTAGACAAGAATGGGCCAACATTCCTATTTATAAACTTGAGCAACTTGTCTCCTCAGTCCCCCCAAAAAACATATTTTTCCCATAAAGTGATACATTTTCTCAGTTTGAACATTTGATATGTCCTTTATTTTGTATTCTGAATAAAATATTGAAATTTGAAACTTCCACATCATTGCATTCTGTTTTTATTCACAATTGTACAGTGTCCCAACTTTTTTGGAATCGGGTTTGTACTACATTTACAATGGTAGCTGTGTTTTTATTTTTAAACGATATAGACCTGTAGCCTTCTCCAGGATATCAGAAATGTAATCTGCTGTTCTTGATAATCATACCTTTTGTCAAGGACAGATTTTGTCAAGGACAAAGAAAGATGGTAATACTAAAACCGTCAACCTTACAAACAATGTATGAATGAAACAGTATAATAACATAAAACAAAGTGGAATTCCTAAGTTACCTGCAGCTAAATCTCAGAGTTTCTAAATCAAATATTTATGTTAAATTATTTACATTTATTGAGGAGGGATACATGAATAATACCCTGCTGTTTGGAAGAATATCATTATCTGTTGTTGCAAATAAGGTACAGTTACAGCATACCTTTTGTGTTTTCTGTTTAAAAAGATAACACTGTACAGACCAGCCAACTTTAGCTTTGTCTGCTACTGATGGCTTCAAGACTGTTTGAGAGCTCACAGTATGTTCAGAATTCCAAGCCAGGAAATTGAGCTACAGTAGATTAATTCACTTAATTCACCTCCTTTTCCAGGCTGTAAAAAAGTTTAATGCATATCCGCTTGGACGTTACAAGATACAGTCAAATCACCCTGCAGATTGTCCATCACCTGTCATCATCACCACCCTGTGATGTAAAACAAATGAACTTTCTGTGGTCAATTAAGCAGAACATGTCATTCAATTACAGTATGAATATTTTGGTTTGGAAAATACAGAATATTTTGATTATATGGTAAACCTGATTATCTAAAGGGTTTGAAATAAGTTGCTTTGGATCTGATTCACCAAATTCACATTTTAAAATTGTACAATCAAGACAAAGAAAATGATTACAACAAATACCAAGCATTCTTTACTACTATTATTCCAAATCCATATGCCCTGCCCTACAGTGCTGCAGCACTCTCAAAATCCCATCTCCATTCTCAGCAGCATTATGATTCCACTCACATACACAGCTATAGTATCTATTAACAGTTAAGGCAGGATATATATCAGAAGGGAATATGTCACCTCAAATTACCACTGGCCATTAGGCCCTCAGTTTATCAGTGAAGGGGATTGGGGCCTGAGGGCTGTCCAAACACACTGTGCTAATATGCTGAGGTTAAGCTGTTGAAGGGCCACTACCAGACATTCTAACCACCAGGGAACTGGAACCTTTTCTGGTAAAAAAAATAAAAAGATTCCAAATGTGTCCACTACAGTTGGAAAGCAATTATAAAAAAAAAAACAGAATGCATTCCACATTGCATAGAATAACTAATTGTAAGTTGCTTAAGAATCCCAGTCATATTTTCAGTTACGTTTACTCCATCTCCAAAACCATCACATTTGGACATAAGACTATATTCACATTAAGCACATTAAAAACCAAACCAAAAACCACTTACTTGTTATAAAAGTAGTCTACACTATGTAAAATGCTTACATTTTAGGCCCTGCAAATTAACTGTGCAACTATGAACCAAACACATGTTATTGTGTGTAGAAAGAGAACTCTGACAATGATTTCTTGTTTAGTTACCATGCTATTTTTTATCTCTAAACCTCGTGACCTTACAAAACAAACAATTGATGATGTATCACAGCACATCAGGCACAACTCACCCATCACAGTGGTGTTGATGTAATTGTTAATGCAGCACTGTAAACACAGTGTACATACATAATATCCACACACCACCACACCAAGATTGCAAGCATGAAATGTAGTGTCAAAGTCCCGCAGGTGGTATGGGCATGAACGTGTATGAGGAGGTTAAGGTGGGGACCAGTGTGGTTATGGCTGAGCAGTGTTTCCCTCTCGTTGTAATATCTGCGGCGGCCACCACAAAATAATTTGTTTATGAAATACAATATTTTTTTCAAAGCCGACTGTGGTTTACCATTGTACGCAGTTTACTATTGCACAAGCATCGGACCAGAGCAACAATGTCCTGCACATGATGTTCAGAGTATCATGCCTTGGAGTGAGGTCAAAGAAACGTTCTATGTCTGTGTCTGTGCACATGCACATTTGTGTTGAATTGTCGGTAAGTGGCTGTGATATTGTGACAAACAAATTTGAAATCTAACCGTCTCAACTCAACAGCTGCAATCGGCTACAATTGATTAGCGTCATGCTGAAAGCATAAGAGATTCAGCAGCAACAATAAGACCTCCGGTTTTCGTATTTTGCCTTCAAAATGTATGTCTGCGGTGAAACGTTATATACTTTTGGCAGCAATAATAAGACTTAAGATGTTTGTATGTTGGCTTAAAAATAAAAGTCTGCGGTGTGTCTATATACAGTTCCTGAAAAGATGAAGAGACCATTGCACATTTTTCTTTCCTTTCCAAAAAGTCGAAAAGGAAGGATTTGAGTGAGGAACAAAAGGGTTCAAATTAAGGGACCACTGCAAATTTTAAAAATCTGTTCCTCACTCAAAACTTTCCTTTTCAACATTTTTGGAAAGGAAAGAAAAATGTGCAATGGTCTCTTAATTTTTTCCGGAGTTGTAGTGTGTACATTTTCAAAGGAAAAACATAAACAAAAAATATAAACAAAACAAATGTACTATTTACCTAATACTTTACATAAGTTAAAGAATATTATAATGTGGAGTATAATATAATGTGAAATCATTGGGCACTGTGTGCTATATCCAGCCAAACTATATTTTCTACCCCCTCTTTAACCCCCAATGCAACACACTATACTGTACATGGAATTCATATTGCCTCATTAGTTAGTGGCTTTTATTAGGAGTCTGGGAGGCGATTCATGAACAGTTTTACAGAATGGATAATTAAGAGTGATTACATAGGTTATTATTAGGAAATGATGTTAACACAGTATTGTCAAATAATGTTAAGAAAATAAAGTTGACAAGCAAGAGAGACTAGTGTATGGGGAGGATGTTTAGCATTTCACGCATTAAGCTTTTTGTGTTGTTGATGCCGGCATGTTGGCCTGCAACCTCCTTTCCACTGCTGGGAAAAAAGTAGGGGAAACACTGGACTGAGGCACCATTCCTTGATCATGCTGTTGGAACATTGAATACAAAGTTTTTCGCTCTGACAGCATATACTGTCTGTGGTCTTGAAACAATGTGTGGTGGAATTTATTCTGCCACTATTTGAGTGCATCATCAGCTGCCATCTACCCTCCGTGCCAGGCATCTACCATACACGATGCCTGAGGAAAGCACCGAACATCATCAAAGATCACAGCCACCCAGTCAATTGTCTGTTTACACTGCTGCCATCTGGTAGACTCGGAGCATGCACTTCCAGACTCAATTTTATTTTTTCCCTCAGGCCATAAGGCCCATCAACCAGCAACACTGATCCATGATCATACTGATCACACATGAATATTCCAGATGCTCTGATGTCCTTTCAGGTACTTTTAATGGGCATTAGAATATTCCTTTGCATGGACCATTCATAAGCATATTACACCCATATATATATCTATAATACTCAATACTTCTACCATACTGTTCATACTCCCCCATCCTACAAAATTGATGCTAGTTTACATTTCTTACGTATATCACTGCTATACTTACCATATCAACAATATTCAATACTACTACCATTATAGCTTCTAGTTTATAGTACTTTTTCTAAACTGCTGCCATGTGCAGTTTTATGTATATTATTGCTTTATCCTCTTGCTATATTTTTGTTGTGTGCAAACATTGCTTCTTAATTCTCAATACATAAGTGTAGTCTGCTATGCCACCATTCATCAGCTAATTGCACTCATATGTATCTATAATATTCAATAACTCTACCAATTGCTGCTAGTTCACACTGTTATGTATATCACTGCCATACTTGCCATATCTAAATGTTCAATAATACTACCCAGATTGCTGCTATATCAATAATACTACTCAGATTGCTGCTAGTTTACCGTACTCTTTAGTATACTGCTGCTATGTACAGTGTTGTATTGTTGCTTTATTTCATTATTATTTTATGTCTAGCTATTTTTTTGCGTATACTATGTACTCTACTACTTAACTCTCATTACGTAGTTGTTGGGTGCCATGTCACAAGAATTTCATTGTGCAGGATGACACTGTGTTGTTTGGTGCATTTGACAAATGAACCTTGAAACTTGAAACAACACAACCGTGTTTTCCTCTAACATGGTTACTGCTATCGATATTTGCAACCATTGTGTACGTGTGCTGCTTTTGTGAGCCACAACAGAGGTGTGGCTCAGGACCATTTGACTCTGTCATCAAAGAATTGCTTCTACATAGGTTTGCAAAAGAAAGCTCTCAAGTCATGCTCTGTATACACAACACAGGCGTCAGAGTACTCTACCTAAATGTATGACATCAGATATTTTTGAGTGCCTATCTCCAATAGTCACGGTTCGCCACTGGGAGTAACCCATTAGGTAGGAATTATAACACGGCTACTATTGCAAGGATCTTAATAGTATAAAGATTTTGGCATGACACCCACATAGCCCATGGTTTGAGTCCAAGTGAGTGTTCCTCCTAATCTACTATAGCAATGTTCGTTTTTGGACAGAACCACTTAAAACACGTCCCAAAACATGTTTCAAAAGCATTGATCTAAACTCCTAATTGATGTGCTAAACTAGATACCACTCTTATTATGTATTCAAACCCATTCATATTATACAGAACTGCTTCAGCTTCTATTCAGCATAAATTAAATATTATATTTTTTCAATGCTTTGTGTTTTTAATAGTTTTTTGCTTTAATTGCCATGATTCTGATCTCTAACTCCAAAAAAAGTATTGTGCAAAGGGGAAACAAAATATAATTAAATATATATTTGATTATATATAACTAAAAAAATTCTAATTTCATGAATTGTTTGTTGTGTTACTATTTTGGAAAATACTATTACAAGAGGCATCATTGTAAAGTAAATACAATCTATATGGCTTAGTTTTTAAAAAGCATTCAACTAGCCCATGCTATCAAACAATATTTAATAAATTAGTCTAGCTTTAGCTTTCAGCTCTCTACATTTTATACTACAGACACTTATCCAAAGTGAGTTAGCACATACTTCTTAAAATAGCTAAGAGGGACAACTTAACAACCCAGTGACTATATTCAATAAAGTAGCTATTAGCAAATTCATTGCTAGAAAAACAGAATAGAAACTTCTAATAACCACGGTCCAATCATTGTTTTTGTGAGTAATTTTCATTCAGAAATCATATTAAAAACTGCATTTCTTTCTTCCCTATTGCTTTTTGTTGATGTGGGTATGAAGACCCTGAAAGCCACCTCTGTGTTGTCTCTTCCTGCCTAAGTTTTACTTTAGGACTGCAAACAAACCAACCAGAATCAGTACGTTTCTGTGTAAGTGTGTTGGTGTGACTCGTTGAAATTGGTTCAAATAATACAGATGCCAAGCAGAAATGGTTTAATTACAATTGCTCATCATACAGGGTACAGAATTCAATTGAATTTTTAAAAGTATCCTTTTGATGTCAGGATTGTGTTAGAGCAGTACACTGGTGTTTGGTGTTTTGTTTACTTTTGTTCTATCTAGTAAAAGTCAGCATTCCCATATATCCTTGCTTATGTGTGTGTGTGTGTGTTGGTGCAAGAACACTGTTAAGCAACATGAGCACAAAGAAATGGCATCCTCCTGGGTGGTGGAGGCCATCATACCACAAACATATCAGGATAATATTAGGATCCAAAGCTTATGGACTAGTTTCAGTGAAAGGTCCCTTTGTACTGTGTATTTCACCAGGCAAGTACTTATACATAATGACATAACAAAATGAGGTTAGTTGGCAGTAGACAGCTATGTTACATGGCCAGGGTCTAGCAGGGCTTCATGGGCCATGGGTCACTGGTAGTATTACTGCAGGGCACCCCATTATCACCATAATTGGGAAACAGATATGTTTGATTAACAGCTATTTTTAAATCAGATAGAGTTGAGTCACACTGTAGTTAAAACACAAAAAGAAAAATATTTCCATCTGCTGGCTTGGTGTTTCATTTTTGTGTAAGCTGTGGATATGGTTAGCACAGATTCCACCTATTTCAAAGAGACGTTTTAGCATGCTAGTCAACTGTTGAACGCATAACTACACCCTGGTCAATGGACTGAAGTCTTTGGTGCTGTTAGGAGGTCTAAAGGACACCTATCAATTATGGACGAGCAAACATGGAAGTCCTAGACGCCAAGGGCATTTCTTGCTATAAACCAATACATTAACTATAAGAATGCAGATGGATAATTCTCCATTACACACCTATTTTCTTCAACCAATGAATGCCCCTAAAAGTGGAGAAAGCGCACACGGTTGTTCACTGTTATGGTCCATTTAGGTAGTTTATCAATACATTTCTACTTTGACAAATTTCACATTTCACAGCCACAAAGTAGTTCTGCTGATTGCAATCTTTCAAATATCGCATTCAAATAATGGCTAAATATTTACTCCTCTTTGGTTTAGTTTTTTTGCTGTAGAGCAATTGCTCAAAAATGACATATACATAATCTTGGTCCAGAAACAAAGCAATTGAGGGAAATCCAAATTTGACTCTGGATCTACTTACACCTATCCACCTACAGTAGGACGACGCCTCATTGCTCTGGCCATTGCTCTGCAATACTCAACTCAAATTAAACTGACTATTCCAGGTGCCTCTTCTACATAATGTACTCTACAAATTTATGTATACTTTCAATGTTGCTCTTATCTTGCTATTGAGCCTCTCGCTCAAGCCATAAGCCATAAGATTTCACATAACAATACATGATTACAATAATAAAGGCAATCTAAATAAAAGGCCTCTGTACACAGTTCACTGTCCCCTCGGTGTAACTGAACCCACATCTAATGTTCCGGTTATGTTTGACTTTATTTACATTGGTACCTTTTTTGTTCATTTAGTTTAGCGCCTTTTCTTGATTTAGAATCAGTTGGAATAAGAGCAAGCTAGCAAGCAAGCAAAAATGTTCCACTGATTGGAAAACCCAAAACAAACAGAACATTTTGTTGAACCACTCAGTTGGAAAAGGTTAATTAAATTAAAATGGTTTTCCTCCCACACTTGCTTGACCTTTTTCATAATATCCGATTCAGGTCCTTTTATAACAATGTGGACTCAATTATCAACCCATCATCTGGGATTAGAAAAAAACGCAGGATATGTGGAACACCTCTGTAAGTACAAGATTTAGGGATGACTAACTCAGGTAAATGATATATCCGTACATGACCTCTATCTGAATAACAGTAATGGGATCTATATCTGACCTCTCTTTGATTAACAGTACCATGACACATACTATTCTTAAGCTACTGGAGCTAGAAAAAGGTCTATGTAACACAGCAATTGTCGTCCAGAATATGCCTTTCAGAACCCTTAAATATTTTCACGTTTTGTTATGCTACTGCCTTATTCTAAAATAAATTTGATTAACAAACTTAACACAATACCCCATAAAATATAGTCACTTTCTGATGAATCTCTACAAAGGCTTTATGCTTATTTCATGACCACAATAGACACATTCATTGTTTTTACTTGCCATTTAGCCAAATAGTAGTGACCAAACAGCAGTAAGGCATATTTCTGTATTAGTGATTTTGCTATTCAAAATTAAATAATCACTAATCATATATTTGTAAAGATCAGCAACAAAATCATTCAAATATTTGATAATGATGAAATACATTTTTGAGGTGCCTCTGGAAGTACACACTGTCAAAATGCTGCTGAGAGTCTACAAATGGTTTATTGAGCATGTTTAGATGGATTAATAACCAGAAGACTACCTCAATCATCATACCCCTGTCCTCAGTCACCAACCAGGTTGTGAAATGGAACATTGCTCCCTCCACTGATGTCTACATTAGTTACGTCTTCAAGATTACATTTTTCCACCTGAAGAACATTTCTTACTTAAGACCCTCTCTTACCGCTTCTCATGCAGAAAAGCTTTACCATGCATATGTTTTCTCAATAACTGATTGATTGTGGGAATTTAGTAGTTTGGGGCCTGCCTGTAAACTCAAATACTGTAAATTACAGTTCATTCAAAACAGCATCAAGAATCTTGACACAGAAAAATAAGTCTGCCCAAAAAATGTTTAACAAGAGAGTGTCTATACTCCCAAAAGTTTCAAAATATTATCCAACTGGGGAATCCATGTTGTGCTGCCAATCCATCAACCTATTGGTTACCATCCCAACCTACTTTACCACTAGGCTACCTGCCAGGTATATGATGCATTAACATGGTATTATTTAATTGCATATTTTCAGGTACAACACACAGGGAAATGGTAAAAATTGTGGGAATTTCATTGGTAGAACAAAACAATAATGAACGCTCCCTATTGTTTAAATCCATTGAGGAGCTTTAACTGTGCCATGGTATTAACATGGTCAGCTTTATAAGAAAAAAAAAATGAATATATGTATGTATATGTATATGTATATATTTTTTTAAGTAACATCGTACTTATGCAGTGAAGTAAATATGCAATTCTGGGGTTGCTGTACTTTTAGGTATAATAGCAGAACAATGGTAGTACTGTCATACCTTTAAGGCTAAAATCATGGTCCATCTCCATTATTCAGACTGTACAATGGTGTAAGTGGAAGGACCATAAAATAAAGTATATGTACTTGTTTTTACCAGTTAGGTATGACTGCAAACACGTTCTCATTTTCAGGACTAACCTGGAGGTAATTGATGTTAATTGCTTTGCTTAGGAGCAGAAGGGCAGATCTTTCACCTAGTTAGCTCAGGATTTGATCAAGCAACATTTTGGTTACTAGTCAGATTATCTAATCCCTAGGCTACCCTGCAGCCTGAATGAATAATGAATAGCTACTTGAATTCATAATAATTGTGGTCAACTGAGAAATGCCATAAATAAAAAAAATCTGTGTCATGAAACATTTTCCATTTTAGTCATTTAGAAGACGATCCTATCCAGAGCGTCTTACAGTGAGTGCACACAATTTAATAAAGCTAGGGAAAACAAACACAAATCTTATCAATGAATTAGTTATTGGCAAAAGGGCTGTAAAGAAAAACATACAAATAATAAACCTCATGAGCAACGTTTACAAAAGACAGCAGAGGTGATGTTAGTGGAACTATTTTAGACACTTTATGAAAAGGTAGGTTTTCAGATGTCTTCTAAAAAATCATCATCTTTGCTATCCTAGACCCCAGGGGAAGATGGTTTCACCACTGGGGGCTAGGACAGAGAAGAATTGTGGCGGTGTGGATCGGGAACTGCTACCGAAAAAGGACTAGATGACAAAGAGGAAAGAGGTGAAAAGACAATGATCCTGGGAAGGGATGCAGGGTTTGAGCATTGCCTTAAGTTAGTGAGGAGAATTTATTTTAAAAGAATTAAGACAAAAATAAATGACAAAGAAACAGAAAAAGCAGAATATCCTACTGGACTACAAAGATGTGCCATGAATAAACACAGCGTTTCCTACAAGATGATACACATAAAACAGACAGGAAAGTAGAAAGGATTGAACTTGATAGAGATCAACTATAAGTACAACATACATTTGTTTAAATATAGATGCACTGCATTACTATCTGTGCATCAGAGTTCATTTAGCAGCATTTCATTTGATCAAAGAGCATCATAAAATTCTAACGGTCTTTGTGGACTGTTTTCTTATAATGATTTTAGGTCAAGTAATCTGTAGAAAATGTCTGGCTCTACTGTAGATAACCTATTTTATATTTGGCTCCCATAGGAATGCAGTTGAAAAATATGTAACATTTCATGTAATATGTATTATTAAACCTATTGTGTTCATTTCATGTTAATTAATTCTGTGTTCCCATTCCAAAATGACCGCCCGATTATAGTTGATTATACATCAATAATATAACATATATTATCAAGTAATGTTGAGTTAGATCTTTTAATCAGCTTAAATTATTGTGAACATTGCAAGTTTTGAACTTCTGTTTGCTATTTATGGCCTGTACGACTGACCTGAGCTCTTGCAACTCGCTTTTGAGTAAAAAAAGCTAAATGTGTGGATTATTTTCTGCAATTTAGTCCTGGGTTTCAAAGGTTTCTGTGTAGCCCCAGGACCACATGCCATTTTATTGTGTCGAATGACGTACACCTTATGGGCGCTTATGATAACTGATATAAGCACACACACATATGTAAGTCGAAGTGACCAGACTTGTCACCCATGAGTTTTGGGTCTGGGTGGTCTTAGGGACACATGCCATTGTGAGCATCCCTGAGTTCTGCATCTAGGTGGACCTGGGAACAAATGCCATTTTGGGCATGCCTGAGTTCTGGATCTCTGACCAGTCTGGGTGGACCCAGGAACACATGTAATTTTACTTTTAGGCTTGTGATGAAAGGAGTAGCTAACCTTTACTAAGGACTTCCTACAACATTTATTTACAAAGAATATGGAGTCAGATTATATATTTATTTATTACTAAGGTTATGTTCCCTTGCATTCTTTTCCCTATCTGTCCCCCGTAACCTTCTAAGTGTTAAACCTTTCGAACCACTCTCTCACCTCTCACTACACTTAAATTTTGTCTGTTCTCATGCACTTGTTGGACAATACGTGATGGTTATTGCATGTGCCGGCAAATATATGGACTGTACTCATTTTTACATATCTTGGTGCAAACAGATTGCTCTTCCTGAAGAATTTCTCATGCTTCCAGCCTGGATTTACCTCCATCCACACCACAAACCCATTGTAGACAGACACATCTAGAATGTTATAGAACACCACCATGGGCCAACGTGCCATTATCGACTTATAAGAGTATGTGCCGGTAACCTGCAAAAGTGCAACAATCAGTAAATAAAAGAATGAGTACATACAAGTGATGCTTCATGTCATGCGTAGTAACGTGAAAAATTGCATCAAAGCATTGTTTTATTTAATCACTTAAAACATATTAACATATTCAAAAGAATAGAACTGACTCCATACTTTTCACAAATTCAATGGGCATTTCACCAAACAACATGTCTTATCTTTATTGTGCAGCTCTGGTAATATTAAAAAAGTACATGAGACTTGAGATTAAAAGTAACAAACTTTATCAAGTTTGTTAACTCATTTGTTCCTGTTGTAATCCAGGACTGCGTTGGGCTTCTTGTCTTCCCTGGTACTCACAGCAGCATCCCTGTGCAGAGTTGTCTTCAGGGGCACATTCTTCATTTTCTTCAGGCAGTAGTACATAGGAGTGTGTATCAGTGAAGGCAGGTGTGGTTCCTGTTGGGAAAAGATTCTATTGGACATAGGTTTCCGTGGGAGATGCCATGGAAGCCAAGAATGGGAGTGAGGTGTGTGTGATCAAACTCAGAGATAGGAAGTGTGTCCATATGATGAATGGGCATGGGCCTGAACAAAATTGTATAATCTAATTCTAGTCTCACCCATAGATTTCTAATGACTGGTCATTTTTGACCAGGAAAACCACAGATATAAAACACCAGATATTTTATAAAAATCATCAAAATGTATTTTGTGTGTTCAGATGCTCTATATAGAATCTTATGACAATCGGATTAAATTAACTAGATCTTTCATAGGGAAAACTTGTAAATTGGTCTTTTTCCTAAATGTCAGTACTATTGTTCTTAAAATACGCTATATAAAAATGGTGTGTATTAGTTTTACACATCCCTTTGATACGTAACTACATTGTATTTCCACTTTCATCCCACCATAGAGTGCATCATACAACCATGTAGAGCAATCATCTAACCGAATGACCCCCATGAGATGGCTGCCCATAAAGTTATAGATCCCACACCAGGTTTAACAATTGGCAGCAGATATTGTGGGCTGAAGTCATCCTATGGCTTTTTCTGAAAGTAAACCCGTCCGAATGTAGGAAATAGGGTGAAAAATCACTCATCAGGCAATTTTTAAAAAAAAATTATTTGCTCAGGGGTCCTGGTTTTGTACTCCCAAGATATGCATCTTTGTGTGTTGGCCAAGGATACATGCAATTTCTAAATGGCAACCCTGAAATAAAATCCAGCTTTGTGAATCTCACTGTTACTGTTAAGACTCGGTCACAAAGGTGCTGATTCAATTGCATAGAAATGTTCATGGCTGTGCTCTTGGAGCATTGAGCAACTGTCCTGTTAAGTTTCCGTCCATCCCTGTCGGTCAGCTTCAACTTGCGACCACTGTTTCTCTTTGCTGATGTAATTTATTGAGCTTTGGCCTATGTTGTCATGATTTTTGAGACTGTTCCTATTCACTCATTCAATAATTTTGTCGTTTGTGTGACCGATGCACCAGCAATTTGGTCCTTTTTGGAACTGTGTTGCTCATATTGCCTCATGTTGCTTTGAAAATTCACATATCAACGTGTTAACTGTCAGACATATTTTACATCTGACACAAATTTACTTACAATTGTCAATCAATGTGACCTGTGAACTCTTCAGTTGTGTTTGTAATTTTGATTATTGTAATTGTGAGTCCTTTTCCATGTGGTGTTTCCATTATTTTCTTTACATTGTTTGTACATGTGAAATTGAATTATGTTATATATACAGCATATATACTGTATACATCTTCTATCTTGATACTGAGGGGCAAGAGGCCATCTGTGTTTATAACCTCACTCAGGGAGTCACACTCTGCCTCAATAATGTGGGATGTTCACACTGACCGTATGGCTTGGGGGTGAGACGTTGGTAGAGTGGCCTCTGGGCAAGAGAATTTGAAGCATTGTTCTAGGTTTACACGCCTTGTAAATGTCTGAGAGAAAAAAGCATCCTATAATGAGATGATGCATGGAATAATAATAATAATAACAATAAATAACTGAATGTATCTCTCCCTTGATTATTTTTCCACTGTGCAGTACGTAACTGATAAAATCTAACAGTGGACTACACTAACCTGTTGCCCATCTGTAAAAATGAATCAGTATCTGATGCTCAAAATAGGGTGGAACTTATCTGATGCTCCTTATAGAGTAGAATATACCAGCAACATGATGGTTAAACAATAAACAGACTGCACAGGATTTTAAAGCACTCTGTTTGACCAATGGCATGTCCGTATTTTTGCAAAAGATTACACTTGTCAAGCAAAATCTATAAAGTTAGACTTATTAAGTAAGTCTGGTTATTACAATTAACATGGTTTGAATGACTAATAAAAGATTAATAAACAATTTACCAATGCTTTACAAGTGTTTTATTGCATGCAGGTTTATACATTTCTGCCTAACCTTTATTAGGACATCAGATCTATTTTTTATGAAACCCCCTAATACATTAATGTCTAAGACACACCCCGAGATACAAATTAAGTATGTGTTGGCCACTTTGGTAAAACTAGGATGACATTGCTTTGGCATCATGTTGGATTTTTATTCCTGGCCTGTTTCAGGAAGGGTATTAGGAATTCAGCTCCTATCTCTCATACAGCAATTCAGTCTCCCGTGGCAAAAAAGTCTTATAAGACACAGTCCATTCACTGAAGGATTGTTCAATGAATGAACAAAACCCTACTGCAGAAGTGTCAGGTAATGATTTCCCTAATTATACTTTAATTCAATTTTATAATATATTGACACCCTTCACTGCTTCTCTCTCTCTCTCTCTGGCGCTCACTCATCAATCTCTCTCTCTCTCTCTCTTTCTCTCTCTCTCCATGCTTCTCTCTATTTTCACTCCCTGAGAGGCGTTGAGTGCTGATATCTTTCCTTCATGCTCCGCTAGTGTCTGCTCCAGTATAAGGCCCTCTCTGTTTCCGTTCTGGTTCAGGACTTTCAAGCCTTACCGTCTGCCTGCCGCAGTGCAACGATATCTTCATTTTAACAAATCTCAGCAAATGTGTGAAGAATGAGCAAACCATCTGGGAGTGTGATCCTTGGAGCTACTATACTTCCTCCCTAATATAACATCATAGAAAATATAATAAACACTAACTCAGCTGAATGTATGGAGGCATTACATTAAATTAAAAAGCGAAAGAGGAAGGAGAGGGAGAAAGGGTGTAAGAGAGAGGGCAAGGGAAAGAAAGAAGTAAAGACATAGGGAAAAATGTAATGGAACATTCATCCTTGCTTTAACAAGCAGTATGTTTTTCTCACCCAAAGCATTGTTGTGGGAATTTGCATAGTGCCTGCTGCCAGTGGATTTTCTAAAAGGTACCTTGGCACAGTGAGAAGAAACGAAACGTGGAGAACGAACTAAACAGCCCTGCTAAAAAAGAAAGAGAGAGAGAGAGAGAGAAAAAGAACTGGAACAGGTGCAAATTTATTGGTCAAAGAGGCCAAACAGAGCCGCCAGTGTGAAGTTGGAGGAGACGGTGGTGTTAAGGGAGAAATATTTAGGAGGCTGGAAACAGTGTAGCCTACTTACCCTCCACTGCCATCAGTGAGGAGACTGCTGTGTTTGTCCAAGGCAGAGCCATGAGCCTGTGTGTACTGACTGCAAAGTCAGAGACATATTCTAGCCTCTTTGACAGTTAAATCAACCCTAGAGTGGAATAAGTTCAACCAAATGGTTGGTTGAGCCACCCCTTGAAACTATTCATGCAATTCATTCTGTAAATATTCTAGAAAAGATAATAATTTCATGGAATCAGTGAAGGTTATATATTTCCCCCCCCCCCCAAAAAAATATATAGTTTCAACATTGTTTTATACATACATTAGGGTCCCTGTAAGCTACAATATGAGGTAAAAACCTAGCATGAATTTGCTTTGTTGAGGGCAACACCAAGCCCAAAAAATTGGAGAGGGACATGTGGTTGCAACAAGTATTGGTTCTAAAAACCTTTCAAGTACAGGTCAGAAGCCACCCTGTTAAGCAACTCTTGCCGTTTGCTGTCATGTATCAAAGAGCAAACTAGCTTGTTTAAATAACTTTGTATTTTGAGTTGTGTTATGAATTGGTTGGCTCAGGTTAGACTGGCTTTTACTCACTGTTAGGACTGCCATCAGTGATGATGCCTGGCCGGAATACACCTAAAATGGAAATTTAAGCTGACACTAATAAACAGGTGGTGGTGAGAAAGTTTTCCCAGGTACAGAACCTAGTGGTCAAGACCGCAAACAAATGGTCGCAGGTTCTAATCCCGGAGCTAACAATGTGAAAAAAGCCTGGTGTTCTGTCCCTGAGCAAGACATTTAACCTAAGTAGCCCCCAGATTGTTGATGTGAATAATAATGTGTTCTTAGTATACTATATTCTTTAACCTTTATTTATACAGGGGTATCACACTGAGACCAAGGTCTTGCTTACAGTTGAATCCTGTATTGCAGGATTATGTTTACTCTGTAAGGTATTCCATGAGTGTGGAGCATGGTAGTCAAAAGCAGTTTTAACTTACTTTGACTAAGCCTGTGGTGTCTCTAGTACTAGCATGTATTTTAAAATATGACAATGGCTGTTTTCATTGTTTTGTAGATGAACATGAGGTGCATTGAGATGGTGCATTATCTTTGCATTGTTAATTTAATACCCTATTTAGAATTATTGTTGTAAATTAAGTCTACAACTAGTATATTCCAAGTTTCCCTGTCTTTTGTTCTGTCTAAGAACTATGCCGACATTTGAGCCGACAAACCAAGTGTAGACACCTAATGTAGGATCTGGTTAAATCTGAAGGTTAATTGTGTCTCAAAGGTCCCTTACATGTCATATTGTTCCACACAGAATACCATAAATGTCAAGCCTCAACCATAGTAAAATATTACTTTAGCCCTCTCGTTACTTGTAAAAGTTACTATTTTTGTTGCATTTGCTCAATTCAGAGTAAGTGTCAACCCATTTTAAGTAATTACGGTCACATTTGTGTTCCGAAACCTAAAACGTATTCAGGCTGCTAATACATATTCATCAATTAGGGGATGACTTCCGCATGGATTATAGAGAAACACCATGAAAAAGGTCACTGCCAGCAGTCAATGTAACTACAGTATATTCAGAGTTATAATTTCTGAGGCTGTACGCGGTGTAAAAGGTTTGAGAACCACTGTTCTGCATGGATTGGTCAGAATGATTTGCCGGATGATACAGGGTTTGGAGAGGGCATTTCATGTTTGATTTAATACTGTACTGACAGATGACTGGGATTTACGTAGTTCGTCTGCGCTGCATAGCGGCATTTTCCCATTGGCCAAGTAGCGTAGAGTTGTCACAACCTTGATGTCCGATGTTATTGGGTTGTCTCTGTTTGTTGGTGAAGTGACAACACCCATGACTAGCTCTGCTATAAATCATAATACCCTAGTGATTAAGGACGATACCTTGTAAGGTTTTTATTTTTATATCACATTGAAAGTGGAAAAAGTTCTGACTTGCTCAATCAATGCCTGCAAGATCGCTTAATGATCCCCATATCCTACATAGCCCCTAACATAATTGAAAAGACAAAAACATGGACACATTTAATCACATTTATTATAATTTACAGTTGAAACCTGCAGCATCAATCTCTATAGGAACCGTTTGATCTCAATCAGTCATATGCATTTCGATCTTCTTGTGTTAGGGGTTTGCGACTCATGAAAAGGAATTACTTTGCAGGTGTTTCTAATTGATAAACAGTGCTATGCTGACGGGTGGTACCTTAAAAAACCCAGCACTGGAACAAAACGTAGGCTGAAAATAATTTGCATGTCATCTCACACGAACAGACACATAACTTTTATAGACTTTGAAGTAGGATATTTGGATTTCATACTTCTATACCAAATATATAAAACTTTTTATATAAATCATTGTATCACATCATGGGATAACTCTGGCCATCACCTTTCAGCTCATAAATGTGTTTTTTGCTGGAATGGGCATTTAACAGTTATGAAAATACTGATTGCTGATTGATGTGTTGTGTAGTTTTCACTGCAAAACTGCATCAGTGATAAGAACGCTTGCAGCAGATGTTATGGAGATGGAAGAGAGATGCTCACTGAGTTCCTTTAGATTATTCTCTTTCTCTGATGTGTAGTGTTAAAACAAAAGGGACAGGCACTTTAATACAATGTGCACCAAGGTGACAGAAATCTATTTATTTACTGTCACCAGACAACTCTGTTTTCTTTGATGGTTCACTTTATAATTGTAACCAACATCTTGAGCAGGTAAGCCTCGGGCAGCATATCTTACAGTTGATATAAATTTGAGAGGAAGATAGAATGTTAACATTCATTAGTTTTCCCCCACGCTACACTAGCTTTACACTCTGTTAAGGCATATGTTCTTCATTAACTAAGGTACCAGTGTACTGTAGTGGACATCTGTTTGTAACTGTTAAATAATTAATAATAATAGGCAATATATTTTAGTGAAGAATGGGTAGATAGTTGAGGCGTGCCGAGTACTCAGACAAAATGAGATTGTTGCGGAAATTAAGAATTTCCGGATAAGGATATGATTCGATTGTTTAATGTTTTTTTTTCCCAAGATTGGCCACAGTTACTGAAAACTATACATTAATTCTCGTTGAGCCTGCTGCTATGATTGGATTTTCAAGAGAAGCTGTCCCACACATTTCACACATACATACGTAACAGTACCTGCATTCACCCTCACCCATTAATCTGTGCTAAATATTTCTCAAAATATATTTTTTGTTAATTAAATTTATTTGATAGCTAGCCATCAAGCTGTGTAATGTTGTAGGTAGGAGGCAAGACAGAGGACCTCTAATAAATAAAAAATAAAACATGAAAACACAAACATGGTTACAGTTGTGCTAAAAGGTTTGCATACCCTTGGAGAATTGGTAATATATGTACCATTTGTAAAGAAAACATGAGTGAGCAGGCAAAACACGTCTTTCATTTCTTATGGAATTCACATTCACCTGTTGGTCATAACAGATTGTCACAATCATAAAAACAAAACATGGCAACAAAGAAAAAAATTAACTGACCCCTGTTCAAAAGTCTGCATACCCTTAGTTCTTAATACTGTGTATTGCCCTCTTTTGCATCAATGACCGTGTGCAGTCTTTTGTAATAGTTGTCTATGAGACCCAAAATTCTTGCAGGCGGTATAGCTGCCCATTGGTCTTGGCAAAATGCCCCCAGGTCATGCAAAGTCTTTGGTCGTCTTGCATGAACCGCACGTTTGAGATCTCCCCAGAGTGGCTCAATGATGTTAAGGTCAGGAAACTGTGATGGCCACTCCAGAACCTTCACCTATTTCTGCTGTAACCACTGGAGGGTCAACTTGGCCTTGCGCTTAGTGGCATTGTCGTGCTGGAAAGTCTAAGAGTGTCCAATGCGTAGCTTCATGCAGAATAATGCAAATTGTAGGATGCAAGTATTTTCGGATTACATGCTGCATTCATCTTGCTATACATTTTCAAAAGATTCCCAGTGTCTTTAGAGCTCACACACCCTCAAAAAAACAGTGAGCAACCATGATTCAGAGTGGGGATGGAATTCTGTTCAATTATAGGCCTTGTTGACCCCTCTTCAAACAGCGCTTATGGTTATGAGCATAAAGCTCTATTTTAGTCTTGTCACTCCAAATTACAATGTGCCAGAAGCTGTGAGGCATGTCAAGGTGTTTTATGGAATATTGCTACCAGGCTTTTTTGTGGCATTGGTGCAGTAAAGGGTTTTTTCTGGCAACTCGACCATGCAGCTCATTTTTGTATCTTCTGGCAACTCGTCTTTTTTTCTTTTTATCCCGAACAATTCTTCTGGCAGTTTTGTCTGAACTCTTTCTTGGTTTACCTGACCTTGGCTTGGTATCAAGAGATCCACAAAAGTGATTGAACAGTGCTGACAATCTTTATAAAGATCCATTACTGTGATGGTGAGGTGACGGACAGCACCGTCATCTCCCGCTTTTCCCGGTTTCCCATTGTTCACTCACCCCGGACTCCTTCATTGTCTTGTCTCCAATTGTCACTCACACCAGGTCCCAATTAAGTCATCAGTATATGTTTAAATCTTTCTCTTCTGCTCCCCTCCTTGTCGGTTTTTGTTGCTTGTCCCTGTATGTTGCACGTCACTGGTGAGTGTCGTTTTGTTTAAGCCTTTGTTTTCTTTCAGTTAGGTTTAAAGTACTCTGTTTATTTTTATTAAATATTACATTGAATGCCGCTCTGCCGGCGCCTGGTTCCTCCTCTCCCCCACCGCACTACCGTGACAATTACCTTGTTACACAGGTCTTTTGACAGTTCTTTTCTGCTCCCCATGGCTCAGTATCCTTCCTGCTAAGTGCATCCACGTGAGCGGTAACAAACCCATTGGCTATTTATACACAGACACTAATTGCAATTTAAAAAGCCACAGGTGTGGGAAATTCACCTTTAATTGCCATTTTCACCTGTGTGTGTCACCTTGTGTGTGTGTAACAAGGCCAAACATTCAAGGGTATGTCTACTATTGATCAGGGTCATTTGGGTGATTTCTGTTATCATTAAGATTTAAAAAGGAGCCAAACAACTATGTGATAATAAATGGCTTCATGTGATCACTATCCTTAAATAAAGCAATCATATTTTCAAAATCAATGCAAACATTTCACAATTTTTGCCAGGGTATGTAAACTTATGAGCACAACCGTACATAGGTACAAAAATCAAACAATGACCGACAAGATACAAGAAGAAGGAAGTAGCTTAATTAAGGATCATGATCAGGAACATTGATGAAGGCAATAATAACAAAAACATTTCCATGCTCCAAATGAGGGAGAGGGTGTTACCAAATGCATACATTTTTTTTGGGAGATGCATTTGAAAATGTATTGGGTAATACATTTTGCAAAACATTTGGGAAATGCATTTAAAAAATGTAACATTTGGCAGGCCATGTCTCAAACCCATGATGTTGGGCTACCAAGTCATGTGTGCTACCCACTATTCTAAACAGGGATATCTGTTTCAGAGGGGCAAGTTGTAGTCTTACCAAGGTTGCTACAGCACATTGGTGACTCCAAAATAAAATGCATTTTGTAAATGTATATCTATAAATATATATGTATTTCAACACCTACCCCAAATTCCTAGGGAATAACAGCTGTAAAAGAGATCTTTGTGAGAGTTTGTGTACCTTGTTGAAATAACTGTAAAATCATTGTCAGGGCTGCTGTGAAGTGAACAAATACAGCTCCAGAAAAAATTAAGAGACCACTGCACCTTTTTCTTTCCTTTCCAAAAAAGTTGAATAGGAAAGTTTTGAGTGAGGAACAAGATAATTTTCACAAAGAAGCCTGTTCCTCAATTCAATTTGCAATGGTCTCTTAATTTTAACCCTTCTGTTCCTCACTCAAAAAGAAAGAAAAAGGTGCAGTGGTCTCTTATTTACAGAGCTGTATGTCAAGTCTTACATGAATGTCATTTTGGACTGTGATTATTACTTGTTTAGAAATACATTTGAACAAAATTGAAATGTACTTATACTTTTTGACATACATTTCAGAAATAAAAGGTGAAATACATTTTGATACCTGAAATGTAATTTGAATAAAATTAAATGTATGTATATATTTTTAAATACATGTCAGAATAAAAGGTGAAATACCTTTTCATACCTGTATTTTGAAAAAAAATTTATATATATATATATATATATATATATATATATATATATATATATATAAAGTTGATTTATTTCAGTAATTCCATTCAAAAAGTGAAACTTGTATAATGTATACATTCATTCCACACAGACTGATATATTTCAAGTGACTATTTCTTTTAATTTTGATGATTATAACTGACAACTAATGAAAAACCCAAATTCAGTATCTCAGAAAATTAGAATATTGTGAATAGGTTCAATATTGAAGACATCTGGTGCCACACTCTAATCAGCTAATTAACCCAAAACACCTGCAAAGCCCTCTAAATGGTCTCTCAGTCTAGTTCTGTAGGCAACACAATCATGGGGAAGACTGCTGACTTGACAGCTGTCCAAAAGACGACCATTGACACCTTGCACAAGGAGGGCAAGACACAAAAGGTCATAGCTAAAGAGGCTGGCTGTTCACAGAGCTGCTGCTGAGTTATGTTCTCTGAAGAAAGTATATTTTGCATTTCCTTTGGAAATCAAGGTCCCAGAGTCTGGAGGAAAAGAGGAGAGGCACAGAATCCACGTTGCTTGAAGTCCAGTGTAAAGTTTCCACAGTCAGTGATGGTTTGGGGTGCCATGTCATCTGCTGCTGTTGGTCCACTGTGTTTTCTGAGGTCCAAGGTCAACGTAGCCGTCTACCAGGAGGTTTTAGAGCACTTCATGCTTCCTGCTGCTGACCAACTTAATGGAGATGCAGATTTCATTTTCCAACAGGACTTGACACCTGCACACAGTGCCAAAGCTACCAGTACCTAGTTTAAGGACCATGGTATCCCTGTTCTTAATTGACCAGTAAACTCGCCTGACCTTAACCCTATAGGAAATCTATGGTGTATTGTGAAGAGGAAGATGCGATACGCCAGACCCAACAATGCAGAAGAGCTGAAGGCCACTATAAGAGCAACCTGGGCTCTCATAACACCTGAGCAGTGCCACAGACTGATCGACTCCATGCCACGCCGCATTGCTGCAGTAATTCAGGCAAAAGGAACCCCAACTAAGTATTGAGTGCTGTACATGCTCATACTTTTCATGTTCATACTTTTCAGTTGGCCAAGATTTCTAAAAATATTTTTTTTGTATTGGTCTTAAGTAATTTTCTGAGATACAAAATTTGGTTGTCGGTTATAATCATTACAATTAAAATAAATAAACATTTGAAATATATCAGTCTGTGTGTAATTAATGACTATAATATGCAAGTGTCACATTTTGAATGGAATTACTGAAATAAATCAACTTTTTGATGATATTCTAATTTTATGACCAGCACCTGTATATTGTTGTTGCGGGCTGTAAGGATTTGACTTAGAAAAGCTATACCAGTAGTGTAAGTTGTAAAAAATAATAATAATACTGCTGCTAGAAAAATGTTGATTTTAAATTTCTTGGATTTGAAAAACATGGTATTACTGAGACTGGGATGATAATTAGTGAAATATTGTTCATCCCTAGATTAATAGAGGGGGATAACTTGCCAACTTTAAATCTTAAAATAAAATTGAGGAAAAATGATTTCACCAAAGAGACACTAATCTCATCAAGACATGCTGCTGATATATTTAAGCTACCAATCATTTCTGTCACCTACATTACATGTAGTGGATCAAACTGTAACACAGAAGAGAAACAGCCCTTAATCTATTCCTAGGTATTTCCATCAGTCTGCCGATTTCCTTTGACAAAGACAAACCCATATTCACAAAAAAGTCATTAAATGTACATGAAATAACACTTTAGGTCTTATTTGCAAAATGTAATTTAGATGGGAGAGCTGAGCATAGTTGACTGATGATCTTCCAAATTGACTTTGTTTGAAGATTCTTGGAATTTATTTAAAAATACAAAGTAAAGCATTATATTTTATATGAAGTAGATTGGTAAATGTGTTGTTACAATTTTTGTAATTGGCAGAGTTGTGGTGCTTGGCATTTTTAAAAACATTTTTACTTAACTGGGTGTTCTGGATGTAAATAAATGTTGATATTATTTTTTTATATACATTTTGTTGGGGAGATAGTTCAGCTTAACCATTTCAATTATAGAACATCAAACAACATTTTTGCATCATTCTAATCCCTCCGTTTTCATGCTTTGACTTTTTCCCTGAAAAAATACCACATGCTTCATTTTCTTCTCCCTTCAATGATTTTCCCTGTTCCCAACCATCCAGTCCCACCCCATTCATCTCAAATCCAACCCTGCACTGTCCACAAAGTCATGGTTTTCAGAACCCATCTCCTTTTGCATGAGGTCTAATGAAAAGCAATGGTGAAATACGGAACTGAAGGATGCAGGTAGAAAGACTTCACTTTGGCATGATTATAAAGATTTTCCCATTAAATATCATCAATCAACATTCTAAATCGCTCAGTATTACATAATTATGTACTCTGCTTTCTACATTTAATACTATTTCCCTCTGTTCATTTCCAGAGGACATACACCCCCTGCACCCCTGTTAGCTATGCCAGTGGTGTTGAGCTTATACCTGGGCAAATCTGTATGTACAGCGATTGAATGAAACATCCAACCTATGTCTCAAGTTTAGAGGTGAATTTCATGCACACACATGAATGTTTTGGCATCCTGTCCAGAAACAACTGCTATCCTACCTCTAGAAACAGATTGGAGAAGATTGGATAGGTGTACTGTAAGCAATCTGACCAATATTCTACATAGCCTACATAACCCTTTGTGCAGCTTTCATTATGTCACTACCCAAGGGCGTAGGAGTGACTCTGATTTCGGGGACACACATTTGACTACAGTGAATGTTAATGTATTCACCAAAATGTCTATTTAATATGTAGTCCTGTATTTTTCCACTTCTAGAATCCACTTATAGTTTGATTCTCTTTGTCCATGACTACATTAGATATAGACCCACTGGTTAAAAAACAGCATTGGCATTATTGACCAATGAAGCGCGAATAGGACCAGTGTGACCGACACAGTTTTGCTCAGAGGTAGTCTGGTTGAAAATACTATGGGCAATAATTGTTTCCATAACGCTGGCTTGTAATACTCATAATGCCTGGAAAGGTTGTAGCAAATAGATAGTTACCCCAAACAATGTTGTCTTTCTGTGCCTTGTGGGTGTTGATAGGACTCAAACGTTCAGTGTGAAAATTCCAGTTTGACCATTTCTGAACATGCAATAGTTACAACTAGCATTGGTAAATTATACTGTGTGTGAATTATTTTGCATGGTGGGATTTTTCAGATGGAAAGGCATTTCAGATACATGATAACATAACCAGAGTACATCTTAATGACTAATACTAAAATTATGTTGGTAACATCGCAGTCAGGCATGTTAGTCAAGCTTTTAAATTTTCCAATCTGCTCCTACAGACCTGGCTTGAATTAACACTTCTCACTATCTACCTGTTGGTTTGTGGCAACTCTCTCTCTCTCCCTCGCTCTGCCTGCCTTTCTGACCAGTGTTACTGTTATGACAGCCTCTCTTCTGCAAAAAGTAAAACAGATACAGTACAATCCTAAATTCCGCTGCTGTCCTCTATCAGAGATCCTTTTCAGTGACTCTGATTGATATAGATGATTGCATATCAACAGTCTATTTTGGCATTGCACTAATCAATGATTTGCCTGTTGGTTTGTGGCCTCTTTCTCTCCCTCCTTTTTTTTTTCTATCACGTTCCTTCCATGAATATATATAGCATAAACCAAATTCTCAAAATATTGAACACAGTTTAGCTATATCGAGATTTTACAAAATATCTAAATTGAAATAAATAAAAATGCCACCAAGATTGTTACCAAGAACCTTTGCTACTTGCACTCCATTCTTAACTGGTGGTGGCTCGTCCATTACTTAGCTAGCTACTTTAAAACCCTCTGGTGAAGACTAAGACAGAGATTGTGCAAATCATTTTAGCAGGTGTTCTTCCTTTCAAATCATTCACTATCACTTTTGCACACAGCCATAGGAACTACTCTGTTATCTAGCAAGCAAGCTATTGTAAGGTTTGTTGGATTAAACTTAAAAATAAAGATAGCTAGCTAATTATATCTTTAAAAAAAAGTTTGCCAGAAGAAAGCTTGTATTTTATCACATTTGTTCATTCTATAGCTATGAAAATGTATTGACACGTTGTACTTACTGTGAAAACAAAACATATTGCTACAGTAATCCACTTAGCCAGCATACACACACTGACGATCATGAAAAAATTAATGAGAATGTTGGATTCGGTCACAACGGAGACGTGATAAGTTCCATCATTTATTTTCTAAATAAATGTATTACGCAAAACAACATTATTGGGGGGGACACTTTAATCCGTTTGTAATATTGTGAGGGGACATGTCCCCTCCGTCTCCTCGACTCCTATGCCCTTGTCACTATCTATCAATTCCTCTAACATCTCAAAACATTTCTAGACTTTAGAGGTACTAGGTGTTGTTTCTGGACGGGCCATGGGTATTACGTTTGCTCAGTCAGTCAGTCCCCCACCCTGATCATCTTATCCAATTTGTATGCAAGCTAGCAATAGCAATGTGCTTTGACAACTGACCTAGCTAGCTACGAACACCCAGCCGGTGTTCACCAGTCAGTCTGCAGCTAATATGTTGAGTAGGTGAAACTGACAGCAGTATAGCATGACAACAAAAGTAATCGGGGCAAAAGAGAATGGCAGGAGGGACAAACAGCCAACTACACCGCAACTCTTTGGCATAATAAGCAGTATTAATTTACGCTGTCGTAGTCGACGCGGGATGTGGGTTTGTTTTCCCCCTCAATGGGGTGTGGAGATTCATCTATTCTGGATGAGGTATTATCGGTCTAACGTATTGTGCTGAATGTGCTGAATGTCATGTCAGTTGACATAATTGCATGGGGTCCATGGGATTTAAAAGAAAATTAAATCATTTTCAATAAGAATTCAAAAATTCTATATAATTCTATGGATGATAATGTTCATTTATTTAATTGAAGAGGTTATTGTATATTTAAGTAATATTTATTTTAAGCTATTTTAAGTGCAGGCTCTCTACTTTAATGTGAGGGTGTTCACATCCAAATTGGAGGAAGGGTTTAGGAATTACAGCTCTTTAATATGTAGCCCCATCCTTTTCAAGGGACCGAACGTAATTGGACAACTGACTCAAAAGCTGTTTCATGGACAGGTGTGGGCTATTTCTTCATTATTTCCTCATTAATTGAGCAGGTAAAAGGCCTGGAGTTAATTCCAGATGTGGCATTGACATTTGGAAGCTTTTGCTTTGAACGCACAAAATGTGGTCAAAGGAGCTCTCAATGCAAGTGAAACAGGCCATCCTGTTTTATCCTGCATAAAAAAAATCCATCAGAGAGATAGCAGGAACATTAGGAGTGGCCAAATCAACAGGAACATTAGGAGTGGCCAAAAAAAGGAATGCACTGGTGAGCTCTGCAACACAAAAAGGCCTGGACGTACAAAGAAGAAAACAGTAGTGGATGATCGTAGGATCCTCTCCATGGTAAAGATAAACCTTTTCACAACATCCAGCCAAGTGAAGAACACTCTCCAGGAGGTAGCCATATCATTATCCAAGTCTACCATAAAGAAAATACTTCACAAGAGCAAATACAGAGTGTTCACCACAAAGTGCAAACCCTTCATAAGCCTCAAGAATAGAAAGAGCAGATTAGATTTTGCCAAAAAACATCTAAAAAAGCCCAGATCTGGAACAGCATTCTTTGGACAGATGAAATTAATATCAACCTGTACCAGAATGATGGGAAGAAAAAAAATGGAAAATGCTTGGAATGGCTCATGATCCGAAGCATCTGTAAAACATGGTGGAGGCAGTGTGATGGCATGGGTATGCATGACTTCCAATTGCTTCCTCGTGTTGATTATATCATATTAGTACCTCTTCTGAAATATATGAAATATGTTTCTAATTATGGTTTTCCCAGATTCAGTCATTTGTGTAATTTATTTTAACACTTTAAAAATGACTAAGATGAAAATCATCTCATTCTCATCTTCATCCGCTTATCCGTATCGGGTCGCGGGGGCAGCAGCTCCAGCAGGGGACCCCAAACTTCCCTTTCCTGAGCCACATTTGCCAGCTCTGACTGGGGGATCCCGAGGCGTTCCCAGGCCAGTGTCGAAATACAATCTCTCCACCTGGTCCTGGGCCTACCCCGAGGTCTCCTCCCAGCTGGACGTGCCTGGAACACCTCCCTAGGGAGACATCCTGGGGGCATCCTTACCAGATGCCCGAACCACCTCAACTGTTCCTCACGGATGGCTGAGCTTCTCACCCTATCCCTAAGGGAGAAGCCAGCCACCCTTCTGAGAAAACCCATTTCAGCCGCTTGTACTCGCGATCTTGTTCTTTCGGTCATGACCCGGCCTTCATGACCATAGGTGAGGGTAGGAAGGAAAATTGACCGGTATATCGAGAGCTTTGCCTTCCGGCTCAGCTCTCTATTCGTCACAACGGTGCGGTAAAGCGAATGCTATACCGCCCCTGCTGCTCCGATTCTCCGGCCAATCTCCCGCTCCATTGTCCCCTCACTCGTGAAAAAGACCCCGAGATACTTGAACTTCTTAACTTGGGGTAACGCCTCATTCCCTACCCGGAGAAGGCACTCCATCGGTTTCCTGCTGAGAACCATGGCCTCAGATTTAGAGGTGCTAATCCTCATCCCAACCGCTTCACACTCGGCTGCGAACCGGTCCAGTGAGTGCTGAAGGTCACAGACCGTTGATGCCATCAGGACCACATCATCCGCAAAAAGCAGCGATGAGATCCCCAGGGCACCGAACTGCAACCCCTCTCCACCCCAACTACGCCTCGATATCCTGTCCATAAAAGTTACAAACAGGATTGGTGACAAAGCACAGCCCTGGCGGAGGCCAACCCCCACCTGGAACAAGTCCGACTTACTACCGAGAACCCGAACACAGCTCTCACTTTGGACGTACAGGGATTGGATAGCCCTCAAAAGTGACCTCCTCACCCCATACTCCCGCAGCACCTCCCACAATATCTCCCGGGGGACCCGGTCATATGCCTTCTCCAGATCCACAAAACACATGTAGACAGGATGGGCATATTCCCAGGCCCCCTCCAGGATCCTTGCAAGAGTAAAGAGCTGGTCGGTTGTTCCGTGACCAGGACGGAATCCGCATTGTTCGTCTTCAATCTGAGTTTCAACTATCTGCCGAACCCTCCTTTCCAGTACCTTTGAGGAGACTTTCCCAGGGAGGCTGAGAAGTGTGATACCCCTGTAATTGGCACACACCCTCTGGTCCCCCTTTTTGAACAGGGGAACCACCACCCCGATCTCCTTAGGCACTTTCCCCGAGTTCCACGCAATGTTGAAGAGGCGTGTCATCCAAGACATCCCCTCCATACCCAAAGCTTTTAACATTTCAGGACGGATCTCGTCAATCCCCGGAGCTTTGCCACTGTGGAGTTGTTTGACTACCTCAGTGACTTCTGCCATGGAGATTGACGAGGCTTCCCCATCAGCCTCCAACTCTGCCTCCACTAAAGAGGGTGTGTTAGTGGGATTTAGGAGTTCCTGAAAGTGTTCCTTCCATCGCCCAATTACCTCCTCAGTTGAGGTCAACAGTATCCCATCCTTACTGTACACAGCTTGGATAGTTCCCCGTTTTCCCCTCCTGAGGTGGCGGACGGTTTTCCAGAAACACCTTGGTGCCGACCGAAAGTCCTTCTCCATGGCTTCCCCAAACTCCTCCCACACCTGCTGTTTTGCCTCTTTCACAGCAGAGGTCGCAGCCTTTCGGGTCTGTCGGAACACTGCAACATTCTCCGGAGTCCTCCGGGATAACATATCCTGGAAGGCCTCCTTCTTCAGTCGGACAGCTTCCCTGACCACCGGTCTCCACGAGGGTGTTCGAGGGTTACCGCCCCTTGATGGACCTAAGACCTTTAGAACACAGCTCCCCGCCGCAGCTTCGGCAATGGAGGTTTTGAACATCGACCACTCAGGTTCAATGCCCACAACCTCCGTTCGGGTTTTCCCGGTTTTCCCGAGTCTTCCCCTACCCGCTGACCCAACTCACCACCAGATGGTGATCGGTTGACAGCTCCGCCCCTCTCTTTACCTCTCTTTATCCAAAACATGCGGTCTCAGATCCGATGACACAATCACAAAATCAATCATCGACCTTCGGCCTAGGGTGCTCTGGTACCACGTACATTTATGAGCATCCTTATGTTTGAACATGGTGTTCGTTATAGATAATCCATGACTAGCACAGGACTCTAACAACAAACAACCACACGAGTTCAGATCAGGGAGGCCGTTCTTCCCTATCACGCCTCTCCAGGTGTCTCCATCATTGCCCACGTGTGCGTTGAAGTCCCCCAGCAGAATTATGGAGTCCCCTACTGGAGCCCCATACAGGACTCCATTCAGGGTCTCTAAGAAGGCCAAGTACTCTGAACTGCTGTTCGGGTCATATGCATAAACAACAGTCAGAGATTCCCCCCCCACAACCCATAGGCGTAGGGAGGCGACCCTCTCATCCACTGGGGTAAACTCCAACATAGCGGCACTCAGCCAGGGGCTTGTGAGTATCCCAACCCCCGTCCGGCGCCTCACACCCTGGGCAACTCCAGAGAAGAATCAAGTCCATCCCCTATCCAGGAGAACGGTTCCAGAATTGAGACTGTGAGTGGATGTAAGCCCCACCAGATCTAACTGATAGCGCTCCACCTCCCTCACAAGTTCCGGCTCCTTCCCCCACAGAGAGGTGACGTTCCACGTCCCCAGAGCCAGCCCCTGCCGCCCGGGTTTGGTCCGTCGAGGCCCCTGGCCTTCACTGTGATGAAAATCATGTACAATCTTTTTCTATATTTGCTGGGAAATCTACAGTGGCACAATCATTTTTAACTCCTATATTTCTGCATACATGTCATTTATATTCAAATAATACATTAAGAGTAAAATATCACAGCATAAACCATTCCTTACTGAGCAAATGTTTTCGAAAGTTTAATACTTCAGTACTTAGTTGTCTTAGATTTACTTAGTACTTAGATATTCTTTGCATGAAATGACAATATCAAGCTTGTAACTCTACAAACAGCTGTTTAGCTGTAAACAAATCCCAATCTACATGGCCATAAGTGGCCTTTCAGCAGCTGTCTAGCTGTAAACAATAACCCGATTTACATTTGGCGACCTTCAGATTACAAGGGTCTACACTCACAAAGCATTATATCCGAGATACTAAACCTTATAGCTCTAAAGTGTCAATCAGTGTTAAGCAAAAAGGTTTAATATTAATATTAATTTAATAGAAAGGAAGATTAAATATAAATGTTCAATCATTAAAGACAATAACCCTAATTTGTAATGGTAAACATTTAAGGCAGCTGTATTTACTTATGTTGACCCAAAATAGAATGCCATGGACTTTCTTTTGGAAAAGTGGTAAAATAAATCATAGTTGCAAAATAGGACAAAATAGGACAACATAGATCCTACGTCTGATCGAAGATATAACCTAATAGTCCCAAATTCTCTGTGTAAAAGTTGCCTTTCAAATTTAAATACAAGGTTCATGATATTATATTATATAGTAATATTATATGTATAAATAAACAGACTACTGTATCAATATCATGGACCTGACCAACAATACAGTTTGAACTAGCATTAATTTCTGCCCACTCCTGGATTTAGCTTTGTCTTCCTTTTCAACAAGCACTGTCTATGAGGTGCTATGATAAAGTATGTAAAATATGTGACTTTGTTTGCATAGGGAGTGCCAACTCTGATTCCCTGGCCTTTTAGGAAAAATAATCAATTTCACCTAGCCCAGAGTGACATAAACCCCACATGGCACACAGCAAATGAAGCGGATGAGTGACTCTCATTGTGAAACACTTATGCTATTTTGTGGCTCTAAACATGAATAAATACTAAATAATTGTGTAGCATGCAAGCAAGACCACATTCTCTTAGTAATTGAGGGATTTAAAGCAGAAGTTATAACAAGTATAACACAGTTGAATGGTGTCCATGCGTCACTGACAAGACTTTAAGCAAAAAAGTCTCCACCATCAATCACGTTGAAATTAAAGAAAGTATCTAAAATAAAAGCAGTTATCAGTTCCTAAAACCTTCAGTAAGCTTCCTGAACATCTCTACTGGCAACTTGGCCTACTCTTCAGTGGCATATCATTCCATAACTGGGTAGCTTTTGACAAAATACTGAATTCAGCTCTTGCAATATAGGTTTTCTATGGGATTAAGATCTGGCTTTAGCCATTCTTGTTTGCTTTTTGATGTTTTATGGGGATGTTCTCCTGCTGGAAAACACACAACCTCAGACAAAGTACCTGTCTCAGTCCATAGCTTCACGCTGCTATTGTATTGTACCATTAGGTTAGATTAGATTCAACTTTATTGTCATTAAACAGTAGAAGTGCAGTACAGCGAAATACAGTTAGCATATAACCAGAAGTGCAAATAGAAGAGGATAGACAATGTACAAGTATTTACAATAATTAAGTATGTGTATATTACATGGGACTAGGATTAATCTGCCCTGTGTTAGTCCCATTTGGTTTTATTGCATTTGTTTTTGTAAGGGGACAACTGTCAGTCTGAATCATATGCTGAAGTATCCTTTTTGATCCAGAATGCTCTCTCTTGTTTTGTTCGGTTGAATTCTGTTCTGTTGAAAAGACTGGGCACAGCCCATCTGCATTTATTGATTTGCTGGCAATCTGAACATGCAAAAACATTGATATGGCACAAAAAATCATGTACAACTGTAATGAGAGGAACTGGCCACCACTCACTCAGTTTCCTCTATAGTTTTATTCACTGGTTTCAATCCTACTGGGAGTTTTTCATAGCCACTGTGCATCCATTCAGGCTGGGTATCTGTAAAAGCGCTTTGTGACAATTGCTGGTGAAAAAAGGGCTTTAAACAATACATCTCTTTGATCGATTGATATAACGTGAATGTTAACACAGGGATGTAGTTGAGCTAGTTTAAGTGTGCTAGCTTACCTGGCTCCTGATCCTCCTCATGTGATGCTCACCATGTCTCCATCTGACATAGTCTGCAAATTATGAGGCCAAGGTAACGTTTGACAGATAAGGTTTTTGCAGAGCTGGCTCATCACAGTCACTCGATTTCAGAACCTGTCATTATGATCAGTTAATGAGCGAAGTCCTTAATGAATTCAATAAGTCAGCTACTGGCAACGTTGCTTAAATGAATGGCTTCAAAATTGTTCAAACAACGTTATCGATGAACTCTGTCACCCTTGCTTGACTGATACCTCTGGAAATAAAGTTCTACTAGAAGTGCGCAGACTTGGGGAGGGGACCTGCAGCCGGAATCAACATCTTGGTTCCAAAAAGTTGTGCTGCATTGGAGTTTTTTACAGTACATAGAAGAAGTTAGGGACCTTTTTGTTGTAGACTTTGTCTTGCTCGTTAGAAGCAATCAAGTAGCTTGCTTTTCCTGTCAATAGGCCAGTTAATTTGTGAAGTTGTGTAGCAGTTGATTTATTTTTGGTAGTGCTTTCTGTGTTATTTCACTGCCAGGATAGTAGGGATGTGGTTTGTCCCCCCTTGGCTTTCAATTGTTGTGAGTATGTAGGCTTCTTCGTTTCCTCAAGTGGCAGCATGAAGAGGTATTTGGTCCAGCTGTAGTGTTGCCTCCTGCAACAAAGACTGTTGCCAAAACAGATAGCTCTGTGAGTTGTTTGGCAGAGTTAATTGAGGAAGGTAAGAGAGGAAGTTTCCCAATCAGTTGTGCTGTCATACCTATCTGTTATCCTGTGTTAAATGTAGTCTATTTTCTCTTAGTCACCTACCCATTTAGTCTTTTGAATTCATTGCTGTCAATGTGACTTTTCCATTCAAGTTTAACATCATGGTCATCTTTCTTTTCCTATTCATGCTTGGTTACTTTCTCAATGAGCTTGACTTTCTGATTCTTAGGAAGGCCTGTCCACTCCAAAACATGTCCGCCATGGTTGATTGCAACATCCATAGAGTACACCCTTACCTCACTAAGGAAGCAGCACATGTACTTGTCCAGACATTTGTCATCTCACTTCATTACTGCAACTGACTCTTGATGTTGCTCCCGACATGTGTAACCAAAGCCCTGCAACTCATTCAGAATGCAACGCCCCGTCTGGTGTTCAACATTCCCAAGTTCTCACCCTGCTACTTTTCACTCCACATTGGTTGAACCTCAAATCCACTTCAAGGCTATATTAGTCTTGTCTATAGAGCAACAAGAGGAACTTCTCCTTAACTTCAGGCAATGCCATCTCTGGGCTCAATGGCTGTCCCAACCCTTTGGGGCAGTTCTCAGTCCAAACAGTCAACCTTCCCAATCCACACAGGCACCTGAGAGGCAGAACCATCTGAAAACACCTGAAAACTCACCTTTTCATAGAGTACATCAAATAGTTCCACTGTCTTTTGTTTATTTTTGACATTTAATATTAATAATTTTTATGGTCTTCCTTCTAGCATTGACCTTTGCCGATATCAAATTAAATTATTAGAAATAACTTAGTGCTAAACTGTGTTCTTGTTTCACCTAGCTCTTTTAAATTGTATGCACTTACCGCCAGTGGCTATGGATGAGAGCATCTGCAAAAATCTTTAAACCACTATTGGCAACCCCAACCATCACACAATTGTGTTGAAGTCCTGAACTAGCTCACCTGTCAATTAACAAGGTGCTTAATCATTTAACTCAGGTGTTCTAGCTCAGGAATATCAATACATGGAATGGCTAGGTCCCCAGGAGTGGGTTGAAAAACAAAGTGCTAAATGACTAAAATGTAAATGAATGAAAAATAGGTAGTCACAGAATATCAATTGCTACCTAAAACTAAATTATTTGAACTGCTGAAATAACAGCAAAGTTCTTTAACTATTCATTTTTTGCCAGCTATAAACACTGAGCACATCAGGCAACATAATCAGAAATAATCCAATTTCTTTCATGAATGGGACAACAACATTGGTATAGCTCAGGCAAATCGAAAAGGAACATCTGACATGTTGATTTTACATTTTAATTTAATAGAACAAAATTCTTAACTAGCCAGCAATTCATTTTGATTTCATTGGTCTGTTATTTGGGCCAAGTCACACAAGAACCTGATTGTGTAAGGTCTGCCTCCACCACTCATCCTCTACCTTCCAACCAGGCTGGTGAACTCACTCCTCACAGCAGATCCAAATCCCCGGAACACACCCCTCACAGCAGATTCCTATCACCTGAGTACTAATCACCAAAATACCACTCACTTGTGCTCTCCCTCCTCCTCTAGCAGCCACTATTTAGTCTGGTCATCACCACCCTGTCCTTGTGAGGTATTGTTTGCAACTCCAGCCTGTCCCTTGATATACCTTTTCACCTCCCAAATAAACATCCTGCACTCTGCGTTTGGATCCAGCCATCCTACTCTGTCTGCATTCATTACACATGGGTTTTTGTAGGCCACCACACAAATAATCATGTTGCCTCTAACATGTGTCTCAGCAGAACCTTTGTCTTTACATGCTTATTTGTAAATTGTGTGTTTGCTCAAACATACACTCACCTAAAGGATTATTAGGAACACCATACTAATACTGTGTTTGACCCACTTTCGCCTTCAGAACTGCCTTAATTCTACGTGGCATTGATTCAACAAGGTGCTGAAAGCATTCTTTAGAAATGTTGTCCCATATTGATAGATTAGCATCTTGCAGTTGATGGAGATTTGTGGGATGCACATCCAGGGCATGAAGCTCCCGTTCCACCACATCCCAAAGATTCTATATTAGGTTGAGATCTGGTGACTGTGGGGGCCATTTCAGTACAGTGAACTCATTGTCATGTTCAAGAAACCAATTTGACATGATTCAAGCTTTGTGACATGGTGCATTATCCTGCTGGAAGTAGCCATCAGAGGATGGGTACATGGTGGTCATAAAGGGATGGACATGGTCAGAAACAATGCTCAGGTAGGCCGTGGCATTTAAACGATGCCCAGTTGGTACTAAGGGGCCTAAAGTGTGCCAAGAAAACATCCCCCACACCATTACACCACCATCACCAGCCTGCACAGTGGTAACAAGGCATGGATCCATGTTCTCATTCGGTTTACGCCAAATTCTGACTCTACCATCTGAATGTCTCAACAGAAATCGGGACTCATCAGACCAGGCAACATTCTTCCAGTCTTCAACTGTCCAATTTTGGTGAGCTTGTGCAAATTGTAGCCTCTTTTTCATATTTGTAGTGGAGATGAGTGGTACCCGGTGGGGTCTTCTGCTGTTGTAGCCCATCCGCCTCAAGGTTGTGCGTGGTGTCGCTTCACAAATGCTTTGCTGCATACCTCGGTTGTAACGAGTGGTTATTTCAGTCAAAGTTGCTCTTCTATCAGCTTGAATCAGTCGGCCCATTCTCCTCTGATCTCTAGCATCAACAAAGCATTGTCGCCCACAGGACTGCCGCATACTGGATGTTTTTCCCTTTTCACACCATTCTTTGTAAACCCTAGAAATGGTTGTGCGAGAAAATCCCAGTAACTGAGCAGATTGTGAAATACTCAGACCGGCCCGTCTGGCACCAACAACCATGCCACGCTCAAAATTGCTTAAATCACCTTTCTTTCCCATTCTGACATTCAGTTTGGAGTTCAGGAGATTGTCTTGACCAGGACCACATCCCTAAATGCATTGAAGCAACTGCCATGTGATTGGTTGATTAGATAATTGCATTAATGAGAAATTGAACAGGTGTCTAATAATCCTTTAGGTGAGTGTATACAATATATAAAAAATACAATGTAAGCCTTTATGGTGTAAGAGGGGGCTCCCAACTCAAAATCAGCTTAGAACCCTTAAAAAGCAAGAACGGGCCTAAATTAAGAACTACTTGGACACTATCCCCATCGTCTCTCTCTCTCCTCCATTGCCTCCACTCCAACAACATCAGTGTGAGGTTGGACTGTAGCTGTTGCCAACGGTTCGGTTCGGTTTTGCATACACAGTTTAGCAGCTGTTGTAGCAGATGTACTATGGTGGACTGCTTATGTATGACTCGGGATGGGCTGGGCCTTGGCCATTAGTTGGGCTGGGGGAATTCAGAGGGGAGATTTCTCAATTCAAGCCACGAAGAAATGCTGTGTATACCTGTAGCACACCAAAAATTTTACCCACACCAAAAATTACGATTTATGAGCAGTTCATCCTACCTCGACGGGTTGTACTGAATTCATATGATGGGAAATCATATTTTATTGGAGCCTTGGGCCTAACTTGGCATTTCTGGGTTTAAAAATAACTATCATTATTGGGACAATATGTGTGTGTAATTGAAGGATTTTCTATATTCAATAAGCTACTTCTGTTGGGACAAACTTTGAGAAATAACTTTTCAGAAATCATTACTTTGATCACTTCGGCAGTTCTTTGTCCTTGGTACTGCTGAGTAAAAGGGTGAGAGATAGAATGTAATAGAGAAAGAGAGAAAGAAAAAGAGCGATAGACAGCTAGGGCCACTCAGCATGGAACTAGGGCCAGGCAGCTGTTATTTGACGTGGTGTGAAAATGATGTGAGCATTATGCACAGGCTCTAGACTGGCCGCGCAAACCAATCAAACCCAGCAACGTGGAGCTTTTTATCTCTATTCCTGAGAAGTGTCTTGGAGAATAGGAGTGAGTACACAGTTATCAGTCATTGCAGAGAGGCATCTTTGATGAGATGATGCTGTTAGAGCCTGATGAGATTGTTCATTGATAATGTGGAATAGGAAATGTAAACATACAGTCTTAAGGGCAGATATTATTGAGGAAGGTTTAGGTGCATACTTGCTAATATTAATTCAGTGTTCAATAGTGATTGCTTGGAAACATATTCACAAGACAAATAAATAGACAATACAACTACTTCTACAAGAAAATTACAAACTACACTAAACCTAAAGCAGGTTTACGTTGTTTTTATGTAATCTTTTAAAAGTTGGGGATATAGATGGAATAAGCAGAATCACCTTTTTAAGCAGATTTCTCCAAGCTGAGCCCATTTATACACATGGTACACTTTCTGGTACATATCAATAAGCATAGAAAAATTACCATATAAACATACGACAAACATTTCATGCACACATTAAACTAGGCACAAAATTTAATTAATGAAATCGGTGAATAGCGACAACATCATGTAGCGGATACATACACTTACATACATCAGATGCGCAACCCAAATGACCGAGATAGACAGACACACAGAGCTCCAACACGAGTATTATGAACTTTTTTTGAATGAGAAATTAAACAAGCCATATTCTGAAATGACTAGAGAAAACGTTAATGTAAACCAATATAACTTAAATTCAGATAATGATATATCAATCAATCAAACTTTATTTATATATGGTAGCACATTTCTTGCAAAATGCATTTCATAGTGCTTAACAGGTAGGTCAGAATAAAAACAAGGAAAAAATAATGCTTTTATATGAATTACAGTAAAGATATAAATGAAATAAAATGCAAAAATAAAAAATAATGAGGTGTAAACAAAGGGGATAAATGACTACTTAAAATTAATATCAAGAACATTTGAAGAATATTTTGTAGAAAGCCAGGCTAAAAAGGTGTGTCTTAAAGCTGCACTAGGTAGGACTTAATACGAAAATAATATGGGTTTGATTCACATGAACGTGCATGCAGGCGATCTGATACAAACCTTTAGACACAGCGAACTGAAAATGTATTACCATAGAACCAGCTAAATGCAATGGCAACAGTACGGGTAAGAAACATTAGCAATTTCTTTTTTGTTTCTTTAGACAAATGTACAAATATATTCTATGTAAATTGGGTTAAGTTAAACTAGCCAGTTACATAACAGAATATAGCATCATCAATATTAGCTTAGTAGTTCTGGAAGCTAGCTTTAGTTAGCTAGTCCAATAAATGTTACTGTGCATGACTTAGACACCTAGCTGTACATTTTTACATTGCTGTTAGCCAGGGGAGTTTTCAAAAGATAACATTTTTAACCTTTAGATATCACCATGAAAATTACAGAGTTGATTACTTACATTAAGACAAACAAAAAATGTATGCTGATGATGTAACAGAAACAGGAGAGAAAGCTATGGATATTCTCTACAATGGAAGATCTACAGACATCCTGGGCTCCCTTCAATATCATCGGTTCGGTGAGAAATACGAAGCTAAATAGTTTGTATAAGAACGTGAATAAAACAATTTACCAAGAAAAAGCGCTGAATTAGAATCAAACTTCATCCCTTTTAATGCCATTAGTTCTTTCCACTTTAGAAACCAATGTTTATTGTTTTCACTCTTGCTTTATCCAGCTCTTTTTTATGAATTGCTATACTTTCCGAAATCTTTCTTAGCTTTGTAGTTTTCAATGTGTTTGCTGTGGTTGGCAACAGAGGAATTGGCATTTTGTTGTCATCTCAAGCTGCCATTGTAGCTTCTGTCTGGAAAACGTTTTCTTCACTTCAAAAACGGAGCCAAGCCCTGTCTCGCCAAAAGTGATTGGCTAAAGTTTGGCTGGAACAGGATTGGCTGCATTGTTACTACCCGACTAAGGGGGGGGGGGGGGGCTGTCTGTGGTGCTAACCATCTATCACAGGTCATCTGGAAAGCTGTTTTAAAGGACAGTGCCATAGTGGCTGAGATAGGCTTCACCTAAAGTTTAGATTCTTCTGACCATTGGGACAACCAAAAGACCAGTTTTCAGGAACAAGGCCATGTTGTGCTTTAAAAATCAATAGGGCAATTTTGTTATACATCCTAAATTTCACAGGCAGCAAACAGGTGTGTTCTCTCTTTTTGGTATTGGTAAGAACGCATGCAGATGCATTTTGAATTAATTGCAGTTTGCCAATTCGTTTTGGGTAAGGCCAGACAGTAAAGAGTTGCGATAGTTGAGTCTGCTGGTGATAAATGCATTAATTAGTATCTCAGTATTTGCCTGGCAGAGAAATGGGCTTTGCTATGTTCCTTAAATGGTAAAGACAAGTGTATTCATTACTTGTCTGACATGGGCCTCAAAGGTCAAGTCACAGTCTAAAATCACACCAAGATTTTATGCATGATGGGTTCGGTGTAGATCAAGAGAAATTTAATGAGCAGTCAGTTCCTCTCTTTAGACCTTGGCACCAATAATAAAAAATAAAAATCCTTGGTAAATTGCAAAACATTTTTGGTCATAATTTAGTTGATGTTGGTGACACATTTAATCAATTAATGTCAATGGAGAAAAAGTAATCAGGGGACACAAATATTTAACATTGTGTGTCGTCTGTGTAGCTGTGAAAATGAATAGCATGTTTTCTAATGATGGTACCAAGAGGTAGCATGTATAGGTTGAACAGTATAGGACCCAAACCTTGTGGAGCTCCAAATTAAATCGTTAGTTTCTCTGATTAGTGGTCACCAAGGGCAACAAAAAAGTATAGGATCTAGCTAGTTCACAGATTATAGCCAATTAGTGACTTCCCAATCATTTTGATGAGCATGCAACTCAAACAGCTAATACTCGCTAGCTAACAATCGAGCAGTTCACATATGGATAGCCAAGAAGTTTAATATGACGTTTGAAAATCAAAAATACTCATGACACTAGCATTATTCCTAAATTAAAATCCCAGTGACCAGTTGTGTTGTTTCAAGGGATTATAGCTAGATGTATGCAAAATAGCACATTTTCTCATTATGTAACGTTAATCTGACCAACCACTGATAATGTCATTACATCAATATTTCACATCCTGGCCCCAGAATATTTTCAGACTGGAATTCCTGTATCAAATGTGAAAAGTGATTTCTGATTGTGTTCTCAATAGTACCCATTTTGCTTTGTAGTGTTATGTAGTTACGTTTTACTGCGTTAACCCTTTGATGTGTGCGATCACACTGGTGTGATCAGGCTAGAGTGGTCCCTGAAGCATACGATCACACTGGTGTGATTAGAACGTATTGTTTAGAACGTATTGTTTAGAACGCACCATTAGCATGCCTAGGTACAAGTAACGTAAAGATGGCTGGCCAGACCGCGCTGTTATTTACTCAGATTAAGCTCAAACAGTGTTTGTAACTTTATTTCCTGATTGCAATTGTTTTAAGACCACACTATGATATTAAACAGGTAGCAAGCATTAAAATCCGGAAAAGAAGTGTTACTTACGTACCAACAGACAGCCAACACTAAACCTAAAAAACTAATGATTTTCAGCGACTACTATACAGCATCTTAACATTTCTCGGAAGAGCTGACAACCGATCAAAACCATTGTAAAAACCTTTCTAGAAGTTACGTTACCCGTTGTGGGCGCCCCTATTCTTTTTATATAGTTTATTTATTTTCGCTGCACTGAATTACAGGTCACGCTTTGTTAGCTAGCGGTCAGCTGACGTTTGCTAGCGGTTAGCTGACGTTTGGTAGCTAGCTACAGTTACACATCAACCAGCTTTTGCAGCTCTTTGAATTTGAGTCAATGAGAGAAGATTACAATGCAATGTATGTCGTGTTCCTTACCTGGCAAGGTGACTGTTCGAATGCTGGAACTCTGAGTAAGTACTGAACTCACGTGCAAAAAAACTCATTTTTCTTTAAGGAATATTTGAAACTCGCATGAAAAGGTTAATGACAGGGACAGATTATATGAAAATGTATAATGTAAATGGTTTCCTAAAGCACAAGGCAATGAACTGTAAATTACTACTCACAATGGAGCTTTAAAAATAGATGTAAATGGGGCAAAAAAACTATTTAAATTTAATGAAAGACAGTGACAAACTGGGATAAATTTGCTTTCAGTGACACACGTTGTTCAGATTAGAAGGGAATTTTAATATTGGATCAAAATGTGCCTATGCATTTTCCATTTAACATTTCCAATAATAACCCTTACACACCATCGTAAACGTTACAAAAACTGTCTCTGTCAGGACTGACACTATCTCCAGTGCCATAGTTGAAAGTAAAACGTTGAAGGCTTGGACATTCGTAGGCGTGTGTGAGGTGAAGGCAAATTACAAGCATTTTTTGGGTTCATGTAGCCTACACTGAACGCTCCAGAAACAACGCAAGCATAAGACAAAGCACAGAGTAAAATGAAGGTACATTTTGCATTTGAGGGTGAGAGCTGAAGTTTGTGTGAAGAGTGATGCCGAGTTGACTACCTTCCTAGTTGAGTAGGTTACGTCACCTCATTTATAGTTGGCTAGATCGTCAAAGAAAGCTATGTGTAAGTTACTAGATTGATGATGAAACAATTATACTACACAAAAAATAATTTGATGTTCTTGTTTTCTTTTCATTTGTATGAGCACAGATACGTTTTAGGAAGGTTTCTCTAAAGACTTTGGTTGAGACAGTAACGTAATGTTAGCTAGCTAAGTTGTGTCCAAGCAGAAACTCCATTACTGGAAAAAAAGTGTTACAACCTGGTGTTCTCTGCAAAATGTTAAGAAAAACAAGCATTTATTGGGGCTTGTTTGACCAACCCTAATGCATAAGCGAATATTGCTCGGAAGTAGCAATTACATTGCCTTTTAGGTAGATTTAGCCCTGTGCAAACTGATAAAAGCCCAGATGAAATGGAATGGAAAGAGCCCATCAACTTTAATCCCATTTGAAACAAAAGTCTGTGTTCATTGCTCCAGCACTGACTGTTGGAGGAGACATTGCTTCAGACTGGTCAGTATGATCGTAGTGATGATAGTGTCAGATCCTAATGGAGTTGTAGAACCCATATTCAACTCACTGCCAATAGGTGGCATTAAAGTTGTACTGTGCACCTTTAAGTCAACAAGTTAAATAAGATTAATACATTTTTATTTGAAACAAGCTAGAAATGAACTAATAGATAACATGAAGATGTGGAGAAAGACTGGGAAACCAAGTGTTCCCATGAAGTCATGCAGATCAAATAAAATCCATCCATACCCACACAGACACATGAACACACTTGAAGCATGTAGCTAGTGAGCCTGTACCTCTGCAAACCTGGCGAGACATTGCCTCAGCACCTGACTGCATTTACAAAACTCACACTACCACTCTGCTGTCTTTGAGAATACAGGATGGAGAGAAAAGCCAACTCAGTTGGAAAATATGATTTGCTCAACTTTGAACAGGAGAGTGTAATGCTGCAGAAGCAATAAAGACCGCTAACGCTCCCAGTTGTTAGCCATTTTGAGAGTGCTGGCCGCCTTTATGAAGTCTTGTATGATGGCTGTTCATTTGCAATATACTTCACAGGTAGAGAATGCTTCCATAGATGTAATCTGTGGTGACATTAATAAAATATGATCGTTTCTAACCAAGAAGAGTATAAAAACCAGTTATGATGCCTTGCCATACTGGGATCTGGCCCCTGCCATAGCTTCTGGGAAAATTCAGATTGTCTATAAATGATTTCCATTGTAGAAATGATCAGGTAGGTACTCAGTTCCAGAGTCATGACGCAGAAGAAAATTCTTACGTGAACATGCCATTTTGGCAGAGCAAGGAGTTTGGGTAGACTGGCATGGTAAACTGAGTGGCTGGCATAAAACCGTATTAGTTTCTTGTTCGGTAAAGCTCATTCCAATGAACACCTCCAAAAGGCATGTTTTTCTTGACATTGCTAGTCCTGTGCACCACAGGCAAGATTCCACCTTGTACTGTACATAATTGAAAAGTTGAAATATCTGACATCCAATCCCCTAGTGGTTCTGCAACTACCACACAAGACCTACAGTATATAAAACGTCAGAGATAGATCACAAAACTTTGTCCTCTAGTTTTGTCCATAACACACACAACCCACCACCTACCCATTTTCTACAGTATGAAATACAGAGATATGAATGCCCTTAGCGTCCTTGTGAAATCCTTTTCCTCTTTATTGACTATCCAATGAAATAACATTGTGTTCAGTGGAGATGGGACAAGGTGATGTTTTTATTGCATTGCTTTGCATTGACTGGACTGGCTCAGTGTTGGATGTTATTTGATCCTATAAAACTTCTCAATTTTGTGTTATTAATCTTTGTTTGGAATGAAATCAAATGGTATATCTTCCGCTGCTGTCAAAACTATGAAGTTTCACATTGGAAATAAAAACTGAAACAGTTTACTCCGTCAGCACTTTGAGAGTACATTCATTCATTTACTGGGAGATAATTCTCAGATTTTCGTTCTCACAAGAACAGGCAGAGCATATTGATCTTTGGGAAACTGTTTGGGATATTGTTTTCACATAACCTACTTTCCGGAGGACATTTACCTTGGTTATATTTTTATATTAACATCACTTGAAGTTTTACATATACAACATACTAATTAGTTGTGACTTGCACTGGCAATTAACAATATGAAAAAATTAAATGACTTACAAATAAAAAAACAGGTTTGAAATATGTATTCCAATTCCACAATATTTTGTGCAATGTGTTGTGAATATGGAACAATTTCATGCCCAAGCAAGTTTACAGTCAGTCAACCAAATGGAGAGGTTTTAAGAAGATACATTCATGATATGAGCATTAGAGATGGAAGGACAAAAAAGACAAAACCAATCATGAAAACAAAATGGGCTTAGATGTACAAGAAATTGCATTTACGTTGCAGGGCCAATGCTCCATTCAAAGTGTTTCCTTCCTATAATATCTTCTAACATTCTGAAAGGGTGGTAGACATTTCTTGTGGCATATGTTGCACATAGATGTGGCCATACTTTACTCAAACCTTTCCACATATTACAGCCTTACCAACTATAGCAGTTAAAAACTGACACTGGCTGTAACATCTGGAACCTGTCTGTAACATCATTACCTACTACCTTATAATGTGCTGTTGGGTTCAGGGAAAGTGTAGCCAACTTCACCAACCCCCTTCCTGTGTCCTGTCAGACAGAGATGGATCCTCTGTGCCCTACAGGATGATCATATGTATCAGTTAACCAGTATGACTGACAAAGGCTTGGAGGAAGCCTCTGGCCCTTTTCCTGCTTTAATCTCTTATCCTGACTTCTCCCTGCATACCCACCAATCCCAGGACCTGCCAGACAGCCACCATCATATGAAGCAGTGGTCCCCATCATTACTGGCATCAAACTACACTGCATAATGCCTAGAATCATCCCCCTAGCGAGGTGTGCATGTGTGTGTATTTGTGTGCTCATCTGTATGTGCATCTGTGTACAAGACCCTCCTTCCAGGACATCGTTTTGGCATGTCTTTGTGGGTCGACATTATTAGTAGTATTATTTGAAAATTATTTTCTGTACAATGTTTTTAGCCATTCCTATATCGTCACTGCATTTTATAACTACATTGATCTGTTTCTAGGTTCCTATTGGTCAGTTGGCATGAACCATGCTCTCACAGTGATGTAAATATTAACCTCCATCACTCAGGTATCACCTCCATCACTTGATCACGTCATTGCCATGGTAGGTAATGTTCTTTAGGCCCCACAGTAATATTGTTAACCAGAACGGTGGCTAAACGGTGGCTAGTCAGTCAATAAAGCTAGCCATACTAATATTAGCTTGTTACATTCTGGTTTATTACCATTATTAACTAGTACATTAAGGTTATTCTGCATGTAAAATCTATTTGGTGACATCAAAATATGATTTAAGTTTTAGTTACTTATTTTCCTTCTTTAGTCATGTTATTGTGTTTTAAAGCCTTACTAATGTACTTTAGACAACATCTTTTTGAGAGAATATTTACCTCCTGAGACCCTGTGTCCAAATATGAGGACACTATGTTTTAGGCTTCCTGCACCATGTCCTTCATTCTGCTTAACTTAAACCTATTGTCCTTATTAGAGGACAGTTGTCTGTGCCATGCTTAGATAGTATACTTATCAGGTCCTACTAATCACAAATAGCTAAGAGAAATAAAAAATGCATACATTAGCAAAGCTCATGTCTTAGGAGGTTAAAACAGTATTGTGGTAAAACATATTGAGGTCTCAGCTAGCCTATGTAAATGTACAATGCTACTATTGAAAGCATGGTTTAATTTGTCTTTGTTAAACTTGTTATTGTTGCACTGTGTTTGTGTAGCTTAAATTATAATATTTTACTGTAGTCTGTATTGTTATTCTCTATTTCCTGTCTATTATCCATTCAGTATTTGATTTGACCCTTTTGCTGGTGTTTTACAGCTGGCTAAACCTACCCAGCATACTCACTACTCACTCCTTACAGACCTTGTTTTTGTGAATTACATTATTGACCTCCTTTTTCATCCATTCACACTGTTCTATTAAGTTACACTGTTGCTCGGCTATTCTATCATATGTATTTTATGAACCACATTTCAATGTATGTTTTTCTCAATGTCTGTCTTTGGACTATTTCCATTTGCATACAGACAATCCTGTTTTTCTATAGGGAAATACTGAAGAGGTTGTGTTGTCTGTCTAAATTGAGTCTTCCTCACAATGCATGTTTAGGTGTGTGCCTGTGTGTGCATGCCTGTCTACATGCGTGTGTTCTCTCTGAGGCAATCTCTAATCAGCAGCGTGTGAGCTGCAATGCTGAGCACTGCACAAACCAACACCATCATCAAAAGAACATTAAAGATACATTGTGATAAAAACAACTTATCTTGATTAAATAATTACACTACCAGATAAGTTTGTATATTTTTTTCTCTCTTGTCTACAGTGATGTCGTAATCATTCCGGCACTGCCTGTGGCATTTCCATTAGAACAAATGTGCATATGCCTTTAGGGTTTTAATATTTCATAAGAATGTGGTTTAGTAACTACAGTGGGGAGAACAAATATTTGATACACGGCCGATTTTGCAGGTTTTCCTAGGTCTGTAATAGGTACACTTCAACTGTGAGAGACTGAATCTAAAATAAAAATCCAGAAAATCACATTGTATGTATGACATAAGTATTTGATCACCTACCAACCAGTAAGAATTCCGTCTCTCACGGACCTGGTCATTTTTCTTTATGAAGCCCTCCTGTTCTCCACTCATTACCTGTATTAACTGCACCTGTTTAAACTTGTTACCTGTATAAAAGACCCCTGTCCACACACTCAATCAAACAGACTCCAACCTCTCCACAATGGCCAAGACCAGAGAGCTGTGTAAGGACATCAGGAATACAATTGTAAACCTGCACAATGCTGGGATGGGCTACAGGACAATAGGCAAGCAGCTTGGTGAGAAGGCAACAACTGTTGGTGCAATTATTAGAAAATGGAAGAGGTTTAAGATGACGGTCAATCTCCCTCAGACTGGGGCTCCATGCAAGATCTCACCTCATGGGGCATCAATGATCATGAGGAAGGTGAGGGATCAGCCCAGAACTACACGGCAGGACCTGGTCAATGACCTGAAGAGAGGTGAGACCACAGTCTCAAAGAAAACCATTAGTAACACACTACGGCGTCATGGATTAAAATCCTGCAGCGCACGCAAGGTCCCCCTGCTCAAGCCAGCGCATGTCCAGGCCCGTCTGAAGTGCCAATGACCATCTGGATGATCCAGAAGAGGAATGGGAGAAGGTCATGTGGTCTGATCAGACAAAAATAGAACTTTTTGGTCTAAACTCCACTCGCCGTGTTTGGAGGAAGAAGAAGGATGAGTACAACCCCAAGAACACCATTCCAACCGTGAAGCATGGAGGTGGAAACATCATTCTTTGGGGATGCTTTTCTGCAAAGGGGACAGGACGGCGGCATCGTATTGAGGAGAGGATGGATGGGGCCATGTATCGTGAGATCTTGGCCAAAAGCCTCCTTCCCTCAGTAATAGCATTGAAGATGTTTTGTGGCTAGGTCTTCCAGCATGACAACGACCCAAAACACACAGCAAGGGCAACTAAGAGTGGCTCTGTAAGAAGCATCTCAAGGTCCTGGATTAAGTTTTGCTTTTCTGATGTATCAAATACTTGTCATACAATAAAATCAAAATGTATTACTTAAATATCATACAATGTGATTTTCTGGATTCTTGTTTTAGATTCCGTCACTCACAGTTGAAGAATAATTACGATAAAAATTACAGACTTTTACATGCTTTGTAAGTGGGAAAACCTGCAAAATCGGCAGTGTATCAAATACTTGTTCTCGCCACTGTATAATGAAGGCCTGCTTGTATTTTGATGGTTTACTGTCCCACACTTTAAGAGCAAATCATCTTGACGTATGGAGATGTGAGGCTCCACTCTCCTTAATGAATTCAAAATGAAGTATTGTGTCCAGTACTTTTGATTGGTACTGTGTGGTGTGTGTGTGCACAATGTAATCTTGCAGTTTCACCACAGTATGTTTGTCTATACATAGATTTGTATAGTTTGTATAACATTTATAGTCATAGTCATCAGCTTAACCCTGCATCCACCATCCATATCCACAACATCCTAACTGATTGGCAGTCTAATGATATATAAGCGCCCACCCCTGTGCTCATTACTGGCTGGATTTACATAGGTGATTTACTTACCAGGAAAAGCGTCTTATAGTTACTTTTATCAAAGAGCAGTCTTCTATTTGTCTGGGGCTGTTGTGTGTATAAGTGTATGTGCCTGCTTGAATCTGTGTCCTTATGTGTGTGGGAATGGATGGCATTATGAATAAAGAGGGTAATGTTAGGCTGATAAACAGCTCGCCAAGCCCTGTTTATTATTAATGGACAAGTAACAAGACAAATGGATGCTTAGTGGGGGAAATAGGACCAGATTACCAGACCCTGCCCACCTCCTCATGCTCATCCTTAGATAAAAAAAAAAAAATGGCCACTACTGGTCACACAGATACAAACATATTGAAATCAGGAAATCCATATCTCTGAAGGTTGCCAAACTTGGCAAGGTTGGAGCAAGCCCACTGTAAATCACTTGATGTGGATTCTCATTTTAGACAAATAGGTTTGTGTATGTTGTAGTCAGTTACAGCAGTATGATATAACTGCAAAATATCCATATTTTTTCTTGGCTATGAAATTGTAGCACATGCTGTGTAATTGATGTGGCATAACATACTTAATCACATTGCGTTTTACTGTATCCTTCCAAGTTGTGTGTAGCCTATTGGCTTTTCTTTTCAGAGGACTGGTGTGACAGTTTATCACTGTCTTATAGTCCTCTGAATGACAGTTTCACAGGTTCCTCTGTTCTACGAATCCACTATTTTCATTGAACTATTTAACTTGTCTACAATACCCCCAATACATATGTCTAATTTTCTGTTTCTTGAGGCAAGAATACGAGATGGTAATTAGTACTTACAGAGGTATACATGAGTCCATAGAGGTTGCAGCAGTTTGCTTTGTAATCACCCAGGACCTGGGCAACATGCTCTCAGGGATAGACCATAATATCAAGCCAATTTTGAAATGATTTACCTGCAAGGGAAGTAAACAATTTAGTGCTGGCTTTTATCGACTGGAGCAAAATTGCTTATTGTGCAAGAAGAAATGTAACTTGAGTAAAGTCCATTAAAAGACTGTGGGGAAGGGAGGACCCCCCCTCCATTGTTGCTTTTATTACTCCTCATCCCAGACATCCTCTAAGGCTGTTATTACAAATAATAATTCTGCTACTGTAGAAGAGGAGAGGCAATGGAGCAGACTGGGCGTTATTAAAAGAATGTTCTCACACACACAGACACATGCACCTAGGCAAAGAATGACCTTTTAGGCTGACGGGTTTGAAATGGACGCTCTTAGAAAAAAGGGTTATCAGGGGTTCTACGGTATATCAACCTTTTTGTTATTTGGATGAGATTAAAGTTGAACTGACAGCATTTTAACAACATGAAATCTTAATAAAATATTTTCAAATACACCTCCAGGAAATGTGATGCCCTTTAAAACAATTTCTGATAAGCGCTCGCATAGACATGGTCATTTTCAGGTTTTCATGCTTTCACATTTTTTGGGGGTATTACATAAAGCTTTTGTGATAATTCTATTGCATTGTAGCAACAACAAAAAAGGTGGGCGCAGAAGCAAAGTCAAACCCTTTAGGTCAAACATTTTAGGTTTGAATGTAAAAACTATTTATAATTGTGAACATTTCCCATTGAGATGGATTTTGTAATAAATGTGCCAGATGTTTTATCATTTCTTAAACGTCTCCTGTAGTAAGTCAATATATTAAACTACTTAGAACCTAGGTCTTGATGTCTAGCAATAAACTGTTTGTCATGGTACGGTGAGCAGCAGCGCCACCGTGCCATACATCTTCAGTTTCCCATCACTCACGAACACATCCCGGACTTGTTTTGTCACATGTCTCAATCATGCACAGCAGGTCCCAATTGATATCGTTTGTATGTGTTTAAATGTTTCCCCTCTGCTCCCCACATTGTGGATCATTGTCATGTTTGCTGTTGTTTATGTTGCTGTTAATTGTAAGTATGTTATACCTGTTGCCTACCTATGTTTTGCTGCTTTTGTTGTTTTGTTTGCTCTGTGTTTGTTTATTCAATTAAAATATCCACACCAACTACCTCTGCCTGCACCTGGTTCCTTGCTCCCGCAACACTACACCCATTCATTACACTGTTGTAATTTAGAATCAGAATAAACTGTTCTAATTTAGCATAAAAGTGCTGAATTTTTTTTATATTTAAGTGCTTCAAAGCAAACGTGTCACATGAAGCTTTACTGATTGCTGAGTAATAGCCTGGGAAGTAGGGGTGCTGGAGCCACCAGCATAACCTCAGCAACCACTGAAGAGATTCCAGCACAAGAAATTAGAGCTTGACCACTACTGATCTATGTGTGTATTTCATTTGTCCTTTGACAAGACACAAGTGACTACTGCCGATGAGCACACTTTGTCCGAATCTGCTGCATATGGACTCACACTTAACCATTGTCAGCATGAAGAATATGGTTTGAAGCCACTGGACATTATGATACGACATACAGTACATTACATTGCATCAAGCCTATGAATCTAATTTAAGTGAATTACAGAATTAGAAACAACTTCTATGGAGGAACCTGACATGTCAGTTATATAGCTGAAAGCACTATATTGAACTTAGCGTTAGCTAAATAGATAACAAGCTCAGTGATAAGCTATAAATCTTATAGCCTCTATATAAATTAGAGACGAAAAGCATGTATCTAAGGCAACTATCATAATGAATTGTGGAGGAACTACATGCTGATCCTTTAAGTGGCCTATCTATATAATGCCTTGAAGATCTATGCATCACACACAGAGGAATTTAAGAAGGTTTTCAGTATCCAGAATGCTAATATTGCCATTAACAATACATCTGCATAACATAGCCTTTGAATCGATAACATCGATAACATTTCAGATCAAGTCGATGCATCAGAGATAAGTATGCTGACATGGAGAGAAACAACTTCCTGCATACAGCTAAGCCTGTGGAATAAGAAGTCCACTCCAGATATAATATACGAGTGATAGGCATACCTTAATCACAGAAGAACATTTCCAACAGGCAACATTTGTCTTTAGTCTCTTCATGGGAGACTTTTCTCACTACTCCCACCTCCTTTCACAGTAGTCTTTATGAACTAATGCTCATGCTCATTATTATAGTTTTTCTCAACCTTTTAGTGACATCATTGCTGATTATACCGACTAAGGTTGGTACTACTGAGTTTCCTGGTTGTCCAACCTAGCTATCTTAAATTGTATGCAATCATTTTAAATTGCTCTGGATTAAAATTCAGTCTGTAAGCTAAATTTGTCAAATTTACTATATATTGGTCTTGGGTAATACTTTCCTTCAGTCACCTCTGTTTCTGGGCCACATCCATATAATGTTTGTTTCCTGATGGGTTTGTCCCAGCTCAGAGATGTATCCCTAAATAACCTATTTTCTTGACCACCAAACAAAGGAGGTGGTACTCTAGGCTGCACATTCTGGAGGTTGCCTGAAGTTTCACAACATTTCTAAAGCTCTCTCCTGAAGTGGCTAAAGAATTTACTGGGTTTTGTCAGGTTATGGTCAGATTTAATGACCTTTGACTCCATCCAAATGTCATCAAAATCACTTGCATTCAAACTCTGAATTTCATGGCTAACCGAGGTATGAAAGTGATACTACTTTTAGATTATGCAAATAATATAAAGAACATATTACACATTCATGTTATCATTAACATAATTCTCTGAACGCATCTTTAAGTGGTTTGCTAACCATGATAACAGTGTTCTATATTGCACTTCAGAGATCTTCTTTGTATCCATTACTAAGTCAATTACTTAATTCTGCCCTTCAGACCCATGGTATAGTGCCTTCCACAATTTTTGCCTAAAGGATGTCTCAATCAGTAAAAACGTTGAATGTCTGGCTACCTATGGCTGCAAGGTAATGAATCAGTTTTTTGGATCAGTTTTTTGAGATGCATGTTTACAATGTAATCAATCATTCCTAGATAAATCTTCATTTTAGTCAAGTAAACAGAACATCCAAGGACTCCCTCCTTGACCAAGCAAACAACATGCACCAATTCAACAAGGCACCAAAATAGTCCTACTGGGAGAAGCTTCTATATCACAGAGAGACTATTTACAGAAATAGATGTAGAAGCCTAAATGTCAAGGTACTGAAAACTGGCCTAAATTACCTTAGACCTTACAGAGTTTTAATGCATAGACAAGTTTGGTGTGTGAGGGACCACTGGACCCAATAGGCTGAGTGAATCAGATGAGGATGTCATTAACCTCTTTTCAAGGTGGTTGACAGTCATACTCTGGAAGGGAAGATAGAGGTGACAGAGGGTTGAGGAGTGAGGAGGAGGTGGCAAAAAGTTTTCTGAGGATGGAGAAGAATCTTAACATTTAGAGTGAAATAAAGTGGCTTCCGTAGCAGATAGAGAGGAAGAGAAAGTACCGATGAGGGAGTGAAAGGATCATAAGTCACTCAGCACTTTTGTTTTCCTCCATTTTCTCTCAGCTGCCTGCAGCCTTCCTGTGTAAGCTTGCAGTGAGTCACTTAGCCATGGAGCAGTAGGACAGGGCAAAGCCAACCGTGGGGAAAGGGGACAGTCAGAGTCACAAGATTTGGAAATGAAGGACAGTAGGACTAAAGAGGCTGAATCAGGAGAAAAAACAAGGGCTTAGGAGAAGCAGTGTCCAAGTGTGGCGAGTCATATATCATTATTTTAATTGGAAAACTTTTACCATGTGGAACACAGAGTTCAAACCAACAAACTGAGAGGAAAGGTCTCACACATTTTACATCTATCCTCTGATATTATATTTAAGATTATAACTTTTCAGCAGGGTAAAATGTATGGCAATTCAAGAATTCCCTTTCAGCATAAAACCAATATTGCTGATTGAAATGGTTGCTGTTGGTAGTAGTGACCATCAGTCTATTAGTCACATTTATTTATAAAGTCCTTTTTACATCAGTAGATGTCACAAAGTGCTTTTACAAAACACCTGGCCTTAAACCCCAAGTAGAAAACAACAGTAGCGTTGACTTTCAGTGACTAGGAAAAACTCCCTAAGAATGCCAAAGTTTAGGAAGAAACCTAGAGAGGACCCAGGCTCAGAGGGGTGACCAGTCCTCTTCTGGCTGTGCCAGGTGAACATATTAATTAATAAATGCGTGTGAGTCTGGAGTCTATTTAAATTTAGTCCAGGTCAGAAGCATGACCAGATGGAAAGGGACAACACCGGGGAGTGGGAGGTGTCAACACAGTGGCAGCTGAAATGATCAGGCATCGTCTCGATCTGCAACACAACCCGGAGGACTCTGGACAGGGACAGCAACGGGTCCCCCAAGCGAGGTACTCCACAGATATGGGCCAGGACCTCATGCCCTCCTAAGTTCAAAACGGAGGAGACTGGGAAAATTCTGAAAATGCATTCCTCATATCAACAAGGATTTATAGTGGAGAAGGAGAACTTAGTGGAGAAAGAGAACTGACCCTACTCCCCCAGCACAATAATATAGAAGCGTAAGACCTTGACAAAAACAAGCCAGTGACTCTTCCCCCAAAAGGTATGGAGGGAGGGCATCCCAGTGGCGATGAGAGCCCACCTGGCAAGACAGCAAGTGTGGACAGTATCAAGACTTTCTGGTCACCTTCACGCCCCTGGGCCAGGCTACACCTAATCATAGACCGTGCTGTAGATATGGGTCTTTAGTAGACACTTGAAGGTTTGCACAGAGTTTGCATTTCTAACCTTAATTGGCAAATCATTCCACAGTAGTGGAGACCAACTCTGATTACTATAATAAAAATGGCTATGGTCCAAACATATAATCCCAACTTTTTCATGATGGTTCTTGCTTTGATTTTAGATATCTCGCAGATAAAATGGTGAGGAGGAAAACTGTGATGGACGATTACTTATGTGCACTATCTCTAACTCTACCTCTAACTGAAGTGAATTTCTTTGGATCCCAGGTCTCTCATTTATGATGGTTATACTTATGCATTTCATTCTGTCTTCATTTTGGAATAATACTATGCTTATTTTGAGAGATTGTGTTAACTCGTCTTTGTGCCTTTGTTGTTCTTCTTGGGAATCTGTAAGGCAGCAACTCCTTCTGTACTCTACTGTTCCAGGCTGTTCACATCAGTCAGGGGTGGTGGTGTACCAAAACTGACATAAGCCATCAAATCAAAGACATCCTAGGTTAGTAAACTAGGTAAACTAAGAGTAAACTAGGTTTTCATATATTATGTAATGACAATACAATCTCATAACTATGGTTTTCTGTTGATAATGTAATTCATAAATGGCACCACAAAATAACCTTTTAGGGTTGTGAAATAAGCAAGCAATATAACTTTTTTGTCGGACCGTGTAAGTGGTGCCGGCTAAGAAGAGCAAATGTCTCTTACTGAGTGACTGACTGACTGAGTGAGTGACCGAGTGTCCCTTGTTAAATAGCGTAGTGGTTACAGAGCAGACCTTTGAGCTATAGGTCCCGAGTTCATATCTCCTTGCAGGCAAAGCGAAGTACCCATTATGATTTATTCCATATAGATGAAAACTTCGCTGGCTAAAATCTCCAGTGACTACATTATAGTAAGCCTGAAATAAAACAGTTTACGGTTGTAGTGTGTCTGTTGCTGGTGGATTTTCGAAGTACTCATCCATGCATGCGTTTTGGGTCAGAATAGACAAACACATTTCCTGGCTACAACATAAGCTACTGTAGTTACGTTACAGTGAGCCTTAACTAAAACTGTATATGGACATATTGCGACTGTTTCTGGCATGGAAAAGTTCATCTTCAGTCTTGCTAGCAATGGCTCAATTCTTGTGATTATTCCTAAGAAGTTAGTAGATACCAGTAAGCCTATTACTGGCTAAAAAGCTGTTCAAACGGCCAGTTCATAGACACTAGTTGTGGTAGAGGTTAACTTAATAAGAAACGTTAGTCAGTTTAACACAACGCTCAGTAGTGTTTAGCGACTGGTGAAATGCGTAATGCTTTGTTGTTACGGTTAAAGACAGTGCCTCTCACGTGGAAGGCTCAAATCCATTGGGAACAATGACATTTATTTATTTTATTTCCACAATTCTCTCGTCGTTTCACCTGATGAAAAAGTTAGTTATCGTCACCTTTCTTGATAGTTATTGTATCAATGTCATTCACAAATGAAAAAAAAAAGTATGTTGTTTTTCCATGAAAGAATAAAATATGTTCTTATGCCATGAAATGAAATAGCTTTGTCAGACTCGCTAGCAATTGCTCAATTCCAATTACTATTATGACTGGCTAATAGGCTGTTAAAACAGCCTGTGGCAAAATCTAACAGTTTATATATACTATTTGTGGTGGAGGTAAAGTTCATCATCATGGTCATCTTCTTCCGCTTCATCCGGGGCCGGGTCGCGGGGGCAGCAGTCTAAGCAGTGATGCCCAGACTTCCCTCTTCCCAGACACTTCCTCCAGCTCTTCCGGGGGGACACAGAGGCGTTCCCAGGCCAGCCGGGAGACATAGTCCCTCCAGCGTGTCCTAGGTCTTCCCCGGGGTCTCCTCCCGGTGGGACGGGACCGGAACGCCTTCCCAGGAAGGCGTTCCGGAGGCATCCGAAACAGATGCCCAAGCCACCTCAGCTGACCCCTCTCGATGTGGAGGAGCAGCGGCTCTACTCCGAGCTCCTCCCGGGTGACCGAGCTTCTCACCCTATCTATAAGGGATAGCCCAGCTACCCTGCTGAGAAAGCTCATTTCGGCCGCCTGTATCCGGGATCTTGTCCTTTCGGTCATGACCCAAAGCTCATGACCATAGGTGAGAGTAGGAACGTAGATTGACCGGTAAATCGAGAGCTTCGCCTTGCGGCTCAGTTCTTTCTTCACCACGACAGACCGATACATCGACCGCATTACTGCAGAAGCTGCACCGATCCGTCTGTCAATCTCCCGTTCCATCCTTCCCTCACTCGTGAACAAGACCCCTAGATACTTAAACTCCTCCACTTGAGGCAGGCACTCTCCACCAACCTGAAGTGGGCAAGCCACCCTTTTCGACTGAGGACCATGGCCTCGGATTTGGAGGTACTGATTCTCATCCCCACCGCTTCACACTCGGCTGCAAACCGACCAAGTGCATGCTGAAGGTCCAGGTTTGAAGGGGCCAACATGACAACATCATCTGCAAAGAGCAGAGACGAAATTGTGTGGTCCCCAAACCTGACACCCTCCGGCCCCTGGCTGCGCCTAGAGATTCTGTCCATAAAAATTACGAACAGACCCGGCGACAAAGGGCAGCCCTGCCGGAGTCCAACATGCACTGGGAACAAGTCTGACTTACTGCCGCCAAGCTCCTGCTTCGGTCGTACAGGGACCTGACAGCCCTTAGCAAAGGACCCAGGACCCCATATTCCCGAAGCACCCACCACAGGATGCCACGAGGGACACAGTCAAATGCCTTCTCCAAATCCACAAAACACATGTGGAGGTAAACTTAGTTAGTAAATATGGACTGTTCATGTTTCTACCTGAGAGATTCCTCAGAGGATTATTCTGTAAGCTTTTGACAGGTCTCTCTATTTGCAAATAAACTGTTAATTGTGCCAAGAGAGTTTTGTCTCTTTACTTATTCCTTTAAGAGTGTCTATCGATAGAATTACCATCACATTCCCCTACATGAAAATTTGAACAGGGTAATTTCCTTCTACTTTATTTCCAAACGATTATGACATGGGTTGGTGAGAGCTGTGGATGCATCTTTATCATCCAGGATTACTGACCATGTTTGAAATCAAGCACTGACTGGTAAGCACACCTGTAGACATATTTCCAATTTCTCCATCATACGCTCAACGGTTTGTACATCTGAAAGAGGTCTATAGTGGTAGATTAGAGGTAATGGGGTTGTTTCACAGGAAAGAGAAGGGCCAGATCTGTAAATATTTCCATTACCAAATTACTCTTATTCTGATTTTAGTACTTTAAACATAAATGGTTGGGGGAAACTTTTGTTTTAAAAAGTCCTTTTTCATTTACAATTTCAGAATAAGAAAACAGCATCATGTAGTATACATGGAACATAAACAGCACAAAAAGGGTTCTTACTAGTGAGGGTGTGTTAACTTTAACTCTACTTTACCAAAGAAAAAAGTGTACACTACAAATCAAAATTGTGGTTTGAGGATTATACGCAGACTTGGTTCTTACGCAACAGAGTAAAACAGTTGGTCTGGAAAAACTCCTTCGTTTCCTTGGACAGAATCCCATTCCTTCGGTCCCCAGTGATGCTTTAAAACATGGTGCTCTCGGGAATGGGCCTCCTTGAATTGTAAAGCTGGCATCTGCTTTATAGGGGACACGGAGAGAGATGATTATTCCCGCAGGTTGCGTCTGATTGCCCACTACTCACATGCCGACAGGGCTGCTGCTGGGTTTCATGTTTCATGTGACAGGAAATCTCATAGCATGCTATAACTCTTATTATTTGTATTAACCACAACACAGTATTTATATGCATTTAATCCATGATTATCCATGCCAGATAGTGTTGGATCACCATGTTTCCACAAGTACATATGGAGTTGGTGCTTGTTCATTAATTTAATAAACATTTTGCTTATTTCTCAGTGACCATGATCCACTGATCCATTCATTCTTATATCCAAACTGTGGTCTCGGGGCGAGTACTAACTTAACATGAATATAAATTATATACAATTTTGTGTTATCATTATAAGAACATAGCCTGCCATTTTGCTAAATTCCACCACATTAGGGCTAATTATGTGTACTGCATAACCACTCAACAGACTGCTAGACTTGGCTCAATATTACACAAACAAGACAGAGGTTATCATTACACACTGGCCAAACACTCCCAACTTCATATAACAAAACTAATTTTCCTTGAAGTCTTGAAGATTAAGTCTTATTCTTGAATGATGGTGGCATTTGGCCATGTCTTTCTGAAAAAGGAATTGTGCCAAAATCCTCCCATGTTATCAACAAATACAATATACGGTTAGGTCCGGAAATAATTGGACACTGACACAAGTTTTGTTATTTTGTCTATTTACCTAAACATAATCATGGTCCAGTTAAATAAAGCTAAAGTGTAGTCTCTAAGCTTTAATTTGAGGGTATTCACATCCAAATTGGAGGAACAGTTTACAGCTATTTAATATGTAGCCCCCCTTTTCAAGGGACCGAAAGTCCAAAATTAACTCAAAAGCTGTTTCATGGACAGGTGTGGGCTATTCCTTCGTAATTTCTTCATCATTTAAGCAGGTAAAAGGTCTTGGTGCAACGTGGTCTCAGGGGACTATGTAGACTATTTTAAGTAAATCCATGGCACCTGATTTCATATAAAATGTTACGTTACGTTAGGTTACATTACAATGCGCTACCAAAACGTATGATACATTACCAATTGGCTGAAACGTAACATATCTTACGAACGCTATTAAAAACTATAATATGTTACGAATGCTATTAAAACTTAAATTACGTATATAATACAAAATGTATCATATCTTACGAATGGTACAAACATTTATCTTTCATTATGAATTTTCGTTCAAACTTGCAACATTCAGTTCTGAAGGCAGGGGCACCCTACCCCCTGCTCCACAAAGGGTTTTTGGATGTCAGTGGACGAGAAATGGCCTTACCAAGGTTTATTACCAATATGTAATAAATGCAACTTAGCATTACAGTTAGGTTAATGTTAGGTATCACAGCACTGGGGTTAAGGTTAGGGCTAAGGTTAGAAATCACAGTCCCGGGGTTAAGGTTAGGGTTAGAGTTAAGGTTTGGAGTAAGGTTAGGAAACGGTTAGGTTAAGGTTTGGTTAGGGTTAGGTATCACAGCACTGGGGTTCAAGTTAGGGTTTGGGTTAAGGATCGGTATCACAGCACAGGGGTTAAGGTTAGGGTTAAGGTTTGGGTTAGGGTTAGAAAGAAAATCACTTGTAACATATTGATGTTATAACACCACTACTCGCCCCGTCTAACAGGAAGTTCTAGTTTGGAGCAATGGGTAGAAAGACCTGAGTTTGAAACACGGCCTGCCATTTTTTTTCTGGATTATTACTCTAATGTTAATTTACCTAATGTAATATGTCTTATGAATTCAGCTGTCAAAGATTTTCATAAAAGAGTCTGCGTAGTCCCCTCAGACATGGTTGACTGGTGAGCTCTGCAACACAGAAATGCCTGGATGTCCACGAAAGACAACATGGTAAAAAAAAAAAGACCTTCGCAACATCCAGCCAAGTGAAGAACACTCTCCAAGAGGTTGGCATATCATTATCCAAGTCTACCATGAAGAGAAGACTTCACAAGAGCAAATACAGAGGGTCCACTACATATACAGAGGGTTCGCCACAAGGAACAAGCCGTTTTTTGAGACCAGGAAGTGGAATTATTTGCAATGGCCAAGTCGGTCACCTGTTCTCAACCTGATCCCGCATGCATTTCACTTGCTGAAGACAAAACTTAAGGCAGAAAGACCCACGAACAAACAACAACTGAAGACAGCTGCAGAGAAAGGCCTGGCAAAGCATCACAAAGGAGGAAGCCCAGATTTTGGTAATGTCCATGTGTTCCAGACTTCAAACAGTCATTGCCTGCAAAGGATTTTTGACAAAGCATTCAAAATCAATATTTTATTAATTAAAAACATTTGTTTTAATTTGTCCAATTACATTTGAGCCCCTGAAATAAGGGGACTATATATGAAAATGGTTGCAATTCATAAACATGTCATACTATATTTTTGTTCAACCCCTTGAATTAAATCTGAAAGTCTGGGCTTCAGTTGCATATTGGAGGTTTCAAAATTATTAAAATTGTGTCAGACCGGCAGTATCTGTATGCTTACGTGACAGGTTGCCATCAAGAGTTCCATGGCCCAAGACAGAATATTAACATCTGGGAACATAGCTATACAGACACACACACATATATGCAGTACACCCACACCAGTGTTTCCAGATATTTGAATGGGTTAATTTGAATGTACCAGACATTTGAGTAATGTAATCAATTGTATAACATTGTTTGCCATCTCTTGTGTAACATATAGTATGTCCACCCTTGGTTTTAAAAATGAATTATAGACTAGAAACTAGCCTGTGAAGTCATAAAATAAAGTAGAACAATGTTCTTACCTAAAACTCTGCGTCATGCCTCCTCAGTTATATTAACATCTGCTAGTTTGGCATGAAAATACTTTTTTTCCCCTCCTGTTTGGTAGCAGGTGCCCATGTTTGCTTTTTGAGTCCAACATTATTCCTCTTCTGCTTGTTCTCGACGAGACATGATGCTTACTCTTCGTGTGCATTATAATCCATCTGCTGTGTTTTAAAATCCTTGTATTTCACTTGTTAACATTTACATTAAAGATTTTCAGCATATGCTCTTCTACAGAGTAATATACAAAAGTAACTGCATACTTTTTCAGAAATGCAACCCTCAACAGTGATTTTGCGAGCGCTATGCTCTCTACCAACTCAAGCTACATTGGTGCCCTTGTCTGTTAGGTGTCTTGATTAAGCATAGGTTACCCATAAAGACATCGTAAATAGGCCTTATTACGTGCAGCTTGAAAAGCAGTTTTGCTGACTGGAGAGTAATACATTTCTTTTTTTAGTGGTTTGTTTTAGCTGCTGGATGCAATGACTTCTATAGCCGGTATACCCCATCTGCTCTTGCTTTATTGATCAGACCAGTACATGCGACCACCCACTGTCATCATCTTTGTACAGAATAGTAAATCATGATGCCAAACTGATAATTGATTGCATTGAGGTGCATACAGGTGCATACTTTAAACATTCAACATCATCCAGACTATTATTTGAACAATTGTCCACAGAGCTTAATACCTAAATATATCATCAAAGTATTAAAGGATGCAAAAAATGTCAATTCTGTCTGTTTACACATTCAGTGATTCTTCATTATTTGTTATAGACATGTACAGTATACCTATTTACTTAATTTCTATTCCAGTAGGCTGTCATTGGAATGTTTATGGATAACAGATGTTTCTGTTAGGAGCAAATGCAGAGACAAAAGGGTTGCTTTTAATTGCCTAGCTTGCGTGATCCTTGAGATAACCCCCCTGTGTCATGGGAAGAGCCCCTAGGATTGATAAGGGGTCTATTCTACAGGACTGGTTTTGTTTTCCTTAAGTCAGTTGACCAACCCCCACTACTTGAGTTTTAGGATATAACCAGAGTGAGGGTTTGAGGAAGCTCTCTTGCATTTACCTTTCCTCCTGTCTGTATCTTCAATCTTTGGAGAACTTTCTATATTTGATACTTGTACTGTAATTGTTATACTCCCTTTATATATTAAATTAATTTGTTACATTCATTCATGGACTATTTGGAATGAATATATTACAGGTCCAAATGTAGTTCCACCAGTATGTAGATATTACAGGCATCTTCACCCTCATTTCACATATCCCAACTAAACAGACCAGACTTCTAAAAATGCTGGTTCCATATATACAAGAACCATTTTATGAATCGTTATAGACAACTTTTCATCACAATAGTTCTGTTGGCCAACAGACAGCAAAATGTACCCAATTAGAAGGGAAAAGGTGCCTAATGTGTTTCTGAAATGAACAATGTCGACTTGACCAAACATGTCTTCGACACTACACTCTGCACAAACAAAATGAAATGCAAAATCAACTGTTAAAAGCTTTCTTTCTAAAGGTATTTTTTGAATGAGCTTATGTTATGTGTGGTGGGAGTTCATTGTAGAGCGTGGGTGCCGAGCAGCTAATGGCTCTGACACCCATCGTAGAGATGCACAATTTGGGGGTGACAACGAGGCCAGCAAAGGAGGAGTTGAGGTTGCGGGACAGGGCATAGCCTGACAGGATGTTGGTGAGGTAAGTGGGTGTAAGATGTTGAAGGGCATTTTATGCAGAAGTGTTTAAAAGTTAATAAGGTGTTGCACAGTGTGTAGAGTGATGAAGATGGCTGTAATGTGTTCAGATGATCTGGTACCAGTGTGGATACTTGCATCAGATGTATGGTCAATTGGATTCTGTTAATGAGATTTGTAGGAATACCAGTGAGGGGAGTTGCAGTAATCCAGTTGGAAAATGACATGAGTATGGATGAGGATTTCAGCGAGTATGAAAGTGAGTGCCGGAGTCTGGAGATGTTGCGGAGGTGGAAGAATGCTGTCCAAGTAATTGTTTTTATGTAGGATTTGAAAGAAAGCTGTCCAAGGTGACACCAAGGTTTTTGACTTGAAGGACAGAACTTGACAGAAGGATTTCTTTTGAAATGTTGAGGTTTTACTTTTTGGAGAGGGCGATTTAGAGCTGATTAGCATGACCTCTGTCTTGCGGAGTATGAGGAGGTTTGTGCTCATACAAATACGGATACCTTGGAGGCAGTTAATGAGGATGGTGAGAGAAAGGGAAGTTGTAGGTTTGGTGGTGAGGTACAGCTGGGTGTCATCAGCATTGCAGTGGATGTGAATGTTGTGATGTAACATGATCTTGCCCAGGAGTAGGAGGTGTATGTGTGGTCCACCACAGTATGTCATTGGAGAGTGTAAACATTATGCTTTGATTTAAATGATGTTTGATGTCACAATTCTCTCTGTTCTTACTCTACTCATTATTGATATCTGCCAGTTCACCCAAGAATTAATACAATTAATTTTGTATTTGTATGTGAGTATATCTTATTCTCCTGTCATTCACAAATACTGTTTTTTGTCAAGCATTTTTCACAGATAGTAAGTTTTAATGAAAACGTACTATCTGTGCTATGGTATCTATCTGTGATCCTAAATTATTATTTTCTTGGGCTGCATCACTATAACAACAAAGATCTATGACATGTTACAGTATACGTTGCCTGTATTGTTTCATCAGCTGTGGTGATTGTGTGGTGACGGGAATAAACTATCTTAAAACCTCTTAAGCAGCTTTATGTGAAGCTTGCATGTGTTCACGCATTTGAAATTGCTTAGAGGAATGGGAGTATGCAACCCATATTCAAACTTCATGGCAACAGACATTGTAGTCCTGTTATTGTGTGTGTGGGGGTGATGAATCACGGTACCGTTTTTCCAGGGACTGACCCATAGCCTTTTTTAACCATTATCAGGCATTTTGAGTTGTTTTATGGCAAAAAAAACATAATTTAGTCAGCAAGCAGATGCACCAATTCAGGTTACAAGATAGTGGGCCTAATGGCAATTGCAAAATATGATTCAATGACTTTTGGCTTCTTTGTAACAAAAGACTCTAATGGCACAATGGTGCTCATTATTTTGGACTGGACAAACCTGCGCAGGTGAAGGGATTTGTATGACTGCTTGTATTCACGGTATATTAAATGGTAATTTGTTTTTTCCTTTAAATCACATGCCTTTACACGACGGCCATTAGAAAATGTCAAGCAAGCACAAGATTGACACTCTCCAGTGAGAACTGTCCTCAATCAAATTTTCTCTAGCAGACATTCTTCCTCTTCAGCCAGTATGACTGGACATAGCCTGCATAGGCACTATCAGCCAGTGTCTGACCACAGAACCCCAGGATCAGGAGTGGTAGTGGTATCTAGCCTGCTGGTCTGGCAGTTCCTGTTTCTGCAGGCTCAAGTCCTCTTCATTGTATTTCAGCTCATATTAGTAGACCTGTATGTCTCTGTGTAGGTTTTATTTTTTCTGTTATCCAGCTCTTCTTGAAAAGAACAATCATCAGAAGAAGCAATTGTAATAATAGACAGTGCACAGCAACATAGCTCCCTCAAACTATTTCCGCTCCTGATTTGAAATGCCTGCCTTCCAGGGCCGGGACACAATTGGGCAAGGAACCATCAGGCTATAGTCTTTACAAAGCCAGAGAAAATGACTCAACATAGATATCCTGCAATGTGCTGGTAGTTAGGAACATTTCTGATGGCGCTATTGAAAAAAGGTCCACCATATCTACTCATTGCTAGTTGGATGGGACACTGATACACCACTATAATTGCCACAAAATATAATTCCTTATGCTTTTGCATAATACAGCAGCATAGATTTATCAATTACATCATTGGTTGAACTCCACTGGCACAAACAAAATGATGACGTTTAGAATTGTTTGAAACCCCTGAGTCAATCTGTATAAGCACCAGTCCCGCAAAATCATGTAAGAAAACACCACAAATAGTGACTAGTACTGAGCTTTCCCTTTACCTAAGTGTCCTTACATGATCTCAATGTCAAGGGGGAATATTTACCACAGCAACTGTTGTGAATGTAACTTACTGTTAGTTGTTTTACTGTGTTTGGCATCTATGTAGACTGTGTAAGTCAAGGCTTATCCTCTGCCTGGCTGGCTTAAGACTGCCATGCCTGGGAGGGTAATTACATGAATATGAAACAGGAAGAGGATCCCTCAGACAGGAGCTGTCCATGGGGAGGTAGAGAGGGAGACAATGCTGCTAATGAACTGTGATGGATGGGGAATTCATAAGTACTCTCTACAGTACAGACCAACCACCCAATGCCCAGGATGCCGCACACTCAGGTACTGCCTCAGACAGACGACTCATCATCAAGTATTGAGAAGCTTGGGAGGGGGAAAATCAATCAAACAGACAGAGAACATTAATCTAATATCTCATTTTTTGTTATCACATTCAAATTTCAGGCAGGGGTTTTGTTAAAAAAAAAGAAAAAGAAAATTAAAGCTAATTTGCTTTACTGTATCTCTTTTCAAACCAAAAACAAAAGTACATTACAAAACTCACACAACATAACACATAGTGGTATACGCTTTCTAGAACAAGATAGGCAAATCTATGTATGGCACAGATGCCATTTTGAAGCCAATTTTCTTTATGCCCAACTCCCAAAGCTCCCTAAGTGCACAGTTATGACTAACACGAGTAATCGTGTTTCACCACATCCTTGCCTTATCCAGCGTGAAGGGTAGAGATGACATGCCTTGACAGTATAGAGCCTTGTGAGAATGCACTGACTCAGTTATAGAACAGAAACAAACTGCAGCACAATACATACTCAACCACTGAGGATTTCTCCGTGCAATATTAGCCAAACATATATACGCGGGTTTCTATGTATGTTTAAGTATGTTTAAGGAGTGTTTAAGGATTATGTCAAGGCCTGCGACCAGGTTGCTTTCTCTCTCCCCTTTCCCTGTGTGATGTTGTGTACTTCTTTGTCTTTGAGGTCCTTTTAGCTTCTTTCTGCAGAAATAGTGGAGATGCATCCGGCTTCTCTAGGAAAGTAATAAATTGTCCTGGCACGATTTCGGTTTTGCATAAGTCAGGAAGAGACACCATCGGGAGAACAGATTGCAGATTGTTTTGTGTGCAGACGGGAGCGAGGGAGGTGGTTGCAGTGTTTAAATGAATGTGCCTGCTTTAAAACATAGCTCAAAATCTGCAAATTCAATGTAAAATGAAACATAAATGTTAAATATATTTACAATACTGGGGTGAACATGTAATGAAACAGTGATTTGTCTAATTCATCCCTACACAGTCAACTTCGTCCCTATACACTATAACATTATTTGAGGTTGTATATTTTTAGGAACACCAGATCATATTTATACACAATTCTATATGTATTCCCAGATACAGCTGGATATGCGTAGGTGGTTAACTATTATAAAATATCAATATACTGCAGATCTACTTTAATCAAGATTATTAATCAAATCTTAGTACAAACCAAACTGGCACATCAATTGGCGTTCCAATATGTTGCTGGGTTCATGCTCTGGTGCTGCAGCTCTCAGATTAAATGTCTTTATAATGACATCTGTCTACTGCCCCGCAGTGTGCACTGCCCACTGAGAAACATATTTGTATCCATTCATTGTCTCAATTACAGTGCTTTTAAATAAAGTCAACAGTTTCTTTTCGCTCTTGGCTTGCAAAACGTTGCCTAGACAGTCAACATGTTGTCGGATTGGCTGGTATTGCATGTTATTATGGTAATAAGAATTGATGAGGAAGGGTTATAATGACAGAATGTTATGCTAAGCCTCAGACAAAGAGTTGTCAAATAAATAAACAGCACACGTTTGTTGTTACAGTGAAAAAAATAAAAGCTAACTACACCTACAAATGGATAGTACTTAGTCTGGCCCAAAGACAGCTTTCACAATAAGGAAACAGGCTGGAAAACTCTAATTTTACTCTTTATGATTAAAGATTTCATTAAGATGTCAGTTGAATAGAAGTTCAAAATGAAATGTTCCATGCACTTTTGACTCCACACTTCTAGATTGGGATGCAATCAGGATTTCCTCACGGACCTGAAAACAGATCAAGGGAACAGTGTAATTGGGATATGATCTAGGTGGAAACTTAGGCAAAGGATTCTACCTAACACAAACAAGGTGTAGCCAGATTAATATCATTATCCCGGACACCCCAGACCCAATCCAGTTTGTGTCACACCAGCAAATGCACAGCTGACAGAAAGTCTTCCAATACTATATGCGCTCACCATCCTGGAAGAGGAATAGCTGGTCATTGACCACAGTTTCAACACCATGGTCCTGTCAAGTTCAGGACCATGGTGGGACGGAACACCTCAACCTGCAACTGGTCGGTAAAGGTAAGCTACAACCTGTGATTTTAGTCCCATTCTATACTCTATACTTTAATGACTTACACCACATCTTTTGGTCACTCAATATTGGTAGGCCATGTAATTCTAAAACATGTAGCCTTTAACATATAAAAAATATTAAACAAATAAGAACATTAATTTGTCTGCATTTTCTTTCTTTCCATAATTGTTTGTTTCCTTTTAATCCAGCATAGTTCTTCTCTCAATTTAGAGAAAACGTACTGGCTGTATTGCTTAGTCAAAACTGTGGCTAGGTTTTACGCAATGAGTCTAACGAATACCCTGTTCTTTCTCTGTCCAATAACCTATGAACTCCCATAGTTTGTCGGTGGTTGAGTCTGTCTTTTATTAAACTTACTATGAAGATGTTTCAATTTAAGAAGCAACTCGATCAGCAGAGTGCGGCAGAATCCTATGCTTGTGAATTTTTTGACAATATCACATCACACCGCAGTCATAAAAATATGAAACAATATCACAATTAATTAAATCTGAACTGCTCAATCCTGGTCCAGGAGATCTACCATCTGGCAGGTTTTCTCTATTTGCCTTAATTGCACATTTAGTATTGCCAATTGTAATGCATTTGCCTTCATTGCACGCCTACACATTCCACTTGTAATATACATATACTTAATACTTCTACAAACCTGATTCCAAAAAAGTTGGGACACAAATTGTGAGTAAAAAAGGAATGGAATAATTTACAAATCTCATAAACTTATGTTTAATTCACAATAGAATATAGATAACATATTGAATGTTGAAAGTGAGACATTTTGTAATGTCATGCCAAATATTGGCTCATTTTGGATTTCATGAGAGCTACACATTCCAGAAAAGTTGGGAGAGGTAGCAATAAGAGGCCGGAAAAGTTAAATGTACAGATAAGGAACAGCTGGAGGACCAATTTGCAACTTATTATGTCAATTGGCAACATGATTGGGTACAAAAAGAACCTCTCAGAGTGGCAGTGTCTCTCAGAGGTCAAGATGGGCAGAGGATCACCAATTCCCCCAATGCTGCGGCAAAAAATAGTGGAGCAATATCAGAAAGGAGTTTCTCAGAGAAAAAATGCAAAGAGTTTGAAGTTATCATCATCTACAGTGCATAATATCATCCAAAGATTCAAAGAATCTGGAACAATCTCTGTGCGTAAGGGTCAAGGCTGGAAAACCATACTGGATGCTCGTGATCTTCGGGCCCTCAGACGGCACTGCATCACATACAGGATTGATACTGTAATGGAAATCACAACACGGGCTCAGGAATACTTCCAGAAAACATTGTCGTGAACACAATCCACCGTGCCATTCGCCGTTGCTGGCTAAAACTCTATAGGTCAAAAAAGAAGCCGTATCTGAACAGGATCCAGAAGCGCAGGCATTTTCTCTGGGCCAAGGATCATTTAAAATGGACTGTGGCAAAGTGGAAAAGTGTTCTGTGGTAAGACGAATCAAAATTTGAAGTTCATTTTGGAAAACTGGAACGCCATGTCATCCAGACTAAAGAGGACAAGGACAACCCAAGTTGTTATCAGTGCTCAGTACAGAAGCCTGCATCTCTGATGGTATGGGGTTGCAGGAGTGCGTGTGGCATGGGCAGCCTACACATCTGGAAAGGCACCATCAATGCTGACAGTTATATCCAAGTTCTAGAACAACATATGCTCCCATCCAGAAGTCGTCTCTTTCAGGGAAGACCTTGCATTTTCCAACATGACAATGCCAGACCACATACTGCATCAATTACAATGTCATGGCTGCATAGAAGAAGGATCCAGGTACTGAAATGGCCAGCCTGCTGTCCAGATCTTTCACCCATAGAAAACATTTGGCGCATCATAAAGAGGAAGGTGCAACAAAGAAGACCTAAGACAGTTGAGCAACTAGAAGCCTGTATTAGACAATAATCATAAACTTGAGCAACTTGTCTCCTCAGTCCCCAGACGTTTGCCGTCTGTTATAAAAAGAAGAGGGGATGCCACACAGTGGTAAACATGGCCTTGTCCCAACTTTTTTGAGATGTGTTGATGCCATGAAATTTAAAATCAACTTATTTTCCCCTTAAAGTGATACATTTTCTCAGTTTAAACATTTGATATGTCATCTACCTTGCATTCTGAATAAAATATTGAAATTTGAAACTTCCATATCATTGTATTCTGTTTTTATTCACAATTGTACAGTGTCTACTCAAGGTTGTAACCAGCAAGGTTTTTGTCTATTCTGAACAAATCCTCTTTTGCCACTGGCCGTTTTAACAGCTAATTAGCCATTTGTGAATGACATAGATACAGTAACTATCAATATAGGTAATGATAATTAGTGGTGGCCATTCTAGGCTTCATTAGCGTTATTTTAGCAGCTGGATATTATGCTGGCAGATTTTCTTTATCACAATAAAAGCCATAATTGAAATGTATAAGGCAATACAGTTAACAATCTAGTCTCTGAAAAAGAATTGACAAGAATAACATTGGAGCGGACATTAAACAAAAAATTTACAGACAAGATTGTTAACTATTTTAACTTATATAGTTCAATGATGGCTATTATTTTGAAAAAGAAAATCTGAGTTAGCACTGCTAGCATAATATGCTGCTGCTAGAAGAATGGTAATGAAGCCTCGAATGGCCATCACTAACGATAACTGACTTTTTTGTCAAAAGACGAGAGAATCGTGAAGCCAGCGAAGTGTTTGTCTATCCTGAACAAATCCTAATATCCATTAGAACCGTTTTATTTTAGGCTTCCTATTACGTAGCTACATAAAGTTGTAACCAGCAAAAAAAAATTCTGTCCTGAGTGTTACGGGAGGCTAACGCGGGACCTGTTGTTCTGGAGCCCGCGGGACTCTAACCACTACGCTCAACAAGGGTCAGTCAGTCAGGGACGGATTCAGCAAGAGAAATTCACCGCTTACGCAGTCCAGCAAAAAATTAGTCTGATCAAAAAAGAATAAAAACCTTGCTATAATATGCAATAATTCTTATTTCTTAAAACTAAAGTCATGACCGTTTTATCATTAGTCAGCATCACATTAGTCAGAGATGAGCTCCACCAGCCATCCAAGATTTAATGAGCACATATACTGTTTTTCTGATGATACTGCAATTTGAAAAAGTAAGGTTATATAAAGAAAGGGCTTGGCTTAGCTTTAGACAGTATCTATGGAAACAAAAACCCATGAAACCATTCAAACATGATCCTTTTACTATAAACGATATACCATTGCGATTGTTTAAATTTACTGTACATTCTCAAGACCCATTCCGGAACGAGAAATCTATAACATTAAAATCCATAGTTTCTAATGCCTCGACTATTGTGTACACACACTTACAAAGTGTAGATAGCATGAAAAGCAATTGCTAAACTGAAATTAGCTCCAGAACAGTTTCTGAGTACTGTGATCTTGCTTGTTTGGATGTGAAGGCACAACACTGGCAGCATAGAGGATTAAAAAAATAGCCCATACTATCTCAGGCCAGGACAGTGTATAATGCGCTCAAGTAAAAGCCTGACACACAATTTCCAGCAAGAGCTAGCTGAGGCATGATGGCTTTCTGTCAGTCCGGGGTCATCTGTTGAAGGACGGTTGGGTTGGTGGCATCATCCATATCTGTCACCTCTATGAAGAAACTTCATCTCAATTCTGGAAGGCTGCTGATTGGGGATAAAGGTTGTAAATGGCTATTGACAAAGATATCCATAATGATGCTGGTTTATATTGTAACCCACAAACTTAGTATTATCCTTTCAACTATAAAAACCTTCATACAGTGATTGCATAAAATTATTATTTATTTCTTTTGAAATGCAGATTATAGTCAAATGAGATGTCATTCGTTGCATAATGAGCCACAGAAAGTGTAAGTCATATTTTTTCCATGTGGTTGCGGATCTGACTTTTCTCTGACTAATTTCTCTGAACTAAAGATCACCAAGGTTCTGCACATGTACCTACAGTGAATTCGGAAAGTATTCAGAACCCTTAACTTTGGTACAGCCTTATTCTCAAATTAATTTAATTGATTTCTCCTTTTAGAGATGAATCATTTTCTCATTTATCTACACTCAAAAACCCATAATGAACAAGCAAAACAGGTTTTTAGATAATTTGTTTTGCAGATATATATATATATTTTTAATGCAATATCACATTTACATAAGTATTCAGAACTCTTCACTCAGTTCTTTGTTTCAAGCACCTTTGACAGCGATTTCAGCCTTGAGTCTGCATTATTCTGAATGTCATGGAAGGTGAACCTTCGCTCAAGTCAGAGCTCTGGAGCAGGTTTTCATTAAGGATCTGTCTTTACTTTGCTCCGTTCATCTTTCCCTCAATCCTGACTAGTCACCCAGTAAAAAACATCCCCACAGCATTATGCTGCCACCACCACAATTCACCGTAGGGATGATATTGGCACAAAGATAGTCCACGGAAATAGGATGCACCTGAAATCCAGTGTGAGTGTCATAGAAATGGGTATGAAAACAATGGTAGGAGTAGTGTGTTTTTTTTGTGTCCAACAGTACCTATAACTATCATTATTATTTTGTTACTATTATCTCCATTGTAAAATAATGTGATCTTGCAGACATTAATGTTTGATTGAAGTTGACAAAGATGACCAACAATCAACACAGCAGCCTCTTTACCAGAATGGCAGAACATTTCTCTAAAGTAGCAAGCTTGGGGCTGGCTAAAGTCTAAGAATACTTTTTACTTTCCCTGTAGCAAATGTTATCATTATTTTGTTTGTTTCTTTTATATTTAAATCTATACACCGCTCAATAACTAGTAAGTTTAACCTATTTATTCTGTTTGTAAGGAATATTGTTTTCTTAATTTCATATTCAGAAAGGTTGTTTGTTAGGGTACATGTTCACTACAACCTAACCTGGCTGGGTGCTATTTGGAAAACCTCCCAAGTTGTATTCAACTGAAGATTTTTTTTTTGTTGCATGAAATGGAAACGGAATAAAAAATATTTTTGAGAGGCACCTTTTAGAATGACAAAAACACTTTATTTTGTGATGCTCCAGGGACTAAATCCGCAAATTCAGAGACAGACAAAAAGCATTCTCACCCCAGTCCTGAATGGGAGCTTTATAAACTCAACATCCAGACACAATGCGGCCCATATCATTCTTCACAGTTGCTGCATTCATTCTTTTAATTCCCCATTATTTTGCAGTGAGCTGCTAGGTGTACTCTCATTTACAATAGGATAGAAGACAGATATTTTCCCTTGGGGCCAAAGAGGCTGAATGTATTTCTCCTTTTTTAATTACAGCTTAAAAGTTTAATGCTAACCGTTCAGTGAATTTGGGCTGCAGTAGGGATTATTAAAAGGAATGTATTTTATTAATGCAATAATGTTTTTGCAGTGTCATATGGTTGACTGGGAGGACTTCAGTGGTTTAGTGGGACTCTGTGATTACTGAGACTGCCTCTGATTGTCAGTTTCTGCTAACAGGGATTTATTGTACAGCAACAGGGGTCTCATTAAAATAAAAACAACCTCTCAGTTAAACGTGTTTCATTGTTCAAAATAAGCTTTCATTGATTTGTTGATGGACTAGCTTTGTTGGTAAATAAGGAATTGTCTCCTTATTAGTCATTGGATATTTACTTGCTGTCACAATTTCAGGAGGTTGCATAACAGGAGGTGTTGAAACAAAAGGCTCTTTAATTTCAATAACTGAGAGTGACGTAAAGCTCTAAACGCAATAACTGACAAAACAGTGACTGACAAAACACACTAGGGCAGGAGGAACTTAAATAGGGACATTCGAAAGGAAAAGGGAAAACCCAAACAGAACAATAACAGAACACTTGTCAACGTCCTTAGTTGCGCATCGTTACATGGTGGAGACAAACAAACTTTAATGTGTCTGGACTCTGCATGTATTTAATCTCTATCGACACTAATTACCAAACATTTTATGTGTCTCACTGATATCAGCAAACTTGTTAACAATCAGTTTTTCCCAGCTAGTCCCCATAAAATGGGTTTAAATAATTACATTTATTTCCTGACCGCAGTGGCTGCAGTACACTGAGCCCGTTCTTCTAGTCTTTCCAGTGGCACTACCTAGTGAAATACAGATTTTTAACACGCTTGTTTATATTGAGGTACACATTCAATTCCCTGGGTGGTTAGTGGAGACTAGAGATTATTCACATGCCTTTTTTTGTAACCTAGTTTTTATTTCTTTTTCATACGCACACATATTTGGATGGGAAACGTAGTTCTGCAGAGCCTGGATGCATTTCAGTAGGTTTATGTTTCGTCTCTACTGAGTAACAATGCACAAATGAGATGGAAATATTAAGTAAATACTGTATCTGATCACTAGTAGGGATACCATGCTTTTGTTGTGAACATCAAGGACTAGAGATCATGTTTGGTGATGCAGATCTTGCGTAGGCTACTATCATCAGGGCTGTACATTGGATGAAATAGGAGCAGGAGATAACTAGCAATTTTTGAATTGGCAGTCTGTTTTCTATTATGACTACTAGGGGCCCACCTAATGCTGAAGTGAGTGTCTCTCCATGCGCGAAAGCCCAATCGCATACTGGCACACACATGCAATAGGTTGCAACAGGAGGCAGAACACGCATTCACAGAGGATCTTGGTTATGTACTCCTGAAAAATGTTCTCCATTTCAGGCCCATTTCAGGAGAGGTTGAGAGTGGAGGGACATCTGGCTTTCTCAAGGAGAGATACTCCTAACTTGGAAAAAGGTATCCTAATCCTGAAGTGTACTACCACATGTGTAGGCTGGATAAACATACAAGTGAAGGGTTAATCACAAAAATTCTCACTTTCCAATGCTATTTATCATTGGTGGCGGCACTTGTGATTGGGGGGATATATTTTATAATATTATGTTACAAATTCTGATAAGTAGGTTTAATGTGTATTCATTTTACTGTTTCAAAATCCATCATGGTGATATTGCACTGGCAGAGAGAGAATGGACAATATAAACAGTACATCTGCATAAAACCAGCTGTAGTAACAGGTGGAAACTAATAAGTCCATATGACTGAAAATAAATAGTATTTTGTAAACGGTTCAGGGGCCAAACCGGAATATTTCTTTTTGTAAATAACGAGCCAAACCACCAGGTAAAATGTCTGCTTCTTTTGATTTCATGTATTTCATTAAAAAAATAAAGAATGCAGAGGTTCCCAGCTCACAAAAATCTATAGAAAAAAAAACTGTCCTACTTAACAATAGATGACTGAAACAAAAGCATGAGATTCTGAGCTTACTTAAACAGACACCTGGAGCTTGTCGGAACCAAGAGTCCATTTAATGTACGTAACGCCTAACAACACCGAGCTTTAACTAAGGAACGAGTGGAAGTAGTGCTTATTTGGAATTGTATAAAGTCTGTCTTCTCTGCAATGATATTCCCGTTTCTTCCTGTCTCATCACTTCTTGCAACAGGTTTACCATTTTGGCCACCTCGAATCGACACTGGGAGAAAAACAGAGATAATTACCCCAAAAATTCCTTAAATTATGGAACATTTTCAAAACTCACATAAAGGTGTAACCTGAGTAAGAGAAAAACAGCAATGGACAAAATTAACAATGAGCTTACGATTCAGTCAAATTGAGGCAGTTGAAGTGTACAATTCATCTGGAACTCACAGACGCGCACAGAAAGGACAGGGAACTGACAAATATGATGATTTCAACTGGGTCCAAACATTCTCACCAAAGGTTGTCTGATCGCATGGTACTCGTGCTGAGCAGGGCTACTGCAAAACGATCACAATAGAAAAAAAGTGGTATTCATCAGTATTATTTCTGTTGTATCCTTACCATCAAACTCACGTCTGGTTGGAGACCATTGTCAAGAAATAAGATAATGCTTAATTTGAATTATTGTTATCATGAAAAAACAACAATCCTGACAGCCTCAGTAACAACAGCCACAATAATAATAATAATAATAATAGGGAATATAAAATCAGATGACAAGGAATACAACACATACAAATGTACCACAATGTTAAATATTGTATCAACACCGTATTCATGTATTATTTATTTTGTTCACTTTATTCTGCTTTTTCTATCTCTTAATTATGTTGTTCATGCGTTTGTAAGGCTTGAATTGCCTTTGTGTATGTAATGCACTAGACAAACTTGATTTACCTTGCTTTTCCTAAGGCCTATAGTAGGCTATTGTCAGGGCCCTAGGCATTAGCAACATAGGTGGACAGTTAGACCCCGGACCAATAGGGAAGAAGGGACCCCCAAATAAAATATTGCTTAGGGCCCCCAAAAGGCTAGGGCTGGCCCTGGCTACAGTCATATCGAGATCATATATGGTCATTATAATTTCGCTGGCTGGCATCTTGATTAGCTAACAGGTCTTAAATTGACTAGTGACATTATAAATAAAGCAGTGGATCTGGGTCGAGCAGTTACCCTAATGATGGCAGAGCTTGCTCTTCTAAGGGACTTTATCTCTGGGCTGAGATGCGAAAGAGTGTTCCGTAACTGCGCTGATTTTGTCATGGAGAATGACGAATGGTTAATTAGTTGTTTCAGACTATAATTTCTGCTGAAGCTTTAAATTCATAGGTTGATGATCGCCACACATACATAAATAATGGGTGTCTCATATGTAAGGGACAGGTGCAGTGCGTTCTCACATCCACAGCTTTATCTGATATACAGTGGATATAAAAAGTCTACACACCCCTGTTAAAATGCCAGGTTCTTGTGATGTAAAAGAATGAGACAAACATAAATCATGTCAGAACTTTTTCCACCTTTAGTGTGACCCATAACGTGAAATGTTTTATTTAAAAACAAATTGAAATCTTTGGAAAAAAAAAAATCACAATAACCTGGTTACATAAGTGTGCACACCCTTAAACTAATACTTTGTTGAACCACCTTTTGATTTTATTACAGCATTTTGTCTTTTTGGGTAGGAGTCTATTAGCATGGCACATGACGTGGCAATATTTACCCACTCTTCTTTGCAAAAGTGCTCCAAATCTGTCATTGCAAGAACATCTCCTGTATACAGCCCTCTTCAGATCACCCCACAGATGTGTAATTGGATTCAGGTCTGGGCTCTGGCTGGGCCATTCCAAAACGTTAATATTCTGGTGAAGCCATGCTTTTGTGGATTTGGATGTGTGCTTTGGGTGGTTGTCGTGCTGAAAGGTGTACTTCATCTTCAGCTTTCTATCAGACGCCTGAAGGTTTTGCCTGGTATTTGGAACTGTTCATAATTCCCTCTACCCTGACTAAGGCCCTGGTTCCAGCTGAAGAAAAACAGCCCCAAAGCATGATGCTGCCATCACAATGCTTCACTGTGGGTATTGTGTTCTTTGGGTGATGTGCATTGTTGTTTTTGCACCAAACATACCTTTTGGAATTATGGCCAAAAAGTTCAACCTTGGTTTCATTAGACCATAACACATTTTCCCACAATCTTTTTGTGGGTCTTGATGTTTGTTCTTGCAAACTTCAGCTGGGCTTGGAAGTTGTTCTTTGTAAGAAAAGGCTTCCGTCTTGCCACCATACCCCAAAGCCCATTCAAATTAAGTATATAGAAGATTGTTGTCACATGTAGCACACAGCCAGTACTTGCCAGAATTTCCTGCAGTTCCATTAATGTTGCTGTAGGCCTCGCATCCTTGACCAGTTTTCTTCTCGTCTTTTCATCAATTTTGGAGGGACGTCCAGTTATTGGTAATGTCTCTGTTGTGCCATATTTTCTCCACTTGATGATGACTGTCTTCACTGTGTTCCATGGTATATCTAATGCTTTGCAAATAATTTTGTATCCTTCTCCTGACTGATACCTTTCAACAATGAGATCCCTCTGATGCTTTGGAAGCTCTGAGTTGCAACTAAGAATATGTCAGGAAAATCCTACTACAACAGCTGATTAATCAGTCTCTTTAAATGATGGCAGGTGTGTAATGACTTCTATTTAACATGAGTTTGAATGTGATTGGTTAATTCTGAACACAGCCACATCCCCAGTTATAAGAGGGTGTGCACACTTATGAAACCAGGTTAATGTAAGGTTCATATTTCAAATTTTTCCCCCTCAAAGATTTCAGTTGTTTTTTTAATTGAATTGTTCACATTATAGGTCACATTAAAAGTGGAAAAAGTTCTGACATAATTTATCCTTGTCTCATTCTTGTACATCACAAGAACATGGCATTTTATCAGGGGTGTGTAGACTTTTTATATCCACTGTATCATCCGTGATTACATCCACGCTTATTTCGAAGAGGTTCAACAGTTTCATAAATCACACTTGGAGATGCTCAAGTCCCTCCCCTTGTTCGATCCTGCGAACTATTCTGAGAAATGTTCATGAAATAGGGCCATTGACTAGCAAGCAAGCAAGTTTATTTATATAGCACAATTCATACATCAAAGCAATTCAATGTGCTTTACAAAGAAAAAAAATATATATATATAAAAATACAATAACATAAAACAAATACTCAAATGAAAACATCAAAACAAATGAAAACATCATAATAATAAAAAATACAATAAGAAAACATAAAGATTAAAAATGGGATAAAAACATAAGAAGCTATAAGGGTATACAGTGTGGTTATGTTAAAGTGCTCAGTCATAGGCATGTGAAAAGAGAAGTGTTATTAACCAGGATTTAAAAATTTATTCGTTTGGGGCATGTCTATGATCTTCTGGTAGTTTATTCCAGTTGTGTAAATCATAAGTGCTAAACGCAGCTTCTCCATGTTTAGTTTGGACTCTGGGCTCTACTAGCTGACTTGTGTTCATGGATCTAAGAGCCCTGTTTGGTTAATATTCTTCAAACATATCAGAAATGTATTTGGGTCCTAAACCTTTCAGAGATTTATAAACTAAAAGCACCACTTTGAAATCTAGTCTGTAACTGACTAGAAGCCAATGCAAAGATTTAAGAACCGGAGTGATGTGCTCTGTTCTCTTGGACCTGGTTAACATTCTAGCAGCAGCATTCTGAATGTGACTGAATCCACATAAAGAAAAATCTTACACAATAATCCTAAACCCATATAACACAACAACTGAGAAACCTGTATTTGGGATAATGTTGTACAGAATTTGGGGGGATAAAATACATTTTATAGGGCCCCCTTAAGTAAAGTTTACAGACCCTTATTTGACCAGGCAAATTGAGAGAACATTTTATGTTTTTCTTCCACTTGTAAGAGACCTAGAAAACAAATGTTTGGGGAGAATAATATGCCCAATTGAAAGCACAAAAAAGAGTAGCTTGCAAATTTTTCATTTTGAAAGTAGCTCACACACCTGAAAAAAGTATATACTCTCGTTCAGCAAGCGGCTATCTTCTGTCTAATTCTATACCTGGTATGGGAATTAAGGCTGGTATGGGAATGAGATGTAGACAGTAAAAATACAAGTACTTTATTGACATTGTATTATTGGTTTATCTTATTTTTGGAAAGAGCAAAGTGACTAGTAAGATTCTCAGTTTTACCTGCTAATAGCTAATTATAACTGCATTTATTCTAAAATGTGATCTAAAATGTAAAGCATATTGTTTAATAAAATGGCTGAAGGTATTTGTCATTTTGACAATGAATAAACACTAACAATAAACAAATTACTATTCAAATTACAAAAATGTTACTAGTGACTAAAAAAATATTACGCAGGGAGCAAGGCCGTAATGAGTGACCAGTCCTTTTCTGGTTATGCCAGATGGAGACCATAACAGTATATTGCCATTAAGGCCAGATCATTCATCAAGTTTAGGCTTAAGTGCATAAATTGCCATTAATAGCGTTAAGATTAATCTCAAACTATTGACGCAAATTGCATTCCGTAGGGGGAAGATTAGCTTCACATTATTGATGCCTACATGCAGGGTTACATTTGAGCTGGCCATAGCTGAACCATAGCTGATCAACTATGATCCAAACGAGAGTCAGGTGGAGCTGAGCCCTGTCACCTTTAGATATGCAAATTAGGTATACAACACCATTTTGTTTGTTTCTCGGTATCATGTAGTAGAGTTGGAGACATAGCTGTGGATGAAATTTAGATTAAACGCCTCTCCACCATCTACCCACATGGCGCTGACTGAGCCTAACTGATGGTTGAAGTGTCGTTTTTCATCAGAAAATAGCAAACTCCTTCTCCTACACAAGGATAGAGTATGCAGGAGTAACTTTCCAAAGACGTTAGAGGATATGAGCACCTGTAACCAGAGGTTTTTGTTTGAGGCTGTATATGGACAGGAACATGAAAGGCAACGTGGGGGGAGATAAAATGGGAGTATAAAATGTGGATCCAGACATCGATATAATCTCAAAGAAATTGAGAGATATTCAGGACTAATGTGTTGGCTATGTGGAAAAGTTGAAGGAGACAAGGAGTAACTCTGCTGCTGCAGCTGTTTGTGTCCAATGGATTCTCCAACAGTTGTAGTACATTTGTTTAAAGGAAACAGAAGTGCCAGATACAGCATGCAATGTTACACTTAAATTAACCTGTCTATGCTGTTATCATGATGATCAACAAGACTAGATAAAACATCTGAAAACAGATACTGTGTAGATTTAAACTGGGATTGAAATGTTTAGGAAATCAGTTATTCTGAGTGAACATGTTTAACTCAAAGCAACCAATACCGCTTATTGCAGTTTATTGTAAGGTATTTCTTTATTTGCTTATAGGTGTTGGAGGAGGATGGCGTTGAGGAAATCTCAGAGACCGATAATAGCCCTAAGTGCCAATGAAGGTAATTCATTTCTCTGACCTTGCTCATCTCCTTGGACCATCATCTCCTAGGCACGTTTTACCAACTACAATGCCACATAAAAGCACAGTATCTTAACCTCTGGCCCAACAGGACAACCCAGTTCCATTGGCTGGAAACCAAAAACTGTGTAGACTCCTTTTTAAATGTAACTGTTTTTACTTGATTTATCCATGGATGGTACAGATTCACTCAGATATTAAGTGACATAATATTACATTTTTCAGATTTTTTTAGCTGGTGTGTAAATGTTTTAGTCTGGCAATTTACACTTCAATTACTACTTAATTTTCTAGTAGACCCTTATTATGCATTTAGTAAAAACAATTTAAGCCACTTATACAGTAAACAAATTGTATTTAAACAGTGATATGTTTTTTTTCATCTTTTGACTCTTTATAACAGAATTTTGGACTGTCAGCTTTTATATGAGGGAATTTTCAATTTACAACACATTTTATTGTACCACATTGTAGGTCACATAGCCTTTGAATGCAATGATTTCCTGACCAATACCAGATGCTGTGTATCTTCCCAGACTCTGCTCAGGCCTGTACTGCAGCCATCTTCAGTTCTTGCTTCTCTAAGGTCCGTTTGCCTTCAGTATTGCATTTCGCATGAGAATGGCATGCTCAAATGGATTCAGATCAGGGGACTGACCTGTGCCACATTTCCACTAGTGGTTTCCCCCAGCACCGGTGCGTAACCAGTGAGTAATGCTAATGTTAGTTCCTGGGTAATAACTGTATTTTTAATATGTATCAATCAGGTTTCAGACCAAGATACTGCACTATGACTGCAACAACACTTATCATAAATGATATTTACAGATATTGATTTTTGACAGCCGAGCAGATTTTTTCCCCTGTTCCAACAGCAGCAGCAAAGAAAGACAATCAGTGCTGGAACAAATTGAGCCAAATCTGAGAGGTTCCAGATCCTGCCTAAATAAAACTCAAATTAGGTAATGGTGACACTGTGACACTATATTATTACTCATTTCTACGTTGATGATACAGTACCATATTCCTATGCAACATGTATGAACCATGCTTTTGTCTACTTACTGTCTGACTTCCAAGCATTACAGAAGTCCCTTTTAGATCTTAAAGTAGTGTTGAAAGCAAATTAAACTAAATACAGGATAATCTCGTAATTCGCCTTTGACTACTTTGACATTTTCCATCTGTATGATTTACAAATTGAATACAAGGGGTGTACAAAATAACGGAAACAAGGAAAAGGACAGTTAATTTAAAGTAACTATATCACAGTTATGCACTGGCAGAGGTTAACTAGCACTTTAATATATGACAGTCCCAAAGAGGCCCGAAATTTGGTCCTTGAATTGCAGGTGCATTAGTTCCAAAAACTATAGAATGTCTCAAGAGGAACAGTCTCAAAAATCATGACAGTATAAGCCAAACAATGGTCACAAGTTGAAGCTGACCAACCAGGATGGACGGACACTTTACCCGATAGTTGTCCAATGCCCCAAATAGCATAGCCTTGAAAATTACCACACAATTGAACTGGCACCTTTGCAAACCAGTCTAAAACAAAATAGTGTGTTTAGAACTGTAATATTTTTTTGGCAGGACCTCTTATCGGAAACCGTTTCCAAGAACCACTCTAAAAGAAGCATATTGCGGTATAAAAAGCACAAAAACTTGACCCCTGAGCAATGAAAAGCAACATGATCTGACAAATAATTTTTCACCCTATTTCCTAAATCCAGATGTGTTTACACATTTGAAGAAAGCCAATGGATTCCTTTAGCCCACAATGTCTGTTTCCAACTGTTAAACATGGTGGGAGATCCAAAATAGTATAGACAATTCCCGGTCTTGTGGGAGTCATTGGGTACGATGATTTAATGCCCAATGATGCCAAAACTGTTCCCTTATCATGTTTCAATATTCCCTCATGATAATGCACTCAAACATATTGCATGGCTATGGAGTTAGACATCTGCCAAAGGTTTAAGCATACGTGTTGTTGGAATCATAAGAAAATACATTTGTAAATTGGTAAAAAGATCATATGTAACACATGAAACGTAAGCGTGAAATTAGATATGTGAACATATAAACACCCTTTTATGACTTTTCACATGTTAAATTCTTACTTTACGTCTCCATTTATTTGTTTACAAATCGTTTTTCTACCTACAAACTTTTGTCAGTAATCTGGTTTCTGCAAAGATATGACCCGAACATAGCTTGTCTAAACTGTAAAGCTAGCAAAAATAAGTTCATATTGTTAATGCCGCTAGCCGAATGCTCTAACTTACCACTGTCATTTATGATTTAATTTTCAAAATACAAGTCCATAGCTGTTTTTTACAACAGAATATTCTACTGAGCTGCAAAATATAATGAAGTGATTTAGGTCAAGATATTCCTTTAAATATTACAGTCTGGCATGTGTTTTTTAATAGCTGTGTTCTGTCCATAGTATTTATGATGGCTGTATGTGGCCTGGAACTTGCAGTGATTGCATAACATTTCATTTGAGTTATTCTATATTTTAACAAGTTCTCATTTTACAGCAACAACCCAGGGGGAAAAAGAAAGACCCATAAAGAAATGCTGTTTGAGTATTTGGGACCACAACAAGTGTGTAGTCCTACACAATAATAACATTTCTATAAGTTTAAGTGATTTTTATTACACATAAAACTGATGCACAAACAAAGAACAGTTATACCGATGCATGCACAGCTTTCACTATGCATGCAGGAGACTTTTATATTGAAATTTTTACCTATTTCCGGTCTCCCTTAGTTCCTGTTGTTCACGGTCTCCCTTAGTTCCTGCCTACTTTTGTTATATTAGCAATCCTGATGAGATGAAACTGCCAAAACTGTAGATTGTGATGTTATACCTACTATAATTGTAAAACAAGATTTGTATGAGCAAAAATATACTTCTTTCATCATAACAGGGTGTTTGTATGTCCACAGATCAAACTTCACGCTTAAGTTTCATGTTTTACTTATTACTTTTTTACAATCATACCAATTTACATATGTATTTTCTTATGATCCCAAAATTACATACCCTTAACCGTTTGGCAGATATCGAACTCCATACATTGCATACAATTTAATTCAATAGTATCTGAGCATCATTCACTTGTGCTTAATTTGTAAACCGGGAGGTCCTGAAACACATTAGGGCATCCGAGAGACATGGATCCAGTTGGCAAATAAAGCACAAAGGTCTGCAAATAGCAGACAACAAAAAGCTAAATCTTGACAGTCTTGTCAGGCAGTGCTGAGGCTACAAGGCAACTTTATGAACTCTTTATGAAAACTTTATGAAAAAGACCATTAATGCACAGCAGACTAGATTTGTGAAAGTATGTGCCAGAACAATCTGAGGAAAATTTGAGAAGAGCTGGATCCTGTTCCAGCGGAATCCGGCTCAAATTAACCACTGTTTAATCTGCTTCATCCTTCAAAGAACGTGCAGCTTTTCCTCTTGAAGAATGGTGCAATATCCCATTATACAAAGTTCAGGACTTGAATGACAGCATTCTAAGGACTGGCTGTATTCCACATTAAGTCCTTGCAATTACTGTCTTGTGAGGTGTTTTCCACTATTTTGTGCACCCCATGTACCTGGTTATTTAGCTTAATGATAAGTTGTAATTTAATACACACCATACCGGTCTAGCAAAAAAATGGAAGTCAAGCTTGCAGTGCATTACAAAATAGAAGCTGTCTATCTTTTGATAGTTAAAAAGAAATAATTTCGGACACTTACGTCTGTCTTGGACTATGGGGATACAATCTATATGCAAGCTGCTGCTTCCACACTTACATATTGAGATGCTGTCTTCCACTGTCACTTCAAATAACTGGTGATTGTTATTTTACTTATTGTATATTGTATGAAAAGATGGGATGGGCTTATCTTTATATAATACAAGAGCTCGCCCCATTTAAGTGGAATAAGCTCCAAAATAAGCTCAGGCTTGAATGCATTGTACCCTTAAGTGAATTTACGGCATTACTGGAGGTTTCACCTCAACAACAAATTGTCTGTTTGGGATGAATGATTGTGTTGTTTGCATTGTGACATTTTCTTTACTAGTTCATTATGTTATCTATTCCTTAACCATGTATTTTATGGTACTAGCCGGAATAGTTTATTTTATGTATTAAATGTTTTCTTCTATTTGTATTTTATGTTGTAACGGGGAAAGGCACATTGTACAGTCACAGTGCCAGTGTGCTGGGCCCTGATGAGCATTTATTAACAAAAAGCAAGGCAAAGAACAGCCTCACGCTCATTAGGAGTTTCCACTCCTTACTGCCCGGAGCTGCTTTCTCTAGGTGCACTTTTAGTTCCCCCTGACGAGGCCTGATTGGGGGCACATGTGCCATCGTCAAGGTGCGGCACCAGAGCTGTGTTTAGAGACTGCAACTCGGCTGAGTTCAAGGGCCTCATTTCACAGCACCAGGCCAGGTGGTTCTCCCTGGGGCGCAGGCTGATACAGAAAGGGTACATTCACGCCACAGTATACAGATGGATATTTTGAAAAAAAGTACTTGTTTTATTGATTAAAAAAAGGTAAAATTAGTAAAAAACCTATCCGATGCCCTCGGGAGAAAGATTATTGATGCCCATGAGTCTGGGAGGGGTTACAAAGACATTTCTAATTACGTCATTCTACAAATGGAGTAATTTCCAGACCAATCTACGTAGGATAGTCTTCCCACAAAATTCAGCCCAAGAACTGATGGAATGATGATCATATAAGTCTCTACGAACCCCAGGGTAACATCAGTGTATCTAAACGCCTCTCATGCCACAATCAGTGTTGAAGTGCATTAGTCAACATGTGCACAAACTTGGCCTAGGAGGAAGGTCAGAAAGGAAGATGCCTCTGTTCTCAAAAAGAATATAAACACATGACTGACATTTGCCAGAAAACACCTGGATAAAGACGAAAACTACCAGAATAATGTGCTCTGGACACATGAGTCAAAGGTGCAGTTGTTTGGACACAATGCCAGATGCCATGTTTGGTATAAAAGGAAACATTACAGTTTGACGTATCGGCTACATTAAATTATTTCTGTTAAAGGGAGCAACACCAGCTATTGAAGACGGGTGTACTTACTTACAATAATTGCAATCAAAGTTGCATGCTGTACATTTTTGTTGAGTAAATGATTGCAAGGTATTATTTTCCAGTGTAATTTGTTCAATAAGAAGGTTGAAGTGACAATTACACTTTTTTGTGCCTCCCCACTGTACAACCAATTTTGGGTTATTGTTTTTCCTGTAAGCATAAACACTGCCTTTGCTGTGTAAGATTACCTTTAGTGTCTAGAAAGGCATCTGCCAAATAAAATGTACTATTAGTATTATTATTTCCAAGGGGTATATTTGCTTTTTCACAAGTTGAGTCTGGATCAGGCTAGAATAGTCTTTGTAGTTCTTCCAGGACAGATGCCCGTTACTGTTGCCCGTACATTTTTTTGGGGTGTTTGGTGTTTTACTCAGACATATTTTGGAAGTAGATGTCATCCCAAAGGCAGAATGTTTTTTGAAACATGAAACAAGTTATGAAACATGTAATATGAAACATGTTATGACAAAACCATAGGCTACTAGGCTTATTTGGCCACAGAGATCATAGGATTGTAAATGACCAAAGATGATACGGTAAGCCTATTTAGTTACATTAACCATGAACATGTTTGATAACAGTTCCAAAATCTATTAACTTTGGTGAACTTTAATGTTTCTATTATATTTCTGGAGAGATCAAATAACTGACAGATGCTCATAGGTCATGCATCACCTTTATTCAATATCTTAATCGTTGTGAAAGCCTGTGCTAATGCAACATACAGTATGTGTAAAGTACTATTTTCCCAATCCAAGGATATTGGTTTCATTCAAGACAAAGCTTTTATTTTTTTTCACAAACTGATCTTTTGACCAATCAAAATTGTGCAGCATATTTGTGTAAATGTGTGTAAACATAGCCAGAGGGTAAAATATAGATTTATAGATATTAATTATAATTCTGCTAAAGTCATGTTAATATAAAAGGTAATTTATTCCCAAAGCCTAAATGGTTATTATATCTGAAAATCATAAATAAAAAAACCTGTATGTCACAATCAAATGTGATCAAATATTTCTTGTAAAAGTAATTTGTAGGAGTCTCCCTCACTTCTCTCCTCTCTCCAACCTCCACAGCCAGTATATGGATGCATTAATATTACATGTATTCTCCCTTGCTTTGCCTCTCACTGCCTCCTTTCCCACATCCACCTCTATACTCACCTAACTCCACAGATAGGATATTGATGCGTAAATATGTATCAAGCATATTGACTTCGTATAAAATAATGCCTTCCTTAACACCTTCCCACTAACATTCATCGATTAACAGGTCAGAAAACCCTTCTAACTCTGCTCCCTCCCCATATAAATCCCACACACAATGATTGATTGACAATCCAAACCTTTAAAGCTGTGCTTGACCTGGAATGGAATTGGTATTGGTACACATTTTGGGTCACAAATGTACCTGTACTTGTTGTGCTTAGGTTGCCTATAGAAAAGTTTAAGTTCTCAGTTTCATTCATTTAAATGAAGATCATTTTTCTATTCATCTACACACTGTTCTGTACACCTTACAGATTTCAGCGAAGGTGTAGAGGATCTACAGGCACTGTATATGCAAGCACGACCCAATACTTATTCTTTTTCAGAGGTGCAGGAATTGAAACACAGTGAGCTCCTGCCCATGTCTAGCACTGGTAAAAGCTGAAAAAATAACACATTTGTTTTTTTCATTCTTTCTGCACTTATACGTGATCCACCCAAGTTCTTTACGTTTCGGTATGACATTTTCCATGTACACACCAACCTCCTTCCACTTACACACACACGAAGATCAAAGATCATTTCTTATTCTCTTAGTCTGAAGGTTTACTATAATTTCTTGCTTTTCTTTCCTCTTCTGAGTTGCACACATACAGTGCATACATAAAAATATTTACAAAAATCTAACCTTTAAAGTAAAACAATTGAAAGAAAAAAAAATATATATAATTAAAATAAATAATTCTCTCAAATATATGTATGTATATGTATATATATGGCACAATTATTCACACTTATTTTATACTTCATGCAACCTCCCTTTGCCAAGATAACAGCTCTGAGTCTTCTCTGATAAAGTGTAATTAGGTTGAACAACACATGACAAGGGATCTGAAACCATTCATCCATACAGTTTACAATCTCTCTAGATTCTTCGGATTGTGGACTCACTTCTTCAACTCATCCTGCAGGTTTTCTATGGGGTTTAGGGGACTGGGATGGACATGGCCAAACCTTGATTCTGTGGTCAGTGAACCATTTTTGTGTTGATTTTAAGGTGTGCTTTAGATTATTGTTCTGCTGGAAGATCCAACCACATCCCAGCTTAAGCTTCCTTGGTTGAAGCAGTAAGGTTTTGATTTAATATCAGTTGTTACTTGATGGAGTCCATGACACCATGTATCCTAACAAGATATCCAGGGCCTTTGGAAGAAAAACAACCTGAAACATCAAAGATGCACCATCATAATTCACAGTGGGGATAAGGTCCACCTCAAATGTATATTTTTTGAGAAAATATTCATTTAATTTATTTCACATCTCGTTGTTTTCAATCGTTTTACTTCAATTGAAGGTTCGATTTGTTTTTTATATTTTGAAGAAAAGTCCAAGAGGATAAAAAGAAAATAATCTTTTATTTACCAAGGGTGCCAATTTTAGTGGAATGCACTGTATCTACATTCCACTGTTATGTTTTGTTACATTAGCTAACTATCTTCCATAGCTCAAATCTCTAGCTAATGAAACGGCAAGATCTGATGTTATGGCCCCAGAGCCACAGATTGATCAACCCTAAAATGCATTATTGAACTATAAAACAAATGCAGATATTTATCACTTCAGTATTTATCACTTCAAGTATATGATAACAAAACAGTATCTAGCAAATGTACAAAAAAAACAATTTCAAAGATAAAACAATGTTGTTATGGGCTCCTCTGATTGACTGCCAATGGTGCCATGCACCTATTAAAGCTCCGCCTCTTTTCCAGAAGGAGGCGTGATGAAACTTTATGGTATTAACTTTCGAAACTACAGATGCACAGACTGGCTGAGCGTTAGATACAGACCGACAGAAAAGCAGGCAGACAGGTTACTGTTACGTCCTGGCTATGCCCCTAGCCATCTCTGCGCTGGGCTGGGGGCATAGTCAGGACAGGACAGGACAGGAGGTGGCACCTCTAGCCACCTCCGACCCTTTTGGTCTCCCCAATTGGAGGCAGGTGTTGATCGTTGCCTCCAATTGGGGACCCTATTTATGTTCCTTGTTTAGCCACACCCATGTGGTTCATTTTTGTTTTGTTCCTGTTTAGGATAGCCCATGTCACTGGATGCTGCGTTTGTCTTGTCTTGTCTTGTCTTGTCTTGTCTTGTCTTGTCTTGTCTTGTCTTGTCTTGTCTTGTCTTGTCTTGTATTTGAATTAAACATGGATTATTTCCACTTCATCAACTCTTCTCCTGTGTCCTACCACAACCCTGTGCGTGACAGTGACGGACATAGGCTGGCACACACCATATTACATTTCCATTAAGTCTAAATAATTTGACCAATATCCTCTTCGTAGTGACTTGATGACCTGACATTCACCATTAGATAGATCCATGAATTTTGCTCTATCAATTAGGGCAATTATTCCAGGTCCTGAGGCAGTAAAACATCCAAACATCAGAATACCAACACAATACTTGACAACTGATATGGGGTGAATAATCTGGAATGCAATATTTTTCCTTTGTCAGACAGAACAGGATCAATGCTGTTCAAAAAGTTGTGGTGAACTTTTTGTATATGACCTAGGCCTTCTGTTGGGGAAAGAATCATTTTGTGTTTTATCAAATTGAATAATCAAGAAAAAGTACTCATTCGCTTTAAGTGCACAACATATTATATACATATTGTACAAATGTAGCTTTTTGATGACATCATGAATTTATTAAACATACCTGAGCCTGATTTTAAGGGCTGTAGAGTGGAGCGTGCATAATTTGGTCAGAGCAAAGTTACCTTTATCACCCGTCTATATTTTGGTATAGCCTACGACAAGCTGTTGAAATGTTGAGTGCTTTTTCTCAGACTACTTCAAAAGCACAGCGTCCTCGATAATTTCAGAAGTAGCAGTGTTTGTAAAAAGTTAATAGAATGATTTTCAATAGAGCAGGGAAATGAACATTGACTACCCACCGGAGAGGACTGCTCAGTGGGCAATGAGTGGGAGTACTGACAGTTTACCTTTTCTTATATACTCTGGCCTGTGCTTCAGGCAGCAAGACCATATTAGCCAACCCGGCTCATAATAATATGACTAACAGCAGCACACCTGCACTAACATCGATAACCACAAAAGTCACAGACTCAAAAGATGATACAGCTACAGTCCCACATCATTTATCAAGCAACTTCAAATGCAACACCGTTAGTTTTGCATGATCACATGCCATTCTTTTCCAAGACAGCTAGCTAACTGTGAGCTGCAAAAAAAAATGCTGATTATCATTTAAAATGTAACTTGTTGACAGTTTATAATGTAAAAAGGCATATGTAAACAAATTAACCAAAATAATCCTGCTGGAGCAGCCTAAAATATCAGTCAGCTCATAAAGTATGTGGCAATAAGGCAAATTCTAGCTATTCTCTCTTTGTTAGTGACATGCCTGTATGCTTTCCATAAATTCTAGTGCCTCATTTGCCACCTCCAAAACAGTCTTACACAATGCAACTCATGTTGCGTTTAGTTTATTCAGCTGTCATTCTAAAAGCATGCTCTAATAATGTTGAATGGCGAATGCCTTTTGTCCAAATCCTGAAGGCCTAGCAAGATTTTGTTTGATTTGATATTATTTTCTAAGGGGCTCAACTATGAAATGTGCTAGGATTACATTGAAGACATTGTTGAGGACAACTGTGAGAGAACACATAGACGTCCCCATTGAAAGCGTCCACCACTTGGTCCACTAATTGGCATAGTGAAATGGATGGGATCTCCATTGTCTAATCCCTCCTTATAATGTGGTTGGTCATGTAAATACAACCTCACCCATGGTATAATTAGAAAGCTAAAGGGTCCCAATCTAAAAATCTGTAGACCTGTAGCATTGAACTCTTTTCATCATGAAGATGCTTGAATTCCTAGTCTCTTTGAATGCCGTCAACACGGGACTGTACTACATCCTCCAACACCTTTTTAATCCAAGGATGTATGTTAAAATAATGTGTTTGGGCTAGCGAGTCACCCTCTCTGTGGTACATGGATTTATCATGGGCAGTGATGCGACCACCAGAATAGTATTGTCTGTAAATGATGATTCTATGATGGTGTTGAATGCAGAAATTAAATCCAAAGTTTCCTTGCATATGACAGATTCCTTATTTATAATGCTCCTTGGTCATGAAACTGTAGCCTACTTGTTATAATGGTTGTGTAATTATTTACTCTGAAATAATTAAATTGGTTACTAGCCCATATTAATTTCTGGGTGCAACAGTATGGGGTGGAATTGAGAGACATCTGTCTCAGAATTTACTGTATGTCTGCATGCACCTAGGTACAGTGTGACACTTAACTCCTTCCCTCACCCTCAATTTAAAATATAATGCATGGATTTAGACCTGCTTGAAGTTGGCCCCCCACCCAACGTTACAAAAAAGGTCTTGCTTGCCAATACAGTTGAAGACGTAATAAGGTAAGATCTAAATGGTAAACCAAATCACACTAAAATAGTCACGTTCACCTAACTGTTACCTATCCACTGTGCGTTTTCAACTATCAATGGACACAGTGAGGCTCACTGGATGAATGGAATGTAACACAAACTCCAAGGTAATTTTTTTTTTTACTGGTCATGCTGTTAAGTGAATATTTTCCTGAAGAAAAACAATAGTTATATCAACTTAATGTCATAAATGCACGTGCTACATTTTCTATGTGTTGATGTTTTCATTAAAATAATGTCATTACCGAACTTAAAAAAGTTTATTAATGTTAAGGAAATATTTTATATACACAGATTATGTACTGACACAGTGGAAAGAGAGTAAAGCCAATGTGCTATCCAATAGAAATGTAGGTTATGTACCAAAAACTGTAGCAGCACAAATTATATTTTTTACTGGCACAAAACAACACAAAACGGAGCATTAACGACTGATCCTATTTTGAGTAAATTTAGAGTAGGTTGAGGGGCTGGTGATGTCATCATCTGTAATTAAATGTCTAATATTTAAAACACAGAATCAGTATAAAAAATACTATTAAGGGCACAAACTGGCACAAATTAAGCACAAACAAACTATTTTTCTGAAGTTTTGCGTTGGGTCGGGGTACCAACTTCACACAGGATACATTTAGGCATCAGTAGTAGGAGGGAAATGAAACATTATGTCCTAGATGCCCTTCTGTCTGCATTAATAGTTTCAGGCAAACTTCACCCCATTGGATGGCAAGTATTCTCTTAAGTGTAATCTCCTTCACACATTATGCATTATTTAATTTTCAGTCTAAGAAGTGTGCTTGTTTGAACTCCATTGAAGGCAGTACATTCACATAAATGTTGTTAGTTTTGATACGTATCTTTTTGAAAATTCGTACCACACTGACGCTTTTCATTGATATCATGTTACATTAAACAAACACAGAGTAGATCTCTGCTAGACAGGCAGCACTCCTCTTGCCTCTCATCTGGAATCCAATTAGGAATCCTCAATATTGTCTTATTAACCCTTGGAACTATTTTCTGTGAGCAAATAAAACTGTGAGACAGCCTGGTGCCATAATTAAATGGAAGATGAATAATGGATGTTGGCTGTGCCTGGTCCTCTCCTGTGTGTTAGTGATCCTGCCCACCTGCTCCAGGAGAAGACCATTCACCGGCTGAACAGAAAGGAACAGAACCTGATGCAACACAGCAGTCTATTTAAAACTTGCTCAAGTCAACTTCTAATCTAAAAAGTGGCATGTTACATCCGTACAGCTCCCTCCTTGACCTGAGTTCTTAGGAAGAAAACGGGACTGCGGGAGTCAGTGACACATGCATTGGCCATATCGGGGCCTTGCTGAAAAACAAGCCATGGCCCGCTAGGGCAACACATCCTGGAACCAGACATCTTGCCCAACTCTGGATTGTTCACAAGCCCTCCTGCTCCTGCAAGCAAGCGTTGCCATGTAAACCAAAGCAAAGCCGAAGAATGAGGTGGCAATATGGGCCCGTCCAACACACATTGTTTGTCAGACTCAAGGAGAAGCGACCAACACTAACAAAGGCTAATGTTTTTACTAGAAAAACCCTAGCAAAGGACATGAGCCAAACATGGTACACATGAGCACTAAATCGGTGAATACAGGTGTAGCTGGGTATTTGTAGCATGGGAGGTAGTGATCCCGGCTGCTACAAGCCTGTAGTGCTTTATTAGTCATGATTGATATTTGTTTTCAAAGATTTGCTTGACGTTGGCTTGTAATCGCAGAGTGGCACCTATTAATATGTACATGGTCCCTGTTTGACATACCGAAAGGGAACTGCCACCCTTTGACACCCAGCATCTTTTAGCGTGTTTATGTACATAATAATACATCATACTATATACAGTGGGTATAGAAAAGAATGACCCCCCTTTAAAATAATATAATTTTGTTGCTTTGCCACCTGAAATGAAAACGGACCAAAAAAAAACAAAAACAGCTGTTTTTCAGCTGGATTTACAACTTATAACATCCAAGTGAAAGATATAATACCAACTTGTCAAAATAAAAGAAGCAAATTAAAAAACAGAATCACTGAGTTGGAAAAATAATCAACCCCCTCCTAAAAATGACTTGTAAACCCAACCAGGTGTAGTTAATCACCTTCTCAATAGCACACAAAGCCAATTGACTTTCAACTGTGATCAGCTGTGGTCATTTTGATTAGCTCAGCATGAAACAAGCTTTTCCTGAAGCATTTCAGTCCTTGGTAGTGCAACTGAAGAAAACAATCAACTATGGGTGACAAGGCATTGTCAAAAGATCTCCGGGATAAAGTTGTGGACAGGCAGAAGTCAGGAGATGGATACAAAAACAATTCAAAGGCTTTATCAGTGCCTAGAAGCACAGTGAAGTCTATTATTAAGAAGTGGAAGGTATTTGGTACAACACAGACCCTCCCTGGGTCAGGACGTCGCTCCAAACTGGATGCAATAGCCAGGAGGAAACTGGTCAGAGAGGCTACCAAGAGGCCTACAGCAAGTCTGAAGCAGTTGCAGAAATTCATGACAAAGAGTGGTCATTGTGTGCATATGACAACAATATCACAAATTATCCACAAATGTGGCTTGTATGGGAGGGTTGCAAAAAAAAGCCACTCCTCAAGAAAGGCCACATGCAGTCACGACTGAGCTTTGCCAAAGCGCACCTTGAAGATTCTAAGGCCAAGTGGAAAAAGGTGTTATGGTCAGATGAGACTAAAATTGAATTATTTGGCCTCAACGCCAAACGATATGTCTGGTGAAAATCCAATACAGCTCACCATCCAAATAACACCATTTCTAGAGTAAAGCATGGAGGTGGTAATATCATGTTATGGGGTTGTTTCTCTGCAGCAGGGACTGGATCACTTGTCAGGATAGAAGGAAAAATGGATGGGGCAAAATACTTTCAAATTCTTGAGGAAAATCTGTTCTCTGCCAGAAAGTTGTACCTATCAACTTGACAATGACCCAAAGCACACAGCAAAACTAACCACCCAGTGGTTGAAGGAGAAAAAGGTGTCCTTGCATGGCCTAGTCAGAGCCCGGACTTAAACCCTATTGACAATCTGTGGAATGACTTGAAGACAGCAGTCGACAAACGGTCACCATCAAATTCAACTGAACTTGAGCCGTTCTGCAAAGAGTGGTCAAATATTGCAACGTCTAGATGTGCAAAGTTAGTAGAGACATGTCCCAACAGACTAAAGGCTGTAATTAAAGCAAAAGGTGGGTTCAACAAAAATACTTACACAAGGGGGTAATTCTTTTTCCAACTCAGTGATTGTTTTAAAAAAAAAAACATGTTGGTGTTATCTTTCACTTGGATGTTATAAGTTGCACTGAGTAAATACAGCTGAATGAAACAAAAACTGTCTGTCTTCATTTCAGGCTGAAAAGCAACAAAATTAGATTTTCTATACCCATATATATATTTTAAGTGAGGAATTGGACTGGGGTCTCAAGAATATGCATGTGTCAAAGACAGGAACATTACCACTAGACCACTTGATCTACTGATGGCATCCGCTGATCTGCTGATCAACTCCCTCAAACATTGTGGACAACAGAACTGTGATTAATGGAGTGAAGTGTATTCCCATGAATGCCAAACCCTGTGGCCCTATGCACTTGATTTGAGTTCCCCCCGTTGACATTTGTTACCTGTGAGGATAGCGGGTAGCGGGGAGTTGTTTTGGGATTAAACATGTGTTTGAATGGAAATAGTGGATGATGATTAGGGATCCAACAATGTTTCAGAACACGGAAGACATTCCAGCAAGTCTCCGACAGCAACCTCTGTGATTGGTTATCGCAGAGCGTTCACAGCTGGTGATTTGCATAATGATGATGTATCTCAAAAATTTCCCAGCCTCCCATGCCAGGTGTGCACAGCTCAGTGGCCCGCCGCCCAAATCACTTCCTGACGCTTTTCTATCAATGAGTATGAATAGGAACGACACTTTCACAACCCGTGGCTGTTTGCTAATACCTCTTTACCCTAGCCCTATGGGTATGACGCTGTTGACACTCACTGCCTGTCTCTTTCATTCCCTCACTTTTTAGCACCAGCGCGTGAAACATGCATAGGTGCATGCAAGTTGTGTTTTATCCTTTATAATTTTCGATAAATGCCTCCTCTAACTTGACCCACTGCTTAGCTTCTGCTACTCCAGTAGTGACCTGCGCTCTGGTAGATATCACAATTTGATAACTCTTAAAACCTATACTTCCTTTGGTTAATTCACTTCAGTTTGCTGCTAATGACTGGAACAAATTCTAAGTACTTAGCCAGGTCGTCATTTAAAATAAGAACTGGTTCTTAGTGACTTCTCTTGACTTACCTGGTTGAATAACAGTTAAATAAATAAAATATCATTTGGGCAAACTTTTAAAATCACTGGAGATTTTCATAATAGAAAAAAAAAAAGAAAGGACTGCAATGCCCCTTTAAAAGACATACTCACACACAGCAAACATTTGTGCATGTAGTGTGCTTGTCTATTACTGTGCAAAAGTCTTAAGTTAAGAGTTATCTGAAGTCATTTTATTGGATAGTAAGTGTTTATTTGTAAATATAATTTCCATTTATTTATAGGTATTTTATGCATATACATTTTTAATAAAACACATACTACGCAAATAAATAGCTTTAGTTCAACTTTCAGGTGCCTAAGACTTTTGCACAGTACTGTACATGTACTTTGTGTTTGTCTGAAAGTGCCTTAAACTGTCAAAGGAAGGGTGGGTATACATAGTGGGTAGAGTGCTTCCAGTACTTCAGACACACAAACACACACACACACACACACACACACTCTCCCATCCCTCCCTCTCTTCCTTTTAGTTCCAAGCCCCTCTCAATATAGATCTACTACCAAGGACCTGGCTCGAACATAGTGCTTTTTTATATCTGATTTTATGTTAATTAAAATCTCCTCAAAACCACTCTTGGCTGCGTTCTCACAACAGATACCCTGAGACTATTGAAGAATATATTTTTTGTGCAGGGGATGTCAGTTACTTTTACATGAGCCACGGCAGTGGTGAGAGGTCTTGTTCCAGCTGATGTAATGATGTGGACTGTGTAAGACTGGGGAGCAGTGGACAGCAACTCAACAAGGGACTGATCATTGGGAAGAGGTAATAACTCACTAGAAAAGGAAAGCTTCACCCATAAATCATTTAATGAAATTGGTAGCCATTGAAACCAAAACACAAATGTTAAAAATCAAAACCAAAAGTCCTGGTAATAAACAAATAATTCTATACATGCTCTTTAACAGCTAATTATTATGATCCACACATTCCATGGACCAAAAAATATGGCTGTATGTCTTTTTCAACAGTCATTTATGTTTTCATACCAATCACTGACAGTGTTTCTTGTGTAATTAAAGAAGGGTCATCTCTCACTCCCTCTTTCACTCCCAGATGAGACAAATGCTCCCCCTGGTATTAGTCGCATGAGACCCTTAATCAGGAAAGATTAACGTTTTTAAACAATAAACAGAAGAAAAGAATGTGCTGAATATTTGTCTGTATTATGAGTTGCATTTGTTTTTAATTGGTTCATTATTTCTGGAAATTACATTTTAAACTCTCCTGATAGCTGCAGTGGCTAGAGGCTAGAGTTTGGAGACACTTTCTCTCATTCACCTGATTGACACTTTTCATCAAAGCAGAGGTGGAGATGGAATAGTAAAAACGCAATTAAGGCAACATTTATTTAAATTTTTTTACATTTGTAATTCAGTTACATCTGATAATTCTGTTGCATTTATTTGAAAACTGTGTGCTAACAGTAAATATGTATTAATACTCACGTTTGATATTGTATGTAGGGGTGTATTCTATAGATTATCAAACAGTATCAAGTTTCTATGGTACTGAAAATATAAAAATGGCAATGTATCGAAATAGAAGGTATTAAAAATATAGAAATGGCAAAACCTAATTTTTGGCTTAATAGGGCAGGTTCGTATGAAATGTCTCTTGGGTCTCACAAATGACTAGTTCCATCTCTAAAAAGCTAGGTCTGCAGATAAAATAGCACCTCCTTATCTTGTGTGACAGGCCTTGGTTCTTCCATCACACATACAGTAGAGATGTACAAGAAGCCGCTCAAAAGAACCCTGCTGCCATCAATAGCAGTCGGATTTCTGAAAGGATTTGGCTGGTCTCGCTCGTCTTGTGAGCACTGATCCCAAATGCAGAGCTGCCTTATCTGAAGAGGAGTGCATTTTCGTGTGTCGATGTCTCCGCGTGCGTGTTCCTGCGTGTGTGCAGTATGAGTGTAGTCCATGTGTGATCACTGCATCACTGGTTAACCATTAAACCAAGCAGGATAGCAGCGTGGCAGGTTCCCCTCCCGAACCCTGTCTGTCTGTCTCAGCCATGCTGGTTCACCAGCGAGGACCACATAATGCAACAGCCATACCTTGTCACTCACAATCTTGCATGCTCTAAAATGAGCTGAAAGCAGCTTTGTACAAATAGCAAGCCGGTGGCAAAGGGAATAAGAGTGCTAGAGAGGAAGATGGTGAGAGCGGTTGAAAGAGGGTTAGAGGGGGAGGGGAGAGAGCTTGACAGAATAAGGGCTTTTAACATACACTCACCGCGAACCCTCTGCCTCACCTACCTTTCTCCTCAGCCCTGGTGGAGTGCTCTGGCTCCTGTAGAGATTATGTCTGTCTGTCAGCCTCTGCTCCTACAGGTTAGGACACATCGATTTTTCCCCCAGTGAGTGAAAGCTGACTTGATTGGCAACGCATCTCAGCCTCTGATTGTCATACTGGGCAATTTTGGGGGGAGCCAATTCACCCATTTTGATAGTGGAGCGAAAGCTCTTTTGGTGTTTTGAGTGATGTACATATGTACAGCAACAGAGCAAATTGCAGTCAAATTCACTTAGGACGTAAAAGCAAGCCATGCTGATTTTCAGAAAATGTCCAGTTGCTTGGTGTAGAAAAAAAAAATCAGAGCAACCTGTTAATTAACATGTCAAAAACTCCCATCATTTTCCTTATAATCATCCTGCTCATTTCATAACAATAAAACACAATGCTATTCATTATTTCTCTGTCTGCTATAGTTAAATCTACAATTCTTTGGCAATTTGACAATACATTAAACTTCAGGGATATCAATCTGTCCAGCTAGGAAGCATAAGCGATTGTTAATCAGTGTCACCTGTTTTAGTGCAAATGAATGTGACAACAGGTGCACTGGAGAGGCAACAGCAAAACAACCCTGAAAAAGGGAACAGTTTTGCAGGTGGTGGCCACAGACAATTGCTCTCGCCTAATCCTTCCTGACTGATTCCTCTCTAGTTTTGTGTTTCATAGTGTCTTTGTCACTACTGGTAGCATGAGGTGATACCTGCAGCCCATTCAGTTTGCACAGGTAGTCCAGCTCATCCAAGATGGCACATATAAGGTTTGCTGTGTCTCCCAGTACAATCTCAAGAGCTTGGAGGGGATACAAAGAGACGGGCTGTTACACGAGGAGAGCTGGACAGGCCCATAGAAGGACATCAACCCAGCAGCAGGATCGGCATCTGCTCCTTTGTGGAGGAACAGGAGGAGCACTGCCACAGCCCTACAAAATGACCTCCAGCAGGCTACTGGTGTTCATGTTTCTGACCAAACTGTCAGAAACAGACTCCATGAGGGTGACATGAAGGCCCAATATCCTCTACTTGGACCTGTGCGCACAGCCTAGCACTATGTCACTCAAGTGGCATTCACCAGAGAACACCAGAATTGGCAGGTCCGCCATTGGCGCACCACACTCTTCACAGATGAGAGTAGGTTCACACTGACAGTGTGTCAGTGATTGTCTGGGGAGCCATACTCTACTGAGTCACATTAGGAGTTATCGTGATGAAAGTTGGAACAGCCTGTGATTTCAATTGTTTACTTTGATTTTCGGTTTCAGTTTGAATCTAGCCCTCAATCGGTCAGTCATTTTGGTTTCCACTGATTGTGGTTACATCATTTTGTTCTTAACAAATTTTGATCTTTAATATATTTAGTTCATCGCAACCCGATGTGTGATTTATGTGTTCTCTTAATTATTTTGAGCAGTGTGTTTTACAAACACCTTCAATCTAAAAACAGGGAATTTAATCGAAATGGTTGAAATATTAATATTATGTGTAATCCATTGATTAAAAAGACTGAAAGTTTTTACTTAGTGCTAACATGTTCAAGATTTCAATTTATGGATATTTGCTATCGAGTCCTCTTTTATTGTAATGAAATGTCTAAGGCAGACAGATATAATTCCCTATAAGTAGTAACTATAATATTGTAAATTGGTCATTGTCTGCTTTGAGTAAAGTGAAATCTTCTGCACACTTCATAATGACATAATAGAAAGCTGTTTATTATTTCTTAGTGTATTTTATTAAACAATGAGGAATATAACATTCATTGGTCCAAAATTCTACAATTGGCAATCTGGCACTTACATTACACAACCAGAAGTACTAAAAAAAAAAAAAAGAAATCAAAGATGTCTGTGACAAAACCATACAATAAAGCAAAAGACAAGTATTGCTATTCTGTACTGGCTACCAACATAAATAGGCCAGTAAAAACAAATGTTTGGAATTACCCATGGTATATGTATAAACATCAATAGTATGACAGTGCAAAGTCACAGACACTGATGTGCATTATGTTTTTTGAGGTTGTGAGTGATATGGTCAATATTGCTGTCTGTGATTTCTTTTAAGCCAGTGTTCCCGTTCAATTACTCACAGGTGCTCTTCTAAGAGTAAGATTACCTCTATGGTGCCACATATCCATCTTGAGGTTCTGCCATGTTCGCTCTAAATGCTGAGTATGAGCTCTGGTAGTGAGATCTTGTAAAGTGCCTCTTCAGATGATCATACACAACCTCTGTCAGAGCCCTGCTGTATGCTCACCATTGATTTTGCACAATTATTGTGCCCCTCCTAACATGACAAGGTATGGTAGGCAAAAGGTAATTCCTGGAGTACCCTCTGTCAATCTTTAGAACTCTTCTTTTAGATGTCTGTTGAGATTTAAGAATGCCCAGGACCCATTTTTTGCTCGGCCCCAAGGTCCTGTTCTGTCAGGGATGTACTGCAGAAAATAATGGAAGATCCTGAGTTCACAATGTTTTCCATATGCAATCAGACTCAGACTGAAGTTTCATTCCGCATGTTGCTGTAGTTGTTGGAAATTTGCAGTCATTAACGTTATCCAAACACCTAGGCACTTGTTTTGGGTTCTCATCTACCATTACGATGCAAAGGCACCTAACATTTGAAGTTTGTTTATTGCTCGCCTGCAGACAATTTACTAGAAAGAACATAATGCAATATATGAACAGTCCAGTATTAATAGCGCTACATTCTAACAATCTTTCCTTACCCTGACTACTTCATTCCTCTGGAAAAAGACAAAAGTAAAATGCAATCTTCTGTTGCTCAACATAATAGCTACACAGCAGTAAGGCCTGATGAGGTTGGGTATATGGCCAAGACACACAAAGTAGTGTCTGTATATAGCTTGGTTAATATAGCGGTGATATCTAGGCCCTTTCCCACAAAACTCTGATTTCCCTTATTGATATTATAAAATGTTTACCAATATACAAAAGTATGGAATAGATATTTCCTTATTTTTTAACTAAAAGCAATTTTTTCATCCAAAAATAAAGCTTCTTCAGACTGGTTGAGTATCTGTAGTATCAACAATTTTTGTTTTGATTACAGGCTCAAAAAGGCCACAAAAAAATAACTTTGTTCCGGAACTCATCAGCCTATTTATGTTCTGAGAAATGACGTCTATTTCAGACAAGAAATTGCCAAGGAAATGAAGATCTCGAACAACGATGTGTACTACTCCCTTCACAGAACAGCGCAAACTGCAGCTGGAAGTAATTTCGACCTTAAACAATGTCTATATTTCTGAACAATTTGATGTTATTTTAAAAGACAAAAAAAAAATATATATATTCTTTCACAAACAATAAAATGTCTAAGTGACCCGAAACTTTTGAACGGTAGTGTGTCTGTGTCACGGAAGGCAACTAAGACTACACTTTGATTCATTTTCCATTAATTAATTACTCAACTTTTGTCTAGTATTTATGAGTTAGTGTTTGTTGTTATAATAATTTGCAGTGTTTTAATGTGTAAATTGTTTTAGTTTGGCGGCATGGTATTGTGTGTATGGGTTGGTCATATGAGTTGTTTTGGGTTCGTACGCATGTGTTTTGTTTTGGTGGCATGGACTTTGTTTTTGTTGCAGTTTTGACAGCTCTTGGTTTGCCACGCCCACTCTGCTTGATCCACATCTGCCTTCAACTAACGCAGCTAATGAGACTGCTGCAATGATTGGCCAAGCAGCGAATAAAAGGATATTTGAAATCCTAGCGAGGGGAGAACGAACGACAGAGGGAACGGGCCAACCCAAACCAGAGAAACCCACTACCTGCGGGGTACAGCCAGTAGATCGCTGGAGATCACACAAATAGCGATTTGTTGGACATCAGGCGAGTACCTGTTTTATGCGCTCTGTCAAATCAAGTCTTGTAAAAGGCCGATCTGGGGTGCTCTCGCTTCCTCTCTTCTCTCCCCGGTCAAGAGGGACTGGCGACGCAAGACAGAAGACTGCGACTTCAGTAAGCGAGCCCAGCTTTGTACTCTGCTAGTTTGTGCCCACCCTTAAAGAGACAGTACCGACGTCTACAGCTCTGCCTCTTTGACCCTGGAATCCCGGATGTCCGTTTTAAGAATGTTTTAACTATTGTGGATACAGACTTTGTTCACCATTTTGAGTAACTTTTTATATATTTATTAATAAATTGTTCTGAGTGAATTATTGGTCTGTGTGTGTGTAGCAAAATCCAGAATAGAACCAGATTTAGTTCTCTAGTCTAGTGTAACCCTAGGTGGTGACATCTGTATAGCAAATTTATTTAGCCATTGTTTTGTTTTTATTTATTTATTGACTGATGCAGCATTCATGAGCTGAAACTGCTACACTTGCTACTTAAGGGGAATTGTACAAAAAGGATGAGTTAATCCACAATGGCATCCTAAAAATAAAGAATAATCGCCAGGCCAAACACACTCAGCTTAGTAAAATTATTTAAAATAGATATGAGTATATACAGGGCAAAATACATATTTGAAAGCAAGTTTTAAGATAAGTGTGCAGAATGTGGTGTTTGCCTATTTTTTATTTTGTTTAACCACATTAAAATATCTCTGCTGAATCTGATAATGTGAAGCAGAAGAGCCTAGGAAAGCCATCAGAAACTGCTATTGCAGATCACTCTGATTCAGATGTGACCCCTGCCCTTTCTGACTCATCAATGGATTCAGGTCCTAAGAGACTCCCAGTGGATTTGGTTCCCAAGAGAAGCCCAGTGAAATGGAAGTGATGTACTCTGAAACACTTACCTACAAAGAGAGATGGGAAGGCAGCCACAGCCGATGATATGCTCTGCCATGTGAGAGGTAATTTCACATTTGGTTGAGACGGCAAAAAAGTAGTATGCACTGCAAAAATGATTAAATTACTCAAATTTAAGTTACATAATTTTTTTATTAGAAGAACATTTGAATGATATGTCCACATAACTGATAAAAAAAAAAACAATTATTAAAACTTAATGTTTATGCCTGTTTCCTCAGTGGGAAACAAAGTGTCATTGCCAGGTACAACTAGGCTCTTCAAGCAGGGAAACTGAAGGCTGGCTTTGACACTGTTGGACTGGGCCGCACAATGATACAGCCCGTACAGCTCCAGTAGCCATGGTCTGGCAGTGCTAGATATTCAAGGGTTTATGCCCCTGGAATGAGAGGGTGGATAAGCTGTCCTCTTTTGTGGAGAGATGCCACACTGCCATGACCAAGGATTTTAAAAATAAAATATCATAAACGAAAATAGAAGGAGAGCTATTGCCCATTGCTGTTCAAAAGTAAGGTTGTTAGATGTTGGTTCTCTGCTTATCATTTTGGTCATCTCATTTGTTAGAGCATGTAGAACACTGGTTCGATTCCTAAATAACAATGCACATATTCATACTTTTAAAAAGAACGTACATTGTACTGTGACACGCCTTCAAGTAAAAAGTTACCTTCAAAGAAGAAGTTAAGTTTCTGATCTGACTTGTGGTCACTGTTGCTAATTTTTTTAGAACATTAGCCTAGCAACAGACACCTTGGGCTTGATTCCCACTCCCACTATAAATGCTTACCCTCAACGCAGTGTACAGTTATTTGGACAAATGTCTTTGACTTTTGCATTTTGTTTTTATTTTTTGTTAATTGACTTGGTGTTGTACTGTGATGACTACATGTTCCCTTAATTTTCTGAGCAGAGTACTAACTGATTTGTAAAATGTTCTTATATAGAGTGTGATCTACCAATACTGTAAATCCTGCATCAACATCATCTGTTTGATTGTGTAATAGTTACTGCTAAGTAAAGATATGGAGTTGTTTTAGTTCAAGGATATACAGAATGATAATAGTAATACAACTTGTGATTTTGAGATAGTAGAATGGGCCTTTACTGTTATTGTGAATAGAAATAAACTCAAAATGTATGTTAAACACACGTTCAGTGTTCAGTGTTTAATTTGCAAAGATTAGTGATGTACAGTGGATATAAAACGTCTACACACCCCTGCCAGGTTCTTGTGATGTAAAAGAATGAGACAAAGATAAATCATGTCAGAACTTTTTCTACCTCTGTGACCCATAGCATGAACAATTCAATTGAAAAACAAACTGAAAACTTTGAGGAGGAAACATTTAAAATAAAAAACTCACAATAACCTGGTTGCATAAGTATGCACAACTATTCTTTGTTGAAGCACCTTTTAATTTTATTACAATCTCTTTTTGGGTAGGAGTCTTTTAGTATGGCACATCTTGATGTGGCCTTATTTGCACACTCTTCTTAGCAAAAGTGTTCCAAATCTGTCAGATTGCGAGGACATCTCCTGTGCACAGCCCTCTTCAGATCACCCCACAGATGTTCAATTGGATTCAGGTCTGGACTCTGGCTGGGCCATTCCAAAACGTTATTCTTCTTCTAGTAAAGACATGCTTTTGTGAATTTGGATGTGTGCTTTGGGTCGTTGTCATGCTGAAAGCTAAACTTCATCTTCAGCTTTCTAACAGACACCTGAAGGTTTTGTGCCAAAATTGCCTGGTATTTGGAACTGTTCATAGTTCCCTCCACCCTGACTAAGTCCCTGGTTCCAACTGAAGAAAAACAGTCCCAAAGCAGGATGCTGCCATCACAATGCTTCACTGTGGGTATGATGTTTTTTGGGTGATGTGCAGAGTTGTTTTTGCGCAAAACATACCTTTTGGAATTATGGCCAAAAGGTTTAAAGGCTTTTGTCTTGCCACCCTACCCCATAGCCCACTCATATGAAGAATACGGGAGATTGTTGTCAAATGTAGCACACAGCCAGTATTTACCAGAAATTCCTGCAATTCCTTTAATCTTGCTGTAGGCCTCTTGGAAGCCTCCCTGACCAGTGTTTTTCATTTTCATAAATCTTGGAGGGACGTCCAGTTATTGGTAATGTCTCTGTTGTGACATATTTTTTCCACTTGTTGATGACTGTGTTACATGGTATATCTGATGCTTTGGAAATTATTTTGTGCCCTTCTCCTGACTGATATCTTTCTACAAAGAGATCCCTCTGACGCTTTGGAAGCTCTCTGCGGACCATGGCTTTTGCTCTGAGATGCAACTAAGAAAATGTCAAGAATATCCTACTAGCAAAGCTGAACTTCATTTCTGATTAATCAGAGTCACTTCAAAAGATGGCAAGTGTGAAATGACATCTATTTAACATGAGTTTGAATGTGATTGGTTCATTCTGAACACAGCCACATCCCTAGTTATAAGAGGGTGTGCACACTTATGCAACCAGGTTATTGTTTTTTTTTCCCCCTCAAAGATTTCAGTTGGTTTTTCAATTGAACTGTTCACATTATAGGTCACATTAAAAGTGGAAAAAGTTCTGACATGATTTATCTTTGTCTCATTCTTTTACATCACAAAATCCTGGCATTTTAACAGGGGTGTGTAGACTTTTATATCCACTGTACAGTACCGGTCTTAAAACAAGTACTTTACATAAATATTTTAACCCTGTCCTTAAAAATGTGATCCAAATGCACTGGTACTGGTAATGTCTGGTAGACCAGATTTTAGCGGGTCTTAGGTACAATAAGTGCTTTGGGTTATGGCATGATATTTGACAGCGGCAACACAGCCCATATCCAGCAGTGACACACAATGCTTACACTAGATATAACGACATAAAAAGCAACAGAAAATAGACTTACATTTTATTGATTAGGTCACAATATTACATAAAATCAACTCTAGCCCAATGCAATCAGCAATAAGCCCCGTCAAGACTGACAAGGTTGTGGTTTCATTTTGTGTTGAATTTTATTTATTCAATGTCTTTTCAAAAATGTATAGAACATTGATTATTGCCATCATTTCAGGCTCAGCATTAATGCAATTCAATGTAAGCCTGGCCCCATGTCAATGTAAATGTTCTGTATATGTTATATTAAATCTATGCAATTAGTTTAGAAAAATGCAATTTGTTTTAGAAAAATGACTGCAAAAAGGTTCAAGGTAACATGTTGCAACCTGGTCTCATTGGAATACATAGACTATTTTACATAAATCTATGGTACCTGATTTCATATGATATGTTATGTTAGGTTACATTACAATGCACTACCAAAACATATAATAGAATTACAATTTGGCAAAAACATAACATATGTTAAGCACGCTATTAAAACATATGTTACAAACGCTAGACAAATGTATCATATGTTACGAATGCTACTAAAACATATATATTATGAATTTGCACAAAACATTCAAACCGTGTTTCAAACTGGAAATGTTCAGATCTACACACAGGTATCCTACCCATTGCTCCATACAGGGATAACAGTTTTGGAGGGACATGTAATGGCCTTACCAAGGTTGCTACAATATGTAGTAAATGCATTTAACAGTACAGTTAACGTTAGGTATCACAGCACAGGGGTTAAGGTTTGGGTTAATGTTAGGTATCACAGCATTGGGATTAAGATTAGGGTTATGGTTTGGGGTAAGGTTAGAAAATGAAAAAGGTTAGGTTAAGGCATCACAGCACTGGAGTTCAGGTTAGGGTTTGGATTAGTATCACAGCACTGGGGTTAAGGTTTGGGTTATGGTTAGAAAGAAAATCACTTCTAGCACACTGACCTGGTAACACTACAGACATTGCATCAGCAAGTTCCTATTCGGTGCAGCAGGTAGTGCACCTGTCAGCAGAGCTGAAGTACACACGTTCGAAATACAGCCGGCCAAACGCTATGTTTTTGCTGGATTATTATTCTAATGTTACTTCACCTAACTTAATATATCTTACGAATTCAGCTGTCAAAGATTTAAGTCTACGTATTCCAATGAAAGTAGCTTGCACTTTTAGCAAATTTGGGAGAGGTCTATATACTGGAATTTGTTTTTTGTTAATTGATCACTGGAGCCAAATGGTTTAATGGCAGGTAGCCCTGTTCTGATATGACAGGGCATAGCAGGTGGTGAGGTGAAAGATTCTCCTTATTAATGCTTTAACACAGAAAGAGAATATGAGTAAGTTAGAGAATGAGTAAGTTTGACAATACCTCACATTTCTTTATCACCCTTAATCTCATTCTTAGAGATTAAGGGCAATAACTCAGAGGATGAGTTCTCTCCTTCTCACCATCTCATGCAAGCAAGGTCAAACCCTACACAGTGTACAAAGGAAGTTAGAGAACATTTAAGAGCAGTAAAATTGTGTAATTTATTTTTCTAACAGACACAGATGTTAATTGACATTCATTCTTTTCAATCCCAGACAGGTATAGTAGCATATAAAGATATACATTTAGCCATCTCTTTTTGTTAATTAAACTTAGTTATAAGTTCAGCTATAATAAAGTGGATTTGGTCAAAGTGAAAGGAAATGCATCTTAACAAATCAAATTGTGTCCATATGCCTTGTTTTTCAAGTTCAAGTTTAAGACAAAAAAAAGTAAGTGTAACACTGAAGGTCTCATCTTGTTGTCTGTGGGTCTGGTACAGTGAACCATTCTGTACTTTCCTGACAACATTTTGTTCCTCACTTAAGATCAACACTAGGAATTGATGCAATGCAGCATTTATGTACTCTCCTTACAAACTTGCCATTTTTATTTGTTGTTGTCACCTGCACATCTTTTTCACAGCTGCTACTAGCACTGTTGTCTAGGCAACATTCAATTAATTGTACATTTTCAGACATATGGACTGTGATGCCTTGGAAGCTTGGGTTAGAGCGTAGTTGTATATCTGTAAGGGCACACTATGGCTTTTCAAATGCTGGCATGAAACATTCTCTGGAGTTTTGAATCGCCAATGCACCACAGTCTGTAAAGAAAGAACTGCCAATCATCTCAAGCTTCATTTGTGCAGCCTACCCGTCTGCTGCCTGGGTGGAGACCAGTCTCTCTTATAAAAATGTTAGACCTGCCAATTCTGGTGTTCTCTGGTGAATGCCAATTCACGCAAAGGAGCAGATACCAGTCCTGCTACTAGGTTGATTCCCTCATACGGCCCTGTCCAGCTGTCCTTGTGTAAAGGCCCATCTCCTGGTATCTCCTCCATGCTCTTGAGACGGTACTGGGAGATACAGCTAACCTTCTGGTGACAGCAAGTATGAATGTGCTATCTTGCAGGAGATGGACTGTCTGTGCAATTTGAATGGGCTGCAGGTACCGCCTCATGCCACCAGTAGTAGTACACTAGAAAAATGCTAAACTAGCAAAGATCAGCCATGAAGGACAAGGAAAATGAGCCATTGATAATGGCCACCACCTGAAAAAACATTCCCTTTTTGGGGGTTTTCTTGCTGTTGACATTGATTCACAATTGCTTATGTTTCTTAAGTGGACAGATTGATATCCCTGAAGTTTAATTGACTTGGTATGATTATGTTCCCTTAATTGTTTTGAGCAGTGGATAAAGTGACTTAAATTGAAATTACATGCATCTTGCTACCCTACCATAACCAAGCAGACAAATGAAAACAAAATGTATCAAATCAATCAACTTTTACAGTTATCAGGGAAGAAAAGTGAGCATTCTATGTTGGAGCAGAATTCTCTAGTATGTAAGGGTGCAGACACATCTGACAATGCAATAATTATTTTAAAGTAACAGTGTTGTCGCTATCAACATGTTACATTAGCAGTATTCTATACTTAAATACACCGATCAGCCATAACATTATGACCAGACAGTTTCACTGAAGTGAATAACACTGATAATCTCGTTATCATGGCACGTGAGTGGGTGGGATATACAGTATGTCACAAAAGTGAGTACACCCATCACATTTTTGTAAATATTTGATTATATCTTTTCATGTGACAACACTGAAGAAATGACACTTTGCTACAATGTAAAGTAGTGAGTGTACAGCTTGTATAACAGTGTACATTTTCTGTCCCCTCAAAATAACAAAACACACAGCCATTAATGTCTAAACCGCTGGCAACAAAATTACACCCCTAAGTGATAATGTCCAAATTCGGCCCAAAGTGTCTATTTTGTGTGGCCACCATTATTTTCCAGTACTGCCTCAACCCCTCATGGGCATGGAGTTCACCAGAGCTTCACAGGTTGCCACTGGATTCCTCTTCCACTCCTTGATGACGACATCATGGGGCTGGTGGATGTTAGAGACCTTACGCTCCTCTACCTTCTGTATGAGGGTTTAGGTCTGGAGACCTGCTTGGCCAGTCCATCACCTTTACCCTCAGCTTCTTCAGCAAGGCAGTGGTCGTCTTGGAGGTGTGTTTGTGTTCGTTATCATGTTGGAATACTGCCCTGCGGCCCAGTATCCGAAGGGAGGGCATCATGCTCTGCTTCAGTATGTCACAGTACATGTTGGCATTCATGGTTCCCTCAATGAACTGTAGCTCCCCAGTGCCGGCAGCACTCATGCAGCCTCAGACCATGACACTCCCTCCACCATGCTTGACTGTAGGCAAGACACACTTGTCTTTGTACTCCTCACCTGGTCTCATCCGACCACAGGACATGGTTCCAGTAATCCACGTCCTTACTCTGCTTGTCTTCACCAAAATGTGGGCTCTCTTGTGCATCATCTTTAGAAGAGACTTCCTTCTGGGATGACAGCCATGCAGACCAATTTGATGCAGTGTGCGGCGTATTGTCTGACCACTGACAGGCTGACCCCCCCACCCCTTCAACCTCTGCAGCAATGCTGGCAGCACGTCTATTTCCCAAAGACAACCTCTGGATATGACGCTGACCATGTGCACTCAACTTCTTTGGTCGACCATGGCGAGGCCTGTTCTGAGAGGAACCTGTTCTGTTAAACCGCTGTATGGTCTTGGCCACCGTGCTGCAGCTCAGTTTCAGGGTCTTGGCAATCTTCTTGTAGCCTAGGCCATCTTTATGTAGAGCATAATTTTTTTCAGATCCTCAGAGTGTTCTTTGCCATGAGGTGCCATGTTGAACTTCCATTGACCAGTATGAGGGAGTGTGAGAGCGATAACACCAAATTTAACACACCTGCTCCCCATTCACACATGAGACCTTCTAACACTAACGAGTCACATGACACCGGGGAGGGAAAATGGCTAATTGGGCCCACTTTGGAAATGTTCACTTAGGGATGTACTCACTTTTGTTGCCAGCGGTTTAGACATTAATGGCTGTGTGTTGAGTTATTTTGAGGGGACCGCAAATTTACAGTGTTATACAAGCTGTACACTCACTACATTACATTGTAGCAAAGTGTCATTTATTCAGTGTAGTTACATGACAAGATATAATCAAATATTAGCAAAAATTTAAGGGGTTTAATCTCTTTTGTGAGATACTGTATTAGGCAGCAAGTGAACATTCTGTCCTCAAAGTTGTGTTAGAAGCAGGAAAAACAGGCAAGCGTAAGTATCTGAGCGACTTTGATAAGGAACAGATTGTGATGGCTGGACAACTGGGTCAGAGCATCTCCAAAACTGCGGCCCTTGTGGGGTGTTCCTGGTCTGCAGTGGTCAGTACCTATCAAAAGTTACCGACCACTGACTTGGCCTCAAAATTCCACAGATCTCAATCCAATTGATCATCTATGGGATGTGTTGGACAAACAGGTGCGATCCATGAAGGTCCCACCTCGCAACTTACCTCGCAAGACTTAAAGGATCTGCTGCTAATGTCTTTGTGACAGATACCACAGCACACCTCCTGAAGTCTAGTGGAGTCCATGCCTCAACGGGTCAGAGCTGTTTTGGCGGCAAAAGGGGAACCTACACAATATTAGGCAGGTTGTCATAATGTTATGGCAGATTGGTGTATGTTATTATTTATTCCATTTATTATTTCATATTATTTTTAGATTTATTGTGTTTTTTATAATTTGTTATTATAGTGTATATTCCCTATATCTGGGCAATTTCCATTTTAAAATGCAACAGTTTATGTTCTTAAAAAAATAATGATAAGCCACCTCAAGTTGGAAAATGCTATTAGTTTCTGTGTGTGAGGACAAGCATCCCCAGGTAGTGTGTGTGTGTGTGTGTGAAGGGGTGGGAAACATGGTTTATGAGTGTGGCGGGACGGATCGGTTGCTGGAGTGAAAGGCCAACTTCTGATTAATTTTCCACTACAAAATAAGCATTAGGCTACTTTTCTATTATTATGTATTCAACTTTTTGTTTACTTATTTCTATCTTCTGAATTGCAGTCCACAGGCAACAGAAATAGAAATTCAGTATTTGTATATTTATGTAAATACACAATCTAATCTGAATATACAGCGATCAGCCATAACATTATGACCACTGACTGGTGAAGTGAATAACACTGATTATCTCGTTATCATGGTACCTGTCAGTGGGTGGGATATATTAGGCAGCAAATTAATATTCTGTACTCAAAGTTGATGTGTTAGAAGCAGGAATAATGGGCAAGTGTAAGGATCGGAGCAACTTTGAAAAGGGCCAAATTGTGATGGCCAGACGACTGGGTGAGAGCATCTCCAAAACTGCAAACCTTGTGGGGTGTTCCTGGTCTGCAGTGGTCAGTACCTATCAAAAGTGGTCCAAGGAAGGAAAAGTGATGAATCGGCGACAGGGTCATGGGTGGCCAAGGTTCATTGATGCATGTGGGGAGCAAAGGCTGGCCCGTGTGGTCCGAGCCAACAGACGAGCTACTGTAGCTCAAATTGCTGAAAAAGTTAACGCTTCTACTGATAGAAATGTGTCAGAACACACAGTGCATTGCAGTTTGTTGCGTATGGGGCTGTGTAGCTGCAGACCAGTCAGGATGCCCATATTGACCCCTGTCCACTGCCCAAAGCACCTAAAGTGGGCAAGTGAGCATCAGAACTGGACCACGGAGCAATGGAAGAAGGTGGCCTGGTCTGATGAATCATTCATATGGATGTTACTTTGACACGTACCTGAGCACTATTGCAGACCATGTGCTCCCTTTTATGGAAACGGTATTCCCTGATGGCATCAGCCACTTTCAGCAGGATAATGCACCTTGCCACAAAGCAAAAATGGTTCAGGAATGGTTTGAGGAGCACAACAATTTCAAGGTGTTGACTTGGCCTCCCCAGATCTTAATCCAACTGAGCATCTGTGGGATGTGCTGGAAAAACAGATCCGATCCATGGAAGCCCCACATCTGAACTTACATGACTTAAAAGATCTGCTGCTAACGTCTTGGTGCCAGATACCACAGGACACCTTCAGAGGTCTAGTGGATTCCATGCCTCCACAGGTCAGGGCCGTTTTGGCGATAAAAGGGGGACCTACACAATATTAGGCATGTTATGGATGATCAGTGTACTAATATGAGGTTATATGAAATGTACACTAAACACTTATTTTTGCCCCCATTTATCATGAGCTGAACTCAAGATGCTGATTAGACAGCATAATTATTGCACAGGTGTGCCTTAGGCTGGCCACAATAAAAGGCCACTCTAAAATGTGCAGTTCCATCACACAGCACAATGCCACAGATGTCACACATTTTGAGGGAGTGTGCAATTGGCATGCTGACTGCAAGAATGTCCACCAGAGCTGTTGCCCATGAATTGAATGTAAATTTATCTACCATAAGCAGTCTCCAAAAGCGTTTCAGAGAATACAGTGAAACTGCACATTTTAGAGTGGCCTTTTATTGTGGACAGCCTAAGGCACACCTGTGCAATAATCATGCTGTCTAAAAAGCATCTTGATATGCCACACCTGTGAGGTAGCTGGATTATCTCGGCAAAGGAAAAGTGCTCACTAACACAGATTTAGATAGATTTGTGAACAATATTTGAGAGAAATAACTTTTTGTGTACATAGTCTTAGAGCATTGAGTTCAGCTTATGATAAATGGGGCAAAAAAGTGTTGTGTTAATAATTTTGTTCAGTGTATTTGGGACCCATTATTTATACATTTTCACATATGTAAGACATCTTTCAATTTAAACTTTAATCTGATAGCTTTGGTGTGCCCTCCTTAGAATGTAGTGTTACAACCCATTTAAGCATTTAAGCTGTTTGGGAGACCATCTGCTACAGTACCTGCTATGCGAGACCATCTGCTATGTATGCTATATTACTTCAATTTAAATGTAAAATATAGGTTATTCAAAACACAAAGTAACTGGATTTTGAAGATGTTGTACACTTGGCATAGAAAGTCACCAACCCCTTTCAAAATGTTTACCTGTTGCTGCTTTGCAGCCTGAAATAAATACACATAATCAGATTTTTTCTGGCTTTGTTTACACAAAATAACCCCTAATATCAAAGTGAAAATAAAATGTATAACTTTTTTTTACTGCAAAGAATATACTAATATACTATTTTTGGAACTCAAGGGTTATTCCAACGAGTTCATTCTTGAATTTTTTTTGTCACCCTCCACAATATAGGCCAGATTTGTGGAGCGCTTGTGATATTGTGGTCACATGAACACAATTGCCAGTCTTTGCCATGAAGGCCTGAATCTCCTTCAAAGTTGGCAGTGGCTTTTTGGTAGTGTTTCTGAACGGTGTCCTGCTTGCCTGGTCATGCAGTTCGGAGGGACGGTCTGATCAATGCAAAGTCTGGGTGGTGCCATACGCCTTCCACTTTTTAATAATGGTTTAAACTGTGCTCCATAGATAGGCAAAGCCTTCAAAATATTTTTGAAAGTGAGTGGTAACTTTTTCTACCCGTTGTACCTTGCTCAGAATAAGCCTCAGATTTATTTCTGCAAAACTGGCAAAAAATGTGCCAGATGTATCTGATCATGGACAGCAAGAGTGATGATTACAGAATCTAGCTAATGTTGGTTTGCTATATCGTTTTTTAGCCAAATGTAATTGTTTGTAGAGAAAAAGTTGATCACTCTTAATAGGCTGGAAGTCTAAGTTGTTTCTTTACATAAAATACATCTGATCAGCTGTTCATTATTGCATTTTCTGGAATATTTTTGTGTCAGAGATAAGCAATAAAATGTTGAGATTGTACATTCACGGCCCTAACAATGAGGATTATTTTTTTTTTTTTTCACGAATAGTTGAGCTGCTATGCTCCTGTTATATTTTTGGAGAGAACTTTGCTTTAACTGTGTTTATAGCCTTCCCTTGCTATTAGAGAATGCAGATGGTAGGCACTTTGTTTAGGAGTATTTATTGTTTTAGTAGCCCACCTGTCATGTAAGTAAAATGGGTGGTTACTGGACTGGGAAAGGGGAGTCATGTTGCTCCAGGGAGCAAACCACTTCCAGATTATTCTTTCCCATAAGGATTTTGTTCCTATTGCTTTTCTAGGAAGTATTTTTGTCATTAAGTTTTGGTTGGAGGGTTGCTTCTTTCAAATATGTATGTACAGACAAAGGTTAACTTTTGGTATCCAGACTCATTCTTGCTGGGTTTTTCATGACATGCCGCATATTAGTCTTTTTGTTTACTGTATACTTAACCTTATTTCAATAATTTCTTTGAGTATACAATGACAATAATGGAGAGTGAGATGCTATGTCAGCAGTGGCAGTCGCTACCATTAGGCATGGTATGCAGCCGCCTATGGCTCCCAAAAGGCCTAGGGCCCTGTAGAAATCTGAAATACATGCCTAATAATAAAATACATTGTTTTTTGTATTTATTTTTTGTCTTAATATCTGATTGTGTTACTAAAAATTATACTCCGATTAAATCATGCCTTCTAATACATTATTTAGGTTTGAGACCGAACCTCCCCCTCTCTAACTCAAATGGTCTGTCCCTTATTTTTCTCATGGTAGCAGCCAAGAGATATTAGGTGTCTTAGTCAGCCTGGGACTGCTACACTACAGAAGAGATGGACAGCAACATTAATATGAAACACTCATATGTGAGAAGGGTAGAAAAAAGGAGGAAAGAGAAAAATAGTATGAGTTTCTGCAACAGCAGTAGCTTAGCGGCTACTACTCATGTCATAAATGTGAATAGCTTAGCAGGTGCGGCTATTACTGAAAATGACAGTCACATAAGAAAGCACTATCTCTGACCTGAACTATCACAAATGGCCACCAGACAGAGGTTAAGAAGACATTGATTCAATTCCATCATGTCATTCTTCTAATGTCACAAATTTTTATTACAATGATGCCAATGTTGATTATGATGCTGATATTGCTACTGATCACAAATTAGCAATGTTGACATTAATCTTCCCCTAGCACTTTTGTTTAAGTCAGTGATGACCGTTGACCTTTGCTACTTGTGATTTGATTGGTTGGTTAATATCATCCCAGGTGCGATCGCATGTGGATGATAATGTTAAGGTTAGTCGAGCAGTTTCGAAAGTGTAAAATCAATTTGGTGAAACATAATGTGTTTGTAGGTTCTAGTGAGCCATTTAGCTGATTATGGACCGCTTTACTTTTGTTGTCCCAAAAAACATGGGAGAGTGGATGATGTCGGTGGTGATCCACAAAATCCTAAATCCAGCGTGATGGAGGACATTGTGTTGCCAAACATGGAGGATAATGAGGACAAGAGGGAGAATGAGGAAGAGGATAAGGGGGTAACGTTAGGGGCAGCGGAGGGTTAGTCTTTATCCAAAGACTCAGAGAGCAATAATGAGAGACGGGAGAGAGACGTATGGATTTGGATTGTGATTGTTTGTTCACTCTTGTTGTAAAAAAAAAACAAAAGTGCGCATTTGATTTGTTCATTCTAAATTCACAGAATGAATTGTACTTGTGTTGTTGTATAACGCTAAATATTTAGCAACGTGCCTTTCAGTTAAGCAGCCTATTAGCCTGGGATAATTTAATCTTGTTTTTTTATGTGGTAGAATTATTTGTTATTATTTGTTGCGTCAAAATTCTTTAGCACCTGTTATAAACAAACCAGCCCCCCATAGCTCCCCCAATCACAATTCTCTGGCGCCGTTGCTGGATATAGTCATGATTTCAGAAGGTTGCGTAGCAGGACACAGACGCAGCGGTGTAAAAACAAAATGCTCTCTAATTCCAATGAAAGTGACTTGCAAAAAGCTCTAAACACAATGACCTTAATATCCAACAATGACCTGACTAGGGCAGGAGGAATTTCAATAGGGCCATAACGAGTGGGCAAACAAGACCGGTGAAAGCAATAATGACAAAGACAGGCTATGTACACGAACAAAGGGAAAGGCAAAACACAAACAGAACAAAAACACAAACTAACAGTACATACCAGAAGCAGGCGGAGGGGGACCAGGAGCCGGCAGAGGAAGAGGATCAGGAGGATCAGGAGGAGGATCAGGAGCTGGAGGTGGATAAGGAGCCAGAGCTGACGGAGGGGGATAAGGAGACGGATCCAGTGGAGGGGGATCGAGGGGAAGCTGTGGCCCCGCCTTGGGAGCAGGAAGAGGCAGTGGCGCCACTGGAAAATCAAGACGAGGAGACGGTGACCCTGCTGGAGGCACCAGGGGAGCTGGAGGCGCCAAGACCAGACGTGCAGGAGGAGGTGGCGGCCCCACAGGAAGAAGCGACGGCCCCTCCGGAGGAGCAGGAGGAGGTGGCAGGTCCGCATCGGAACCAGGAAGAGGCAGCGGCCCCGTCCCATCCCTCCAGGGGCGGTAGAAGGAACTCCTCCTCGAACCACTCCAGTGGTGGTGGTGGCAGTGACTCCTCAGGGACCCCCTCTGGCTTGAACTCCCTCAGAGGGCCCCATAGCCCCCAAAAATGATCAAAGCGCAGAGAAGGGGGTGGTAGCAGCAGCAGGCCGCGGCGCATGGCCTGGAAATGGAGGCAGGCCGGGGAGCAGGTTGGGTTTGACGGATGGCCAGACAACTCCCTGTCCAGTCTATAGGCGATGTTGGGAAGACGGGATGCTTGCCAGGGCACCGGTTTCTGGGCAGCAGAGGGTCATGGACCGGGGTTTGAGGAGGCAGACAGACTCTGGGCAGGACTCTGGGGAGCCCACTGGCGCTGCCACCGTAGTTGACGCTGGGCTGTGTCGTGGGTTAGCCACAGGGATGGCCAGCCTTCCAGTGGGTGACGGTATGGGTCCTCCTCCTCTGAGACAAAATCCAGCCACACAAGGAGTTCCCCTACCGTCCATATCTGCTCTGTCCTTTGAATTCAGTCAGTTGTTCTGTCACAATTTCAGGAGGTTTCTGTAGCAGGCCAGGCACAGAGGTGTAGAAACAAAAGGCTCTTTAATTTCAATGACTGAACATGACATAAAGCTCTAAACACAACTACAATACCATCCAACAATGACTGACAAAACACACTACCGCAGGAGGGATTTAAATAGGGACATAACGAGGGTGTAAACAAGACCCAGGTGAAAGTGATAATGACAGACAGGCTACGTACAAGAACAAAGGAAAATACTGAACAAAACAGGCTACATTCAAAAGGAAAGGTAAAACCCAAAAGGAACAAAAACTGAACCTAACAGAAATAAACTGTTCCTCAGTCTTGTAGAAATGTCACATACAACATTTATCAGTAGATTCATAACAATCTAAGCATTATGAAAACAATTTTTGATAAAAATAAGACTCACATGTTTTTTTTTTACTATGCTGTATTACTATTAATAATTTTAAGTAAAATGCATAGCTCTGCACTGAAAACAAGGTCAAAATGCAGTTGGTGCAAGCTGGGCACCACACACACAAGGCACACAGCCCACGCTTCATGAAAAAAAGTGCCAAATCCCAATAAACAAGTTTCCAGGTATCATATCCGAAAGTAACAACTGCAGCCAAGAGTGTTTTCAAGTTCATTTTTCATGTTTATGATTAATTAAATTTTGGTCCCAGAGATGTGCTAAACTGGGGCTAGAAGAAGTAATATGTTCTAAAGTAAACGTGTTCTCCATAAAAATAACTTAAAAAACACGTATTTGGGACCTAACGTTAGATAGAAAGCTTGGTAGCTAGACAGCCTATGATGTTCATGCTTCCAATAGTTAACTGAGGTAAGTTGACCAAACTCATTGATTATTGTTCACTGAATGCGGAAAGGCATCACTGACTGTGTAGTAGAAATAAATAAAAGCAGTGAAAAATACTTATTTCACCTTACCTACATGATTCTTCCCAGACTGAAATGTCTGGATAAAAGGGAAAACATTTTGATTTTGTTTCCAAGGGAACAATTGTTGAGGATGTCAATTAATAACTGTCAAATATTGCACTTAATTCCAACTACTTGGAGACAAATAATGGAATTTCCCTATTGGCCTTACTGATATAATTCCCAAGCATTCCAATGGATAATATTTACATGTTGTTATTCCTTTAGAAGTATTGTATCAAGGATACAAATTTTACTTGGACCAGAATACAAGTAATTTTATGTACCTGTAATTAGATCTTTTTAACGTTGCTTATGTTCACAATTATGGTTCAATTTATCTAAAAAAAGATTTGAAGGACATTTTCCAGGAAAGATCAAACCAGTACAAAAGCTATAAAATATAGTGAAAACATACCTGTGACCTTATTATTAAAAGTCACATCACAAAGCTTACGGGTACTTGGGCACTGTAAACATTTTATAACTGTTGTGGGTTTGCAAACAATTAATAAAAATACATATTTTAAGTATGCTTAAAAATGAGGTGAGACCTAAAAATAAGTTATGGAAATTGATTGTATGGTAATACATCATCTTTTGAGAAAGATAATTTGGAAGAAAAAAACTATTTTTGAGGTAAGGTTATTTTCAAAGAGTCATTATTATATTAGTTGGTGTAAAAAAAATATACAGGCTACAACCTATTCGGCATTGTTAAAGCTGATTTGTCTTCTGCATCATACAACTACATCATTTATGAGCCCATATATAACAAGCATTCTGATAATGAGGACTTATTACAGAGCTGCCAAGAATATAAAGACCCCATTAAACTGTTTGTATGTACAGTGAATAACGTTCAACAAATATCTGATCAGTAATTATGTAGCCCTAGTTGAAAGTTCAGAGCCCTGCAATGCCACTGCACATTTGGTAATTGGCTTTTTTATGTATTTGCTACATGTTTACCAACTATCGCTAGACACACTAAATTATATCATTATATTTTACTAAAACATTATATGTTGCAGCATGTTTTTTGGGTTCATTCACATTGTCCTCATTGCACTCTTCACATTTTAAATTATTAAAGTATTACCTACCTAACACCTTTATTAAACAAAGGATGCTTTTTCTTGGCTTTATTATTTAGATTTGCTAATTAATTTAATCAGAAGGGCATCATCTATGTTTTCTTTTGTTTACAGTAGCATATTCACTGTTCCAACTAATTAAGTATCTACTTTATTTAAACATATTGTACCTGTTACATTGTAGCTATTCCTGTTGATTCGTTTTTCTCTGCTTGGAGTCAAATGTTTGGACTTATACACTTTATGTCCACAGAATGATATGAAAATTCAATCTCATCTTCAAAACAACAGTAGAAACAGCATCCCCAAGTCAACATATATCTATTTGTAAATACTCCAGAAACAATTAAAAGGTGGCATCACAAGGCCAATGATTAGAAAACCATCCATCTCACAACCTGAAGTATATATACACACTTTACCACAGTAGGAAAGTAACATCACTATTATCCACTTTATAAAACTACTCTAGAAGGACTTAAACAGACTAATAGCATGGAGCAAGGCAAGAGGAGAAGCTTAGTAGCAGTGCCAGATGGGAGCAGGGCAAGCCAGCCAGGAGGAGCCCCAGTACAGAGACAAATGGTGCCAACCCAACTGTGTCTAACAGGAGGCCTGGCTATTTAATAAGACCTTACACCCAATCCACACCCATGCCAGATGCAATTCAAATCCCACTTATATAGCCAAAATGTTAATAAATACACACACACACACACACACACACACACACACACATATATATATATATACATACACTCACCTAAAGGATTATTAGGAACACCATACTAATACTGTGTTTGACCCCCTTTCACCTTCAGAACTGCCTTAATTCTACGTGGCATTGATTCAACAAGGTGCTGAAAGCATTCTTTAGAAATGTTGGCCCATATTGATAGGATAGCATCTTGCAGTTGATGGAGATTTGTGGGATGCACATCCAGGGCACGAAGCTCCCGTTCCACCACATCCCAAAGATGCTCTATTGGGTTGAGATCTGGTGAATGTGGGGGCCATTTCAGTACAGTGAACTCATTGTCATGTTCAAGAAACCAATTTGAAATGATTCGAGCTTTGTGACATGGTGCATTATCCTGCTGGAAGTTGCCATCAGAGGATGGGTACATGGTGGTCATAAAGGGATGGACATGGTCAGAAACAATGCTCAGGTAGGCCATGGCATTTAAACAATGCCCAATTGGCACTAAGGGGCCTAAAGTGTGCCAAGAAAACATCCCCCACACCATTACACCACCACCAGCCGTCACAGTGGTAACAAGGCATGATGGATCCATGTTCTCATTCTGTTTACGCCAAATTCTGACTCTACCATCTGAATGTCTGAACAGAAATCGAGACTCATCAGACCAGGCAACATTCTTCCAGTCTTCAACTGTCCAATTTTGGTGAGCTTGTGCAAATTGTAGCCTCTTTTTCCTATTTGTAGTGGAGATGAGTGGTACCCGGTGGGGTCTTCTGCTGTTGTAGCCCATCCGCCTCAAGGTTGTGCGTGTTGTGGCTTCACAAATGCTTTGCTGCATACCTCGGTTGTAACAAGTGGTTATTTCAGTCAAAGTTGCTCTTCTATCAGCTTGAATCAGTCGGCCCATTCTCCTCTGACCTCTAGCATTAACAAGGCATTTTCGCCCACAGGACTGCCGCATACTGGATGTTTTTCCCTTTTCACACCATTCTTTCTAAACCCTAGAAATGGTTGTGCGTGAAAATCCCAGTAACTGAGCAGATTGTGAAATACTCAGACCGGCCCGTCTGGCACCAACAACCATGCCACGCTCAAAATTGCTTAAATCACCTTTCTTTCCCATTCTGACATTCAGTTTGGAGTTCAGGAGATTGTCTTGACCAGGACCACACCCCTAAATGCATTGAAGCAACTGCCATGTGATTGGTTGATTAGATAATTGATACATATATACAAACAACCCCGTTTCCAAAAAAAGTTGGGACCCTGTGCAAAATGTAAACAAAAACAGAATGCAATGATCATTGAAACCCCATATTCAATAGAAAATAGTACAAAGAAGACTGAGAAATGTCATTGTTTTTGAAAAACATACACCCACTTTCAATTGTATGCCAGCAAGACATTTAAAAAAAAAAGCTGGGATCGGGCAAAAAAAGACTAGAAAGGTTGTGTAATACAGCCCCAAAAAAATCTGGTGGAACATCTCACAACTAATTAGGTGAATTGGTAACAGGTAAGTAACATAATTGGGAATAAAAAGAGCATCCCAGAGGGATGTGAAAGACTGCGCAGGCAAATAGTGCACAAATTTAAGATTAACATTTCTCAACATAAAATCACAAAGAGTTTGGGGATCTCATGATCTACAGTACATAATATCATTAAGAGATTCAGAGAACTCGTAAGAGACAAGGCCGAAAACCAATATTGGATGGCTGTGATCTTTGGGCCCACAAATGGCACTGCACTAAAAACAGACATGATTCTGTAGTGGACATTACTGCTTGGGCTCTGGAACACTTCTGTTTGTGAACACAGTATGTCACGGCATCCAGAAATGTAAAAAAAAAGTTTAAACACCACCATGCAAAGAAGAAACAAGATCCAGAACCGCCGCCGCCTTCTCTGGCCCAAGCTCATTTATTATGGACTGAGGCAAACTGTCCTGTGGAAAACTGAGGAAAACTGTCCAGTGGAAAACTGAGGAAAACTGTCCTGTGGTCTGATGAATCCAAATTAGAAATTACGCAGAGTGCTCCAGACTAAAGATGAGAGGGACTATCTGGCTTGTTATCAGCACACAATTCAAAAGCCATTATCCCTGATGGTATGGGGCTGCATGGATGACTTACACATCTGTGAAGGCACCATTAAAGCTGAACAATATATAGAGATTATGGAGCAACATATGCTGCCATCCAAGCAACGTCTTTTTCAGGGAAGGCCTTGCTTATTTTAGCAAGACAATGCCAAATCGTATTCTGCACGTATTACAACAGCATGGGTCTGTAGTAAAAGAGTCCAGGTGCTAAACTGGCCTGCTTGCAGTCCAGACCTTCCACCCATTAAAAACATTTGGCGCATTATGAAACATAAAATACGACAAAGGAGCCCCAAACGGTTGAGCAGCTGAAATCCTATATCAAGCAAGAATGGGAAAACATTTCACTTTCAAAACTAAAGCAACTGGTCTCCTCAGTTCCCAAATGCTTACAGAGTTGATGAGAGGTGATGCAACACAATAGTAAACATGCCCCTGTCCAAACTTTTTTGAAACATGCTGCAGGCATCAAATTCAAAGTGGGCATGAATTCTTGAAGAAATAATACAATTTCTCAGTTTCAACATTTGATATGTTGTCTTTGTACTTATTTCAATTAAATATAGGGATAAATTATTTTATAATTTTTGTTCTGTTTATCCGGTTTTTTATTTGCATTTTACGATGCGTCCCAACTTTTTGGGAAACATGGTTGTATATGCTCATGAGCCTCAGTATTATGACCACCTGCCTAATTTTGCTGTTGGTCCTCCGCGTGCAGCATCAAAACATTGGCAGCAAATACTTCAAATCCTATAAGTTGCGAGTTGGAGCCACCGTGGACAGGACTTGTTTCATTACAATTTGCCACAGTAGACCTTCTGTCAGTTCTGACCAGGCGGGATAGCGTTTATTGCCTTTGCGCATCGATGAACCTTGGGCACCCAACACCCTATCACAATTTAGTGGTTTGTCCCTCATCTGACCACTGTCAGTAGGTACTCACCACTGACTGGGAGCACCCCATTAAGCCTTGCCGTTTTAGATATGCTCTGACCCAATCGTCTAGCTATAACAATTCCCCCCTTGTCAAAGTTGCTCTGGTCTTTACTCCTGCCCATTTCTCCTGCATCCAACACGTTGACTATGAGAACTGATTGTTCGCTTACCATCTAATCTACCCAGACCTTGACATGTGCCCATGCTAGGAGATGACCATTGTGATCGGTTTGCTTCACCTGTGAGTGGTCGTAATGTTTTGGCTCATCAATAAATGTATTTATACTATATCCCAGCACAGCCTCTACCACAGCTATTAAAGAGCTTATTTATAGTATTTATGTTTGATACGTTGAATCATGTTAAAGGAAGACTAGAGGCTGGTGTGTGAGACATGTCATTCTCTGGAGACCATGTGATGGAATGTAGAGAGGATCTGGCTTATACAGTATACTGTAGGTATTACAAAATGTTTAATTCATCATCTTAAGAAACTTGTTGTATTATATTTTATGGGTATGGCAGAGGAGACAACTATCTTTCAGTTTGTTGGGGGAAGATGACAGCATCGTGATAAACCAGTAGAAATGCCCTGGATGTCCTTTTTAGCAACTAAATAACTCCAGCTGCAAATTCAGTGATGTGTGATGGTAATCTGTGTGGTGTGGCATTATGGGAGTTGCTGGAATGGTCAGGAGGTGGAATTCTGGCCAGACTACCAACAGATCTCAGGAGGTAGGACACCGTGGCTTGTCAGCAAAGACATCTCCAGAGCGCTGCAGCGTTTGTGCTGATTCTACCACCACGCCATTAATCTCTGCCACCACTAGTCCTTATCATAACAGAGGACAAGACAGTCATAACGCTGTATGGAAAAATGAAACATTCATATATTTTACTGCAGTCATATGTCTGTCTTAGGTCTGTTCCTCACAAGCACCATTATGCCACTTGCCTTAGAAAGGTCATTTACATTTTACAAAATGTTTGATAGCCAGCTCTCTTCACAATTTTACACAGAACAATAAAAAAACGCCCTCCTGCTGAAACAACATTGTGGCGCCTGACCCTTTTAGTTTGTGGTAGCTGCATTACATCACTGCACAGCAGTGCTATGCCATTTCCATAAGGAGTTGAACGCTACGGGGTGTGCAAGGCACAATAGTAAGTTTGACATTTACATACATTGATGGATACTGCTGAGACAGGTAGGATAGGTGTTTTGCACCACCTGCTGCGATATGGAAATGGAACATGACATGTGCTGTTTTCTTTACTACGTCTGCAATTTTAGAAAGTAAAAAAAGCCCAGGAAATGACATATGTCCAGGTGAGTCAGGCCAAAATTTCTGCTCTGTAAATTGATGGTTTTAAATAAAGATATGAGTTTTCAGCAGATTCTGACTGGCAAGTCATTAGGAACTGATGCTTTTAAATGTAAAGCTGCGCTATAGTGAAAAGTCTAAGAGCTGAGCACGGCAATTTTAAATGTATTCAATCAAAGAATTACTGTCCAGGTTGCGTCACCTACTAAATGATGACCAAAATGTGAAGTGGACTCAAGATCCATCCTCAAATACTTGCCTTTAAAGCTTTTACATAACATATCATGTGAGTTAGTAGTTAGTAGTCCAATGTCAGATTGTATATATATATATACATCAAAACCCTAATAAAATCTTTATGAGATTGTTATAAGATTCATGGCCCTATAAATCAGATATACAGTCAAGTCATATTCTGCCTTTGTTAGGCAACAGAAGATTTGCATTCCAACCAGGACATGGTACTGACAGTACTGCATTAGTGTCATTGCCCATATTTTGCTCTCAGATTGTTGCGTCAAAACTGTTGTAGGGAGTTGTTATTTTAACTATGTCTTTGAAATTACCAGGGAGAGGACTGTGATTAAGCGTTTCTCTTATGCAATCAAGCAACCGTCCCAGCTAACTCCCACCCAGTGGCGAACCATAACAATTGGAGCTAGGCTCCTAATTGCGGAAAAAATGTGACGTCAAACATATACAGTGGATATAAAAAGTGCAGTGAGATACACACCCCTGTGAAACAATAACCTGGTTGCATAAGTGTGCACACCCCCTCTTATAACTGGGGATGTGGCTGTGTTCAGAATTAACCAATCACATTCAAACTCATGCTAAATAGAAGTCATTACACACCTGACATCATTTAAAGTGACTCTGATTAATCACAAATAAAGTTCAGCTGTTTCCTGACATATTCTTAGATGCATCTCAGAGCAAAACCATAGTCTGCAGAGAGCTTCCAAAGCATCAGAGGGATTTCATTGTTAAAAGATATCAGTTAGGAGAAGGGTAACAAAGAATTTCCAAAGCAATCGATATACCATGGAACACATTGAAGACAGTCATCATCAAGTGGAGAAAATATGGCACATTACCAAGAAATGGATATCCCTACAAAATGAATGAAAAGACGAGAAGAAAACTGGTCAGGGAGGCATCCAAGAGGCCTACAGCAACATTAAAGGAACTGCAGGAATTTCTGGCAAGTACTGGCTGTGTGCTACATGTGACAACAATCTCCCGTATTCTTCATATGAATGGGCTACGGGGTAGGGTGGCAAGATAGAAGCCTTTTCTTTCAAAGAAAAACATCCAAGCCCGGCTGAAGTTGACAAAAACAAACATCAAGTCCCCCAAAAGCATGTGGGAAAATGTGTTATGGTCTGATGAAACCAAGGTTGAACTTTTTGGACATAATTCCAAAAGTAATGTTTGGCGCAAAAACAAACTGCACATCACTCAAAGAACACCATAACCACTGTGAAGCATGGTAGTGACAGCATCATGCTTTGGGGTTGTTTTTCTTTGGGGCCTTACTCAGGGTGGAAGGAATTATGAACAGTTCAAAATACTAGGCAAGTTTGGCACAAAATCTTCAGGCGTCCGCTAGAAAGCTGAAAACATGAAGAACAAAAGTTAATCTGTCAGCACGACAACGACCCAAAGCACACATCCAAATCTACAAAAGCATGGCTTCACCAGAAGAAGATTAACGTTTTGGAATGGCCCAGCTAGAGCCCAGACCTGAATCCAATTGAACATATGTGGGGTGATAAGTTCGGACATTATTTATCTTTGTCTCATTCTTTTACATCACAAGAACCTGGCATTTTAACAGGGGTGTGTAGACTTTTTATATCCATAGTAGATAGAGAACTCTGCTGCCTGTGTTGTTCTTTGACGAATGGTCCTATTCCACGCCTCAGCTGTGGCTCAAAAAAGCAGCAAACGTAGACAACGGTTGCAAATATCGATAGCAGTAACCACGTTAAAATATGATTGTGTTGTTTCGCCAAACATTTGCCAAAACAGTCAGTCATTCAAAGAGTGGCAGAATAATTTCAACCACACAACTACTCAGTTTCTAGACCATGGACAGTATATGCTGTCAGAGAGAAAGTCTCCAGCAGTCTCAAGGCACAGAGACTGTAGATTATATTCACAAGTTAAGCTTTATTCAAGATTTATAAACCTGGAGCAGTTAACAATACTCAGCAAAGTCAGGTCAAGAGCTCTCTGTTGAAGGTTGAGCTCAGGCCTATATACATTCAGTACAGCCCACTGTGTCCCCCTCCTATGCATGGTTAGTCTACATGTCTCACCAGCTTCTCTGCGGCTTAGAAAGATAACAAGATGTTTATAGCCCTTGAAAATTTTTGCGAAAAGTATAGCTATCTGTTGTAGGCACATCATGTACAAGTGAAAAGAGCTGAAACACACAATGGCCTTACTAAATGACTGGATTATACATATACTAGAATAAGCGATATGATTTCATTGTACTATGGAATAAGAACATTTCTACTACAAGACGACAATAAAAGAAATGCACTACAGGAATAAATGTTATGTATCGTGGACTTCCAATTACAATGTCATTACCATTGTTTTTACCACAAAACCAGTGATCTAAAGTTGAAATGCAAATTGTTTTCAAAATAATATGAAGACGATAGCAACAAAAAGCAAAATGTAGTTCAAAAACAAAAAGTCCACTCATCATTATGATTATCATTTAAAAAGTCCATTCTCCTGTCCTTAATAAAATAAGTAATGGCAGGTTCATATAGCTTGTCTTTTGATTTTAAATCATAAATAAGTAATTTTTCGATTGAGATCAAAACCAGGGCTGACTGTCGGGCCATCATCATCCTTAAGTACACTCACTGCAAAACGTTAGCCAGCTAGCTTGGCTCAAGAGTGAGAAAACAAGATACGTCTCACTATGTGCCCTGAATTAGTGACATATACTTAGACCCTCTAGAGGGCCTTGAGGCATCATAATAGATTTGAAAAATATCCATTGTTTTGAGCCATAGAGGTATATAAAATATTAAGGATTTCTATATTACTTGTGCAACGTAGACATTCTGTTGTTTTTCAAGATGGTGAAATAGTTTGAATGTCAATGTAGCGGCAATCGGCTGTACATGTTTCAATTTCTGTGTTGAGAAATGTGTGTTTTACCTTCAGTACATTTTTTCTAAGAGCCCAACATCAACACTATCAATGAGCCTTACCTATTATTTATCTTCAGAGCTATGTAATTCAGTTGTATGTAATTCAGCAAATTTCACAACATTATACCCACATTCCAAATACAAATATTGCAATATAGAGTATTTGTAGAAATTAACAACTGGTCAAAATAACCAAAAAATATACATTGATTTCAGACATAAAATAACACAAAGAAAACAAATTAATATTCATTTTTCAAAAACAAAATACTAATGTTTTAAGCAATATTTGGTAGAATAACCCAGATTTTTTATCACAGCTTTCATGCGTCTTGGCATGCTCTCCACCAGTCCGTCACATTGCTGTTAGGTGACTTTATGCCACTCCTGGCAAAACAATTCAAGTAGCTCGTTTTTGTTTGATAGCTTGTGACCATCCATCTTCCTCTTGCTCAAATTGCAGAGGTTTTCAATGAGGTTCAGGTCTATAGATTTGGCTGGCCATGACATGGTCTTAATCTAGTGGTCCTCCATCCACACCTTGATTGACCTGGTTGTGTGGCATGGAGCATTGTCCTGCTGGAAAAAACAATTCTCAGACTTGGGGAACATTGTGTAGAAGGAAGCAGGTGTTCTTCCAGCATAACCGTGTACAAATCTGCCTGATTCCAGCCTTGCTGAAGCATCCCCAGATCATCACTGATCCTTCACAAAATTACACAGTGGGTGTGAGACACTGTGGCCTTTAGGCCTATCCAGGTCTCCGTCTAACCTTTAGACAACTGAGTGTTGGTCAAAGCTGAAAATCTGACTCGTCAGAGAAGACGACCTTATTCCATTCCTCTACGGTTCAATTCTTATGGTCTTTTACAAACTTCAGCCTAGCTCTTCTTTGCTTCTCATTAATGAATAGCTTTTTTCTAGCTAGGCACGACAACAGCCCTGCCCCTAGGAGCCTGTTTAGAACCATCCTCGCCGTGCACTTCACCCCAGCTGCTGTTTGCCATTCTTTTTTTAGGTTACTTGATGTCATCCTATGGTTGTTGAGTGACATTCGAATGAGTTGACGGTCATCTCGGTCAGTGGACAGTCGTTTTCGCCCTCTGCCAGTCCGTAGCTTTGTTGTCCCTAATATCTGTTGCTTAACCTTGTTCTTATGAACCGCCATCTTTGAAATTTTAAGGATGGAAGCAACCTGACGCTCACTGTATCCCTCTGCCAGTAAAGCCAGAATTTAACACAAATTTTCCTCACTCAAAGCTTTTTTTCAACTCTTTTTTCATGCTGAATAGTATTTTTTTTTTTATTCAAATTACCTTTAGGGTACTACTTGCATTGTTTTTGCCATCCAGCTGGTCCTATTACAAGAGGATAGTGATGACCACAGCAGTGGTTTTTATACTTTTACTCATTAAATTAGATTTGGTTCAGGTAATCAGCTAATCAGTACCTAATTAAGTAAAATGAGGTGTGCCTGTGTTGGAATTTAACAGACACTGGAATGGAATGGCTGCCATACATGTAGAGAGAGAAAAATATGTAGTAGTCTCTTAATTTTTTCCAGAGCTATACTCTCACCTAAAGGATTATTAGGAACACCATACTAATACTGTGTTTGACCCCCTTTCACCTTCAGAACTGCCTTAAGTCTACGTGGCATTGATTCAACAAGGTGCTGAAAGCATTCTTTAGAAATGTTGGCCCATATTGATAGGATAGCATCTTGCAGTTGATGGAGATTTGTGGGATGCACATCCAGGGCACGAAGCTCCCGTTCCACCACATCCCAAAGATGCTCTATTGGGTTGAGATCTGGTGACTGTGGGGGCCATTTCAGTACAGTGAACTCATTGTCATGTTCAAGAAACCAATTTAAAATGATTCAAGCTTTGTGACATGGTGCATTATCCTGCTGGAAGTAGCCATTAGAGGATGGGTACATGGTGGTCAGAAAGTAGGCCGTGGCATTTAAACGATGCCCAATTGGCACTAAGGGGCCTAAAGTGTGCCAAGAAAACATCCCCCACACCATTACACCACCACCACCAGCCTGCACAGTGGTAACAAGGCATGATGGATCCATGTTCTCATTCTGTTTACGCCAAGTTCTAACTCTACCATCTGAATGTCTGAACAGAAATCGAGACTCATCAGACCAGGCAACATTCTTCCAGTCTTCAACTGTCCAATTTTGGTGAGCTTGTGCAAATTGTAGCCTCTTTTTCCTATTTGTAGTGGAGATGAGTGGTACCCGGTGGGGTCTTCTGCTGTTGTAGCCCATTCGCCTCAAGGTTGTGCGTGTTGTGGCTTCACAAATGCTTTGCTGCATACCTCGGTTGTAACGAGGGGTTATTTCAGTCAAAGTTGCTCTTCTATCAGCTTGAATCAGTCGGCCCATTCTCCTCTGACCTCTAGCATCAACAAGGCATTTTCGCCCACAGGACTGCCGCATACTGGATGTTTTTCCCTTTTCACACCATTCTTTGTAAATCCTAGAAATGGTTGTGCGTGAAAATCCCAGTAACTGAGCAGATTGTGAAATACTCAGACCGGCCCGTCTGGCACCAACAACCATGCCACGCTCAAAATTGCTTAAATCAGCTTTCTTTCCCATTCTGACATTCAGTTTGGAGTTCAGGAGATTGTCTTGACCAGGACCACACCCCTAAATGCATTGAAGCAACTGCCATGTGATTGGTTGATTAGATAATTGCATTAATGAGAAATTGAACAGGTGTTCCTAATAATGCTTTAGGTGAGTGTATATATACCCTAGTGTTTAATTTGTAAATATGGAGGTCACGGTACACATTGGGGCACACAAGACACATGGATTGGACAACAAAAACCTAAAACTTTCACAGTCTTGTCAGGCCGTACTGAGGCTACAAGACGCTGCAGGAATAGGCAACTTTATGAACTCTGATTGCTTCATTTGGAATGTTTACATTCCAAAGCGAACAGTGATGGGAAAAGACAAGTAATGCGCAGCAGACCGGATCTGTGAAAAGTAGGTACCATAACAAACTTGGGGAAAATCTGAGGTGCTGGATCCTGTTACACCATGATCCAGCTCAAATTAACCACTACTACATAACAAAGTTATGCTAGCTAGTAGCTTCCTAACATCAGTGTTTGTGCGCCATATCTATGTGTTTGCTCTATGAGGAGATAGGCCAGGTGACTTTAATTTAGTTGGTGACTGGACACTAGAGAAAATAATGGTGGGATAAGTAGTTAATTTTCCCACTCACTCTCTGAAATGTACAGTCATGTACCCTTAAATATTTTCAAATAAATCAACATTTTGTAATAATAGTGATTTCCGAGCTTTAAAGGCGATCATTCACTTAATAGCTTTGTGGACTGATTGATCAATGCAAAAGTTATTTTTTGAAATGTCTATGATAAAAATGAATGGGTCACGTGACCCATTGAACCAAGTTGGCGAAATATGGGCGATTCCTCTTTCCAAGTCTATTGTCCCACCTTTTACAAGACAATTTGTTATTGATTGACCCCACTCTCATAAAATGCAGCTCTATTTGAAGTCAATGTCAATGATGTTGGCTGGTGCCTTACATTCAATCCTGAGGGCCTAGCGACTGAGCGTTGAGTCCAGCTAGATTCATTCTATCAAGAGACTACCAAAGAAATATTCTGATTGGATATTTTTTTTCTTGGATATTAACCATTCTTTTTCAAACACAAACTGAAGAAATTCAATAGGAAGACCATTACAATTATGACAAAAAAAGATTAAATCAATAAAAATTAAATTACAAATGATAATATATAAGTATATACAGATTTGTACCCATCCTTAGGCACTCTCTGAGGGCGTTGAGGGCCATGGTTGTTCCCCACTGCTCTCAGCACATTTATCTAACATTAGTATGACCAAATTCCAAACACACTTTGCTTATATAATATCATATATAAAAACAGTATTCCAAAAATTATATATTTTATATTACAGGCAGTGTAATAACACAATGTTTCAGTATTTTTATTTTTTTTATCTGCTGCAACAAAATGTGAGAATAATATTCTGGACAGTTTTATGAATAGATTTGCTGGAATTTATTGAATATTCTTGGAACATTTACAGAAACTATTTTGTTAGGTAGGACGACACAGCTGTTATTTTGTCCATGTGTCAGGATTTCTCCAGTAGATGTTGTATTTGCCTTGGGAAAGTGCCAACTGTTGAACATTTTTTAAGGAATCTCAACAACAGCAGACATGCTCAACATAATTCTGTACATCTGTCCATTGTTTTATCTCAGCGCACCATGCAGTTAAAAACAAAAACTTCAAACAAACCAGATAATGAAATTGTACTGTGGTAGATTATATTTAGGTATCCTAGTTTACTTTCCCTCTGGCTACCATCTAATCCTTAAAGAAATGCCTTGAGCTGCCTTGAATAGATATTTACTGCAGACATAGTTAACAGATTAAGTTATTAACAGTAGAGTTTAATTTGTACATCCTGAACTGATACAGAGTAGTTGTCTCAATATAGCACAGAATAAACATGCTTTTTAGGGAATTTATGTCTTGCTAAAGCATGGTAAACATGACTCATTTTGTGATATAATATTTTAATTGACTAGACATTTTTTGACAACACTTAAATCAATACTTAACCTTCCAAACTATCTGCCTCAGGAAATAGTCCTGCTCCTCAGAAAAACATATCACGCTATTGCAGAGAGGATGCTGAGCAGGCATGCTGTGGAGGTCCATAGAAAAGCTGTTACTCCCTTCAAAATCTACCGAGTTACTCTGAACATCTGTACGTTTTCCAACACCACAGGAATTATGTCCTGCTTCCTCCTGAGATAGGTTGTGCCTTAAGGACAAACTGCAGTGATTAATCTTTATTATTGCTCCACTTCCTCGTTCGGACAAATGCACACACAAAGACACAGACTTAAACACGCACACACACACACACACACATAAGACAGTGATGTTCCTCTTAATTCGAGGCCAGCCATGTCAGCACCAATCAGTGCTGGACGATGAGGTCCAGATGACAAGCAGTAATATGCATTGTGGCTCTGCTGTCCTCCTAATTCCCTGAAAATCTCTTTCGATTGGCTCAACCAGACGAAGCTCGGATCAACCTCTGCAGGGTGGGGATCCTTACAGAACATTTTCATTGTTTTCGGTTCAGATATTGTGCCCATACGCCTCGGACACCATTGTCAGTTTGGGCGATTTCCACTGGTTAAAAAATGCATTGGAGTGACGATCAACCACTTGAAACCTGCCGAGACCACCGCCTTTGCCCCACTTCCTACTTCCTCTCCCTACCTTCCCCCTGTCTCCCAAACACAGCAGGAGTGTTATTATAGGTGACAAACACTGTAACTCAGGTACTGTGGGTGCGCTGCCCACTCCTGCACTGGCCACAGAGGAATATCTGTCAAGCTTGGTTACCGTGCTGATTGGTTTCCGCACCCCACACCAGCTACATGGGACTTTGTCGGTCGGTATGGGGAGGAGGATGGAGCTCGTAGATGGAGTGAGGAGTCTGTGAGTGTATTTTGTTGTGAGGACCGGGGGCTGACGAGGCTGAGTGGAGTTGGAGTGTATTCGCCAGGGAGGACCACTTTCTTTGACGTTACTGTGATGGGATGTGTGTACAGAGCTGTTGACTAGTAAATTCAGAGGAGAAAATGTGTATCTTCTAAATTCCTCTGACCCCTTACCACTACGTTCATGAAGATGCAAGAGTAGGGATATTTTTAATTTGCCTAAATCAAATTAAAGCTTAGATTAAATTGGTTTTCAGAAAAGGCTTTCTGTAGCAGTAAAGATTATTCGATTTTGGAGCTTGGAATGTGACAACTGAAAGTGTTGTTCCGGAACATTCTAGTCGCACCTATCAAACGGTGTAATCACATTATGTTCATTCATGTATTGAACTCCTGCACTACATTGCATAGGGCTTGCGAAACTAAATATGAAATATTGTTGCAAGCAACCATGTAACTGGGTCCTCCTGTGACATGGTGAGCATGTGGATGCAACCATAACAAACTTGTATGCATATGGCAGCAGAAATAATCCCATGGTAACCACTTTAATATTGCTGGAACATAGTAATGACATAAGCCAGTATAAATGATTGTAGGGGAGCTCATGTAGACCAATATAGACAGACATTCACTTTAACCAGCCCCTTCTCATGTCATTTTCCAGCCATTTTGCAACATTTCCCTTAGTCCTTAACACCCTGTATGGAAGCCTGTATGAGACCCCTGTACACCAAGCAAGCCAATGGGACTTAAGGTTGATTTCAAGTTCATTTCTGAAATGGTAGATGGAGCTAGCATGAGGGAAGCAGTCATGATATCATTGTAAGCAGTATTATAAATGCTGGGACCTGGTAAGAATAGGGAATAATTCATGGCAGTTATTACCTAGGCGCTAGAAAATACCATAGCTGCTAGAAAGGTCTGGATAGGGACAAGGATGTGTGGATAGAACACTGCTACTTCATTTTACCACCCAGCTTATATAGACACACATTCACTTTTAACCACCTTTTGATGCATTTCTGCTGTTAAAATGGATTGATGAGCTAAGATGTTATATACAAGGCAACAATGTCTTAGGCCCTGAAAATGTCTGGATGGGGACAATGTGTTCACTTTCATGCGTGTGTGTGGTCTTGTTTTCATCACTTGTGGTGACATTTAGTTTTTCTGGTCCCAAGTAATAAAAAAAAAGGATGTGTGTGTTTGTGTGTGTGTGTGTGTCAAAGAGAGTACATACAACAAAGGTAGAATTAGCATTAGCTTTAGCTCTTCATAATCATGTAAATTATCTGCCATCTTTTGGTCTATCTGCATGGTAGGTATCAAGGTCTATATTTTCAATGTTACGCACCCATTATTTTTACACTGGTCAGCCATTTTGTCTGCCATCTTGTATTTTATTGCTTAGCTTTTAACAACCTATAGGGAGACATGTATAAGACCGTTTAATCAGAGTTATTTTAGATTTTAAGTAAATTTCTATAGGTTTCTTGAAATTTTCACTGTACAAGAAAATCCAAGATGGCGGACATGATAGGTTCTTGCAAGGCAATTTTGTACCTCCCCCAAATGAGGCCCCCAAATAATAATAATAAAAATAATAATGATTACAATAGGGTTCCTCCTAATCATAGGACCCCTAATCATAGGAATACTAACAATTCCAATTGGCTTCCTCGTTCCAGAGGGCCTCTAATGTTATTATTATTATTAATAATAATAAAGATTGCTATAGAGTTTCTCCTATCAAAGGACACCTAAAAAGATTTTAAAAAATGCTTAAATTGGATATAGCACCCGAGCATTTGCAATTTTTAATATGTGATATGTTAAATATTTTGTTATTACAACGGAACACAATCATCTTCAAACGTTTTGGCTTACAGACAATATTACATAGTTTAGAGTCTCCACTAACATTTGTTTCCCTCAAACTTGTAATACAGTCCTAGCCAAGCATGGTTCAATATCACCATTTAAGATCACTTAAAAGAAATACATAATTTATCATTTATTACTTATAAAATCCTTTAAATCATCATGAATAATTTATAATGGGCTTAAAGTGCATTCTCTCAGCTTTAATTTGAGGGTATTCATATACAAATTGGAGGAAGGGTTTAGGAATTACAGCCCTTTAATATTTAGCCCCCTTTTTTAAGGGACCCAAATTAATTGGACAATTGACTCAAAAGCTGTTTCATGGAAAGGTGTGGTCTATTCCTTTGTTATTTCTTCATCAATTAATAAGGTAAATTGAATTGATTCCAGATTCCAGGAGTTGATTCCAGTTGTGGCATTCGCATTTGGAAGGTGTTGCTGTGAGCCCACAACATGTGGTCAAAGGAGCTCTCAATGCAAGTGATACAGGCCACCCTTGGCTGCAAATAAAATTCCATCAGAGAGATAGCAGGACCATTAGGAGTGGCCAAATCAAAACGTTGGTACATTCTGAGAAAAAAAAGAACGCACTGGTGAGCACTGCAACACAAAAAGGCCTGGGCGTCCACGAAAGACAATAGAGGTGGATGATTGTAGGATCCTTTCCATTAGGGCTGCACGATGTATCGTTTCAGCATCGACATTGTGATGTACACATCCGGAATAGTCACATCGCAGAACGTAAGATTTAGTAAGGTAAGCATATATCAGTCTACAATATTTTTTTTTTCAAATGGAAAACTAGCATTATATTTGTCTGATATAAGGTAATTTATTATTTTCGTTGCTGCTCGTTGTGCTCTGCTTGCGTGTGATTAAATGATAAGCGAGGAACAGGCAAACAATACATTGTCAATTATGTGTAAATATTTAGGCTACATACAGGATGATGTTGACCAAAAACAGGTAGTTTTGCAATTTTGGCAACACGACCAATGTGTTCAATCATTTAAGGTGGCACCACAACTCTTCGTATGACGAGTGCCAAGCATCTCAATGCCGTCCAAAGTAAAAATCAATTTCGGATGCATTTGCCAGTATTACACCATACGAGAAAGGTTCCAAACGGCAAAAAGAAATCACAGATTCAATAACATTTCACGTCGCCAAAGACATGGTACCAATTAACACGGTTACCAGAGGGTTTGACAAGCGGTACACGCAACTATTTTTCTCTAGTTGCCATCCCTGAGCTGTACGAAAAATGCAAGGCAAAAGTTGAAACAGAGCTGTCACAAGTGGAATATTATACAGCAATAACAGACGTGTGGGCCAGCCGGACAACGGAGCCCTACATAAGTCTGACCGAACAACTTATTAATGAAGACTTTCACCTAAAAAGTCACTGTTCGCAAACTGCATTTTTCCCAGAGGATCATTCAAGTGAGAACAACGCAACAGGGATGAGAGAAGCTTTAGCTTTAGGGACTAGATGAGAGTCTTCTAGATTGTACAACAACAGACAAATCCGCGAACATGGTGAAGTCTGCACCTGAACAAGAGGACCAGATAGCACTGCTTGGGCTGCAGACTGCATCTTGCATTTGGTATGTTATGTTCTATTTTACTACTGTTGCTATTGCTATACTATTACTGTTACATTTTAATACCTAGCAACCTGTTCTGAAATATAAAAAAAAATCAGAAGTTTCATACATTTTAATTGTAGAGGATGGGGTGGGGGAAGAATGAAAGATACAGACTGTCAGGTTGATAGCCAAAGCTCATTCTGAATACATGATGTATTTTTTCATATCGCAATATATATCGCAGAAAAACAAAATATCGCAATGTCAGTTATTTCCAATATCGTGCAACCCTACTTTCCATGGTAAGAAAAAAAAAACTTTAACAACACCCAGCCAAGTGAAGAACACCATCTAGGAGGTCAGCATATCATTATCCAAGTCTACCATGTTGAGAAGTCTTCATGAGAGCAAATACAGAGGTTTTGCCACAAAGCTGCAAACCATTCAAAAGCCTCAATAATAGAAAGACCAGATTAGACTTTGCCAAAAAACATATAAAAAAGACAGCCAAGTTCTGGAACAGCATTCCTTGGACAGATGAAACTAAGATCAACCTGTACCAGAACGATGGGAAGAAAAAAGTATGGACAAGGCTTGGAACAGCTCCTGATCCGAAGCATATCACATCATCTGAAAAAAATGGTGGAGGCAGTGGGATGGCATGGGCATGCATGGCTTCCATGGCACTGGGTCACTAGTGTTTATTTATGTGACAGAAGCAGCCGTATTGATTTCTGAAGTGTATAGGGATATATTGTCTGCTCAGATTCAGCCAAATTCAGCGAAGTTGGTTGGACGGCGCTTCACTTTACAGATGGACAATGACCCAAAACATACAGCAAAGCAACAAAGGAGTTTTTTAAGGTAAAGAATATTCTGCAATGGCCAAGTCAATCACCTGATCTCAACCTGATTGAATATGCATTTCACTTGCTGAAGACAAAACCTAAAGCAGAAAGACCATACAAACAAACAACAACAGAAGACAGCTGCAGTAAATGCCTGGGAAAGCATCACAAAGGAGGAAACCCAGCGTTAGGTGATGTACATGTGTTCCAGACTTCAAGCAGTCATTGCCTGCAAAGGATTCTCAACAAGGTAATAAAAATGAACATTTCATTTATGATTGTGTTAATTTGTCCAATTACATTTGAGCCCCTGAAATAAAGGGAAATGGTTGCATGAAAATTTGTATGAAAATGGTTGTAATTCCTAAACATTTCATACAATATTTTTTATCAACCCCTTGAATTAAAGCTGAAAGTCTGCACAATTTAATCTCGGAAGTTTCATTTCAAATACATTTTTGTGGCATACAGAGGCACGGGGGGTGCAGGTGGCGCCCTTAAAATAATATAATAAAAAATATAAAATAAATAATGGGTGGGTGAGTAAGTGTGCCAGTTGACGTTCATTCGATCCTTAAATGTTCTGACTGCTGTTATAATATGAAAAGATCAAAGCAATCAGGGGCACATGATAGAAAGACGAGGAAAGATGAGGAAGAAAGGAGAAAAAAGTATTGTGGTATGTTTTTATGGAAATTGTTAAAGCATCTGTCTCTGGTTTAAGCTATTTGAAATGTAGCGCACTAAGCTAGCTAACTAGCTAAGCTAGTAACCAGCTAAGTTATAACTACAAAAAATAGCAGTACATGAACTGGGGAGAACAAGTATTTGATACACTGCCGATTTTGCAGGTTTTCCCACTTACAAAGCATTTAGAAGTCTGACATTTTTATCATAGATACTCTTCAACTCTAAGTGACGGAATCTAAAATAAAAATCCAGAAAATCACATTGTATGATTTTTAAGTAATTAGTTAGCATTTTATTGCATGACGTAAGTATTTGATACATCAGAAAAGCAGAACTTAATATTTGGTACATAAACCTTTGTTTGCAATTGATCAAATAGATCATACGTTTCCTGTATGGCCCATTCCTCCATACAGACCTTCTCCAGATTCTTCAGGTTTCAGGGCTGTCGCTGGGCAATACGCACTTTCAGCTCCTTCAAAGGGTTTTCTATTGGGTTCAGGTCTGGAGACTGGCTAAGCCACTCCAGGACCTTGAGATGCTTCTTACGGAGCCACTCCATTGTTGCCCTGGCTGTGTGTTTCGGTTCGTTGTCATGCTGGAAGACCCAGCAACGACCCACTTCAGTGCTCTTACTGAGGGAAGGAGGTTGTTGGCCAAGATCTTGTGATACATGGCCCCATCCATCCTCCCCTCAATACAGTGCAGTCGTCCTGTCCCCTTTGCAGAAAAGCATCCCCAAAGAATGATGTTTCCACCTCCATGCTTCAGGGTTGGGATGGTGTTCTTGGGGTTGTACTCATCCTTCTTCATCCTCCAAACACGGCGAGTGGAGTTTAGACCAAAAAGCTCTATTTTTGTCTCATCAGACCACATGACCTTCTCCCATTCCTCCTCTGGATCATCCAGATGGTCATTGGCAAACTTCAGATGGGCCTGGACATGCGCTGGCTTGAGCATGGGGACCTTGCGTGCGCTGCAGAATTTTAATCTATGACTGCGTAGTGTGTTACTAATGGTTTTCTTTGAGACTGTGGTCCCAGCTCTCTTCAGGTCATTGACCAGGTCCTGCCGTGTAGTCCTGGGCTGATCCCTCACCTTCCTCATGATCATTGATGCCCCACAAGGTGAGATATTGCATGGAGCCCCAGACAGAGGGAGATTGACTGTCATCTTGAACTTCTTCCATTTTGTAATAATTGCGCCAAGGTTCTTGCCTATTGTCCTGTAGCCCATACCAGTCTTGTGCAGGTCTACAATTTTATCTCTGATGTCCTTACACAGCTCTCTGGTCTGGGCCATTGTGGAGAGGTTGGAGTCTGTTTGATTGAGTGTGTGGACAGGTGTCTTTTATACAGGTAACGAGTGGAGAACAGGAAGGATTCTTAAAGAAAAACGAACAGGTCTGTGAGAGACGGAATTCTTACTTGTTGGTAGGTGATCAAATACTTATCAAATACTTATACTCATACAATGTGATTTTCTGGATTTTTGTTTTAGATTCTGTCTCTCACAGTTGAAGTGTACCTATGATCAAAATTACCTCTACATGCTTTGTAAGTATGAAAATCTGCTAAATCAGCAGTGTATCAAATACTTGTTCTCCCCACTGTAGATTCATGTCCATTCTCCAGTTCATTACCGTCGCCCTTTTATACATCCACTTGCTGCCATGGCCTCACTGAGAAGTATTTTGTGTGAGAGAGTATCATCTGGTTTTGCTTCAAGCAGAGAGATTTTCTCAAAGCAGCCGACCTCCCACTACGCCTTTGTAGGACAGTCCCCTGCTGCGTATTACACTCACAAACATTCACTCCTTTTGTATTCCACTTCTATCTACTTTCCACTGGATTTCTCTTTCTCTCCTATTACAGAAGGCAATGTTTTCAGTGTGTATGTATAATATTATCATTACATTAGAACACATGCAATACCATTTGCAGACATTTTGTTACCATTGATGAATTTTTCATAGGGCAAATCAAATCTAATACTTCATAGATGTTTCTGCTTGATTACTACAGTACTACTTTACAGCTATTAGCTGAGGACAGCAATAAGAGAATCTAGAGGCAAATAAAGGTCACAATTGTCTGTATAGAGACTGGCAGCAGTTTCTGTACAGATCCTTAAACAAATCAAATGAAAAGACATAATAATGCTTGCTAACTACAAATACAATAACTTCTTTGCTTTGGATGGAAGTATTCAGGGTTGTGTCTGTAGCGCACTGTATGTGTGTGATTAGTTGGAAACATCCTACTTTCAATGCATGTTGATTGGGGATTAAATTAAGGTAACTTTTGTGCATACACATTGTTGATCTTCAGAGATGCATAGTTTTTTCTTTTAAATATATATATTTCTGCTTTTGAAACAACAGGATTTAATTAAGATTCAACATACTAAAGGCCCCAATAACATAATTGAGTTCTATGATAATTTAGATTTTGTATCCAATTTTCATTCACAAACAAAATTTTTTTTTTCAAAAACAAGGTGCTCAGAAAGGCATTTCTTGAAATTCTACAAAACCCATCTGATCATGAAACATGCACTTCTTCATCACTAGGCAATACAGTTAGGTCCGAAAATATTTGGACACAGACACAATTTTCATTATTTTGGCTCTGTATGCCACCACAATGGATTTGAAATGAAACGTCAGAGATGCAATTGAAATGCAGACTTTCAGCTTTAATTCAAGGGGTTGAACAATAATATTGTGTGAAACATTTAGTAATTGCAACCATTTTCAGACACAGTCCCCTTATTTCAGGGTCTTAAATATAATAGGACACATTACCACAATCATAAATAACATTTTCATTTTTAATACTTTGCAGGCAATGACGGTTTGAAGTCTGGAATGCATGGACATCAATGCTGGATGTTTTGCCTTTATTGTCTGGAATGTATGGACATCCTTTGGGATGCTTTGCCTTTATTGCAGCTGTCTTCAGTTGTTGTTTGTTTGTGGGCCTTTCTGCCGTAAGTATTGACTTCAGCATGTGAAATGCATGCTCGATATTCTGGCATTGCAGAATATACCACTTCTTTGCCTTAAAAAGCTCCTGGGTTGCTTTCACAGCATGTTTTGGGTTATTGTCAATCTGTAAAGTGAAGCGCCGTCCAATCAACTTTGCTGAATTTGACTGAATCTGAGCAGATAATATATCCCTATACACTTCAGGATTCATCCAGCTACTTTTGTCTACTGTCACATAATCAATCAACTCTAGTGACCCAGTGCCATTGGGAGCCATGCATGCCCATGCCATCACACTGCCTCTGCCGTTTTTTACAGATGATGTGGTATGCTTTGGATCATGAGCCGTTCCAAGCCTTCTCCATACTTTTTTCTTCTCATCATTCTGGTACAGGTTGGTCTTAGTTTCAGCTGTCCAAAAAATGCTGTTCCAGAACTGGGCTGGCTTTTTTAGATATATTTTGGCATTTGCTCTTGTGAAGTGCTTACCTTGGATAATGATATGCCTACCTCCAGGGGAGTGTTATTCACTTGGCTGGATGTGGTAAAGGGTTTTTGCCGGACCGCGTAAGAGGAGCCGGCCAAGAAGAGCGAATGTCTCTTCCTGAGTGAGTGACTGACTGATGCAGTGGTTAGAGAAGCGGACTTGTGAAATATTGGTCCCGAGTTCGTATCTCCTTACAGGCGAAGCGAAGTACCCATTATGAATTATTCCATATAAACGAAAACTTTGCTGGCTTAAACCGTTAGTATCTAAATTATAGTAAGCCTGAAATAAAACAGTTTACGGTTATATTGCGACTGTTTCTGGTGTATTTTTTAAGTACCCATCCGTGCATGCATTTTGGGTCAGGATAGACAAACACATTTGCTGGCTTAACATACAGTAGTTATGTTATAGTAAGCCTTAATTGAAACTGTATACAGTTATATTGCGATCTTCACTAATGAATCCCGGTTTTCACTGTACAGAGCAGATGGCAGACAGCGTATATGGCGTTGTGTGGGTGAGCGGTTTGCTGATGTCAACGTTGTGGATTGAGCGGCCCATGGTGGGCAGGCGTGTGTTATGGACACCGAAAACACAGGTGCATTTTATTGATGTCATTTTGAATGCAAAGAGATACCGTTACGAGATGCTGAGGCACCATCACCTCATGTTGCAGTATGATAATGCGCAGCCCCATGTTGCAAGGATCTGTACACAATTCCTGGAAGCTGAAAGCATCCCAGTTCTTGCATGGCTAGCATACTCACCGGACATGTCACCCATTGAGCATGTTTAGGATGCTCTGGATCGGCGTATACGACAGCGTGTTCCAGGTCCTGCCAATATCCAGAAACTTCACACAGCCATTGAAGAGAAGTAGACCAACTTTCCACAGACCACAATCTACAACCTGATCAACTCTATGCGAAGGAGATGTGTTGCACTACGTGAGTCAAATGGTGGTCACACCAGATACTGACAGGTTTTCAGGCCCCCCTGGACGCCCCCGATACAGAGAAAATGCATATTTTAGAGTGGCCTTTTATTGTGGCCTAAGGCACACCTGTGCAATAATCATGCTGTCTAATCAGCATCTTGATATGCCACACCTGTGAGGTGGATGGATTATCTCGGCAAAGGAGAATTGCTCACTAAAACAGATTTGTGAATAATATTTGAGAGAAATAGGCCTTTTGTGTACATAGAAAATGTCTTAGATATTTGAGTTCAGCTCATGATAAATGGGGGCAAAAACAAAAGTGTTGCGTTTATAATTTTGTTCAGTGTATATATGTGTGTGTGTTAATTTAAGAACTGTAAAGAAATCAAAAGATGTGTTGAGCAGGGGCTGGGGAAACAATTTATCATAATGCTTTACAGACTAGTCTAAAGACTATCAATAACATTACAGTTAACTATCTTCTAACAATAATACTAACTTTAAATCTCATCTTATATTGAATTTAATCCCTTTCCTTAAGTCTTACCGTAACAATTAATTTAAACCAAACCTCATGTTTAGCAAGTATTTACGAATATCCGTAGAGCATCTACAGAGAGTAATTTTGCCCAAATGAAGTGTGTTCATGTTCATTTTAAGAACAATTTACACAGTCAACTAACAGGATTCATTCTTGCACCATATTTGATAAAATGTCTTTTTGCTGCCAGACAGTTACTGGGCAGAGCAAGTCACAAACCATAAAAAGGAAGTCACTCTGGAATGAAGAGCACTAAAAAAATAAGTAACATTGTTCTGGTTTGGAGTATACAAAAAAGTAATGTTTTATATTTTGTTGTGCTTACACATTGTACTGTTTCTGTTTTGTTTTCCAATCGGGTATAACGTAAATAATGTTTTGTTGCGTTTACGACACATTGTCTTATTTCTGTTATAACAAGACTCTACAATTAGGATCATAATGTGGGTTTGACAACTTTTACCAGAGGTAAATATAAAAAAATATATTTTCTTCAAAACTAACATAAATAAGGAGATGAAATTATTCAAGAATTATACACTCCCCTAAAGGATTATTAGGAACACCATACTAATACTGTGTTTGACCCCCTTTCGCCTTCAGAACTGCCTTAATTCTACGTGGCATTGATTCAACAAGGTGCTGAAAGGATTCTTTAGAAATGTTGGCCCAAATTGATAGGATAGCGTCTTGCAGTTGATGGAGATTTGTGGGATGCACATCCAGGGCACGAAGCTCATGTTCCACCACATCCCAAAGATGCTCTATTGGGTTGAGATCTGGTGACTGTGGGGGCCATTTCAGCCGTTGCTCAGTTTCAAAGTTGCTCTTCTATCAGCTTGAATCCTCTGACCTCTAGCATCAACAAGGCATCTTCGCCCACAGGACTGCCGCATACTGGATGTTTTTCCCTTTTCACACCATTCTTTGTAAACACTAGAAATGGTTGTGCGTGAAAATCCCAGTAACTGAGCGGTCATTTTCAGCAGTAACTGAAATACTCAGACCGGCCCGTCTGGCACCAACAACCACGCCACGCTCGAAATTGCTTAAATCACCTTTCTTTCCCATTCTGACATTCAGTTTGGAGTTCAGGAGATTGTCTTGACCAGGACCACTCCCTTAAAAACATTGAAGCAACCTCCATGTGATTGGTTGATTAGATAATTGCATTAATGAGAAATTGAACTGGTGTTCCTAATAATCCTTTAGGTGAGTATACTTTCCCTGCTTCACTGAGATGGCACAAAGGTTTGGCCAGAGATGGCGCACACACATGCGCACACCAACCTTGCTGAGAACACACATCTGCCTCAGAGTAAGCGATGTGAAGCGGTTTAAAATTCGGGTGCAGAATAATAATAATAATAATATCTCAGGTGTTGAGTAGGGGGAGCAGTGGCACAGGGACTTCATCTATCTCATAATGGGGAAATGATGGACATGTCCATGATCATATTACCTTTCACAGGACCAGCTGGTAATATTTGGATAGAAGAAATAATCATGAAATATCTATGAGCAGATGAAAAAGTAATTATTTTCTTTTGAAAGCACAAAGCGGGCTCAACAATCACTGCCATAAGCAGACAGAAATCTATAAGGAGGATCTGATGGGGAACAATTTACAGAAGACATCACTCATCACTTTGATATTGGAAAACATATCACCAGATCCCCACTCTCCAGTAAGATCTACCTCCCTGACAAGAGTAATGTGGCATAATGTTTTATAGATTTGATGGGAGAGCCTGAACTCTAAGGAAATGTAATCAGAGAACATAAATGGCAAACTTTTAATATAAGCATTCAGAGTTTGTGTAGTGGGAAGAGGGGAAAAAAGGCCTTTATTTCCTCTGGTATTTGTGATATTGATTCACCAATCACTTTCATCCAGCCCCCTCCTTCCTCCATTCATTTATTGGACTCTGTTTGAGTTGAATTTATTTAATATCTGTACAACCAAACCCCACGCACCTGCATAGCCAGAGAGCAAAGTGTGAGGGAGAAAGACAGAGAGACAGTGACAGATAATAAGAGTGAGAGAGAAGCAAGGTAGAGAGGATGTGAAACTGAAAGCGAGGGAGAGCAAAATAAAAAGGGCAAATGGACATTAATATTCACACTGCCAAAGACTGATTCAAAAAATCCCATTTTATAGGCATTACAATTTGAAAGGCATCTGCTAAATGGGTCTTTCTGACTACTTCTATGTTAAAATGGGGCTAATGTCATCAAACAAAGGCCTGCTGTGATTGGAGAAACTTGTAAAAAGGATTTGAATTAATAAACAGCTTTGCCATCTAACCACAGATTTTGTGTTCCTGTCAATGCTTCTTACAGGCTAAATCTCCAATGTGTTCGATGTGTTTAACAAAATGATAAGAAACGAGTCAAACAGACCTCAATTATGGTAAATGTCAGAGGACAGAGTTGTGTTAATCCCAAGACAATTGATATGCATTTCCTACATCCATTATCATGTAAATAATTTGATTTTTAATTAAAATGTAAAATTGCTTTCTTCACAACTTCACACTTTTAATTGGTAGTGAATGCAATCAGATTTCCCAGATTTTCTATGGCAAGGGATTGGGACAAGGTTGTGTAAAACTGGAGTTAACTATTGACAACTTCACTATGAACTGTCTCAGCTCTTACACTGCAAAGATCCAAGCTTCACCCCATGGCATAATGTGTATACTGTCAAGATAGTGGCCACTAAAATATTTGGACACAAGTTGGAAGGCCCCAACTAAAAAATTCCTAAAACTCCCAAAAGGCTAGGTTCCTTTCAGGTGGCCGTTGGTCAATTTAGGGAAATGAATGATTTATGACAGATATGGTGTCCCATCCCCAGAAATAAAAATATATATACTACAATACCTGCTACAATAACATCTCCTATTTTATACAGTATTTTTCAACTCCATTTAACAGAGAATGTGCAATTCTGACAGCTTATGAAAGTGTGACTGAATAGAAATTAAGAGTGGCCAGGCACAGTGGAATGCTCTGTGTGAGATACCAATTTATTTCATACAAAAACACTCAACGCAGTGCAGACTTCCTTGTTAGTTTTCTTTTATGTTTTTTTTGTCATATATATTTAATTAATCACAGCATAGGTTATCGAATCGTTTTAGATATTACAGAAAAGCAATTTACCAAGAATCTCTGATTACTTAGAAAAAAAGCAGTGAAGAGCTGATCTGCACTGTGTATAAGCTGATTAGGGAGTAGATGGCAAAATATCTCTTGATGCTGTTTGAATGTGAATAGTAGCATGAAACTGGGACAAGGCACAACAACAGTGACCATGTTTACATGTTCACAGTATTCCAGATAAAACTGGCATCTAGGTTAAGGTCTTATTCAGGATAGACTATTTACACACTTTTGATATCTCGCTCACTTGTGTCCCTACATCTGTATTATTAAAGTGATAACTAATAACACCTAACTATACAGTTGAGCTCAAAAGTTTGTATACACTTGGAAAATTGGTAATATATGTACCATTTGTAAAGAAAACGTGAGTGAGCAGGCAAAACACGTCTTTAATTTCTCATGGGATCCACATTCATCTGTAGGTCATAACAGAATGGCACAATCATAAAACAAAACATGGCAACAAAGAAGAAAAATTAACTGACCCCTGTTCAAAAATCTGCATACCCTTAGTTCTTAATACTGTGTGTAACCCTTTGGAAAATAGTCCAGTTATAAAGGTAGCACAAACAGCATTATGATTGTTAAAATACTTCTACAGGTTCATTCAAGGAAACCCCTTGTTAACTACACTATTGGTATGCACCCTGTTTAGCTCCACCGCCTAGACGATCGTCTTGGTTATTTAGCTAAATGTGGGAAATACATTCAGAGAGTTGCAAACTAAATATTACTGCATAAATTCAGAAGTTGCATCAGTTGCTGTTTATTTCTTTTTGAATCTCGGTTAGCTGGTTTTGATTATAAATTGATTATTGATTATGAATTATAAATTATTTTATTTCTGCGAATAACCTTAGCATAGCCTAAGGAAAACCTTTGGTGTCTGTTAGCAGTAATGTTAGCTGTTATCACCTCGTGCTTGTTAATTGTCGTGCTTGCACTATGCTGTCTGCCATTTTAGCACAGAGATAATGCAAATGCAGTTTGTTAGGGAACAATGTATGTGAAAGGTTACGAAAAAAAAATATTTGTCAAGACTTAAATGTGTTAAACATCAAGTGTCATTACATAGATATCTTGCAAAAGGAAAAAAAGAAAAATTGTATGCCTTGTTTCTAATGCAGGCTGGGTTTTATGAGAAGACCAATTCTATCTTGGGAGGACTTCCTGTGTAATGTGTGAATAATTTAGATTGATCCCAGTGAAACTATCCTAAATGGAGATTGGGAACCACCATTGAACAACAGATAATTTTTTCAATGCGCCATACACTGGATCACATTAAAATAATTGTCTTTTATTTTTGGATGCACCCAACAGTCGATGTGTGCAAATATTTAATGTATGACTCTTGTTGTTAATTTTTAAAACATGAATATACCTTATATATTCCTATACAGTGGGGAGAACAAGTATTTGATACACTGCCGATTTTGCAGGTTTTCCTACTTATAAAGAATGTAGAGGTCTGTTTTATCATAGGTACACTTCAACTGTGAGAGACAGAATCTAAAACTAAAATCCAGAAAATCACATTGTATGATTTTTAAATAATTAATTAGCATTTTATTGCATGACATAAGTATTTGATCACCTACCAACCAGTAAGAATTCTGGCTCTCACAGACCTGTTAGTTTTTCTATAAGAAGCCCTCCTGTTCTCCACTCATTACCTGTATTAACAGACTCCAACCTCTCCACAATGGCCAAGACCAGAGAGCTGTGTAAGGACATCAGGGATAAAATTGTAGCCCTGTACAAGATTGGGATGGGCACAGGGCAATAGGCAAGCAGCTTGGTGAGAAGGCAACAACTGAAGTTCAAGTTGACGGTCAATCTCCCTCGGTCTGGGGCTCCATGCAAGATCTCACCTCGTGGGGCATCAGTGATCATGAGGATGGTGAGGGATCAGCCCAGGCAGGACCTGGTCAATGACCTGAAGAGTTGGGACCACAGTCTCAAAGAAAACCATTAGTAACACACTACACCGTCATGGATTGAAATCCTGCAGCGCACGCAAGGTCCCCATGCTCAAGCCAGCACATGTTCAGGCCCGCCTGAAGTTTGCCAATTACCATCTGGATGATCCAGAGGAGGAATGGGAGAAGGTCATGTGGTCTGATGAGACAAAAATAGAGCTTTTTGGTCGAAACTCCACTCGCCGTGTTTGGAGGAATAAGAAGGATGAGTACAACCCCAAGAACACCATCCCAACCGTGAAGCATGGAGGTGGAAACATCATTCTTTGGGGATGCTTTTCTGCAAAGGGGACAGGACGACTGCATCATACTGAGGGGAGGATGGATGGGGCCATGTATCACAAGATCTTGGCCAAAAACCTCCTTCCCCTTAGTAAGAGCATTGAAGATGGGTCGTGGCTGGGTCTTCCAGCATGACAACGACCTGAAACACACAGCCAGGGCAACTAAGGAGTGGCTCCGTAAGAAGCATCTCAAGGTCCTGGAGTGGCCTAGCCAGTCTCCAGACCTGAAGCCAATAGAAAATCTTTGGAGGGAGCTGAAAGTCCGTATTGCCCAGCGACAGCCCCGAAACCTGAAGGATCTGGAGAAGCTCTGTATGGAGGAGTGGGCCAAAATCCTTGCTGCAGTGTGTGCAAACCTGGTCAAGAACTACAGGAAACGTATGATCTCTGTAATTGCAAACAAAGGTTTCTGTATGAAATATTAAGTTCTGCTTTTCTGATGTATCAAATACTTATTTCATGCAATAAAATGCTAATTAATTTCTTAAAATTTATACAATGTGATTTTCTGGATTTTTGTTTTAGATTCCGTCACTCCCAGTTGAAGAGTACCTATGATAAAAATGACAGACTGATACATGCTTTGTAAGTGGGAAAACCTGCAAAGTCGGCATTGTATCAAATACTTGTTCCCCCACTGTATCTGGTAGAAGAGCCCTCCTCCATGCTTGTGTTATGCAATTAGACACAGAGAAAGACGTGGTGAGGATGGCAGCACTGGCATTTGGCCCTTGTCTTAGATTTACCGTCTTAAGTGCTGGCGACATCACACAGAGATGAAAATATGATCACAGCTAAATATGATTTAGTAATATGATACCAGGCCTCATAAGGTATAGTATAATCCATGGTTATTGTGTAAAAATGTTGGGAAGAACATTTACATCTGGCAAAACACAACATACAGTGGTGCCCTCACAAAGAAAAAACATAGCATCCTACTAATGCTATCCTATTAGATGGCTCATACAGCCGAGCCAAGGTTGCTATGATATCACACACAGATTTACGAGCTAATTTGTGAAATGGTTATTTATATGAACTATATTTGACAATATGCTATAATTCTACCAGTGAGTTTGTGAACAAGGCTGAAGACAGACATAGGCCAAGATGCTTTTGAAATTAAATCTTGTCGGCAAATAATTTTCAATTGAATGACTGCAGTTCACTTCTCAACACAATGCCACAAAGAATATCAAAGGAAACATTATCACTCCCAGAAGGGTTTCAAAGCTGCACAAGGTAGGATTTTTTGTCCTCTATAAACATGTTGTGTAATCTAATGAGGCCCTCTTGGAGTTATTTAGCAACACTGGCTGATCAGTGCCAGTGGAATGTCAATTCATAATATTTGGTGCATGCTGCTACTTTCCAGCCAATGCTGTTCCAGCAGTCCCATTCCAGCCATTCGCCTTCTGCAAGATGGGCCATCCAGTCATTTGACTTTGGCGAGGCAGGCCTTCCTCCTTGGCTTGTTTTGTTAATACGCATTTTAACTGGATAATATATGTGACAGAATTCAAGAACCGGGGCTCATGACGCCTGTCATTACTTTTCAGGAGAACCATTTGTATGTTCTTGGACATTTTGTCTTTTTTTGCAGAAATGCTTTCTTGAATATGTGAACTTTAATATGACTTAATAACAAACTAGTATGCAAAGTGTAAATACGAATAACATTTAAAACTCAGTGGAAAATACAGGATTTTTCCTACTAGACATGTTTGGCTGAGATAACTAATGGACTGAACATGCTGACATACTGATTTCTGATTGGTCTGACAAGTCAATGGCTTCTGTCATAAGACCCATACTTCTTTACTAGAATTGCAACGCAGGGATTTTCAAAAACGGTGATGCCGTTGCTACAGCTGTGAACCACTTTGCTGCAGTGAATTTAGCTGGCGTCATCAACAAATCTCAAGTTGTGAAATATTACTTCCTGGAGTGCAATGATAACATGACTCAGAAGATGAATCGGACGATGATGAGGAAATCCCAGACTTTTTAATACTGATCAAAACGTTGAGGCAAAATGTAGGCATTTAATTGCAGTGCCAGTGGTGGAAAGAAAATGCTGGCTCGTCTTGTATAAAACAACTGTCCACGCATTACATTTACAAGCACAACCATGGTAGTTATGATAACGACAATGAAATGTGCACAGATTCTTGGACTATTGAACACTTTGAATGTGAACGGTAGCGAAAATAAACAGCGCTGTAAACAAAGTCAACCGACTAAATGCAAACAACCAGAGGTGGGGGACTCGAGTCACATGACTTCACTCGAGTCTGACTCCAGTAACAGTTTTCAGGACTTGTGACTTGCTTGATTAAAGTATGAAAATGACTTGACTTGACTTTGACTTGAGAACAAGTTACTTGAGACTTGACTTGAAGTGGAAGACTCGACAATGACTTGAACTTATAATAAACAAACAGCAATAAAATAATTTTATATGTTGCGACATCAGCACCACTAATCAGCGTATGTGCCTTTAACACTGCACAATTCAAACCGCGCCAAACATGGCAGACAGTAACGTTAGTCGAGCTCCACAAATAGTATCGTTTGGATACAAGGACTTTAAACTGGACCGGGTGAATAAAAAAAATATTTGCCAGATGCAAAATATGCAACAACGTCAAATTTCATACGTTATTTTAAGAACCACAAGGAAAGGTAAGAAAGTAATCTCTTTATATTCAGGTTCACTAAGATCTATAACGATTAAGTTACTATGAATTAATCTTTTGTTTGTCATAATTTGGCCTTGGTTGCATGTTATATTTTTTTTTTTTTCTTGTTAGAAATGTGACCATTATCATTACTGAATACGTCTGGTAAATAGATGTAAGGGAATTTGACTATAACAGTGGCATAGCCTGAATTTTAATGTTGATGGGCATCTTAAAATGAGCGGGCATATTATTACACGTAGGCTATAATGTCTGTATTAAATGTGGGCAAGTGTTTGTGGACTGCGTGTGGAAACTAAAAGTCATTGTGCTTACACCATAACAGTTAACTTTACTGCATGAAAGGCTAACATGGAGGCGCCGATGTGATTACTAGCACCTAAACATTTCGAAGGGTTTTTTTTTTTTTTACTCATACAGACAAGAATAATTACAGCGTAATTACATATTAGGCAGTTTTTCAGTCACAATAATTCGTTTATAAGGTTGTTATTATTAGCCCTTATTACATGGATTGGTGAATTCCAGTGCAGAATGCCTGTTATTTCTTGATAACAGACCGTTTCCATGAATAACAGCGCGTTGCAATGGACGCAGCAGGATTCTAACCAGAGACGGAACAGACTATTTTCTTTAGAGGAAGCAATACAGTCGTTTTTAAATCAATAAATTCCTTTTGAAATCAATATTTTGTGTCAAATTTTAAATTTATTTGGTAGGTAGCCATGTAATAAGCGGGATAAGGTATAGCGTGGCGGTTGTTATAGCGAATACAACCCCTTCAGGCTGATTCAAGATCCCTCTGCTTCGTCCCCCCAAAAAATTGTACCGCAGATGAGAAACATTTTTGATTTTGAAATCGAGCTTTGCACCGAGCGCACGTCAGAAACAGAGGACAGTGTGTGTGTGTGTTCATCTCTTTAGTACTGTGACTTGACTTGACTTGAAACTTATAAGGACTCGACTTGACTTGCTTAGGGTGAACCCTTGACTTGACTTGACTTGCTTGATTTATCTGAACTGTGACTTGAGACTTGACTCGAGACTTGATGGTTAAGATATAAAATTCAGTGATCTACTTACTCATTTGTAAAGCAAGGCCAAAGTGTACGTTACAGATTGGCCACTTTGTGCCAAATTGGACACTTTGGACACATTATGATTGTTCTTTTTCATACCTACACAGAACATACAACAATGCAAAGGTGATTAAAAATAAGGTGACACACTTCCAGGAATGTTATACACGATGGAAAATTTGCTTCCCTACATAAAGGTACTAACAGGAGAGGCGACAAGAAGGCGGATCCAACGCCTCCTTACACATAAATAAACCTTTTAGAATAAGGGCCAAGTTAGCAGCCGACATCTATCTAACATCATATGTACAAACACCACAATCAACACACAAAGTGGAAACAATACTATTTAGACACCATTTACATTTACACTATTTAGATTTAGATTGTTCTAATGATTCCCACAGCCGTGTCTTTTTGTACTGTCTTTTCTCAGTGGTAAGCAAACAGTTGGCAGGAGTAGAAAGAAAAGGGTAGAAGGGAATAGGAGAAAGAAGTGGGAGACTTATCGACTTCTGGGAAAGCTCTGCAATGGCCAGCCAGGTGATGACACCACAATGAGGTGGGGGTGGGGTGGTCAAGAGCCAAAGGGAACCCCTGAATCACTGTTGGGCATTCAGGGAGAAATATGGGGATGAATAGGCCATAAGAAATAGCCACAACATGTCATAGCCAAATCACATAAAAATTTTGGTTACATATAAGGACATTATGAACTGAAATCTGCTATAATGACATATGGCCCAACAGGCAGTAAGACGCTCAGAAACAATATGACATAGCCTAACATAGCCTAACATGCTAATGCTAATATATTGTAAGTATTGGGTAATCTATCTTATTTTACTCACCAAGTTGCTTGACTCACAGTCCAAGCTTTCTTCCAAAATCTAGTCCAAATTGGTCTGCTATGTTGCTTTTCCACTTATGAGTAGCCATTTAAACTTTAAATGCTGAGTATAGTTTCATGAGCAGCAACATCTATGCGTCTTGCGCAATAGTCAAGTTTGGTTGAAGATTTGGTTGGGGTGGTGCGCACCGTTGGTCTGTCCTGTGTGTCCGTCTGACGGTGATTGTTTAACAATTGCTGTAAAGTGTGGCTCATGTGCTCTCAACTTGTTTCAAATCCATTGGTTGTCATTGGAGGAAGAAACTGGCCATCCAAAACAGGAGCAGGAGCATGAGTCTTTGCTGAAGTGGTGCGCAGCATATAGGCAACGTAGAAGGATGAAGTATGGTTACATGCTAGAGACTCTCTTCTTTTCAGAAATAGCAATTAATGCTGGGTAAAAACCTAGTAAGGGTTTTGAATATCATGAATAGTTTTTGCTCTGAGTGATCGAGTTGGATTTCGATCTACAACGCTGTGATGGACATTAATCGTTTTTGATTATAAAAACAGATTTTATCAATCAAAACAATGCTTGACTATACACTCACCTAAAGGATTATTAGGAACACTTGTTAAATTTCTCATTAATGCAATTATCTAATCAACCAATCACATGGCAGTTGCTTCAATGCATTTAAGGGTGTGGTCCTGGCCACGACAATCCCCTTAACTCCAAACTGAATGTCAGAATGGGAAAGAAAGGTGATTTAAGCAATTTTGAGCGTGGCGTGGTTGTTGGTGCCAGACGGGCCGGTCTGAGTATTTCAGTTACTGCTGAAAATTTCCGCTCAGTTACTGGGATTTTCAGGCACAACCATTTCTAGGGTTTACAAAGAATGGTGTGAAAAGGGAAAAACATCCAGTATGCTGCAGTCCTGTGGGCGAAAATGCCTTGTTGATGCTAGAGGTCAGAGGAGAATGGGCCGACTGATTCAAGCTGATAGAAGAGCAACTTTGACTGAAATGAACCACTCATTACAACCGAGGTATGCAGCAAAGCATTTGTGAAGCCACAACACGCACAACCTTGAGGCGGATGGGCTACAACAGCAGAAGACCCCACCGGGTACCACTCATCTCCACTACAAATAGGAAAAAGAGGCTACAATTTGCACGAGCTCACCAAAATTGGACAGTTGAAGACTGGAAGAATGTTGTCTGTTGTGATGAGTCTCGATTTCTGTTGAAACATTCAGGTGGTAGAGTCAGAATTTGGCGTAAACAGAACTGTTGTGGAAATTCTGATTTAAAGAACTGAGTCCCATTGTTTGGATGTGAGAATGAATGAGTTACTAGTTAGAGATGCTGAGAGGGATTTGGTATTTGTCCTAGGGGGGCATCCTTGACCGGCACCAGCAGATTATAGGGTTAATCGTAAATCTGCCCATCTGTATAACCCTTTAGTGTCTCTGTTGTTTGTCCAGATGCTTAAGGTCCCCCTCAAGGGTTGAGAAAGTTAACCAGATGGGGGGATGACAACATGTGACTTGTTTGAAACCTAGGACATGTGATAGAACAGAGGGAATGTGTTTCATTGACAAGACAGATGGCTAACAACTTACCACACCCCTTTTTGTACGTGATATATACTGTTGAATGAGCTATATTGAGTTAGAGACTCCTCGGACGATTATGTTGGTAAGCGTTTGACGCATCTCTCTTATTTGCAAATAAAAAAACTGTTAATTTGTGCCAAGAGTATTTTGTCTCTGTACTTCCTTCTTAAAGAGTTCTGATTGATAAAATTACCATCATAGAACATGGATCCATCATGCCTTGTTACCACTCTGCAGGCTGGTGGTGGTGGTGTAATGGTGTGGGGGATGTTTTCTTGGCACACTTTAGGCCCCTTAGTGCCAAATGGGCATCATTTAAATGCCACGGCCTACCTGAGCATTGTTTCTGACCATGTCCATCCCTTTATGACCACCATGTACACATCCTCTGATGGCAACTTCCAGCAGGATAATGCACCATGTCACAAAGCTCGAATCATTTCAAATTGGTTTCTTGAACATGACAATGAGTTCACTGTACTGAAATGGCCCCCACAGTCACCAGATCTCAACCCAATAGAGCATCTTTGGGATGTGGTAGAACGGGAGCTTCGTGCCCTGGATGTGCATCCCACAAATCTCCATCAATTGCAAGATGCTATCCTATCAATATGGGCCAACATTTCTAAAGAATGCTTTCAGCACCTTGTTGAATCAATGCCACGTAGAATTAAGGCAGTTCTGAAGGCGAAAGGGGGTCAAACACAGTATTAGTATGGTGTTCCTAATAATCCTTTAGGTGAGTGTATAGCATAAGTAAACCACAGGGAGCAAAGTTTGCATAACTTCCCAGTTCTTCCCATGTCTAATAAAGCATACACTACGATAATTTCTAAGAAGTGAAATAAGACATAGAATAGTTCTCTGTAGCTAGAAACCAGAAACCCTAAGCTAACGTTTGCAAGGCTAAGAATAATGTTGAACTCTTATCACTTTCTTTTTGGAAACGATAATTATATTTTTTATATTATTATTCAGAACTTTATTCTATATCTGGTATATTTTTGCAAAATATATGACATGAAAAAAATAAATTGATATTTTTTTTAGCCCTGTCAGAAAATAACAGGTCATAATAGAGCAGTGCACAGCATAACATTTCCACAATTGTTGCAAACTAATCATCTTCTGGAAATAGGCTCTTTATTTTAGATTGATGGACCGACCAATGGTATTGGTTGTAGAAATGCTAATGCAACTGATTCTGGAAAACGTTGTTGGGGCTATTCTACGCAAAGCATGCATCGGATGTGAAGTGGACCACCCGAGCCAGACAAGACATTCTTGTCTCGAACCGCCTGATAATTTTTTTGAGACCCTGTATGATGACATTGTGGCGACAGTTTTAACACCGCGACTTTCTGCATGAGCTCAAGTTGGAGTCGAACATCACACAGAGACTGAGTGAGAACAGGGAAGAATACAAGGACAAATTTAATGAGGATGCTGTATGCGACGCAGTGGCATCATGGTGCAAAGAAAGCAAAGAGTCTGTTGTCTAAGGCCAGGTAACTTAAGTTCTCATGTTAACATGTATATAAACAAACACTATGAGAAATCTGAATTTTTGTGTAACGTTTCTGAATATCTTGGTTGTGTAATTTAGAAATTTCAAATAAAACGATGTAAAACATGTATTAATTCTCATTATTGCTCGAATGCTCTACGATGTCTGAACAGGTTATGAAAACCCGGCAAACCCTGATGCTTATGTGGGTAGAGAGGGTTTGAAAAGAGCATACTTGGAGAAAACTGGTGAGATCCTCAAAAATGGCGAGGCCGATGACCGGCTGCTTGCCCAGGATGCATACGTAAGGCCTTGTGCTGTAATCAGGGAGCCGTACACACTTGTTGGACACAAATCTGAAACGCTTAAACACTACTCAATACTTTTTCAGTGTGAATGTTCTTTTATTTCAAGCAATTGTGTCTGTATTAGCAAGGATGTGATCATCACCACCACCACCCTCGCCCCGTATAAAGTTATCAACCAGTCGTGTTAGCGTCTCAAAGTTAACAATGGTTGTGTTGTAGCTGTTGAGTGTAATGCCTTTTGCTTTGAGACAGGTCAGACCTTTAACGGTTTTGTAACCGTATGTCTTTGGCCCGCCACTAACAAATTGAGCGATGCTGTCACCATCCAGTAACTCATCGGTCAAGTCACCCAAGAATGGCCCCAGTGGGGGCACCCATTCCCCATGGCGTGTGACAAAGATCACTGAATCTGTGTAGAGTACACGTCTATCCAACTTCTCCAAGAGTGAATACAACTCGAGTCTAGCATAAGCGGTTGTGAACGCGGCAATAAAAATATTGCCGTTACGTGGTTTGATTGGTGTCTGTTTTGTGTAATGCCACTGTACCATCACAACTGTGTCTGAGATGAAAGAGAAATAACCAACTTCTGTTTCACTGGAAAAAAGGTAGTGGCTAAACTCCTCCGGATCTGTAATTAGCATTGTGTTCATAAGGTTAGTCCGCTCACCCATCTAACCCCAAAGACTATTCATTGCCAATTTAGCCAAAGATCGCCTAGCACTGTTTACAACATTGTCCTTGTCAAGCTGCACATCCTCCTTTTCATGATATTCACGGATATACTGGTCTTTAGCCTCATCATCAACCACAGATGGTGGGAAGACGCTAGCTTCTTGCTTGTGCTTCAGGAATGTTCTTGTGTAATCTGCTAAAAGATCCTGTTGAAATCCCAGACTTCAAATATTTTAACAATGCAATAACCTTTCTCAACAGCCTTAACCAGCTCTATAGAAACCCAGGTACCGGTTAAACATCTTTCTGAATCAGTATGTGAACAATCAGTTACCTGGTTTTCAGACTCTGCACATAATCTACACAAGGGAAAGAACAGCTTACCGCCGACCCTGTGCTGTAAAACGGGGTGATAAAGGCCTTTCAGTGGACACCGTAACAATACCAAAGTAGGTGTCTAGTGGTTTGAAATCTCGAAAGATTATGTCTGGATGAGTCCAATCGGATAAGTCTTTGTCTTGTTGCAGAATGGGTAAAGACTACAGACATCGTTATACTGAATAGTCTCCCCTTCTCGAGCCGCAAACTTCAGATGAATTGTATTAGTATGACCGCCAAAAAGAGCATCCAGAGGATCAAGGCGCTCTGGAGCATCAAAGGTCTTCAAGATAGCTTTGACCTCTGCGGATGTGTTTTTAAGCTGATTCCACTCCCATATATATTGAACATATACGTTGTGTTGTTCTTTTAAAGATATCCATCAACGTAGTAGGCACCGATTTTCACTTCACCCCTGTTCAGTGCGTGCTGTATTGATATATTCTCATTGAAGGCCACATATTCAAGCCACTGGATTGAGCTGTTTGAGAATGTCTTCTGACAACGGTTGTAGTTCTCTGAGGGGACCAATGCAATGGTGTCCTTGGTGAGGAATCTGTTGCTAAAGACTTTAATGCGAGCCGAAGCAATCATAATTGACCGGAATGGGTCAACACCACCACACTCCAGGAACTTGAGTCTGTAGCGCATACAACCCTCTCTCAGGATGACCACATCATTCACGCAGTGAGCCTTTATTTCATCTTGCATGACAAAGGGGTCTGCGGAAACAGTTGCATACCATTGCAAAAACTCATCTTTTTCTTTAGCCATCATGGTATTCACACCGTAGTAACGTGGTTCCGGATGGGGCCCAACATAATTCTCATTCTCCTTGATGTTAAACCTGTAAGGAAAGTAGCCTTTTTTCGAATCCTTAAAACCCATAGCACGTGGCAAGGCCGACAGCTTCATCGGTAGGAAGCAATGACTATCAATGTATCTCTGATTGAATGTGCTGTCTGTAAAAGTCATGAGCTTGCTACCATTAGCAATAAGTGTCATGCTAATAACATTGTTAGGAAGGTATTTCTTCAAGATGTAACCATCGAAACCTTTAGAGTTGTGTGCTATAAATGTTTAGTCATTATATTTTGGTTGCCTAAACTTTTGGAAAAAAGCAGCGACACAACCATCTCTGGCTGAACACCACGTTTCGTTATCAAAGCTTATTGCGCACACAAAACTTGCAGAGTGTACACCTTTCACCGGATTGGCAATTTTCTCAAAATCATAAAATTTGTAGCGCTCACTGGGGTCCTCTGGCTTGGAGGGTTTTATAAAACACTGATGATTCATTTAAACCGCCAGATCCACGTTATAATTGGGACACATGTTAGCCGTGCACCTGTGCGCTTTATAGTTGGTAATACTAACATTGTAATAACGGCCGCATTCGACACAGTATTTCTTCTGGTCACACCTGCTAACCCAACGATCCACACTTTTGTGGTGCTTCAAGCGTTTATGCTGGCTATAACAAAAATCAGAATAACATATTCATTTACAGTCAGGGCACTGCTTTGTGTTACGGGTTGGGTATGACAATCTTCATGAAGACAGACACTACAGCTATGTTTACAACCGTCATCACCACGGGTGTTGAAACCGGTATAGCACCAGTCACAGACATAAAACACACCCAGATAACCCTTCAGATTCATGATGCCATAGAAACGGTTATTGTGTAAGTACATGAAGACGGTTCTAGGGTGGGTGTCCTCGCTGTTTTGAAACTTGGTAAAGTGACCATCCCGTTTTCTGTGAAAGACAACCATTTTGCACCCTGTCATTTCTTCAAACCGAACAATATCTGTGAATGCCACACAATCATCTAAAGCTAAACCAGCGCCCATATGTAACTCACGACCACTAACCAGGGAAAATGTGTACTGCGGGTTCAACATACCCACCAAACAAACAGAAAAACATGTAGAATCATTATTCACCGCCACATATAAATGCCATCGTTTTTTATTGATAATCTGCTCTATCAATAGTGTTTGAGCTTTACGTCGCGGGGCACCACCCTCACGGTTTTTGACAATTTGTACCACCAGCTCTAGTGATTCATCAATCATAATCTCAGCATTTGCTCTGCATCACACAGTAAATTACCAAACATGCGTTCATTATATTCATCCTCTCTCATGGTCACATGTACGGGGTCTATCAGAGATTCACCAATCAACTCAATCTGCAGACGATCACCAGGCCCGTTTACAAAGTCTGAAGCTCTAACAATCAAAGTATCCAAACCTGCCATAATACATGCATAGAATGTGCCAAAATCACCAACTTCACCAGTATTTTGTAAATTTATCAACTGTCGTAATTCAACATTTTCAAACGCATTACGTTGTGTAACTCTAACATCGCCATCACTGCACTGAGTTTGCATCAAAGAGCTTGAAGGAGAGTCAACTAGATTGTGTGGAAAAATGGGGGCTACTAAGCTCGGTTAACAAGCCTTGTATCTGAGGATTATTGAGTGCATTGCTGTGTAACAAAGTAATGGTTGGTTCATTTGTATTTTGGGGTGTGGTCGATTGATTATGTGTAGAGTTTGTTGGCTGTTCCATGTCTGGTCTGTTGTTAGCATTATCTTTCGTCATTTCTCTAGCTTAACGTGTAAACAACGATACACTATTAAGGTTAAAATATTCTAACTCAAACATACATTTACATACAGCACAGTTTTGATGAGTTGACGGTATTACCTTCAGCTTTCAAGCATGAAAGAAAACAGTGAAACAAAAATCACCTCATGCTGTGCAGCCACAAGGTAGGGTGTCCGTAACTGAATCCATTATGGTAATGTACTCTGTATCATCACCAGGCTGTCCTCAATCTGTTGGAATAAAGAATGTTGTACCAAGGTTCAGATGTATGCATATTGTCATAATTGTTAATAACACTTTAGAACCAGACTAAACATTTCTGTAAATAATTAAACTTACACAAAGAGTATCTGCTCAGGTTGTGTAAGATCACAACCGCCAAGTCCAGCTGATGCAGATGCTGGTCACTTGGTCTAAAGACAAATAGGATTAACAAGCGTATACAGGTAATTAAAGCTGATTAACAATAATGTCAAAAGTCTACTTACCAAGATTTGAAGGCCCAAAAATGTGTTTACCAAACACGGCTGGTGTTTAATTCCGCTCAACCTAAACCGGAGATTTAAACAGGCAATATGAAAGACAACTAAAAATGCATGTAGTGCGCAATCGTAAAATTGATTTACACATTCTTAAAAAGTTCAAATGTCTGTTTGTTTGCGTTTGTATTTGCAACACAATTCAAATAAATTACTTCAAATAAAATAACTTGTACTTACAACAGAAATGATATACTCCGCGCTTGAAACAACAGCTGACTTGACTGACTGTGGATGCTGTGGAGTTAAATACTGTCTTTACATCGCAGCCGGGGCGCCTCCAGCAAGTCATGCCTCTTAACTTTGTCATTGGTTACATGTCGTGGTTCTTCACGTTAGATTAAAATTGTGTTACAACTATACAGGCTGCAATGATTCCAATTCTGGATAAAACTTAACTATTTTGTCATGGTGCGGTGAGCAGCAGCGCCACCGTGCCATATATTCTCAGGTTCCCATATCTCACAAACACATCCCGGACTGTCACATGTTTTCAATCCTTCACACCAGGTCCCAATTTGTATCGTTTGTATGTGTATATATGTTTCCCCTCTGCTCCCCACATTGTGGCTCATTGTTCTTGTCGTGTTTGTTGCCGTTGTTTGTAAGTACTTGTGCCATTCCATATTTTCGTTTTTGCTGCTTTAGTCAGCCCTTTGCTTTTGTGTGTTTTGTGCTCGGTGTTTGTTTATTTCCTGTCTATTAAAGACTCCACACCTGCCTGCATCTGGTTCCTTGCTCTCGCAACACATTACTACACCACCTTTTGTGACATATTTAGTTCTGATGATTGTTGACGTTTGACAACCAAATATAATGATACATCCTGTCTGGTAGAAACACCATTCTCGTTAATCCACCTATGCGTAATGTGTGGTTGGCCCGGTCCTTGGATGTTCCTTCAAAATAATAGCATTACTCATGCAATGTTTGTTTACTGTAGTGCTGTGTTGGACTACAAATCGTGAATCACGGGATGATTTTCAACCTGCATATACTACAAGATAATAGTGGTTATTAAGGGAAATTCGCCAAATTCCCTAACCCCTTCTTTTTATCTTACACAGAAAGCATGTCTCCCACGTGTAACTCTGTGCTTGTGGAAAAACACCATGTTACACGCACATTGTAAAACATGGAAGTTTACATCTGTTGTACCACATGACTGTGAAACCCTGGCACCCTTTTGTTGAACACCAAACATCTTACCACTGACACAACACTTATTTATTGCCTGGGAATTTAACATTCCGGAACCCTAAGGCCCATTTGTTAATCATCAAACATAACCCACCTGTTGTAACACCTGTCTGGTTTGCTCATCAGGCATTGTAAAACATCAAACACAGACACATCAATGTAATCATAAATTACAAAGTCACCGGACATGCATACGTCACTCCTGAAGTCCTGCCCGTACACACGTCATACAGGAAGTCCCATCCTAACATACGTCACAACAGAAGTCCCCCCCTACAAACCGGATGTCCCGCCCACCTGTCACATCTATATGGAAGTCCCGCCCTCCATCACCATTCTGACACATTATACCCTACATTAACTACTCTTGTGGAATTCATTTTCACCTACGAACCTCGAAATACAGAACTTGTCCACATCGTGAACGTCAAAATTCAGAGAGCGCACAATGACTGATCCACACGTGCATTTTAGCTTCAGAGCAGAAACTTTGTCGCAGTAAAGGCTTTTATTATACATCTGAAAATAAAATATGCTTGATGTTGGAGTTGAATTTGTAATGTGTTCAAACTTCATTGTACAAGCTTGTCAAATAGTGCTTGCAAGCACAAAGTAAATGTACAAACTTGTAAAGATAAGCCTGCAAGCACGTACCTATATGTACAAGCTAGCAAAACGTAATTACAGACTTGAGCATTAGACTTGTGACCACGGCTCTCAATATACGACCACACATTTTGTGACACAAGTGCACAGAGTATTGGCATGTTTAATATTCCATATCTTTCAGGCAACTTGATCATGCAACTCATTTTTGTTCGAGTATCATTGTATTGTGCTCCTTGAAACAACCACACTGTCTTTTTCTAGAGCAGCATGTATTTCTCCTGAGGTTACCTGTGGATTTCTCTTGGTATCCCAAACAATTCTTCTGGCAGTTTTCCACTTCTTAATAAGTGATTGAACAGTACTGACTGGCATTTGCAAGGCTTTGGATATCTTTTTATATTCTTTTCCATGTTTAGAAAGTTCCATTACCTTGTTACGCAGGTCTTTTGACTGTTCGTTTCTGCTCCCCATGGCTCAGTATCTAGCCTGCTCAGTGCATCCACGTGATAGCTAACAAACTCATTGACTATTTATATACAGACACTAATTGCAAATTCCATCCATCCATTTTCTTCCACTTACCCGGGGCCAGGTCGCGGGGGCAGCAATCTAAGCAGAGATGCCCAGACTTCCCTCTCCCTAGACACTTCCTCTAGCTCTTCCGGGGGGACACTGAGGCGTTCCCTGGCCAGCCGGGAGACATAGTCCCTCCAGCGTGTCCTAGGTCTTCCCCGGGGTCTCCTCCCGGTGGGACGGGTCCAGAACACCTTCCCGGGAAGGCGTATTCGGGAACCAAAGCTCATGACCATAGGTGAGAGTAGGAACGTAGATTGACCGGTAAATCGAGAGCTTCGCCTTGCGACTCAGCTCTTTCTTCACCATGACAGACCGATACATCGACCGCATTACTGCAGAAGCTGCACCGATCCGTCTGTCAATCTCCCATTCCATCCTTCCCTCACTCGTGAACAAGACCTCTAGATACTTAAACTCCTCCACTTGAGGCAGGCACTCTCCAACCAACCTGAAGTGGGCAAGCCACCCGGATTTGGAGGTACTGATCTTCATCCCCACCGCTTCACACTCTGCTGCAAACCGTCCCAGTGCATGCTGAAGGTCCTGGTTTGAAGGGGCCAACACGACAACATCATCCGCAAAGAGCAGAGACGAAATCGTGTGGTCCCCAATTCTGACACCCTCCGGCCCCTGGCTGCGCCTAGAAATTCTGTCCATAAATATTACAAACAGAACCGGCGACAAAGGGCAGCCCTGCCGGAGTCCAACATGCACAGGGAACAAGTCTGACTTACTGCCGCCAAGCTCCTGCTTCGGTCGTACAGGGACCTGACAGCCCTTAGCAAAGGACCCAGGACCCCATATTCCCGAAGCACCCTCGACAGGATGCCGCGAGGGACACAGTCGAATGCCTTCTCCAAATCCACAAAACACTTGTGGATTGGTTGGGCAAACTCCCATTAACCCTCCAGCACCCCGTAGAGGGTAAAGAGCTGGTCCAGTGTTCCACGGTCCGGACGAAAACCCCACTGTTCCGCCTGAATCCGAGGTTCTACTATCGGCCGTATTCTCCTCTCCAGTACCCTGGCATAGACTTTCCCGGGGAGGCTGAGAAGTGTGATCCCCCTGTAGTTGGAACATACCCTCCGGTCCCCCTTCTTAAAAAGAGGGACCACCACCCCGGTCTGCCATCCCAGAGGCACTGTCCCCGACTGCCACGCGATGTTGCACAGGCGTGTCAGCCAAGACAGCCCCACAACATCCAGAGACTTGAGGTACTCAGGGCGGATCTTATCCACCCCCGGTGCCTTGCCACCGAGGAGTTTCTTAACCACCTCTGTGACTTCAGCCCGGATGATGGACGAGTCCACCTCTGAGCCCTCATCCTCTGCTTCCTCAATGGAAGACGTGACGGCGGGATTGAGGAGATCCTCGAAGTACTCCTTCCACCGCCCGACGACATCCCCAGTTGAGGTCAACAACTGCCCACCTCTACTGTAAACAGCGTTGGTAGGGCACTGTTTCCCTCTCCTGAGGCGCCGGATGGTTTGCCAGAATCTCTTCGAGGCCAGCCGAGAGTCCTTCTCCATGGCCTCACCGAACTCCTCCCAGGCCTGACTTTTTGCATCCACAACCACCCGGGCTGCAGTCCCCAGTTGGAGCACTTTCCAGTACCCCTCCCAGAGACTCCAAGAAGGTTGGGTACTCTGTACTGCCGTTCGAACCGTAGGCACAAACAACAGTGAGAGACATATCCCCGATCTGTAGGCGCAGGGAAACGACCCTCTCGTTCACCAGGGTAAACTCCAACACATGGCGGCAGTGCTGGGGAGCTATAAGCAAACCCACACCAGCCGCCGCCTCTCACCATGGGCAACTCCAGAGTGGTGAAAAGTCCAAAGCGTGGTTCCAGAGCCAAAGCCGTGCGTGGGGGTGATACCGACTATCTCTAGTCGGAACCTCTCAACCTCACGCACGATCTCAGGCTCCTTCCCCGCCAGCGAGGTGACGTTCCACATCCCTAGAACTAGTTTCCGTGTCCAGGGATCGGGTTGTCGAGGCCCCCGCCTTCGACTGCCTTCCGATCCTCTGCGCACCGACCCCTTATGGTCCCTCCTGCAGGTGGTGAGCCCACGGGAAGGCGGCCCCACATCGCTCCTTTGGGCTGAGCCTGGCCAGACCCTGTGCTAATTGCAAATTAATAATTTTAATTTTCACCTGTGCATGTCACTTTGTGTGTCTGTAACAAGACCAAACATTCAAGGGTATGTGAACATTTGATCAGGGCCATTTGGGTGATTTCTGTTATCAACTATGTGATGATAAATGGCTTCATATGATCACTATCCTTAAATAAAATACAGTTTTTCTGTCATATTTTCAAAATCAATGCCAACATTTCACAATTTCTGCCAGGGTATGCAAACTTATGAGCACAACTGTATGTTATAGATTTATGTCTGCCCAGACTAACTTCAGAATTAATTAATAGAAAGGCACAGTATAAAGGTTCACATTCCAGAAAAACAATGCTGGATCTACTGGTTAGCTGGGGAATAAAAGGAAAGTGTCCTGCTCTACATTATACTCTGCCTTTCTTTAATAATTATGAAATTATCCCTAGTAACTATTCATTGTTCAGTAGCATGGTGGTTAGAGACATAAACTTGCATGCACAACTTAGATTGGAATCCTTGGCCTGACGCTTTTTTGGTACTTACCGTGGACTCGTGCATGCATCTTCTTAGGTTAGAACTCCTGGCTTGCAGATTTTAAGTAATCACCTCTTTGCCTTTATAACACACAGATGACCATTTAAATGATAGGGCAATGCCATATTGACAATCTTATTGTGGCTATTGAATAATAGCATTTTCCAGAGATTAACAGAAAGGTTCTGGTGTGATAGTGTTAAATGCAGAGCTAAAATCTACAAATAGAACCCAAGCATAGATTCCAGGATTATCAATGTCGTATATGATAAGATGCAGGCCTATATACAAATGCTGATATCATGTACAACATCACCTTTCAAGAACCAATTCTTGACCGCTTCTCGAAACAAATATTGCCTTGGCCCATAAATAGCTGTCCTTCAAGCCCCCTCCCTGACTTTCCAAAGTCACTTCTCTCCATCGGCCAGCTGAACTAGGCTTGCCTAGTTTTTCCTTTACTCTTTACTTAGTAAAGTATTAAATTGTTAGTACCTCTTCTTCAGCGATAAAGACAATTAACTAAATGAGGGTCTGAGTCTCAATATGGTAATTATTTAATTAAAATGGTAATGCATTTGCAGAGAAAAAAATATTTTTGTCAAAATATTTACTACTAGTAGTTTTTTCAAGTCCAGCTATGAAAAGTATTATTTAAACACCCAACCTAGCGGGTCCAATAAAACCAGCAGCATTAGAATTAATGCTATATTTTCAAAATAGCATCAGTGATTGCATATGAGACATTTCCAAAAAGAATGTTCAAGTAAAATGGAACAAACAACACATATCTGCTAAAACTCAATGATTACAGATGGAGCACATTTAAAACTAGATTATGCGGGTGTTGACAAGGAGAGGATAAAATAAGTCTATTGGGATTATAAAGTAATACTCTCAGCTTGGTAAGTGGCACACTGTGAGAAGTGCCAAAGAGACAGTTGACACAACAATGACAGCCCAGAGAGAGCAGCTCTTTGAAAAAGTTAAAGCGTTTTCTATGATTTCATGTCACCCATATAACAACCTCCACACTCGCCTCCTCTTCTCTCTCCTCTCCTCTCTCCTCTGCTTGGCTCCCTGGAGAGTGAAACTGAGGTCTAGTTTTGCTTCAGCGCTTGCAAAGCAACCTCTCTGCTTCCATTTAGTGATTTGTTCCCTCTCAAATGATGCAGAAAATTACCTCATCCAAACCGCTCATGTTAAATGTTTGTTAGCTGAAAAGTGCTGCTGTTGTGAATAGTGAGTAGTGGGGAAGTTTACTGTAGGTCTCTAATGAAGTACTCATTATGCTGAAGCTTAAGTTGTTGCTGCACATTTACTGTCTTGCTCTGTGGACATGCAGAAAAAATGGTGATCAGTTGCCAAACCTTTGTTTCATATCTGCTTTCTAGCACATTTCAGTTTGTCACTCTGGCACATGTACACTCCCTCTCTCTCATATATATATATATATATAAAACACGAATATGCACGAACGCACCCTCTCCTGCATCAGCGTGGCCCAGCACCCTAAGTAGAACAACCTGGCCCGGGACTGCAAAAATTGGGCCCTTGAACGCAGCCCAGCTGCTAGCCTTGAACACAGCTTGGCTGCCACCCCTTGACGAGGCATTCCTGCCCTCAATCAAGCCATGTCGGGGGAGGATAAAAGGGACCACAGGAAAGCAGCTCTGGGCAGCAGGGAGAAGGGTGGAATGCCATTCCCTGTTATGTTATTTTTCTGTTTTGCATTTCTTCCATTTTTGTTTACAAATCCCGTTCAGGGCCTAGAACACTGGTACTGTGTCTGTTTCTCCGTCTCTCTCCTGGGTACTATATATACAGTGTGTGTAAATATACAGTGTATGTACATTTACAGTTTGTGTATATGTATATAATGTGCGTATATCAGAGTATGTGAGCGGAAACAGGAACAGCGAGGAGCTGAGCGAGCCCAATTTGACTGGAGTGAGGAGTGTTATTTGAGCGGGCCAGAAGGCTATCGCTCAATCACTCAAGTAGCACTCAAAGTAGTTATTTGTCTATATATAGTTTCATTGGGTACTTTTGTTTTATGCACGAAAGGCCTAACCAGTCGTTTACTAGGAAGTTTTTTTGATATAACCATTTATTTACAATAAACCAATAGGAAAAATAATTAAATGTGACAGCAGTTGTATTATCTGTTGACTTATTAAATTATTGTACAATTAAAGGCTTTGCCCTTTAAAAAAAGTTCCACAGGAATGGTGTTTCTTAAATTTTTAAATAAACTTAACATTTTGTACAAGCCATAAAACTGACACGTTTGTGTCTATGTTTCCAATGCATTGAAAAATGAAATAAAAAAACGAAAACTGGAAACTTCAAGTAAGCATCCTGCAACATTTTTTATCACGATCCAACTAAGACACCACCAGTTGTAGTAGGATGTGTCTTGGAATACGTTTTTGCCTGCAATGCAGCTTTTGTTGCTCGGGACGCACAGTTGTTTTTTTTATTTTATTGAACCATACTAATAATGTTTACTCCAGGCTAGGACAGAGGTTAATAATGGATGGAGTGAAAAATGACTCCATAGGCCATCAAGAACAACTGAAGGTAAATGTTATTTCACTCAAATATACAGTGGTGCTCATAAGTTTTCATACCTTGGCTGAAATTGTGAAATTTTTGCATTTATTTTGAAAATATGTCTACCAACAACACAGCGCGTTGCTTTCTATCATCTAAGGCATTTGCAATATAATTTACAACAAGCTTAGTGGCCAAAGTGGTGTTTAGGTATAAAGCCAGATTGGTTGATACTAAGAATACTATTAGCAGAAAATAGTAGATAACTTTGTTAACTAAAGATTCTAGGAACTTTGTCAGACAAGGGAGCCTAGAGATGGGTCGATAATTATCCAAATCACAACCGTCACCTCCCTTATGTAATGGCAAAACAAAGGCTGCTTTCCACACCATAGGGATAATTCCTATGCTCAGTGTTAAATTGAAGATGTGTGTCACTGAACCAGCAATGATAGGTTCAGCACAAGTAAGTACGGGTCTAAATTGTCAGCGCCTAAAGATTTATTAGTATCTTTGGCATGCAGGACAGTTAGGACCTCTGCTTTAGTGAATTGCTAGAAACTTAAAACAGGATTGAATCTAGGACGAACATTCCCTTTCCAATTACCTAACTATATGGGCTTTTTAGGCACCAACATACTTACATTTGGGAGAGCACGATGGTTTCCTTTTTATGATATTATTAAGATAAATTATTAATATGCATTATTATTGTATTTGTAGAGAGTCAGCAGCAATGAGCGAAACAGGAGAAAAAACATTTAAAGACTACCCTTTCTGCACGTAAAAACCCTATCTTTCTGACGTGGGACAGAAAGACGGAATGGAATGAGGCTTTCTTTAAAATGGTTTACATGGGCTATGAGTACTTAACCAGTGGAGAAAGGGAAGGGATGCTGCGCTTTGCCTGGATGCAGACCATCCAGGCAACGCACCTCCTTGCTAAAGTACTATCCAAGACACCCTCATCCCCCATGCTCTCCATGAAATGGAAGGCAAACTGAGAAACCTATTGCAACTAGGCAATGGTTCCATTGTATCTACAGACATTTGGACTAGCAGAAGGGGACACAATTTCCGAGGCATTGTTGCCAGTTTCATTGACCCAACATTTAAAGGCTGAACAGTTTTGTTGAGCTGTGAACACATACAAGGACGCCACAGCAGAGGCAATTTACCAGAAATATTGAAGTGTTATGAAGAACTGAAACGTACTGTCGCTGGTGCTTAGAGTTGTGACAGTGCAAGTGATATGGTCAAAGCCTTCGACCTACAGTATACCTATAATAATATTATAATAATAATAATAATAATAACAATAAGCTTCTAATATAGTCCACAATACTGTATTGTCATTCTTTCATGTTGTTTATAAAAACAACTAACAGCCTTCATTAAAATCCAATATCGTTTGAGAGATTTAGAGCAGCATTCTTTTGTATTTACAATACATATTTTCTTTCATAATTCTACCACAATTTAAAGAAATTATAGCCTGTTTGGAAACTGACAATAAAAATAGCCTTTACACAAGTGATATTTACCTTGATTTTCGTTTATTTTACCTTGAGTTACCTTGATTTTCTATTCTTTTTTTCAACTTCTGAAATCACATTTCACTGGAATCACATTTCACTGCAGCCATGTTCTTCAATGTCACATTTTCAAAGTAAACATTCTCTTGAAAAAACTAAATTTCTTAATTTAATAAGAAATTTGTCCTCTGTGGTGGTAATGACAAAACTACCAAGGGAAGGTATATTTTGTACAAAGAACAATATAAAATGCATACACAAAGAAAATATTTATCAAAATTTTATTTGACTCTTCAGTTAATTTCAAATTATTCTTGTTTTTTCTTATTATATGCCTAGTCATTCAAAAGTCTGGGACAAGGGAAAAACTGTGAATTTGAGGTATAAAATCCATTGGAAAAGTAACAGAAACATGTACTCTGGGGACATTGACATACTCGAAGTTGCTGAATTGCCCCTATATATAAGACATACATACACATTTACTGTGTATGTACATTTCAGCCAATCAGGAGGGAAACTCCTAACCAGACCAAAAATGTATGCATTTATCCTGTTTACAAATCTATGTACCTGCATGGACATCAGTAACTAAAGAGCGACATTGCTCCATGATCTTAATTACAATGTTTACTTACCACCCATTGCTCATTGTGGACATTGATATAGTGATCTTCTTTCATTAACAACTTTGCTGCCCAAAAAACATTTGTTCAAACAAGAACCCAGAGAACTAGATAGTGCATTTTTTTCTTGTTAGTTTCTGCAGAATTACATTGGATAGTGAATATGTTAAGGATAACCAAAAAGTGACATTGCTGTTGGAGCTAATACTTACTGTACAGTACCACTTTAACAGTGTCAGCCTAAACTCAGGTGGGATGAAGGAAATTAGTAAATATTCTTGTTAACAAAACATTCCAATACCTTTCCCACTGTAAAAATAAACATCCTATTTGGCCATAATCTGCCATTTATTACCATGTTTCTATAATAAGTCTTCATGTTATGACATCATACATCTGTCTCTAAGAATTCGTTTTTCAGACTTGTCATTCAAGGAACTTAATTAACTCCAGATTATAATTGGGATAAATGTTCTTTGTCCTTTTCCTATAAATTTTTTTCCCAACTGAGATACTGTAGGATAAAAATACATCCATCCAGTATGGTGAAAACCATGTTTTCAATCCCTAGACTATCAACTAAAACAGTGCTGTCCCAGGGTGCCTGTTTGCTTAATCCACTTATTTGTGTTTTTCAGGCCTGTAGAAAGCTCTTGTTTAGTTTCAGCTTTCTTCACCTGCCAGTCAGCATGCCTGTTCCCTTAAGCAGGGTAAGATTATATATGTGTGGATAAGTGACCCTACCAGCCTGTGTTATTGCTAGGGGAAACGTGGTCTGAAAGGAACCATAACCGTCACAAATGAAATCACACAAGTGTTTGTGTCTGTGTGAACCAAATCTGTGTACTCAAAGTCCCCACAATGACAGTAAAACCACAAAAGATGGTCTGCACAAGGCTTTTTGATAGGACCTCACTAGGAAAAGTCTGACCCAGATTTGGTTTAAGTTTAGGTTAAAAGAGATATAATTAGCTTTATGTTTTCAGGGTTAGGCTTATGATAAAGGGGTGGGGCTAGGGTAAGTATTACAGGTAAGGGACACACCCAGTGGCTTTGCCTGCTGGCATTCCTTTCTGGGCTTGTGAAATGACATTATATATAATGTGATACTTATGAGAAACATAAGGAAAAAATTATGATTAAATCAAACTTCAAATTATCCTTCCATGTCAGCTTTGTCAAATTGCCCCCAAAAATAAAACATTTAAATAAATTATAGGGATATAAGAATGTATGACTGACAGACGGAAATCATTCTGATTTAAATGCAATTTAGCACTGTTTCTATCCCTGCTATTACGGCAAACATGGGATTGTCATTTTTCTTTTTTACTTGTTTTGCAAACATTCAGTACAAAGTATCTATTTTTAACTTGTAAATGTACAAGCTTAACCATTGAGATTGAGTTTCTGATTCAGTACAGTACATTACCAAATTCCTAGTGGAACTGTCAATGTGTCTGCCATATTTACATGTTTAGTTTATATCCTAGCCAGGAGGTTCTCACAGTTTGATGCACTGTTACACCAGACCTTCCACACATTTGGATGGAAGTGTCTGGGAACAAGATTAGGTCTGATGTGACCTTCACATTCTAGATTAGTGTTTGATAGTTGAACTTCAGACTGTGCAGTTATAGAGGCAGACACAGCGGAAAAATGACTGGTGAAGATGGTGTCTGGAGGGCAGTTTCAGGCGACCATCACAAATGTCTGCAAGCGTGGTTCTGCTGGCAGAATGTTTCTATGGCAACTCTCAAGGGAAGGCATCCTGCAGGCATATTATTACCCAGGATCCTACTGAGTTCCATCATGGTGGTTGAGTGAAAGTGTTACATTGGTTTCTAAAAGGTTTCGTAAATGTCTGTGTGACACTGAAATGTTGCAATTGTAAGTGAAACTCCTGAGCACATTATTACCAAAAAATATGTCAATGTAAAGACAGCATACATTTTTAATGGATGTGATCTTCATTACCCGCTGTATTTGAGGGCCCCTCTGTCGAGCACCAGACATTTTGACACCACAGATGGCTTAAACTTATTTGAATTTCCATGGGCATGGCATGAAAAATGTGGATGGCAGCAATCCGAATTTCAATGTGAGAAGTCTAACAGTAAGTAATGTCTCTCAATTCAAAGATGGCCAACTTATGGATCTAAATACCAGCATGGCTCGGGCCAACTGTCAGCTAAGCAGATCTGAAATGATTTGCGACCCAGTAGATAGGCTCTTGATATTTTACTGAAATGTAGTTCGAATGTGTCCATGGGAATGGCTACATGACCATTCCCATTGACTGCTTGTCTCATTTAAGCCTGACAAGCATTGTGCATTTGCAGGATTGAATCAGGTATCTGTTTGTAATGAAGGTCCTTTTGACAATGTTTTGTGTTTTTTGGATGATGATGATAGTTCCAGAAGCTCTGCTCAGATCATTTAAACAGTTGACCCGTTTTCTATTTCAGTCTAAAAGGCCAGGCAGGGCCCTACGTGGTTGGGCAGGGCTCTACATGAGGCTAAATGACAGTGTGTGAACAGGGGAATGAGCACTTCTGCTTGGCTAGCTTCACTGTCAATCAGTCTGTGATGGCTGCTAGGCCCACTGATAGCCCTAGGACCCCATGAAGTTGCTCAACAGCAGCATCTAGTTAGATTGTGTCTGTCACATCTTATTTTGACAGCTGTGATTGATGGTGTTAATAAACCTAATTTACATTAAGAGAAAAAATGTCATATTTGTAAAACTGGTGGTATTGTGAAGTTAAGAATTTTATAGATTTATGACTACCTACATTCAAATTATTTCTGTCTTGTAAATATATGGCCCTCTATTTATTATTATAAACAATTGTATTGTGAATAACTATTTTTAGATTGTGTTATTGCTACAGTACATAAAGTACAACACAAAGGCACTATTGTAGAATTTGTTAAAGGTCTGGTGAAAAAGTGTGGTTATTCATCAGAAAATGGAAAGAGCAGTGAATAAAGCGTATGTCACGGTCAGTGAGGAGACATTATTCCAGAGACGTGGATGTGGAATCAGCCAGATGATTTTTCTCATTATTCTCTTTTTGATGACTATCTAATGTGTGATTGATTGAATGTGCCCCAGGGGAGCAGTGAAATGACATATGTTTCAGCAATAGCGTGTGTGTGCGTGTACATACGTTTACATTCTGTAAGCCTTTGTGGGTGTCTGGCAAAATATGCGACTTGCGATAGTCTACTGATTCAAAAATGTGTCAGAAATATTGTTTTCACAATCAGGAATGATGAGTGTAGTGTTGTTGTTTGCACAAAATTGCTAGGTTTTCATGAATAAATATGTTATTGGTGTGTCAAGGCTTGACCCCTCACTGACCAATCATTGCCTCATGGCTAAATATAGCAGTTGTTTCATTTTGTGTATTTAATGTATTCCCTTATACCTATAGTCATAGTTATATTTAGTCATAGTTGCCTTCCATTTGAACAGCATTCACACTAATATAGGGGCTGGACCAACCATACATTGCATTATGGCTGACAAATGGATGTCAATATGTATAATAATAATAAAAAAAGAAGAACATACTTATTTATTCTCTAAATCTCTAAAAACTCTAAAACTCTTACAAGCACTGACAATTTCACCATGTGACCAAAACAAAAATAAATGCATGTAACATGTAAAGATATAAAATTGGCAGGTAGCAACACACATGACATTGCTTCTAAACCAGCCTTTGTTAAGGTAGTCATTGCCCTAATATAAAAGTAGCCTAGGAGGGCTTGGTTTTTAATCACACTAAACAAATGCCATTACAGTCAAATCAATTCTAAGTTAGTCATTAACTAAATCTTTTTCAGTCAAGGCAGGGGGCAGCTGCTGTGTTCTAACTCACTAACTGCTAAGAAGTTTGTGTGCTGCATTTGAATCCCTAACCTTATTTTGTTATACGAGGTCAGTACACTAAGAACACATTTGTATTAACAGCAATGATCTGAGTGCAATTACAGTTAACTGTCTTGCAGGAAAAGAACAACAGAGTTTTTCTAGTTGTTGGCTCAAGGATTAGCACCGAGCTGACGTTTATCGGCCCAATGCTTTGGACCACTAAGCTACTCTGTTGATATTCTCTTCAGTTTCATATTAAGATTGACTGGCTGGGTCAGCTTCGTTAGCTGACAATGACAAATTACATTTCCGAAATATTGCTCATGTGACGGTGATGTGCATAACATTGCAAAACTCTGTTGGTGCGATAGGTTCCTGTCTCAAATTTGTAGAGCGCTGCCAACAAACCCATGTTTGACCCTAGCACCATCTGAATGGCAGTTTAAAATGGAGCCCAATGTGTGTGAACAGCACTAGTGTCAATATGACGATGCATCTTTAATGAGAAAGTAATAAGAAAAGAAGATCAAGCCATGGGTTTTGAAAATAATCACCTTTTTAATAAGATGACTCTCAGCACAGAAGGATTTCTGCAGGCTTTTCTGCTTCACTGGCAGCCCTGCTCTTTAATATGGGCAAGCTCATCAGTTTTTGGCCATGTTGAGAGCTTTTTTCTAATGGATTCTCGGGTAATAGATTTTCTATTTCGATAAGAGGATGCTTTAAGTTTCTAAAAGCTGGAGTGAATGAATGGTGATCGAAAAGACTGATGTTTTGCACGGCTGCATTTGAATACAATAGGCATCTATATCTTTTCCATAAATATTAAGTTTAACACATTCTGTTTTCTTCTAATGCAACACTACAAGTTTTTAAACCGGGTTCATATAGAATTGATGAAATCAAAATCATGGACTTTCAAGTACTTTTTAGGCACCATTTTCTTATTTTCAAGAATATCCCCTGACCCAAGTAAATCACTTTATATTGTCTATTTTAAACATGTCATATCAACAGCATCAGGTATTATCTCTTATCTGCTTTGATTTTGAAACTAGCTCAATGGAAAACTTTTGGAACAACGATTGGAAAAGCTGTTGGAAAGTTATAACTGAAAAAACAAAAAGCTGTTCTTTAAATGGTTTGTATTTAGAGGTCTTTTTAAAAGTTGCACACCAATGTTAAAAGTAATAGTCAACCAACAGAGGTCATGTTGGATTCATTTTCCTTCACCAGCATTTTTGACTGAAAAATTGCTAAAGTGAGGGATGGAGAACCCTACATTCGGAGACAAGTGACTGTTTGAGGAAAAGCGGCATGCACATCACAATCCTACTCAGATCAGAAAATGCTGTAATTGTAATACTTTTTAGAAGTAAATGAGGGGGAAATTGTGCTCAGATATGAGATGTATTTTAATTTCAATAACTTTTCAAGTACTTTCTATAAAAAGGGTGGTTTCTGATTCAAATTCAAATAAGCATTTCAAGAACCTTGTATGAAACATGTTTACAACATGTAAAGTTACAAAAGATGTGCTGAGATGGGAGCAACAGCTTCAGAGAATTTTGATTTTGTAGAGCTGTCTATCAGAATTGATCAGATGTCTGATGTCAATAGGTTAATAATGTTAACAAAAACTAATATAAAATCATAACCCTAAGAAAGCTGTTCATATTGATCATTCAGAAATGGAAAGGACACTGCCACATTTGATTTAAATGTCAAAGCAATCAAAAATAAATACCTGTACATAAATTATACATCAGCTATCCATCAATTTGGTTGCTGGTCATCTATCCATCTCTTTGAAGCTATGATGGATGAGTACATTCACATTTAATTAAAGAATGAAATATTAACACTGGAATGGATTTGGTTTAAATTCATCATCCATCACTCATCCTACTACTTCAAGTCCTCAATGTAGGTAGAAATGTATAGGAACATGTAAAGGAACATAGGAAGTCATGCTAGCCTGGAAATTGTATTAGAGTCCAGTGAATTTCCCAAGAATGACTAAGATTTCTTTATAAGTGTTTTGTCATCCACTCCCCAGGTCACCTCTCAAATGGATACACACAATGCAAGTAAAGCAAAAGGAATTCAAACAAATCGGCAGCTCAGTTTCACAGTCGATCTTCATCAAGTGTGTGTATCTCAAAATCTCAGGATGTTTAGGCACTCCCCCAACGAGGGTAGCCTATTGTTTCTAATGCTAGTTTGTGATGTTCCCAGCACAATACATCACACCAAGCTAAATGTGAAAATGCTTTCTGGTGATTGGGCAGGGCAGGTTCTGATAAACAAAACACCTTTTTTCAGGTCTTTTCAAGCATTGAAACAAATCTTTGCCTTTAAAAATGGAGATCCATCAATATTTCGTATTGTGAGAACACAATGCTGTTTGTAACAATTCCTAGAGCAGATAATGATGTGTTCAGTGGTTTTGTCTTTGTCAGAATGCTGGTGATGCAGATTGTAATGAGCAACTGTTACACCGCTCAAACAACACAACCAACATAAATAACAACTTGCTCAGGGTCTCATAAATTTATGTCACTGTTTTTGTGTGTGCATGCTCTTTGCATGCATTTTTTTGTATGTGAGCATTTATAATAAAAAAATTAATAATAATAGGCTTGACACAACATGACAAACATAACATGCAACAACAACTGACAAAACACACCAGAGCTTAAATAGGGAACTTAAATAGGGACATAACAAGGGGGCAAACAAGACACAGGTGAAAGTGATAATGATAAGGACAGGCTGCGTACAAGAGCAAGGTAAAACAAAATGAACAGAACAGACTACATTCAAGAAGAAAGGCAAAAACCAAACAACAAAAACAGAACCTAACAGTATGTGGATTTGCCCAAATTTTTTTATTTGCTGTGCAAATGTTCATCGCCTCAATAATTTATCAAAACTGACCTAATTCTCTCAATTTGATTACATGCAGAAAGTTTGTGGTCTTACTGGGTTCTGGAAAATGAAAGATCAGAACATGCGTTCTCTGAGAACTTCACTAAGCCACTTTGGTATTGTTCATAAGCCTCGCGGTCACCGGTCATGACCAGCTGTGACACCACGGTTTTCAACAAGGGTTTATTGAGCTTTAACACCACAATGTAGAGCCTGAGACCAATCCACCACCCATGAAGCAAATGTGTGTTTTTTAATGTTCATTCATGTGTGTCTATGTGTGTGAAAAGGGAAATCTATTAAGAGAAAACAAGGCTTGACTGAAAAACCAGGAGACAGGAGAGGAGCAGTGCCCCTCAGGCACAAAGCATATTCATTATTAGGCCTGTTTAATAGAGTCAAGTGCAGTGAGATGGACCACAGAAGTCTTCTCCTCCAAAATTACACTGTACACAAAAGACAACATGCTTTCCTTACCAATGCAGTGTTACTTAATTTTTTTGTCAAATTGGGTAGTGTCATTTTAGGACACTATGAGTCATAGAATGTCCCAAACCATTTTACTGTAAAAACGTCATCCTAGGATTATTGCATTTATGTCAATACTTTCAGTCAATGGAAGAAGATCAATGTCACAGAGCTGATGTTTTTCTCAGTAAATTGCAGTGAATGAGAAAAGAAAGATTAATTTCAGATACCTTGCAGTCAGTAAGTAAATATATGCCAACAGAGACAGACATACATACAGAAAGACAGAGATATAAGATAAAAACACAGACACACATCCTACTGTGTAGCTCCATGGTATTAGGCACTGCATCGGCATGCAGATGTTCTGCTGTTGCCCAGTTTTGAGTCTAAGCTGGTAGTTTCCTGGTGGTGGGGCAGATGGCCTCAGCATTACCTGTTGGGGCATTATGTAAATTGGTATGTCCAGAGTTTCCAGACACACATCCAGTGTCATGTGAACCATGAACAGCTTCTCAATGCATTTCATGGCTACAGATGTGAGTGTTACAAGACGATAGTCATTTGAGTAGATTGTTTTGTGTTCCTGGGAAGAAGAACTAGGGTAGTCTGCTTGAAAGTAGTTGGTCTGCAACCCCAGTAACTTCCTGAAGTGTGACAGACAGGGCAGTAGTGTTCAATCTTAGTCCCATACTCTGTCAATTTTATAAGCAGTGTGAAATTAAACAGAACCCTGATAACACTCTACAGCTCTGAAAAAAAAAGAGACCACTGCAACTTTTTCCCAAAAAGTAGAAAAGGAAGGCTTTGAGTGAGGAACAGAAAGGTTAAAACTAAGAGACCACTGCAAATTGAATGCTTCTTTTCCTTACTCAAAAATTGCCTTTTCAACTTTTTAGAAAGGAAAGATAAAGGTGCAGTGTGTGAGGTTCTGTTCCCTTTGGTGTTCTGTCTTTGCCTGTAGCCTGTTTTGTTTGGTTTTTGTCTTTCGTTTCTGAATGTGTTCTTTCCCTTCAGTCCTGATAGAGTTCACCTGTTCGTTGTTTAGTTCTTGTAGGGCTGTTGCAATTATTACAACATTTCCTGATCACGATGATTTGAGCCAGATTGCAATTATTTTATAGTCAAAGATTTTTTAACAATCTTTTTGCACAATATTTTGATTCCAAAATGATATGCTTCCAATCTGACTAAGGGTTTTTTTAGGCCAATGATAGAAACGTTTCCACAAATACCATGCAAACTACACTCACCTAAAGGATTATTAGGAACACCTGTTAAATTTCTCATTAATGCAATTATCTAATCAACCAATCACATGGCAGTTGCTTCAATGCATTTAGGGGTGTGGTCCTGGTCAAGACAATCTCCTGAACTCCAAACTGAATGTCAGAATGGTAAAGAAAGGTGATTTTAGCAATTTTGAGCGTGGCATGGTTGTTGGTGCCAGACGGGCCGGTCTGAGTATTTCACAATCTGCTCAATTACTGGGATTTTCACGCACAACCATTTCCAGGGTTTACAAAAAAATTGTGTGAAAAGGGAAAAACATCCAGTATGCGGCAGTCCTGTGGGCGAAAATGCCTTGTTGATGATAGAGGTCAGAGGAGAATGGGCCGACTGATTCAAGCTGATAGAAGAGCAAATTTGACTGAAATGAACCACTCATTACAACCGAGGTACAACCTTGAGGCGGATGGGCTACAACAGCAGAAGACCCCACCGGGTACCACTCATCTCCACTACAAATAGGAAAAAGAGGCTACAATTTGCATGAGCTCATCAAAATTGGACAGTTGAAGACTGGAAGAATGTTGCCTGGGCAGATGAGTCTCGATTTCGGTTGAGACATTCAGATGGTAGAGTCAGAATTTGGCGTAAACAGAATGAGAACATGGATCCATCATGCCTTGTTACCACTGTGCAGGCTGGTGGTGGTGGTGTAATGGTGTGGGGGATGTTTTCTTGGCACACTTTAGGCCCCTTAGTGCCAATTGGGCATCATTTAAATGACACGGCCTACCTGAGCATTGTTTCTGACCATGTCCATCCCTTTATGACCACCATGTACCCATCCTCTGATGGCAACTTCCAACAGGATAATGCACCATATCACAAAGCTCGAATCATTTCAAATTGGTTTCTTGAACATGACAATGAGTTCACTGTACTGAAATGGCCCCCACATTCACCAGATCTCAACCCAATAGAGCATCTTTGGGATGTGGTGGAACAGGAGCTTCGTGCCCTGGATGTGCATCCCACAAATCTCCATCAAATGCAAGATGCTATCCTATCAATATGGGCCAACCTTTCTAAAGAATGCTTTCAGCCCCTTGTTGAATCAATGCCACGTAGAATTAAGGCAGTTCTGAAGGCGAAAGGGGGTCAAACACAGTATTAGTATGGTGTTCCTAATAATCCTTTAGGTGAGTGTATGTCATTTTCCATCAGCTAGGATGTCTAGTGCATGGGAGCAGAAGAGCTTTTGATAGCTCTGCGGAAAGTTGTAGGCGCGGATAATTTATTGACGATTTTCAATGTTTAAACCTAGTTTAGAATTATTTTGCTATGCACAGTAATGTTATTTTGCAACATCATATACAATACTATAACGTTTCAGTCTCATGTAAAAGAGAATGAAACATATTTTTGTCATTTCCAAATATATTTCCTGTTAAAATGTATAGATAGAAAATGTCATCCCTTTGCATATTAAACGTTGAAACAAGTTTTGCTACGTAATAATGTTGTTATTGTCATTGCTTTGTGATTGCGTTTTGTGAACACCAATCGTTAACAACATTGATTTAGTGGTAGTTCCAAAGCTGAACACAACTGCACCGCTCTGGGCGCATTTTGGTTTTGGATCTCCAGATCCACAACATGTATTTTTACAATATTATTCGTTAATGGTGTGTGTTGAAACTATAATAGTGGCATAACAATTACAATGTATTGTTAATCGCAATTATTTGTGCAACAATTAATCGTCAAACTAAAATGTCATAATCGTGACAGCCCTAGTTACTTGGTTGTATACTGCAGCGATAGTCAAATTCTACAAGGAGCTAACAAAAATTCCACAGGATCTAGTTGTTGAAATTTACAGATCAGGAGAGAAATAAAATAATTTCTAAGACATTACATGCATAATGTAAAACTGTGAAAAACATTATAGAAAGGAAGTCAGAATGGCACCAGTAAGATATTACAAACTTTAGGACGTCCCTCCAAAATTGATGACAGAGTAAGGAGAAAGCCAAGAGGCAAATGGCAACCTTAAAGGGGCATGTCACTCTGGGGGACCCTTAGGTGGTTTTCATCATGTCTGAAAGATTTCTTAGTCAGTGAAATTTGTAACTGACCATAAGGAGGTTTGCATCGTTAACAACAAAACATTACGTCAGAATGTGTATTGAAGGTCCAACAAGATCTGAAATATGTATGTAGTCATGTTATATCGATCGTGCTACAAGTCAATTTGTGTGTAGTTGCGGTTGTCCTTGATTGATAGAGTAAATGGATTTCCCTCAGCAATGTTCAAATCAAAACATATCTTGATAAATGTACATGGTTCCAACATTTCTTCTCTTTCTAAATGAATGAGATGAAATGAATACACTTCCTGCCACTTCCTGCTGAGACCAAAACATTTTGTACATTTTGCCCAGCGTCAAATCCATTGAAAAGGCTAATTTCTAGTGATGGACAATATACTAATACTATATGATTTGATGCACTAAGACTTGTTTCATGTACATATCTATTTATCATACAGATTATAATCTGGTATGGATGGAGTTTAGGAGTTGGGCTTCAAACTTTGTTGCGAGGCATCACTGATTTATAATGCCTAGTGTAGCATGACCTGGTCTAAGAATCCATAATGCCCACAAGCTGATTGAACATATTGCCAGACGAAAGTCAACACTTATGCAAAATGTCATTGGAACTTTGATTAGTACTGGGTTCTATGGTCACATTAGACATGAATACAGTGTTTTTGTAGGATAAATAGCATCATGGATTTTGTCTAGTGGCAGGAGATTAGCAAAATATGTCTAACTCTGACAGGAGTCAAAAATTGGTTTGTCAGTGATCCAAACCATCCTTCCAGATCTCCAAGTAGGGAACAACACACTTCCGTGCCAGTTGTCATAAGTTCTGTTCTAGTTTTAGTCTTGTTTAGTCTTGTTAGTGTATTGCTTTCACCTGTGTCTCGTTAACCCCTAGTTAAGTCCCAATTTAAGTTCCACTTGCCCTAGTGGTTCTTGTCTGTGCTGTGTGTTTCAACATGTATGCTCCTGAAAGCAAAGCATTGAAGTTAAGTCAGTCTTTTGATTAAAGAGCTGTTTATTTACATACCGATGCACTGCTGTCCTGCCTCCTACAACCATGACAACCGTGACATACAACCCCGTTTCCAGAAAAATTGGGATGCTGTGTAAAATGGAAAAAAAATAAAAATGCAATGTGTGAATCATTTAAACCCTATAGATAATAGTACAAAGACAATATTTTAAATGTTGAAACTGAGATATTTTATTGTTTTGTACACATTTCAAAAATGTTGGGACAGAGGCAACAAAAAACTGGAAAAGTTAAGTAATGCTAAAGAATAAATCCTGGCGCAATGTCACACAACGTACTAGGTCAGTTGGTAACAGGTCAGTAACATGATTGGGTATTAAAAGATCATTCCAGAGAGGATGGGTCTGTCAGAAGTGAGGATGGAGAGGGGTTCACCACTCTGTGAAAGACTGCGCAGAGTGGTGAATCATTTAACATGATTCTGGGTGCTAAACTGGCCTGAATGCAGTCTAGACCTGTCACCCATTGAAAACATTTGGTGCATTATGAAATGAAAAATATGACAAAGGTGACCTCAAACTGTTGAGCAGCTGAAATCCTTTACCAAGCAAGAATGGGAATACATTTCACATTCAGAACTATAGCAATTGGTCTCCTCAGTTCCCAAATGCTAACAGAGTTTTGTTAAAAGAGGTGATTCAACAATGTTGAAAACATGCCTGCCCCACCTTTTTTGAAACGTTTTGCTGGCATCAAATTCAAACTGGGCATGTATTTCCAAAATGTATAAGTTGTTTTTGTACTTTTAAATAGAGGGATACATGATTTGCACATCATTGCATTCTCATTTTATTAGAATTTTATGCAGTGTCCTAACTTTTTTGGGAAACAGGGTTGTGTATGTGTAACTTTTATGCAAAGAAATATGGGAGAACTATATTATGTGTACAATATACTATATATTGTAATGTAACAGCTATTATTAGACTTCACCTCCTTGCCAGTAGCCTACATGGACAGGCTGCCAAAAGAGACTGCACTGAGATCACCCAGGTGCTATGGTCAGATTAAACACACACACCATTAATGAGGTTGTAAAATATCGTGGTGGATATTTGACATTATGGTGCTTTGCTTACACTGGTCAATTCCATCATGTCCATTACTTCAATATATTTCAGCTCAAAACTTTTTGCGGGAAATCATATTTTTTGCTGGATTTGGCTCCCTTTTAACAGGGGATTGCTGTGCGGATGTAATCATTGGATGTAATTATCAAGTAATCATTACATCCCTACTAATTTCATAGTATTGTGCGTGTCTTGTTGTAGACCATCAGTGATTGTCTGTGAGGTACAATATGTGGTCAAGTTGTGAGGTCAGTGTTGCACTCACAATTAGGTTATGCATGGCCAAAGTCTAGCTTGTCCACACATTGTTTTGCATCCATAACATGACTTATCTATCCCATCATCTGTCTGAGAGGGGTGAGAATACAGAGAATGTGGACCGGAAGACAAACTGGCTCTAGTTGTGTGAGGATAGTGTCGGTATTGACAGGGCTTGGGAAAAGGAGAGAGATTGAAGAGGTAGACAGGGGAGAACAGTCAAAGTTAATGAAGTGTATCCTTCACAATCTATCAGTTTTCTGGCAACCACTATCGGGTGACAAAATCAATAGTGATGTGGTCAAAGATTCAGCAGCGCTTGAATGGGAGCGCTCACCTCAATCTATCTGTGCCATTACCTCCCCACTCCTCCCTCTATACTCCTCCACACAAGAGGATGGAGTAATAACCGTCTCTTTGAGCTTCTTCACATGATGAGAGGTGTAAATGAGCTAATGATATTTGGTGATCAGGGGGGATGCTGCTTAACTCTTCCCTCGTTCACTTTGTTGATGTTGTGTATTCCAAAGTCAGTATGGCTTCTCCATTTCAGACAGATTGTAAAGGTCTGCAGATGCATAGGTTAATATGCACAATATGTTGAGTGTAACCTTGGATGTCCTGTGTATGCTTAGTGATAAGTGAACATTTAAAGACTGCAGTGGTCCAAATAGATAACGTAGTTAGAGAAGTCCAGGAGAGAACCATTAAACAATCACTTATTTAGAAATATGTTACATTCCTCCTAGAACAACTCAAAAGAATTGCAACGGAAGAGAAAGTGTGAATTAACAAATGAGCCACAGCACTCCAATTTAGGATAGGGAAAGCAAATAAACTTAACATATTTCATTTCTTCCATAGAAGTGAACCAAAAGCTTCGAATTATCAGCTCTGTCAGCCCAGACAATGCAATTCATTCTGATTAATGAGCATGATTCCAAGCAGAGCACGCTACTCCCTAATCAGAACCAAACATGAAATTTTGTTCAAAAACAACATGTAATGTACAATATATTTTACTATAATTTTTCTAATTTTATTATCAAAGCATTTAGTAGATACATCCATTTAATGCATGGTGACTATACACTTTTTTGCTATTTAATGTTTGTTATTTACACTGTAATATATATATATATATATCCCCCCCCCAAAAAATATCCAGCCAAGTCAAGTAAATGTGCAAAATATTCTGATTTGGCACATCACATTAAGTTTACTTTCACTCAAAGAACCGTATAAATATATTAAATCAAGTTCAGTTAGCAAAGGATAATGAGTTCATCAGATTTTGAAACAAAACAAGATTATAGTTATGTTGACTAAACATGTTAAATCATGAGAATTACAAGTCATTACATATGTAATGAACACTCGGGCCAAGGGTTAGAGGTTCCCATTGCGGAACACAACTGTTGGTTTATTATCACGACATAAAAGAGCAGAGGCAAGAATCACAATGAGAGGGGCGAGCAGGCAAGTTCGGTAACCGGTTGACAACACTAGAAGGCGACGGTACAAGTACGGGCAGGATGGCGGAATATTCCACAGGGCAGGCAGGTCAGAAGGCAGGCTACTAAACACAGAGACAGACGGGAACAGGGCAAGGGGAGAGAACTACAACAGGTAGGGACAAATAGCTCGATCACTAGTCAAAGGCTTGGCACATTCACAACAAAACAACACCTCACAACCGAGTGGTGGCGGAGGACAGGCTTAAATAGGGGGAGACAATGAGACGCAGGTGTTAGTATTCCGGTGATTGTGATCTTGAGTGAGAGCTCAAGGGCGCGAGAGGGTGGAGCTGGAGCTGGGACACTGCGAGGAACTAACAACATAGTCCTAACTTACAAATTTAAGTTTTATAGGTTAAGGAATGTATTTTAATGTATTTGCTTTCCATTGAGATCCAAGACATCAAATAAAATAAACAAGATTGCAGTTGTGTTGACTAAAAATGTCAAAGGTACTGTGTTGATTACAAATGCCTAGGTATAATAACTACACTATTTAACTTTTCTAGAGAATGGTGGTTAGTTCACCATTCAAAGATTTTAAGATTATTTGGCACAATGTTGTATAAATGTTTTATTAAAGAAAACTGAATGTATTGATATTTATCACACCATAAAGTGTGAAGTATCATGAAACCATTAGAAAATGTTTCCTTCAGTGATGGGAAAGAATCAGCATACTCTATGGAGTTGCTTGCAATAAGCCTCTGGCAAAAAAAGGTTTTAACTATTTGAGGATAAACAAATGTTATATCTTATTGAATGTGGCTCCATTCTTTGGCCAGAAGAGACCATTTACAATCCATCATCACTCACTCAGGATGGTTCCACAATATCAGATAAGTGTTATACCAGCTGACCAAATAGACAAATTCTAGCAGAGTTCCAACTCTCAGAGCAGGATAAAATTACAAAATTTTTCATATCAGAACGTGAACTTTCCTTCTGATAACAGAGAAAAATCTCCTTTAGATAAGTTTAAGTCTGATCTAAAAATAAATATACATTAGATTCGCAAAGAATAAATCAATACACATTTAAAGGCAGCGTCTGACATTTGTAATTATGTTTTTTCACTCTCTGCAGATTTCCCTTTAACATACCCTGGAGGGAGGCATATTTCAAATTGGGGTGTAATCATTTCCATCATATCACTAAATTAATAAAACTCAAGCAGCAATCGAGCCTTTCCTTTAAGCAAATACATTGAAATAACTTGCTCAGTGAAAAGAAATGGAATAGCATGTGATGGTTGATGGCAGAGTCAGTATTCATTTTGCTGAATCTTGAAAGGGTGGAGAATGAATTCTCAACTCCTCTGTCTTCCGGCTCCGTTATCAACTCCTGCTGAAATAAGACCATCTCTCTCTCACACGCGAACACACACACACCACACACACACACACACACACACACTCACACACACACACACACACATCTTGTATATAATTATTGATTCCTACTGGTATATTTTACACTGAGAAAGATAAATTAAATGATAGGCATCTTGGTTGCCTGGGTGTTTATTTTCAGTGGCAGTGTCTTGAGTTGAAATACCTAACATTACATTTCTCTTCTTTTTACAAATTAGAGAACATAACATTTGCTGGTAGGGAAAATAATTATTAGTAGCCTAACAAAGGATGCCAGACAATAGACACTATGTCTAAGTTGTGTCTACTGCCAAAGCCTTTTCCCATTCATGTTTTAATTGTAGTCTGTATTTAGATCAGTTAAAATAGCTATGCACTGATTCAGTCTTAGGGAGGGCAGTCATCCTATACAGTAAAGAGAAACAATACAATACAAACAGTGGAAACACATTAAATGAACCATGATGTTTGAAGGAGTTTGATAATAATGAAAAAAATCCAGGATACCTCATTGAGCAGTAAGCACAAGCCAGTCATAACGTAGCTTACAATATCTATATGTTATGTACAGCAGCAAGCTATTGTAGCTATTTGTTTAAATCTTTGATTTGATACAAAGTTAACAGCTTTTAAATCTAGGCTAACAACCTTTTGATTTTCTACTGCCTTCTATAAATCTTTTAATAATCTGTTAGACCTCTTAAATGTGACGTTTTATTTGTATGCTTTTTTATGTGCAATTTTTATCAGTCAATCAAATTTATTTTGTAAAGCCTTTTTTACATCAGCAGTTGTCAAAAGGTGCTTTTACGAATCACCCAGCCTGAAACCCCAAAGAGCAGGCAACAACAGCTACTAGAAAAAACTCCCTAAAAATGCCAAAACTTATTTCTGTTTGTTTTTCGATTGAATTGTTCACATTATAGGTCACACTAAAAGTGGAAAACGTTCTGATATGATTTATTCTTTTACATCACAAAAACATGGCATTTTATCAGGGGTGTGTAGACTTTTTATATCCACTGTAAATGACTAAGTGGTTTCATTCTTATGGATGAAACAGATTACCTTTGTATTCCATGGTGTAATTTCAGACATTATTATGGTGAGTTTTACATTAAACATGTTCACAGCGCTAACAATATAAAGTCTATGCAATATTTAAATTGCAATTTTTTTTAGCAACCCTTAAACACAGGGAATACATGGCAGTATCACAGCATTTGTGGTTTAACAATACCTGACTTCATCCCTTGGCTGTAGCGCACACTGCATATGAGCCTGGAACACCTTCCATTTGTTGGCCTTCATGGAGGTACTGTATAATTCTGTTTACAGTGAAGATTTGTCATTGTTTGATTTTCGTAGGTCAAAATACAGTGAGGTGTAGAATCATGGACCGGCAATTCTGACACTTGATCACATACACTCACCTAAAGGATTATTAGAAACACCATACTAATACTGTGTTTGACCCCCTTTCGCCTTCAGAACTGCCTTAATTCTATGTGGCATTGATTCAACAAGGTGCTGAAAGCATTCTTTAGAAATGTTGGCCCATATTGATAGGATAGCATCTTGCAGTTGATGGAGATTTGTGGGATGCACATCCAGGGCACGAAGCTCCCGTTCCACCACATCCCAAAGATGCTCTATTGGGTTGAGATCTGGTGAATGTGGGGGCCATTTCAGTACAGTGAACTCATTGTCATGTTCAAGAAACCAATTTGAAATTATTCGAGCTTTGTGACATGGTGCATTATCCTGCTGGAAGTTGCCATCAGAGGATGGGTACATGGTGGTCATAAAGGGATGGACATGGTCAGAAACAATGCTCAGGTAGGCCATGGCATTTAAACGATGCCCAATTGGCACTAAGGGGCCTAAAGTGTGCCAAGAAAACATCCCCCACACCATTACACCACCACCAGCCGTCACAGTGGTAACAAGGCATGATGGATCCATGTTCTCATTCTGTTTACGCCAAATTCTGACTCTACCATCTGAATGTCTGAACAGAAATCGAGACTCTTCAGACCAGGCAACATTCTTCCAGTCTTCAATAGTCCAATTTTGGTGAGCTTGTGCAAATTGTAGCCTCTTTTTCCTATTTGTAGTGGAGATGAGTGGTACCCGGTGGGGTCTTCTGCTGTTGTAGCCCATCCGCCTCAAGGTTGTGCGTGTTGTGGCTTCACAAATGCTTTGCTGCATACCTCGGTTGTAACAAGTGGTTATTTCAGTCAAATTTGCTCTTCTATCAGCTTGAATCAGTCGGCCCATTCTCCTCTGACCTCTAGCATCAACAAGGCATTTTCGCCCACAGGACTGCCGCATACTGGATGTTTTTCCCTTTTCACACCATTCTTTGTAAACCCTAGAAATGGTTGTACGTGAAAATCCCAGTAACTGAGCAGATTGTGGAATATTCAGACCGGCCCGTCTGGCACCAACAACCATGCCACGCTCAAAATTGCTTAAATCACCTTTCTCTCCCATTCTGACATTCAGTTTGGAGTTCAGGAGATTGTCTTGACCAGGACCACACCCCTAAATGCATTGAAGCAACTGCCATGTGATTGGTTGATTAGATAATTGCATTAATGAGGAATTGAACAGGTGTTCCTAATAATCCTTTAGGTGAGTGTACATTAACAATTCAATTACTTCCAGTCTAGCCTTAGCCAGCAACTTCATACGTCCAGGTAAATGCTTACAACACTTTTTATTTAAAAATGTTTTTAACCCTAAGTGGTCGGTGGGAATTTCAGCCAGATTTCACTACTTGGACATTTTGGGTCCTAGATTCATTTCTGTAACAGATACAACCTATGATGATGTATCATGGTAATCACAACCCCCTTGGCTACAATAAAAACATAAAAACAGACTTCTGGGTCACCATTTAGAAAACTAATCTATTGGAAAGGCAAAAATAAAAAAATTCTGAAAACATTTCTGCCATTCAGCATAATGATTTTTTTTTAAAGCATTATAAACTTTTGTGTCAATGGTATTCCATAATTTTTTCATGCCTTTACTATCAAATTACACTGTATTGGGTTGAAAATAATGAAAAAAATATATAATAGAAGGTAAAAAATATAGGCAATAATGTGGTTCTTCTACCTAGAAATAAAACAACAAATAAAAAAGGAAAGAACACTATGTTGACAAAATATATTTTTTTATATCATATTTATAATACAAACAATGTATTATGGTTCAAAACATCATATATAGTGATGTACACCCTTGTAATCCCTATTCTTGTCTACACATTAGCCTTTCTAAGATGCATGGTCAATGTCGTTGCCTGGTGAAAAGTTCCCATAGCAACCCAAACTATACACAGACAACCCAAATTATACACGGAACGCTTCACAAAAGTGTCTACAAATAATATACCATTGAAACTGGACGATTATGGCAATTCTATTTTCATAAATATTTATGCAAATGAGCACTGTCCGCGATTCCGCGGATTTCGACCTGGGAGGGAATGGAGCAAGAACTGCCTTGTTATGCTGTGAGTGGTGCTTGGGTGTACAAAATTCAATAGGTGTAACAGGTTGTGGCAGATGACTGGTTGGTAGACTAAGCTGATCACACCAATGCCTATCGTGCCAATGCCTAATGTCATACTACAGTACTGTTCTCCTGACCTAGAATTATTTTTTTATCAACTGCAATCCTTTCTATAGCCCTAGGGAACTCGCATCGTTTATGCTGGCCAGTGTTTACATTCCACCGTCAGCCAACGTGCACAAGACACAACGGCAGCTGGCAGAACAGATTCTCTGGGCGGAGCAGTCATACTTGGACTCCTTAGTTATTGTTCTTGGCGACTTCAACAAAGTCGACCAGAGAGGCAAACACTTGGATCACTGCTACACTACAATCAACAATGCCTATCATGCTGTGCCCTCGCTGCTCTTGGACTCTCAGACCACGTCATGGTCCATCTAATACCCACATACAGGTATACTAAGCCTGTTGTGCAAAGGTCAAAGAAGTGAAGCAGTGAAGCCACAGAGGATCTGCGTGTGTGTCTGGAATGCACTGATTGGGACGTTTTTCGGTCTACCACTAACGGTCTGCATGAGTACACTGATGCTGTGACATCAGTTTCGGTGAGGACAGCTGCGTACCAACACGGACCAGAGTTAAAACAATGACAAACCCTGGTTCACAGCTAAACTCAGACGGCTGCATTTGGAAAAGGAGGAGGCGTTCAGGGGCGAGAACAGAGACAGGTACAGAGAGGCTAAATACAGCTTTGGTAAGGTAGTGAAGGAAGCCAAGTGCCTGTATGGAGAGAAATTAAAACAACAGTTCTCAACCAATGACTCTGCTTCTGTTTGGAGAGGCCTCTAACAGATTACCAACTACAAGCCTAAATGCCCCCACTCCATTAATGCAAATGACCTGAATGAGTTCTACTGCAGATTTTCCCCATTTCCCCAGTGTTTCCCCATCTACCCTAAAGCACTGTGCAGATCATCTTTCTGCTGTATTTACTTACATCTTCATCACCTCACTACAGACATGTTGCATCTCAACCTCTTTCAAGTGCTCCAACATCATCCCAGTCCCCAAGAAACCAAGAATCACAGGAATCACAAGAAACTACAGACCTGTCACTCTGACCTCTGTGGTTATGAAGTCATTTGAGTGCCTTGTGCTGTTCTACCTCCAGGCCATCAATGCCCTTCTACTGGACCCACTGCAGTTTGCCTACAGAGCCAACAGGTATGTGGATGACACGGTCAATGTGGCTCTTCATTTCATCCTCCAGCATCTGGACTCCCCTGGAACCTACGCTAGAATCATGTTTGTGGACTTCAGTTCCGCATTCAACACCAATCATGTTTGTGGACTTCAGTTCCGCATTCAGCACCATAACTCCAAGACAAGCTATGCCAACTGAGAGTGCCCAAGTCCACATGCAGGTGGATCACAGCCTTCCTGTCCAACAGGAGGCAGCACGTGAGGCTGGGGAACAACCTGTCTGCCTCCCTAGTCTACACTGTGGAGTCCTTTCAATTGTACCAAAACAGGTGACATGGATTCACAATCGCTTATGCTTCCTATCTGGACAGATTGATATCTGTGAAGTTTAATTTACTTTGTGTTTTACTGTGATATAACTTCAGTGAAGTATTTGGACAGTGACACATATTACACCATATTCTTTATTTTAGGGTACCAAAAGTAGTTAGATAATTTTCTTCATATCTGTTCTGGGCACTGTTTCTTCCCCTTTTTTGTCATTCAATAAAATATATATCAATAATAAAAAATATGAGTCTACTATTTATATCTTTTTTTATGTTAAACAAGCATTATATCTGTCTATATAACGTAATTTACTCAGATTTATGGGTTATTGTATACACAGTTTATTATTTTTTTAAACACCGAGTTCGTTGCTGCACAACATGCAGGCTCAGCTTGCGTTTGACGAAATGATGAGCAAGGAACAGGCAAAAAAGACCAAAATGCAGAATTTGGTTGCAAAAAGAAATGCATCGTCAATTATATGGAAATATTTCGGCTACAGACAGGATGATGTTGACCAAAAACCGGTACTTTTTCGAGAGTGCCTTGCACAACACGAGGCAACATGACCAATTTGTTCGATCATTTAGTTCGATCACAAATGTTCGCAAAAAAATATATTTTTGATGCCTTTGCCAGTATTACACCATACGAAAGAGGTTCCAAACGGCAGAGAGAAATCACAGTTTCAATAACATCACGTCGCCAAAGACATGGTACCAATTAACACGGTTACCAAAGAGGGTTTTAAAAACATGAGCCCGTCGCTTGACAAGCGGTATGTAATGCCATCACGCAACTATTTTACTTAAGTTGCCATCCCAGAGCTGTACGAGAAATGCAAGGCACAAGTTGAAACAGAGCTGTCACAATGGAATATTATACAGCAACAACGGACTTGTGGTCCAGCCGGACAACGGAGCCCTACATAAGTCTGACCGTACACTTTATTAATGAGGACTTCCACCTGAAAAGTCACTGTTTGCAAACTGCATTTTACCAGAGGATCATACAAGTGAGAACATCGCAACAGGGATGAGAGAAGCTTTAGCTGATTGGGGCCTAGATGAGAGTCATCTAGTCCATATAACAACAGACAATGCCGCGAACATGGTGAAGGCTGCAGTGCTTTGGCCACAGACTGCATCATGGAGTTGGTAAGTTATGCTCAATTGCGCATTCTATTTTAATACTGTTGCTATAGCTATACTATTACTGTTACATAATATTACCTAGCAACCTGTTCAGAAATATAAAGTTTCATAAATTTTTATTGTAGAGGATGGGGCTGGGGGAAAATGAAGGATATAGACTGTCAGGTTGATTGCCAAAGCTCTGAATGCCGGGGCTGATATCCTATGGCATTAATGTTTCATGTCTACAGTGGGGAGAACAGGTACAGTGGGGAGAACAAGTATTTGATACACTGCCGATTTTGCAGATTTTCCTACTTACAAAGCATGTAGAGGTCTGTAATTTTTATCATAGGTACACTTCAACTGTGAGCGTTGTATGATTGTATGATTTTTAAATAATTAATTTGCATTTATTGCATGACATAAGTATTTGATCACCTACCAACAAGTAAGAAATCCAGCCCTCACAGACCTGTTAGTTTTTTTTTAAGAAGCCCTCCTGTTCTCCACTCATTACCTGTATTAACTGCACCTGTTTGAACTCATTACCTGTATAAAAGACACCTGTCCACACACTCAATCAAACAGACTCCAACCTCTCCACAATGGCCAAGACCAGAGAGCTGTGTAAGGACATCAGGGATAAACGTGTAGACCTGCACAAGGCTGGGATGGGCTACAGGACAATAGGCAAGCAGCTTGGTGAGAAGGCAACAACTGTTGGCGCAATTATTAGGAAATGGAAGAAGTTCATTTGATGACGGTCAATCTCCCTCGGTCTGGGGCTCCATGCAAGATCTCACCTCGTGGGGCATCAATGATCATGAGGAATGTGAGGGATCAGCCCATAACTAAAACGGCAGGACCTGGTCAATGACCTGAAGAGAGCTGGGACCATAGAGAAGGTTTTAGATTCTGTCTCTCACAGTTGAAGTGTACCTATGATAAAAATTACAGACCTCTACATGCCTTGTCAGTAGGAAAACCTGCAAAATCGGCAGTGTATCAAATACTTGTTCTCCCCTCTGTATATATCTCTGCTATATTTTGTAGGTTTAAATGTTGCAGTTTGTTAACAATAACAAACTGTGGAATTAAATGTCCCTATATTTTGGGTTATCATTAAGTAAAATAATTAGTGCTAAACTCATGAGATATAAGTTATATGAGAATGAATGTGTTTTATTATAGGTTTTTTGAACAAAGAAAGCATGCTGAAACTCTAAATTGTATCTGTAAATAACCAATTGTGTAATCATTTGCAAAACAGTTTTATGAGAAATCTATTAGAAAATGCAATGAAAAAGGATGGACGCATTGACCGTGCTGCAGTTGTCTGCAAGAAGCTGGTGGGTCACTTCTCTCACAGCTGGAAGGCCAGAAGTGCTCTTGAAAGAGCCCAGAAGGAACTCAATCTACCTTCACATTCCCACATATCAGAATGCCAAAGAAGATGGGGTTCCAGACAGAAGATGATCAGCCGGATACTAGAGCAGCAGAAGGCTATAACTCAGGTCCTGTCTCAGGTCAGGAAGGCACGGCATCTAATTCTAACCTGGCAAGATATGGAATCTGTCAGTAAGTCACTGGGCCCACTGTGGGACTTCACAGATGCACTCTCAGGAGAAGACTATGTTAATGTCTCATATATGAAGCCAGTTCTTCACCTCTTCAATGCAGCTAATACAAGAGAGACGGCTGCATGGTCGTAACCCAAAAAACTGTGAGAAACCTTGGCGTTACCCTTGACCCTGACCTCTCTTTTGAAGAATATATGAAATATGTGGCTTGTATGGGAGGGTTGCAAGAAAAAAGCCACTCCTCAAGAAAGGCCACATGCAGTCACGACTGAGCTTTGCCAAAACGCACCTTGAAGATTCTAAGGCCACGTGGAAAAACGTGTTATGGTCAGATGAGACTAAAATTGAATGATTTGGCCTCAACGCCAAACGATATGTCTGGCGAAAATCCAATACAGCTCACCATCCAAATAACACCATTCCTACTGTAAAGCATGGAGGTGGTAATATCATGTTCTGGGGTTATTTCTTTGCAGCAGGGACTGGAGCACTTGTCAGGATAGAAGGAAAAATGGATGGGGCAAAATGCTGTTCTTGAGGAAAATCTGCTCTCTGCTGCCCAGGAGCCGCGGCCAATAGAACATCTTTGGAGGGAACTGAAGCAGACAAACAATGGCACTATCAAAGGTGTGAGATCCAACACCTATTTAACCGGCTCTGTGTATTTGTAAAAAAATAAAATAATAAGGCCACAATGATTCCTTAATGACTAAGTATAGGTTCCCCTCAGTGACATAAATGGTCTCTATCTGCATGGTCACCCTGCATTTTTATAGCTCAGTGGCTCTGCTCTGTGAGAGGCATTCGCACATTTGTGAACTACAGCTGTCAAGACCGAGGTGATTTACGATCTGACAAGAAACTGAGCCTGTGTTGGCAGGGTATAAGATTAATGCAAAGCATGAGTGTATATAAACAGCATTAGAATTAATGAGTTTGTTGGTGTTTTATTCTCTTAGTGATTGATAATACAATATTTTAAACATCTGCCAGTCATGATCTAGTTTATAAATAAGAAACATAGTTTGGTGTCTGTCTTTTGGGACCATCTTACATCCCTGATGTAAAACAGACTCAGAGGTAGAAATTGTCTTTGCTTATAACTGTCATTGCTTAAAATATCAGCACTTCATGTTGCTGAGAATAACAACTATAACCATTAACCCTCAATATTATTAATGATTTAATATTGACAAATGATTTACAATGTTCACACCATGTATTATTTATCAATTGCCTTTGGAAGGTATACCCCTGTAAATATAATTAAAAAGAAATGCTGCACATGGTGGCCCATGGCAGCCAAGACTAGAGGTCCCATAATGCAATGTAACATCCTCAGGCTACACATTCACCCACTCTTTTATTTAATACAGGGAAAACCAGCTGAGACTGAGGTTTCATTTAGAGTGGTGCCCTGTTTTTACAACAAACAATAAAAACGTGAAGAAGAAAAGACAAAGATTTTAAACCCGATGTAAAACGCAATTAAATAAGCAAGTACAATTTACTGCAAAATGACACTTTTTAAAATATTATAAAATAACCCAATTCTGATCTTCAGTTTTTTTTACCAACTCAGTAAGGTGGGTTTTAAAACACTTACCGACGACACAGTATGCCCTTGGCTGGGACCTGTGACATCGAGGCAAAAGTTACTTACAAATGTGTGAGGTGATGCCCAGCTTGCTGTAGAACAGATATCAGTCACATATAATCCTTAGAACCATGTCTCGGATGCCAACATGGCCGTAGTATTTGCTCTTTATTTTTATATGCCGAGGAGATAACCCTACTCACATAAATGGAACCCTCGGGTCTGGATCATGTATGTGTTTAATGCAGGCACTCTGTTGGTCCTTGGATGCAATGGGGAAAGCAGGAAAACTGTAATACTGTAGCTCTAATGCCTAGAACATAGACATGACTTCAGGCGCAACATCTACATTAAAGATCAGTGTCGTTTTGAAATCACAGACACTAACGACTGTACATGAGGGTGCATGGACACTGCATGGAGAACACCGCCACGCTTATCCACAAATTGAACAGTGAGTATTTGCGTAGGAGAGGAGCGTAAAATCTACAGAATCCAGTAGTTCCAAAGCCCATGTGTTGAGAACCAGAGCCAAGTCTCAATCATACTGTTGGGATATGTGCCCCTGGAGTTGTGGCATTAATTCCACCATGACAAACTGTCATTACAGCAGCTGTACAATTAACTTGAAAATGAACAGCCCTGCTCTTAGAGCTCTTGAATGACCTTGCCAAAGACAGATTTCCAATTCAAGTCCAAATGAGAACTGAGCCCTGGTTCTTCATGCATTATATGGGCCTCCTACCAGACATGACGGGTTTAGGTGCCACCTTTTTGATCCTCCACCATCCTAATCTAAGGAATATGCTTCCACACTTCCACTTACATCACACAATTCACAGTTATGGTATGTGAATACAAGGCTTGGCAAAAGAAGGGAAATAGACTGAAACTGAACTACTTTGCTGATTAGTATGCCCTAGACAGAAAGTATAGGGTTCTGAATGTACATGCCATAAGAACATTTCCAAGCACATGTTAGCGGCCAATACGCAAAAATTAGCATATTATAGATGAATAGATCAGGGGAGCTATTTGAGATCCGGAGCTATTCATAAAAGATCCGGGGCAATTGCCCCGGACGCCCAGGCCTAACGACGCTACTGAGTATGCCTGCAAATGCTATGTGGCACAAGTCAAGAATCTGTGAGAGACCAATAGGAGAATCTCTGACTATGTCATAGTTACTTTGAGGCCGCCACCAAATGTATTACATATGACTTGTTGGATTACCTTCAAACTGGCTATGACAGTGCCTTAATATTGGACCATTTTCTTCCTGCCTCGCCTGTAACCACTGATTTAGGCAAAGCCAAAGTTGCGCCAATTTTGCTGGAACACAACCTGGCTCTGGATCATAACTGTGCAGTTGGTTATGATCGAGAGCCTGTGAGCTTGTATGAACTGAGATGGATAAGGGCAGCAGAAGCATGACTAGCTAAATACACCAAGCTGAATACATCAGGTAATGCTAAAGAATATTTTTTTCACAGTGACTTTTAAAGCATTTAAACAAAGGACATAATCTCTGAAACAAACCAGCCTTAAAGGCATTTGTTGATATGATATGGCTGGGGTTTATTCTCATGATTTGCACTAGCCTAGAGTGAAGCCTAGAGTGAAGGATCGGTTTGTTGAGGACGTAGCTGTGATTATATCACTCAGAGTGTAGATGCAGCCAGATTATACAACCCTTACGTTTCATATAAAAAGTAAATACTTGGGTTTCTGAGGGATCTTAAGGATCTTAGGAGAGGAGCAAGTAACATTGCTTAATTATTTAATTACACAGGAGACTTGGAAGACAAAAGTTTGTAAAGCTATTCATTCTGCCTTGCGTCATCCTGCAACAACATGGAAATCCACACCGAAACAAGAATCTTGATTGTGTGCTTTGTTTTTTACTGTGACTGATCAACAATAATGGCACTGCTTCTGGTTAGTTTGGGTTTTGGTGTTTCTTTTTGAATTCCTCAAATCCAAGGCTTTTTTTTTTTGGTTCAGATGTCACTAACCACAAATACCTTAGAAGTATATATAAAATGCACATCAACAATTTAATGTTTGGAATCACTCTTGATCTTTCTGATCAAACCAGACAAGAACATGTCCACATAGGGACCCACCTGCTTCTCATCCTGGTTTTCACTTGCACCTCACAGGTTGTTGTGTCCATATGCTTTTAGAGACCACGTGCTGTACGATATATACAAAACAGGAAATGTTGTTCATGTTGTTTTGTTACTTTCATTTTTGCATGTCCTTTTGCGCACTCGCTACCCTCGCACCTCACAGTTCTCAGGGTAGAAAAATAGGCTGATCAAGCAGACATGAGCGTTTTTGATATTGCACTGTAATATTTTCCAGGCTAGTCTACATACTTCCAACTTGCTGGATTTCCATTGCCATTCCAATTTTTGGAGGCTTACTTTAGCAGGGTTCCCGCAGCTCCTTAATAAGTCTTAAAAGGTCTTTAAATAAAATCAGGGACATTAATAAGGTCATAATTTGTCTTTTTGGCTGTATGTATTAAATTTGCAGGTGGTGCCTTTAAGGCTGATGGAAAAATATACGGTAGGTAAAACGTCTGATTACCATGTGATTCTTTGATTAAATACATTTTACATTAGGTTAGCTAGCTACAGACATTGACGTCTGGCTGCATGTCATCTTTTCATTGTCATCAGTAGTTGCTAGATAGGGATGAAACAAAATGGGGAGATGCAAGTTCAATGAAAATTTGTTGGAGGAAGATACATTCCAGAGGTGGTTGGCGCCGTCGGTAAATGAGTACAAGGAAAGGTGCAATTTTGTGGAGCTAGACCAGAAGCAGAGCTACGTACGCCACATGTCTTGAGGAGAGTTTGGGGTGGTGTTACAAAACAATGTTGGGGGGCTTACGTAGGATACAAATAATGGTAACTCATATTGGCCTATTATGTATGGAAAAATATTTTTGTTTTCTGGCATTACTTTCGTCAGCTTATTTTTCTGGACGTACTTTTTTTTTGGAAGATGCCACAGGTCAGCTGACCTTGCTATTAAAAAGTAGGATGATGGACAGCCAACAACTGATCATTGAAGTGGAGATGTATAGGTTTTTGAATGGCCCAATTCACCTCTAATAAAGTAAATACCGTGAAGGAGAAAATTAATAATTGTGAAAAACCTAAACAAAGACATTTTATTGACCCATTGTTAAAAATTACGTTCTTTTTCTGCTCTCCCCCACTTTACAAAAAATGTGCTCTCTGTTGCAGGTAAAACGTCAGGTTGACGCGGTGCTAATGGCAATGCAACACAACGCGTATTGTGTTGTTACACCGTTACAAACATTTACTGAAGTAGGACTCAATAAATTGTCTCTTTTCTATCAAAGAAATGTAGATGTTTTTTGGGTCTAAAATTATATTGTCGGTCAATCAATTTGCATTTACTTGTAATCTCCTTATAGTCGCTTTAGACACAGAACTATCCTTTCCACCTAAACCAGCCTGGAGTAGCTAGTACAATACCGGTTTGTTTGGTATGAGAAGACGAGGAGAAAACTTTTGTTGTTTAGGGGCAGTATTCTACACAATGCCCCTTTAAAATATGCCACTGGAAAATGTCATTTGTGGTTATGTTGTATGTAAACAGTAAGATAGTAACATAGGACTAAATCTTTTTTTTTTTTTTTATGGAAGTAATATAGTTTTTTTGCTCTGTGTAGATTTAGGTAACATTAATTTGTTTTTGCTTAAGAGTTGGGCAAATATTTTGTTTTATTTGGCAATGATTTGTGTTCAAGACATCTCAAATCAGATTTTCTGTTACAATAAAGCAATCAAAATGACTTACCTGCATGCAACTTTAAATCATTTATTTTTGCACACCATGAAAAAGGAAACAATACATTTTATTGTATTATGTTAATGTAATGTATAAAAAAGTCTTAGTCTAGGATTGAGGTATGGCTTAAACTGCTAATATAGTGTAATTTCAAATTCATACTTAGTCAGAATGACTGTGTATTCTTAACTCCAAAATTGGCATTGGCCTTTGTTTGACGAGACTCTGTATTCCTGCTATGCTGTGATTAATTAAGTAAGGAAATGGCTGTAATAGATCTCATCGGTAACAACGGCCTGTCTGGAGACCGGGTATCCATTTGATGACTTGTCATTCAGTCAGGAAAATTGATTGTCTAATGTCTACCAGTTTCCATGTGGTCTTCTGCTGTCCTGAGCCCATTAACAAATCGTTGCTGGAGATTGAGAGGCTTGTCCTTGTGTGAGCAATAAATGCTTAATTATGTATTAGTCTGAATTGTCGAGAGAGTTTATGATGTGATCTGGAAAAAGGACAATGTCTCTTCATTTGACTAATTTGAAACAGTTTATAACGGACATTTAGCCTTCCAGCATTGTTAACTTCTACCATTTCATTCTGCAGTTTAAAAAAAGAACTCTGTCAATCTGAAATAAAATTCATTGTTGATCCTCTTGAATCTAAATTATGATCTTTTTCCATCATTGTGGATTACGGGATAGTGCAGAGGAAGAGTCTTTTCCTCAGTGGGGTTAACCAGATTATAATCTGTAAAGTCTTTGAAGGCGACTCATTTAACCCCTGGTTGGGGATAATCTGGCTGCATCCTGTTGGCTGTTAGGGCAGCCTGCAGTCCCAGATAAGAACCAGAGGGCTCAGGAAAAAAACTCAAGCAATGGTTTGTAAGTATTTGATGGTTGAGTCTCTGTGGTCTATAAAAAAGAAAAGTGAACCTATGAGAGTTAAATAATTATACAAAAAAAGTTCTCAGATCAACATCACATCTTTCGTCTGCACTTGAAGATTATGCTACGTAGGAGGAATCTAGTTTGACAAACACCTTCAGTTTGGTAGTTTATGCCAACGACCTACAGATGGAGCAGAGCCCTGGTGATTCCAATGTAATTGCATATTCAACTTTTTGAGTTGTGTTTTTCAGGGGGAGATTCGTGTTAGGCTGTTATCAGAAAATTAGAAACAGAGAAGTGCGTGGGCATCATAGATAAACCCAGGCAGGGTTTCCTTCCATCTACTCTACCAGCATAATGTCAATGCTAGAGGAATATAACAAACCGCCCAGCATCTACAGATTGCACTGAGCAAAAGTGATAGCACAGTCTAACAGAGGAGTACTGCAATCCTAGTCAGAAATGCATTAATGGAAACTGTTTTTGGTGTACTTGAATGTAGAGGCATCTATTGAAAAATGTCTGTGGTTTCCAAAGCACTGCCAGGTGCACAGTACATATCAGTGGGTTGGTCCTGCTTAACATCTCTGAGTAATTTGCTTTGCATTTGAAACATTAGAAAATTGTGGTAATTAGATAAGGATTGATAATAAAAACTGGTTTAAAAAATGCTTTTTCCCTAATTTAAATTATAAACATGTACGAGGGACATCTAGCACATTAATATTCAGATCCATGAAACAGTTGGATTAAAACATGAAATTGAGAAGGCAATATTTAAACACATTAATGTTTTGTGCATAACTGGGTATTTCAAGGGGATTTTCAAATACTTATGAAACTAATAGGAACCCTTCGTAGAAACTGACAAGTCCTTCTTAGAACTACATAACTATCCATGTACAAATTAAGGGTTGACCGATATGGTTCTATCAGGGCCGAATCCGATACTGATTATAAGTGATAAAGGAAACCAATGACCGATATTTCAGGTATGATCATGTACCAAATCAGGTACATTTTGCTGTTTATTTTTGTCAGGTTTCTTTCCTGTAAAAATGAATGAATAAAGTTAAACTTTCTGTAACTAACTTTTCTCCGGTGTAGCCATCTGCAACGAAAGTGGGGTACAAAAAAGAAAGACTGCCGACCCAGTAAGTTGCTGCCACCACAATTTAGTCATTCCATTTGATCTACCACACGCACAGCCAAACTCTCGATGTTGTCAATGGAATACGATGTCTTGATCTAAGGCTGACATCGGCACGAAGATGTATGCGTGTTATCTGGGGATGACCTCATATTAATGTCCCTGATGATAAAAACTATGAATTGGTTCAATTGCATTAATTGTTTACACTAATTTGTCTTCCTTCTCATAGCAGCAATAACATTTCCTATTTCCTGTTCACCCTGAATAACAGACTTTGCATCCAGTCAGCGACGAGAGTCTTGTACCTACCCTTTCCATTTTGACTTAATGTTGTTTCGTATTTTGGGGGAGTGCTTTTGTGTTTGGGGAAGGTGTATTGTATTAGTGGTTGTGTTTTGCACTTCTAGGCCACCGTACAGTTGTGATGGAAAAGCACTTTATTTAAAATCCTGTAGCTAATTAGCAAGTCCATATTGGTGGCAGTGTTATAGGTCAGCCTGCTTGGAGTTAACATGTTGATACTTTAACATCACATACTATAATCCTACCTTCCTCCCTTCTCAAACCCAAATGATGGAATCTGTTTATGCATGCCTGCCCAACATGACACGGCCCACCACCTCAAGCTCAACCATAAGACTGAGCTGATCTGCCTCTGGGGCATTGCCTCTGAACTCCAAAATCTCTCCATCACGATTGGCAACTCCCACCCCAAGGTTCTTCCCATTCCCCCTTCCCTGACCTTGGACAACAACCTATTGTTTTCCACAAACACCATGGCAATGACAACATTTGTAGAGTACAACCTTACCTTATACTGGAAGCGCTGCAGTTACAATTCCATTCCTGTCATCAGAACTACTGTGATCTATTGTTGGTAGGACTCCCTGATTGTACCACAAACCCTTTTAACATATCCAAAATCTGCAGCAAGGCTAGTGTTTAACATTCTGAAGTTTCCTCTTATAATAGAGTACCCGTTTGTGTCAAGGGAGAGATACATTCAGTTATTTATTGGAATTGCAATATAATGGTCTTGTCATGGACAGGCCGGGGAGGCGGAGCAGCTGGGACAGGCTGGGGAGGCGGCCACTGGGCAGCGGGGAGCATTGGCTGCGGCTCCTGGGCAGCAACCGGGGCGGCTGCCGGGAACAGCCGGCACCTTGGAGCTGGCACCGGATGTAGAGGGGGTGTTGTCACAGCCCCCCTCGGGCACCCTCTTAGCCCCCCCTAAACATTTCCTAGGGAGGCCTCTGGGTCTCCACAACCCGGAGAGGCCTCGGTTCAGGGGGGACCGTGGACCAGGTGTTGGGCACTTCACCCTACCTTGTGGTGCTGCCCTCTTCGGCTGGGCTTTCCGGCTTGAGGGGAAAACGTCCTTCTCCAGCCGGAACGGATACCGGGCCAGCAGCTCCTTGGTCCTGGTTATCCAAAGGCGACCGCACCCCTCCAGGATCGCCTGCTCCATGCGCACCTCGGTAAGGGGAGCTCCCAGGTCCAGCTGGTGGAAGCGTATTGTCCCAAGCATGAACTCAAGGAGGTGACAGTTCCATACGTCGTTGTCCTCCTTTATGCCCCGCTGATTACGTTGTTTGAGGTCGGTCATTCTGTCACGTTCCAAGGAGGGAGACTGAGGCGCAGAGGTTGAGGCGTGTTTTAATGAGAAACAAACGGAAAGACACCAAACGGTATGCCAAGCACTACAAAACACGCTCATAACACACACAATGACTTGGAGAACATGGCTGAACTAAATACACAGGCTAACGAGGAGAACAGAAACAGGTGGGGTTTAAACACAGGTGAATGGAATAGACTGATAAACTGAAACAAGAACAGGAAGGACCATACAAGGACAAGATAAGCCAACGACAAACAGAAAACACGAAGGCTGGGACCATTACGTCTTAACAAATTTTCTTAAATCATCTCATCATTAGATTGGATGTTCTCTCTCAAATACAGTGCGGGATTTATTTAATTTTTTTTATCCCCAGCTGATTTTGAGTTTGCCCACTGACAAAGAAATGATCAGTCATGATAATTTTAATGGTAGGTTTATTTCACAGGTGTCAAACCGGTTCCACGGAGGGCCGAGTGTCTGCAGGTTTTCGCTCTCACCTTGTACCTGATTGATTAATGAGTTCACTAATTGGTTAATTTCTACCCCCACCTGGTTGTTCAGGTCTGACCTGGGAACCAATTTAAAGGAAAACCCAAAGACCTGCAGACACTCGGCCCTCCGTGGAACCGGTTTGACACCCCTGGTTTATTTGAACAGTGAGGGACAGAATAACAACAGAAAAATCCAGAAAAATGCATTTCAAAAATGGTATGAATTGATCTGCATTTTAATGACTGAAATAAGTATTTGATCCCCTATAAATCAGAAATATTTCTGCCTCCCACACTCTTAAAGGGAGTGCTCCTAATCTCAGTTTGTTACCTGTAGAAAAGACACCTCTCCACAGAAGCAATCAATCAGATTCCAAAATCTCCACCATGGCCAAGACCTAAGAGATGTCCAAGGATGTCAGAGACAAGATTGTAGACCTACACAAGGCTGGAATGGTAGGTGACAACAGTTGGTGCGATTATTCGCAAATGGAAGAAACACAAAACTGTCAATCTCCCTCAGGCTGGGGCTCCATGCAAGATCTCACCTTTTGGAGTAGCAATGATCATAAGAACGGTGAGGAATCAGCCCCAAACTACACGGGAGGATTTTGTCAATGATCTCAGGGCAGCTGGGACCATAGTCACAATTTGTGACACACTACCCTGTGAAGGACTGAAATCCTGCAGCGCCCGCAAGGTCCCCCTGCTCAAGAAAGCACATGTACAGGCCTGTCTGATGTTTGCCAGTGAACATCTGAATGATGAGGAAAACTGGATGGAAGTGTTGTGGTCAGATGATACCAAAATCGAGCTCTTTTGCATCAACTCAACTCGCCAACTCAACTCGAATGCTCCTCCTCCAAACCCCAAGAACACCATCCCCACCATAAAACATGTAAGTTATTCTGTCTCTCACTGTTCAAATAAACCTAACATTACAATTATAGACTGATCATTTCTTTGTCAGTGGGCAAATGTACAAAATCAGCAGGGGATCAAATAATGTTCTCACTCACTGTATACAAAATAGGCATGTCTGCCTAGAACAACACATTCATTCTAGAACACAGAGGCCACTATCATGCCAACCCTCAAGCCCAGTGGCTAGTCACACAGTCACAAACTTTGACAGACTGTGACTTCCTAAGAGCATGACTTCCTGAGAATCCAAACACAGATGTTCTCTTGTTCCTTAACTTAACTAAATGAGCTTAATTATAACAAAACATACATTCATACAATACTAATACAATCAGAATACTACACATGCATCTACTTCAAGACAATGGTACTTGCCTACGTAGCAGCAAGGCAAAGTTCTTCCTCTCATCACGCAATGCTCAAACCTTACATCCCTTGCCATTCTGCCGTTTTCATTTGGCCACCTTTGATCTTCTACTGCTTAGCCAAGTTAAATTATTCCTGGCACCCTAATGGTGGAATCAGCTTCCCCTTGGAGCAAGGACAGCACAGACCCTGATGATTGATAGCACAACCTGAACTCTGCCTTGTAGTCAGAAGCCACCAAAATGGCAACAATACTCTGACTGAGCTTTTGGGTTCCGCCACCAGTAAGGGAAAAACTCTATGCCTACTATTAAAGGGTGCTCCAGAAAGCTGGACTAAATAGATTTATCTCTTCAAGATTGCACTACTGCAACCCACTCTTCTGGGTCTGTGATAGGAGTGTCCAGAGTCTCCAACACATCCAGAAAAGCTTGGCCAGGATCCTGATGAGGGTGCAGAAACACTGTCACCCGCACACTTGTGAAGTGATAGCCTGCTCCTTTACGCCCCCAGGACCAAGCTGCACTCTTTTGTGGTGAGCTCTCTGTTCCACTGCCCTAAGCCAGTGAAATGTCATCTTGAAAAATCTGAAGGCAGTGCAAACTATACCTGTTGTCCTTTTCCCTTTTACTGGGAAAATCATTGTTGTCAATTCCACTGTCTAGTTGTGTTCATTTAACTTTTTACATTTTGTTTTTATTACTTGTTTGATTTATTGTTTGTATTAAAAATAAATAATAATCATGCTTGGGAAATGTAGCCTTGTTTTTGTTAAAACCTGGATTAATTTGCCTAAATGTGTTGTGTGGACTTTGCCATGATCATGTAGACTGTACTTTTTGATACAACAGAAATGGCTTTAGCCTCCATCCAACTATAGTCGACAAACATACATTATATTTTTTCTTTTGGAATGTTTGTTCAAATTGCGGCACAGATGAAGGTAAAGCTTGTTTCCATCAAGCATCCCATTCAATTCCCAAACCCATAGTCCCATATACGTCATACCTGCAGTCAGATATGTAAGGACATTACTAGCTGCCTAGTGCTATACCAGATGCTGTGCTTCTGTATTAGCAGCTGTAAGCCCCTCTGAAGTGCTGGCCCCCTTAGACCTTAAGACATTTAAAGCAGGACTAACAGCTAACTAATGAGAGGCACCAGCACAGAAATAAGCTTTAATTTGACACCTACCTCAACATAATTTTTGAGAATACATCTCCGACACACAGATATTTAAATATTTATTTATTGTTTTTCATTGCTACCAGCCACAACCTATCTGGCTGAACATACACACTGGTGGGACAAGTAAAGGCTGGTGAGGAAACACCAGCCTTTACTTGTCCAGCAACAATTTACCGCCTTTGTTGTAAATGCTATGCTAAGCATCTACTGCCAATTATACTATATACCATTAAGGTATGTCTGTAGTTTAAATGTTGGGCACAAAATGTCTATGGAAAAAAATGTAAATACAATCTGTACACAGATCACCATGTTCCAGGTATCCTTTAAATATTCCAAAGCAGTCCTCACTAATGCATGTCCAATCTCTGTCAAAACACAAACAAGTGGATGAGCCAGCCATTACATACATGTATTTATTAGCATTTTTTGAACAAGGTTAATAAATACATAATACCCATATGACTCAGTTCCTCATTACACTTCCATGTAGCTGTCAGATGTCTTTTCCCCCTTTCCCTGGCCTCTTAATGCATAGTGTGAAACGTAAGGCCCAGCCCCCCCCCCCCCCCCCCCCCCCACTCAGCCATCTCAGATGAGTATGATCTAAAGCCTGTCTGGTCTACTAAGAGAGAATGCATGTGCTGTGTGCTAATTCCCACTCCACAAAGCTTCTCTCCAAATGTATGAACTCATTAGGGAGAGAAAGGCAAAACGGGTCCCTTCTCCTTTTCAATTCCAGCCTTAATGGAAAAATGTAGCACTGGAATGGCTCTATGTGTGAGTGAGGAGAGCCAGCTAATAGGACTGAATGAAGAGGAGTGTGTGTGTGTGTGTGTGATCCATGTATATATGTACATGTAGGGACCTTATGTCCCCACAAAGAGATTGAAACCTGAAACAAGTTTTTGTGTATGTCCCCTAGGAATGCATGATGCATGGCAAATGTATAGTTGGACATATAGTTAGAATTTGGGTTATTTTTAGGTTTATGCAAAAAAGTTGCCTAAACAGACCTGTGTACATTTCTACTGGTGTGAGAACATAGGCCTTGCTTAATGATTGAAAATGATAAATATATGATAAAATTGTAAGTATTGTATGATTATGTGAATACAAGTTTTAAGCATACAGACACAGATGTCTTAACTCTTTTTAAGACATGCACAAAGGTTTGCATAGTCATACTACAGTGATACTTTAATTGACTATATAATCTACTTGAATGAAAAGTTGGGCCAACTCTTAGCTCCAGAAGTGAATGACAGGGAAATTAGAGCAAATTAGAACACTTGTCCTCGTCTCTCACTTCTCTCACACTTCACTTAGGGGACATTATATTAATTCAGACACAGATAAGTTGCTTGGTGAAATGGGAGGAAACAGATAATTCCATTTGACTTGAAGGGCACGTAAAACCGCCCCTATAAGTGATGCGGCTGTTGCTGCACTACACCTGTTGTGAGAAGATAACATCATATCTCCTGTCAATAACCTTTTTATCAGGTCTTTGAGGCTGGATATATGTACAGTGGATATAAAGTCTACACACCCATGTTAAAATGGCAGTTTTTTATGTAAAAAAATGAGAACAAAAAAAATTAGAACAAAAAAACAAAAAACAAACTGAAATATTTGAGGGAGAAAAGTGAAAAATAAAAACCTTACAATAACCTGGTTGCAAAAGTGTGCACACCTTCTTATAACTGGGGATGTGGCTATGTTCAGAATTAACCAATCACATGCAAACTCATGTTAAATAGAAGTAATTACACACCTGCCATCATTTAAAGTGACTCTGATTGATCACAAATAAAGTTCAGCTATCCTAATTTTCTTTGTTGCATCTCAGAGCAAAAGCTATGGTCCACAGAGAGCTTCCAAAGTATCAGAGGGATCTCATTGTTGAAAGATATCATTCAGGAGAAGCGTACAAAATAATTTCCAAAACATTAGAAATGCCATGGAACACAGTGAAGACAGTCATCATTAAATGGAGAAAATATATCACAACAGAGACATTACCAAGAACTGGACATCCCTCCAAAATTGATGAAAAGATGAGAAGAAAACTGAGGTACTGATGTGGTCATCACTATCCTCTTGCAATAGGACCAGCTGTGTGTCAAAAACAGTGCAAGAAGTACCTCAAAGGTAATTTGAATAAAACAAATAACTATTCAGCATGACAAAAGAGTTGAAAAAAATAATCTTTGAGTGAGGAAAAGAAGAGTTAAATTCTGACTTTACCGGCAGAGGGATACAGTGAGCGTCAGGTTGCTTCCATCCTGAAAATTTAAAAGACGGCGGTTCATTAGAACACAGTCAAGCAACAGACATTGGGGACAACAAAGCTACAGACTGGAAGTGGGCGAAAACGACTGTCCACTGACCGAGATGACTGTCAACTCATTCGAATTTCACTCAACAACTGTATGATGACATCAAGTGACCTACAAAAAGAATGGCAAACAGCAGCTGGGTGAAGTGCACGGCGAGGATGGTTCGAAACAGGCTCCTAAGGGCAGAGCTGAAGTCGTGAAAAGCTAGAAAAAAGCCCTTCATCAATGAAAAACAAAGAAGAGCCTGGCTGAAGTTTGCAACAGACTATAAGGATTGTACCGTAGAGGAATGGAGTAAGGTCATTTTCTCTGACGAGTCAAATTTTCAGCTTAGCCCAACACCTGTTCGTCTAATGGTTAGACAGAGACCTGGAGAGGCTTACAACCCACAGTGTTTCGCTCAGTCATATTTGATTGAGCAAGGCTGGAATCGGGCAGATCAAGCCAAGTGCAAGGTTTTCCTGGAAGAACACCTGCTTCCTTCTGCTCTGACAATGTTCCCCAACTCTAAGAATTGTTTTTTCCTGCAGGACAATGCTCCATGCCACACAGCCAGTTGACCCTTTCATGGCCAGCCCAATCTCCAGACCTGAACCCCATTGAAAACCTCTGGGATATGATTAAGAGGAAGATGGATGGTCACTAGCCATCAAACAAAACCGAGCTACTTGGATTTTTGTGCCAGGAATGGCATAAAGTCACCCAACAGCAATGTGACAGACTGGTGGAGAGCATGCCAAGACACATGAAAGCTATGGTTAAAAATCAGGGTTTTTCCGCCAGATATTGATTTCTGAACTCTTCCTAAGTTACATTAGTATTTTGCTGTTGAAAAATGAATATGAATGTGTTTTCTTTGCCTTATTTGTGGTCTGAAAACAATGCATATGTTTTTGGTTATTTTCTACTAATGAATACTCTAAATAAACAGTTTTATTTGGTATTTGGGAGTAATGTTGTCAGTAGTTCATTTTACTCAAACACATACCTATGAATAGTAAAACCAGAGAAACGGATAATTTTGCAGTGGACTCTTATTTTTTCCAGCGCTGTATACACACACACACACACACACACACACAATTTTCATAATTTTGGCTCTGTACGTCACCACAATGGATTTGAAATGAAACAATCGAGATGCAATTGAAGTGCAGACTTTTTGGCTTTAATTCAAGGGGTTCAACAAAAATATTGTACGAAATGTTTAGGAATTGCAATAATTTTCATACAGTTCTCTTATTTCAGGGGCTCAAATATAATTGGTAAAATTACATTTATAAATAAAATGTTCGAAAATCCTTTGCAGGCAATGACTGCTTGAAATCTGGAATGCATGGACATCACCAAACGCTGGATTTCCTCCTTTGTTTTGCTTTGCCAGGCCTTTACTCCAGCTGTCTTCAGTTGGTGTTTGTTTGTGAGTCTGTCTGCTTTAAGGTTTGTGTTCAGCAAGTGAAATGCATGCTCGATCGGGTTGAGATCAGGTGATTGACTTGGCCATTGCAGAATATTCCACTTCTTTGCCTTGAACTCCTGAGTTGCTTTCGCGGTAGGTTTGGGGTCTTTGTCCATCTGTTAAGCGCCGTCCAATCAACATTGCTGAATATGGCTGAATCTGAGCAAACAATGTATTCCTATACACTTCAGAATTAATCTGCCTTCTTCTGTCATTTGTCACATCAACAATAAACATCAGTGACCCAGTGCCATTGGAAGCCATGCTTGCCTATGCCATCACACAGCCTCCACTGTGATTTACAGATGATGTGGTATACTTCAGATCATGAGCTGTTCCAAGCCTTTTTTCTTCCCTTCATTCTGGTACAGGTTGAGCTTAGCTTCCTTTGTCCAAAGAATGCTGTTCCAGAACTGGGCTGTCTTTTTTAGATGTTTTTTAACAAAGTCTAATCTGGCCTTTCTATTCTTGAGGCTTATGAATGGTTTGCATCTTGTGGTGAACCCTCTGTATTTGCTCTCGTGGAGTCTTCTCTTTATGGTAGACTTATGCGTCCCTCCTGGAGAGTGTTCTTCAATTGCTGGATTTTGTGAAGGGGTTTCACTTCACCATGGAAAGGATCCTACGATCATCCACTACTGTTGTCTTCCATGGACATCCAGGCCTTTTTGTGTTGCAGAGCTCACCATTGCGTTTTTTTCCCCTCTGAATGTACCAAACTGTTGATTTGGCCACTCCTAATGTTCCTGATATCTCTCTGATGGATTTACATTTTATTTGTTGCCGCCACACCTGGAATCATTTCCATTCCTTTTACCTGTTTAATTGATGAAGAAATAATGAAGGAATAGCCCACACCTGTCCATGAAACAGCCTTTGAGTCAACTGTCCAATTACTTTTGGTCCCTTGAAAAATGAAAGCTGAGCGATTGCACTTAAAACCCATGTTCATTATCTAACTATTCTTTGAATACATTTTGATAAATAGCCAAAATAATAAAACTTGTGTCAATGTCCAATTTCTTCTGGACCTAACTGTGTGTGTGTGTGTATACATAGGCAAATTTTTTGTCCATTAAAACAACATCAAATTAATCAGAAATATAGTGTACACATTGTTGATGTTGTAAATGACTATTGTAGCTGGAAGCAGCTGATTTCAATGGAATATCTACATAGGCGTGCAGAGGCCCACTTCAGCAACCATGACCATGAGTTCCAATGGCACGTTGTGTTTGCTAATCCAAGTTTATAATTTGAAAAGGTTAATTGATCATTAGAAAACCCTTTTGTGATTATGTTAGCACAGCTGAAAGCTGTTGTACTGATTAAAGAAGCAAGGACAACTGTCCTCCTTTAGACTAGTTCAGTGTCTTCAACATCAGCGTTTGTTGGTTTGATTACAGGCTTCAAATTGCCAGAAACAAAGAACTTTCTTCTGAAACTCGTCAGACGCTGTGTCAGCAGTACACATCATTGCACGAAATTTTGACCGATGAATTTCAGAAGAAAGTTCTTTGTTTCTGGCCATTTTGAGCCCATAATTGAACCCACAAATGCTGATGCCTTTTTCTTTTAAAACAAGGACATTTCTAAATGACTCCAAACATTTGAACAGTAGTGAATATACACACAGATTTTATGCATTGCTCTTTATACAATGTATTGTTTATACAATAGATCCATTCCCACCTCTGTACTCTATTGCTCCTTCCCAAGTATTGTTGGCCTCCTTGTTTGGGAGCTGAGTTTTGAGGGACATCCTTTTCTTGGCGGTGCTTGGTTTGGTATGAGACAGCTTCTCATTCCTGATTGTTGATTGAACTGTGTTCACTGGGATATCCAAACACTTGGATATTATTTTGTAGCCACACAGTTATGGATTTTTATTGTCAGTAATTAAAAAATATATATCAAACAGAATAACATTTCAAGGTATAACCCTAACACTATTTCAGTAAAGAGGGAAACAGTTATAGGTTTTAATAACTCGAAAGTCCCTGTTGTGAGACAGCGTATGGTAAATGGTAACCTAGTACATTATGTATAGCGTTATAGAGTTGGCCCACCACCCAAAACAAAAACAGTGTAACAATATTCTGATTCTAATACCTTTTCCACATATGCAAATAGCACTTGGATTCTGTGATACATTATAGTGCTTCAGTAATGACTTTGGCTTTAAAGAACGGCTTAGGCATACGGGAGGCGTCATGAAAAAGTTCACCAGTGAATAACGTTGTGGTGACATTTCATTTACATATGCAGCCTCAGCCTTAAAGATTTAATGACAGAGTTTTTATTCTTAGCTGAGGAAGCATTTGTTATTCAAAGGGAAGATTCAGAGGTACAATAGAAAATGATTTGAGGGCTCCTCCAGGTCTGTGTGTGTGTGTTCAGCAGTGTGTTCTTTTCCCAAATGCAATTCTTCTAACGCAGCACAATGAAATATTTTTAACATACACCTTTCCATTGTTACACCTCTAAAGAAATTTAAGTAATGTCTGAGTTGCATAGCAAAGCCAATTACCAGGGGAACTAAACAATGCAGAGAAAACAGCAACACAACTTTATGAATTATCACTTCCCTCAGGAAATGTCCACAGTGTTTTATGTTTCAAAGTCTATGAAGTCATTAGCTTGGCTAAACAAAGGGATGTGTTTCTAGCTCAAGGTCAGGCGTGATGTTATGCAAGGACCAAATTTAAGAATTGTGTTACAGATTTTGTCAGATAACTCCTTCCTTCTAATTACCTGATACAGTCTGCACAGGAAAGTCTTTCCCTTTACATCTGATAGGGATGATATGTAGTACCTTACAATAGAAATCTACAATAGAAACAGTAATTGGAATGGATCATGATCTAGGTCAAGAGGTTATCAAACCCAGCAATAGCAAAAAGGTTATCATAACCCACAAAAACACAGCTCTCAATGAGTAGGAAAGGAAGAAGTAGCTCTCAGTAGCTACCCCAGTTGCTTGAAGTGGACTGCTATACTATATAAGGTATTAAAGCAGAGTGTTCTAGAGCCATGTCACTACTCAGGTCGTTGTGAGCTCTTATATAACTCCCCACAGGCTTTTAGCGTCATTTGAAAAGCTTTGCTTTTGATATTAGAATGACATGAGCGTTTTGTGTGGTGCTGAAGGGACATTTGTCGTTTTTTTGACTAACCAGTTTCTGTTATGTTATATTCAGATCTCTAACTACTTCAGAATAGAAAGTACCTCAATGTCTAGTGTCCTTTAATGGAAGCATTTTAGAAACAGTATACTGAAATATAATACTGTTACTGAAAACAATAAAAATAGTTTCTCCCATGAAGTTGTCATTTTCATACTTTCAGAGAATGTTTGGAAACAGTCACAGTGTGCAGTTGTAGTAACCCATACATGAAATTGCTTGGTCATGGATAGAAACATAATGTAACATTCTAACGTTATAAGCATATGCTGTTTAGCTACATTTTTCTTACATTACGCATGGTTCACTATAGCCTCTTCAACTAATGGAAAATTACCAGTAAGTAATGAAAGGATGGCACTTTGTTTTTTGTTGTAAGCAGGTCCAGCCTATTTAACACTGGTATTACATGTGGAATTGATAGTACTGACAACTTGGAATACGCTTAACATGGTCAGATTTTGGTATGAGTTATCAATATGGATTTTAATAGGTGCCTTTAAAAAAACATTTGTTACACAGTGGAATGAGAATATGTGCAATAATGCTTTCACGTCCTGGCACAGCAGGCGGGATGTCACGGCTTCGGGGTTTGAGGAGCAAGGAGGAGCAGGAGAAGGCGTGGTGGACGGTTATTTAATAGTATCCACTCGAACATATACAGCTTAACAAAGCGTAGCACAGCTCTACAAACAGGTAGAGACAATCACACACAAAGACAGGGGGAGCAGAGGGAACATATATACCGGGGGAAACAGCGATGATGAGGAACAGGTGCACTAAACGAGACACAGGTGAAATGTATGATGAGACGGTGGTGTCAGAAGGCCGGTGACGTCGACCGCTGGGGCCCGCCCGCTGCAGGGGGAGGTGAACCAGCAGAGGTCGCAGTTGTCACAGTACCCCCCCTCTGACGCGCGGCCCCAGCCGCGCGACGACACCGGCCCCGGGGCCGACCCGGGGGGCGCGGAGCAGGGCGATCCGGCCGACGCTGATGGAAGTCGCGGACAAGGACGGGAGCCAGGACGTCCTTCACCGGAACCCAGCTCCGCTCCTCCGGGCCGTACCCCTCCCACTCCACGAGGTACTGGAGGCCCCCCGCCCGGCGCCTCGAGTCGATGATGGAGCGGACAGAGTACGCCGGGGCCCCCTCGATGTCCAGAGGGGGAGGGGGTACCTCCCGCACCTCACACCCCTGAAGGGGACCATCCACCACCGGCCTGAGGAGAGACACATGGAACGAGGGATTAATACGGTAGTCGGGGGGAAGGCGTAACCGATATGTTACCTCGTTGACTCTCCTCAGGACTTTAAAGGGCCCCACAAACCGCGGGGCCAGCTTCCGGCAGGGCAGGCGGAGGGGCAGGTCCCTGGACGAGAGCCAGACCCGGTCGCCTGGCCGATACACCGGGGCCTCCCCGCGGTGGCGGTCCGCAGAGGTCTTTTGACGGCGGACAGCGAGCCGGAGGCGGGATTGTACTGCCTCCCATGTGCCCGCTGCCCGCCGGAACCAGTCGTCCACCGCAGGGGTACCGGTCTGGCTCGGCGTCCAGGGCGCCAGGACCGGCTGGTAGCCCAGTACGCACTGGAATGGCGTCACGCCCGTGGAGGAGTGGTGCAGAGAATTCAGTGCATATTCTGCCCACGGCAGAAACTCTGCCCACTCCCCCGGCCGGTCCTGGCAGTAGGACCGGAGGAACCTACCCACTTCTTGGTTTACCCGCTCCACCTGCCCGTTAGACTGGGGATGGTAGCCCGAGGTCAGGCTGACCGAGATCCCCAGGTGCTGCATAAAAGCTTTCCACACCCTGGACGTGAATTGGGGACCCCGGTCAGACACGATGTCCTCGGGCACCCCATAGTGCCGGAAGACGTGTGTAAACAGGGCCTCCGCGGTCTGTAGGGCAGTAGGAAGGCCGGGCAGAGGCAAGAGGCGGCAGGACTTCGAGAACCGATCCACAACGACCAGGATGGTGGTATGGCCCTGGGAAGGGGGGAGATCAGTCAAAAAATCAACAGAAAGGTGGGACCATGGTCGTTGTGGAATGGGCAAGGGGTGCAACTTGCCCACAGGTAGGTGCCGGGGTGCCTTACTCTGGGCGCACACCGAGCAGGAAGAGACGTATACCCTCACGTCCTTGGCTAAAGTGGGCCACCAGTACTTACCGGCCAGGGCGCGCACTGTTGGCCCGATGCCAGGATGACCGGAGGAGGGAGATGTATGCGCCCAGTAGATGAGGCGGTCGCGGACAGACGCCGGCACATACGTACGGCCCTCAGGGCATGTGGGCGGAGAGGGCTCGTCGCGCTGCGCTCTGGCGATGTCCGCGTCCAGTTCCCATACCACCGGTGCCACGATGCATGACTCCGGGAGCACGGGAGCATCATCCACTGGCCTCTCCTCCGTGTCATGCTGGCGGGACAGCGCGTCAGCCCCGACGTTCTTACTCCCCGGCCTGTAAGTGAGAGTAAACACAAACCGGGTGAAGAACATAGCCCACCTTGCCTGGCGAGGGGTCAGCCTCCTCGCTGCCCGCATGTACTCCAGGTTCCGGTGGTCAGTCCAGACGAGGAAAGGGTGTTTAGCCCCCTCTAACCAGTGCCTCCACGCCGACAGAGCTCGAACCACGGCCAGCAGCTCACGATCACCAATGTCGTAGTTCCGCTCCGCCGCACTGAGCTTCTGGGAGAAGAAGGCACAGGGACGGAGCGTGTTACGACACCCCGTCCGCTGGGAGAGGATGGCACCGAGCCCACAATCGGACGCGTCCACCTCCACGATGAACTGGAGCGACGGGTCGGGATGGGCCAGGACCGGAGCGGTGGTGAAACGGTGTTTCAGTTCCACAAACGCCCGCTCCGCGTCCACGGTCCACCTCAACCGGGTCGCCCCCCCCTTCAGAAGGGAGGTGATCTGAGCCGCGACCTGGCTAAAGCCCCGGATAAACCTCCTGTAGTAATTAGAGAAGCCTAAGAAACGTTGCACGTCCTTAACCGTGGTTGGGGTCGGCCAATTACGCACGGCGTCAATGTGAGGCTCCTCCATAGCCACACCTGTGCTGGAAAAGCGATATCCCAGGAAGGACACAGACGACTGGAAAAACAGACACTTCTCGGCTTTCACGTACAGGTCATGCTCCAGCAGTCGAGCCAGCACTCTGCGCACTAACGAGACATGTTTGGCGCGGGTAGCAGTGAATATCAAGATGTCATCAATATACACTACCACTCCTTCGCACAACAAGTCCCGGAATACGTCGTTGACGAAGGACTGGAAGACTGAAGGAGCATTCATCAACCCGTACGGCATCACTAAATACTCGTAATGGCCAGATGTGGTACTAAAAGCGGTTTTCCACTCGTCTCCTTCCCGGATATGCACCAGGTTATAGGCACTCCTGAGGTCTAATTTAGTGAAAAAGCGGGCCCCGTGCATCCTCTCCACCTCCGCAGAGATCAAAGGGAGAGGGTAGCGGAACGGAATGGTGATCTTGTTCAGCGCCCGGTAATCGATGCACGGGCGCAAACCACCGTCCTTCTTCTTCACAAAAAAGAAACTCGAGGAGACCTGTGACTTGGAGGGCCTAATGTAGCCCTGTTCCAACGCTTCCGTAACGTAGGCGTTCATAGTCTCCGTTTCGGTGCGAGACAGTGGATACACGTGACCCTTCGGGAGTGCGGCTCCGTCAACGAGGTCTATCGCACAATCCCCCAGCCGGTGTGGTGGCAACACAGCAGCCTTGGCTTTGGAGAAAACCGTAGCCAAGTCCCTGTATTCGGGGGGAATGGGCACGGCGGGCGCACTGTCTGGACTTTCCACCGAGGTCGAGCCAACGGAAACACCCAAACACCTACCCTGGCACTTCCGCGACCACCCCGACAGACGTCGACTAGACCAGGAGATGACGGGGTCGTGTAGGGATAACCAGGGGAAACCTAAAACTATTGGGAATGTGGGTGAGTCGATTACGTGAAAGGATATGGTTTCACTGTGTCGGTTGTCGGTAACCAGGAGGAGGGGAACAGTGCAACTCGTGACCAGACCTGACCCTAGTGGCCGGCTGTCTAGAGCTCTCACGGGCAGGGGGGTGTCGAGGGCCTGGAGGGGTATGCGTGACCGCAGGGCAAAAGACTTATCCATGAAATTTCCGGCTGCGCCTGAGTCTACCAGCGCCTTACACCGGGAGAGCCGCGGAAAGCCGGGGAACCTAACAGGGACAGTGCACATAGAGAGGGAAGAGGTTAGTGGCGAATGTGCATGTGCTACCTGGGGTGATGCGGAAGTGCCCTGCCTGTCACCTCTTGACTCGGGGAGGGAGGTGCGGTGCGGCGCGGTTGTACGGCCTCGTTTCCTCTTGGAGGCACTCCGCACCTCTCCTCCCCTACACCTGCCCGACAGCGCAGCCGCCCCCAGGGCCATGGGGACGGCGGCGTCTGGTTGGCAGGGTGGAACGGGCGGGCCTCTTCCGGGACGTCCTCGGGCAGCTAGCAGGTTGTCGAGACGGATGGACATGTCCGCCAGTTGGTCAAAGGAGAGGGACACGTCTCGACAAGCCAGCTCCCTCCGGACGTCCTCGCGAAGGCTACACCGGTAGTGGTCGATCTGAGCCCGCTCGTTCCACCCCGATCCCGCTGCCAGGGTCCGGAACTCCAGAGCGAATTCCTGCGCCGATCTCGTCTCCTGCCGTAAGTGGAACAGTCGTTCACCCGCCTCTCTCCCTTCGTGTGGATGGTCGAACACGGTTCGGAAGCGGCGGGTGAAATCGGCGTAGCTGCCCTGGGTGGGCTGCTCGGTGTTCCAGACGGCGGTGGCCCACTCCAGGGCTTTTCCGGATAGGCAGGAGACGAGCGAGGTGATCTTCTGAGCCTCGGTCGGCGCAGGGTGCATCGCCTGGAGCGCGATGTCCAGTTGTAGGAGGAATCCCTGGCAGCGGTCCGCCGCCCCGTCGAAGTCCCTGGGCAAGGGGAGATGCAGTGCCCCCATGCTAGGCGGCGAGGAAAGGGCAGGCGGAGAAACGGCCGGTGCTGCGGGGGTCTGCTGGCTCAGCTCTAGGCGCTGTACCGCTTTCAAGACGTTGTCCATTGCCGCGCCTAGGCTGGCCAGCATTGTTGAATGTACTTGGACCGCCTCCGCAACACCGACCTTGCCTGTGGCTCCTGTAGGCTCCATATCCTTGCTGTATTTCTTAGGTGTGTGATTCTGTCACGGCTTCGGGGTTTGAGGAGCAAGGAGGAGCAGGAGAAGGCGTGGTGGACGGTTATTTAATAGTATCCACTCGAACATATACAGCTTAACAAAGCGTAGCACAGCTCTACAAACAGGTAGAGACAATCACACACAAAGACAGGGGGAGCAGAGGGAACATATATACCGGGGGAAACAGCGATGATGAGGAACAGGTGCACTAAACGAGACACAGGTGAAATGTATGATGAGACGGTGGTGTCAGAAGGCCGGTGACGTCGACCGCTGGGGCCCGCCCGCTGCAGGGGGAGGTGAACCAGCAGAGGTCGCAGTTGTCACACGGGAACTGTGTTCTTGACCGTCTCTATTTAAGTTCCTTCTTCCCTCATGTGTTCCTCTTGGTCATTGTATGGATTTCGTTCTTCCTTACATTGTTCTGTTTTCCTGTTCTGTTTTCAAGTTCTGCTAGGTTTTTGTTCTTTCATTAAAGTTCCCTGTTCTCCTTATGCTTGTGTCCTGCCTCCATCTGTGACGTATTCAGTCATATCAGTAGCTACATGTGAACTTACAACCCAATATCTCAGGCTAGTGTGAGGCAAATTGCGGGGGAAATGCATGTATTCCTGTTTTGTTTGCTGCTGCAAGTATACATTTAAAATGTTTATCAAAATTACCATAATTCAGCCAACAGGCCCAAAATAATTTAATAAAAAGGCTAAACAAAAGATGAACAATTCCATTTGGTTTATGTAGGTAAGTTAACAACACTGCTCAAAAAAAGTAACCACAGTATAATACCAAGTATTATAATACAAAGTAAATATTTCATTCTTCGAGACCCAATGTGTGATTTAAGTTTTCCCTTATTTTTTTTCAAGCAGTGTACAGTAGTTCAACGTGCTAGCTACCTGTGGTGCATCTATTTACCAGTAAGCTATTCTATCCTTCAGTCTTTCTGTTTTGTCAATACTGGTTGTTTAGTCTTTTTATTATGAATGCTTGTTTGTTTTGTGGTATAGTTAATGCCAGTCTTTGGGTGTCTGATTGGTGTCAAAGGTTATTTCTCCCAGGCCCTGATTAAACTAATATTATACACTGAAGAATATGATAAATTGATTGTTGGTGTTAGGGGCCAGTCTTACTGTGGCAACCTTGTTACCAAGCTGGCACAGAAGACTATGTACAGTATCTCACAAAAGTGAGTACCCCCCACGTATTTTTGTAAATATTTGTTTATATCTTATCATGTGACAACACTGAATTTTTTTTACTTTGCTACAATGTAATGTGGTGAGTGTACAGTTTGTATAACAGTGTACATTTGCTGTCCCCTCAAAATAACTCAACACACAGTCATTAATATCTAAACCGCTGGCAACAAAAGTGAGTACACCCTTAAGTGAAAATGTCAGAATTGGGCCCAATTAGCAATTTTCCCTCCCTGGTGTCATGTGATTCGTTATTGTTACAAGGTCTCATGTGTGAATGGGGAGCAGGTGTGTTCAATTTGGTGTCATTGCTCTCAGACTCCCTCATACTGGTCACTGGAAGTTCAACATGGCACCTCATAGCAAAGAACTCTCTGAGGATCTGAAAAAAGAATTGTTGCTCTACTTTTATGAGATATGGTATGTCTGTCCCTGATCTTTTTACTGTTGTTTCCCTATATTACACAGGATAACACACTGCTTGTACAGTACTTACCATTCTTTACAAATGAAACAAATTGTGTAATTCGTTTTTCTCATAAGGCATGTTTTTCAATGCATTAGAGAGGGATAGAAGTTCAGTATTATTATTACTATTTATGCATTTATTTATTTATTTTTAATATTACTTCCTTTCTCAGTTGAAGGAAATATGGGGAAGTAATGCTCCTTTGGAATTTGCCAAACTTATAATCAGTTTTAGAACAAAATATTTTTCAAAGATTTTGTTGCCATTAATGCTCTACATAAGTATTCCTGAAAAAGTAATCGGAGAACGCCTGTTTTAGGTCTGTGTGTAGTCAGAGGATGAAGTTGAATTGACTCTGCAATTAAACTGTTATTCATCCATCCATTGTACATGGATACCACTAATACAGCTGAGATCACTATTCGATTTTTTTCATGGTTAGAAGGATATTGCTTGCAATTCTTATATCCAACATGGTTGAACCCACCATGCTAAACCACCATTTATTCATGGCAATGATTTACATTATATTATATATTTTTGCCATCTCACACATTGTATATTTGCTAGGTCAAAGAATGTCCAGCCAGTCTGCACTAGCAAACAAAGTCAAAGGATTTACTCTCACTGATGTATCCAAAGGGGAATCTTTCTTTTGCTTTCACAATGATACATTTGTGCGATGCACAAAAATGCCTGTCCTGCATTCAGCAAATCCACGCCGAAACCTCCATTCACCTTGCAGTGTTGCCCTCTTTTGATCGATGGCTTGAAATTCAAATAACCACATTCCTCTTTTTGTTTCAGAAGAAAATAAACAGTAACAATTAAGTGACATTTCACTTAGGATTTATTGAAATGTTTTAATGTGTCATGTCTTGGAAAGAGACAAATACATTCACATGTAATTCGGCAATCCTAACCATTCTTTTGTTTAAAACTGTGCAAAAGTTAGCTTTTGAAAGCTACATTGTTTGCAAACTAGCTAAAAGGGTGACTAGTGGGTGTTATTTGGCTTGCATATTTTCACTCCCTCATGTTAACGACACTTGTAAAAATGGTGGACGTGCCTGTGAATGCATAAATGGAAGGCAGATTGTGACGGGGAATGCGTTCCTTTGGGATGTATCAAAGAAAGAGATATTGAGATTTGAATTCTTATAATTTAATGTGATTACACCTGTTGTTTAAGTACAATACATTTCTAGTTCTACAGAAGGTGTAACACATATATACACTGCTGAAAGTTATCATCATTCAAACATGTATAAAAATAGGCGTAAGACTGTGCGTCAATGTGAAATGGTGTTCCATCTCTGAAATGACCTGTTTGTCTGAAAATCAATAATTCATGCATTTCCTCCTCCACTTTTGTATATGGACTAATGGAGGGTATTTGGAAAAGACAGAAGCGCTTTTTGCATAAGAAGTAGGGCTGTCAAAGTTTTGTGTTTTGGCCCTCCAGGATTGAGATTGGGGAGCCCTGCAACAGACCCATACAGAAAGTGGTTATAGCAAGCTTTTGTACATGTCCTATAATCTCTTACATTTTGTTCTGAATGAAAAAGAAAAGTCACTTTTCCTGCAAAAACTTCGAGCACATTCTATAATTGCAAATAACAGCAGAAGATTATGCAATTAATCAGAAGGGTTTTACTGTTTTGACAGCACAGCACCAAACGCATCATACAGGCAATATGTTTAGTGGTGGGCATATACATATCAGAAAGTAAGTCGGATAAAATAACAGGCTAGCAAAAATAATAGCATGCCAATTGCACATGCTTTTGTAACATAGCTATTAGCCATGTTAATGCTCATACATTATAAAAACTAAAATCACAACATAAACATGTGTTTGCATATCAATGAATGAGAATAAATGTGCATCTCATTATAAAAAAAATTGTATCTTGTTATAAAGAGATCAACTTAGTGGACTCAAACATTTTGACACAAAATCATCATTAGTGAAGTGCCTTGTCCAGAAAAATCCTGGAAGCTGTTGTTGCTCCTAAACATTTTAATCACTGGTAAACATATTTCCAGGAATGAGAAAATAATGAAGATGAAGTTAAACAGAAACTGAGTGTGATGTAAATTAAGCTTCTGACACTCTTACATTACAGTGGGAAAGAACATTAATTATTACAATATAAAAATGTCCCGACGCTGCTTAAATACTCTATCCTTGCTATTAATACTTTTTTTCGCATGAACGTGTTATCTTGAAAATTTACACAGCGTCCTATGTTACTAAGGGTCAGTGGTTATTCATGTTCAGAACAAACCTTAAATTGCAACCCCTAATCTGTCTACCCAGTTAACAAACATATTTTAATGTACAGGTATGGAAGGATAGTGCCTTGAATTTCATCAACTACCCTCTTACATAATTGCAGGTATGTTGATGCGTTTACTTTCCACAGTGTGGGCATCACTCCTGTTTATTTAACACAAGGTCATAATTAAAGTGATCATACACAATTGGGTGATGTCTTCAGGATTTATCTGTTGTGTTTTGAAGTTAGCCTCAAAGGCTTGGTCTTACCACTACAGTAGGTTTAACGCTTCATAAATTAAACATAGTAAATGCTGAATAGATCTCTTTTCAGGCTTTCAAGGAAATACTGGAATACCTTTAGTGATACACAAGACTGCTTGTGAGGTGATGTGCTTTGTAGCAGGAACCTGGGCAGTATTGAGGGACAGAGAAAATGGTGATTATATATTCTCCTGGCATCCATACTAAAATGGAGAATGAGTCTTATTTGAGCTGGAGTTGGTAGGGACTTGGGGAAGAAGGTAGTACAGTACATTTGTTAAAGGATGAGTGGGTATGAAATTTGGTTAAGCTATGATTATGGGCCAGTAACAACAACATTTACCATGTCTCTTTCGATAACCACACATGTTCAGCATTGTGTTCATTCAGTTGTTGTAGATATGTATGTGAGATGTATGGTGTGAATTTCTACAGATGTTTTTTTTTTCTTATTCTATTTTGTGCAAAATATTCTAGGAAACAGGACCAATATTACTTATACCAGATCAGTTATACAACACAATAGAGCTTGAGCTGCATGTTTTTATCCCAACAGACTGACATACATTGGTCTAGCTTTCCTTCAGGGGTGCAGTATGAATTCTAATGGGTTGGCTTGGAGAAGCCAATTCCTGTAGGCAATTTCTAAACATTTGTTCACGGGTGGCATCCATTTTCCCAGACAGCAAAGTTCTTGCCCCCACACATTACACTAAAAGGAAACCCATGTTTTTAAAGTCATATTGCTAACCATTGAACATAAATTTCTAAATGTGCCCTCTCGGTAGACGTACTTCCTGATAAGCGTGGTTGACCTATGACACCAGCCAATAATTCCAAGAGAATTCTAAAGGTGACCTCTGCAATTCACATACATATGAATAGCACAGTCACAACATAGTCTTTAATGATATGCACACTTGAATTCTTACTCTAGCTGGAAGGTAATATATGACAAACAAGACAATGTTTCTGGGCCGTACAGTGCCTGTAGCTGGACATAGAAGATTAGACAGTACTGTAGAGCCATTAGAAATAAAAAGAGAAGACATGCAGTAGCTAATTGAATTAGATTAACTTTGTCTTTCTGTCACAGATTCACAACAACTTGTAGCTAATGGCATTTGCCGCTTGCAGACCATATTAAGACAGTTCATTATTTAACTGTGTTAATGTGAACCGACAAACGTGTCATAGTTTTAAGTATCACACTGTGATGAGGTCTCTGGCATCTAACGCATACCCTTAGCAGGACCTTGACTAGTTATTGAATTATATTTGGAATATAAGAATCATAAAGTTGTGTCCTAACTGCAGACCTGTCATAGTGCATAACTCAACTGTAGGTAAAATGAATTCCACTTTGGACTGTCATCAAATAAATTCAGCGTCTTGAGTCGCCAGTGGACTGGCTTTACTGGTCAAGCACCTAGTTCTCCTGAGGAATATGTGGGAAAAGGAACACTGTAATAAGCTTATTACGCTGTGGCTGTTTCTCTCTTACTGCTTCCTCTCCGGACTAAGGTGCAGCCTGCCACTTGGTTGAGTAAGGGATTTATTGCAAGTCTGCTGATCAGTAACACAATAGATACAGTGGGGGGAACAAGTATTTTGATTCACTGCCGGCTGTCGCTGGCTTTCAGCTCCCTCCAAAAATGTTCTATTGGGTTCAGGTCTGGAGACTGGCTAGGCCATTCCAGGACCTTGAGATGCTTCTTACGGAGCCACTCGTTTGTTGCCCTGGCTGTGTGTTTCAGGTCGTTGTCATGCTGGAAGACCCAGCCATGACCCATCTTCAATGCTCTTACTGAGGGGAAGGAGGTTGTTGGCCAAGATCTCGCAATACATGGCCCCATCCATCCTCCCCTCAATACGGTGCAGTGGTCTTGTCCACTTTGCAGAAAAGCATCCCCAAAGAATGATGTTTCCACCTCCGTGCTTCAGGGTTGGGATGGTGTTCTTGGGGTTGTACTCATCCTTCTTCATCCTCCAAACACGGCGAGTGGAGTTTAGACCAAAAAGCTCTATTTTTGTCTCATCAGACCACATGACCTAATTGGCAAACTTCATACAGGCCTGGACATGCGCTGGCTTAGCCCATACATAGGCTAATATTAGCCCTGATAAAATAGATATTTCATTTAATAAAACAAACCAATTAGGCTATAATGTCTTTGGCGACAGTGCAAAATCCTGGATCATCAGCTGTGCCTGCTGTGCCAACCACATGAGCACTCAGCCAGGCACTGGATGAAGCTGTCCCACTAAATCCACCTACAGCAGAGCGGCATGAAACAGCGAAAAGACGGCACAGTGTGGACTGTTATACAGTCGGGTGAAAATAGAAGAAGGTGACAAAGTCAAAATGTTTTGACAGCAGCTCCAGGCCCCACAGCGCACGTCAAGCGCAACATTGAAGATGCCCTCACCGCTTTTCTGTGTTTGGTTGATGATGGTATGTTGGAGCACATCAGGGACTGCACCGTGGCTGACGCACACAGAGTCAAGGAGGACAGCTCATGGGATATGACAGTGGATGAACTACAGGCCTTCATTGCTCTAGTCTACATTCATGGGGCGCAGGGTGGAAAAAGCATGGACTTTGCAAGCTTTTGGTCGGTTGACTGGGGCTATGCATTTTTCAAGGAGCCCGTGTCCCCGAAATAGATTCCAGGAAATCATGCGATTCCTGCGTTTTGACAAAAAGGAGACCAGACGCACATGCCTGCAAGAGAACAAGTTTGCCCTGATGACCGAGGTTTGGGAGAGATTCATCCAGAACAGCATCACTTGCAACCAGCCCGGTGCCGACATAACTGTCGATAAGCAGCTCTTCCTGACAAAAGCAAGTTGCAGCTTCATCCAGTATATAGCAAGCAAACCTGATAAATTTGGTATAAAGTTCTGGCTCGCTTCTGATGTTGATACCAAATATATGGTGAACGGTGCGCCATATCTGGGCAAAGACAAGACGCAGAGGCCAGGTCAGCGACTAGGAGACAGTGTGGTGTTGAAAATGGTTGAGCCTTGCCTGGGGAAGGGGAGGAACATCACACCACTGACAACTTTTTTATTATCTCTCGAACTGGCCATGGCACTACAGGCCAAGAAAACCAGCCTGGTTGGCACAGTAAATAAAAGCAGAAGAGAGCTATGCCCGTGTGTATAGGAGCAAAGGCCGCTGTTCACCACAGATGTGCTGAAAAGTGACAATGCAATGCAAACAGTCTAACAGTGCAAAGCAAGGAAAAACGTCTGCATTCTCAGCACTGTCCACACATCTGTTGCCATCACAAGTGGCCAAAAAGCTAACCCAGAGACAATCACATACTACAACCGAACCAAGGTTGAAATACTCAGAGAAAGCACCCACACGTAGATGGAGAGTGGCTGTGTTTTATAATATCCTCAACCTGGCTGCGATAAACGCTTCCATCCTGTTCAAGAAATGCACCAATGAGAGGATGTCACAGAGAAACTTCATAATGAAACTCGCAAATGAACTTCACTCCAGCCACATGAGAGCAAAAGCAACACAACTGGTTGGGAAGGAGAAGGCAGTGCCAATTGCGGAGAAAGTGCAAGAAAAACAAAACGAAGGACATTTGTGACAAATGTCATAAGGTAGTGTGTGGGAGCTGCACATGGAAGGTAGAGATTACCTGTGTTGACTGTAAGTTACTGATCCACAAGTGTCAGTGAAATTGATATACGCTGTTTGCCAAAACAACCTGAGATAGCCCGCTTAGTGGAGAATACTTTCATTATGATTTTACAGCATGATATTTTTGCTCACTAAAGAATGACTGTTCTGGCCAGTTTGGGGCATATGTGTTTCATATGTGCCCATAAAGGTTTTACCTATGCATTGAAATGCATATTCACAATGTTTTTGTAAGTTATTGTATTCTAATATCCAAGGAAGAATAGATTTGTTTCCATTTTACAAATAAAATAATAAAATTTTTATAAATTTCGACTTTGTATCTGTAATAACAATAGCTGTTCTGTGATTGCCAATTAACTAATACATTTTCACATACATTAGAATTAAAATGTAGTGTTCTGATGTTTATTATTACCTATACTAACATTACAGATCCAGATAATGGGGGGGGGGGGATCATAGTATTCCTGTGAATACTATGATTTGCCGCCCTGCCCAATATATCACTTTAAACATAGCTATGTAATTTCAATAATATTAATAACATGTAATGAAAACACCTGCTCTGATTATAGACACATGAAAGTGTGTTTTTAAGTTTCAAAAGTTTGCGACCCCCCCGCCCTTTGCCTGACAGTGGTTTGAAACCCCCAGTCCAGAACAGTGGCATATCATACAGGTGTGTGACGTTGGTGGCTGACTTTCAGTAAGTAGTTCAAATGAAGGATTTGTTAGACATTTCTTTACTTCTACCCCTCAAAACAATAAGAAACATTTATAACCATCACCAGCCTTCATTTTCGCTGCACTTAATTACATTACACATTTGTTAGCTAATGATTAGCTGATGTTTGTTAGCTAGCTACAGTAAAATCAACCAGTGTTTCTAGCTGTTTGAATTTGAGTCAATGAGAGAAGCTTGCAATGCAGTGTATGTGCAGTGTAAGTGTTCCTTACCTGGCAAGGTGACTGTGTTCGTGTTTACCGTCTGAAAGGCACTCAATGTACGTAGCTAACATGAGGTTAATCAGAGTTACAGTAGGGAGCAAACTGATGACACAAACTAAAACAGTATTACAACACTACTTTTGATGCCCCCCTCATGTCATTGTCCCTTCCAAAGTTGATATCAGGTTTTCGCCCCTGATTGGAAGTTAAATATGCCTAGATAATGCTTAACGGAAGTGACCACTATACAAAAAAGTCCTGTATTCCTACAATACCCTAAAATTTAAACTGACAGTCTGTAATTTCACTTCTTAGTCATTGGTTACTTGTGTAACCGACCAAATACTTATGGACAGCACTGCACTGTACTGTACTATGTATTTCAGAGATGTGTTTACATAACAATTGAGGTACAACGTGAGCTGCATTTTTGTCCCTCTTTTCCTTTTCTGCAGCAACTCTGGTTTGATAGGAGGAAACATAAAATGTTCACTCTTTGTTCTTTTCTCTTGGACTCTCACATGTTTATTGAATGCATTTGGGATATACCGTGCCTGTTTTTGATGTTATGGGATAATTTTATTATTGAATGGTATTGTTTTCTAAAAGTGTTTAATCATGTATTTTTAAAAATTGCATTATAATAATGATAGTTACACACTGATGAGCCAATTTGCTGTTAGTAATATGCGTGCTGCCAAAACCCGACCCGCCGAGGCATGGACTCTAGAAGACCTCTGGAGGTGTGTTGTGGTATCTGGCACCAAGACATCAGCAGCAGATCCTTCAAGTCCTGTAAGTTGTGAGATGGAGCCACTATGGATCGTACTTGTCCAGAACACCTCACAGATGCTCAATTGGATTGAGATCTGAGGAATTTGGAGGCCAGAGCAACACCTTGAGTTCTCCCCCCCCCCCCCCCCCACACAAACATTTTTATTGATGTCTCTTATCAGATCATTCTTTCATCCTGAACCCCTAAGCAGTTATCATCGCCCTTATGCTGAAAAATAAAAGGGAAACACTCAATAGCTAAGAGAACATACAGACGCAAAGAGAAAAGACAGTCACATGACTTCAGGCTGTTGAATCATAGTAGGATGTAACTTGGCCTTCTACAGCACAATCACTGACTAGGCTGTTCCCCTTCTGGTAAAGGATTCTCTCTGATTACTGTAAGCCTGTAGCAGAACAGGGTGTACTGAGGATGAACATCCAACTCTCTCACAGGGTCACTGGACTATGGATAAACACAAATACACTGACCACCCTCAACGCCCCAACTCACACATTTTCAGGGAGATTTCCTTATCAACTTTTTTGGAAAGGAAAGGAAAAAGGTGCAGTGGTCTCTTCATTTGTTCTGAAGCTGGGCAAGCTGTATTTCAATGACCCTTCTGTGCACTGTGCACAATAGGATGTGAGGATGGGGGTAGAATTTCAAAGGCAAGTCCATCCTATCCTCATGTGTTAGTGAGTAAATGTATTACACACTGCTTGCTATTGGAAAAACAATTATTTTTTAAATGCAATTTTTAAAGCCCAGTGGCCCAGTGGAAAACTCCCTAGCCTGGTACTGTTTTGTGAAACCATGCAGTGGAGTACTGTATAGCACATTATAGAGGTATTTGTTTTTGTAGAGTAACTGTCTGGCAGTTTGGGGGGGGGGTTTCATTGTGTGGGCTTGTCCACTACCCACATGGTGGTCCTGTAGCTCAGTTACAGTAGTAGAGCAGGGCAATTGCACTTCACTGTAGTTTTCACATTTTTAATTTGTACAATGCTGAGCTATGTAGAATTATCGAAGATGGAAGTCCTATGCAACATTCTGTAGCACTTGGATTTAGAGATTTAGAATGCATGTAGACAGAACAGAAACAGATTTCTCTAGCATTGCTACGGAGTATATATCATTTTTTGAAACATTTTTGATTTTGTGGAAAAAAACGCTTCATTATGTATTTTGTCAATATAATTATAAAATGACTACACTCTTTCATTGTTTCTCTTGTATACGTTTATTTCAAGGCATACCTTTTCAATTCATTGAATCTAAATCAATTAGTGTGCATATATGCTGGGAAGGCTGTAAATAGGTCAATGGTGGGAATGGACCGGTGAATATGGCAAATGGAATGGTCTTACTGAATTGCTTTAATTGAACTCCATTCAGACTAATTAGGGTAGGTTCCTCCATTAATGGCCTTTACTTCCATTACTCTAAAGCACTTCAGCACTATACCTCACTTTGACCTGTGGTGACTAATACCAATTCAGCCAAGGATGAGTGGCATCTAATTAAAGCCATCTAAGGATGGGGGTATTTTCAGAGAACATCAGTGTTCATAGGCCCTGCATGATTGCTTTGTGGCAGGCACATTTGTATGTTTGTCAAATGTTTTTTCTCTATTTGTGAGAGATTGAAATCTCGCTGTAGTTTCTCTCTAATTGTTAACAGAGGGCAGGTTTGTCCTATTGATGTTTAATAATAACTTTATATGTATAGCACTTTTTTAGTATAATTACAAAAAGTGCTTTACACACAATAAAATAAAAAAATAAATAAATTTCCTCACTCAAAAACTTTTTTGGAAAGGAAAGAAAAAGGTGCAGTGGTCTCTTAACTTTTTCCGGAGCTTTGTATTATTTAAAAAAAAGTAAAAGAATGAAAAATATAAAATCACAATGATAAAATATGTGTAAAAGCCATGTTATAAAAATTAGTTTCAGGTAAGATTTAAAAGAATACACTGATGTAGGATCTCTGACATTCTGTGGTAGGGTGTTCCAGAGTCTGGTATAGCAAAGGCCCAGTACCCTTTAGTTTTCAGTCTAGACTCTGGGACAGCCAGAAGTCAGTTTTCAGCGGAACTGAGAGGCCTAACTGTGCAGTATGGGTTGAGCATATCACTAATATAATCAGGTGCCAGTCCATGTAACGCCTTAAAAGTGATAAGTGCATTTTTTAAATGTACTCTGAAATTCAACGGTAACCAATGTAGAGCTGCCAGCACTGGGGTTATGATACCTTGATTTAGTCCTTGTAAGACGTCTGGCAGCTGAATTGTGTACTGGAGTTTACCTAGGGACTTATTGTTGAGGCATGTAAACAAAGCATTAAAGTAGTCTAGACAAGATGAAATGAACGCATGTATAATTTTCTCAGTGTCCTCAAAAGATAAAACCAATCTTATTTTGGCAATGTTTCTATGTTGGTAAAAGCATGGCTGCGCCCGTGTTTTTGTATTATATTCAAATTTTAAGTCTAGATCAAAGAAAACTCTCAGATTTCTGGTCACAGGCACAATAGTTTTTACTAGCGATCCTGGAACCAACTGATCTACATGCGGTCAATAATAAATACTTTGGTTTCATGCATTTGGGCTGATTCCTACCAGTGTATGCTCCAGTGTAACACTGTCCATAGCAAATACAGGAAAATAACCAAATGCTCACAGAATTATTGGTTGTTTGATTGCGAGCATGTTGTGAAATGCCTCAGTACCATAACTTGATTCTATGAGAAGTAGCACATTTATGAGTGCATCCAATGCATATTAGCTAATGAATTTAGCCTTGCATTAGCGGTGCTCTTTCGATGTTAACTACAGCTGTAAATTAGTAGGAACAGTTTTCTGTACCCTTCTGTGCTGTGATGTGCAACCACTTTTTTGTCACATTTTTGAGCCTCAGAATAATCCATAGTGGAAAATACAGCTCCACATTATTTTACTTATTTGTCAATCCCTAGCTAACACATGTAGTAAAAGGGTTAGCATTCCACTACAGCAGCACGAGGCATCCAGCTGCTAAATAGCTAATAAATTAATAAATAATTAGCCAAAAAAATCCCATTTCCCCCTGGTGGCCGTACAACCTGCCTGTAAATCATGATCTTGCTCAAACGGGCCCTGAACAAGAATAAGGTAATACATTACCAGCTGCACACTACCTAACTAAGGGAGATTAGGCCTTGTGGATAAGAGCACATTTGTAAACCTACTCCATTTTTGGGTACCAATTCGGCAGGTTGACAAGCGTGAAGACCATCTGACAAATAATCAAAAGTTTGCTAGATTGAATCCCAAAGCCAGCAACTTGAAATAATATGTTGTTCTGTCCTTTTAAATGCATTCTCAGTAATCTTACCTAGTAAAATAATTGATAAAACATGATGTGTAAAAGTAATTTTGATTGTAAGACTTTCCATTCCATGGAATTTGGAGAGCTTTTCAAAGACTAGACCTAGTCCTGGTATAAAAAGTGTTATCAATTTAAAGACTTCATCAGGGCAGAAATAATAACAGAGATAAACTATATAAATGCATTCTGGAAAATAATAGTTTGGGGTTAATAGGAAATCAAAACAATAATGTCACCTGCCACACAGTGCCAGAAGACAATAATGTCACCTGCCATACAGTGCCAAAATAATGAGAGTAAAGCAAGAGAAAAGTGAGAGGCAAAGAAATCATCAGGAGTGAGAGTCAGAAGACCTCACCCCATTCTGCCTTAATGACTGGTTTCAGTCAAGAAACACATGCAAAATAGAAAGATACACATAGTCAGAAGATGCCATAAATCCACAGGTCCTCTACAGGTTGACCTGAGTGACAAAAATGGAAACACATTCCCCGAAAGTAAATACTAAACTTGAGGAGTGAGGAGAATGGAGAATTGATGTGGCTAGACAGGCCAGTATAAGTCACTCTAGATCTCCTAAATGACAAGAAAAGTAAAATAACAAATAAAAAATAGACAGACAGAAAGCAATACATGAAAACTGGCAATTCACCAAGTCCTACCCTTCAACAGGACATTAACCTCCACAATGCTAGTTCTCACAATCTCACTCATTACTCCGGACTGCTCACCGAGAAGGGAAGGGTGACTGCAAGGAACATGCACAAGGTCCTTCACTGCATCAATGAGTCAGCTTTGAAAGGCCGTTGTGCTGTAAAACATTGTGAGCATTTCCAATGTACCCTCACTAAAATGGGGCATTGACCATGTGATAAACTAGCATGTCAAACTTTATCCTGAAGCTCCCAGGTCTCATCATTTACCATATGCCCCCCTTCCTAGATTTTTGGCCTTATGGGCTTATCAGGTGTGACTGTCATCAGTATACAGGTGTTGAGATCACGTTTCTCTGCATATACAAGTACTTGCCTCCAATGGACATAATTCCACTGGAAAATCTCGCATTTTGCCTTGACAAAAATAAGATAAACAGAACACACCAGTACGATCCCTAAATTCCAACTAAATTCCAACAACTTGTCAAATGTGTCACTTTGCATTTTAGACACAGGATGGCATCAATGTTCATTTAAGGATTGATTTTGTCAACACATAGGGTAAACTTCCCTATTAAGCCCACCAAATCTGCTTTTCAGAAATATTTTATATATACTGCCCTAATTTAAGTGAGAAAAGTTTAGTTAAAATGAAACACTAATCTCTCATTTGAAGTGTCAATAATACATTTATAGAAATGTTTAATGTTTTTATTGTTAAATTTGTCAAAATATGTTGAAAGTCTGGCATGGGCTTAATGGGTACCTAATGTGCCCTTTAAGCCCATGGGTGTTCTAAATAAGCCCACTTCACATTTGTTGATCAATATATATATATATATATATATATATATATATATATATATATATATATATATATATATATATATATATATATTAAAACAAGAAACCATGCAAGCCTAGTTCCGCAGGCCCTATCGAGAACTGAACCTTGGTCACCCACGTGAATGGCATTGTTGTTAACCACACGTTCTGGGTATTAGTATAGCCTCTTCACATTATATAATTTTCACTCATCAACATCACGGCAAGTTTAAATATTTTGTTAGACACTATTAACTAGCGTTAAACTGAGTAAGGTTTCTTATTAAGTTTACCGCAACCACAAATAGTATCTATGAACTGTATGACTTTTGCCACTGGCCATTTTAAAAGCTTATTAGCAAGTAATATGTCGCTAGACGCCATTTTATTGTATTAGACTGAGTAACATTTCTTATTAAGTTTACCGCAACCACAAATATAGTTAACAATCTAGTCTCTGAAAAAGAACAGACAAGAATAACATTGGAACGGACATTAAACATAAAATGTACAGACAAGATTGTTAACTATATTAACAAATATAGTTCAATGATGGCTTTTATTTGGAAAAAGAAAACCTGAGTTAGCACTGATAGTATAATAGCCTGCTGCTAGAAGAACGGTAATGAAGCCTCGAATGGCCATCACTAACGATAACTTTTTTGTCAAGTGAAAAGACGAGATAATCATGAAGACAGCAAAGTGTTTGTCTATCCTGAACAAATCCTAATATCCCCCAGAAACATTTCAAAAGAAACAATATTTATAATTCACGTAATATTCTAAAGCACTAATCTTTCAAATTTTGATAAGAAATGAGTACCTCCCAAAAACAGCGGTAGAAATACCCATCATCAGACCTTACGCTGGTGCAGTGGACTGGGTTCCTCCTCCTGGGTCCCTCCTGGTGCAGGATAATGCCCCTGCCGCATGTGGCCAGAGTGTGTAGGCATTTTCTGGATGACGGAGGCATTTATGCCAGTGACTGGCCCTCACGTTCCCCAGACCGGAATCCAATTGAGAACCTCTGAGACATTTTATATCGGTTCATCCGACACCACCCAGTAACGCCACAGACTGTTCAGGAGGTCACTGATGCCCTGATCCAGGTCTGGGAGGAGATCCTCCAGACCTGGATCCACCATCCGCCATCTCATCAGGAGCATGCCCAGACGTTGTCAGGAGTGCATATAGGCACATGGGGGCCATACACTACTGAGTCACATTATGAGGTGCCATGATGAAATTCAAGTTGGAAAAGTCTGTGATTTCTATTGTGCACTTAGATTTTTGGTGTGAGTTTGAATCCAGCACTAGTCGGTTGGTGATTTTGGTTTCCATTGACCGTAGTTACCTATAACCATTTTGACTCTTTCTAACACCTCAAGACATAACCTTGATCAATCCTTCTGTTGTGTTTGGCAAGCCAAGACATTGCTGACAACATCACCAATTGTTGCTGTGTTAGTTTGTATAGGGTGTTAAAAGCCGCCTTTTCATCTGTGTTCATTCGTAATATATTTAGTTATTTTTCAAACACTCAATTTTGTGACTTTTTCCAATGTTTTCCAACTGTTGAAACCCTGTCATTTCACCAGACACATCTTCCCTTTAAGTTTTCATCCATAATTTATTCCACAATTATTTTCTGTCATTCCTGTCCCGTCAATCAAGCCTCCATAATCTTTTATTCTGTCAACAACAGATACATATGGAATGCACTAATATACAATTTTTATCAGCATAGCCATCACCTTTGATACATCTCTCAACTTTGAGGGTCTAACAGTAAATCAAACTTGTAACATGGATTTTGATTCGTTAGCTGTGCTGTGCAATTCAGGTTCTTGAGAACTATTCAAATTTCTTTCTTCTCATACAGAGGTCAACTGCTGTAATTTCAAAAGACCAATGGTTGCTATGATTGTAACAATGACCTTGATCTTCAACCAGATAAACCTAACAGCCAATACCTACACATTGGTGATCCAACAATTAGTTAGTAGAAGGATTCATGCGCAGAACTTAATTTCTTTGTTTCTTTTTTTTTATATACTTTTCTTTCCTATAATCAAACAGTAAACCAAGCAAGGCACAACATAAGAAAATGGCAGGCAGGATCTAACTAAGGCAGGCTAACACACTGAACCAAGGCAGGCTAACACACTGAACTCTTAAAAAAAAAGAAACACAGGAAGGTAGCAAACAGGCTAGGTAACTTGTAGACTACAACCATAAACACACAACAAACTAACAAGGACTGAAGGGACACACAACAAACTAACAAGGACTGAATGGAATTCACTGATAAAAAGGGCAAAACTAACTAGGACCAGGGGGATATTCCATCAACACCGCTATTGAAATCTGTGCTTAATTGAAAAAGCCTGGTTTGAACGAATGCCAACTTTTACTTAAGGATTGCTTGCAACGTTAACTCAGACCAGGCCAGCTTGTTCAAGCCTGGTTTGAGTTAACGTTGACAAGACACGGCTACACTGTGTTAATGGAACAGCTTCATCAACTTCCTTCATTGATAAGAAAACCATAAACTTTTTCAGAACAGACAAACATACACACCCACAAGCGCCCAGCGAACAGCGAAACAAGCAAAGGCACAAGAAAATGCCAAACGCCTAGTGGACACGGGCCGCTAGTGGACACGGGCCATCAGGCTGCATTGCATTCGTCTTCTGGTGGTTCGTCTGTCCTTGATCCTGATTCCCCCTGCCTCACACACCCTCTTGCAGAAACCGTGAGACGCTTTAGTGGTCTGTGCATTACAGCTTATACAATTTAGTTATGTCAACATTTTATTTTTAAATATACTTTCCTATAAGCACTAATGTCAACTAAATACAGCTGAAGTTGAGAATTCATATTATGAGTAATAACAATTTTACTTATAGTTTCTGGCCTGTGTAGTGAATAGGTATCCTGGGCCTTTAACCAATAATTTGGCTTGCGATTTGTAAGGCATGTCTCGGGTTTACACACACCTTTCAAAACCTCTTTACCCACATAAGCACCGGGGTTTGTCAGGTCATTGTAAATACTTACCCTTTTCAGATATTGTTGAAATCTGAATCAAAAATGAGAAACAATGCATGTCTTCATTTTATTTGAGATTACACAATATCTAAGATTTCTGGTGAATAGAACGTCTCTGAAAACTATACAAACACCATCTGCAGTGCTGCTTGAAAGTATGTGATCCCTACAGCGATGGTAATTATTTTAGCATAAAATATTCAAATAAAAATCATGCAATGTTTCCTAACAGGCTAATTTGGCCAGTGAATGTGTAATGATAATCCATATAATGTAGTAATTTGTTAAATTATACTAACCTCATGTAAGTTGTTGAATTATCTCAACAGACTGAGAAAATTGGAAATACTTTTCAAAAGGACATCATCAGTGTGTCATCTCACCCAGGATGATCCACCCAATAAATGTCCTCAAAACTAACTGTTTCATGTACTTTCCATGCACTGTCGCTCAATTGGTTGGAATCAAGAGTTTTCCTTTATTTGCCATTTATTGGTTTCTAAACCAATAAATGGTCGGCGGTACACACAGCACCCAGATCGACATAAATGCACCATACCATGAATAATATTTGAACAACAAAGCGATCAACACAATTTGCAGATGATATGTGTAAAGGTCCTGCTGATTGTGAAGGTGACAGGAGGAATGTATGACTATTTTATTCTGCAGAACCACAACAATGGCATTTGTATAGGCTACATTAGGGAGCTTTTGGGGATATGAGACCTATTGGGTATTGTTGAAAATGTATTTAAACAATTTATTTAAACAATTTCCCAATGCTAAATACACTCTTTGGAAAAGTTGTACAACCCTGATTCAAAAGAAGTTGTGATGCTGCGTAAAATGTAAATAAAAACTTAATGCAATGATGTGCAAATTCTTTAAACCCTATAGTCAATAGAAAACAGTACATATACAACATATAAAATATTGAAACTTAGACTGTTCACTATTATTTGAAAAATAAATGGCCACTTTGAATTTGATGCCAACAACACATTGCAAAAAAGTTGGAACAGAGGCAACAAAAGACTGGAAAATGTGTGTAATGATAAAAAATGTAAACTGGTGGAATGTCACACAACTAATTAGGTCAATTGGCAACAGGTCAGTAACATATTGCATATTAAAAAGTTCATTCCAGAGGGAGTCCTTTACTCTGTGAGAGACTACGCAGGCAAATACTGCAACAATTTAAAAATAATGTTTCTCAAAGTAAAGTTGTTGGGATCTCATCACCTATGACACATAATATCATTAAAAGATTCAGAGTATCCGGAAAAATTTCTATATGCAAGGGACAATTCCAAAAACCAATAGTGGATGGTCGTGATCTTTGGGCCCTCAGGCGGCTCTGCATTACAAACAGACACAGTTCTGTAGTGGAAGTTACTGCATGGGCTCAGGAACACTTCAGAAAACCATTGTCTGTGTACACAGTTTGTTGCTGCATCCACAAATGCAAGTTAATACTCTACCATGCAAAGAAGAATCTATATATAAACAAGATCCAGAACCGCCACTGCCTTCTCTGTGCCCAAGCTCATTAAGATGGACTGAGGGAAGTGGAAAACTGTGGTCTGACAAATCAAAATGTTAAATTATTTTTGGGAATCATGTATGCCGTGTCCTTCGTATTAAAGGGGAGAGGGACCGTCCGGCTTCTTATCAGTGCCCAGTTCAAAAGCCAGCATCTGTGATGGTATGGGGGTGCATTAGTGCACATGGCGTGGGTGACTTGCATATCTGTGGAGGCACCATTAAGGCTGTACAATAAATACAGGTTTTGGAGCAACATTACTTATAACAAACTTATTCCAGCAAAACCATGTCAAACCACATTCTGCACGTATTACAACAGCAGGGCTCCGTAGTAAACGAATCCGGTGATGAGCTGGTTTGCCTGCATTCCAGACCAATTAAATATAGGGATACATTATTTGCATAACATTGCATTATGTTTTTATTTGCATTTATGCAGCGTGCCAACAACACTGTTTGTTTCTCACAGGCTGGGAGGTTTTTGATCATAGGTGTTTAGCAGCGTTTCCACATGCACATGTAGCCATGGTTGTGCACCAGCACTCAGCCTGAAAACAAGTGATTTGGCAATTATGATTTCGTACTGGAGTGCATAAAACGGAGGCAGAATTGTTTGATAAATCCTAATTTTTCTATGTTTACGCAAATTCTTTGTTCTGTTCGTAAGTATACCTTTCGGAAGATTTCTGCAATATTGATAAATAAAGTCCTGGGCTGTTTTGTTTCATCAGCCCAATACAATGCAGCTTTCAATACTACTTCTTCATTACTTCAATGAATAATTTATCCGTAATCTGTTTCAACCTCTGTAAAATTAACTTTGTGGTTGCAAAGAATTTGACCTTGTATCCTGGTCAGCGCATTATTCAGTCCTAGGATAGAAAATGTCATTGCAATGCTCGACTAACGGGGAAAAAAAAGCCAGAACATGAAAATAGAAGCTTGTGGTTTAAGACAGGAGTAGCTTAGATTTGGATAGTTAATTTCACACCCTATACACAATGTCTTTAGATTAGCCACAATGATATGTTCCAAGAAAAGACCCAATGTTGCCTTGATGAATTGTGAGCCATGATTGTGAGACGGTTGGCCGTTTCATTATAACACTTATAACAGAAATGTTGGGCCCCGAGTCCTCAGCCTCAGATTCCTCAAATCCTGGTTGATTGTGTTCTTGAGAGTTTTCTCAAATCAGGTCATCAACTTGATAGTCACCGGCCTGCATTTGTCAGTTTAACATTGTTTCAAAGTGTTGTTAGCGGGGCTCTGATGTTATGTCAGTTCCCCACTGCAAAGCCCCAGTCACACTGTAGCACATCATCATTATCCAGTGGGATCTAACAGTCATAATGCTTCAACCTTCTAATACTTTGAAAAATGCATTAAGTATGTTTTGCTTCAGACCTACACAGAACCGTTTTTGACATGTACCCCATAAACTAAAATTAAATTCCACATGCAGAAACGAACCTCACAAAAATACTTCACCTTCAGACATTGCATAAAATGAAACCTCAGGTTTTAAAGGGTGGAAAATGTATCCAGTAGTGCACCCATACAAGATGTTTCAATCGTGTGTAAACATAACCTGGTGAACTTCAGCTAAACTCTGCATTGGTTTCTTCGGGCCTGACATTGTGGTGCAACATTGTGGTCAGGTTTTCAACATCATTTGTCTCAAACAGATGTTTACTTGGGGCCTTTATTTACAACCTAACATAAGTGTGAACAGGCCTTGTTACATCATAAAACATGAAACACTGCAGTGCATTTACTCAGGTCATGAAACCTCAATCATGACCAGGGGCACCATATGGGGGAAAAGTTAGGACGATTCTAAGGGCCCGTGACTGACAGGGGCCCTAAACAATTATTAGAACATTAAATTAAAAAAACATTCAATTATTAACCTATCCACCTGTCCTTTTTTCTTGTTTTTGAAATAGTAAACATCCAGAGAGCCTCTGTATTGTGCATTGCGAAACCCACCCTCCACATTAAATGGTTCGGTCCTGTCTTCAGACCAGGTGCGATCGGTACTTGCAAGCAGTGAACTGCAAGTCAGGAGTGCCGGTGGAGCATCAAGGGTGTATCTGCTTACTAAAGAAAAATCTTGTTTCCTACAACGAAAAGAAAGAAAAGGTAGAAGAGAGAAAAGAAAGGGTGACAGTATGTTACCCAATTTTTCAAAAAGGTAGGTGCAGTCCATGAGTGGTGGAAATGTACCTATTAGCTTAGTCCATAAAGGCTACATAGTCCTAACATTAGTTACTTAATATCTTCACAGAAAATTCAGTGTTTACATTTTGTTCCCCTTTTTGCCAACATTTAATTAATTCAGGCAAACTTTTAGCAAGCCATTGATCCTAATAACAGATGCAGCTTCAGGCTCAGCAGCCTTGTCTGCCCCTCCCCATACCCCTGTACCAACCCTACTCCCAACTGAAGGAGGTGAGCAGCATTGTGCTGAATGACATGTCAGTTGGCATAATAGCAGGGGGTCTGTGGGATAAAAAAATATATAGATGGAAATAAGAAATGCTTAAATCCTATTCATTAAGAATTCAAACATTCTTTATCATTCTATAGATGATAATAATAATTGATTTAATTGAAGAGGTTAAAATATTATTTTAAGTTATTCATTAATGTTGACATTTTTCCAGTCAAGACTTGTACCCTTAGAAACAAGTAAGTGTAGAAGATTGCTTTGAGCACATTTCTTATAGAAGGTATCAGTGCGCCATCAAATAGTGAATTCCACTTATACGAGGTGATGGTGCCTTTGGCTTTGGTCGTAGCTTGCTGGCAATAGCTCCTTGACTCATGTGCATGCTAATATATAGAAAAGACTTCCACAGAAATCCATGCAGTTACGAATAATAAAATGTATGGTGTTTATTCTGTTTTCTTCACAGCTAACAGAGTATGATCAAGAAATCCTAGACAGAGTAAAGTAATTCCTACATATAAGACATGTACCTACGAAAAGAAAAGTGTGTTGCCCCGCCATCCAAAATCCCAGTCACCCACTTTGTTACGGCAGATCACACAGCTATTAAGTCCAATCACCACCTGTTTTAAAGTAACCAAATAAGAAAGCTATAAAATTAAAATGCATTATACAATGTACATCAATCATAGTCTTCTAACATTGTAGTAACATGCCAGAAATTACAATATAAATAACTGGACAACAATTTATGCCCAGTATTTAGTATACTGTATACGGTAGTGATACTATTTCCTGTGCACTCACACCCAATACTAAACAACCACACACTTCTAAAGGTGCTTTGGCTCCCACACCACTGTATGCATCATACGTCCCCCTCCCCCCAGGGGCATCTGGATGGGGCTCGATGTGATATATTTTTAGGGGGCCCAAAATCCCTGGCAGTCCCCCTGATCACGACCTCCAGCCATAAACCATTGGTGACAGATCGAACCACCTTTTAGAACCTTTACAACTCAAATTCAATCATAGGGTTTATCAATTTAACCCTCAAAAGTCATAAAACAACAAAGACTGTGAAACGTTTATAAAGCATCTATTATTTCTGGCATCATTATAAATGTGTGAATTTAATGTGAATGTTACTATTATTATGGAAGATCCTAAATGGGCCAAAAAGTTAGACATAAATAAATGTAAACTATTTGATGATCTAATATTATAAAATAATTACTAAAAACCTGATTTGGCAAATATCTATATTGACAGGACAGGAAAATGTGCATCCACCCTAACAAAGAAACCAATTGGAAAATATTCTTACATGAGTCAGAATTAATTAAACTGCATATCAAATTTCAATCAATCAAATGTATTTTATGAAGCCCTTTTTATATTAGCCATTGTTGCAATGTGCTTTACAGATACCCAATCTGGAAACCCCAAAGAGCAAGCAACGTAACCAGATGGACAAGGACTGGTACAATCAGAGGCAATAAGGTAGGGTGTGGTCAGTAGTCGCAGGAATCATCAGGCAGCATTTGATCTGCACCAAATCCAGGAGGACTTTGGACAGGGAAAGCTATGAGTCATTTGGTTCAGGAAGTCCTGAAGGCGTTGTCCAAGGGCTCACATCCTCCCAAGGTCAAACGGGACACCAGAAAAGTTTGAGGATTCACCAGGATACCTAAGCATACTATTTCCGCATCCTGAGGGTGTCGTAATAACTAGGTTCCGCCCTCCCCTGTGTTTGGGGAGGCAAATCCTCCCAGGGGAATGTGTAACGGCTAACCTTAATAGATTATTGCAGTGTTAATACCAGGTACTGAGACATTCCTAAGCCAAACAACAGTTAATCATAGGACATGCTGAAGAGAAAGGTTGAAACTCATCTTATATACAAAATTATGAACACATTGTGGCATTATTGTGACTTATTAACATGATCATTTACAGATAACTTTAAAAAGTATAATTACTAAACACAAGTTACATAATATATATTTTTCTGATCAGATCAGTAAAAAAATGCAGAAAGTGGATGTGTGACCGCACATTCCTAGTTCCTATTGTGTAATAAACGATTGCAAAAGAAACAAGTACTATGAAGTAACATAATATTACCAAATGTACCACTCAGGAATACAGTTTGTATGGAACTATTTTGTAAAACGCTATTATGTTTATTATGAAGATAAATCGATACAATTGCGTTCACGATCAATATATCCCCAGTTTTATTGGTCCATACAGTAATCAATTCAAATGCCTCATAACGTTTAGTTAATGGTAAAGTTTAATTTAGGGTTCAGGTTAGGCATCACTGTATAATGTTAAGGGTAAGGTTACAAAGACAGAAAAACAACATAAATCCCCAACAAAAAAAGTCTTGCCTCTCGCTATTATCGAATTAGCAAAAACAGAAAATATTGTGCCTAAACAACACAATTCTCCAACCAAAAAATGTATTACTTCAGTGGAATCAAACCGACTTGCAGCAACAAAAAAATCACTGGACTTGCAGAAACACCCACCCCCATCCCTGACCACAACTCCCTATCAATCAAACACTATTTAACTATAAACACATTCATAAATGCCCCTAGTGGCCGGGTTCCAACAGCTAACTGCACTTCTCAGATGTTGACATCTAACATAATAGCGAGTAATTAAAAACAAATAACAATTGAATATGTTGATATTGAACATAATAACGCTGCTGATATGTTCATACAGAACGTAATCACATTTTCCAGAATGTTGCCACTGCCAGTTTTAGGTAATTAGCCATTCTTGGATAACATTGACACAGCATCTATTAATACAGGTGACGATAACTTTTTTGTCAAGTGAGAAGACAAGAGAACTGTGTAGCCAGCGAAGTGTTTGTCTATCCTGAAGAAATCATAATATCTACCAGAACTGTCCTGAACCTCAGGCATAATGCTTTCAGACTGTTACGGGAGTCAAACAAGGGACCTGTTATTCCGGAGGCCACATCTCCAACCACTATACCAGTCAGTCAGGCAGTCAGTCAGTCAAAACTGAGCTGTTGGACATACAGCATCATATGGCATAAATAAAACAGCTAGCCATGATGTAAATCTCTTGCTGAATTTTCAGCAAGAGGAGTCTTTCTATTTAGAGATATCAAAAGGATATCCCTGCATTTAAAATGAACTCTAATAGAAGGCCAGACTTAATTAATTCTACATTTTTGGTGTCTGCCAATTTTGGATCGTGACACCTAAATGGCTAATAAGCATTTTAATGCAGTCTTTAAAGTGCTGGGATAAAGTGTCTGGGAAAGAAACAGAGCAGGGATTCTATGAGCGCCATTAACTTAAAGTAGACCTGATGTGGACCACACTGCAGACTTTACAGAGACATATTGGAAGAATTCATTCTCTGGGCAATATTATACAATGCCTGTGTATGTTTATGATTGATGACTGGTTATAGGGCATTAAATCAAGTCATCATGTACTGTTGATGTCCTTCACATCTGGTAGTGGTTATGCCTCCAGGGGAGACACACACTACATAACAATAGGTGGATGTTTTTGATTATATATGCTATTTTTTCATCAGAAATCATTATTTTGTGGGAACACTGGAATAACAATCACATCAATCCACTACAGAGAGTTGTGCGATGAGTACTTGTCCTCAAATACAACTCCAAAAAACCATCCACAGGTTCACAGTGTTCTGTGTCACTGTAGGCTAAGCCATCCGTGCCCTTCCTTTCTTTTCAGAAGTGTGATTCCTGATTAATGTATGTATCAGGACTCTTCTTTCCCTGTGTTGTTGATGTTTCATGCCCTGCGGAACCTTCTGCTGAATAGAATGCAGGGATTATGGCAGATAGGGCCGGATCATGAGAGCCTGATCGAGCTGCGCTCTGGGCCATGGATAGGAAGCTGCCAGGGCCACGGAGCCAGGTAATGGATTAAATTGGAAGTCCATTGTGGGAAGATGTGAAGGCAACATGCTTCAAACATGATCTTTTATCCACCGATTCCCTCCGAGCACATTTTCTATCTGTGTACTCCTCTTCCCTCTCATTTCTTTTCATTTCTCCTCTTCTCTCTCATTTTCCCAGTTTCTTTTCTCACTCTCCTCTTCATTGTCTTTTCACTATTTATCACACTTGTTCGCTTTTTATTATCAGACTTCCCTTCTGACTACTTTAACTGTTGTACATCCATTTCTATTTATGCTGTTCAACATTCAACTTTTGAAACCTTAACCTAGCCATCACCTCGGTTACCAGATAACTTTTGCCCCCAGCCAGCACACCACAAACACATACAGACACAAACTGGCACAACTCGAATCCCCAGCAGGATTCTCTGCCGACAAGTGTAAGAGTGTAAGTACCGTGAGGTGCAGGTCTGCCTTAGGTGTACCATGCTGTACAGTATTGAACACTTAACATTAGCTATTAGTCACAACTACTGAGTATAGAAACTGCACTATAATAAATAAATAGACACATGATATTCTGTGCCTGAAATCATTGCAAATCTGGAGGTTTGCTTCCTTCTATGTTAAATGTTTGAAGATGAAACATTACCACAATAATTTCATTAAGTCTAACATCATTATTAATTGGCATCAAATTATTGTTTCCAACATGACTCTCATGTTGAATGAAAATGTAATAAAATAAACCAAACCAATTCATTTAAACATGCAAAGCCAAAGGAAAAGGTACAGAGCTGATGTCTGTTCATGACTTATTCTCTTCTTTTCTATTGCAATGTAATCAATGGAAAGTGATGACTCAGCAAAGTGTAACATCCAATTTTCTCCATTGAAAAATATATCCAAAGCACAAGAATAGGGAAAATAAGTCAACATGGACACATTGGGGAACTTCTCTAAAGTGTTAACACTCATGTAAATGCTTAAAGGGGCATATAAAGATTATATCTAGAACCTTTCTTATACATGGCTTAACCTGCCACACATGCATCTGCTTGCATCATCACGCATATTCATGTAGAGACAGGTTGAAAGATGTGAAACATTCATCAACATTAAGATTGCTAGCTAGAACCTTTAACTTTTTTTAAATTTCTTTGTACTGGATTTATGAAGACTGTTGATTTGGAGCATTTGCAAATCATGTTTTTCTCTACTATAATGATTGATCCACAGATCAAAGGGGATATTGTTTTCATAAATATGTTTATCCATCCATCCATCCATCCATCCATCATCTTCCGCTTATCCAGGGCCGGGTCGCGGGGGCAGTAGTCTAAGCAGAGATGCCCAGACTTCCCTCTCCCTAGACACTTCCTCCAGCTCTTCCGGGGGGACACTGAGGCGTTCCCAGGCCAGCCGGGAGACATAGTCCCTCCAGCGTGTCCTAGGTCTTCCCCGGGGTCTCCTCCCGGTGGGACGGGACCAGAACACCTTCCCAGGAAGGCGTTCCGGAGGCATCCGAAACAGATGCCCAAGCCACCTCAGCTGACCCCTCTCGATGTGGAGGAGCAGCGGCTCTACTCTGAGCTCCTCCCGGGTGACCGAGCTTCTCACCCTATCTCTAAGGGATCGCCCAGCCACCCTGCGGAGAAAGCTCATTTTGGCCGCCTGTATCCGGGATCTTGTCCTTTAGGTCATGACCCAAAGCTCATGACCATAGGTGAGAGTAGGAACGTAGATTGACCGGTAAATCGAGAGCTTCGCCTTGCGGCTCAGCTTTCTTCACCACGACAGACCGATACATCGACCGCATTACTGCAGAAGCTGCACCGATCCGTCTGTCAATCTCCCGTTCCACCCTTCCCTCACTCGTGAACAGGACCCCTAGATACTTAAACTCCTCCACTTGAGGCAGGCACTCACCACCAACCTGAAGTGGGCAAGCCACCGTTTTCCGACTGAGGACCATGGCCTCGGATTTGGAGGTACTGATTCTCATCCCCACCGCTTCACACTTGGCTGCAAACCGTCCCAGTGCATGCTGAAGGTCCTGGCTTGAAGGGGCCAACATGACAACATCATCCGCAAAAAGCATATGTTTTATATAATCTTTATATCATTTTTTTTTTATATCCACATGAGGTAGAATGTTTGTGTTAACCAATTAAAGTGGGAGTGTCTCAAACAGAACCAGTTTATGATTTTGTGTCTGGCACCGCTAACACTCTTAGAAGCATGCAAGCAGTTTACATACAGTAATTGAATGAAATTTATGTTTACACTTATTTAGCAAAATCTGCACATTTAGCATAGCATCCAGCATAACAACTCAGGCTAGGATGGATCCAAGTGTTGGCTAACATGATCAAATGTCAGAAATACTGTACTCCTCCACTGGGAGGGATGCCTCACAGTATTTTGATTTGCTGTAACCAAAGTTGACCAACATTTTCCTTTAGTAAGGTCTCTCCTATAAAATGACATGGTTACTCCATAAAGGCAAACTTCAGTGTTTTTACGACGCTCATCTGTACTGTGCACAATAGCTGGGGGAGGAGGTTACAATAGGATGTTAGCATTCTAGGGAGAACCCTTTTCCTTACAAAGAAAAATCATCTTTCAAAATGCGTCTTCAAAATAAATCAGTTCTTGCTAGAACCCTATTCCTCTGTAAAAACCCCATTTTAGAAAAAAAAAAAATTCTAGTTGTGTGCAATGATGTAACTGATGGTCTTATTAAAGAAGACATGTTCATTTGTTTAAGTCATTTAAATCCCGCAGGTCTCTAATGGGTCATGATTTATCACAGGGCAGAATTCTGCATTCAGGCATCCTCCGAACATGCTCACCTTTCTCTGTATGGTAGGTGTCACATTACTTAGAAAATGAATGTGAGAGGAAGTCACGGTGTTGGGCTGTGGAATTAATCACTGATGAGGCCGTAGGAAGATAGATGGAATAGAAGGGAGCTCATCTCTTTCCGGCTCTTTCTCTCTTTCTTCTCCTCCTTTGCCTCGCTCTCTCCTTCCCCTTTCTCTTGTGTGTGCTCTGCAATGCACTCATTCTGTACATCAAAGAGGGCAGGGGAGAGGGTGGTCTGAAAGCCTGAACGCTCACAGTCGGGACAGATAGACATGGCAGGTGTGTTGGGATGAGGACTGATTAAGAGGGCCCAGTGACTTCATCCTGCTGAGAGAATAGAGGGGGAAAAGAATAATAGAGAGGAAGAGAAAGAGAGAAGAAAGAGGACAGAAATCAAGTCTGTCTGTTCGAGTGTCTTCAAAACTAACTGTAGAGACTTAACAGCTGCTCTCTACAACCCCTTTGAAATTCTACATTTCAAACAAAAAGCTGAAAGTTGTCAGTGTCTTTCTGCGAATAATTCTTTGATTACCATTACAAAAGAGAGGGAGAAAGAGAAAGCGGCAGAGAGAGTGGGAGAAATAGAGTGAGTGAGAAAGACAATGAAGGAGCTTATGCCATCACAAGACTTTCAATGCCATTGTGCTGTAAGCGGATGGCTGCTGTAGCCTTTGTAGTACTTTTGTTTTAAGCAGTGAGGCACCTTGCAATGTTCCCTCTTGTCTTGTAAGGTCAAATTTGGACTCAATCCCACCTCCTAAAGGGATTTTCTCTTTGTGTGCTTCACCTGTTAGATGCTTCCTGGCAAGACACCATGTTCTAAATGACTGAATGTAAACATTTCCTTTCACAGAGATTTGTGTGAGATGGATGGAGTTAAAAGAGTTATTTCTGTTGTGTTTATAGATATGGTTGACACACCAGGAATGGGATGTTCCAAAACATTATCAGATCAATTGAACTATACAACTTTGTAATTTTTCTTATAATTGCACTCAGGTCTCAGTGTGCAGAAATGTGTAGATGGGAAATCATGTTCAGCATTTATGAGCCAAGAATATAACACTAACAATGTGAAGTTTTTGCTCTAGGTGATAGGCAAAGTGATGTCCCAGGCAAAGACAAGTGATGTCTTGCCAAAATTCAGTTTTACCCTGAAGGTGACGTTATAAGAACATGTTATCTGTGTAGTAATGGAAAATTAATGCACGAATGATGGGCATTTCATTGACATGGGTGGTAAATTGCATATTTTGTTTGCGTCAGAAGTTCTTCTACGGTACCTTATCAGGGATTTAAAAAATGTGGATGAGTGTACAACTAGGTGACTCAATTTAGAAATGGAACTTACAACATTTAGGAGAATGTGTTTTAATGGCTTAGATTGACAATGTTTTATCGTCCTGCTTCTTGTCTCACTGTCATCTCTTCTACTGTGTCATCTCTCATGCTGTCTTGTATACACACAAAGTCACACATTGATAGTATACAGTTTCTTATTTATCATCACTCTTTATTCTTTATTATCTTTCTACTCTCTCTCTCTCTCCCACTGTACTCACTCTCCCGTTCAGCTGATGTAGTGGTTTATTCAAGGGTCTTGTTTGCCCCCTACTGTGTGCTGACCTAAGCTGTTGGGAGACTTTTCTTACTGAGTGTGTGATACAGCTCCTTTCTAGTAACTGATGAGTACACAGGTTATTAAATGATGAAAAACCTATATTCTGTCATAAAACATTTTTCAATTAATAAAACCATATTCTCCCATCTCATGACTGGTGTCTATTATGTGCCAAACAAAGTGACACTTTTGACCAAAGCTAGGGTTGGTTGTAAGAGGTTTGACTATTAATTTTATCCTAAATCAGTCACATGAAAGGACAAATATAAGCTTTTTGTGTGCAAAAACATGAAAGAATTCCAGGCAAGTTTGAAACAAATACGTCACTTTTGGATCTGCAATGTTTCATGTGAAAAACAAAATTAAGACTGTATTTCACTTGAATACACATCAGACGTAAATGTATGTTATTGCTTTGAAGGATTTGTTAGATGCTGTTGCATCGAAGGTTTGTATTTGTCACATGATACTCTATGTCCTCAACTTTGAACCAATTCATAAAACATTTTAAACCCATGAATGATACTGGCTTAGATTCGTATAAAATATTTTTTTTCCAGTGAAACTCAGAAAGGCAACAGTGCCACCCTTAGGTTTAATTGAGAACAGAAAAGGGTAGGGAAAGAATAACCAGCATACAAATACAGTACAGACTTAGTTAAGAGTGTGTACAATACAACTACTATTATTGCTGTGTAAAAGTAAATAGTAACTAGTATAAAATAAATCAATATGTTTTGTAGGATTTGATGAAACAGATATGATGCATCAACCTCACAAATCCCACATCCATCCAGTGGTCATCTGACATATCTGAAATGTGTCTTCTTGAGGATTAGAGAGGAGCGCCAAGAGCTAAGAAAGAATGATCTCAAAGTCTCATGTCATAAGAAGCGTGTGTGTGTGTGTGTGTGTGTGTGTGTGTGTGTGTGGTGAGGCAGAGAAGGACCTCTCAGTCTACGCACAGAGTGCGTGGGTCTTTAACAGATTGTTGTCTGTGACCTTAGGGTACCTGGAGACACTGAGTGATGACACCTGTGACACATGATGTGGAAACTTTTTGTGTTTGTTTTTGCGTATTTGTATTGTATATCCACTCCTGAAAAAGGGCGAAAAACCCAGTTTCCAGATATTGCAATTATGGCACTGCCTCAATTTAACTCCAATACAGGACCGGCAAAGACTGAAGCCTGACTGCTTGCTATCACACTTGATTTACCAGGACTTTCACGCCAGTGCACCAGCTGAAGGTAAACTCTTTCCTCAGCCAACAGCCACGATTAATCTTGCAGATGCCCAACCTACCACAACTAGTTGCCAGAGCAAACAGAGACAAGCCAGTCCCGTCTGCCATCCACAGGACTCAGTATATAGGAGTCAGTATACCCCAGACTTTAACCCAGTTTTGTGTCACCCTCTGCTTGAACCCTGGACAACTGTCAGGATTTAAACGCAATATCACACTTGTAGTCAGTCAACTTTTGTTTCAGATGTTTGGATTTAAAATCAAACGTGATTAAAATATCTGCATTTTAGATTTACTTTAGGATATTTCTGTAGATATTGATTTCACTATTTAGAAATTACTACGCTTTTTTTGTACATACTCAGGGCAAACATGTCGGGACAGGTTAATATAATGTCCACTTATGTTTACAATTTGGTGGCATATCATTTGCATGTTAAATCAGTACACTGACTTGTTCAGTCAAGAACAATCCACTTTTTACAATGAAAAATTCCCCAGTGGCAATTGCTGTATCTTTGGGAGGAAAATCTGAATACATGAGTCAAGGAACATAATGAATGCAGATGCTTCTACACAGGTGTACTGAATGATACAATTAAGCAGTTGACATCTTATCATGCTCTGTGGCATGTATAAAATTGCTTAGCAGACCTAGTTGACCTCGATTTTGGAAAAAGATGCCAAGTGGAAAGTATCTACGTGACTTTGAAAGAGGGTTCATTAGTCATAAACTGCTTAACTGGATTGTGTTTCAATAGGAACATTGACTGAAGTTACATCTGCATGTAGATCTATGGGAAAGAAATCAATAAAACGGGTCAGAAATTGCGGTCGAAAGCACACATTCCATGATCATGCTTGTGCGTTACAGCAATATGTAAGGACAAATAGAAATGTCTGTCAATAACTACAGAGAGAAGAATATTGTGGTATGGTTGCAGTTTACACAACCCTCATAACGAATACAAATACACATTTGAGTTCACTGGTTCAAAACCCATAGGCACTGGTCTACAAAGATGTGGCAAAAAGTGATATGGTCAGATGAGTAATCATATTCTTGACAAGGTGGCGTACACCAAGAGAACAGTAAAGGCCTGAATGCTTGACCCCTACAGTCAGAGGGTCCGGAGGGTTCAGTTATGCTTTGGGAGGCATTTTCCTGAATGGTTTGCGTCCATTTGTACCCTTAGAGGGAAGGGTCACTCCAAATCATTACAAGGTTATTATGAGTCATCACCTTTATCCAATGGTGAAACATTTCTATCATGATGGGAGTGGTCTTTTCCAGGATGACTATGCCACCATCCACAGGGCACAAGGGGTCACTGAATGGTTTGATAAGTATTAAAATTGTGGGCCTTGTGGTCACCACATGTCAACCCAAATGAACACCTATGGGAGATTTTTGACCGATTTGTTAGACATTACTCTCCACCATCATCATAAAAATAAAACATGAGAGAATATATTTTGGAAGAATGGTGCTGCATCCCTTCAGTATGGTTCTAGAGACTCGTATAATCTATGGAAAGGTGCCTTAAATCTGTTCTTACTGAGAAACCTCATGGTGATTTCAGTCTGTATACTGACTAATTAAATTGTTAATGTAGGGTGAATGGTATATTTTGGTGGTTTAAATGCTAACATTTCCTTTCAGAAGTCGACATTTTTGCATTTCCATTATTTTACTGACTGTGGCTGAATAAGTAACATCAGAGTAACGCTAGGATCACAAAACATTCGGGGCATAGCCCACCCCCCGCCCCGCCCGGGACAGAAAGTACAGGGTTTTTGAATGTACATGCTACCAACCTACACGTCTACATTGTTATAATGTGTGATTGGAATTATAGATTAATAAATCAGGGGCTATTTTGGATACTTACACAGGTTTTGTAATTATGGCTGTTTACCAAAATATATTCAAGTTACAGTTAAATATGGGTATAAATTGCAGTCTCTGAGCTTTAATTTGAGGGTATTCACATCCAAATTGGAGGAAGGTTATAGGAATTACAGCTCTTTAATATGTACCCCCTCTCTTTCAAGGGACCAAAGGAAAATGGACAGTTGACTCATAAGTTGTTCATTGGACAGGTGTGGGCTTTGTTATTTCTTCATCAATTATGCAGGCAAAAGGTCTGGAGTTGATTCCAGGTGTGGCATTCACATTTGGAGCTGTTGCTGTGAACCCACAACATCCACAACAGAAAGTATAGGGTTTTGAATGTACATGTGGAACATTTCTATGTACACGCTCGGGGCCTACAAGACTACATTGTCATAAGGCGTGATCGGATTTATTGATTAATAGATCTGGAGATATTTTTGTATAATTACGTTTTTTTTTCCATAAAAATTCATAAAAGATCCGGGGCTGTAAAAAAAAACTTTTTAAAAAGCCAGCCCAGTTCTGGAACAGCAATCTTTGGTAATATGAAACTAAGATCTACCTGTACCAGAATGATGGGAAGAAAAGAGTATGGAGAAGGCTTGGAATGACTCATGATCTGAAGATCTCAACACGATCAAGCATGCATTTCACTTGCTAGAGACAAATCTTAAGGCAGAAAGACCCATGAACAAACAACAACTGAAGACAGCTGCAGGTAAGGCCAGGCAAAGCATTACAAACCCAACGTTTGGTGATGTCCATGCATTCCAGACTTCAAGAGGTCATTGCCTGCAAAGGATTCTCAACAAAGTATTAAAAATTTAAATTTTATTTATGATTGTGTTAATTTGTCCAAGTATATTTGCGCCCCTGAAATAAGGGGACTGTGTATGAAAATGGTTGCTATTCCTAAAGGTTGCTATTCATAGGATATTTTTTGTTAAACCTTTGAATCAAAGCTGAAAGTCTGCACTTCTTCGTTGTGAGGGTGTATAGTGCCAGAATTCTGAATATTGTAACAGTGTCCAAATATTTCTGGAACTACAGTGGATATAAAAAGTCTACACACCCCTGTTAAAATGCCAGGTTCTTGTGATGTAAAATAATATGACAAAGATAAATAATGTCAGAACCTTTTCCACTCTTAATGTGACCTGTAAGATGAACAATTTAATTGAAAAACAAACTGAAATCTTCTAGGGGGAAAAATGAAAAAGAAAAAACGTACAATAACCTGGTTGCATACGTGTGCACACCCTCTTATAACTGGGGATGTGGCTTATCACTTTCAAACTCATGTTAAATAGAAGTCAGTACACACCTGCATCAGAGGGATCTCATTGTTGAAAGATAGCAGCCAGGAGAAGGGTACAAACTAATTTTCAAAGTGTTAGATATACTATGGACCACAGGGAAAACAGTCATCATCGAGTGGAGAAAATATGGCACATTACCAAGAACTTAAAAAGAAAAACATCCAAGCCCGGCTTAAGTTTGCAAAAACCTTTCAGCACGACAATGACCTAAAGCACACATCCAAATTCACAAAAGCATGGCTTCACCAGAAGAAGATTAACGTTCTGGAATGGCCCAGCCAGAGCCCAGACCTGAATCCAATTGAACATCTGTGGGGTGATCTGAAGAGGGCTGTGCACAGGAGATGTCCTCGCAATCTGACAGATTTGGAGTGCTTTTGCAAAGAAGATTGGGCTAATATTGCCACGTCAAGATGTGCCATGCTAATAGACACCTCCCAAAAAGACTGAGTGCTGTAATAAAATCAAAAGGTGCTGCAACAAAGTATTAGCTTATGGATGTGCACACTTATGCAACCAGGTTATTGTGAGTTTTTTTTATTCAATTTTTTTATCATAGATTTCATTTGTTTTTCAATTGAATTATTCACATTATAGGTCACATTAATGGTGTAAAAAGTTCTGAGATGATTTTTCTTTGTCTTATTCTTTTACATCAAAAGAACTTGGCATTTTAACAGGGGTATGTTGACTTTTTATATCCACTCTAACTGTAAGTCTGTGTACAGAGAAAAGAGTCATGGGGGAGAATCAATCTTACAAAGTCCATAAATGGGAGCTTTGCCAGCCTTGCCAAAAGAATGGGAGTTCCTCGGTTGGAGTCTGTTCAATAATCAACACATTATTGCCTTTCTCCTTATGAACATTTGTTTGCCCTGGCCCCATGGGCAAATTATCCAACTCTAGTCACTAAAATAGCCGGCAGAATTAGAGAAAGAGAAGGGACTAACCAATGGAATCAATGGGTGTGTGCTCCAGAAGCCAAAAATCTACCATCTATGGCAAAGACATCTAGGACAATATACAGTACTGTAGTATAATTCATCACTGCATCTTACAATAATATAACAATCTGTTTTTGACCTCTTCAAACTGATTTCATATTGATTTTAGTATTTGATGCTTTATCATGAACAGGCAGTACAGAAAGTCACCACCCTCTTTCAAAATGTTCACCTTTTGTTGGCTTACAGCCAACAACACAACACAAGAAATAAAACCTTTTCCGGTTTTATTCACACACAGTAACCCACAATATCCAAGTGATTTTTGTTTGAATTAAAACTCTTTGGATTAGTGAACGCCCCCCTTGAGTTCATACTTGGTGGAACCACCTTCTGCTTTAATTACAGCCATAAGTGTCTTTGAATATATCTCTACTGCACACCTGGACTGTCCAATATTTGCCCATTCTTCCTTTCAGAATTGCTCCGTCAAATTGCATGGTAACTGCTTACTGCACTCTTCAAATCTTTTCACAAATTCTCAGTGTCATTTTGGTCTGGGCTCTGACTAGGCCACTCAAGGACATTAACCATCCTGTTCTTCAGCCACTGTACGGTTGCTGTGGTAGTGTGCTTTGTGTCATTGTCATTTTGAAATGTTAACCTTCTTCCCATTTTCATCTTCCTGGCAGAGTTCTCCTCAAGAATCTGTCGGTATTTTGCACTGTACATTTTCCCTTCTATCCTGACAAGTGCTCCAGCGAAGAGAAACACACCCACAACAGGATGCTGCCACCACCGTGCCTAACTGTAGGAATGGTGTTCTTTGGGTGGAAAGATGTATTGGGTTTTCGCCAGACGCATCGTTTTGCAGTCAGTCCAAAAAGTTACATTTTGGTCTCATCAGACACTTTTTGCAACTTGGCCACAGAATCTACAATGTGCTTTTCGGCAAATCTCAAATGAGCCTTTAGGTTGCCTTTTTTGAGGATTTTTTTCTTTTCTTGCCACCCTCCAATAGAGGCCATATTTGAGGAGTGCTTGTAATATTGTGGTCACATGCATGCATGGAACAGTCTGTGCCATATGCCCTGAAGCTCCTTCAAAGTTGCTTTGTTAGCCTCTCTGATCAGTGTCCTTGCCCTGTCATACAGTTTGTAGTTTGTATGATCTTTTCAAGGTCTTGGTGGTGCCATACGCCATACCTATTTTTATATCCATCTCATGCCATTCCACAACTTTATGTCATATCTTTTCAAAGTATATCCTTTCCGACAATAGTGGATTCTTTACTTTGAATTGCACAACAAAGCAGTGAAGTCCTCTACGACCAACTGCTTTTATTATGACACTAATCAAAGTCACTAGAATTAATCACAGATGGAATCCAATTAGCTTGATTTATGATCTGGAAGGTTGTTTGTTATACCTCAGCAAGTCTGGGGAGGGGGATGTCACTTATCCAAATAGTGTTTATTACTCTAACTCATTCATTTTTAGAATTTCATGTTTTTTTTCTGTTATATATTGTGGGTTACTGTGTGTAAATAAAGATTTAATGTGTTTTCAGTTCATGCTGTAAGGCAAGAAAACATTATTTTTGTTTTTAAATGGGGTGGAGACTTTCTATATCCATTGTATATCTGTAGTTTATATTCTATGCCATCAGGTGTACCGATACTGGTGGTCTATACCATCATGTGTACCGGGAACTGGTGTTCTATACTGTCATGTGTATTTGGTACTTGGTGTATCAAATCATTAGATGAATTGGTACTTCTCAACTTTAACATGCACTAAACTGTGTAAGACAAAATCCGCCAAAAAAGACAACCACTAACAGACTGGTGTTCTTTAACACAACTGACAAATCCCGGTCTAGTGTTTGGATTTCACATGCCACTGTCTATATATTTGCATCTCACAGCAGTGGGCCAAAGATAGCCATGACATTTTCTTGGGCACCTGCACTGGTCGAAGGTTTAATGTCATATAAAAAATATGTTTACATTAATTGTGTGGTTTAGATGCTTCCCATAAAGGGCTTTTCCAATATACAGTATAGTACTGTAAATCTAATACATGGTCTTTTACAGGGGCGTTGTGTAGAAACATTTACTGGACAGCAAGACTTCGAAGACAGAGAACATTTTCTCCAGTGTTTATGCATTTGCGAGTTTTTGTCAAACAATTCAATGGCTTACAATATGTTTTTCACATGTGTGATAGCCAATTGTTTGGGGCCTGGGACCTGCGTGCATCTCTTCCCCTTTTATGATTTGTTTTCATTCATTTTTATCAAGTCAGTTAAATAGTATTTTTGGGCTGTATTTGTTATTTTTATTGACAATGAAATTAAAGGTATATTGAGTTATGGCACAAGTCTCTGGTGGGAAATGTGTTCAATATTTTATGATAGTGTTGCTTTACCTTGCATTGCAAATATTAGAAGTTTCTAAAATACAGAGTACAGCTAGCTAGATAAGCAATACCTCAATTGAGCAAACACGATCAGTGTTATTATCTGCACAATATTTCAAGTAATAACAACAAGACAAATGATCTAAGTCAATGTATTCATAGGCCTTTCTCAGTCTCTCTGACACACTCCAATCTGAAAACAGAGCGATGAGTGCCTTTGACTGTTCTCCTCGCTACAGAGCTCCTCTCTGCATAGTTTGTCCACTAAATTGATGGATATCCCTCCATGATCACTAGCATAGCGCTGCACAATGCAAACAACCCTTCGACTTCGGGACACGCTGTCTAACACAGGCCTTCTCCCAGTTCTCCATCTTTCACATGCTCTGCACTCCTTTCCCAGCCAGAGGTGTCATCTTCTGGCATATTGTTGTGGGGCAGCAGCCTGTTCGGAGGAAAAACTTGCTCCCTCTTGGCAGCTCCCATTACTTCCAGCCCAGTCTTAGCTGCCCCCGAAACAGCAGTTATTATGAATGTTATGGACATATTTACCATGGATGATCATTCATATAGAACACAAGTAATAGCTTGGGAGCACAAGGCCTAAACCCATGTTATCATCAGGACAGGCGCCAGCACAGTATCATCCAGCAGAGAGACTCTCCTAACTCAGTGGCTCTTTGACACAAAGTACCTCAGTATAGGGAGAGTGAGGAGAGATCAGTACCACACACTGGCTCTATTTATTCATCATAACAAGGAAACATGCAGCAGTGGGAAGATATGTGTCCATTTGAATTTGTTTAAAAGGGTGGCTTTCATTAGTATTTTTAATGGGCAGTTGAATAATGATGAGCACTCTTTTGTGATGCTTTCTCTATGCGTGGTGGGTGCTCGGCTGTGTGCACCGTCCTACAATCAATTTCAATACTATTTTCAGTGCTCCACATCTTATTCTGCTTATGTTGGGATATATTTTAGACAAAATGTGATATTCCCTTATCAAAGTTACTAACACTGCATGGGCCTGGTCAGGTACTTCAGAACTGGACTGACCTTTCCTGACAATGAGGACAAGTCATCCTCTTGTCTCCAGAGCTGAATGGGTGATGGAAGGGGGGAGATTGAAAGAGGGAGGCACAGCCATTTCAAACGTGTTTTAGTTACATCTTTATAGTGACAACATAATGTGTCAGAAAGGAATGCAGAAAAATAAAAAAGATATGATTGCAGAATATGCATATGAGATAGGGAGAGAGAAATTGATAGACAGATTTTGTAAAAAACAAATACTACAAATCATATTTTGTCTGAAGACTTTCCTTTTCAGCAGTGATTTGGATTGAAGGCAGGGCTAATGACAGATTTTGTTTATAATTACGGGCACTGTTTGAGCATAGAAGGCTCTTCTCACTGACTGTTTTCTCATATGCCACCAAACTCTGTCCTTGGTTCTGGAACAGAGGAGGTTAGCACTGAAAATAACAGCTTCGGTTTCAGAGCTGCCAGTTGGCTAATTGCATGCACAACGCCAAAGACTCAGCATGAGGCCTGTCTCATCATTGCTTTCCTCCCCATTATGTAGGCTTTAGGCACAAGTACTGTAAACATGACAGCACTTTTATGTCCAGTTTGTCTTCTCTTTGGCTACTGCTTCAGGAGGCTGTTTCTTTGTTTCCTTTACATGACAAAGACATCTTACATTTTATAATGTTGAAAGTAAAAAAAAAAAAATCTTCTGAATCATGTTTATGATGACTTACTGCAAATGTTATTTACAATTGCTTGTATTTAATACTTCAGTTGTGCTACAGTACATATTGTTTCAAAGCTTTGTTCTCTGTAATATACACTGCTCAAAAAAACTAATGATGCATTTCCACCGCAGGAACTATACCCAGGAACCTTTTGAGGAACTCACTGCGTTACCACCGCAGGAACCTGGGTCTAGAACCAGGAACCAGGAACTACATTTTACCCCCAAAACAGTCCCTGCTCGGGAGGTAGGACTTTCCCAGAGTAACAGAACCTTTGGGATGGGGCTTGTGGTGCTGAATATTTCAGATTGGTCAAGTAGTAGTAGTTTACTCGCATATGTTTTCAACCTCCATTTTAAATGTCTGCAGCCGTCCTCACCGTAGTAAAGGAGTTAATTCTGCTTACAAAAAATAACTGTTTTATGCAGAATATAAATTGAACCACAGATGGACCAATGACAAAGTCCAGGCCCTATTGTGTTTATGTTGAGGACAGTGGGAATTGGAAATGGCAATCCGTAATAATAATGTGTTCGTGAAAATTCTCTGCAAGTTAGGTGAGCTGAACATTATTCACACCGGGAAACAGTGAAGCTTAAAAAATGAAAACAAGATTACAAGAAGATCGAGGATTATAATAACAGAAGCGGTTCTGACCGGCGGAGCAAATAGTTTGATCGTCTACATGCATTGCTGGGTCTCAGGTCGGCCTTCTATGGCGCTGCGGCAACGATTGATTCAGCTGCTGCGTTGTTGGAAGCCATGGTGGAAGACACAGAGACTGTATAACCAGTCGGTTTAAGGTAAATCACAATGTTTCACATGGTGCATGTTAAATGCTATAAGGTTATGTTTTGGAAAAGTCAAGAATTGTGTATACTAGTCGTGTTATTTTTTGTCATGCTATTTTTCCTCTAGACAAAAACCAACATTAGCTACAGGAACATCATGTTAATGGGACACTTAAATTACACATTGGGTCTCAATCAACAAAATATATTAAAGATCAAAATGTTTACTTTACATTGTGTAATTCGTTGAGAACAAAATGACATAACAACGGTCAGTGGCAACCAAAATCCCCAACCGACTGAGGGCTGGATTCAAACTAACAACAGAAATCACAGGCTGTTCCAACTTGACTCAGTAGAGTGTATGGCCCCCACATGCCTGTATGCACTCCTGACAACATCTAGGCATGCTCCTGATGAGATTGCGGATGCTGCCTGGAGGATCTCCTCCCAGACCTGGATCAGGGCATCGGTGAGCTCCTGGTCAGTCTGTGGCGCTACCTGGCGCATCAGATGCACCGATACATAACATCTCAGAGGTTCCCAATCGGATTCCGGTCTGGGGAACGTGAGGGCCAGTCAATAGCATCAATTCCTTCGTCATCCAGGAACTGCCTACCCACTCTGGCCGCATGAGGCCAGGCATTGTCCTGCACCAGGAGGAACCCCGGGGCCACCTTGTAAGGACTGACGATGGGTCAGAGGATTTCATACTGGTACCTAACAGCAGTCAGGGTACCGTTGGCTAGCACAAGGAGGTCTTTGCGACCCTCCAAAGATATGCCTCTCCAGACCATCACTGACCCACATCCAAACCGGTCATGCTGGATGATGTGGCAGCCAGCATAATGTTCACCACGGTTCTATCACATCTGTCACGTGCACAATGTGAACCTGCTCTAATCTGTGAAGAGTACGGAGATTCAATGGCCTGACAATTCTGGTGTTCCCTGGCAAATGCCAGTTGAGCTGCACAGTGCTGGGCTGTGAGCACAGGTCCCACTAGAGGGTGACACTAGAGATACATGCTACCATCATGGAGTCTGTATCTGAAAGTTTGATCAGAAACATGCACACCAGTAGCCCGCTGGAGGTCATTTTGTAGGGATCTGGCAGTGCTCTTCCCATTCCTCCTTGCACACAGGAGCAGATACTAGTGGAGCTGGGCTGCCTGTGCAACCTGAATGCGCTGCAGGTACCGCCTCATACAACCAGTAGTGACAAGAACACTAGCACAACTAGAGAAGAATCAGTCATGAAGGATAAGGAGAGTTTGTTTTTGGGAATCATGGACACTGCATCCTCCGGACTGAAGAGGAGAGGGACCATCGGGCTTCTTTTCAGAGTACAGTTGCATCCATGATTGGATGGGGGTGCATTAGTGCACATGGCATGGGTGACATCTGTGAATGTACCGTTAATGCTGAACTGTCATGACCCCTGTGCCGTAACACCTGTGTCACACTGGGATGGTACGACAGTGCTTTAGATTTTTCATGTTTCCGTATGGATGAGTATGCCTGGTGTGTTTTCGTTTTGTTTGTCTGGTGTCTTTTCTGTGGTCCAGTTTCCTTGGTGGAGGAATGATAGGATTGGGCGCCAGCACTCAAGAGTCGGCTCCGGCACGCACCTGTTTCTCATCTGCAATCGCACACCTTTTCAAAATCTGCCTATCTGCTGCTATACTTAAGGAGAGACCTTACATACAGTCCCCGCCGGATTGTTAAGTCATATTCCTACGTCTTAGTTGGCTGTACCAGCTTGCTATTAGGTTTCCAAGAATCCTATTGTTCAGTTATTGCCTACCCGCTTGTCTGCCTGTCTCATTAACTCTCCTCTCCCCCTGCTCAGGAATTTGTCCCTTGGAACCTTTTACCATCACCTGCTAACTTGGATCCCGGACCATCACCATTATCTGCCAACTGGGATTTCTGACTTCAGCCTGAAACCACCGCTCCACTACCAACCCGCTCTTTCAGAAGATTTGCTTTGTTTCCCAATAAATCAGTCATAACTTACCTGCTGTCTCCGATCTGCTTTTGGGTTCTCACCGGAATCCTGACATGAACAATTGGAGCAACTTATGCTTCCATCCAGACTATATCGTTTACAAGGAAGGCCATGCTTATTTTTCCGCAAGACAATGCCAAACCACATTCTGCATGTATTACAACAGCATGGCTCCGTAGTGAAAGACTGCTGAACTGGCCTGCCTTCAGTCCAGACCTGTAACCCATTGAAAACATTTGGTGCATTATGAAACACTGTGGTAAACATGCCCCTGTCCCAACTTTTTTGAAACATGTTGCTGGCATCAAATTCAAAATGGGCATGTATTTGTCCAAAAACAATAACATTTATCTTTTTCAACTTTTGATATGCCAGGGTTCTGGAGAGGAGAATACGGCCGATAGTAGAACCTCGGATTCAGGAGGAACAGTGTGGTTTTCGTCCAGGCCGTGGAACACTGGACCAGCTCTATACCCTCTACAGGGTGATGGAGGGTTCAAGGGAGTTTGCCCAACCAATCCACATGTGTTTTGTGGATTTGGAGAAGGCATTCGACTGTGTCCCTCGTGGCATCCTGTGGAGGGTGCTTCGGGAATATGGGGTCCTGGGTCCTTTGCTAAGGGCTGTCAGGTCCTTGTACGACCGAAGCATGAGCTTGGTCCGCATTGCCGGCAGTAAGTCAGACTTGTTCCCTGTGCATGTTGGACTCCGGCAGGGCTGCCCTTTGTCGCCGGTTCTGTTCGTAATTTTAATGGACAGAATTTCTAGGGGCCGGAGGGTGTCAGGATTGGGGACCACACAATTTCGTCTCTGCTCTTTGCAGATGATGTTGTCGTGTTGGCCCCTTCAAGCCAGGACCTTCAGCATGCACTTGGACGGTTTGCAGCCGAGTGTGAAGCGGTGGGGATGAAAATCAGTACCTCCAAATCCGAGGCCATGGCCCTCAGTCGGAAAAGGGTGGCTTGCACACTTCAGGTTGGTGGAGAGTACCTGCCTCAAGTGGAGGAGTTTAAGTATCTAGGGGTCTTGTTCACGAGTGAGGGAAGGATGGAACGGGAGATTGACAGACGGATCGGTGCAGCTTCTGCAGTAATGCAGTCGATGTATCAGTCTGTCGTGGTGAAGAAAGTTGTCGATTTACCGGTCAATCTACGTTCCTACTCTCACCTATGGTCATGAGCTTTGGGTCATGACCGAAAGGACAAGATCCCGGATACAGGCGGCCGAAATGAGCTTTCTCCGCAGGGTGGCTGGGCGATCCCTTAGAGATAGGGTGAGAAGCTCGGTCACCCGGGAGGAGCTCAGAGTAGAGCTGCTCCTCCACATCGAGAGGGGTCAGCTGAGGTGGCTTGGGCATCTTTTTCGGTTGCCTCCGGAACGCCTTCCTGGGAAGGTGTTCCGGTCCCGTCCCACCGGGAGGAGACCCCGGGGAAGACCTAGGACTCGCTGGAGGGACTATGTCTCCCGGCTGGCCTGGGAACGCCTCGGTGTCCCCCCGGAAGAGCTAGAGGAAGTGTCTGGGGAGAGGGAAGTCTGGGCATCCCTGCTTAGACTGCTGCCCCCGCGACCCGGCCCCGGATAAGCGGAAGAAGATGGATGGATTTTCACTCTGCATACTGTACTGACCAACACGATTAAGTACGGCTGCAATTTGTTCTGTCCGTCCATTTTTGTGCTTTAGATTTGCTCTTTGGTCAGATTCAAGCTAGCAATGAACTGTTCTTAAGGCAACATTATTACTGTAACTTAGTTCAGACTAATATGTTTTTTCATTTCGGTTCAGTTTTGGTTCGGTTTTGAAAAATAATAGATTTTTGGTTTTGATAATTTAAAGAACAAAAAATTAAATTGTGTTAATGTCATTTAATTAGATTTTTTTATTTTGTTTGTTTTCAAAACACAATATCTTGTATAGAACATAAAGAGTCAGTCCATATAAGAGTCCAACATGAAATATTTGACAGGGAAGCTAGCTAGAGCCAGCTTACTTAGCTCATTACAACTACAACTGTTGTAGCTATATTTTTGCTGAAACATGGCAGTAAGCACTAATTAATGCACTATCTAGCTGTCATTTGATTCCTGACTTTAACTTTAGCTATCTCTATGGCATACATATATATTGACAACCATTACACTCTTTTAGATAGCTATGCAGTTTTGTTTGGCAGATTATCTAGCTTGCTACCTGTCTCTTTTGTTTTGTCTGTGGTCACTGGTCTCCCCGGTCTCCCTCACTTCATGGTGCCCCACCAAGTGTGATTCTCAGAAAAGAGGTCATTGTTGTCTAAATCACTACATTGCGGTTTGAATAGCATGAATCTGCCTTCTAATAAACTACATTTGCCTTACCTCTGTTGAGATTAGGATAACATTTGTAGAAAACAAAACAAAATCAATGGCATCAAATAATTATTCTGAATTTGAAACCGCTCACCATTGCTGTAACTACAATGACCTGAAGAACAGTTTCCCCTTGATCACTGCTAACAGAATACTGCAGAAAACACTATATCTTATTCATTGTGTCATTGTTTGAGCTTTTTCTTAAGTTTTTAAGAAAATGTATTTTACAGTGAATGGCAGAGAGACAATATAGCATGTGTCTGCTTAGAGTGTTGACTAATAATTAGTGTACAGCCATTAAAACTAAACCACAGTATTGTATACAGTTTGTGAAACTTCCATTCTCACTAAATTAGAAATAAGTGTCACTCTTCTTACATTGAGTTACATATAATAAAGAAAACTGTCTATATACAGTTTTGTCCCAGTGAGGGGCACTGTAGAGATGCATACAGAACTGTCATCAGGATTTTGCAGGCAATCACACACAGAACAGGAAACATGGGAATATCCTGAATATATATTATCTTTACATATTAAGGAATGTTTTTCAACTTTATAGATGCAGACAGTTGAATGAAAAAGTAAAAAGTTTTTGCTAAAAGACCAAAGGGACCAATGGACCAAACTTGAATGCAACAGAATGCTGAGGGACACTCCTCGTGGGGGAAGACATTAAGAAGCTGCTACTGGCACACAGTCAAAAACTTTGATCTAATGAAGTGAATAATTGTCAAATCCTTAATGATTTATTCATCAAAACAGGCCCAAAATTGAATTTTGTAAAGTTAGATTTTAAAATATTTGGTGGTTTTTACTTCATCAGATTGATAAAAGCGACTGCTAATGGCTTCATGCATTTCAAAACAGCTGGCAGCATTATTATGTTGGTAACTGGTAATGGATAAGCACAACAAGTCATGTTGGGGGTATAGTGTGGCTAAGCGTTGTGTCTAGGCACTACACGATGTGTTGTGTCAAGGAACAGCATTTAGGCATGGTATATTGACCACATCCCTTGTGCCTTATTTCCTACATAACAACAGTTATGTATAGCTCAATGTATATTTACTTCCAGAAAAAATTTGAAATAAAAGTTGGCTGTTTACCAAATGAAATTCAAGTTACAGTTAAATAATGTAATTGGACAATTGACTCAAAAGCTGAATCATGGACAGGTGTGGGCTATTCCTTAGTTTTTTCTTCATCAATTAAGCAGGTAAAAGGTCTGGAGTTGATTCCTGTTGTGGCATTCACATTTGGAAGCTGTTGCTGTGAACTCACACCATGCAGTCAAAGGAGCTCTCAATGCAAGTGAAACAGGCCATCCTTCTGAGCGGAACATTAGGAGTGGCCAAACCAACATTTTGGTACATTCTGAGAACAAAAGAACACACTGGTGACCTCTCCAACATAAAAAGGCCTGGACATCCATGGAAGACAACAAGTGGTGGATGATCATAGGATCCCCATGGTAAAAAAAAAAAAAAAAAAAAAACTTCACAACATCCAGCCAAATGAAGAACACTCACCAGGTGGGAGGAATAAGCACAGTTGGGGAGTAATGGATTACAAGTGTTACAAAAAAACACATTACAAAAAAACAGTAACTGTAATCCGTTACGTTATCAACGAAAATACTGTAATCAGATTACAGATTCTTTAGGAAAAAAATATTACTTTTGGATTAATTCAACTGAAAAATAAAGTGTGCTAAATAAAAATTACACGTTGCATGATTTTCTTTTTATTGAATGTTTTAAAAACATTGTTATTTGAACCAAAATAACCTATTGTGCGTGTAATGATGTCGTGTGGTGTAGTGTTGGCAAGGAACCAGGCGCAGGCATATATCGCGTTCGTGGGTTTAATAACCATACAAAACAAACCGAACACGAACAGAAAACTCTACAAACGACTGAATGAAATAAAAGTGCGCGACAACGCGTCTTAACAGGTAATTTTCAGAGAGTACAAATAAGCAACATCACCGATAAACGAACAGACAATAATAGCAACAATAATCCACAATGTGGGGAGCAGAGGGGAAACATTTAAACACATACAAATTAGCTCAGTTGGGACCTGGTGTGGAAGATTGGAAACGTGACAGTCCGGGATGTGTTCGTGTGATATGGAAAATGTAGGTGCACGGAACGGTGTCACTGCTGCTCACCTAACCGTGACAGTGCGCCTCAGTTGTGCGACTCAGACAGGAAGATTAGTCAACTATTTGTTAGATAGTTGTAATATGATTCTGCCTTCAAGATTAAACATTTAACGGATTTTATCACAATGTTTAACGAGAAAAGTTGTGTTCGAAAGCACTCTGCCGAAGGATGATTTGCATTTGACAAAGATACCTCAACTCTGTCCCAACAGTATGTAAACTAGTGGCCTTTTATTGTGACCAGCCTAAGGCACACCTGTGCTCACTAACACAGATTTACACAGATTTGTGAACAATATTTGAGAGAAATAGAACTTTTGTGTACTTAGAGAAAGTTTAAGATCTGTGAGTTCAGCTCATGATAAATGGGGGCAAAAACAAAAGTGTTGCATTTCATTTTGTTCAGTGTATATATATATTCATTTAAAAATTAAGTTTAAACAGACTACAAGGACCTCTACCGATACCCCTTGTTGTTCACAGTAAATTCAATGGTTTGCTGGGTGAGAATTGTGCACAGTTACATACAAGGGGTTCAAAGGAGGCTATCCATTCTTGACATAAGTTCCTGGTTAAGTGCTGTGACACAATAGGCTCCTACTTTAATTAATCACGTTCCCCAAAAATTACTGAATATCAGTGCGCCTACCTGTCAACTATGTCATCATGCAATTACAATGCAACCAGTGTGAAAACATTAACCAGAAACTGATGTTGTTTTTGATATTCATAAGATTAATTCAGTAGTCTATGCTGTAATCCCATTTCACATTTCATGTGTAAACAGAAAACGGAATGTATTTAGATTGAAATGTTATCCAGATAAATGTAGGGGTTAGGGTTACGTAGTGTAATGTAGTATAAATAAGCCGGTATCACACACACTTGTATGTCCTATGCTGGTAATGTGAAATAAGAAAGAAACTGATAACTTGCTGTGTATGCATCTCTTCTTCCTGTTCTCGGTGTATTGCCATTATTGTTCTTGGAGTCAAACATGGATGTGTGAAGTTTACATAAGAATGGGAAACCCAGCCTTGTAGTATTTTTCAGTGTGTGGTATGTACAAGCTAATAACAATGTTTGGTTTGGAATTCCCATTTTGGTTTGCAGTTTAACCAAACCCCAAATCATACAACATCAAAGCTTATTCCACAAACACATTTTTGACACCTTCTAAAAGTAGATAGAAATTGATTTCTAGAAATGTATACTCCTTTACATTGGAATCAAAATCATCTGTAGTGAGTTGCAGTTGTCTTATGAAAATTAATCATTCAACCAGTTTGAATGGAAGAAATTAATTATCTGCACTGAAATTAGCATTGCGAAAAAAGAAAACCAGAGAATTTATATGAGGAGGTCAGACACAAGATTGTTGTAAAGAATGGACATCCAGAGGCTTTGTTTTTCCTGTTTCTACCATACGTAACCTTACCAACATTTTTAAGGCCCATGCCACTGTAGCCAACATCCCTGGATGTGGCTACAAGAGAAAACTTGACTGAAAATCACTGTGAAGAATTGTTGGAATGGTGGATTAAACCCCTTGAAACTTGCACAATCCAATTTCATTTAAAGAGGATGTATAGTAGAATACCAAGAGAATATCAAGGCATTTTAAAGTACAATACTGAACCCAGTGATAGCAAAATGGGCCTCTGTCAAAGGTCATGTGCCTTCCAGCAGCACAATGACCCTAAACACTCCCCGAAATAGTTCCAGTTTAAACCACTCAACTGTTCTGAAGTTGCCGGCATTTATTCCAGATCTAAATCCTGTTGAAAACATGTGGATAGATCTGAGAACTGCAGTTGGGAGGCACATTTCAAATCTGTCAGAACTTGAGCAATTTGTACATACGTAAATAGTGGGCCAAAATGCAAATGTAGAGATCTAGGAAGCGAGTTGGAGTTGAAAAAGGATCACCCCCTTGTGTCAGTCTTTTGTTGAACCACCTTTTGCTTTAATTACAGCCTTTAGTCTTTTGGGATATTTCTCTACTATGCACATCTAGACGTTGCAATATTTGACCACTCTTCTTTGCAGAACTCCTCAAGTTCAGTTAAATTTGATGGTGACCGTTTATCGACTGCTGACTTCAAGTCATTCCACAGATTGCCAATGTGGTTTAAGTCCGGGCTCTGACTAGGCCATGCAAGGACACCTTTTTCTCCTTCAACCACTGTGTGGTTAGTTTTGCTGTGTGCTTTGGGTCATTTTCATGTTGGAAGGTAAATCTTCTTCCCATTGACAACTTTCTGGCAGAGAACAGCAGATATTCCTCAAGAATTTGACAGTATTTTGCCCATCCATTTTTCCTTCTATCCTGACAAGTGATCCAATCCCTGCTGTAGAGAAACAACCCCATAACATGATATTACCACGTCCATTATTTACTGTAGGAATGGTGTTATTTGGATGGTTAGCTGTATTGGATTTTTGCCAGACATATCGTTTGGCGTTGAGGCCAAATAATTAAATTTTAGTCTCATCTGACCATAACACCTTTTTCCACGTGGCCTTAAAATCTTCAAGGTGCGTTTTGGCAAAGCTCAGCCGTGACTGCATGTGGCCTTTCTTGAGGAGTGGATTTTTTCTTGAAACCCTCCCATACAAGCCACATTTGTGGAGAATTTGTGATATTGTTGTCATATGCACACAATGACCACTCTTTGTCATGAATTCCTGCAACTGCTTCAGAGTTGCTGTAGGCCTCTTGGTAGCCTCTCTGACCAGTTTCCTCCTGGCTCTTTCATTCCACTTTTATCAATTGTGATACTTATAGGACACATCCGAATAGAACAACCATTTTCTAATAAATCAAGAATTTGACTCATTCTATGTTTGCATTCTATTTATTTACAACATTGCAAAACGTTTTACTCAATGTCAACCTAGCACAACAATTCCTGAATGGTTGCTCAAAGATTAACTCATATGGTGACTTTCTATGTCAAACTACTAATGAGTGATGAGAGCTTTGCTTCCATATCCACTTCCCTCGCACATTTCCCAGACCTGCACAGCATGACAAAGCATGGGAGAATCCAAAAAAAAACTAAGCACCAGATGATAGATCTTCTAGGAACAATCAAGATTCATCACATTATTGATGGTCACTCTGTGGGGTCTTGCGCTTCGCAGACCATGTGGAAAACATGGGTTAGCTAGGCAAGAGAATGCACTTCAAGCCTTTATAGTAAAGAAACTCTAAAACCATGGCTTGAATAGAACAAGATGACATATACCTAAAAAGCAAAACACAAAGAAAGCATTTGATAGTCCATAAAACAATCTCAACACTAAGTATTGACATGAATAATTGTTTATAGATATAAGAGATAACTCATTATTGGGACTATTGTTCATGCATTATCTTTCAGAGGAAATGTACAATTATATAATCTGGTTATTAGGGATTTTCCTACTATTATGCCTACTTTATATTTTAAATGTTTTTATTCTGAGCTAAAATGCCAAAATGTTAATTATGCTTTGTCTCAATATTCAAACACTATAAAGATCTTCATTTGTAATGAGGTTAATTGACTGCAATCTTTTCAATTTCCTATGTTAGCAGAAAATCAAGAAGTGGTCCAATGAACAGGCATAATTACAAGTTGTTCAGCCAATCAACCCATAGCTGGGTGCTGGCTAAAGGTAAGAGGTCATTGTGTTGAGCAATGATCTAATTCATGTAGCATGTTCAACATTGTTACAAAAAACATCTCATTACACTCAGGTCATTAAAACAGACCTAAGAGTTCTATTTTATCTTTCATTGTGCAAAAGATTTGTTTAACCACACAAAACAAAAACATTAAAATACAAAAAATAAAGTACAAGTGATCACATTAGCATTTTCATAGAAGTGTAATTGTGTGTAATTATAATAGCCTCGTTATCAGCTGACCTTAAGATCCCAGTGCCACAATGAACCAGTGTAATGGCTGTTATTATATGCTATAAAGAAAATATTATTGCCAATGTGCTAATGTGGCCATTAAGGCAGCAATGCATGTCCATCCTTCCCATATCAACCTACACAGTCATGAACCAAGTCCTAGCTACGTTACAAAAAGGATGGCTAATTATTTTACAGCAGAATCAATTACACCAAGAGAATCAAGCAAATCCAAGCTAGCCTTAATTGAATAAGTTCTCGTTTATGTATTGGCCTTCTCAAGGTGACGGAGCATGCTGTGGTGAGATTAAATATTTATTGGGGGGTCGTCATTACGTTGTCATTATCATTTAGATCAGTTCATTAAACAACAAGATACACCAATGATGAGACAATTATGGTTGTTAAATAAATCAAGATCCAGAAAGGAAGGAGAGAAAAGTCCATCATAGCTGTTTCAGAGGTCATTGAACTCAGTTCCTAGGAGATCATTGATCATACACACTTCGACACCTGGAAAGCATTGGCTTTCTTTACCATCATCTCGTATGGTTGAAACCAATACACCGGAAAGAATGTATTATATACTGTATTGATACAAGGTATTCATATATAATAAGAATAGTATGCTACATTTTAAACTCCCACTGTCACAATGTGAGCTATGGAAATACAGGGTTGAAGATTGCCTGAGGTTTCAAACATAAAGAATAGAGTAGATAGAGGGTGGAGTGAAGAGAGGAGAGAAACGTGTCATCCTCTGTGGTGTGACCACCATTATATATGAGTGATTTGACAGGCTTGCCATGTGGATATGCAGCAAATTCTGCCTTTTTGAAGATAGTTCAAAATGACCAAGAGCTTTCACTCTATTCTGCTGAATGTCAAAAGTGCTCTATCTTTACAGTAACTAATGAAAGCATCTCAAAGAAATGTACAAATGCGCCACATGTTGTCACTCAGAACTTCCTGCAATAACACCAAGTCAAGAACATAATGTTGCGATAGTTGGGTTACCCTTCACACATAGTAATGATGAATTTGTAATGGATACAAATATGTATTTGTATATATTAATCATTTTAGTAAGGTGTTTTTTCCACATTCATTGTTAAGTTGTAAAGAATATAGTATTAGCACACAGTTGCCAAGCCTTGATAATGATATCAGATGCAGCTAATTAGGTTATCTCGATACATAGTGCCAGCTTGGAGAGCTATAGGTTGCAAACATGGATTGGGTCATATTTTTAAAGATTTAGGTTCTAGTCAATTCAGGATGCTAAAATGTGACTTTTGTAAACATTTTGAGTTTGAACATTGGAGTTTGATAAATGTCGCTAATTTGAATTGAGGTTCTGTGGTCATGATCCTTTTTATTTTAAGAATGGCTTCATTCTTCACTTATTCGATGAGTCCATCACCATCTGAAAAACGTCTTTGACCGATCATTGGGTAAAGACAGAGCTGACCATGGACTTAAGTAAGGTTGCTGTCTCTTAACTTTGCATTCCACAACCAGTCACATATGCTTATATTCCTATCTTCATGCACACATCAAATCAGAATACAGATCATTGGAGCATGGCCGAAGACCTTGCGCAAAACAAGGGTACAAAGAAAGCTGTACCATAATTATTGTTTTCATAACATATGGGAACATTTTAACATTTGGGTGCTCCAATTGGGCATATTTTAGGAGTCAGTGTGGTTTTGAACCTTATGTGTTTATGAAATTGTTGAAAGGTTTTGTAAAATGTATTTGTAAACTGGAGAAAACCAAGTAGTCCTGAATTGACCCTCCACAGGTCTGGAGAGGCTAAACTCAACTTAGATCCACTAGCTAGCCAAGGTAGTTAATTTTTGTTACACCTATAGTCAAATTCAGTATGATTTGGAAAATAGATTTTTATGATATTCTGTAGTTTGTTTAGAAAAGTATCCCACTTTGCTGAGGAGAGAGACAGAAATTAGTGAAGAAAAATATATCCTTCATGATATTTGATATCTGACTCCAATATTTGATATCTGACTCCTGACATTTCCTTGTTAACCATACGTTGCCAGAAGGAACCATAACATGCCAGTGGAAGAGAGAATGAATGAGGAAAGAAATACAATACAGAATGAATGAGGAAAGAATGGACTGATCCTGGCATCAGAGTTTGGTCATCAAAGCTTTGAGTAGCAATCGGGACACAAGCATGTCAAGTCTGATTGTTCGTGCACCCCTCTATCAAAGACCGTAGCCCACAGTAGCTACCAGGAGCTTTTGAAATGAAGAAGTTCCGTCAAATGTTGAAACTTGAGATAAAAAAAAGAAAGTGTGTGCAATTTTCCTCAATTTTCCTCACCTCATCAAGAATATGTACTTTTCATAGTTATTGTATACTTTTTGTAAGAGCTATTGAAACTAGAAGTTTGAAGAAGATGAAGAAGATGGGTGCATTTGTGCACATTTTTGAACGCTCCCACAATTAGCACCGGCCTTAGATCGCTTCCTTTTCGGCTCTGATGCACAGTGGTTAGTTCTCCGTAATGTGGGTAAATAAGGGCTGTGCAACATTGTATACACTTTTGTAATCACAATGAGACCAATATTGGATTACATGAATATTCGTTAAAGAGCAATTGATATTTGAGGAGCCGAATGTCTGTCGAATGTCCAATCTACAACTAACTACACATTTTCTTTTTCTTTATAAAATTTTTCTTTATTCTCAGTTGACAATTGCATTCAATTACATTCACATCCACTCACGCACTTATTATATCATTTTCTATTGCCTTATTATTAACTGTTTGCGATCTTTCCGAACGTTGAGGGAGGCGCTATTTCACAAGAACAGTAAAGTGGCTGCTAAGATCGATTAAGATGGACTAACGAGTGGTTCGGAACACTTGTTAATTATCGAATGATGTTACATGCCACTTAAGTAACAATGCTTCCTGGAAACGCCTAGAAGTGGCCTAGAAGTGGATGCCCTTTCAAAATATCCACAAGAGCCACAATAAAAATAATAAATCAAGTAAATGACAACCCATAGATAACATCTGGAGATTTGCAGACCTCTCTTGCTGCATCTCATGTTACTTTTTATGCTTCAACAATAAAAACACTGAATCGAAATGGCATTGATGGGAGGGTTGCTAGGAAGAAGTCTCTGCTGTAAATTTTTTTTTTAAATAATTAAGTTATCTGGAAGTATCTGGAGTCCAAAATTGAAGTTTTTGGGTCATAATCAAAACAGCTATGTTTGGCGAAAACTCAACACTGCCTACCACCAAAATAACCTTATTATTGTTTTTAGGCTTTTTTATTTAACCTTATTTTAACAGGGGAATACATGCTGAGACCATAGGTCTCTTTTGTGGATAGGTCCTGCACCAACACAATTTTTAAACAATATGAACATATTGGTAAACAATTTAATGTATTGGGAGCACGCCCTAGAGGCACCAATTCACTCAATTTAAAGTGATCTTGGAATTTCTTCCAAATGTGAGGTGCAGAAAAACTATAAGCTTGTCTACCTAACTCCGGGGAAATTGCAAGTATCTCTAGAGTTATCCTTCCCTGAGACTGTGTTTGATAGTTTGCATGATTTAAAATCAAAAAGTCTGAAATGCAGAGATCTACTTGACTTCAAAGAGGGCCAGCCTACTTTTTGATACAGTGAACAATGATGAATCGTGCTGAAACAATCACTTGTAATAAAGCATAATGCACTATGATGATCTGTACTAAGAGGTTGTAAAACCAAGGTAGAAGCATTCATATAAATAATATCAATATGCTTTCTCGCAGAAAATCATATTCTTAATTTTGAAAATCGGGAGGTGCTGAAACACATTGGTGCGTTGAGGTACTAGAAAGCCCTGTTGGCCAACAGCTTGTCTTAGTGAAGGGAGTCAAGCTGAATCTTTGCAAATGAAGCACACTGGTAGCGCCAACAGCAGTCGATACAAAACTAAAACTTTGAGAATCTTGTCAGGTGGAGCTGAGGCTACAAAAAGGGGCTGCAACAATTGGCAATTTCATGAACTTTCTGATATGTTTTAACTAGGTTTACAGAGCAAAGCTCACACAGTGATGGAAAAGACAAATAATATGCAGATACTGGATCCATGGAAAAAAGGTGGTGGAATATATTGAGCCAAATTCAGAGCTGAAGAAATCAATGTTCTTCTTGAGGTGGTAGAGGCACCAGCACCCATCTATCAAAGACCGTAGCCTAACAGTAGCTACCAGAATCTTTTGAAATGAAGTTCCGTTGAATTTTGAAACTTGAGATTTTGAAAAAAGAAAGGGTGTCAACTAGGTAAAATAATTACATCTAAAGCCTATGACAGACAACATATTTCCATATTTCAGGTTTGAGGTATACAACCCAATTGCATTTACTAATTATAACAACTTGTATTCTTAAAATGTTCACCTGGCACAGCCAGAAGAGGACTGGCCACCCCACTGAACCTGGTTCCTCTCTAGGTTTCTTCCTAAATTTTGGCCCCTCTGAGTGAGTTTTTCCTAGGCACTGTACTTCAACATTGTTGGTGCTTGCTCCTTGGGGTTACAGGCTGGGTGTTTTGTAAAAGCACTTTGTGACAACTGCTGATATAAAAAGGGCTTTATAAATACATTTGATTGATTGATTGTTTTAAATTCCATTAAAATAAGTAATTTGATAAATTTCAATGGGCTAAATATATATTGCTTTTATACTACTTGAATGTCTTAATATTGTCTATATTTCACACAATGCTGCTCTTATGTTCAGCCATGGCATTCACGCATGCAATAAATGTAGGCCTTTGGAGTGGATTGGCAGTTGGCGCTGGTAGTCAGTGTGCATGAAGTGGCGCACTTCGCATGAGCAAAGCTTATGTCTGTTGTTTGAGTGCATGGTCAAAAGCAAAAGCCGTGGAGTTGGAGATGTACTTAAGATGTGTTCACGACAATGGAACGTGGTTTGCACAGTGACAGTTCTACTCTGAAGAAATGTGTACAACTTAGGAGAAAAAAACTGAAACTGGTATCTATCTAATTGACGGTAGAATCAATCTTCAAAAATGAGACGTAGTATTTGTAGTATAGCTATTTTGGGATCGATCTGCCCACCCCTAGTAGGTATGATTTCTTCAGTAAAAATGTTTTTCAATTAATATTTTATTGGAGTATGCGGCCACTTCCCAGCCAACTCAGTTCCAGCCAATCGCCTGATTTCTTTTGTGAAAACGCGTTTTACCTGGATGATATATATAGCATAAGTATGGCATAGGAAGCGAAGTTCACTTACTGTAAGAAACTATAATGGCAGCTAGAGACCAGGACGATAAAAAGTAAATTTCGCCCTTGTCTACTACAGCATACACTACGAAAACAGCAAAGAAGTGAAAGAGGACCAAATCTCTATAGCTAGCTACCTGGAACCCTAAGCTAACATTAGCAAGACTAAAGTTGAACTCTGAGCTAGCGCTTTTTTTGGAACCGGTCTTCCCATTTTTTACATTTTTATTCGGAATCTCATTCTCTATTGGTCATTGGTGCGGAACCGCTTTCCGACTGGTGAGTAATTGCAAAATGCTGTATATGTTTTTTACTGAAAAAGTCTTACCTAGTGCAGCTTTAAAAAAGAAAAACATTTAGCCAACATAAATTTGTCTTACCACAGGACTGTAGCTATCTTGCTAAAACATTGCCACCATACAAACAAAACTAGGAGCACAGAAATGGAAGGGCAAATCTAAAAGAGAACATCAAAATATGTGTAGCAATTAAGTAATGGCTGATTGGGATGGAATAGGTTATGAATTGTAAAGAGGGACAATTAATTACTTAATTACCTGTGTTGAAAACAAAGGGATTTTAATGTGGCCTGGTTATGAAATTAAACATTAAACAATAAAATGTTTTTGGATGGTAATATAATTACTATTTCTTTATTATTTGGCCCGTGGTTTGGGTCCTAAACATTATATTCTGTCAGCGTCCCTGTGTTATGACCATGCTTAATCTAAAGTCTTACCTAAAATTTAATTTTAAGTAGTAATCTATGTATTAATATATATTTTTCTAAATTCATTTTAATCATTTTCTATTCTTCTCATACATATGCTTTCCATATAAGTTCTTGTAGCTAATTTCCTTCCACCAAAAATGCATTAGAAGCATGATTTTATGAAAAGAGAAAAGGTATTTATTAACTTGAGAATTCACCATTTACAAGTCCCAACATCAGTGCAGCTTGGCTGTTTTCACATTAGGACATCAAACACCCCTACACCTCGAAGGCACTTGTCCTGCTGGGGAGTAGAAGTTGCTGCAAGATGTATCTCTGACAGATTGTGCCACCCTAGAGGCATGGTTGCTCCCAATTGGATGAATGTGTCTCATTGCTTCATCCGGTGATATTACGACTCTCTCTTTGTCCAAAGTCATTCTCTCTTCCATGGAGTCACGCTTCCTCAAAAACAGTGTTCACAGCTGGTATTAAAAATTGCTTCTACCTTTTTATAGGGATTCCAATAACCCAGTGGAAAATACACCTCTGTATTGACAGGATATCAAAGGATATCAAATCCATCTGCAATAAGAGAGTTGGTAAGTTCTCCTTCTCATCTGGATGACGCTATCCAGCATAGGGGCTGATCATGTTTTGCTAAATGGAATCAGCCACAATAACATGGTAAATGTATAACAGGGCTGTCCAACTCTGCTCCAGGAGGGTTACCATCCTGTAGGTTTTCTGTCCAAACGTAACACATCTGATTAGTAGACACAGAAAGTAAAAAATATGTTACATTTCTTTGTGGTAAGGAATTCCTCACTTATTGCTTCCCAAATCGCCATGGTAACTTCACCCACAATGTCTGCCAAAGTTGACACACCCTGTCTATAACTGGTTGTGGTGAATTTGATTCCACTGTTGCACAATCTCTGAATATAGGGAGAGAAACCAAAGGATGAAGAAAGGCTATCACCTGAATAGTGTTCAATATGGCCTCACATTCTTTTGTATGCACCTTCTCCAGATCTGACTGAAAATTACTGTATGGGATTGGATTAAGCTTTTTTTAAGAAACCTACTACATTTGTTCAATAAGCGTTGGGGGCCGTAAAATAAAATTGGATCAGCATCAGCAGGCGCAAAGAAACCGTGGGTTAAAAATCCATATTATGCAGTTTCTACAGCTTCACATCTGAGATAAACCCACGAGTGAGAACATGCCTGACGAAGAAAAGGCTGAGCAGGTGCAGAGGAAGGAGCAGGTGCATCAACAGGACGGTGACTCAGAGGAGATGAATAGAACAGTGTAGATAAGTATAATGGAACTGCATATGAAGGTGATTCTTTTCTAGGTTTTATGTGAAATCTTCCAAATATGCAATCTTTATGGTATGATGTATGTATGCACTTGACAGAAGGCACAGTTGTTTGTATTGCTCATGGTATGTGAGCAAGAGGCAGATGTTGGAAAACATTGTCATGTCAACATTGCGGTGCATGAGCATGTGTGTTGTGTTCTGTGTCTGTCTGGGAGAGAGTGAAGATGATGATCAAAATAGCCACTGTGACTTCTAGAAAAGGCTTTCCTTGTGTCAACACTGTCTCATGCTGAACTAGAATCTGAGCAGAGTAGACAATAATGTCTTTCTGCCGAGAAAGGGAGCTTTCAGCTACCCAGGCATTACACAGCACTAAAAGTATTATATTCACTCAATTTACAGCAATTACAGAACTTAAAAAGGACAGTCTTAACAATAGCGTAAAAGTAACAGAAAAAAATGAAAATGTGTGCATGCAATGACACCTCTAATAATATCACTCATTACAGCAGACAATGATAGCTCTATTCCAACAAAAACTAATCTATAAAAATTACTGTACACTTTGTAAAGCAAATAAGTGCTATTTTAACATGCCCCTTTAATTTATTCAGGACTAAAACCTTTGTACCTCTCCTTGTTGCTCACACTTGGGAATGCAGATTTGGGGAAGGGATTTGCTAGTTACACTTATTTAATCTGTGTCAATGCTGTTTTTTGCCGGACATTAATTCTTGATTAGTCCCTTTCTGATTTTTAATGGAGCATTATATTATTGTATTCTTACTGTCCTTCCTAACCAAGTTTGCTGTTCATTTACTGTTGTTTTTACGAAGGAAAATTCCTTTATTTACAGGATTTGTCAGGAAATTGGCACAAGATAATGTAAATGTATCCAGTTCTTTATTTCTTTATTGTGTCATATACTGTTGTTTCAAACAGCTCAAAGAAGGATATAGAGAAATGTTTTGATTGTTAGTTAATCCAAGTTTTTATTTTTTACGTTTCCGTACAGATCAGAACATTCATACATTTTGCAGTGAACTCCCTGCAACATAATGTAGTAACCTTGACTAAGATGAACAATGAAAGATGGCAATCAATGAGAGCAGGGAATTGTAGCAGAAGTCATCATTCTCTGAATCTATCTCTTATGTATATCCATCTATGCACATGCACACACGCTCTCTCTTGGTTTTCCTGCTCTCTTTTGGCTTTCCTGCTCTCTATCTATCATTTTATCATCTCTCTTTCCAGCTTTGTAAAATCTTTTGTTTTTGTATGTCTTTCAATGTGGAATTTTACAGCAGAACTAGTCTACAGTATAACTGTCATTTTTTTAAGCTTGATTACTTCTGATGTTTGTACCGGAGAATGATGTACTATTGGTGTTGCTATGAAATTATTGTAAGTTAAGAAATCTTACAGGCTTTGTTTCTTTAGAAATGTTATAAGAAAAGCCCAAACATAATCTTAACTGATTGGTACGTATAAACAAGAAAAATACCAAGATGATATTGGATTGTTTCCTATGAAAATACTATAAGAAAAGCCCCAAAATAAATGTGTAGAACTGTTTCCAGCCTAAGCATATAAAACCAAAGTGTGTACATGCATGAAGTAAGCTTCAAGTGAAAAATGAACTGTTGATGTGATGTCCGGTCGGGAGTCCACAGTCTGATGCACTCTAGCCAATCAGAGGTACTGTAGAAGCCAAAGCCTTTTGCCACACATGCATTCTCAGAAACTTTGAACTGAACTTGATTTTCTGCAAATACTGTATTCTAGTACCACAGCATTTGGGATGTGGACCTTTCAATGTTTGAACTAGACATCTGTTGAGTGTAGAATATCATTGGCAACTTAGTAGTATCTTTAACGAAGTTGTGAGACATGGCAAAACAATAAATTGCAAGATCATTTTAAGTTTAATTCTTTCATTACCATGGATAATCAGTATTAACCTGGTCTTTGTAATACATGGTTGGCAGTGTACAGTTTAATATTTGTACATTTATATTCCAAATCTAAAGCGTCATCACAACGATGGTAGGGGTGTATGTGTTGGGGATTGGCCTTTGCATCAATTTCCAGAATGCAATTCAATTGTTTTGTACTCATTCATTTGTTATAGTCTTTTGCTGCAGCACAGATTGAATTATCCTACATGGCTACAAGCCCTTATGGGATGTAAGATAGTAGTCTGGTATTGGGTTAACTGACCTTCAGTGCTGCACAGCTTAACAATTATACAGTAGGCTACCTAAAAACTTGTTAATTTAAAGAAAGAAAGATAGCTGTACACAGTTAATTGCCAGTTGGAACTATGTTGTTATAGGAGACATCGAGTTCAGGGAGTCGTCTTTGAAAGCGACAGCGGACACGCTGGAAGCCAAATCGAGAGTCTAGATGAAGTGGAGTTGGCTTTTCAATTTTCACAATTCGGAAGTGAAGATGTGACAGGTCTGTGTTGTCTTTCCGTAGCAATGCAGCATTGTGGAGGCTGAGCTTCATTTCCTGTTCCTTGCATGTGGATTTAAATAGATTGTTTCAAACACATCAAGGGAGAGATGTTCACATCCCGAGTCCTCTCTGATCTGACTTATTTCTTGCGATACATTGTCCTAAGTCCTTATATCTACCCTCTCTCTTTTGATCCCAACTGGATCACGCAATGTTTTTTGACTTACTGACAACATGAGGCTCTGTCTAATGATTTAGCTGAAAAATGCATTCAGTAATTCAAATTGTTCTGTAACCACAACATTATATCTATGCCATATATATCCTAGGAGTCGTCTGTCACCCCCACTTTCACGTCCACATATGTTATCAGGAAACTGTCCTTATGTTTCCAACCTTAATTTCAGTGGGAGAAAGCAAGCAAGATTTTAGGCAATCTGAGGGGGTTGTCCATGCAACAGAACTCTCATTGAAGACATGAACTTTGCAAAGGATTTCCAAATAGATTATAAACACATTATTTTGTTGTTTGTAATCACCAAAAAGATGTTTAGACATTGGAAATGGATGTTGTAAAGAAGAAACTGAAAAAGCTGAAGAAATGGGTATGTTAGTTGATAAGACTAATACACTAGGTCAATGAGGGGCATTCTGTACGTGATATAAGTATGAATAAGCTAAACAGCCAAAAAGGAATTATTGTTGCAGGAATTGGTCACCAACACTAGCTCTACTCCAAACAATGCTAAAGTTGGGAATTATATTGAGCAGGTGAATGTGAGGCATGCTACAACTTTTCCAGGCCGTTATCAGAACCAATCATGTACACTGCGTGCACAATTATTAGGCAATTTAGTATTCTGATTATATTTGTATTATTATTATTTCTATGCACATTTTCCAAACCATATATACTTGGATTGCTCATTAGATTGAATCATGTTCAGGTGATATGTATTTGTGAAATGAGGTTGGATCTGGCAACAGTGAATAACACTTTATATCAAGGTGTGCATAATTATTAGGGCCAAAAAAGAGATTTAACTGACACTGAAAAGTCATACATTTTAAAATGCTTTTCAGACGGATGCAACATTCTTGAAATAGCTAAAGTATTGTGGCTTCACCAACGGACACTCAAACGTTTTGTTAGCGAATAATCAAAATATGTATGTATGGAGAAGAAAAAAGGAAACATGAAGCTACCTGCAACTGCAAACTACCTGGAGTGTCCAGAAGTACAAGGTGTCAAGTGCTCAGAGACATGGCCAAGGTCAAGAAGGCTGATACACGACCACCACTGAATAAGATTTGAAATGTACTGTATAGATTGGGCAAAGAAATACCTGAAGACAGATTTTTCAAAGGTTTTATGGGCAGATGAAATGAGTGACTTCTGATGGACCAGATGGATTGGCCCGTGGCCATCACTAATGGACACAGGGTACTACTTCGAGTCAGGCCCAGCAAGGTGGAGGAGGGGTACTGGTATGGGCGGCTATCATTAAGGACGAGGTAGTTGGACCTTTTCAGGTTGAAAAGGCCAACAACCTCCTTCCCTCAGTAAGAACATTGAAGATGGGTCATGGCTGGGTCTTCCAGCATGACAACGTCCCGAAACACACAGCCAGGGCAACTAAGGAGTGGCTATGTAAGAAGCATCTCAAGGTCCTGGAGTGGCCTAGCCAGTCTCCAGACCTGAACCCAATAGAAAATCTTTGGATGGAGCTGAAAGTATGTATTGCCCAGCGACAGCCCGTAACCCTGAAGGATCTGGAAAAGGTCTGTATGGAGGAGTGGGCCAAAATCCCTGCTGCAGTGTGTTCAAACCTGGTCAAGAACTACAGGAAACATATGTAATTGCAAACAAAGGTTTCTGTACCAAATATTAAGTTATGCTTTTCTAATGTATCAAATACCTATGTCATACAATAAAACGCAAATTAATTACAATGTGATTTTCTGGATTTTTATTTTAGATTCTGTCTCTCACAGTTGAAGAGTACCTATGATAAAAATTACAGACTTCTACATGCTTTGTAAGTGGGAAACACTGCCGATTTTGCAGGTTATCAAATACTTGTTCTCCCAACTGTAGATGAAACTAATGTAAGGTAAAAAAAAATTAACTACCACCCACAAGTTTATTTTTTCTCTCAGAAAGCAAAGTAGGTCCTAGCTAATTGTAATCAAGTCAGATTAACATAGAAAAGAGAATGCATATACCATTTTATCATCTTTGTAAATCACCTGGCACAGCCAGAAGAGGACTTGTCACCCCTCTGAGCCTGGGTCCTCTCTAGGTTTTTCCTAAGTTTTGGCATTCTTAGGGAGTTTTTCCTAGCCACTGAAATTCAACACTACTGGTGTTTGCTCCTTGGGGTTTAAAGCCAGGTGTTTTGTAAACGCACTTTGTGGCATCTGCTGATGTAAAAGGGGCTTTATAAATACATTTGATTGATTGGTCTGTGAATAAGTCTTTTTTTCTTCTGGGCACTGGGTCGTGCATAAATGGATGTAAAGCAGGAATATTTATAATGTGTAAATGATAATACTTATTGTTCAAAGTTGCTAAATTGAAAAGGTAAAACACAGTACTGTACATTTAAATTCTTCAGTAATTGGTATCTGTCTGCTAAAAGTAAGCTTAACAAATTCCAGTTTCTACTGCTGACATCTGGCTTAAGAAAAAAAAATTCCGGAGCTGTATATTTAAGAGACCACTGCTTTTCCTTTCCTTTCCCAAAAATTTGAAAAGGAAGGTTTTGAGTGAGGAACAGAAGGGTTAAAATTAAGAGACCACTGCAAATTGAAATTGAATCTCTTAATTTTGTCCGGAGCTATATATAAAAGTATACCCTTAGTTCAAGGAAGGGTTGTAGTGGTATATAATCTAGTGGACAATCAAGATAGCCCTAACAAACACTGCTCTAAACCACAAAATGTTAGCTTCTTTGAACTGCAGTGTTTGATTTCATTTATTTAGGTCTATTGTAGTGTTCTGTACCCAAAAGCAAAAAAAATCAAGTAAAAGCACTAAAAACTGAACGCATGACATTGTAATGTTTGATTGAATTAAAACAATGGAGAGCACATCAATGGCCAACTACCTGGTCTATCAGGTAGGACCACTATAGTTGATGACTGATGAATACTTTAAATACTGACAAAAAAAACAAACAAGAAACAGTCCAACAGATCAGGAACACTCTCAAGAAGGTAGGCATAAATGTGTGAGATACACAGACTGAAGGAACAGGATTTATCCAATGAATTAATGTAACAAATTCACTTAATATATAAAGATAGTATTACAATTACGGTACGAGTACCTAAGATAAAAGTCCTCGGGAGATTCACAATGTTTACAGGAGCAAAGATGCATACAGAGTTGAAGAAAATGTAAGAGAGAGCTTTCCCAAACCCCCCTCTTGTTTATGGTCTATGGGTCACAGACTCGAAACTAAGAATATGCAACCAAGTGACTTGTACATGTTTTCAGTGTTGGGATCATTACTCAAAAATTGTAATGTATCGCGTTAAAACAGTTGTTGCTCATGGCCACAACATCAGTTAGCATTTTAATCCCCCTGAAGTCCCCCTTTAAGCTGACATACCCCTCAAAACTGCATTAAAAGCCATCAACCGGCCTGTTATTGTCAAGCTGCAGACATCATTTGTGAAACATGTCTCAAGAATACAACCAACCCGAATTTGAGGAACTTAAGACAGGACTGGCTATGTGAGGCCTTGGATGACAACGCAGAGTCAGGCTATACCGACTCATACCAAAATGCCATACCAAAAGGCAAATGACTGTCTAATGGCATGGCCCAGTATACATACCTACTACACAGGCCTGTAGCTATTCATTATCAAAGAAGTAGATTTATTGTTTGTTATCAATTACAAATTTCAGCTACATTTGGTCGAAATGAGTGCTTACATTTTGGAAAATGAAACATGCATTATTGTAAATGTGTATAGATGTATTAAGTAAATATCCTTGGATTCATGTGCTAAAAAGTAAAATCACTATCGAGGTCTATTAAAATGTAATTTGTTGATGTTCGTGAAGAAAACGTTGGACTAGTTCTCAAGAACCTATAGTACCAGTAAAGTGTCCAAACCCCATGGGTGTGTCCAAACTTATGATGGTGATGTGATCATTGGGACCTTTTATGAACAGAAATTACTGAAAATAATTGTGGATAAGAACAAAACTTTTAAAGTGGAAGCAATTCTGTATGAGAACATATACAATGGGATATGTCGTGTGAAAATGTATAGTTGGCATGAGAAATTCAACAGTTGGATAGCATTGGAACAATTTTCGACATTAATGAAGACAGGAGTATTTGCTGGACCAATTTACAACGATCGTGATCAGCATGGGTGACAGTGGTTTTTACATCGCACTGCCTAGTAATTCTTTGAGACATACAGGTGCTGGTCACAAAATTAGAATATAATCAAAAAGTTGAATTTATGCCAGTAATTCCATTCAAAAAGTGAAACTTGTATATTATATTCATTCATTACACACAGACTGATATATTTCAAATGTTTATTTATTTTAATTGTGATTATTATAACTGACAACTAAGGAAAATCCCAAATTCAGTATCTCAGAAAATTTGATTATTACTTAAGACCATTACAAAAAAAAGGATTTTTTGAAATTTTGGCCAACTGAAAAGTATGAACATGAAAAGTATAAGCATGTACAGCACTCAATACTTGATGGGGGCTCCTTTTGCCTGAATTACTGCAGCAATGCGGCGTGGCATGGAGTCGATCAGTCTGTGGCACTGCTCAGTTGTTATAAGAGCCCAGGTTGCTCTGATCGTGGCCTTCAGCTCTTCTGCATTGTTGGGTCTGGCGTATCGCATCTTCCTCTTCACAATACCCCATAGATTTTCTATAGGGTTAAGGTCAGGCGAGTTTGCTGGCCAATTGAGAACAGGGATACCATGGTACTTAAACCAGGTACTGGTAGCTTTGGCACTGTGTGCAGGTGCCAAGTCCTGTTGGAAAATGAAATGCGTTGATCTTGGACCTCAGAAAACACAGTGGACCAACACCAGCAGATGACATGGCACCCCAAACCATCACTGAATAGAATCTTGACACTGGATTTCAAGCAACGTGGATTCTGTGCCTCTCCTCTCTTCCTCCAGACTCTGGGACCTTGATTTCCAAAGGAAATGCAAAATGTACTTTCATCAGAGAACATAACTCAGCAGCAGTCCAGTCCTTTTTGTCTTTAGCCCAAGCGAGACTCTTCTGACGCAGTGTCTTGTTCAAGAGTGGCTTGACACAAGGAATGCGACAGCTGAAACCCATGTCTTGCATACATCTATGCGTGGTGGTTCTTGAAGCACTGACTCCAGCTGCAGTCCACTCTTTGTGAATCTCCCCCACATTTTTGAATGGGTTTTGTTTCACAATCCTCTCCAGGGTGCGGTTATCCCTATTGCTTGTACACTTTCTTCTACCACATCTTTTCCTTCCCTTCGCCTCTCTTAATGTGCTTGGACACAGAGTTCTGTGAACAGCCAGCCTCTTTAGCTATGAACTTTTGTGTCTTGCCCTCCTTGTGCAAGGTGTCAATGGTCGTCTTTTGGACAGCTGTCAAGTCAGCAGTCTTCCCCATGATTGTGTTGCCTACAGAACTAGGCTGAGAGACCATTTAAAGGCCTTTTCAGGTGTTTTGGGTTAATTAGCTGATTAGAGTGTGGCACCAGTTGTCTTCAACATTGAACCTTTTCACAATATTCTAATTTTCTGAGATACTGAATTTGTCAGTTATAATCATCAAAATTAAAAGAAATAAACACTTGAAATATATCAGTCTGTGTGGAATGAATGTATACATTATACAAGTTTCACTTTTTGAATGGGATTACTGAAATAAATCACCTTTTTGATGATATTAAAATTTTATGACCAGCACCTGTATTTATCATATTTATTTAATGATTCAAGTAAATTCTATACCAAATAAATTGCCAAATTGTTAAGTTTTTAAAAATTACTGGGAAGTGGCGTTGACTTAATTCCAGTACCTGCATACATATATTTATAATGGGTAAAAAAACATTTGAAGTACTTGACAGCTTTGGAAATGTATCTTTTCAATTTCAGACGTCTTACCTAGTCAGTTTTACATCTTCACACCCTCAGTCCATCGTGCCAAAAAACATTTGGGTCAGAGATGCCTACACTGTCCACAGATCTCATTTGAGCCTAGCTTCCTCTGTAGATAGGCCATTAGAGACTGTCTGTACCATGCCTTGCTGACATTCCCCTTTTGAGCACTTATCACTCTGGACAAATTTGATCTGGTCTTACTTGACACTAGAGCTTAGAAAAAATGTGTATAGATGAGTGATCTTCCCTTACTCTCCATGCTGGCCTTAAATAGCATTTTTTGAAGGATGATATATTTGGTCAGAGATTTAGAACTTTGATGTCTAAAGTACAAAATACCACTATATTTATTCAAGTAGCTAGTGTTTTCTAGAGGAGGTGTAACAATATTGACAATTCAATATGACTGAGTTTAATACTGCTTCCATGGCTAGCTTCTAGCATAAGTGTCTTAAGGGCCCCTAGCTTTCCAAGAAATTGTACTGTAGCTGATATTTAGGCTACAGTGTGGTTAGAATGGGCTTTTGGTGGATGCTTAGGGATGGATGGTTGATTGATGGTTGGCCACATTATGACAACAATATTCAGCAGGAATAGCTCCAATCTAACAGTCATATGGCATATGACTTCATTTCAATTACTTTGTACAACATGAAAATTGTATTAGCTGTGCCTAGTTTTATGCCCAAATAAAACACATTTCAAAACACCCCAATAAAAGAGCATTACAATTATTTTGTCAAATAATTTAACCTCTGACCCGCAGAAGAGTCATAAAGCACAAAAACAGATACAGTGCCACGGTTCTGGGCCCTGGAGGGCATTTAATAACGAAAGGTGTAGTAACTACCTAAAACTGATAAAGGAAACAAAACCTTATATTATTAGGCCAACATTTTTTTTAAACTTACTAGTCATAATAGAGAGAAATTCAGCATGAAAGTCAAAGCTTAAAAAGCTTAAAAAGAAACCTGCACATTTAAGAAATCTGCACAAAGTATACAATAAAAAGAGTTAAAACTGCTGGTCAACACTGAAGCAAGTATAAGACTTTCTGGCAGTTTGTTTCTAACTATTCACAGCATATTGACTAACTGATGAGGGGCCCAGCATCCAACTCTTTCATCTTCGACTCTCTGCTGCCCCAGAGTACATTTCCTAGGGGCCTTTTAGCTCCCCCTGACGAGGCCTGATTGGGGGCAGGTGTGACTCCTCAAGGGATGGCAACCTAGCTGTGTTTAGAGACAGCCCATTTCACAGCCTAGGGCCAGGTGGTTCTCCCGACACTGATACTGGAGAGGGTGGGTTCGTGTCACAGTAGGTAAACACAATTGATCTTCAATCTAGGTCATTCGCAAACTTGTTTATCCATCTATATGAAATTGACCCTATTATTCTAATAATGAGCTTAACATCTGAGTTACGTATTCTCAAGTCTGTTGGGGACCCTGCAGGCTGTTGGACTATAGTGGGGAAGACATCATAACGAGGGGCTGTATACTGTAAACATGTTATCAAACCAGTCTCTCAGAGTTGAACAGACTATAATATGAAAATAAACCTTCAACTTACACAATATGTCCCCCTGCTTTCAAAATAATTTGTTAGAAGCTTGACCTATGACGTATGATGTATTATATTTTTTTCTGGACAGCTATAAATGTGCTTCAGCACAGTTCAAACACTGTTAGATGCAGACTTGACACAATATCTCCTTATATCCCTTATCTTTGCCCATTGCAGTCTGGGCATCTGTTTTTCTTCTGTTACCTACCCATTGCTGAGGATGCCCTCTACCATGAACACCCCGGGCCTGCCTGAATATTTGTTGGACCGTATATAAGTCAAGTACTAGAGCCTTGATAGCTCCTGAACACAATGTATTTCAACAATCATTCCTCTCTAATCACATGTCTTTCAAACTTTATCCATTCTCAACCCCTCTTCCTTGTTCCAGAAAAATTAAGTTTAACCTGTGACACTTATGGCTTTGATAAATCAACTAAAAGGTAGTGATGCACAAAATGTGTCATGAGGTCCTGGTTCAGGATTAATGTTGACTAGAATATGTCATGCTTTTGTAATTCCTTTTAATAATATTAACCCTTTGGATCTCAATGGAATTCTAGAATGATGCTATAAAATATTGAGAATTCTCAAAATAAATCAGATATTCTCATACATTTGACACAAACACACATAGCACAATTGCAAGTTCACTTTGCTTTAAATATCACATTCTTTTTAATTCGACACCACATTCCTGTAAATTTCCATCCATCTTCTCCCGCTTTATCCGGGGCCGGGTCGCGGGGGCAGCAGTCTAAGCAGGGATGCCCAGACTTCCCTCTCCCCAGACACTTCCTCTAGCTCTTCCGGGGGGACACCGAGGCGTTCCCAGGCCAGCCGGGAGACATAGTCCCTCCAGCGTGTCCTAGGTCTTCCCCGGGGTCTCTTCCCGGTGGGACGGGACCGGAACACCTTCCCAGGAAGGCGTTCCGGAGGCATCCGAAAAAGATGCCCAAGCCACCTCAGCTGACCCCTCTCGATGTGGAGGAGCAGCGGCTCTACTCTGAGCTCCTCCCGGGTGACCGAGCTTCTCACCCTATCTCTAAGGGATCGCCCGGCCACCCTGCGGAGAAAGCTCATTTCGGCCGCCTGTATCCGGGATCTTGTCCTTTCGGTCATGACCCAAAGCTCATGACCATAGGTGAGAGTAGGAACGTAGATTGACTGGTAAATCGAGAGCTTCGCCTTGCGGCTCAGCTCTTTCTTCACCACGACAGACCGATACATCGACTGCATTACTGCAGAAGCTGCACCGATCCGTCTGTCAATCTCCCGTTCCATCCTTCCCTCACTCGTGAACAAGACCCCTAGATACTTAAACTCCTCCACTTGAGGCAGGCACTCTCCACCAACCTGAAGTGGGCAAGCCACCCTTTTCCGACTGAGGACCATGGCCTCAGATTTGGAGGTACTGATTCTCATCCCCACCGCTTCACACTCGGCTGCAAACCGTCCCAGTGCATGCTGAAGGTCCTGGTTAGAAGGGGCCAACACGACAACATCATCTGCAAAGAGCAGAGACGAAATTGTGTGGTCCCCAAACCTGACACCCTCCGGCCCCTGGCTGCGCCTAGAAATTCTGTCCATAAAAATTACGAACAGAACCGGTGACAAAGGGCAGCCCTGCCGGAGTCCAACATGCACTGGGAACAAGTCTGACTTACTGCCGGCAATGCGGACCAAGCTCCTGCTTCGGTTGTACAGGGACCTGACAGCCCTTAGCAAAGGACCCAGGACCCCATATTCCCCAAGCACCCTCCACAAGATGCCGCGAGGGACACAGTCGAATGCTTTCTCCAAATCCACAAAACACATGTGGATTGGTTGGGCAAACTCCCATGAACCCTCCAACACCCCGTAGAGGGTATAGAGCTGGTCCAGTGTTCCACGGCCCGGACGAAAACCACACTGTTCCTCCTGAATCCGAGGTTCTACTATCGGCCGTATTCTCCTCTCCAGAACCCTGGCATAGACTTTCCCGGGGAGGCTGAGAAGTGTGATCCCCCTATAGTTGGAACACACCCTCCGGTCCCCCTTCTTAAAAAGAGGGACCACCACCCCGGTCTGCCATCCCAGAGGCACTGTCCCCGACCGCCACGCGATGTTGCACAGGCGTGTCAACCAAGACAGCCCCACAACATCCAGAGACTTGAGGTACTCAGGGCGGATCTCATCCACCCCCGGTGCCTTGCCACCGAGGAGTTTCTTGACCACCTCAGTGACTTCAGCCCGGGTGATGGACGAGTCCACCTCTGAGCCCTCATCCTCTGCTTCCTCAATGGAAGACGTGTCAGCGGGATTGAGGAGATCCTCGAAGTACTCCTTCCACCGCCCGACGACATCCTCAGTTGAGGTCAACAGCTGCCTACCTCTACTGTAAACAGCGTTGGTAGGGCACTGTTTCCCTCTCCTGAGGCGCCGGATGGTTTGCCAGAATCTCTTCGAGGCCAGCCGATAGTCCTTCTCCATGGCCTCACCGAACTCCTCCCAGGCCCGAGTTTTTGCCTCCACAACCACCCGGGCTGCAGCCCGCTTGGCCTGTCGGTACCCGTCAGCTGCCTCAGGAGTCCCACAAGCCAACCAGGCCTGATAGGACTCCTTCTTCAGCTTGACGGCATCCCTTACTTCCGGTGTCCACCACCGGGTTCGGGGATTGCCGCCTCGACAGGCACCGGAGACCTTACGGCCACAGCTCCGAGCGGCCGCTTCGACAATGGCGGTGGAGAACATGGTCCACTCGGACTCAATATCTCCAACCTCCCACGGGATCCAGTCGAAACTCTGCCGGAGGTGGGAGTTAAAGATCTCTCTGACAGGAGACTCGGCCAGACGTTCCCAGCAGACCCTTACAGTACGCTTGGGCCTGCCGAGTCTGTCCAGCTTCCTCCCCCGCCATCGGATCCAACTCACCACCAGGTGGTGATCAGTTGACAGCTCCGCCCCTCTCTTCACCCGAGTGTCCAAGACATACGGCCGCAGGTCAGATGAGACGACAACAAAGTCGATCATCGACCTGCGGCCTAGGGTGTCCTGGTGCCACGTGCACTGATGGACACCCTTATGCTTGAACATGGTGTTCATTATGGACAAACTGTGACTAGCACAGAAGTCCAATAATTGAACACCACTCGGGTTCAGATCCGGGGGGCCGTTCCTCCCAATCACGCCCCTCCAGGTGTCACTGTCGTTGCCCACGTGGGCGTTGAAGTCCCCCAGTAGAACAATAGAGTCCCCAGTCGGAGCACTTTCCAGCACCCCTCCCAGAGACTCCAAGAAGGTCGGGTACTCTGCACTGCCGTTCGGCCCGTAGGCACAAACAACAGTGAGAGACCTATCCCCGACCCGTAGGCGCAGGGAAACGACCCTCTCGTTCACCGGGGTAAACTCCAACACATGGCGGCAGAGCTGGGGAGCTATGAGCAAACCCACACCAGCCCGCCGCCTCTCACCATGGGCAACTCCAGAGTGGTGAAGAGTCCATCCTCTCTCAAGGAGTGTGGTTCCAGAGCCCAAGCCGTGTGTAGAGGTGATCCCGATTACCTCTAATCGGAACCTCTCAACCTCACGCACCAACTCAGGCTCCTTCCCCGCCAGCGAGGTGACATTCCACGTCCCTAGAGCCAGTTTCCGTGTCCAGAGATCGGGTTGTCTAGGCCCCTGCCTTCGACTGCCACCCGATCCTCTTCGCACCGGCCCCTTATGGTCCCTCCTGTGGGTGGTGAGCCCACGGGAGGGCGGCCCCACGTCGCCCGTTCGGGCTGAGCCCGGCCGGGCCCCATGGGGGAAGGCCCGGCCACCAGGCGCTCGCATACGAGCCCCAACCCCGGGCCTGGCTCCAGGGTGGGGCCCCGGCTGCGCCATACCGGGCGACGTCACGGTACTCAAAATGTTTTTCTTCATTAAGGGGGTTTTGAACCGCTCTTAGTCTGACCCGTCGCCTAAGACCTGTTTGCCTTGGGAGACCCTACCAGGGGCATATAGCCCCAGACAACATAGCTCCTAGGGTCACTCGGGTACTCAAACCCCTCCACCACGTTAAGGTGGCAGTTCTTGGAGGAGTACCCTGTAAATTTGGATAGTATAATTTGTTTTCTTCCATTGTGTAGACTCTCCTAATCAAAAAACGATTTATACTCAACACAAACCAAAATGGGTTCCCTCTCAGGTATATTCTTACTCTTCCCACACCTGTCTCTCTGCATCTCCCTCTCATTCTGCAAGCATAGTTTGCTGACTACAAAACAAAACTGTTTTCATGACGAGATTTTGTCAGCATTCATTTGAGGTCCACAGCTAACATGATCATAACAATGAGGGCACACAAATCTCAAGACGTGACCTTTTATAAACAATAAGCAAAAGTATGTGGCACATCTTTTGGGTAGATAGCTGCATGCCATCAGCACAATCATGTGACAAGATTTTCAGCAAAGAACAACATTACCACCTCCACTCATAGCTGGCTATTGAAAGTGACAACTCTCGCTTCAGAAGCAAAGCCCACGTTTGCAGCCACATTTCCTACAGTCTGACAAGATGATTAGCTGAATTGTTAGCAATGGCAGTGTTTTATATATGATTGAAATTGGAAGAAACATGAGAAAACATATAACTAGATTTTGGAACTAGCATTTTGAGTAAAGAAATAAACAGCATACTCTTTCTAATTTCTTCTCAATGACAACACCAGTAACAGGTTTTATTCAAGTAGATTCTGTGATACACAAATATTGTAGTTACAGAAACAAGTCTGTCTGTGGCCGCTACATTAATTTCATGGAAAGACATGGCAAGATGTAGACATAGAGAAGGTGACATAAGTTAGAGTGCATGCTGAGGATGCTACACTCATTGCTTAAATGGTTATTGAAGATTGTGAAATGTGGCTTGCTCACTGTCACCAGTCATGTACTTTACCTCAGCCATGCAAAATATCTCCTTACTAAGGCCAAGAAGAGAGATAATAGTTTAAAAAGATATGTTTGAATATAAAAATGAATTTGTGTGTACTTGTGGTGCAAAAGTGTTGTTGTTTTCTGGAGATCTGTCATAAAACAATGGACCAGCTTGTGATAAAAAAGGACGTCACATAAACAGGTGAAACATTTTATATGACATTTTTTAAATATTTTAATACACCCTTTATATCCACATACATATACAGCTCTGGAAAACATTAATAGACCACTCCTAATATGGTAGCCATTCCATTCCAGTGTCTGTTAAATTCAAGGTGATTACCTGAACCAAATCTAATTGAACAAGGAAAAGTATAAAAACCACTGCTGTGGTCATCACTATCCTCTTGCAATAGGACCAGCTGGATGTCAAAAATAGGGCAAGTAGTACCTCAAAGGAAATTTGAATTAAAAAACAGCTATTCAGCATGACAAAAGAAAAGCTTTGAGTGAGGAAAAGAAGGGTTCAATTCTGGCTTTACTGGCAGAGGGATACAGTGGGTGTCAGGATGCTTCCATCCTGAAAATTTGAAAGACGGCGGATCATAAGAAAAAAGTCAAGTAACAGAAATTGGGGACAACAAATCTAAATACACCGAAAGGACTGGGCGTCAGATCATTTGAATGTCACTTAACAACTGTAGGATGACATCAAGTGACCTACAAAAAGAATGGCAAACAGCAGCTGGGGTGAAGTGCACAGTGAAGACGGTTTGAAACAGGTTCCTAGGGGCAGGGCTGAAGTCATGCAATGCTAGACTTAAATGCATAATAGTTTCAGGATGCCTTTTTTGACCAGATGGGGCTCTCTGTTGAAGAGGTTTTGTGGAGGCTGATCTACGGACTACCTCTTCCCTGCAGTTATCCTAACTGTCTTTGTATGATTGCTGTTTTGGATCTGTTTTGTGTGGTTCCATGATACCTACCAGTTTGCCTATGTTATGACAAGAATAATGTATAAAGACTTAGATGCCCCAATCTTTCCCAAAATACCAATCAATTGTTTGAAGTTACAGAGTAAATTACACTTTGCCCAAAACTGTCACCAGTTCTCACATTTAGAGAAGTTCTAACAAGGTCACACAAAGTTGTCAGTTGTGATAAGGGAAGAATAGTAGAGAAAGAGCCAACTATGCAGCCAAATGTGACAGCCAAAAGTAACAGCCAGGAGGGTTTGTGAATACTTTTACAATGGAGGGAATTCCTCTGCCCTGGCAAGCCATATAACTGGACTCAGCTGGTGCAACTTTATTACAAGACTTTCCATACACTGCAACACTATTAAAAAAGAGAGAACTCCCATTTTACAAATTGTCCAGTGTAATCACATTACACAAGATCACACATTTTGACCTTTTTAGATTCCTCTCTGTGTTTCCAGATGTTTTGTAGCCTGTTTACTTCTGATCGGCAGCAGCTAAGCAACGTAAGACAAGTCTCTCACTATGTTGGGGCTGCTTTTCCTCCTCTGGACCTGGTGGACTGCACATCCTCAAGGAGAACCATATATTCTGTGGTATACCAGAATATTCTTGAACAGAATGTCAGGCCATCAGTTAAAGAGCTAAAGCAGGGCCCAAAATGGGTCATTCAACAAGACAGTGACCCAAAGCATTAAAGCAATCTACCAATGAATAGTTCAGGGGAAAGGAGATTTTGGTTTTGGTTCTAGATGCTGTGAAATAACCGGTAAGGACATTAGGGAGAAGTGGGCAAATATCCCTCAATAAAGATGTCAGACTGACTAGTAGCTATGGGAGACGTTTACTTCTCCTAAAGTTGCCACTGATAATGGAGGTGCCACAGTCTGCTGAATGAAAGGGTTCATGTATTTGTGCACACATGAAGTCTTATTTAATAGCACATACGAAATATAACATGGAATCTTTTTAAATAAACAAAAATATACAGTGGGGCAAATTAGTATTCTGATTATATTCGTATTATTATTATTATTTCTATGCACATTTTCCAAACCATATATACTTGGATTGATCATTGGATTGAATCATATTCAGGTGATATGTATTTGTGAAATGAGGGTGGATGTGGCAACAGTGAATAACACCTTATATCAAGGTGTGCATAATTATTAGAGCCAAAAAAGAGATTTAACTGACACTGAAAAGTCATACATTTTAAAATCCTTTTCAGACGGATGCAACATTCTTGAAATAGCTAAAGTATTGGAGCTTCACCACCAGACACTCAAACATTTTATTGTGAATAATCAAAATATGTATGTATGGAGAAAAAAAGATGAAGCTACCTGCAACATGAAGCTACCTGCAACTGCAACCTACCTGGAGTGTCCAGAAGTACAAGGTGTCAAGTGCTCAGAGACATGGCCAAGGTCAAGAAGGCTGATACACGACCACCACTGAATAAGATTTGAAATGTACTGTATAGATTGGGCAAAGAAATACCTGAAGACAGATTTTTCCCAGAAACGGGTACAGGAAGAAGTCCTCAGCATTCAAGAAGGCCATGTTCTTTATGTATGACAATGCTCCATCACATGCATCCAAGTACTCCAATGCTTGGCTAGCTAGCAAGGGCCTCAAAGATGCCCGAATGATGAACTGGCCCCCTTCTTTAAATCTGACTTAAATTCTATTGAGAACTTGTGGACCCTTCTCAAATGTGAGATTTACAGTCGGTGTAGACAATCCACCTCTTGAACAGCAATTGGGAGGCTGTGGCTGCTGCTTCAGCAAACGTTGATCTTGAACAGATCAAGAAACTGACAGACTGCATGGATGGAAGGCTTGCGGCAGTTATTGAAAAGAGGGGTGGCTATATCGCTCACTGAATATTTTTGAAAGGCCAGAAATGTTATTTCATTTTCATTTTGTGTTACTTATTTGTTGCACTTGAGAATTAACAAGTGAGTTGGAGAAATTACTTTTGTAATTTAGTTGACTAACAAATCTGCAAACTACTTGTTGCCTAATAATTGTACACATTTATGTATTCCTTGAGAAAGCTCCTTTTTCCTTTGTTAAACATTCAGGTTTGAGGTTCAATTATATTTTGGATTGACTGAGAGCAACGTTTGTTCAACAATAAAATAATCTTGAGGAATACAATTTGCCTAATAATTGTGCTCAGTGTATTCTTAAATGACTTGCCTGGTAAAATAACGGTAAAAAATTGCTTCGGCAGCCACTAATAAAACAGGGAAATTCAGTGGAGAGTATTATCACCAAAACTGAATTATCTTCCAAGGACTGGGAAATGATATTAGTTCAAATAAGACATTGTGTTTAGACCTCAGTAGCAGTGGGGAGTATCAGTCAAAAGTGTGCCATGTTACCTCAGAAAGGGATGTGTGACAATTAAGTTTACAAACTCTGGCCCCAAGTCTCAATCATCTATAGTGGGGAGAACAAGTATTTGATACACTGCCGATTTTGCAGGTTTTCCTACTTACAAAGCATGTAGAGGTCTGTCATTTTTATCATAGGTGCACTTTAACTGTGAGAGACGGAAAAAAAATCCAGAAAATCACATTTTTAAATAATTAATTTGCAATTTATTGCATGACATAAGTATTTGATCACCTACCAACCAGTAAGAATTCTGTCTCTCACAGACCTGTTAGTTTTTCTTTAAGAAGCCCTCCTGTTCTCCACTCATTACCTGTATTAACTGCACCTGTTTGAACTCGGTACCTGTATAAAAGATAAAAAATACCTGTCCACACAATCAAACAGACTCCAACCTCTCCACAATGGCCAAGACCAGAGAGTTGTGTAAGGACATCAGGGATAAAATTGTAGACCTGCACAAGGCTGGGATGGGCTACAGGTCAATAGGCAAGCAGCTTGGTGAGAAGGCAACATCTGCTGGCGCAATTATTAGAAAGTGGAAGAAGTTCAAGATGACGGTCAATCTCCCTCGGTCTGGGGCTCCATGCAAGATCTCAACTCATGGGGCATCAATGATCATGAGGAAGATGAGGGATCAGCCCAGAACTACATGGCAGGACCTGGTCAATTACCTGAAGAGAGCTGGGACCACAGTCTCAAAGAAAACCATTAGTAACATACTACCCCATCATGGATTAAAATCCTGCAGTGCACGCAAGGTGCCCCTGCTCAAGCCAGCGCATGTCTAGACCCGTCTGAAGTTTGCCAATGACCACCTGGATGATCCAGAGGAGGAATGGGAGAAGGTCATATGGTCTGATGAGACAAAAATAAAGCTTTTTGGTCTAAACTCCACTCGCCATTTTTGGAGGAAGAAGAAGGATGAGTACAACCCCAAGAACACCATCCCAACCGTGAAGCATGGAGGTGGAAACAACATTTTTGGGGATGCTTTTCTGCAAAGGGGACAGGACGACTGCACTGTATTGAGGGGAGGATGGATGGGACCATGTATCACAAGATCTTGGCCAACAACCTCCTTCCCTCAGTAAGAGCATTGAAGATCGGTCGTGGCTGGGTCTTCCAGCATGACAACGACCTGAAACACACAGACAGGGCAACTAAGAAGTGGCTCCGTAAGAAGCATCTCAAGGTCCTGGAGTGGCCTAGCCAGTCTCCAGACCTGAACCCAATAGAAAATCTTTGGAGGGAGCTGAAAGTCTGTATTGCCCAGCGACAGCCCCAAAACCTGAAGGATCTGGAGAAGGTCTGTATGGAGGAGTGGGCCAAAATCCGTGCTGCAGTGTGTGCAAACCTGGTCAAGAACTACAGGAAACGTATGATCTCTGTAATTCCAAACAAAGGTTTCTGTACCAGATATACAATTTCTGATATATCAAATACGTATGTTGTGCAATAAAATGCAACTTAATTACTTAAAAATCATACTTTATGATAAAAATTACAGACTCCTACATGCATTGGAAGTGGGAAAACCTGCAAAATTGGAATTTAGATTGATAGATATGATTTTATGAGTTTATTTTAATATTTTAAACAAAAATAATGACATAATGACAATAATCCCTATGGGGTGATTTGAATGACATTTACCACAAAAAGATTAAAATGTAAATATTTCACATTTGATAATTTTTCTTTTGGTTAAGCATACAGAAAGCTTTATTTTTTTTATTCTCTTGTCTGTGAAAAGGCATTCTTAAAACATTCTTTTAATTTTTTATGAACAACTAACCTGAACCACTTCCAGTGAGTTACATAATTTCAGGTTTCAGAGTTAAGTAAAAGATTCCTCTGCTCTTGAGCTGGATAAATAATTAGAACTCCGGGAAGTGCTAGCTAATGGAGCAATTACCTCAGCCAATAGCTTGATTAGCAGAGAAAGGTTCACCCAGGTTCAAAGACAGGATCTCTGCTGTGAACTGCTCCAGTTTGCTCTTTATTAACTACTTTGATCCCAAGAACTGGACCAAAGCTCATTAAAAGTACCTCATACAATTTAAGTTTAAAATGAAGGACCACATTTTTTACAAGAGGACTACAAATGTAAAGTTTGTGTACTTGATTTCCAGAACTTACATATAATTTATTGAAGTTTGGAAAAGTGAATCCAGTCTCAGCAATATCAAAAGGTAAAAAAAAATAAAAAAAAATTGAGTATGATAATCAGTAACCTCTATTGTGCTGCATAAAAGTAGACATTACAAATACCCCCACACAAGTGTTCTTCAAATAAATTATATAGTTCTATTAGCATTTTGAAGATGTTTACATTTCTTTTCTTTTTTTTTAAAGATGGCCATCTCACCTCATGGGCACCATTACTGTTACCCATATATATCTCAGACTATTATACCACTTCATATCCTCACCTTTCAAATGGGGTTCAGAGAAGGCAAAGTCCTGGCAACAGACGATACAGTGTGAATTGGTTAGTAGGCCTTGGATCAGCATAATACATTTTCACCTCTCATCACTAAGTCTCTTTTGGAAGTTGCATTTTATAATAATGCTAAGAGGATTCTATTCCACTAAATATAGATAGCACAGTTTTTTGTGTGCAAACTTCAAACCAAATTATGCTGGACCGATAGGCAGCAAGAAAAGACATCATTCTCAATTACATCCTCTGATGTGTTTCTATCACTGTTCATTGTTTGCAACCCAGCATGTTGTGCTGCACTGCATGGCTCCATCAAAGTGAGCAGCATGCAGGATCTCCTTGCTGTACAATCAGGAGACATGCCTTGCAGGATACCTCCGCTCCTACCTCCTCATGAATTCAATGTGACAGCCACAGGTTCAATCAAAAGTTTGTGAACACTCTCAAAGTCAGAACAGAGGCGGTTGTCTGGTATGCAGTAAAGCAAATGGATGTGCTGCTCATACTTCAGAATGATTAGGGAAAGCAGAACTGAAGACAGTCTGAAGAAAAACAACAGGTAAAAGACTCAATTCTTTGTAAATGATATAGGCCTTGAGTAATATAATATAGTTCTGGCATCTTCACAGTTTCATTTACTAATGTGATTATATGGCAGGTACTTGGCAGGTGGATCCCTTCCTAAGGTTTAATGATCTAACATGATGGCCTATTAGAGCCTGTTTTACATTCCAGACACACTCTCCCACTGCAGCCAGATATGTTTTCTTTTGAATATTCATCATATCACAGTAAACACAGCCTTCCATAATTAGTTTTTTTTTACCCTCCCACTCTTTCAAATGTGGCAAGCTACAGCAATTAATTCCCCTTACATTGTGTTTATGTGGTAGGGAAGACTACAGTTGCCCACATTTATCATCTATGGTCCCATCAGTGCCCCCAGATATAGGCCTATGGTAGATTTATAGACTTTCCATATCTATAGTTTCGCTGTCCCCCAAAGTCTTAATGTTTTTGTATCACAATGATTTATGTATAGGTCACCCAGTTTTTGCTCAGGGACTTATGGCATTAGAATCAGATGAGACACGAATTGCAGCTGTGGTGCTGAAAAGATGCGGTCCTTAATTTTAGGAGTGCACTGTCATTTTGCTAATAAGATCCACACCAACAGGACAGAGGCTGCTTCGGAAAGAGTAATTAGAATATATAATGTACACTCAAGGACTAAAATCTTGCTGACTTTACCTCAGTCCAAGTCAATTAATGTACTTTCCATTGCTGTGGGAAAATTGTCACATTATAAAACACTTCTCCAGATTCCACAAGGCATTCTAATTTCATCTTTATAATGAATATTTCGCACAATAATACATAGCTTCTAGGATAACATTTTCCATTGTAGCACATCAACTGATTTCTAGCAACTACATTGCTTAGCTCATCTTTAAATTGCTTTCATTTCCACGAAAACAAAGAATGCATAAAAAAAGAGGTTCCTGATGCTTTACTAGTTATTGAAACTAAGATAAACACAAGGGGAAACATTTAGTAAAGTCTGCTCGTTAGTACTGTTATATTTTTTATATTCCTGTAATGCTGGCCTCATCCGTAAGACACCTTGGTCTCGGCTTGTTTTCCCTGTATGAATAAAGGTTAAATAATAATTAATATAACTATTTTTTAGCTAGCTATAGGTCCACTCCTCTATTAAACCTAACCCTAGCTTCACGTACACTCTTGGTTTAAACTAACCCTAGCTCCATGTTCACACTTGGTTTAAACATAATCCTAGCTTAAATGTCCACCTCAAATTCAATCCTAAACCCTTTTTCATGTTCACTAACTTCAGCCTAACCCTTGCTTCGTTAAAACATCCAGGCTCCACCCTGTCTGGCTATGAGTGGGTGTCTTCTTGTGTTGACAATCTTTCTAGCTATCGTTTTGTCTTTGAATGGAAATGTCTTGATGTAAGGGTGAAAAAAGTTATGAAAATGTATGAACTGCAACTTAATCAGGTAAATGTAATTGTCTGTCTATCCCACTGTCTTTCTGTATGTGCCTGCCTAACTACATGCCTGTCTTTCTTTAGGTCTGTCAATGCCCTTTACACATACATGTATACATGCATCCAGTCTGTGGAGGTATGAGAAAGTAGTGCAGGTAAGTGAAATAAAGTTGGGAGAGAGAAAGAGAAGGAAAGTGGAAAATGATGGGAGGGAAAGGTAATAATGGAGAGAGTAAAAGAGAATTGGGAGAGAGTAATGGAGAGAGAGAGGGGAGAAAGAAACTGAGATAAGGGAAAGAGGGAAAAAACAGAAGAGAGAGAGAAGTGGAGTCAATATATTGTAAATCAATATCCAGTTTGTGAAGCTGAGTCATGGGGGCAGTGGTAGTAGGGAAAAGTCCAATACATCACCATACGCTGAATGTCTTTCCTGGTGATGCTCTGCCAGGTTTGTACTGCAGCCATCTTCAGTCCCTGCATATTTTGGTGCCTCTTCTCCTTCAGTCTTGGTTTCAGCAAGGTTAAATTTCAGTTAGATTGAGATTGGGAAATTAACTTGGCCAGAAGTGTACTGGCCCCCCCTCAAACACTGGCTACTCTCTAGGTTTCTTCCTAAGTTCCAACCCTACTAGGGTTATTTTCCTAGCCACTGTGCATACATTCTTGTTGCTTGCCTTTTGGGGTTTTACTGCTGATGTAAAAAGTAGAGAATAACGATGATGGCAGAGGGAGAGAAAGAAATAGGGAGACAAAATGGTGTGGGAGAACAGAAATAGAAAGAAGGTGGGAGAAGGGAAGTGAAAGAGGGAGTAAGAAAAATGGTTGGAGGTGGGAGAGAGAAGAGGTGAGGGATTTGGAAGAGAGGAGTTGGAAGTAGGAGAAAGAAAAGCGTGCTAGTGGGAAAGGAGTGAGAGGCTGAGGAGGGAGAGAGGAGAGGGAAGTGAAGGCCTGTGGGATATATGAATCTGGGAAAGTAGAGCGGAGGGGAATGAAGAAGAGAGATGAGAGCAGTGGACATGGGACAGAGGTGGGAGAAAGGCAGAAAGAAGGAGATGAGGGAAAGGAGATATTGGTCAGGGGTAAGAGAGACATAATGTATTAGTATTTTTTATGTATTAGTATTTTGTATGACAGGTTAAGTTCCATTACAAACTGCATCCAAATAGCTTTTGCCACTGGCCGCTTGAATAGCTTATAAGCCAGTAGTACTACTATCTTACCTCAATGGAAATGTAATCAGGATTCAACCCATGCAAGAAAGACTACAGATTAACTTAACACTGCCAAAGCTAAACTACTGTACCTTTAGCAACTAACTACATATGTTAAGATCTGCCCCTAATGGATTGTGCCAGAAATAGCTAATAATGCTAACCTAGCTTGTCAGCTACATTACACTCACCTAAAGGATTATTAGGAACACCATACTAATATTGTGTTTGACCCCCTTTCGCCTTCAGAACTGCCTTAATTCTATGTGGCATTGATTCAACAAGGTGCTGAAAGCATTCTTTAGAAATGTTGGCCCATATTGATAGGATAGCATCTTGCAGTTGATGGAGATTATTGGGAAGCACATCCAGGGCACGAAGATCCCGTTCCACCACATCCCAAAGATGTTCTATTGGGTTGAGATCTGGTGACTGTGGGGGCCATTTCAGTACAGTGAACTCATTGTCATGTTCAAGAAACCAATTTGAAATGATTCGAGCTTTCTGACATGGTGCATTATCCTGCTGGAAGTAGCCATCAGAGGATGGGTACATGGTGGTCATAAAGGGATGGACATGGTCAGAAACAATGCTCAGGTAGGCCGTGGCATTTAAACGATGCCCAATTGGCACTAAGGGGCCTAAAGTGTGCCAAAAAAAATCCCCCACACCATTACACCACCACCAGCAGCCTGCACAGTGGTAACAAGGCATGATGGATCCTTGTTCTCATTCTGTTTACGACAAATTCTGACTCCACCATCTGAATGTCTCAAAAGAAATCGAGACTCATCAGACCAGGCAACATTCTTCCAGTCTTCAACTGTCCAATTTTGGTGAGCTCGTGCAAATTGTAGCCTCTTTTTCCTTTTTGTAGTGGAGATGAGTGGTACCCGGTGGGGTCTTCTGCTGTTGTAGCCCATCCGCTTCAAGGTTGTGCATGTTGTGGCTTCACAAATGCTTTGCTGCATACCTCGGTTGTAACAAGTGGTTATTTCAGTCAAAGTTGCTCTTCTATCAGCTTGAATCAGTCGGCCCATTCTCCTCTGACCTCTAGCATCAACAAGGCATTTTCGCCCACAGGACTGCCCCATACTGGATGTCCCTATTTCTTTCTTTGTAAACCCTAGAAATGGTTATGCGTGAAAATCCCAGTAACTGAGCAGATTGTGAAATACTCAGACCGGCCCGTCTGGCACCAACAACCATGCCACGCTCAAAATTTATTAAATCACCTTTCTTTCCCATTTTGATATTCAGTTTGGAGTTCAGGAGATTGTCTTGACCAGGACCACACCCCTAAATGCATTGAAGCAACTGCCATGTGATTGGTTGATTAGATAATTGCATTAATGAGAAATTTAACAGGTGTTCCTAATAGTCCTTTAGGTGAGTGTACATGCCAAAACAATTTTGTCTTTCATAAGTGAATGACATTGATCCAATAACTATCAAACTTAGGTGATGATAACTCAGTTTCTCGTCCACTGAAAAGACGATAGAATTGCTGGAGGGGTTGGAATCTATGTTACCTCAAAAATCATGACCAGCAGCAATCTACAAAAATCCACTGGAAATATTGTACACTCCTCAAAAATGTTTAAGGAACACATAATCATCACAGTATTACACCAAGTCATTTAAAATTCAGGGATATCAATCCGTCCAGTGAAGAAGCATAAGCAATTGTAACCTGTTTTGGTACAAATGAAAGTGACAACAGGTGCACTGGAGGGGCAACAGCAAGACAACCCCCTAAAAGGGAATGGTTTTGCAGGTGGCTGCCACAGACAATTGCTCTCTCCTTCCTCACTGATTCTTTATAGTTTTGCATTTTGCTATTGTCCTTGTCACTACTTGTAGCATGAGGAGATACCAGGAGACTGACTATTAAACGAGCATAGCTGGACATGGCAATAGAAGGACATCAACCCAGCAGCAGGACCAGTATCTGCTCCTTTGTGCGAGGAGGAACAGGAGGAGCACTGCCAAAGTTCTACAAAATGACCTCCAGTGGGCTACTGGTGTGCATGTTTCTGACCAAACTGTCAGAAACAGACTCCATGAGGGTAGCATGAGGGCCCGACGTCCACTAGTGGGACATGTGCTCACAGCTCAGCACCGTGCAGCTCAATTGGCATTCGCCAGAGAACACCAGAATTGACAGGTTTGCCATTGGTGCCCCATTCTCTTCACAGAAGAGAGCAAGTTCACACTGAGCACATGTGACAGACATGAAAGAGTCTGGAGATGCTGTGGTGAACGTTGGGTCAGTGATGGTCTGGGGAGGCATATCCTTGGAGGGTTGCACAGACCTCCAGGTGCTAGCTAACGGTCCCCCTACTGCTGTTATGTATCGGTATGAAATCTTCAGACCCATCGTCAGTCTTTACACTGGTGCAGTGGGCCCTGGGTTCCTCCTGGTGCAGGACAATGCCTGGCAGCTGGACACCATCCGCCGTTTAATCAGGAGCATGCCCAGACGTAAAGGTACGTGGGGGCCATACGCACTACTGAGTCACATTATGAGTTGTTGTGATGTAATTCACACAGTTTGGACCAGCCTGTGATTTCAATTGTTCACTTAGATTTTTGCTTTCAGTTTGAATCCAGCCCTAAATTGGTTGGTGATTTTGGTTTGCACTGATCGTTGTTATGTCATTTTGTTCTCAACGAATTACACAATGTACAGTAAAGATTTTGATCTTTAATTTATTTTGTGCTTTGAGACCCGGTGTGATTAAAGTGTTCCCTTCATTTATTTGAGCAGAGTAGAAGGCCACTTTGGTTTGGAGAGAAGGGATTGGAGGTGGAGAGTGGTGAGAGCAGGGGTGTTTCAGAGCATTGGGGGTAAGACAAATTGAGCAGAGTGGATGTGGTTTTGAATATATACTTTGCTACAAACTAAATATTTGCTACAATGATATTTGCATTTATGTGTAGTTTTTTATAAAACTGAGACATTCTTATTTTTAAACCAGACACACAAATTACCAAAATGGAAATGTATATGCATTGGAGAGGAGGGAGTGGTCAAGGATGGAATAAGTTGGGTAAAGGAGAGTGAATGTATAATTGTACATGTCCTACTTATGTTGTTTACATTGGATTCTTTATATAAACTATATTATGGACACCAATAATAACAGTATCTTTCATAGCCACAATTTAGTCCTTTTCTGTTAGACTGCTATCCAAACCCATTGAAATGAGTAGAATGTCGGTTAGACGAGGCCACATCTGCCCAAGAATGTGTGGGAGCATAAACTAAATGTACAGGTGCTGGAAGGAAGGGCAGGGGCCTTTCACTTGGCAGACACTGTCAGAACAATGTCTCTAGGGAGAGATGTATCCATAAGCTGAGGTGCCAGGCTCCTCGTATCCTAAGTAGTCACAGCCGAACAGAAGATTCCAGTGTGAAATTGCTTACGTGTCCAAAGTAGTTCCTCCATACAGAGCTGAACAAGAACACATGTAGTAACATACTCAAGTTGTCAAATGTTCTCTGACCAAGAATGTAAGACTACCATGGTAACCTAGCATTTCATCCAGTTCTCCTATTGTGTACAGCCTAGCATTCCATCTTGTTTTTCCCTCATGTTTTGATGATCTGTTTTTCTCCTTTTGTTTGTTCATTGAACAAGGACAAGCAGCCTCATCAGATGACAAGAATGGGAGGCATGAAGTAAAGGAAATAGATTGGGGAGTAGTATGAAGAGAGGGAAGGAGGATAGTGAGTGCCTTCACTTAAACATTTCACACTAAATGTTCAAAAATCTCCAACAGCACCTCAGCATGAATCTGAAAATGCATGTGATGTCAGGATGTGATGACTATTCCAGAATTTGATTGTGACGCAACAATACATTTCACCCACAGCTGCCCAGAAACACCACGCTGCGTACTAGTTATTTTCACGATTTAGGGAAACGGGACACCAGGCGCAGAGTTAACAGACAATGACGGATTTAATGACAAAAACTAGGGCAGGTGAGAAAACATCAGGAATAAGGTAGGCATGCTTGAACACTATGACTCAACAAGAGCTACACATAACTGGGCAGGCTAAATAGGGGCTACAAAGACCGGTGAAAACAATGTGACAAGAGGACAAGCTACATTCAAGAACAAAGGATAAAAACCAATCAGAACAGGCTACATTCAAGGACAACGGCAAAAAAAAAAAATGAACTAAACAGAACCTCACAGTTATGTAGCTAATTTCTGGTTTTGACTGGTTAAAATTATATTCGTAAACTACCAGCAGTAATACTGTTAAAAGTTTGAAAACATATAAAATAAGATAGTAATTATTAAAACATTGTTTTAATTCTAATTGCTTACTATATGCACAGCCATGTTTATATACATTGTACTGGATTCTGTATGTCATGAAGTTCGTCTTACCAATGATCTTAAAAAAAAAAAAGATGATCCATGAATCTTTCCGGAAGACAAGCAAATGTAAATGATGAGCAAATGTGACCTATCTTATTACCTTAATCCTCGGTTGACTTGGACTAATACAGCGCCCACAAAATTTCTAGAGGCTACCTTCAGGTTACCTCTAGAAAGTTTTTACACAATGATTTTGACCGTTAGTCAGCTCACCCATGATATGAGTCCTGTATACTGGTCGCTAATTTGTTTGTTTGTTTGTGTTAGTTGAATTATGTTTATTTTAGCTACTAATCTCCACAGTTGTTGCAGTCAAAGCCAAGACCAACGCAATTATCCTTTTATATACGGATTTGGATACAAATCATGGATTAGAACACCTCATTAAATGGTTCATATCTACACTATGAATATAACTTCTCACATTGAGGACATGAATTAAAGACTGTGCTAAATACTAGTGAATAACAGAGTGGTCAAACCGACCAGTGACATTGCGTCACTTGTAATTAGATGTTCTAGTGAGACGTTCTAAAGATAGTTTAGACTCAAACCAACGTGATCGTACGCTTGTGTGATGGAACAACTTGCGTGATCATAAGTTTCGAAGGGTTAAGTGTCATGTTATTTATGAAGTTTTGTCAATATTGTGAGGCTAATCTCTCCTTGATTGCCATGTATTCTTATAACCGTTTGACACGTATGTTCAAAATATTTATTATGGCCATCGCAGTTTATCTATTAGCACAAGGCACATAACACAAAGCATTGCATCCACATTTTTGATGGTGACTGGTTTGTTTATATGAGCCATTGGTTAAATTTCTGGCAATGGACAAAAGTTTAATTTTGACCTCTTATATGGGTCGGACTGCTTATCTATTTTCGGTGATAGAAACTAGGATAGACCTAACGTCAATGGGGCTAAGCATGGAGTTGGGAAAGAGTCATTTCGTCTGTGGCAAAGATTAGGGAATGGAGCATTATGATGACTAGGTCTGAAACGGCGTGTGTGGATAGTTCCTTGAATGAATCCATGCTGGTTGATTAAATATTCCCTTGCTATGTGTTTGGGCAACTCCGAAATATTCATTTTTTTTAGGAGGGGGAGTTGTGGGAATTCAGTGTGGGAATAAAATATGTATTTATTGCTTTAACCATGTTTTGAATATCTGGAGAACATTTTCGCATTCTGAATCTTGCACACTTTGTAATGTTCAAATAGTTTTAAAGGTTGTACTGATTGTGCAAAGCAAATTGCTATGTATTTTGTGTACATTTGTTATCATTGTCATTATTGAAAGCATTCTGTTTAATATGTACATGTCTGTTTAGTATGTACATGTATGTCTGATTAAAGATGTCATATAAAACAAAACAAAAACTGACAAGAGCTTGATATTGTTATGACCACCAGATTGACTGTAACCAGTGACCTTAGTGAACTATCCATTTGACTGGAACCACGTTTTATTCAGATGAGACAAAGATATAGCTATTTGGCCACTCTGAAGGAACTGGATTGATTCTGTATGTATGCATTTTCTTAGGCCCCTTGCTTTATTCCACCTCATCAAACATTATGGAAGTATCACTTCTTTTACTTTGGTTCGGGGAGGGTCCACAAAGTATGAAATGCAGTGAGCCAATAATCATGTCATGCCACATTTTCTTTTTAATTTCTTGATGACGAATTAGTTCAAGTTTACCTCAAAGATCTTTGAACAAGTTTACCTCAAGTAAAGCTTATAACATACAGCTCTGGAAAAAATTAAGAGAAAACCTGTCCCCTACTTTTTTTCTCAACAAAAAACTAACGGACTATAGTACAAACTTACTTTGAAGGGCAATCAGAGAGATTTTGAGGTTTCCACTCAGTAGGTCCCTTCAGCTGAGAAAAAAAAAACAAGGTGTATTCTGAATTCAAGTTCAACTCTGAAACTGTGAATAAATTATGTGTATGTGATGTGTTTTTGAGTGCATGTGGGTTTGCTGTGTACAAAAGATAAAACAAGCTCGGGTGTGTGGGCCTGATTGCAATATCACCATGGCACTAGGGGTTAACTCTACTTTTCCACTTTTAACCTAGGATGAATTGTTGTGATTCCATGGTAATGAGGTAGCTTGTTGGAGCCCAGGTCTTGGCCCAGGCTGTTAATCACTGGGTCCCCAATCAGGAAACATCAACGGGTAAAATATCTTAAACCTTCTAAATTTGCAACTGTCTTGCGCTCCACTCACCTCCTGAATCAGCTGTGAAATTGTATCAGATGAGAAGGTAGGTGAACTGCAGCTATACCCGCCCAGCCTGTACTCACCAGACCAAATCATATTCCCTGTCAAGCTGCAGTCCTCAAAGGACTTAAAAAATGTCGGAGGAATCAAGATGAAGGATGGACTATTGATTGCTGAATACTGTGACACAGCGTCATGAAACCTCATGAACTACAGTATGTATCATTACATACTGTTCACAGGTGACCTTGATTCCTTGTCACTTTGGGTTTGTCAGTGTGACCTCAGTTATGTGAAATACTGTACTATAATTTTGATTACAATTATACTCACATGGGGCACCATACAACATGGTTGACTGTCCTCACACATGCAGCCAATAGTGTAGTAGTATAGGTTACATTCATTCCTGCACATTTTTCAACATGTAAGATTAAAATGTCACATTTCTTCAGTATGCACTGCGCCATTCATCTCATAAAAAGTAAGTCCCTAACACACAATGTTTGGATATTCTGATTACGATAAATGCATTCTGATTTTAAAATGACCTCAATCCTGCCCAGCCTGTTCATTAAATCAGTACAAGTAATACATTTTTTAAACTGAACATTTGAGACATTAAGAAGTTTTCTGACATGGATGACTATGTGCCATTTGCAATGACCCAAATTAAATTGAATTGCGGTGGCGGCGGCAACATCAGTGGCGTGTAGAGCAGCTCTGATGAGGGAGGTGATTAGAGCATTTTACTGATGAGCTGCCCTATTATAGATTTCACCACTGAGAATGACTTACAGCTTTGGTCTCCAGCGCTAATTTTTATCTCCAATTTTAGCGTGCCACAACATTGTATTAGTCACAGGGTGAGGAAAATCTGTGACATCCAAAATCGGCTGATGGAAACAATAAAAGCTGTTTGACAGAGGTTTTACTCTAGTTGTTCATCAGAGAATAATTGGAAATACAGGTGCATCCATTTTCAGGCCAAGTCTGTTGTTAGTTTTTCCAGATTTACTTTATGAATTGCATCACCCACTCCATCAAAGACGTTGTGGAATAACACTGTTTGAAAACAAATGTCCTCTGCTCTTGGTTTCAATGAACACATAGATAATCACCTGTATCTTATAATCTTACTACAAACCTTTTTCTTTGGACTGTCTATTAGAATTAATACTTTATGTCAAATTGTATTTTCCTATGTTATCAGCACTCATCTTAAGTACAATCTGAACTGATTAGTTTCAGCATCTAACCTAAATTCATACAGAATTCACTAGGCTACAGTATTCAGTGAAATGCAGTGAAAACTTAAAACACACATTTGACCAATCCTATTGATTAGCCTAACCATGAATCCACTGATGTGTTGATCTATTGTGCCCGTATCCAGATATTTATATTTCAATATGAAGGTTATGCAACAGTTTTTAGAATCTTATGGACGGATGGAGGAAGACAGTCATGCACGAAAGCTTTACTTCAGTTTAAAGAGGCAATGAAATTAAGCAGATATGAGCATTCTCACAAAAGGTAAATATATAGACAAGTGTCTAATTTGTAGTGTTAAATTATTTGGATGTATTTATTAGAGTACAACCTACCCATACATCATTAGGAAAAATAGAAAAATACGAGGCAAATAGTATTCATTCCAGTTAGAAGTGGAAAGTAATGATGTTTTTTTTTTTTATGTCAAATCTGCAATGAATTCTCAGAGACAGGTATAATTCGTCAATACAAAACTCAACATATTCACTTTAAAAACATAGTAGGCAATACAGCACAGTGGTATATTGCCAATTATAATAGAAGTATAGGCAATGTGATATTGATTTTTTTTATCTGTAAAGGAAATGGGGATTTTATTGTCATAAAAAGATAATGACTAGCAGGCTATTTAATGGTAATTTACAGAAATGCATAGGACTAATCTAAACAGAGAGGTCTGCACAGAGATTCTCACTTGTACAAAGGGTGTCAAGTGTATTTATAACTTCATGGCTTCCCACACTTGAAAAGGGAAGGAATTGACCAGACTCAGGATTTCACTCGTTCTTCAATTTATTTGACCAGTAACAAGAAAGCTGAAAAACCTTTAAACATACAAAAAAGAACACATTAAATAAAGCTCAATATTTCCCATTAAATACAATACAACACGGAACATCAAGCAAAGGGTAAGTATTTTTTACACATAGATATTAGATAGACATAGATATTTCATTTTGTTATCCCATGTAAACAGTGTAAATCTGGCATTGCATACCCAGAAAGCCAGCTCTACTTTTAGACCTATTTCCTTTTAAAGTAACCTGTTATTGTTTGTTTACCCTTGATCATTCTATACAGCATTTCCATATTTTATTCATAATTTCACCTAAATGAAATCAAGCATTCTAAACCATTAACTGTGAATTAGAACAATACTAATAGGTTCAGAAATGGTTAAATATCTTTGTACAAACTAACAATTCACCCTTTGTATTTAAATGAAGAAAAATTACTTCAAGAAAACTTTCAGAAACTTCATCAAGGACATATCTTCAACAATGATTACCAATTTAAACAGCTTAAAACAAGGACTTTAGCCACTTGCAAAGGCAATTACACATGTACAGAAATGTTTTAGCCTCAATCTACTAATAGTGCAATAAACAATGTATCAACAGACCACACATTTCGTTTGCCCATACAAACTACTACGCAGCCAGCAATCACATTTACAGTCTTCAAAGTCCAGTAAAGAGATGTGAGCTTACCGGTAGCCCCTTTGATCTTTTTCCATGAGTTTTAATTCTGTGATTCTTCAGCGATTTCTCTTTTCTTTCACTGTTCTTAGCTGCATTGCAAACCTGAACAACCTTGCTCTGCTTGTATTGTCTGAAGGTTTCTGACGTGCACTGCTAATTAGTTTAATTTCGCTCACCTGCTGAGGTGCACTGCGGAGCCGCGCTCTGTCACATGCACACGCACTCAGACACACCTCCCAGCAGATCGCCGCAACAAAGGGGGTAAAGTCATGTTGAAACTGCATTGATTATTTTGTGCTTCCATAAGTCTGAAGCAGGCGATCCTGTGGCCTAGATAGGTGGGGTCCATTCTGTTTTTAACTTGGCTAGCTTGTGTAAGAAGGATATTATTAGTTCTACAAAGAGAGATGTTTTCATTTACAGTTTTCATCCCACCTGAGAAAGGGAGACGAAGGTTCAGACGCCCAGCATTAGCTCATTTGTGTTTTCAGGTTCAGCTTTTACAGTTCATTTCAAAACTAAAGGTAAGGGCTAGGCTAAGTACTGAGTTTCCCTTTTGATTGGCTGAAACATTGTGTTTTTGTTCTGTGTTTTTTTCTTAAATCCTTTGTACAACCAGTTGTCACTGTTCAGGTTATAATCTCCCCTACACATTGGTGCAAAATATAAAATGTTTCATTGAAAGTTGGAGAAGTTATTCAAAGAGGGAGCAATACACAATTTCATACATTTTTATAGCACACAAAATCATAGAATAAGCACAAATTATTTTCTTACACTACTTCTGCTGGCTTTCTCAAGAAGGGGAATGACATTTTTAATCCTTTATGGTATATTAATAAAATTAATTTTCTAATGGTCCTTATAATATATGTTGGTTATTTTGAGGGAACCATGGTTCATCTTCCACCATGCTGAAATGGCAATGTCCTGTCTGTAGGAGATCCTTTGAAGTTTCAGTAGGAATGACAATGGGGCCTTTTAATTCCAGGTCTCTTGAGGAAGAGGTGAAAGGGTGATTGGGCTGCTGTTTCAAAGACATCAAGGTGGATATATTAAAGTCATGGTTGACTTAATGCCAGGCATGAGGTTCCGACATAATCAACATTCATATGAAGTCAAAATAATTCATATTACTGCTTCGTAGGTTAAGCTGTATCAGAACTTTCACTTAAAACGAGGTGTGAAAGGGCTCACTCCTGAATCAGCGTCACATCAACAGTGAAAAAGCTGTTATGGTTCCGGGAACAATCCAGAGGCAGCTACATGTACCAGGTCAGCCCCTCACCTGCCCAGCTAACTCCCATTAGGACCTTGTCATGGCAAGTATATAAAGGTCCCAGCAGGGAGCTATGGGCCGTGGGAGATAAAGAAGTAGGAGAAGATGCAGCAACTGCAGGGAACACTTTGGAGACGCTACTCCTCATGCCACAATACCCTAGTGACGCAGAATATTTACGAAGAGGAAGACAGGATACAGAAGTCCCTCAGGTTTCAATCGCCTGTACCAGTTCCTCCTAAATCCCCATCTTGAGGCCACCCGAATGATGAATCAGCTACCCCAGGATAGAGGTTTACCCTTTAATTTCCCCTGTCCTCCTCCACGTCCATTAATAAAACGCCATTCCAGAGCTCTACACACTATTATGAGTTGAATGAAAAAAGATTTTGGGATCACAACCTCAAATATATATATTTTTTTTATTAAATAATCGAACAACGTCCGTTATAGAAATTTGGCACAGGTCCAACAGAGGCTATGACTCAAGAGCATCTCCTTGGCATTGTGGATCTGAACCAATGCTACTAGGATATGGGACCCGATTTTATCAATCAAGCTCAAGCATAAATGGGAGTAAACCATACATGGAATCATTTTACTCTAGGCAACTTTCCATTTTAATCTTGAAATCTTTGATTGTTATTAGATTACCTTACTCCACTTAGCCAAATGACTCACATAAATCCTGAAAGAGATAGTTGAGGCTAAGGTTTCAAAGACTGTGAACAATGCTGAATGTGCATACAAAAATAAGAGGTCTCTAGGAAGTATACAAACTGACAAAAAACTGTTGATTACTATTTCTAGTTTGAGTGATTTCAATATTTAAGAATTCAGTACAATATATTTTCAATTACTTAATAAAGTTGTTTCATATTATTGATCCTCTTTGTAGCACTGTTCAAGCAAGCCAGAATGTAGCATTTTATTTGGCATGCACTCACCATTTTACCACCTGTACATCTCTTTAAATCTTATAAAATGTGATTGCTTACTCCTTTTGGTGTTGCTGTTGAATTTCATAGCATGACATTGAATATTCCCCACAGGCTTTAAAGGGATGGTTTTCACCATACTGTACTACAGTGCTATTCAATTCTGAAACATTTCTGGCTTTATCCTCTACTAATAATATTGGGACTGATTCAGATCTGAGAGGCCAGGTGAAAGCAGTCAACTAACAGGTAGAACCAAAAACTAGAAATGTTTCGGCCCTCCAGGACCGAATTTGAATAGCCTTGCTGTACTGTATATGTTTTATTCAAGGTGTTTCAGTTCAAAGGTTATGAATGAGCACTGAGTCTAAGAACAATTTGAATTCCTCAATGATAATCTGCTACTGGTGTTTGAATTATGCTTTGAGGATTATTTGATAAGTACATTTTTATGCTCACATTCTAAATTCAATTGCATGTAGTGGTCTCCATGCAATATTGATAAATGGGGCTTCCAGTGTGATGGCCATGTATTAATTACAATTTCGAAGTGCAGGTACGTGCTTGTGTTCGAAAATACATGTAATTGTTTTTCTCTACATAAACAATCCAAGGTGTGACAGGGTCAACATTTCAAAATGGTTTGACATAGGGCCATACTGGACTTCAGTATTGGATTTTGTGTTTGTCCACTAGGAAATATATATATATATATATATATATATATATATATATATATATATATATATATATATATATATATATATATATATATATATATATAAATGACACACAAAAAAGTTGTTCCTTGCATAGTTTTATTTTGTGTGAATAAATGTTTTGTTTGACAAAACAAATACCTAGTTGTGCACGTGTATGACTCATAAAGCTATATTGCTACTTGCAATAAAAAAAAAAGAGACCACTGCACCTTTTTCATTCGTGGGTATTTCTGCCTTAAGTTTTGTCTTCAGCAAGTGAAATGCATGCTTTTTTTCCATTAAAAATATCCTGGGTGGCTTTTGCACTATGTTTTGGGTCATTGTCCCTCTGTATAGTGAAGCAATCAACTTCGCTGAATTTGGCTGAATCCAAGCAGACAATATAACTCTATACACTTCAGAATTCTTCCGGCTGCTTCTGTCTTCTGAGAGACTCCAATTCTAGACCATATTCATTATTTAACTGTAAATTGAATATCTTTTGGTAAACAGACAAAAGCTTTTCTAGGTATTGTATTTTGATGATTAGGCTGAAATGTGGTTAGAATGGGATTCATGTGTGGGCCTGTAACCATTAGCTTTCCTGATGGATGGTTAGCCACAACCAAGTACTTGTGTCTCTATTAAATGATTCCCAATAAAATAGGCTACTTAAATAGGCAATGGTATTAAGTTGTCAAGGTTGCTAGAGATTTTTATCTACAAACATTAATCATGGGAGAACTGTAATTTATGCAGAGCATGTAAGTTGTTTGTTAATTCCACTATTAGAATATGCTTTGGGGGAAACACGACTGACGATGACATTAAGCTAATGCTTAGCTTAGATTACCAAAAACAAGTGGTGGATTCACGCAACACAAAGTCTAGGGACCAGATGTTGAAGAGGGTGCGACTTATGGCTGACCTTTTAATTCTATGGTTTTTGGAGGGCGATTGAGTCGCGGGACCCAAGGAGAGATATTCCAATTTCTTGAAAAGTTGTTAGCATCTTGCAACAATGCCTTTCTTTTTTTAACTTTGTCTATTCTGATTATCCTTTTCTCTTTTTACTCTCTTTAATCTCTTAGCTTCATCTGTCACATGTCAGTCTGTCAATCCAATTAAAACTAATTACGTCAGGTCAGGTGACACACAGAAGGCCGCTTGTTTGGACTCATACCAAAGGTTAGTTTAAATCCAATGTAAGATTTTTGTGATGACAAAGATAAATCATGTCAGAACTTTTATTCACTTTTAATTGTCACCTATAATGTGAACAATTCAATTGAAAATCAAACTGAAATCTTCTAGGGGGAAAAATGAAAAATAAAAACCTTACAATAACCTGGTTGCATAAATGTGCACACCCTATTATAACTGGGGATGTGACTGTGTTCAGAATTAACCAATCACATTCAAACTGTTAAATAGAAGTCATTACACACCTGTCATAATTTAAAGTGATTAATCACAAATAAAGTTCAGCTGTTCAAGTAGGATTTTCCTGACATTTTCTTAGTTGCATCTCAGAGCAAAAGCCATGGTCCGCAGAGAGCTTCCAAAGCATCAGAGGGATCTCATTGTTGAAAGAGTCAGGAGAAGGGTACAAAATAATTTCCAAAGCATTACATATACTATGGAACACAGTGAAGACAGTCATCATCAAGTGGAGAAAATATTACACAACAGAGACATTACCAAGAACTGGACGTCCCTCCAAAATGTATGAAAAGACGAGAAGAAAACTGGTCAGGGAGGCTTCCAAGAGGCCTACTGCAACTTTATAGGAAATGCAGGAATTTCTGGCAAGTACTGGTTGTGTGCTACATGTGACAACAATCTCCCATATTCTTCATATGAATGGGCTATGGGGTAGGGTGGCAAGACGGAAGCCTTTTCTTACAAAGAAAAACATCCAAGCCCAGCTGAAGTTTACAAAAACAAACCTCAAGTCTCCCAAAAGCACGTGGGAAAATGTGTTATGGTCTGATGAAACCAAGGTTGAACTTTTTGGCCATAATTCCAAAAGGTATGTTTGGCGCATAAACAACACTGCACATCACCCAAAGAACACCATACCCACAGTAAAGCATGGTGGTGGCAGCATCATGCTTTGGGGCTGTTTTTCTTCAGCTGGAACCGGGGCCTTAGTCAGGGTGGAGGGAATTATGAACAGTTCCAAATACCAGGCAATTTTGGCGCAAATCCTTCAGGCATCCGTTAGAAAGCTGAAGATGAAGTTCAACTTTCAGCACGACAACAACCCAAAGCACACATCCAAATCCACAAAAGCATGGCTTCCCCAGAAGAAGATTAATGTTTTGGAATGGCCCAGCCAGAGCCCAGACCTGAATCCAATTGAACATCTGTGGGGTGATTTGTTCACAGGACATGTCCTCGCAATCTGACAGATTTGGAACGGTTTTGCAAAGAGTGGGCAAATATTGCCACATCAAGCATGTGCCATGCTAATAGACTCCTACCCAAAAGTTCTGTAATAAAATGAAAAGGTGCTTCAACAAAGTATTAGCTTGATGGTGTGCAAACTTATGCAACCAGGTTATTGTGAGTTTTTTATTTTTCCCCCTCAAAAATGTCAGTTTGTTTTTCAACTGTTCATGTTATAGGTCACATTAAACGTGGAAAAAGTTCTGACATTATATATCTTTCTTTCACTCTTGTATATCACAAGAATCTGGCATTTTAACAGGGGTTTGTAGACTTTTTATATCCACTGTACTTGGTACCTTGTTCAAGAGCACAATGGTTGGAGATGGTAGACCAGCAACCTTCTAATTAGATTTACTTGGGCGACAATTAGATGCTACCAGTTATTGTGGTAATGTAAGGGCTGTGACACTCTGGTCTAACAGTCCAATTTGGAAAACAGACCACTTATTTTAATTCCAGGTCAACTACTGTCCATAGTGTACAATAAAACAGCATGTCTTTAACAAAATGCACAGTTTTTTAAGATTTCTGTTTGGGGCTGTTGTAGGAAATTAGACTCCCTATACATGTGATCTTTGTAATCTACAAGAATGTCTGAATAACCCCTTGCCTTGTATTATCTTTTGTTAGTTTCCAATAGATGGACAGAAACAACAGCATGAGGTGAGTTAGCGATCGGTGGTAAGACGAAAGACAAGTGATCACAAGGCCTAAAATCACTGCAGTGTGCCCCACCTTTAGATAGATTTTTGCTATGTAATGAATTGTAAATACATGTCATATATGGTTAATTAAAACTGCATAATTATACAATTTCTGTCATATATGTTGTATGTTGTTGGGTGGACTGTGCAAACTGACACTTACCACTTGTTTGGATCACTGTGCAAATCAGACTGAGTAGCGCCAGGTGTCAGTGGGCAGACTCACTAATGGGGGTGGATTAGTGTTTGGTGGATACAGCCAAGGCCTACTGCATGGAGGGTGACAGAGAGGGAGGGCACAAGCATTAGCTTGTGGAAATCTGCTTGTGGAAAGCATTACGAGGAAATCTGAAGATCTATGGAACAACGGTGCGCAGTGCCGATGAACCAACTGGACATCGTACTACGCTCAATGCTTGCTAAGTATCATTGAAGTGACAAGATAAATATTGCGTGTCACAGGGGGAGCGTGTCACAGGGGGAGCAGCGAGTGTATTGATCAGCAACCATTTTCTGTTCTGCTAGATGCCAAGACCGGGAGGGAGCCGGAGGAAGAGCTCTGACGGTTGGACACAGGAAACGATAACTACACCAGGCTAAGTGTTAATAAAGATCGGTACATGGAAAGACCAGGTTTAACCAGAAGATGTACAGGCGCTGGCCTGTTGTGGGAGGCGGACATTCTCGGGCACTAGTCTATTGTGGGAGGCAGACATTCTCCAGTGTTGTAATCGCCAATATACCAATGTGACAATAGACATTATATCTGTACTGGCTGTCGGATTTCGCGACCAGTACAGATTATTTTAATCTTAATATTATTATCGTGTGGTATATTAATATCTGCTCGGTATCGCCAGGGAGGGACATAATCAGCTGGCAGGAGGGGGCTGGGTGGTATTATTCCCTGAGGGGTTGTACCATATCTATGGAGTGTAACTAACTGTGGCTACTTATCTGATTGGTCTGTGAATGTCTACTGTAGTCCCTTGGTGATATCTTTTATGTGCATTTATGAAATTATAATAAAGTAAATTGTAAACGGGTCATCTGTGAGCCTGAGAGATCTGTCCTGGCGGCACTTGGCTGCGACATAATAAAAAATTGGATTCAGGTCTGTCGTACGTGAGGGCCAGTCAATGGCATTAATGCCTTCATCATCCAGGAACTGCCTACACACTCTGGCCACATGAGGCAGGGCATTGTACTGCACCAGGAGGAACCTTGGTTTTAAATGTGGACAAGACAAAGAAGATGTGCTGTGGGAGCCGGTCATACACCTGACCTCCCCCATCCTCACTCTGAACCTCTCAGGCTGGAGGGGCAGCTCGTGGAACACGTCTCAGGTATCTGGGAACTGAGATAGAGGATGAGATAGAGGATTCACCCTGCAATGCAGTGAAGAACAGTCTGCAAAAAGGCCCATCAGCGCATGTTCCTTCTAAGGAAGCTGAAAGGTTTTGATGTCAAAAACATCATTTTAAAAACAGTATACAAGTCACTCAATGAATCAGTCCTCATTGCATCCTGGTACAACTTCCTCACAATAAATAACATGACAAAACTTAGAAGAATCATCAAAGAAGTAAACAAGGTAACCGGCACAACCCAGGCCCTACTTTCAACACTAAACACACAATACGTAAGAAGAAAGGCCACATCAATCACACAGGACAATTCACACACCCTACAAGCCTCATTCTAGCTACTCCCATCAGGCTGCCACTTCAAGGCTCATCTGGCCAAGATGAAAATATACAAAGACTCATGTATACCCACTGCCATAACCATTTTAAACAAGTAGACTTTCAATTTGTATTATTGTCTCTGTTAATGTCTCTGTTACATGTTTGTGTGTGATCCTATGTTTTTCTATGTTTTTATGTGAACCCTAACCTAGGATGAGTTCCTGTCATGTCATGTGGTGACCCATCTAACGATGGGTCTGAGGAATTCATCCCGGTACCTAACAGGTACCTAACAGACTTCCATGTTGGCTAGCACGTGGAAGTCTGTGCGACCCTCCAAAGATATGCATCACTGAACCACCGCCAAACGGTCATGCTGGATGATGTTGCAGGCAGCATAACGTTCACCACCGCATCTCCAGACTCTTTCACGTCTGTCATGTGCTCAATGTGAGTCTGCTCTCATCTGTGAAGCGAACAGGGCGCCTATGGCGGACCTGCCAATTCTGGTGTTCTCTGGCAATTGCCAATCAAGCTGCACGGTGCTGGGCTGTTAGCACAGGTCCCACTAGAGGACATGGGGCGCTCATGCCACCCTCATGGAATCAGTTTCTGACCGTTTGGCTCTGGCAGTGCTCCTCCTGTTGCTTCCCGTACAAAGGAGCCGATTCCGGTCCTGTTAGGATGCCGTTTGCCCCAAAACACAGAGACAACACACACGGAGGCAGATAGCTGTCAGAGATGTTTATTTGAACAGTCAAACTTAATCGTGCAAAGAGGGGGAATTTGGGCAGTGCAGCTTCTGGATGGTAGTGAAGCGCGAGGCAGGCAGGCATGCAGGCAGGCAGAGAGGAATCCAGGGCAGAACTGAGAATCAGAGTGGACAGTCTGAGAAAGTCCAGTCTTGACTCACTGACGGAAATCCAGGGGGAATGTGAGTAAGCAGTGCAGGGTGGAAGTCGGCAGCTCAGCAGAAAGCGGCAGAGAATGGCTCAACAGGTCTCAGCGGGGAGGCAGTGAAGCAGGTAACTCAGGTAAGTAGCAGCAGCAGCAGTCTGAGCGGGATCACAAGTGTAGACTAACAATCTGGCGCCGAAGAGGTGAATATACAGTTGCTGGTCATAAAATTAGAATATCATCAAAAAGTTGATTTATTTCAGTAATTCCATTCAAAGAATGAAACTTGTATAATGTATACATTCATTCCACACAGACTGATATATTTCAAGTGTTTATTTTTTTTAATTTTGATGATAACTGACAACTAATGAAAACCCCAAATTCAGTATCTCAGAAAATTTGAATATTGTAAAAAGGTTCAATATTGAAGACACCTGGTGCCACACTCTAATCAGCTAATTAACCCAAAACACCTGCAAAGGCCTTTAAATGGTCTCTCAGTCTTGTTCTGTAGGCAACACAATCATGGGGAAGACTGCTGACTTGACAGCTGTCCAAAAGACGACCATTGACACCTTGCACAAGGAGGGTAAGACACAAAAGGTCATAGCTAAAGAGGCTGGCTGTTCACAGAGCTCTGTGTCCTAGCACATTAATAGAGAGGCAAAGGGAAGGAAAAGATGTGGTAGAAAAAAGTGTACAAGCATTAGGGATAACCGCACCCTGGAGAGGATTATGAAACAAAACCCATTCAAAATTGTGGGGGAGATTCACAAAGAGTGGACTGCAGCTGGAGTCAGTGCTTCAAGAACCACCACGCACAGATGTATGCAAGACATGGGTTTCAGCTGTCGCATTCCTTGTGTCAAGCCACTCTTGAACAAGACACTGCGTCAGAAGCATCTTGCCTGGGCTAAAGACAAAAAGGACTGGACTGCTGCTGAGTTATGTTCTCTGATGAAAGTAAAATTTGCATTTCCTTTGGAAATCAAGGTCCCAGAGTCAGGAGAAAGAGAGGCACATAATCCACGTTGCTTGAAGCCCAGTGTAAAGTTTACACAGTCAGTGATGGTTTGGGGTGCCATGTCATCTGCTGGTGTTGGTCCAATGTGTTTTCTGAGATCCAAGGTCAACGCAGCCGTCTACCAGGAAGTTTTAGAGCACTTCATGCTTCCTGCTGCTGACCAACTTTAGGGAGATACAGATTTCATTTTCCAACAGGACTTGGCACCTGCACACAGTGCCAAAGCTACCAGTACCTGGTTTAAGGACCATGGTATCCCTGTTCTCAATTGGCCAGCAAACTCGCCTGACCTTAACCCTATAGAAAATCTATGGGGTATTGTGAAGAGGAAGATGCGATACACCAAACCCAACAATGCAGAAGAGCTGAAGGCCACTATCAGAGCAACCTGGCCTCTCATAACAACTGAGCAGTGCCACAGACTGATCGACTCCATGCCACGCCACATTGCTGCAGTAATTCAGGTAAAAGGAGCCCCAACTAAGTATTGAGTGCTGTACATGCTTATACTTTTCATGTTCATACTTTTTAGTTGGCCAACATTTCAAAAAAAATAAAAAATTTGTAGTGGTCTTAAGTAATATTCAAATTTCCTGAGATACTGATTTTGGGATTTTCCTTAGTTGTCAGTTATAATCATCACAATTAAAAGAAATAAACATTTGAAATATATCAGTCTGTGTGTAATGAATGAATATAATATACAAGTTTCACTTTTTGAATGGAATTACTGAAATAAATCAACTTTTTGATGATATTCAAATTTTATGACCAGCACCTGTACTTCAGAGGTGATGAATGGAATGAGCTGCAGCTGTGTGGAAACTGTGCAGGAGTGAATGGCCACGCCCCTTGACCTAGTTCTTCCCTGGTCACGTCTCTCACAGCCTCAGGTGCAGACGAACACAACACAGACAGAGAGAACAGGGGGAAAAGGGCCACAGACAGGAAAGGAGAACACAGCCAACCCATAACAGGTCCAGCTGCTGGGTTGATGCCTTTCTACAGACTGTCCAGGTCTCCTCATGTAATAGCCTGTCTCCTGGTATCTCCTTCATGCTCTTGAGACTGTACTGGGAGACACAGCAAACCTTTTTGCCATGGCATGTATGGATGTGCCATCCTGGAGGAGCTGCACTACCTGTGCAACCTGAATGGGCTGCAGGTACTGCCTCATGCTACCAGTAGTGACAAGGACACTAGCAAAACACAACACTAGAGAAGAATCAGTCATTAAGGATAAAGAGAGAGCAATTGACTTGGTGTTCTACTGTGATATTACGTGTTCCTTAATTTATTCGGGCAGTTTATTTACATGTTGTGTTTATATTTGTTATTATGCGCGCATAATAACAAGCTAAAATGTCCAGTCGCTGCAGTGTGCAGTATTTACGTATTTTGGTATATCTTCCCACAATGCACTGTTGTTAACATATGGCGGTTCTATTATGCTGAACAACATTAGTTTGCTATAAACACAAATGCATTCAGGCCTACACTAGCGAAAGTACATAAATGAACTGCAATCTACTTTACTCAAACAAATGTTTATCTTTCTACATTCCGTTTACCTTTCTGCCTTGCTATGTATATCTATCCATCCCCACTCTTACTCTCCTTGACTCATTCAGTCCTACTCCCCACACTAAAGGACTAAAATAACTACAATTAGGTTCCCTTGATATTACTGCAAACATATTAGCAGAAGAAGGACTTTGAAAGTTCAATGTACTTCAATGTAGTCTCTTCATGTGTTAATAGATTTGGCTGAGCATATGCGTTATGACAAGGATAGTTTATTAGAAACATTAATAGCAAATATATGGGGGAATAATCTAGTGTACCAGATTTGGCAAACAAATCTTGTGTAAAGAACCACTACCTTTTTTACATTTATCATACTGTTTTTTGTTGTCATATCATAAAATGAATCATTTACTAATTTAATTACACTTTCAGCTTGATCCTGTAAAACAGAAGTCTTCAACCCACTCCTTAGAGACACCCAGCCATTTAATGTAATTGATGTATTCCAGAGCAAGCACACCGAATTAGACTTGTCAACTAATATTCTACCCCTTAAATTGTGAATCAGGTGTGCCTGTTCAGTGTTACAACTAAATTGTGAAATGTCTGGGGAGAAGCAAGAAAGACTAAAAAATACCTAGATATTGCCTTCTTTAGAGAGCTCAGAAGTGCACTATTGCCTCGTGACATTATCTATGATACGAGATTGGAGGAGATGTCCTTGGCACACAAAAAGTTGAGTAATCAGAAGTTAATGTGATACCATAAGCAACTGAACACTGACATTGCATCCATGTTGTCTATGATCTTTATGGAGTCAATGCCCTGAAGTATGCGTGCTAATGTTTTTCAGTAGATTAACATCTTAACTAGTTTGAATGAAGGAATGGGCAAAATAAACAACATAGTCATTTTCAGTTTCATAGACGATTTGGGATTTACATACTGTAGAGTACAGTTCTATGGCAATGTAAAGTGGGAAAGTGGACTGACATTTGGACAAATAATAAGACACTCTTAGCTATGATGTGACAGCCTTGAACCCTACACAGACCAGTGTGTCATAGCCAATCAAATTTACATTAGGCTTGTATGCTACTAAAGCATTTCCCACATGGACCATTTCTGTTTGAATTAAAATGTGTGTTCACATGTGCTAGCAGACTCATGGTTTTAGGTAATAAGAAAGCATTTTTAAAGACACAAATTTCCCACAACAGTTAACTGCAAATATGTTTACAGTACAGGATTCAGAGAATTGCTGAACGAAAAACAAAGAACAGGAAGGTTCTTTGTTCCTCAGGTGCAAACATCAACAATAAAACGAATAGCCTTAGAGATAAGCTAAAATGTAATGAGTGAACAGTATCTAAAACCTATTTTTTTAGCATCTAGTTTCTGTCAAAATAGCAAAAGTACTTCTGAAGCCTGTCTGCAATTGCATGCTCCTGTCCCTGGTACCAATCCATATGAGAAGGAAATGGACATTTGATAGAAGCCAATGCATTTGATTGTTGGTTAACGTACATTTATTGTCACCGATGATTCCAAGGAGTCAACAAATGAATGTAACCCAGGAATGTAATTATTAAAGAGAGTATGGAGTTGCATTACAAGTATCAAACATAGCAGATATTTGACATTACAAGAGCAAAATGCATGCAGGCAGGCTAAGTAAAAACCAGAGGCAAGCATTTATTAAAAATATCTCTCTGTTATGAATCAATGTGGATCTGGGGGATTTTTTATGACCAATTATCCCACTTCAATATCAGTGGACACATTCCAGTTTATGCCTTCCTGGGCAGTGTCTGTTTAAATCATTGACCAAGCCTAAACAAGTAATGTATTCATTTTGTTGTAGCCACATACAGTAGATGTCATAGGATTTATATGATACAGTTGTGCTCAAAAGTGTGCATACCCTTGGAGAATTGATAATACAGATCTGGAAAAAATGAAGAGATCATTGCACCTTGTTCTTTCCTTTCCAAAAAAAGTTGAAAAGGAACATTTTGAGTGAGGAACAGAAGCGATTGTTTGCAGCAGTCTCTTAATTTTAACCCTTCTGTTCCTCACAGAAAACATGAGTGAGCATTCAGCATTCACATTCAACTGAAGGTCATGACAGAATGGCACAATCATAAAACAAAACATGGCAACAAAGAAAAATATGAACTGAACCCAGTTCAAAAGTCTGTATACCCCTAGTTCTTTATACTGTTTATTGCCCCCTTTAGCATCAATGACAGTGTGCAGTCTTTTGTAATAGTTGTCTACGAGGCCCCGAATTTTTGCAGGTGTTATAGCTGCCGATTTGTCTTGGTCATCTTGCATGAACCGCACATTTCAGATCTCCCCAGAGTGGCTTGATGATATTAAGGCCACTCTAGAACCTTCACCTTTTTCTGCTGTAACCACTGAAGGGTCAACTTGGCCTTGTGCTTAGGGTCATTGTCGTGCTGGAAAGGCCAAGAGCGTCCCATGCCAGCTTTCGTGCAGAATAATACAAATTGTCTGCCTTTATTTTCTGATAACATGCTGCATTCATCTTGTCATCAATTTTCACAAGATTCCCCGTGCGTTTAGATCTCACCAGCCCCCAAAAAACATCAGTGTGCCACCGCCATTCTTCACTATAGGCCTTGTTGACCCCTCTCTAAACATAGCACTCATGTGGTAACCAGGCTTTTTTGTGGCATTGGCGCAGTAAAGGCATCTTTCTGGCAACTTGACCATGCAGCTCATTTTTGTAAAGGTATCGTTGTATTGTGCTCCTTGAAACAACCACATTGTCTTTTTCCAGATCAGCCTGTATTTCTCCTGATGTTACCTGTGGGTTTTTCTTTGTATCCCGAACAATTCTTTTGGCAGTTTTGGCTGAAATCTTTCTTAGTCTACCTGACCTTTGCTTGGTACCAAGAGATCCCCAAATGTTTAACTTATTAATAAGTGATTGAACAGTACTGACTGGCATTTGTAAGGCTTTGGATATGTTTTTATATCCTTTTCCATCTTTATAGAGTTCCACAGACATTAACTGCAATTTAAAAAGCCACAGGTGTGGGAAATTCCCCTTTAATTGCCATTTTCAACTGTGTGTGTCTGTAATAAGGCCAAATATTCAAGGGTATGTAAACTTTTGATCAGGGCCATTTGGGTATTTTCTGTTATCATTATGATTTAAAAAGGAGTCAAACAAATATGTGATAATTAATGGCTTCATAATAATGAAGCTATTCACATTTGTTGCTTGCTAACTAACCAAAATGGTACCTGCATATCTAGCCCAAAGCAAAGAGGCGGCTGGATATCTAGCTGTAGCCATCTTAAATACCAGCGTAAGGACTGACGATGGATCTGAGGATTTCATCCCGATACCTAAAAGCAGTAGGGGGACCGTTAGCTAGCACGTGGAGGTCTGTGCAACCCTCCAAGGATATGCCTCCCCAGACCATCACTGACCCACGTTCACCACAGCGTCTCCAGACTCTTTCATGTCCATCACATGTGCTTAGTGTGAATCTGCTCTCTTCTGTGAAGAGAATGGGGCACCAATGGCGAACCGGACAATTCTGGTGTATCTGGTGAATGCCAATTGAGCTGTACAGTGCTGGGCTGTGAGCACAGGTCCCACTAGAGGATGTCAGGCCCTCATGTCACCCTCATGGAGTCTGTTTCTGACAGTTTGGTCAGAAACATGCACACCAGTAGCCCTCTGGATATCATTTTGCAGGGCTCTGGAAGTGCTCCTCCTGTTCCTCCTCGCACAAAGGAGATACCAGTCCAACTACTGGGTTGATGTCCTTCAACAGACTGTCCACCTATCGTCATGAAATGGCCTGTCTCCTGGTATCTCCTTCATGCTTTTGAGACTGTACTGGGAGACACAGCAAAACTGTTTGCCATGGCATGTATCATCCTGGAGCAGCTGGACTACCTGTGCAAACTGAATGGGTCTGCAGGTACCGCCTCATGCTACCAATAGTGACAAGGACACTAGCAAAACGCAAAACTAGAAAATAATCAGTCATGAATGATAAGAAGAGAGCAATTGACTTATTGACTTGGTGTTATACTGTGATATTACGTTTTCCCTTAATTACAATCTTTAGATTGCTGAAGAGATTGCAATGTTGGAGTCCCTGTCAGACCAGGAAATAGATTAAATTGTATTAGAAAACATTAAAGAACCTCGACAACGAAGTATGTCACAAATGAAGAGCTCCGATTGCAATGTTGTTAGCCATGGACATTGAATCAATTCAACCAGAATGTCAAATAATGGGCGTCCAGATTACAATATTTTCAGCAGTTTCAATTTCATCTGCAGTAGAAATCATTTTCATCCAGTGTAGCTATGTTGATGCCTAAGTGACACAGTGTTGCCAGATTTTGCAGGAGAAACAAGCAACCAAGACTGCCAAAAGAAGCCCAAAACAAGTAACTTGTTGCTGCAGAAGATGCCCCAAAAATAATGCCTTTTTTTAACACACTTAAGTAGGTGTATTATGTTATGGCGCATTCCAGCACTTTGTATCAGCAGTAAGTGAAAGCTGTAGTTTTACTATTTATTTGAGCAATTCTGTGTATTTGTGTATAATTCATTAACTGTATATGTATAAATATAATTAATTAACTGTCGTACACACAGTACTGTCCAACTGCTGTCTGTGGACATGTTGCTACGGTGTTATTATGCATGAAATACCACTTAATGCATTTATATCAATTGGTGTTGGTAACAACTGCTAACCTGGCTAGTTGTATGGTAATTTTTTTAAGTAGGGTGAGATCAGCTGGTTTGACACATTTGGTTTAGATTCACCCTAAAACGATTTTAGAGAATTGGCGGCAAACCAGTTTGGATTGTTACTTTTGAAGTCATAGCTTTGACTGACTTTTGAACATGTAGAGCTACTGTTTGTACGAGTGTATATTTACACATGTATATACATGTATGTCTGTTGTTTAAGAAAGCATCAGACCCCACCATGTACCACCTTAATGAGAAGTTAGTAGTCATGGTGAACCTGAATGAAGTTGAACACACAGGTTAGTGTAAGAAATTACAATATATCCTGCTGGAGAACACAAGAAACAGGTAAAAGCAGCCAATGTGACCACCAAACATGGCCTCAATAATCTCACAAAAGTATGGATAGGGTAGGCCATTGAGAATCATCCAAGGCAAAGGGTCAGAGGAACTTATCATAAGAATAATAGACATTGCCAGACCTGTTTGCATTAGAAAACAGTATATATGTCACCGGTCAGTGACTTTTTATTGTGTTTCGGATAGCAGCACTGAGGCCGCATCCAGCTCATCAACATCAGAAACTGTGAGCCAAATTAATTCCTAATGTTTTTTTTTGTATATAGTTATTGTTTTCAGCTGCAAAATGTTTGTACATAGTTGTTTTTCATGGTTATATTTTCTGTAATAGTAAATATCTGTTATTGTTATAATATAATGTGTAATTTTTATATAACTGTTTCCAGTTCTGTTTCTTAATAAATTATTGTTTTGGATTTTACCTGAGCCTTTTTTGTAGGCAATGAGAAAAATGTGAGACAGTTACTTCAGGAAAATACTTCTTTACTGGTACACACAGAATGTACAATTGTAGCAATCAATATATTGATAAAATTATCAGCCGAATTATCCAATTCATTAGTTGAAAGACAAGATATAGTCTACTTATTTTCATCTTCCTGACTTGGGCACCCATGTGGGTGTTCCTGACATATCTCTGAAGCAGCAATGCAAATATTGTGTAGAAAACAGGCTGCGAATACGATCATCACCACAGCAACAATCTGCATGTTCTGCAGATCACAAAGACGTCTCCACTTTATGTTTCCGAAGGCTTGTTCAACAACCACCCTTCCACAGCTAATCTTGGGAGCAATCTGTACTCGCCCATCTTGTCCTGCCATGTTGTGAAGAAATTTGAGGCCCTTGAAATCCTGGCATCGTGAACCCTGACCAGGGGTCCAGCAAAAATGTCAATTAATCTCCCTCATCTACAATCCCCTGAAGGAGGACAGAGTAGAAGGCCTTTCTGTCATGTAGTCCCCTGTTATGGGTGGCTCCTGCATCCTGTATCCAGATTATTTATTGATGAATTTAGTGAACTGCTCTCTGTTATATCTGTTGATTATACACTCACCTAAAGGATTATTAGGAACACCTGTTAAATTTCTCATTAATGCAATTATCTAATCAACCAATCACATGGCAGTTGCTTCAATGCATTTAGGGGTGTGGTCCTGGTCAAGACAATCTCCTGAACTCCAAACTGAATGTCAGAATGGGAAAGAAAGGTGATTTAAGCAATTTTGAGTGTGGCATGGTTGTTGGTGCCAGACGGGCCGGTCTGAGTATTTCACAATCTGCTCAGTTACTGGGATTTTCAGGCACAACCATTTCTAGGGTTTACAAAGAATGGTGTGAAAAGGGAAAAACATCCAGTATGCAGCAGACCTGTGGGCGAAAATGCCTTGTTGATGCTAGAGGTCAGAGGAGAATGGGCCGACTGATTCAAGCTGATAGAAGAGCAACTTTGACTGAAATAACCACTCGTTACAACTGAGGTATGCAGCAAAGCATTTGTGAAGCCACAACACGCACAACCTTGAGGCGGATGGGCTACAACAGCAGAAGACCCCACCGGGTACAACTCATCTCCACTACAAATAGGAAAAAGAGGCTACAATTTGCACGAGCTCACCAAAATTGGACAGTTGAAGACTGGAAGAATGTTGCCTGGTCTGATGTGTCTTGATTTCTGTTGAGACATTCAGAAGGTAGAGTCAGAATTTGGCATGAACAGAATGAGCACATGGATCCATCATGCTTTGTTAACACTGTGCAGGCTGGTGGTGGTGCTGTAATAGTGTGGGGGATGTTTTCTTGGCACACTTTAGGCCCCTTAGTGCCAATTGGGCATCGTTTAAATGCCACGGCCTACCTGAGCATTGTTTCTGACCATGTCCATCCCTTTATGACCACCATATACCCAACCTCTGATGGCTACTTCCAGCAGGATAATGCACCATGTCACAAAGCTCGAATCATTTCAAATTGGTTTCTTGAACATGACAATGAGTTCACTGTACTGAAATGGCCCCCACAGTCACCAGATCTCAACCCAATAGAGCATCTTTGGGATGTGGTGGAACGGGAGCTTCGTGCCCTGGATGTGCATCCCACAAATCTCCATCAACTGCAAGATGCTATCCTATCAATATGGGCCAACATTTCTAAAGAATGCTTTCAGCACCTTGTTGAATCAATGCCACGCAGAATTAAGGCAGTTCTGAAGGCGAAAGGGGGTCAAAGACAAAATTAGTATGGTGTTCCTAATAATCCTTTAGGTGAGTGTATGATATATAATACTGATTCGTATAAAATAACAGTTTTGGTTCTATTAGATCTCAACACTACAGTTCAGGGGTGTCAAACCGTTCCACGGAGGTCCAAGTGTCTAGGTTTTTGGTTTTTCTTTTAAATTGGTTCCCAGTTCAGACCTAAACAACTAGGTTAAGGTAGAAACTAACCAATTAGTGACCTAATTAATCAATCAAGTACAAGGTGAAAGCAAAAACCTGCAGACACTCAGCCCTCCATGGAACAAGTTGGACACACCTCTGCTGTAGATCATAGAACACTTCTAGACTGGCTGGAAAATAGGGTAGGACTCTCTGGGACAGTCCTTGTTCAGGTCTTATTTAGATGGCCAGAGTTACTTTGTCACGATTGGCAATCATGAATCTGATAGGGTGGCTATGACATGCGGAATTCCCCATGAATCAGTTCCCGGACCACTTTTGTTCAATTAATCAATAAATATTGTATTTTTTTATAAAGCCCTTTTTACATCAGCAGTTGTCACAAAGTTCTTTTACAAAACTTCCGGCCTTAAACCCCAAGGAGAAAACAACAGTAGTGTTGAATTTCAGAGGCTAGGAAAAACTCCCTAAGAAGGCAGAAATTTAGGAAGAAACCTAAATAGGAACCAGGCTCAGAGGGGTGACCAGTCCTCTTTTGGTTTAATCTCTATATGCTACCTCTGGGCCAAATTCGACAAATCAATAACAATAGCTACCATAGCTATGCAGCTGATACTCAAATACATATGGCTCTCGAACCGTATAACAGGCTCAACAGTCTTACTGTGTCACTGTATAGAGCACATAAATACCTGGATGAACCAAAATTGTCTACAATTGAACCAAGATAAAACAGAGATTATTGTGTTTGGCAACAAAAATATTAGAACCAGTATATGTAAAGATGCTGCACACATCTGGAATAATCAATCAATCAAATGTATTTATAAAGCCCTTTTTACATCAGCAGACAAAACAACTGGCCTTAAACCCCAAGGAGCAAATGACAGTAGTGTTGAATTTCAGTGGCTAGGAAAAAAAACCTAGGAATGCCAAAATATAGGAAGAAACCTAGAGAGGACCCAGGCTCAGAGAGGTGACCAGTCCTCTTCTGTCTGTGCCAGGTGAACATATTAAGATTAAAATTATAATTCATAAATGCATGCGGGCTGACGCATGCATTTATAAAAGCATGACCTGATGGACAAGGAAAGGGACAACACGGGGGAGGGGGAGGTGTCAGCAGAGTGGCAGCTGAAATCGTCAGGCATCATCTCGATCTGCAACACAACCAGGAGGACTCTAGACAGGGACAGCAACGGGTCCCCCAAGCCAGTTACTCCGCAGATGTGAGCCAGGACCTCATGCCCTCCTAAGTTCAAAATGGGAGGAGACTGGGAAAATTCAGAAAATACATTCCTCATATCAACAATGATTTATAGTGGACAAGGAGAACTTAGTGTAGAAGGAGAACTGACCCTACTCCCCCAGCACAATAATATAGCAACACTGTGGCCCTATCTGGGGGAGGCCCCGGACATGGCCCAACAGGCAGGAAATCAATCCACCCACATTGCCAAGCATCAACCAAAGGGACACCCACCAACTGCAAACACCCTGAAGGAAGGCAGATTATTGCCAGCAGATTACAGCCCAATTGCACAAGTGCACAACAAAGAGACAACTAGTCAGTGACTCCACCCCTGAGAGGCATTGGAAGGAGGGCATCACAGTGGCAATGAGAGCCCACCTGGCAAGACAGCAAGGGTGGACAGTATCAAGCCTTTCTGGTCAACTTCACGCCCCCGGGCCAGGCTACACCTAATCATAGACCGTGCTGTAGAGATGAGTCTTTAGTAGACACTTGGAAGTTTGCACTGAGTTTGCATTTCTCACCTTAATTGCCAAATCATTCCACAGTAGTGGAGCTCTACGAGAAAAGGCCCTGCCTCTTCTGATAGAATAAACTAACAGAAGATCTTAAACGTATCAATTTTAAGGTTAAAAACACTCTTTTCACGCGCCTATGACTGAGTGCATAAAATTAACAACAGTTTTGTTTTATTATTATGATGTTTTATTGTATTTTTATATTCCTCTTTTTCTTTGTAAAGCACATTGAATTCCTTCTATGTTTTTATTTCATTTTTATTCTATGTCTATTTACCAATAAATAAGTGACAGAGCAGGGAGAGATCTAAAACATGCAAGGCAGGGGGGCGCCCAGGAGCAGTTGAGAAACACTGAACAAAAGAATGTTAGGCATTTAAATATTACAGTCCTATCTACTATCACTGCATCGTTTCTTCTAATTAACTTGAGCAGCTCAGGTTAGACAAAGTTAATTCAGGATGAGTGAAGTTTTCTTATCTTCTTTGAAATCACATTTATTACAACGGACGTTATTCGTATCCCATTTAGAAGAATAGGATTATAGATTATATAGGAAAATTAGGTTTATAATTAACGTTTAAATTACAATTTTCTGAACAGCACTCGACCATTACAGGTTAGGCTACTGGTTACGGAACGGCCGATTAAAACGTGATCAAAACATTTTCTACACAATGAAATACAATGAAAAACAAACATACCTTCTGCGTCTTCTCTCTCCTCCCATCATGTTTTTGAGGTCGACCTCATATTTTTACAAAGGCTTTCCTGGGGGTGTCCTTGTTTTCAGACTTTGGACACTGGAACGCAATCAACTTTGGTTAACTCCGGTGTAACTTCGTGCCAAGTTCCAAGTTCCAACTTACAAGGTAATTGGAACGCACCATAATTCTACGTACACACTGTCTGATCCCTCAACTTGCAAATTGCACAACTTCTAGCGAGCTGTCACTGAGTCTTCCCTAGCATGCGCACTGCCCGCTCGGTATCTTCCTTATTTATGCCAGCGACAACCAGTCAACCAGTACAGTATAGGGGAAATACCCGTCTCTGCAAATATTAATAAGTATTTAGTATTTTTAGTAGTGACTCCACTACTAAAAATGTACTACGACGATGCCAAATCAATGATTTGTCAATTTAATGGCTTGCCCCTTCAGACTCTTCAACAGGATACCACACCAGGTATATATATTGATTATACTGTTTTCCAATGCACCTGTGTATATTAAGTTCAGCAGTGAATTGCATTTACAAGTGGTTCATATTATTTTCTGTAATTCTTTCACAAACACGCTGAAGTACACCTGCAAGTGCATTTCACCAGTAAATCTATGGTCTACTTCCGGTTCCACAGAGGGCACAGTATCTGCACATTTTCACTATTTGCTTGTAAAACACGGTTTCCAAAAAAGTTGTGACACTGTAAAATGTAAGAAAAACAGAATGCAAAGATATGCAAATCATTTCAATCCTAGCTTCAATAAAAAATAGCACAAAGGCAACACATCAAATGTTGAAACTGAAAAAGTTTATTATTCATTGAAAAATATATGCCCACTTTGAATTTGATCACAAGAATACGTTTTAATCCGGACTTGCCCAAAAATGTCTACTTTCAGAATCAGTCGCACCGTCAAATTCTTCATGTACAGAGACGCTGTCTCTTACTTCAGAAGAGGAGGGAACATTAAAATTCAAAAGAACAGGCACTGATGATTAAGCTGTTTCGGCAAGCGAGGTTCAATATATATGTTTCCAATGCCATTTATACATTGTTTAAAGAACAATTATATATTTAAATATTGTTCTGGGTGCTCAGTGGTATAGACATTAACACACACTCATACATGTGATCTTTGACACACATTCTTTACTTTGTTTTGGAGGAGTTCCAAGAAACATGAACCATCACAGGATTTACTAGAAAGAAAATGGTCAACATACTGGTGGCACATACAGTTGTGCTCATAAGTTTGTATACCATGGCAGAAATTGTGGATTTTGAGAATATGATTGATAATTAAAAAAAAATATATATATCATATTCTCAAAATCCACAATTTCTGCCATGGTGTATATATATATATATATATATATATATATATATTTAGGGATAGTGATCATATGAAACCATTTATTATCACATAGTTGTTTGGCTCCTTTTTAAATCATAATGATCAAAAGTTCACATACCCTTGAATGTTGGCCTTGTTACAGACACACAAGGTGACACACACAGGTGAAAATGGCAATTAAAGGTGAATTTCACCTGCCACACTTGTGGCTTTTTAAATTGCAATGAGTCTGTATATACACTCACCTTAAGGATTATTAGGAACACCATACTAATACTGTGTTTGACCCCCTTTCGCCTTTAGAACTGCCTTAATTCTACGTGGCATTGATTCAACAAGGTGCTGAAAGCATTCTTTGGAAATGTTGGCCCATATTGATAGGATAGCATCTTGCAGTTGATGGAGATTTGTGGGATGCACATCCAGGGCACGAAGCTCCCGTTCCACCACATCCCAAAGATGCACTATTGGGTTGAGATCTGGTGACTGTGGGGGCCATTTCAGTACAGTGAACTCATTGTCATGTTCAAGAAACCAATTTGAAATGATTCGAGCTTTGTGACATGGTGCATTATCCTGCTGGAAGTGGCCATCAGAGGATGGGTACATGGTGGTCATAAAGGGATGGACATGGTCAGAAACAATGCTCAGGTAGGCCGTGGCATTTAAACGATGCCCAATTGGCACTAAGAGGACTAAAGTGTGCCAAGAAAACATCCCCCACACCATTACACCACCACTACCAGCCTGCAGAGTGGTAACAAGGCATGATGGATCCATGTTCTCATGCTGTTTATGCCAAATTCTGACTCTACCATCTGAATGTCTTAACAGAAATCGAGACTCAACAGACCAGGCAACATTCTTCCAGTCTTCAACTGTCCAATTTTGGTGAGCTCGTGTAAATTGTAGCCTCTTTTTCTTATTTGTAGTGGAGATGAGTTGTACCCGGTGGGGTCTTCTGCTGTTGTAGCCCATCCGCCTCAAGGTTGTGCGTGTTGTGGCTTCACAAATGCTTTGCTGCATACCTCGGTTGTAACAAGTGGTTATTTCAGTCAAAGTTGCTCTTCTATCAGCTTGAATCAGTCGGCCCATTCTCCTCTGACCTCTAGCATCAACAAGGCATTTTCGCCCACAGGACTGCCGCATACTGGATGTTTTTCCCTTTTCACACCATTCTTTGTAAATCCTAGAAATGGTTGTGCGTGAAAATCCCAGTAACTGTGCAGATTGTGAAATACTCAGACCGGCCCGTCTGGCACCAACAACCATGCGATGCTCAAAATTGCTTAAATCACCTTTCTTTCCCATTCTGACATTCAGTTTGGAGTTCAGGAGATTGTCTTGACCAGAACCACACCCCTAAATGCATTGAAGCAACTGCCATGTGATTGGTTGATTAGATAAATGCACTAATGAGAAATTGAACAGGTGTTCCTAATAATCCTTTAGGTGAGTGTAAATAGTCAATGATTTTGTTAGCTCTCACGTGGATGCACTGAGCAGGCTAGATACTGAGTCATGGGGAGCAGAAAAAAAAAACATCAAAAGACCTGCGTAACAAGGTAATGGAACTTTATAAAAATAGAAAAGGATATAAAAAGATATCCAAGACTTTGCAAATGCCAGTCAGTACTGTTCAATCACTTATTAATAAATTGAAAATTCAGAGATCTCTGGTTATCAAGCCAAGGTCAGGTTGACCAAGAAAGATTTCGGCCAAAACTGCCAGAAGAATTGTTCAAAAACATTGTAACAAAAAAGCCTTGTTACAATGTGCCCGACTACCTTGACATGCTTCACAGCTTCTGGCACACTGGTGTGACAAGACCAAAATAGAGCTTTATGGTCACAACCATAAGCGCTATGTTTGGAGAGGGGTCAACAAGGCCTATAGTGAACAGACCACCATCACCACTGTGAAGCATGGTGGTGCGGTTCATGCAAGACGACCAAAGACTTTGCATGACCTGGAGGCATTTTGCCAAGACGAATGGGCAGCTATACCACCTGCAAGAATTCAGGGCCTCATAGACAACTATTACAAAAGACTGCACACTGTCATTGATGCTAAAGGGGGCGATACACAGTATTAAGAACTAAGGGTATGCAGACTTTTGAACAGGGGTCAGTAAAAAATGTTTTTTGTTGAAATGTTTTGTTTTATGATTGTGTCATTCTATTATGACCTACAGTTGAATGTAAATCCCATAAGACATGAAATGTGTTTTGCCTGCTCACTCATGTTTTCTTTACAAATGGTACATATTACCAATTTTCCAAGGGTATGCAAACTTTTGAGCACAACTGTATTTAGGGAAGAAGCAGTCAGCTGATATTCTGTCTATAATGGAGTGGTCAGCACAGTCACTGGATCTCAACCCTATTGAGATGTTGTGGGAGCAGCTTGACCATATGGTATATTAGAAGTGCCCATCAATCCATTACAATCTTGTGGGAGGTGCTTCAGGAAGCATAAGGTGAAATTTCTTCAGATTACCTTAACAGACAACTATATTAGTAAAAGTCTGCAAGGCTGTAAATGCTACAAATGGAGTATTATTTGACAAAAGCAAAGTTTGAAGGATTATTATTTCCAGGCTTTTTGTGACTATTTCCTATTCATTTGGCTATATGTCTTATTCAAACTCATTTAATGTATGTTTCATGGAAAAACATATTGTTTTCATTGAAAACAAGGATATTTCTAAATTACCCAAAACTTTTGAATGGTAGTGTACTTCAAACAATACTTTTAGTAGCTTTGGCAACAAAAGCAGGCTTTTCGGTAAAGAAAATCAGCAACTGATTTGAATTTAAACAGTCAGTGATGAAAGGAAGTTTTTAAAAGGTAGGCTTAAGGTAGGTTTTAAGCTTATACAAACTTGTAAATAACAGATAATTAGTGTGATTGCTTTTAATTAGGAATTCTACATTTATTAATTACAATTTAAGTAATCCATTAATTAATAACATATGTTGACCTAGAGAAAGTTATCTTGGTAATTCTATACAGAGTGAAGATATCGAGTCCATGGCAGTGTCCCTCAGCAGCACTTTGCTGACACATAGGATTAATGCTTGTGAGGGTGTGTCTGCCAAGTGAGGTAATGAGAGGGTTATGCCTTGAGGAAGGCAGAGGATGTGCCTTTGTGTCACTGCTGGTTAGGGAGGCCATACATTCAACTGGGAATGGGAGAGGCTCATTAATTGACTCCAATATATGTTCGTCAGGACCAATTACAAGCTGGTGTACATGAGGAAACAAGTTCATACATTTATTCATTGGAGACAGCATAGTGTATGTCGGTGATGCTAAGAGAGCACATGGAACAAACTTTTAAATAAACACAAGTTTTACAGCTACATGTTGTATATTGACAAATGACTTCAAGTGATGAAAATGTCTTTCAATTATTTCCTATAATGCAATATTTGGACAGATTTCAAAAACAATGGTTGCACTCGAATGTCGTTGGCTCACAATATCAGAGTTGTTATTAAGGCTGTTTGAGTATAAAGCTCCTGCATAACATTCCCTAGTACAAAGGCACCATCATTGTCTTACCTAAAGAATATCCAAAGCCAATAACATTGCATTGAAAAGCACAGTGTTGCATACAGTATGCTCCAATAATATTCTAAGTGATACATCTGAACATAGCTGTCTTTTGAGGACAATGTGAAGGAATTAAAAAGTATGGACAAAACAAAAAATACTGTTTCAATGTTGTATTATTTCCTAAAGCATATTTGTAACTGTCTCACTCTTCTTTAAAAAAACTGCAAAGTGGGTTTATGCTCAAACTTCTGTCTATGGAGTAGACCAAAATGGTTCTGCTGGGAGCCTGTCTCAAGAGACAGGCACCATACATTATAGACCTTCAGGGTAGACTAGAAACAGGCTGTCCTTGGTCAGTCCATGATGAATATTAAGGAGGGCAGGAAAGGAACTTCATATCTCATTGTGATTAATATCCACAGTGTAATTAAAGACTTTTAGTTAATTCCCCTGTCTTTGGTCGTTGGGACCAATTTTTAATAATCTCTAGTGGATGGCCATGTATAATGGGAGAGTCCCTGCTGAGATGGAGAATATGGAATTATCATTGCTTAGCTTGTACTGTATAATGACCTGTTTCAAATAACTAAATTTAGCCAGGCATGTTTAAATACAGTACATATTTGAAGATGTGCGTAAAGACTGAGTTTGTGTTTACAGTAATATTTCTAAGGTTTGTTATGCATTACTTCATTCCAACTGCATTCTGGTGCTCAATAGTGCTGGCACAAACCACCTGTCCTTGAAACCTTCCATACCTGGTAGCCATCGTGACACACACCTGGATCATTCCGTTAATTATGTTCTCTTTGTCTGCCCCTCTGTTGACCTAGCTATCTAGGCAGTATTGTTTGTAATTTTTGTTTTGTATTCATTGTTTCCCGACCACACACTGTTTTTGTGTTATTTTGTAATGTCATTAAACTGCCCTTTTACACCTATCTCCAACACATACTCAATGTTATACCTATATGTGATCTTTATTGCAGGGACAATGGGCCATGACTTTTCAGGTTTCATATTAATTTAAGATTATTCTTTTTTGGGTTGGGAAAACTGCAACAAAAAACCTCATTCTGCAACAAACCACATAATAAAATGCATTATTATAATCAAATCAAACTTATTTAAATAGATGTGTTATACTAACTGCATATCATTCCTACATAGATCATTCATGTTAGCATTATAAACCAAAATTAGCAACTTCATGTTTTTGTAGGTGCAGGTTGTGTTTTTATATTATATTAAAGTATTTTATATGTACAATTTAACCTGAGCATTCAACCCTGTGGGGATCCGCAAGCATTATCAATCAATCACAATGTGAAGAGCCTCATTGAGAAGAAGAATGATGACTTGATGTAGCATAACTTGAATGCTACAGATATATTTCCTTAACCACCTTAATATGGTTACTAACTGCTAAAACAGAAATAAAATTCTTAAATATGGGTAATAAATGTGTTAATCGTGCCCTTTTTATATATTGGAAAATGTTTTTTGGGGGGGCTGAATGTAATCTATACAATGATCAAATTGCAGAAATATCAAACAAATTATAAAATATACATCCAAGTCGAGTATTTTTGGGAACATATCGTAAGTTGTATAATTCTGTAGTAAAGCATTTTGTAAGTTGTATAATTCTGTAGTAAAAGTCCTTGATAAAGGAAGGACATCCAGTCCTTGTCATAGTATGTCTCAGAAGGGGGTCACTTAAAGACTTAAAGCTGTGAGCAGAAGGCAATTAAGTCTGCCTAATACTTTACAAGTGATAACTTCTCCCACCTGGAGAAGTAATCAATGCTGGTTGTTTTCTGTCTTTCCTTCTCACAGATAGACCTGAGCAGACCTACTAATGAGAGAACTGAGGGAGCACAAAATACCAGGATTCTTCCCAAATGCCATCATATTGCCAAATTAGTGCCCCTCTTTAACCTGGGCCCAGAAGTGATCCGTATAGAGAATAGGGTGCCATTTGGGATGCCGATATACGGATAGGAGATCTATAATCTGAAGTGTCTACTGTAAACCAATGTCACTGACAACTAATTATTAAGAGATGCATTGAATGGAGTATCAATGTGAATTGGACTAAAGTAGCACATGTTTGGGTCAGGCTATTATAAACAGATTGATGCACATCATACTGAAAAGTAATGCATAAGTAATGCATAGAAAATAAAATCTCTCTGACAAGAAAAGGAAAAGATGTAATGTTCCTTTCCTTTGCCTGTCACAGATGTTCTATTATTATGCTGTAGAATAAAAAAAAATGCCCTAAAGCAGTTGCATTGTATGTGAATTACAACCAGTATTTTTCAAGATTCTGTTGAAGTCTCATAATATTCCCATGTTAATATAGCAAATCACATTCAGCATTATATATCATTTATATACAAGCTAGAGCTTTCTTTGGTTTTCTGTTAGAATTATTATGTAGTAGGCTACTGACTAGAGTTCCAAGCCTCATACAGCTGGAAGATGTCGGGATGTTTGATGACAAAATTTCACAAATCATGCTATTTTAATCTACGCTATGCTAAAATGTTTCCCTCTGTTAGATATCACTCTCTCAAATGTTTACTGTTATTTACACTGCTCCAAAAGGTTAGTAAAGAATAATAGTCTATGGTGATTGAATAATAAGTTATAAATACCAACATAGTTTCCAATATCTTTCATATTCATAGTGTTGTAATCCATATTTTTTTCATATGTGTTAAATAAACACCATTGTAGGGTATTTTCTGCAACCTGATTACCTGACATAACTCAAATGCTTGGCAACTGGCTGACGATATCAAAATACTTGTCCTCTTACCCACCACGCCATGAAAGAAAAAATAACACATTCACTTGCAATCATAGATATACATATCAACAAGATTGTGAAAGTCAGTTTTAGCATTGTATTGTCCACTATTTGCGTTACATGATTTGCCTCCTTCACGAGTCATGCTGCAAGAGCAGGTACACTGCACTCACAAAGGAAGTGCTGTTCAGCAACCCCCCACAGGATCTAGTTTAAGAAGGTAAAAAAAGATTGATCCTATCATAATGAATTTTGGAGTTCCAGTGGATGACGCATATTGGTTCAGTGCTGTCCATGTGGAGGGGGTTGGGAGTTTGCGAAGGTTTCCTCGTATCATCTCTCGAGTCCATCTGGAAATTATGGGTTTGGATATTCAACAGTGCAACTCATTCGGAAGAGTCAAAAATGTTTGCGGCTGAAGGAATGAAGGGCAAAGTGATTCAATTATTTGGATTGGATTAAACTTTATAGTCATTGAACTAGTACAGTACAACGACATGCAATTATAGCATCTAACCAGAAGTGCAATTAGAAGAGGACAGAAAATGTACAAGTATTAAGTATATGTGTATTACAAGTGGAATGTATAAATGTGCAAAGAAGGGAAATAGAGGAGGGCAGAACATTTACAAGTATTAAATATAGTGTATGTTAAGTGGGATAAATAGTTGTGCGGGCACAAATGCCAATTCTAAATGGCATTCTACATGTGCAATCTGAAGGAGTAGCAGCAATGAGGTCCCAAGGTAGGGAGTTTAATGGTGCTAGGTGGCATATGCAACTGAAATGCAGGGATAGGAGCAGTGAGGTTCCTGAGTTAGACACGCACCAGTAACAAATGAAAACGAGCTTATCTACCTTATCTGACTTTGCAAGGCAGTGTCAGAGTCCGGTAGTACAAAGGGAATAGTGCAACAAGGTCCCTGAGAGCCGGTGGTGGGTTATGGTAAGTGATAGGTTATGGTTAGTGATAGGTTATGGTTAGTGATAGGTTATGGTAAGTGATAGGTTATGGTTAGTGATAGTTAAGAAGGGTTACAGTAGATGGGAAGAAACTGTTCCTGTGCTTGCTGGTGTGGGAACGAAGAGACCTGGTAGGAGGGCAAACAGTTTGTGGCATGGATGTGACGGGTCCCTGATGATGCCGGCCCCGCTTACATGGTCCAGCAAAAAGGCTTCCACATAGTCTAGTGTAAAAGATCTAATACTAGAGAGATTACTGTGGAGTTGGGTCACACTTCCTTTCATTCTGAGGCCAAACAACAGCACAGTCATCAATCAATCAATCAAATTTATTTATAAAGCCCTTTTTACAACAGCAGTTGTCACAAAGTGCTTTACAGAGACACCCGGCCTTAAACCCCAAGGAGCAAACAACAGTAGTGTTGAATTTCAGTGGCTAGGAAAAACTCCCTAAGAAGGTCAACTTTGAAATCAAATGGGATGTATCAGTTGTCCATGCGAGATTGATTTATCCCACAAATTGGGAGGCTTTTGTTTCTTTAAGACAGCACTGATTTATTCAAATCAAGTGATGACACATTGTAACCGGAGTCAGAATATGAATAGATGAAGTCAGAACCGCAATGGCTTAGGGCATGCCATGAAAAGAGCAGTTGTTTTAATCTTGAATCATAATGAAATATAATGTTTCTTCAAGAGCTGGATTGATCATATCTACCAGTTTAACAGGGTTTCCGCAGCTCCTTAAAATAAAATCAGGGAAATTAAGTTTTCTTAAAATTACCGTAAATTTGCTATAGGTATTACATGTGCAGACGGTGCGTTTAAGGCTGATGGGGAAAACTGTCATGCACAGGGGCGTGGCAGGTAAAACGTCCAACTAGCGTGCATTTGTTTGATTAATTTGGCTACAGATGTTGACATCTGGCTGTGTTTGATCTTTTCGTTGTCATCAGTAGTTGCTAGATAGGGATGAAACAAAATGGGGAAATGCAAGTTCAATGACAAATGGTTGGAGGAAGATACGTTTCAGAGGTGTTTGGTGCTGGCAGGAAATGAGTACAAGCAAGGTACAATTTGGTGGATCTATTTGGTGGATGTTGGTATGTGGAATGGCTTACATAGGATCAGCCAGTGAGCATTCAGTGTTGCCATCAACTGTCAACTGTTTAGAAATGCCCCCTTTAAAAATGAATGACTGCTGCTACACTAACCGTGTTGCACCACATCCAATGGCAGCTTCCAAAAACACTTCACGTCTTGTGAATTGAAATAAGAAATAGATTGAGTTTTGGGGGCTGATTCGTTGTATTAATTAAAAAATCATGCAAATAATTGATATTGAAAATTACTGATTTGCAGCATATGTTCATTTCAGCTCTTTTGCCTACTGACACTACCTTCATCAGTCTATTTTCTGGTGTCAGAGTCCGTTCTTTGTTTGCTCTTCAGAAGGCAATGCAACGCAATGTGTACAGTGTTGCTACACCGTTAAAAAAAGCTATACTAATGTAGACTCAAATTAGCTTCTTTTAAATATATTGTTTAGAATTTTTTGGGGTCTTATAAAGGTCTTAAAAAGCATTGAATTTCACTTTAAACATGGTCCAAGAACCCTGTTTAATATTGAGGGAAAAGCAAGAGGTGTAGCAGTTTTGATAATGTAAAACGAATCCTGAACTGATTTACTAATCTTCTGTTTTTGTGTGTTATTGTTGTTTCTCAATGAATTTTTGCAAAACACCCAGCCAGAAATCCCAAAGCGCAAGCAACAACAGGACACAGAATGTGACACCATTCCTACCATCAGTTGGACTAAGCGGCTTCCAAGAGTCCAATGGCACCTTTTACAGAGCTAGTTTTTTGGCCAAGACTTGTCAAAGTGTTCATGTGACAAAAATATCCAAGCATTCCACAAATTCAGCCTATATAGAAAAAAAGCAAGCTATTACTCAAGACAATCCACCTAGGAACCTTTTTTAATCAAGTGGCATCTCCCTTGTTAAGCTTGGTGGTTCTCATTGTCAGGAATTAGGGCACTAGTCAAGATTAAAGGAAAATTTTAAGGTAACCTTTCTATATGGCGATGACCTTTAGAGGAGATTTTAACCGGCATGAGCTGCGGCATGACAAAGCAAGAAAATAGAAACATTGTCAAATATGATTCTACAAAAGTAATACAAAATGGAAAAAAAACGAATTCCTTTCAGACATACAGTGCATATAAAAAGTCTACACATCCCTGTTAAAATGGCAGGTTTTTTGATGTAAAAGAATGAGACAAAGATAAATGAAGTCAGAACTTTTTCCACTTTTAATATGACATATAATGTGAACAATTCAATAGAAAAACAAACTGAAATCTTCAAGGGGGAAAAATGAAAAATAAAAACCTTAATGTAAAATGCTTGCATAACCTGCATGCTGCTATCGGACTAGATATGCCCTTTCCAGAGATCAGTGTGTAGGTACGTCTCATTGATTACCTGACAAAATATTCCAAATATTAAACTGTCTTTTGAGGTGTGTGCTAGTTATAAAGAAATCAAGTTATTTATGAGTTTAAAAAGTTGAAGTTATGAACAGACCAAAAAAGCCTGAGCTCTGACTAGCTATACCCACATGCATATTGATCATGTTAACAATTCCTTCTGACTTATTTTCAATCAGATTGGAATGAAAATTCTATTGCAGTCTTAATGTGTATAACAATAAGTAAATGACAACCAGATCATTGAACAGAATAAACCATGTGTGTTTACTAGCCTATACATTTGAGAATGAGCATTGTTGGTTTTGCACTACCACAACCCCTTGCACAGATGTATAAATTGGTAAGTATTAGTTTAACTGATGGTCTGAACCTGGGACTTGCTCTGCATTTCTGTTCAGCATGTGATCCTAAGAGAATGAAGAAATGCTGAATATTTTGCATATTTCCTTGGGTGGTTATTTAAATTATATCAAAATGGCTGTCCTACCCAGGTTACGGTACTTCCTCCAATGTTTATTCCCCTTCACACCAGAAGAAGAATATACAGTCATTTCTAATCACATTTGTATGAAACAACAACACAGTATCACAAAAAAGAATCGTAACAAAATAATGTTGAATTTATGCAGGAACAAGATGTCCCAGTTGAAACTATTATTGTGCAGCCAGTATAAATCAATTACCTCAGGGGTTGTTTACCTGTGATCTGACAAGATTACATTGCTTCTAATTGTACTTGCTTACTGCCAGTGTATTATGCTCCCTTCACTCCTTAATATCATATTTTAGAAAAAAAGCCACTTATGAAGGTAACCCTGCTATTTCCCACCACATTAAGACTTGCCAACAGAAGAGGAGTTTTTGTAACATACCCAGTGTATACATAGACTTGGTGAAGGGAAAGGGGGCTCAGCGCTATTAGTGACATACATTGAAATACATTTGAAAGTATATAATAAAAATGAACAAATATCTTCAGATACCTACAAAATAAGAAACTTCTTATTTGGCACTAAGCCAAATAATCATACGTTGCACAGCCTTATCCATATTAAGCCCCTACCAAAAGGGTCTGTGTCTCAACTTTATGATGAGCTACAGGCCCATTTGATGCTAGCCATAGACACTATTTAAAGAGCTTGGGATCAGGAATTCGGAACAGATGTTTTAGATGATTTTATATATAAACTACAGATTCGTGAATGACAGACATCAGTAAGGCTGTATTATTCAAAGGTAATTTTTTTGTCTCAGCTTTGTCAAAATTATAAATAGGAGGACTATTCGACTCATTTATTTTGCTTATGTCCTAATTAACATTAAATTGGGTGCTTATTTAATTGCTTATGAGAAGCTTTTGATTAAGTTTTTAACTCCAGATTCATTGATTGATTTGTTTGAATTAGTCGATGGGACATGATGAAAGGAAAAGTATATCTCTCTTCCTCTCTTCCTAACAGAGTATCTCTCTTTACTCTGTTAGGAAGTAAAGAGAGACCCGAAGGACACATTTAGCAGTTTTGGAAATGTGAAACTAGTTTCCTGTATAACTGGCTACAATCTTAAGGGAATGTATTGAAAATATTTTGTAAGTGCTTTGGTATGTAAAATATGACTCCCTTTTTTGACATATTATCTATTCATTTCTAGTGAATTTAATTTCCCTTCATTACTGTAATCCTTTTTACTTTTTTTGACAATGCTACTAATGACTGTGTGCTATCTCTTAACAATATGTACTACATTTTACATTTGACTAATTTAGCAGACACTCTTATCCAGAGCGACTGTCTACTTATTGGAGATGTTATTTGTAAATTTTCTAGTACTTGTAAGTTATTTTTATGTTGTTTTCCCCAAAAGCTGTGAGTACTTCAAAATTATATTGTTATTGTCTAACTAGAGGAAATGGCACTCAAAGAGAAGTTGTAGTTCTGCACTTAACATCTAAAAAAATCCCATTCTTGACAAGGTGGTGCACAACAGTTAAGTGATCTTACTATGCATCACAACATATTAAACTCAAGCTAAGTGAAGTATTTGTCTCCTTCAACTCCCTGCGACTACTTTTGGTGGTACAAAGCAATGGTTAATCTTACTGAAGCAACTGGAATTGCAATTGTGTTCACTCATCACTGAGCTGTTATTAGATTTTTTTTACTTGTATAAGCTCGGTCGTACTTGTCTCAGAGACATTGGACTAATTTAAGTGAAATGGGTTGGATAATAGCTTTAAAAACTTTATACCCATTTACTGAGCTTATTATTTACTATGAACAGGGATGTTGAAGCTTCTGTCTTCTCTTTCTCTATCTTTCTTTAATTCCTTCCCACTCATTCATACTGTGTACCGCCATACATTTGAAAGATCAAATAAATATTATCTTTGCTAATTAAATAATGCTTAGCCCATTTATATGCCCAGAGAGCCCCTTAGGGCACAATGTTTCAAATCACGCTGATTATTAAAAGACAAGCTATAATGTCATTTTAGGAGGAAAATGATCATTCACAATGTGGATTTCCTATACATAAACAAATGTTTACTATATATACAGCTCTGAAAAAAAAATTAAGAGACCACTCAAATTTTTCTTAAATCAGCATCTCTAGATTGTATGGCAGCCATTCCAATTCAGTATCTGTTAAATTTCAACACAGGCACACCTAATTTTAATAATTGAGGTACTGATTACCTGAACCAAATCTAATTTAATGAGTAAAAGTATGAAAACCACTGCTGTGGTCATCACTATCCTCTTGCAATAGGACCAGTTGGATGGCAAAAGTACTACCTCAAAGGTAATTTGAATAAATAAATAACTATTCAGCATAACAAAAAAGTTAAAAAGAAAAGCTTTGAGTGAGGAAAAGAAGAGTTAAATCCTGTTTTTACTGGCAGAGGGATACAGTGAGCATCAGGTTGCTTCCATCCTGAAAATTTCAAAGACGGCGGTTCATAAGAACGATGTCAACGACATTGGGGACTACAAATCTACAGACTGGCAGAGAGCGAAAATGACTGTCCACTGACCAAGATGAACGTCAACTCATTCAAATGTCACTCAACAATCATAGGATGACATCAAATGATTTACAAAAAGAATGGCAAACAGCAGCTGGGGTGAAGTGCATGGCGAGGATGGTTCGAAACAGGCTCCTAGGCCTGAAGTCGTGCATAGCTAGAAAAAAGCCCTTCATTAAGGAGCAGCAAAGAAGAACCAGGCTGAAGTTTCCAAAAGACCATAAGGATTGGACCGTAGAGGAACGGAGTAAGGTCATCTTCTCTGACGAGTAAAATGTTAAGCTTTGCCCAACACCTGGTCGTCTAATGGCTAGACGGAGACCTGGAGAGGCCTACAAGCCACAGTGTCTCGCACCCACTGTGAAATTTGGTGGAGGATCGGTGATGATCTGGGGATGCTTCAGCAAGGGTGGAATCGGGCTGATTTGTCATTGTGAAGGACACACGAATCAAGCCAAGTACAAGGTTATCCTGGAAGAAGACCTGCATCCTTCTGCTCTGACAATGCTCCCCAACTCTGAGAATTGGTTTGTCCAGCAGGACAATGCTCCATGCCACACAACCAGGTCAATCAAGGTGTGGATGGAGGACCACCAGATCAAGAACCTGTCAAGGCCAGCCCAATCTCCAGACCTGGACCCCATTGAAAACCTCTGGAATTTAATCAAGAGGAAGATGGATGGTCGAAAGCCAATAAACAAATTCGAGCTATTTGAATTCATGTGCCAGGAGTGGCATAAAGTCACCCAACAGCAATGTGACAGACTGGTGGAGAGCATGCCAAGGCGCAATAAAGTTGTGATAAAAAATCTGGGTTATTCCAACAAATATTGATTTCTGAAATCTTCCTAAGTTAAAAAATTAGTATTTTATTGTTGAAAAATGAATATGAATTTGTTTTCTTTGCATTATTCGAGGTCTGTAAACAGTATTCTTTTGGTTAATTTGACCCGTTGTTTTTGTTTTCAACAAATAAATACTCAAAATATAACATTTTACTCAAACACATCTATGAATAGTAAAACCAGAGAAACTGATAATTTTGCAGTGGTCTCTTAATTTTTTCCAGAGCCATATACAGGTGCTGGTCATAAAATTTGAATATCATCAAAAAGTTGATTTATTTCAGTAATTCCATTCAAAAAGTGAAACTTGTATATTATATTCATTCGTTAAACACAGACTGAAATATTTCTAATGTTTATTTATTTTTAGTGTGATGATTATAACTGACAACTAATGTAAAAAGTACAAAATAAGCAGGAGATTTTCCATCACTGTAGGAGGCGGTCAGTGGTCATAGTCAATCGTTACACAGTCCACTATCCTCCAGCACATCCCCTCCAATATCTGGCTGTCTTCCAATCACATATGTGTATTCTATATCCTAACCTTACATGGCCTGGTAGTGCCCCCTCTTGAGTTCCTGGCTCCACACGCTTATCAGGTTGTGTGGGGCCCCTCAATAGTGGATACCAACTGCTTGCGATACAGTACCTCATACAGCACAAGATAACAAAGTACCACTCCTCTAACAAGGGAATAGAACTAAAATACCTGCGTATCATTAGGTAAAGACAGGCTTTCTCACAATAGTATGTGCCAACTGGTCCATGTGTCATAGAGTATGACAGTCACATGGAAAACCCCTGTCAGGAGGTATGGACAGGGTGTGTGGGTAGGGTGTGTGGGGCTCATCAATAACGGGACCAGCACCAGATCCCATCTATTGTCCTTTGCTCAGAGTTAGTCAGTTTCTCATGCTCATATTCTATCACTCTTTTATAAAATCATGCTCCCTTTTGTTACACAGAAAGGTAGCAAAAATTATAGTCTTTTTGCTATCTCAACATAAGCAGGACTAACCCAGGATCATTTATTTTTTATTTTTCTAACTATCAATCAAGTTCTATTTGGATACTTGATTTTTTTTTTAACAATTCATGAAGGAACAACAATATAATCGCTCAGTAATATGGATTTGAGGATTTACAGTCAGTTCAAGTCTCTGATTATTAGTAATCCTGAGAAAATGTATCAAATGTAATCAAATGGACATACTGTGACTATGAATATGAGTATGACAAATTAGTTTTGCGACCACTAGCAAAACAACCATATAATAATATCTGTGGTTCCTCTTATCTATTTTGGCTAGTAGTGAAATGTTGTCAGTTGCTGCCTTATGCAGTCTGAAAAAAGCATTTTAGTTGTTCAATTCTTCCAGCTAGAACTTTCAAGTACAGTAGAACTATCAATAAGTAGCACATACTGTAGTCCCCAAATGTAAGGGGACCAAAATAAACTGTACAGATTAACATCATTTTAAATTAGTGTCAATGCTTTGTATTCAATAAATGCCTAAAGTCTGTGACCCATAGACATGACCAGGTGCTGTGTATCTTTCTTGGTGATACTCTGCCAAGCTGTACTGTAGCCACCATTAGTTCCTGTTCATTTGTTACATAACTTCAGTTTTAGCATCCACAAGTGAAACGCATGCTCAGCTGAATTCATGTTGGGTGATTGAATTGGCCAGTCAAGAACATTTCACAGCTGAGCACTCCAAATGCAAATGCAGAATCTAGAATCTCCTCTAGAACTGTTATTGTTGTTTCATGCATTAACTAGCAATGAACTGACACACAACTGGCCAAAAAACAGTTCTGCAGCCAATCTTCTTTTGGTCCCCTAAAATAGTCTCTAGTGGATCAGATTATGTTTCACAGTAATTCCAAAATGTTTCACAGTTTATGGATATAAATACCCTCAAATTAAAGATGTAAATCTGCACTTTAACATTTTAGTCACTGCGTCATTTGAAATCCAAAGTGCTGGAGTACAGTGCCAAAACAACAAAACATTTATGGACTACACTGTCTATATGCTCATAATGAGTAATTTGGAACTACAGTATTAAATGTTCATCTGTGACTTCCTATTCACCAGGGAATGAGGTGACACACATGCCAATCTCCCATAGTCATCTATTATCATGAGGAAGGTGAGAACAAACAATTGAAATTAGATTTTTTTTTGTTGATGTTCATAAATTAGGCAATGGCTATTAAAATAATTATGTTTAATTTATCTGCTTGGTATAATTTAAGTGTATTCTTCCCATACGCATAATTAGGAGAATGGTTCAAACATATTCCAAAGTAGGATTGGGTTAAAAAAAATCAATGGGATCCTTTTATGGATGGGTTAAATTTTTAAAATCCAGAAATCGATTTGATAAACCTTTGGATTTTTTGGTAGGTTTTAAATGAGTAATAGGATAGCGAGAAATAACCACCCACTGTGAAGGTTATTTTGGTTGTTTTGCACACATATTAAAGTTACACACATATTGAAGTTACACTTGCAAGCTGCTCTCAACTTTCCGCAAACACATTCTTAGTTGGTCGGGTGAGTCACACTGCGACCTTTTTCCACCATAGTACTACGGCCAGCCATGTGCTTAAAGAGAAGCAGAAGTCGCAAGACCTGCCTTTACACAAGGTGCTGATTGACGTGGTCATTGGTTGGAACAGTGCTGGAGGTCCTAGAAATCTAGAAAGCCAGGAATCTCATCAGGTCGGCTGTAACTTGTGATGTGTAGTTTTTTTGTACAACGTTTCTGTAATCATTCAACTCGGCGGATTTCTACTACATCATTGGTTTCATATGCATTCCTCCAGCCAATTGCTCCGAACAACATCTGTTAACGTTTGCAGAGAAAAATAGATCAAGTCAGGCAGAATTATAAATAGATGTTTATGGCTGATAATTTGTCGCAACTGACTCTTCCACTGAAATTTTTCATTTGCATGACTGTTTCCCTCATTCGAACGGCTGGCAGCAAAGTACTCGACATCGATACTAGCAGGACTCATACACTGTCATTCAGCTCAGTGCTGTGTCTAACGGCTGTTTGTTTTCAATTCGCAAAGAAAATTAAATCAAGCTAACAGTATTACAAATACCTTTTTCTTTTAAAAAAAAAGGTCTTTATAACTGATTATTGGATTAGTTTATAACTGATTATTGGATGCAGGTTACAATAATGCAGTTTACTGATTATTGATTGTGATGATATACATATATTTATATAAAAACACACTGAAGTTTATTTTAAAATAATTCAATTGTATCATTAATTCGGATGGCTGGAGTTATACAATATCGTTTTCATGCCTGTTTTTATATGCAATAATATTATTTTTATTTATTATTATTAACACTTTTCTGACATGCACTATTTTGTAAGACATCTTAGAGCCTTAACTAATTTTATATTATTTCATAGAATTGTATACATGAGATACTTTTAATTTTTTATTATTTATGTTTTGTAAAACACAAACAAACAAAAAAGTTCAATGTCATGTTTTGGCCTGGTTGTCCATGTTTTACATTAATCTTTAATAATCGACCATGTTACACATCCTGAAGGCTTCCCTGTGCAGTTGATAGTATTCATTCTCAGAGAATCTTTCTTGTAAGCAATATTGGTATTGCAATTATCACTATATCCAAATTAAATCTAAATCAAATCAGATTTATATCTAATTGGTACCTTGTCCATCAAAATCAAATCCAATTGGGAGATCAGTGCTGATAACCAGCCTTACTCCAACGATCAAAATCGGACAATTACAGAAATGTGTTGATTCTATGGGTCACCAAGGCAACAAAATTACTTCTACTACCTGCCACTTCCATTCCTAGACAGCAAAAGAACAGAAAAGACTGATCTGGAGAGATTGTGCATGGATGAATGTTGGAATACTGCATAACATGCAAACAGAATGCAATGATGTGCAAGTCATTTACCCCTATATTTAATTGAAAATAGTACAGAGACAACATATCAAATGTTTAAACTGAGAAACTTACATGCCCAGTTTCAATTTGATGCTAGCAACACATTTAAAAAAAGTTGGGATAGGGGCATGTTTACCACAGTGTTGCATCACCTCTTCTTTTACTAATACTCTGTAGGCTTTGAGGAGACCAATTGCTATAGTTTTGAAAGTGAAATATTTTCCCAATCTTGCTTAATAAAGGATTTCAGCTGCTCAGCAGTTCGGGGTTAATGTTTTCGTATTTTTCGTTTCATGATGTGCCAATTTTTTTCAGTGGGTGACAGGCCTGGTTTATGTGCAGAATGTGCAGAATGTGATTTGGCAGTGTCAAACTGATATAATCAAGGATTTCCCCGAAAAAGACATTGTCTGGATGGCAACATTTGTTGCTCCAATATCTATATATATTGTTCAGCATTAATGGTGTCTTCACAGATGTCCAAGTCATCCATGCCATGTGCACTAATGCACCCCCATACCATCACGGATGCTGGCTTTTGACCTGTGTGCTAAAAAGTAACTGGATGGTCCCTCTACTCTTTAGTTCGGAGGACACGGCGTCCATGATTTCCAAAAGTAAAAGTTTTGATTTGACAGACCACAGGACAGATTTTCACTGGAGTTTTATTTACATTTTATGCAGCATCCCAACTTTTGTGGAAACAGGGTTGTGTTAAACACTGGGGTTCCAATAATTGTAACATGTTTGACAAAAATATCTACAGCAATAGCTGATTAATTGCTTTTACAAATTACAGATATTATTGTCCACATAGTATATGGACTACAATCACTACAGGTCACACCTATGTCGTCTTTGATTGATTATTGATTGTTTTGCTCTGTTGGTTTGATGATCACTCTAGTATTTTCTCAATAATATCCCCTCACCTCAAGTATGTCTGCTCAATAAGTATTTATACATCCATATTATATCACTCTCCTGTGAATAGACCCTCAACAAAGTGTCCAGCAGCAACTCAAGTTACCCCAGTAGAGGAGCTGTGGAGGATTTATCTGCTTTACTAATGAGGAGGTTCTGCTCATTCTGAACACAGTTAGTTAGGCCTTAGAGGGAATCATGTACTTGGTGAAACTACAGATTTTTTAGGTGATTTATGTACTAGAAAGAGCCAATTAGCAGATAGCAAACTGACGACATTATACACTACATGACAAGGCAAGGGCAGAGGTGGCCAATAGCGGACTGGACTGTTAGTGCAACTGATGGCTCCATCAATCAAGCACAGATCTCAGTCCCTGTATGATTTATACTGTCAACAGGACTGACTCCCACACAAGCCCGACAATTAGAAGTGGGTCATGGGATTGAAATGTGCAGGCAGTGATGATAGGCCTCAACCTCATCTCAGAAATCTACTAAAAACACGTTTTTGCAGCTACTGTTTTGTACTGTTGCTATTTTGAATTTTGGTTGTGGTAGTTCAGGTCAAGATTATATGACAAAACCTCACATTGATTTCCATGCAACAGTTTGTATACTCAGATTATATTACAGCTTCAGATAACCTCCTCTATGGAACCTAACATTTAAACAAATATGAGTAAATAGGCATTCACTGAAAGACAACCAAGCCCATACACACTCCACACACAGAAAAACCAGGGCAGACATGGCAGAGAATTAAAGCTCTTCTCATGCTTTCTGGGTCACTTGCCTCCTGTTCCAACACTGAACCCACACAACTTCTTCATTTTTATTTATCCTCTGCCACTTATTGCAGGTTTTCCCTTCCTGCTCTGGCACAAACACTGTCTACTTGGGAGCAATTAATTCTAGAGTGTTTTTCACTTTTTTCATGCATCTTCTATTTGAATATACTGTATAAAGGTCAGTCAAGGCATTTATGGTCTTGTTCCTCCATTACTCATTGTAAGTGTGCTCTTTGACACCTGTGTCCCTCAAGGCCCCCAGGGAACTCATTTTCCCAGAAGAGAAAAAGATGCATGGATGCAAAACTGCCATCATATCACTGCCGAGCACGCAGAGCCACTGATTGCAGACCAAGTGGTTCCATTACAGCCAGCCCGCTGGTGGTGATACACAACATGTCTGGTTATCAACGTCATTTTTCATGGAGGTATTGTGAGGAGAAAGAAGGTAGGCGGCCTATAGCTGTTGTTTTTTGTTGATTGGAGAAAGGTGCTCCGAAGGCCAAAAAAGTCCTTTGGTCTGACTCATTCAACAGCCTCCACACCACAGACACGGCATAATGAAGTTGCTTCCAATTGTATTTTTATATCAATGTTTGCCTTTCCAATGACAGCATAATGTATTATTTGTGCCAAGGGACCAGTAAAAGTAGCATTTTATATTATATATAAATATATATATTTTCATATGAAATGAAAACTATTATTCCAGTCATAATACAACATCGAATGTGTTTTGCAATGCCCATATAATTTAATTTCCCCAATTATAAGCAATCAAATCCATTATAATCCATTTAATTGTAAGCAGCAGATTTTACATGCGGCTTTGCATTATTCATTTATAACATCATGAATCAAATCAGTGTTCCTCTCCGTTGAGTCATATCTAGATTCTGACAGATAAAACCACGCTAATGATAGGGTGTTGAAAGCAAAAAGCTTAAGGCCTCTCCAACACGAAAACACAGCCCCAAAGATGTGTCTGGAATTAAACTATGCATTTGTTCATACAATCAAAGCCAACATTTAGAAAAGTGCTAGTGTCAAAATGTGAGATTGCTGTGAGCACAACAAGCTCTTTGGCTAGCCGAGCATTGGAATCATGGTATTGTAATTCTTCTTCATTTACAGCACATATAAATCACTTTGCCACTGTGACAGCAGCAAAGCTCGCCATGCACAATAGCCCACAGCAAGTTTACCAATTCATTTAATATCTCAAATACTGTTCATTTGTTTTGCAGAGGAGGAATTGAGATACTAATGAACTGGGTGCTGTGTCACTGAATACACTTTTCAGCATATTGTCAAATTTTTATCTTACTGAAAAAGGTTGACTGACGACAGAGACTCGGGTGATTCAATTTGGATTGCTGGTAAAATAGAACTGAAATAATGCAACTCAATAAAAGCCTTAAGAGATTAAAAAAAGTTGTGATTTGTAAATGTTATATATTAAAATATGATGGATGAACAATCATGATTGAAAACTGCATGGAACTGGTATTGTTTTGTAACAAAGGTCTTGTTACAAAACAGTATTGTTTTGTAACAAACCAGCAGTAGGGATTAGCTGTCAAGCAGTCACATCGTTAGGTTGCAGGGGTGTTGTTGTTTGTTTTGCTCCGTACAATGCATCACTGATCAGAGTATTGGAGAGGTCAGGTCGGTGATGTTTTGCCTTGGTTGGATTGCATAAACAGTGTCCAGATGTAGAGGTGTGCTAGCTTACGGATACTGTCGGTATGCCATGGCGCCGGTGCAGAAATGAATGTCCTAAGGTGACACAATCTCAGGTAGCATGAAAAACCACCGCTCTCATAACTGACTTTGATTCGTTTGAAGTTGTTAACGTGCCCTGACTTTGTCGCCTTGGGTGGTTTTTATCACTGTGTTGGACAGCAGGGCAAGGGTACCCGGAGAACCTGCCACAACAGAGTGCCTCATTGCGTGAGAGCCCCAATTCTTTTACAATTCTTCCTAAATATACATTTTTCAATTTTTTTCTATTTTCTATTACATATGCATGGCCTCTAATCCAATGTTCTTACTTATACTTACAATACTGTATGTATGGAAGTCTTTATTTACAGTTTTTGCCAATAGAATTTCCAAAATTGTAAATAAAGGCAGTACACAGGATGCAATAGGAACACAGATGATAGGTAGTTTAATGTCACATACCATGCTCAATTCAGTAAATATTTCCACAATGTATTCATCATTGTGTTAGGTTGTACTTGCTTTTCATGTGTTTGTTTTTTAAATGACTGCCTTAGTCCTGTGATTAAAATAAACACTCGTACAAACAGCTTTCTCTAGGGGCCCCCTGTGAACATGTAAATGCTATGCTGAGCACTTATTGCTTAGAATGCAGTGAATGCTTTAAGTGCTATCTAGAGTGGTGAGTACCAGAAGAACAGTCCAAAGCTGCTGGGACGATTAGCTTCTCAGGCAGAGAAAGCTTAGGCCATCATGACGCCGGCAGACACACTGTCAAAGGCCACCGTCAGATTGAGGCTTGGGTAATTGCATCCGCTGTGAAGTTAATGACTTTTTAAGGTGAAATGGCCGTCATTGTTCTATACTCTGGCTGAGATATGTAAATGACCTTGTCACATGCACTAATTGGTGAGTGAGATTGTGCCATCTTTACGGATGAGCAGCGGCCCCTAAGAATCTCTCTTGAAATGTTGAAGTAGTAAATAAAGTGGTATGCTGAATGCTGTTTGCTTGTGAGAGCACCAATGACTAGCAACTACCATGCACAGTCTCAAGAAACTTTGTTAGTTTAGCATTTTTTCTGGTATACTTTAGTTCTTCATTATAATGATGTTGCTCAATCTGCACAGTATGGTGCTGCCATATTCACTGACCCTTCAATTCTTTTCTCCATTAGATAACAGCTCTTCCCTTTATTCTCTTGGAGTGAGTTCCATATTTAAGTTTTAAGAATATATTTATAATCTTGCTTGCTGAAGAAGATGAGTGGGCCTTACTCTTATACGCTGCTAACATCCGATACGCTCCTTCCCCCGCCATCCCCACACCAATGACTCTGTGTGGCAATTATGCTTTCACCCACATGCAACGGGGAGACAAAGGTTAGTTGCGACTTATTTCATTATGGGTGTTATTTTTAAAATTAGGTCATGTTCCAGAGCAAGGTTGTCATTGCCAGCGCCTGAGAAAATACCATCTGTCATTAGGACACACTCCATGGAATGTGACGCTCCGCTTCAGCTTGACTGTTTCCTTCAGGGAGTCTCTGGGATCGTTCAAGATGAGTGGGTCTGGAGGAAAACAGTAAATTGTTTGTGCAAAGAAATGATTTGGCAGGGGCTGGATGTGCTGCTGTGTTTATTAGCATGTAGGGGTGCTGTACATGAGTTTCCCTTCGAGGATAATGTGTGGGAGAAATGTCATTCTCAGCTCTTTACTTTTAATCTCCAGGGGATAGGATTATTTTGAAAACAATAATTATGGACATGGAGATTGGAGTCCAGATGTGGATCAATTGATCAAATCTGTTTTTTAAGTGGAATCAATTTAATTAGTAGTATGCATTCGTCTGAAGCAGAATGAAAAGTGATATATTAGCTCTACAAAGCTCTACAAAGCATACTTCAGCCATGTACTACCAAGACTTTCCAACATTCCGCTTTGACCTACTCCAAAAATGTGTAGTGTTGGTCAAGATTCACATTCTCAAAAATTATCAACAAAATCTCTAAGAAATTATGAACTGGATGTTCTGTTTACCCACAACCACTTTGGCTGGTTATTTGGCTTACTAAAAAGCAACAGCAAGCAATCCGGTCTACAGCATATAAGAAATTAATTATATAAATGATGTGGCGCTATAAAGTAATTTTCAGCCATTGTACAGCATATCCAAATACTGTTGCCCTCTGAGATGTATTCAATGTAACTGCCTTCATTAGAAGTCCATGTAGAATTAAATTCTTTACTTATTTTTCAGGCACTCTAGACTTCCACAGGTCATTATGCCTGTTTAGAGATGTTCGCCAAAGTTCTGCTTAACTACACTGTTTTTTATTTATTATTTAACAATGTTAAATTGTCCCAAACACTTTGATAACCACATACACATTGTTCACCATCCAGTTAGAAAAAATACAGCAAAGCCCCATGGATGGATGCTAGGCACCGGCAGCCTGGCTGAAGTCGTGGACTTGCCTGTGGGTTAGATATCAGGTGCCTGAGCGTCACGTGATTAGTGCCATCGCAACACCTCCAAGCCAGGGTCCTGCCAGGGTCACTTGGCCTGAGTCATGGCTGTTGACTCCCTCCTCAGCCTTCACCAGATGGTCCTTTCCTCTACTGACATTACCTTCTACTGATGCCACTCGGAAGGTGAGAACATTGGAAGTGACATTGAAAAGCAGAGAGCCAAATTTTTTGATGTACCATGACTATTAATACAAAGAAGAGTGAAGAAGAGATAAGTGCTGCTTCAATTAATACCTGTCTGCAGTACACAGGCCTTTTGATTTTCCCTCTTTCCTCCACTTCATTCCTCTATCACCAGTATGGAACTAGATTGATCCATGCCTGATTGATGGTGGCTGAAAGGCACTGAGTTATGTCCTTGGTGGAGGAAATTAAAGGCTAATTGCAGAGCGTGGTAATTAGTTGTTATTAGAATGGAATTTTAGTGGTCCGTGGAGGTAAGCCATTTTCAAAGCTCTGAAAAGTGATTTTCATTGGAGATCATTACCCTGTCTAAAAATCATAAATCTTCATATCTGATAATAATATTACAATTAATTACAATTACAATTTCTAAGATATACATCAACATGCATACCACTTCAGTCAATATGTGCAACATTCTATACCGTCTAGTTTGTTGTTTACCCAATCCTGAGGAAGTTACAATGCCTTTCATTTCTCTCCTTTTCCCTTTACCCTTCAGTTTCAACTTCATGTTGGTACAAATATTTTAAACAAAAGTCGACATAGACCTAGTTTGAGGTTATTAGAAAGAAGTTTAACTGTACATTGAAACAGCAGAGCAATGTGATAGAACAGCTTATTTGCATTGAGCAGGTGTTATTATTCCCTCTGCTTGTCACACTGAGCCAGTTTCAGTTGGCATTATGGGTGGCAGGGTGCGTGACATTTGGCTGAGTCAAAAGCTAACTAAAGTCACAGAACCCACAGCACAGTGAGGAAGCTCACTAAGATTATGTGTTTGCACTCCACCTACCAAAGCAGACACTGTGATAGTTCAGTCTCTCTCTAGAGGACTCCATTGTACTGCCAGACTCAAGCATTATATGTTAATAGAAACTTGTGAGTAATAATTAGGTGGGGATTGTTTACTTTTGAAAAATCATATCATAAATGTGTGAATCTTCCATATGCATGTATAACTAAAAGGGGACTATCCATGAAGTGGGCATATCTGTGAATGTCATTGTTCAGGTCTGTAGAAAAGGAGATACCTCTTTAGACTAACACACCTACAGTAACCATTAAATCTCAGCTGTCATATATCGGTTGCCTGAAATCTACAGTAAAGTGAGAGGTTAACCCTGGTGTTCACCTCATGCAATGACCAGTCACCCTGTGTCTTTCCTCTCCTCTGCGTCTTTCTAAAGTCACCTAATTACCGTGGGACTACCTGCCCATTTAACAGTTGGTCTTGTCCTTTTGTAGAACATGAACAGAGTTAAAGTAGCTAATTGAGTGAAACGGCTTACCATTTGAAAAACTGACAATGCACTAAAGTACAATGCCTAATAGTGTAGCCTCAGACAGAAAAACGGTTTTATGTAGATATGATGGCTTATGTCCTGTTTCTATGTCATTTTTGTTTTTTCGTTTCTGGATGGGGAGGATAGAGAAAGGAAAACCTAGATGAGCACTCCTCTCTGTGTATCCGTGGCGCTTTGTGAGAAAGTCTGCCTGCAGCTGAAGATAAAATGACGGGAGGTGACAAATTCATAACGGCTTTGTGTTCTTACAATTCAGAGGGATTGTGAGGCTGGCCCCGGGACAAGGTGACATGGCTGACAGAGAATTTCATCTCTGTGAACTTTCCACACTGCTACCGCCAAGTGACAATCCTGGAACGGCAAAGGTTGAAGGAATGTGTTTTTGTCGTTGTCTCATAAAAGATAGATAATCCAGTTAGACAGCTTTTATGAGTGCATTGTAAAGTTGATTAAGAAAAAATTACAGACCTCCAGGATTATATGATGAGGCCAAAACAGAAGGAACCTTGTTGAAAACATGAGGATCACAAAAACCTGTGCGAACATGAAAAATGAACACCTCCAAGTACGCATTCACACCGTATTTTTAAAGTCATTTTCAGGAAATATTTCAGCGTGAGAATTTAGTTGACGTATCTCACAAAACAATATTACAATAGTGCAGGGCTGCCCAACCTTGTTCCTGGAAATCTAGTGTCCAGTAGGTTTTCTCTCCAACTCTAACTAAGCACACCTGATTCTAGTAATTAGCTGGAGGAAAAGTTTAACCAGGTTTTACTTTTGTAACAATTAGCAATGGCCCATGTCCTGTCTTCTTTGTCTCTAGGCATTCTACACTGGCTGTAAATCAATTGGGCCTACAGAGTTCTGGAAACCTATGCCATCCTGTGTCTCCTGAGTCTGCTTTCCACCAAAACTTCCAAGAAGAAGACTACTTCAAAGGCTTTCAGTGGCCCAATTTGGATGACTGGCAATAAAAACATTAATTAAAAATGCAATAATACTTTCATTACATTTTGTTCTTAGAATATATCCATGACATTGGTTTGTAATCTTTGTTAACCATAAATCACCATAAAGACTACTCCACAGACATTTCTAAAAACAACAATACTCAGTGTGTAATATACATATAATAATGACCATATATAAGCTAGAGATCTTTATCTAGAAAATGCAATACCAGTGGTTCACGTTGATGTGTTGTTGTTGCTGCCCTGCTCTTATTCCAGGGCAGTCACATATTGGAGACGTGCATGGAACAATGATAGTACATTTCCCTGTTTTACATGTGCATTTATATGTGCAAGTTTTGACAGTAATTATTGCCACTAGGGGCAGTAGTACACGCATGTAACTTATAATAAAGTTTTGCTAGGAACTGAGTCATTTGTTGGTGTCTGAAGAATTATATAATGCGCCTCCAACCCTTAATATGTCAGCTCTAAGAGCAGAGTCATAGCTGTCTTTGCAACCCTTATGGTTCTGATTTCTGATAGGAACATTACTCTAGAGTAAGGATGAATGCAGCTAGTTCAGCCAGGGAACCCGAGTGGGCATTGGCTCAGCCAAGCATCCGCTGACCCCAGAATTGCACCTTGTTACGGGTTGCTTCCCCTCCGCCCTGAGTCAGGTGGTTCGGTCCCTGTTTTGTTTTTCCACCTGGAGTGCTGGGGGTGTGTTCAGTAGGGCAAGGGGCGTGGCAGAGTCTTCACTGCAGAGCCATTCTTCGCAGCTGCACCTCATCCACATGATTCACTCCAGCAATATTTAAACCCGGTGATATTTGATCACCTCTTCGGCGCCAGTTCGTTATCTACTACCCATGTGACCTGCTGCTTCCTCTGCTGCGCCTACTAGCTCCTGGCCTCACCACCCAGCCTTCACCGTCAGCTCTCCCCCAGCTTCGGACCTGCCTACACTGTTTTCTCATACAACCCTGGCTCTCCATTAAAACCTTTATTTTTGAATCTACCTTACGTGGTCTGTGTGATCTCTCTGCGTTCTGGGTCAGACGTACTCTAACACACCTACCACACTCTGAAGATTCCTAATCTGATATGACAGTCCATTTAAGTCGATCAGGCCACTCACTCTGCCTGCTACTCTGCTGGTTGTCTTGCATGCGATTATTAAACCCACCCACAACCCCAGCCTCCACCTGTTTGTGGATTGGTACTGCATACCTTGCTCATTGCCATTGATATTGCTATTATAATATTACAGTGTGAATGTTATTAGTAGAACTGTATGCACCATCATGTGAATGCAGTGAGTTACTCCAAAGGAACAGAACATAACACCAATAAATCTTATGTGTATTGTTTCTCTAATAATGGTTAAACAAAGAAGCGAGATTTCCTGTCTGATCTATTGTTGATTTTTAATTCAAGTACCTCATGGTTATAAAATGATCTAAGATTAATGCTTTCTTTTGTGTTTCTGTCCGGCACCTGTGAGGTACCTACACAGGTCTTACTTCCTCTCTCTTTAGTTAAATAGGACAATGGCAATGTCAGTACTACTGTATCATGTAATTCAAGTCATATGTCGTGTTTAAAATAAAAAAATAACTTGACAATATGAAGTAATTTTCTTATGATTACATTTTCAGTCCAATTCCTAATTAATAATGCATGATTGCATAGATATTGCATCTTTTATCTTTAAAGTCAGACAATTTTCAATAGACTTTGAATGAATTTGCATAGTCATATTACTGCACTACAGTACATGGTGATGCATTGGTGTCATAAAAAAAGTCACAGAATCAAAAAGGACACCTTATAATGAAGAATACTGCAAGTAGCCAAATTTTGTGAATTATTGGAATCATGTGTATTAGCGGTAGGGAAACAAAAATCCACGCATTTGAGAAACAACACGATCTTACAAGGTATTTTCTATATGATGCACACTGTGATTTGATGTAACAGAGTAGGAATATATTCCAAAACAACACGTCTGACTGAAATAGCCCCTATTGCCGCTTTAGAGGCTAGTTTTCAAAAGCCCATAAATTGAGTTTGTGATTTCTGTATAAGTATTGCTTCTATACTACCGTTCAAAAGTTTGGGGTAACTTAGAAATGTACTTGTTTCCCATAAAAACATGCATGAAATTAGTCTGAATAGCTAAATGATAGCTAAAATAATAGGAAATACAGTCATTGACATGATTAGAAATCATAATTCTTTATTGAAATGATAATTGTTTCCTTCAAACATTGCTTTCTTCAAAGAAGAAAGCAATGCTGGTTGTAAATGCTGGTTGTAAATGTGTTTTTTAGTAAAGCGATTTCACAACAGGCTTTGTGAAGCGCCTCACACAAGTTGGATTGGCTTGGTGGGCATTTCTCACATACACTACAATTCAAAAGTTTGGGATCACTTAGACATGTACTTGTTTTTGAAAGAAAAGCACATTGTCCATTAAAATAACATAAAATGTATCAGAATTACAATGTAGACATTGTTAATGTTTTAAATGAGTACTGCAGCTGGAAACGGCAGATTTTTTTATGGAATATCGACATAGCTGTACAGATGCCCATTATCAGCAACCATCAATCCTGTTCTAATGGCACATTGTGTTTGTGAATCTAGGTTTATCATTTTAAAAGACTTATTGATCATTAGGAAACCCATTTGATTACGTTAGCACCGATGAAATCTGTTTAAAGAAGCTGTAAAACTGGATCTTCAGCATCAGTATTTGCGGGTTCGATTGCAGGCTCAAAATTACCAGAAACAAAGAACTTTCTTCTGAAATTCAGTCTAGTTTTGTTCTGAGAATGAAGGCTTTTCTATGTGAGAAATTGCCAAGAAACTGTAGATTTCGTACAACAATGTACTACTCCCTTCACAGAACAGTGCAAACTCGCTCTAACCAGAAAAGAGTGGGAGGCTCCAGTGCACAACTGAGCAAGAGGACAAATACATTAGAGTGTTTAGTTTGAGAAACAGACTAAACACATGTTAAAATGGACCCAATTATTTCCTATCATAGCATTTTTTTTATATACGATTGGAATAAGCTTGTTAGTACACATGAAATTTACTTTTAATCTTTTTAAAATATATAATATATTTGAAATTGCCCATTGACGGACACAATGCATAAGGGTAATAATAATAACAAAATAAAATGTAGATGTGTGCACATTTTTTGCCTTTTTTACAGCCTTTTTTTATTAACGAAGGTAACACTGATGTTAGTTTTTTTAGCCAAAAAGGCTAACTAGACCTCCAAGAACAGATCAATATTTCCAATAGGTCAGTATTGGTCTATATTGAGTAATATATGGTAATAATGTGGTGTTATTACTGTGACTTCTGGTCCCTAAGGGTACAGCATACTAGGGTACATGCACCAACTGAACAACAAGTAAATCATGCCTTAAGCCTGAAAGGTATGACACTGAATGTGGCGGCCGGAGGCAGCCTTCCCAAGGGAGTGCCTGGGCACACTAGCAGTTTCTTTGGGCTATGCGGTCTACCTACATTTCTATTCTACTAAATCGATAACATCTTGTGTGCCTGGCTAGGAGCAATGGCACCTGGCAAAAAAAAAAGCCTTACTAAATATGTGAGGTGAAACCCATCTCAATGTAATGCAAAATATTTGTCAACCATTAGAGAGTGCCTGGGATGCTGCTTCATACCTAGTGGAGTGCAGGGAAGCAACCCTTGTCCTTAGTTGCGATGTGCCAGGGAGATGAACCCAATAGAACTGTCTGTGTTCACACAGCAACTCGCTTCAAGCTGATATAAAAAAAGAGCACATAGCTACTTGTACAGCTGGACTCTGGATGTGTCCATATACAGTGGTGAGAACAATAGGCAAGCAGCTTGGTGAGAAGGCAACAACTGTTGGTGCCATTATTAGAAAATGGAAGAAGTTCAAGATGACGGTCAAACTCCCTCGGTCTGGGGCTCCATGCAAGATCTCACCTCGTGGAGCATCAATGATAATGAGGAAGGTGAGGGATCAGCAAAGAACTACACGGCAGGACCTGGTCAATGACCTGAAGAGAGCTGGGACCACAGTCAAAAAGAAAACCATTAGTAACACACTACACCGTCATGGATTAAAATCCTGCAGCGCACGCAAGGTCCCCCTGCTCAAGCCAGCACATGTCCAGGCCTGTCTGAAGTTTGCCAATGACCATCTGGATGATCCAGAAGAGGAATGGGAGAAGATTATGTGATCCAACGAGACAAAAATTTTGCTTTTTGGTCTAAACTCCACTCACTGTGTTTGGAGGAAGAAGAAGGATGAGTACAACCCCAAGAACACCATCCCAACCGTGAAGCATGGAGGTGGAAACATCATTATTTGGGGATGCTTTTCTGCAAAGGGGACAGGATGACTGCACCGTATTGAGGGGAGGGTGGATGGGGCCATGTATCGCGAGATCTTGGCCAACAACCTCCTTCCCTCAGTAAGAGCAGGAAGATGGGTCTTAGCTGGGTCTTCATGCATGACAACGACCCAGAACACACAGCCAGGGCAACTAAGGAGTGGCTCCTTAAGAAGCATCTCAAGTTCCTGGAGTGGCCGAGCCAGTCTGAACCCAATTGAAAATCTTTGGAGGGAGCTGAAAGTCCTTATTGCCCAGTGACAGCCCGAAACCTGAAGAATCTGGAGAAGGTCTGTATGGAGGAGTGGGCCAAAATCCCTGCTGCAGTGTGTGCAAACCTGGTCAAGAACTTAATGAATATATGAATACATTGAAATATAAAGAAAACCTACGCCTCTGCCTTCATCGTATCTATTTTGGCGCATATTTCTGCATCACAGATAATTATCATTAGTAATTTGTTTAAACTTTGAAGGAAATAAAGAAATGCAGTGAATGACATGCTTATTTCTAGTAGGTAATCAAGGGGTATTCAAAACAGCAAAACAAAAGTGACATTTGGCACAAAATAGGCACAGTTGTTGTAGTTTAAAAGTACTAAGGCCTGACCACGCAGCCTGACATCAGTCTTCAATACAATTTTTAATTCATTTGTTACCGTAAAAAAGACCTACAACCACAGACATCATTTGTACAGGCTGTTGGGCAATTTTCTATAGCAGCTGGGCAAAATGCTTCCATAACCAATTACACACTGTCAAAAATCAAGGAGGAAAGAAGAAACTCATTTTCATTGACAGGTTTGCTATGAATCAGCGGTCTATTTTATTCTCATAGATAAAATGACCTGAATGAGTGCATATTGTGCAAAAATTAGAATGTAATAAAATATGTATAAAATGACCATACAGTGCAAAACATTCAATTTCAATAAGTGCTCCCTGAAGTCTAAGTTGCCTTTCATAAAGGTCTATCCTTTCAATGGGCCACCGCACCTGTCACACAGTTCGCATGTCCAAAATCATTCAAATTATGCTGTTTAGATTGTATTCGTTTTCAATGGTTAGATTTAGATGCACTTTGTTTATATAGCCTACATTAAAAAGTTTTAACTTTAATGCAAATGTGTAATAGCATTCTTTTTCATAACAAACCAATGCATTTTAAAATACATTGTGGTTAATGTAGAGTATGATGCAATTAGAATTAACACCGATCATACTCAACTGTTTGACTTGAAAAAATACAAAACATATTGGGGCATTGCCGGCATTGGGAGCCAAAACAGCCGTCTCTTTTTGGTGAGCTGAGCCAAACGCCGGCTGACTAAAAAGAGCCCAAATGTCCATAACTAGTAACGTGCTTCCTAGCTAGCGAATACTAACTTTTATTTTACTTTGATGAACACAACTCTTCTCAAAAGAATGCGCAGATTGATGCAATTGTGAACCAGGAAGAACCCATTTATTTGAAATTACAAATATATTGTGAAACTTCTTTCAAGGAATACAACATCGTCATGTTCTTTGAGTTAAACAACATCACTAGTCTTAGTTTGGAGTGTTTTGGAGTCGTTTTTCTGTTTGCAATGCAGCTTTGCTGTAGTGGGACGATGAGTTTCCATTAATGAATTTGGACGATGCAAACGCTAATTACTGCCCAGGGACAGAGCTGAATAATGGATGGTTGGAAACAATGACTCTGTCCATTCTGGACTAACTTTTGGTAAGTACATTTTTAGATAATTTTTTTGCCAAACTATCCTTTTAATTCAAATGCCATTGGACAGGTCCAGACTGGTAGTTTAAGTACATGTATCGTTTGTCTAAAGGTGACATGAAAAATCTATTGAAAAACCGAGAGTTTTGGGGAAAATACAACATTGTTTGAATAAGTTTTATTATCATATGTGTATTATTAACATGATATCAGTATAATTATTTTCACGGTTATCGTCAATACCGGTATATCGTGACACCCCCAATTGAATCTACACGAGTTAGAAATGCACTAATACAATAACAAAATGTCAGTTTATTTTTGTAGGAAGTTGATTTTATAGATTTCAAAAATGTAATTGATGTGACAAAGGTTCTACTAATTGATTGCTTAATCATTCAACAGAATTCCTACAGATTAGATTTGTATTCTTGGCTATTCCTTACATTTTAGCAGAATAGCTCAGGTTTGTATAACTAGAAGGATAACATTTTGTTTACTTTATTATGATGTAAATATTTTTTGACTACCAAATGCAAAGAATTAGGTCTCTCACTGTTGTTTGTGTCTACGGGCCCAACGGCAGTGCAGAGTACCCAACCTTCTTGGAGTCTCTGGGAGGGGTGCTGGAAAGTGCTCCGACTGGGGACTCTATCGTTCTACTGGGGGACTTCAACGCCCACGTGGGCAACGACAGTGACACCTCGAGGGGCGTGATTGGGAGGAACGGCCCCCCTGATCTGAACCCGAGCGGTGTTCAGTTATTGGACTTCTGTGCTAGTCACAGTTTGTCCATAACGAACACCATGTTCAAGCATAAGGATGTCCATCAGTGCACGTGGCACCAGGACACCCTAGGCCGCAGGTCGATGATCGACTTTGTTGTCGTTTCATCTGACCTGCGGCCATATGTCTTGGACACTCGGGTGAAGAGAGGGGCGGAGCTGTCAACTGATCACCACCTGGTTGTGAGTTGGATCCGATGGCGGGGGAGGAACCTGGACAGACTCGGCAGGCCCAAGCGTACTGTAAGGGTCTGCTGGGAACGTCTGGCCGAGTCTCCTGTCAGAGAGATCTTTAACTCCCACCTCCGGCAGAGCTTTGACTGGATCACGAGGGAGGCTGGAAATATTGAGTCCGAGTGGACCATGTTCTCCACCGCCATTGTCGAAGCGGCCGCTCGGAGCTTTGGCCGTAAGGTCTCCGGTGCCTGTCGAGGCGGCAATCCCCGAACCCGGTGGTGGACACCGGAAGTAAGGGATGCTGTCAAGCTGAAGAAGGAGTCCTATCAGGCCTGGTTGGCTTGTGGGACTCCTGAGGCAGCTGACTGGTACCGACAGGCCAAGCGGACTGCAGCCCGGGTGGTTGTGGAGGCAAAAACTCGGGCCTGGGAGGAGTTCGGTGAGGCCATGGAGAAGGACTATCGGCTGGCCTCGAAGAGATTCTGGCAAACCATCCGGCGCCTCAGGAGAGGGAAACAGTGCCCTACCAACGCTGTTTACAGTAGAGGTGGGCAGCTGTTGACCTCAACTGGGGATGTCGTCGGGCGGTGGAAGGAGTACTTCGAGGATCTCCTCAATCCCGCCGTCACGTCTTCCATTGAGGAAGCAGAGGATGAGGGCTCAGAGGTGGACTCGTCCATCACCCGGGCTGAAGTCACCGAGGTGGTTAAGAAACTGGTCCCTGTACGACCGAAGCAGGAGCTTGGTCCGCATTGCCGGCAGTAAGTCAGACTTGTTCCCTGTGCATGTTGGACTCCGGCAGGGCTGCCCTTTGTCACCGGTTCTGTTCGTAATTTTTATGGACAGAATTTCTAGGCGCAGCCAGGGGCCGGAGGGTGTCAGGTTTGGGGACCACACAATTTCGTCCCTGCTCTTTGCGGATGATGTTGTCGTGTTGGCCCCTTCAAGCCAGGACCTTCAGCATGCACTTGGACGGTTTGCAGCCGAGTGTGAAGCGGTGGGGATGAAAATCAGTACCTCCAAATCCGAGGCCATGGTCCTCAGTCGGAAAAGGGTGGCTTGCCCACTTCAGGTTGGTGGAGAGTGCCTGCCTCAAGTGGAGGAGTTTAAGTATCTAGGGGTCTTGTTCACGAGTGAGGGAAGGATGGAACGGGAGATTGACAGACGGATCGGTACAGCTTCTGCAGTAATGCGGTCAATGTATCGGTCTGTCGTGGTAAAGACAGACCGATACATTCAATCTACGTTCCTACTCTCACCTATGGTCATGAGCTTTGGGTCATGACCGAAAGGACAAGATCCCGGATACAGGCGGCCGAAATGAGCTTTCTCCGCAGGGTGGCTGGGCGATCCCTTAGAGATAGGGTGAGAAGCTCGGTCACCCGGGAGGAGCTCAGAGTAGAGCCGCTGCTCCTCCACATCGAGAGGGGTCAGCTGAGGTGGCTTGGGCATCTGTTTCGGATGCCTCCGGAACTCCTTCCTGGGAAGGTGTTCCGGTCCCGTCCCACCGGGAGGAGACCCCGGGGAAGACCTAGGACACGCTGGAGGGACTATGTCTCCCGGCTGGCCTGGGAACGCCTCGGTGTCCCCCCGGAAGAGCTGGAGGAAGTGTCTGGGGAGAGGGAAGTCTGGGCATCCCTGCTTAGACTGCTGCACCCGTGACCCGGCCCCGGATAAGCGGAAGATGATGGTATGGTATGGTATGGTATGGTATGCAAAGAATTATGAAAAAAACTTAATTGACTGCATGTTGTCTAATAAGCATATACTTGTTTATTAGCCGAATATCATAGGATGTAAAGTATTTCATTGCATAGATTGGTCTACCTATCCAAAATATTATGCCTTTGACAGACCATTGAGCTGATTACATCTAACAAATACAACTTCAGATCCATTTGTATTTGTCTATTTCCTGCAATATGGTCATGTCCTATTGGCAGCTAGATTCCTTGGAAAATATAGTATATTTTACTTTTTGTGACAGGAAAGTTACCAGAAGCTGTACAAAATGTGTTCTAGTTTCTGATATTCATGTATATTCAGCAGTGTCTTTATATCAAATTAAGTGAGTAGAAGGCGTTTTGTGTTTACCCAGTTGATCTTGTCTTGGGATGGTGTTGGCTATTCCTTCTGTAACTTTTAGGATCCCATATATTGCAATTAAACCTCTCATCTCTTTCTAAACTCTAACATTATACAATGGTAAATGAAAAGTGCCTCGTATGGTACATTTAGATGATGAGTACACCCACAATTACAGGCATCAATCAGCAAGATCCTATTTATTGCAGTGCCACATACCCAGAAAAGCAAGAGTGGAGAGCATTTGAAGGTCCACCAGAGTTGCATGTGTTATCTTTATTTGTCTTTCTTATATCTTCCTAATATAATTTCTGTGCCAAGCTGTACTTTCTCAGAATGTCCAATCCATCTCAAAAAACATGCTGTCTTCAAAATAGAGCATGTGCCAATTTTTACTACTGAGCATGGTCTGGCAATTCCAACACATACAGTGGGCCTCAATATTTTGTCGCTGTATTCATTGTTAGTCACACCAGCCTGATACAAGCAGTCACACAATAGGGCCCTGCATCTGGCATTTGAAGTACATTGATTTGCTTCTCGTTTTGTTTGGAGGTTACAGTGTATGCAGCCATTTAGAGCTTGTGAACACAACTAATGTGTGTGCCATTTCTTTTTAACCTCTTTTTTCTTTGAAAGTCACTGTGCTCTCTATACTTCTGGTGATGCCAAAAAAAGATACATTTCACACTGCCGGCGTTTCAACAGCTTCCTGGCTTCTGTGATTACGAACCAGAGGAAAGGGATGGAGTTTTTAAAAGATTTATACCTAGTTCTTCATACTGATCTCTCTGTAACCTCCAATGCCTCATAGGGGTGAAAAACATATTTCAGATCTGACACTGAAGTGAGCACTAAACTGTTTCAAGCAGAAACATTCAATAAAAATACAGTCCAGTCCAGTACAACATATTGGGGTAAGTAGGGGAGTGTAATATAATTTGTTATCTGCGAATGGAAAAAGATTTTCATCTGCAGCATGTCTCTGTCATTCTAAAAACTCTAAAACAAACAAACAATTGACTCGTTTTGTTGGAAAAGTTGGCACAAACAGTGGTGAGAACAAGTATTTGATACACAGCCAATTTTGCTTGTAGAAATCTGTGATTATTTGTGTGATTTTTAAATAATTCATTTGCATTTTGTTGCATGACATAAGTATTTGATACATCAGAAAAGCAGAACTTAATATTTCGTACAGAAACCTTTGTTTTCAATTACAGAGATCATACGTTTCCTGTAGTTCTTAACCAGGTTTGCACACACTGCAGCAGGGATTTTTACCCACTCCTCCATACAGACCATCTCCAGATCCTTCAGGTTTCAGGGCTGTCGCAGGGCAGTACGGACTTTCAGCTCCCTCCAAAGATTTTCTATTGGGTTCAGGTCTGAAGACTGGCTCGGCCACTCCAGGACCTTGAGATGCTTCTTACGGAGCCACTCCTTAGTTGCCTTGGCTGTGTGTTTCGGGTCGTTATCATGCTGGAAGACCCAGCCACGACCCATCTTCAATGCTCTTACTGAGAGAAGGAGGTTGTTGGCCAAGATCTCACAATACATGGACCCATCCATCCTCCCCTCATTACGGTGCAGTCGTCCTGTCCCCTTTGCAGAAAAGCATCCCCAAAGAATGATGTTTCCACCTCCATGCTTCACGGTTGGGATGGTGTTCTTGGAGTTGTACTCATCCTTCTTCCTCCAAACACAGCGAGTAGAGTTTAGACCAAAAAGCTCTATTTTTGTCTCATCGGATAACATGACCTTCTCCCATTCCTCTTCTGGATCACCCAGATGGTCATTGGCAAACCTCAGACAGGCCTGGACATGCGCTGGTTTGAGCAGTGGGACCTTGCGTGGGCTGCAGGATTTTAATCCATGACGGTGTAGTGTGTTACTAATGGTTTTCTTTTTGACTGTGGTCCCAGCTCTCTTCAGGTCATTGACCAGGTCCTGCTATGTAGTTCTGGGCTTATCCCTCACCTTCCTCATGGTCATTGATGCCCCACGAGGTGAGATCTTGCACGGAGCCCCAGACCGAGGGAGATTGACCGTCATCTTGAACTTCTTCCATTTTCAAATAATTGCGCAAGCAGATGTTGCCTTCTCACCAAGCTGCTTGCCTATTGTCCTGTAGCCCATCCCAGCCTTGTGCAGGTCTACAATTTTATTTTATTTTAGATTCCGTCTCTCACAGTTGAAGTGTACCAATGATAAAAATTACAGACCTCTACATGCTTTGTAAGTAGGAAAACCTGCAAAATCGGCAGTGTATCATATACTTGTTTTCCCCACTGCAGGTTAAGTCTGCTTCGATTGGGTTAGAACAAGCACTGTTCTGCCTGCCCCATCTCTCCAACAGAGACACACTTACCAGTATTTAATGGTTATTCCAAGTCTTTTTACTGAGGTAGTTATTCTGGCTCCGTTGACGTGAAAGAGCCCCAAAACAAATGACAAATGTGCAAATCTCCAATGGAAACTTAAAAAAGTAGGTTAGAATTATTTTAGATCATAAAATGCACATTCAAATCATTACGTCTTACCTGCCCTAATTATTTGATTGCCTGCAGTTGTTTTTTAATGACATTTTCACCGTACTGAAAAATGCAGTTAGAACACAAAGACACACTTGCCCCACTATTTTCAATGTCCGCAGTGCGGATATACAATCTTTAGTGAAAATGTTTTAACTTTATTTGCAAATCAAACTCATATTTCCCATTATCATACCTCAGTAAGCCATGAAATCCCATGTTTGAAAGGGAGTAGTTTTGAGGATATAAGGCACAGAATGGCACATGACATACTGTAGCACACTATTTTTCGAGACCCTATTTGGCTCAACAGCCCCACGTCTACAACCAGTGGCTGGAAACCACAGATTGCATATTTAAGGGTGTCATGGTCGAGGAGGCAGGACCCAGGCACATAGTTGCAGGGAAACATTTTAATGGTCTTCTTTTACCAAACCTAACAGAAAACAATATAAGTACAGGCAGACTGCAAACTGAGCGCAGCACAAACACAAACAATGAACCACAAACTGAAGAACTCAAAGGGCAACTAAAATAGGGATCACCAATTAGAGGCAACACAGGACAGCTAAGGGAGGAGGGTGTGGTAGCTGTGGCCCCTCGTCAAATCACGCCAGTGGCGCTGGTGGCAGTAGCTCGGCGTCCCACCCCTCGGGGAGTTGCACTGGGGGTTCCCGGGCTGCACTGGGGATCGGTGCTGGAGCCCTGGTGCGGCACTGAAGGTACCGGACTGAAAACTGGCGGACAGGAAGGGGATGCCTGGCTTGACATCCCCACCTCCACCTTCTCCTGCCCCCAAAGCTCAAAAATGGAACAATCAAAAATGGAACCCAGAGATGCCTAGAGGCACCTCTGTGGTCAGACCATGACTGTGGCCCCCATGTGCAAAGAGATGCCTAGAGACCCACAGCCAGGACCTGACAAAGAGCTTGAACACATACACTTATCAATGCCTCATCCACCTGACACAGCTGTGGACAATGCTGCTATTAAGCAGATTTTTGGTAAGCAATTCATATCTCTAAAGCAGATAGAAGAAACTGGGTAAACTGTGTAGACATTGCACTTTCTTTCACCATCAGAGGCACCTCAAAATAATTTCTGGAGAGTAAATGTTAGTACATACACCTCCAATGCAATACATATTATGAGTGTAAGTTAACAATTAACATAAAAGCAGATAAAAAATTTTTTGGGAGAAAATGTATAGTTTAATTTAATTATATAGTGCTTTGTCTAATTTATATCCAAAAGATGGGGCTTTTACCCTTATTGCCAATTTGCCAATAGGATACTGTGCTTACCCTTACTAATGTATATCAGCCACTGGGTGTTCTACAGTCCTTCATGTTCCAGGGACTCTACTGAATAAAGAAAATATTTTCAGCATTTCTAAACACCAAATGGACATTTTCTTAGCTATTTATTTGTAAGTGTACTTGATGAAGGTGTTTATCCGCTGACTGGCTTTGGCTTCCCCCTTTAGATTTATGTATACTACAGGTGTGTCATAAATGGTTTGATATTTACAGATGTCTTAGCAACATCTGTCTTGTTAGGGCATCCCTCAAAAAGGCAGCAAATAAGGCATTTCGGTCATACATTTACAATACTGGCTTATATCACTTGGCTTGCCAGTTTCTGCTCTACACAGTACACTGCAAAAATGTCTTATCATATGTCTTGTCAAGAACATTCATCTGAATTGAAGTAAAAAAATCTAACCATTCTTAAAACCTTCCTTAAAATAGAAAATATGCCTTGAATATCAAATATTTTTTCTTGTTCCATTGGCAGTATGTTCCATTAGAATATTTCACTTATTTCAAGCAAATATCTCCTCAAATGTTTTGAAGAATTTCTTGCAGTGCAAATGAAAAATGGTGTGTTTAGCAGTCACACAATGGATCAGTGGACATATATTGACATGAACAAATTCACTCAGTCCTGCGTGATGATAGGCTGCTTTGTTTTAAACAGTGTCATTCCACAAACGGCAGGTCTATTTTGGACATTTTCATACATTACAATGCAAGAATTTCTACATTATGCCCCTTTAATCAGTGCTTAATATTACTCTGATATTGTCTGAAATGAGCTTGAAATGGCGTTGGTCATGGAATGTGAATGATGATGATAAAAACATTATGTTATGATTAATAAGTGTTTTATCATTTTGATTTGGCTGCTGATATTTGGTGTGATATTGGAATGACAGATCAAATTATATTTTAATCTGACTTTGGGAAAAAAAAATACATTGCATAGACTAATTATCTTTTAATTATTTCCATCTCCAATACAAACATTTTTAATGGGCAAAGGCAGAATGTAGCTTTCATGCTAGAATAATTGATTGATTTCAATTATTTTTAAAGAAGATGGTTTCTCAGTATGATACATTTCTCTGAAATCACTCTCTTAACACTTAATGCAAATACATGAGAGGATGGTGTTTGAAACTTATCCCAGCTCCTAGCTATTTTACTGTGTTGACTCTTTTTAGTTGAATTCTAACAGGTTTCATGTTGTTCTTCTGCAATCCCCCAATTGTCCATCTATCACATGCTGTTCCTCGGCAACAGGGACACCACACATCCTTTATAACAATCTCAGACGTTCTTTTGCATTCATTAATCAAGACTTTTGTTGGCAAAAGCCGTTGAAGCTGGAGCAATGGAGACGACCTCTGTGTGATTTTATTATTTTGCTCCACTTGGCAATCACTTTCTATGGTATCAGTGGTGAGCCAAAACCTTTCGATGGTATCAGTGGTAAGCCAAGACTTTTTGGACACCTCTTCCTGCCCATGAGCAGTTCAGTATATTCTTACAGTCTAAAACATAAAGCTCCGGAAAAAATTAAGAGACAAAAAGGGCCTTTTTCATTCCTTTCGAAAAAAGTCGAAAAGGAAAGTTTTGAGTGAGGAACAGAAGGGTTAAAATGAAGAGACCACTGCAAATTGAATGCTTCTGTTCCTCACTCAAAACATTTTTGGAAAAGTATTTTTCTAGAGCTGTATATTGGATATATACAGTGGGGAGAACAAGTATTTGATACACTGCCAATTTTGCAGGTTTTCCTACTTACAAAACATGTAGAGGTCTGTAATGTTTATCATAGGTACACTTCAACTGTGATAGACGCTCAGTTGTTATTTTGTTTTTAAAACATCAAATTAAAAAACCAAGCATGCAGCCTGTCATAATTATTTCGCGCACCTATTCGTTTTCAATTGAAGTAATCCAAAAGTAATCAATTTTTTTCAAGCGTATCTGTAATCCGATTACAATATTTTAGTTGGTAATGTAACTGATTACAGTTACAGTTTTTTGTAATCCCCAAGTGTGTTGTGATGGAAAGATTTTAATCTATTCAATTTATGTTTGGAATTTCAAATATTTGTCTAACAATGAAAATGGAAATGAGTTGTCAGGATGTGTCTGGGTGTATTGGTCTGGGTAGCAATGGGTGTGTGTGCCCCCACTTTGATTTATAATTTTATATTTTTAGCTCATATTGTATGAATGTGTTTATTAAGTGCCACCATTTGATAAATTCTTATTTATGTTTTGGGGTTTAGAAACACTGTACTAATTGATTCAGAATTGAAATGTTTTAGATTTTTCATTGTAACCATGAATTTACATTGATATGAATTCCTTTTATTTATAATCAATGGTTGCATTCAATACACTAATTGGTTTTGAGACATACTTCAATTATGCAAGACTATGTACATTTTTGTTATAGATACTTAAATAATTTTTCATGCTTTTATATTGAATTACCAAAAATGACACTGCTTTACAATACAGAAAAGTGCATTATTATTTAAAACTGTTTCACATGTATTAAAATATCAGTTATGATGTGTTATGGAAAGATAATGTTATGGTCATGGTAGAAATGTAAAATAGTTCAAAACCTATTTAATTTGTAATTGTTTAGCATTAAAACACACACATCATCATTTCTAGAGAGTTAAAACCGGAACTGAAACCGATCTGGCACAGAGAAAATCCAGAGGTAAAGTTAAATATAGTACAGTTGGGTCTATGTTGGCCCAAGTCTGTTTTAGATCCGGATTCTAGATCCGTATCGGCATCGGCATTATGATGATGACTGAGAAACAATTATTCAATGTAGAAAATCATTCACTATTCTTGTTTATTTTATTTATATAAGCACAGATAAGTTTTAGGACGGTTTCTCAAAAGTCTTTGGTCGAGAAGCTAAGCTAACATTAGCTAGTTAAGTTGTGTCTGAGCAGACACTCCTTGCTTGATTCCACTTGCTGCTTGAAAATAGAGTTACAACCTGGTGTTCACTGCAAAAGAATACATAAGCAACAATTGCGTGGAAGAAGCAATTATATTGCCTTTTAGCTAGATTTAGCCTTTTGCAAACTGGTCAAACTCTACATATTATTGTTCCAGCTACTGTAGCGCTAGCTAGCACGGTTATGGTTTCTTGTTCGCTAGCTAGCCATCAACGAGTCTCTGGCAATGCAGGTAATGCAATAGATAGCCCAGGTAAAGTTTTGATTGGTTCAGCTGTTTACTTTGTTTATTCTGTGTTCCGTAGTTATGGAATGGACCCATCAACTTCAACCCTATCTAAGGTGAAAGTGTCACGGTTGTGGTGGGAGAAGGACACAGGCGCAGAGTAAAGGTAACTTAAATAATCCATGTTTTAATAATGAAGGATTTAAACAAACAAAAAGCAGCAACCAGTGACCTGGGTCGTCTAAAACAGGACAAAACCAAAATGAACCACGTTGTCTTGGCCAACACCATGAACTTAAATAGGGTCCCCAATTGGAGATGGCTAGGGGCACAGCCAGGACGTGACAGAAAGTCTGTGTTCATTGTTCCAGCATCGACTGCTGGAGGTGACACTGCTTCAGATCGGTCAGTATTCTCATAGTAATGATAGTGTCAGGTTCTAATATAGTTATCGAACAGATATTCAACTCACTGCCGATAGGTGGCGTAGAAACTTGGATAGTGCACATTAACAGTGTCTGAAATCAACAATGCTCAAATTGAACAAGAGGGCCTTAGTCTATAATGGGTAGTAAAGAAGTTCATTGACTATGTGTATGGCCAAATGTTTACAGTTGTGATGGAACACCAGACTTTAGTTTCAATTTGTAATTCACGTAAAAGAGTACCATTGATGATGACACCACACCTACAGCGCTGATCACTTTTCTTACATATGACATTCAAAAGCACAACATGGCAATGCTAATGGATTGTCATGCCTGCCACTGTGGATGACCGAGGACCCCAAATCAATTGATCTGCTAGAATTATTCTATACAGTGCCATTTGAACACCTACCAGTGACCAATGCACTATTTAAAAAAGAAACACTGATCCAATGCTGTTAAGTTAATTACAGTAAGACAGGTTCATGGCGATTCACTATTCAGGATTTTCAAGATCAACTATTTGTGTATGTCAAGAGACATTGACGTGTGAATTACAAAGGGTTATTTCTTCCAAATGTTGCACTGCATGAGGGGCACCTAGCCACAGTGAAAATGAAAAGCCAGTCCTGAGTTATATGTAGTCGCCCAGGATAAACAATTTGTGGCTCTGACCATGTGCTGCGATGGATATCAAAAAATCGCATAAGTACCATTTCACCCACTGGAGTGGCCCTCATCATTCATGGACTCTAGGTTCCGGATTGCAGTTGAAGTGCATCTCAAGTTGCCTACATTTGTTTGGATGAAGACAAACACTTCTGAAAATATTATTTCTGCACTGAGGATGATATTGTCAAGGAATGCTATTCCAGAGCAAATTTCCAGGGACCATAAGTGGCAAAAGAGTCATGAAAAAGAATGGCATCAAACACTTGTCTAACCCTAACTTAAAATATGAAATTGTCTTTTTCTATACAGGAATGCGGTACATGCAAGAACATGGGAGGTTAAAAACAAACAGGTCCAAAAAATTGGTGTATCCTTCATTTCACCAGACATGGAGGTGTCATTCAGGCCTAATAATTTTGGTCTCATCAAAGGATGTACCTAAGCTTTGGAGTGTGGTTGTTGGTTTAGCTTTCTGGAACTTAGTATATATAGTGTGGTCAACAAGTAAAGGCTAGCTTCACCTCCAATCTTCTTAAATAAAGGTTCAAATGGAACCCCTCACTTTACAAAAAGGTTATATTTTGAAGCTTTACTCAAAGATTCCTTGAATATACTTTCTACTTTGAGTTTCTCAAGGAACAATTTTGACCTGGTTCTGGTGACATGGAAATCCAAAAGGTCCTTTCGGCCACCTTCATATGGAATGGGTGTATGGGTTGGAGACAAATATGTTTAAGAGTTTTAGAAGAGGGTAAGTAGAGAATAACTGAAAATAGTTCAATTTATTTATTGCTTTCATCAGTTGTGGAGGAGTGTGGTACAGAGGAGGGATCAGTGACATGATGCTGTGGGGGTTGAGAGTGTGGGAAGGGCTATTCAATATCCACTGTTAATACCTCTAAACACTATGTATATTGGTATGATTTAGAAATGTATAATAGCCTAACTGTTAAGACTTATTTAAAACAAAATAAGCTCCAAATAGGGTTAGGGTTAGGAAGTACAGAGAGCTTTATTCAAATGTATTAAATCAATGAAAAATAATGTTCCTTGGATGTACAGTATTTTAAGCACTTCAATACAATTAACACAATGGAAATGCCTCTCAGTGGTTGTTGATGCATGTAATACATTTTTGAGAATGACACATTTGGAAGACACTACCGAGAAACTTGGCAGAGAGCTCTCAGTCATTTGCTGAAGACTCTACTGCATTTCCATTGATCAAACATCCACTGTCATCAACAACATCAAGGCATCTCATGTTAGAGAAAAATAAATGCCAAGGCGCACTTCAGATACAGTGTAAGAAAATGAGAAGGCCTTTATTTTGCTGCCATATCCACATGGACATTTAAAAACCATTGTTTCACTTGAGCAGTGCTCCTGCCTGTTTGAATTAACATCATGACTCTGCCCTCACATAATAAATTTTTGTACAACAAGCAAGCACACAACCAGAAATCCCTTTACATGCATTTCATGCACCACGAGTAGTCCCAAGATGAGGACCAAAAACTCAAATAATTAATGAAAATTGCTTTTAATTAGCCCTCCTCTAAAAAGTGTTCAATACATATTGAGCATGCTAATTGTGAAGATCTGGATTGGTTGTGCAGCAAGTAACTGGTGTCATTACGCACTCTCATGCCAGTGCCTTTCCGAGAGGTGTGCAGTGCTCTATTTGTGCATCAGACCATGCAGTGTACAAGCAGGGCCAGGGACATTACTCTTGTTAAGTGTCACGACACCCCACCTTCATTAAGATAACCTAAAGGAGCCAGGCAAACGGTTGAGGGGATCCTCCAGCAGTCAACACTAACTGATGGAATCTCATTTGGATTAGTTTTCTTGGTTTTTGAAGCGCTATGGAGGATATTTGATAACCTTTTATGAGTGAAAATATGTTTATTCTGTTCTCTGTTTATGGAACTTCATGTAACTCTGCCTTTTCATTTTCATTGTTGATTTATTTATTAATTATATACAAACCTGATTCCAAAAAAGTTGGGACACTGTACAAATTGTGAGTAAAAAAGAAATGGAATAATTTACAAATCTCATTAACTTATAATTAATAGAATATAGATAACATATCGAATGTGGAAAGTGAGACATTTTGTAATGTCATGCCAAATATTGGCTCATTTTGGATTTCATAAGAGCTACACATTCCAAAAAAGTTGGGACAGGTAGCAATAAAAGGCCGGAAAAGTTAAATGTACAGATAAGGAACAGCTGGGTACCAATTTGCAACTAATTATGTCAATTGGCAACATGATTGGGTATTAAAAGAGCCTCTCAGAGTGGCAGTGTCTCTCAGAAGTCAAGATGGGCAGAGGATCAACAATTCCCCCAATGCTGAGGCGAAAAATAGTGGAGCAATATCAGAAAGGAGTTTCTCAGAGTTTGAAGCATAATATCATCCAAAGATTCAGAGAATCTGAAACAATCTCTGTGCGTAAGGGTCAAGGCTGGAAAACCATACTGGATGCCCGTGATCTACGGGGCCTCAGATGGTACTGCATCACATACACGAATGACAATGTAATGGAAATCACAACATGGGCTCAGGAATACTTCCAGAAAACATTGTCGGTGAACACAATCCACCGTGCCATTCGCCGTTGCCGGCTAAAACGCTATAGGTCAAAAAAGAAGCCATATCTAAACTGGATCCAGAAGCGCAGGCGTTTTCTCTGGGCCAAGGATCATTTAAAATGGACTGTGGCAAAGTGGAAAAGTGTTCTGTGGTCAGACAAATCAACATTTGAAGTTCATTTTGGAAAACTGGGACGCCATGTCATCCGGACCAAAGAGGACAAGGAGAACCCAAGTTGTTACCAGCGCTCAGTTCTGAAGCCTGCATCTCTGATGGTATGGGGTTGCATGTGTGCGTGTGGCATGGGCAGCCTACACATCTGGAAAGGCACCATCAATGCTGACAGTTATATCCAAGTTCTAGAACAACATATGCTCCCGTCCAGACGTCGTCTCTTTCAGGGAAGACCTTGCATTTTCCAACATGACAATGCCAGACCACATACTCCATCAATTACAGTGTCATGGCTGCATAGAAGAAGGATCCGGGTACTGAAATGGTCAGCCTGCAGTCCAGATCTTTCTCCCATAGAAAACATTTGGCGCATCATAAAGAGGAAGGTGCGACAAAAAAGACCTAAGACAGTTGAACAACTAGAAGCCTGTAATAAGAATGGGACAACATTCCTATTCATAAACTTGAGCAACTTGTCTCCTCAGTCCCCAGACGTTTGCAGTCTGTTGTAAAAAGAAGAGGGGATGCCACACAGTGGTAAACATGGCCTTGTCCCAACTTTTTTGAGATGTGTTGATGCCATGAAATTTAAATCAACTTATTTTCCCCTTAAAGTGATACATTTTCTGAGTTTAAACATTTGATATGTCATCTATGTTGTATGCTGAATAAAATATTGAAATTAGAAATTTCCACATCATTGCGTTCTGTTTTTATTACCAATTGTACAGTGTCCCAACTTTTTTGGAATCGAGTTCGTAAAATAATCAAAAAAATATAAATATCATGGAAAGGTCATTTTTTTTCTGTAATTCAAATCAAAAAGTGACTTTCACATATTCTAGATTCATTACACAAAGTGAAAAATGTCATGCCTTTTTTGTTTCAATCTTGATGATTACGGCTTATAGCTCATGGAAATCAAATATACAATACCTCAAAATATTAGAATAAAAAATGTATAATACAGAAATGTTGACCCGAGAAGAGCTTTAATCAGCTAATTAAATGAAAACACCTGCAAAGGTTTTCTAAGTATATTAATTTATGCACTCAATACTTGGTCAGGGCTCCTTTTGCACAAATTACTGCGAATCAGTGCGGCGTGGCATGGAAGCAATCAGCCCATGGCACAACTGACGTGTTATGGAAGCCCAGGTTGCTTTGAAACCGGCCTTCAGCTCGTCTGTGTTGGGTCTGGTGTCTCATTTTCCTCTTGACAATACCTCATAGATTCTCTCTATGAGGTTCAGGTCCGACGAGTTGGCTGGCCAATCAAGCACAGTAATACCATGGGCAGCAAACCAGTTACCAGTCATTTTGGCACTGTGGGCAGGTGCCAATTCCTGCTGGAAAAGAAAATCAGTATCTACATAAAACTTGTCAGCAGGTGGAAGAAAGAAGTGCTCTAAAAACCCCTGGTAGACGGCTGCATTGACTCTGGACTTCATAAAACACAGTGGACCAACACCGGGAGATGATATGGCACCCCAAATCATCACTGACTCTGGAAACTACATACTGGACTTGGATTCTGTGCCTCTCCACTCTTCCTCCAGACTCTGGGACCTTGATTTCCAAAATGTACTTTCATCTGAAGAGAGGACTTTGGACCACTGAGCAAAGGTCCAGTTCTTTTTCTCCTTTCGCCCAGGTAAGTAGCTTCTGACGTTGTCTCTGGTTCAGGAGTGGCTTGACACAAGGAATGCGACACTTGTAGCCCATTTCCTGGACATGTTTGTGCGTGGTGTCTCTTGATGCACTGACTCCAGCCTCAGTCCGCTTCTTGTGAAACTCCTCCAATTTCTTGTATCACCTTTGCTTGACAATCCTCTCAAGGCTGCGGTCATTCCTGTTGCTTGTGCACCTTTTCCTACCACACATTTCCCTTCCAGTCTTTCCATTAATATGCTTTGATACAGCACTCTGCGAATAGCCAGGCCTTTCAGCAATGGCCTTCTGTGTTTTAAACCTCCTCGGGAGGGTGTCAATGAGTGTCTTCTGGACAACTGTGAAGTCAGCAGTCTTCCCCATGATTGTGGTTGTGTGTACTGAAGGCTCAGGGAGTTGATTAGCTGATTAGAGCTCTTCTCAGGTCGACATTTCTGTTTTGTCAATGTTTAATTCTAATATTTTGAGATACTGGATTTTTGGATTTCCATGATATGTAAACCGTAATCATCAAGATTGAAATAAAAAAGTATTGAAATGTTTCACTTCATGTGTAATTAATCTAGAATATCTGAAGGTGTCACTTTTTGATTTGAATTATGGAAAGAAATGTACTTTTCCATGTTATTCAAATGTATTTATATGCACTTGTATGCATATGTAATTTTCATTCAACTCCTAATTAAACAAAAACAGTATCATATTATTACCATATTTACCATTAGCACATGTTATAATGCATTTTGCAATAGTGAATTACTGAGATTAACAATCAATCTTCCCTTCTGTTTTTATCATTTAGTCCATTTAGTTTATTCCATAATTTCGGATAATTGTATGCATTTTCTAGTTCTGTCATACTTTCTTTGAATTATGGAAATTATTCCCTTATTTCTTGTTCTGTTGGTCAGCATTGCAAATCCATTCAGGTATAGTGTAGCTAATACTATTATGTTTCCTCAAATGTAAGCATTCTTAAAACAACTGTAGTTTTCACTGAAATTATCATGTGAGACCATTCTGTGCAGTCAGTCTGTTGAATGCATGAGAAATCCCCATGCTAAATTCTTCTTATTAGATTCTCTCATGTTTGTAGTGCAAAATCATTTCTTCATTTTGTAATGTCACATAAATTAGTCTGTTCATCCAGACAGGACGTTTTTTATCAAATGTGTTTTTAAGACTGTATATCAACCCTAAACATATTTATTGCGAATGCTGTTTTATGATCAGCACAACTCTAACAGAAGCAAACCGAACAAAAGTGGATGGATCGAGGAGCACGGATTCAAAGAAACCTTTGTTCAAAACCTTTCCAAGCTCTAGAGACTCTCCTTCTGGATAAGCAGGTCTGACATTGAAAAGGATTAAAAAGGACACATTCATGGTCAAATCTTTGTTCCTTCTATTGTTCTTTGTTCCTTCTATTCTATTGAGATAGGTCTCTTCTTGATTTCAATGTTTTTCAAAGTGTGTTGATGAAGAGAGTGGTGGAACGGGTTAAAATGGAGTGAGACTTCAAATGCTGGGGACCACTAATGCTGTAGCTTATGGATTGAGAAAGCAAGAAAAAGGTGTATGATGAAGAGGCGTGGAACTCAAGGAGATGTAGGAAAAGAGGCTCCGTAGGAAGGGTGTTAGGTCATGTGGATGATTGGAAGTGAAGAGTTAGCCCTTTCTGTGGTGTGTACCCAGGAGGAACAGGGGTCAACACAGGAGCAGATGAGAATAGAGAACGTTGGCCATTTCTTAATAGACGTGCCCTGACAAGGCTGATATGACCACAACCTATTCTACAGTACTGTACTTTGTACTGTACCACTGACTGAGATTACAACATGGGAAATAATTGTATCACATTTAAGATTGTATTTCAGCTTTGTGCTTGTAATATCTGTTTAATGTAGTGAGGACCTTCAGAATATTACATATGTTGAAGGTCCTCACTACTATTTAAAAATATTGAATATTTTTATCAACTGCAATGACTACATTTGTAAGCAAGTAAAAAAAATATTTCTACACCCAATTGTTGTACTGTCATTTCAAAATGCATTGTCAGATATTCTCATATTTAAGTGTCATTCTTACATCAAGAATACTTTATTTAGGGAACAGTAACCTAGGAACCCAAGGTTCCACAGGGAATCTGGCCTGAGGGGTGAAAAGGATACCCGTCAATAACGAGTTGTCTTGTCTCGGGAATCCATTGTCAAATGACCTGCTGTAGGGAGAGGAGGAAGAAAACAATGCGCAAAAAGCAAACAAATGCACCTAAATCTTATTTGGTTTAAGTATTGCCTTATTTTTCTTAGCGCTACATAATTAAAACCTCTTTCCCTCTTTATTGGGCCTCAATACAGTGAAGTCTATAAAAGCACCTTGTTTTTTTCACCAGGGTTTGTTTTGTGTTTAGAACAGTCTAACAGTCTAAACAATATTATTTTACCAGAACCTCTGATTATTTGTCTGAATTCTACCCCCTTGTGGGATAGGAAATATCAAACTCCCCAAAACACAAAATGTCATACTTATTTCAACTGTTCCATTTTAGGTTTTGTTGTGGGAAAAGCCAACATATTGATGAGAAGCCAATCTATCGGTTGTCAGATGGTAATCTGGACTTCCTTTCACAACCAAAAATACCCCAGAAATTAAGTGATGACTTCAGTCTAAGTAACAAAAGGCAAGCTGTTTGCCTGAAGAACCTCTCCCTTCAAAGGTGCATCTTTTGTATGTACAAAACATCTTGCTGATTTCCCAGGGTAGAGTATCTGAACATTTCTTTCTGTTTCAGATGACAAATGGAAAGGGTTATCTGGTCCCTGCGGAATCCCTCACAAACACTGATCCAAAAAAACTAATTTTGCCCAGGGTGCTCCTCACCAGGGCACTCCTCACCTGCCGGAAACCAGAACAATAAATTAACAAATATCTTCAAGTATTTCCAGTTTTCTGACACCTGCAGTAAATATAGAACCATGGAGACATTAATTTCCCTCAAGGACTGGGGAAATATTATTGGCTGCTATTTCCCTGACTATAACAATTACAAATGTCATGGAAGAAAAATCACAAGCTGCGCAAGGGCCCTTAGCACTTTTTTGAGGGTGACATTGTCAAATGTAGCTAGCGGATGTTTATTTATTTATTTTCTTCTCCTGGTTAACATTATGTATGCATATTAATATTGCCTCATGGTGTGAAATGTTTTGCAATACTCAATGGGCTGGAATAGGCCATGGAACAAAAGCAGGGTAAATTCATAGCCACTAATGTGAAAAGGGAGTTGTGAGATGCCAATGGTGTGAATCGGAACAGCCAAGCAGATGAATCATTGATAGACCAATTCTCCAACTAATTTGGAGGAAACTGCATGACGTCTTCCATACTAATCAGAAGGAAGCGTTGACACAAAGTCAGTTATAAACAGCAGGCCAATCTTAAATTCCTGGTAACTTTTCCCATAATTTCAGAAATTTTTTACACATTTAAGGAGTTCTTCAGACAGTTTTCTACTCTGAAAATTCACAAACTCTAAGAAATTAAACCCAGAGAGACACATGGGAGAAAGACATGCAGGCTGACCTATAGTGGGCTTTTACCCTGGGAAGTGGAGTTGCTTTTGGACCAGACTGGGCCAAACTCTAGGTCAGGAGGGATTAATTAGCTTTTTGAAAGCCTCACAGCAGATGTCAAGGTAATCTGGAGCTGCAGACTGCAGAGGTCAATGTAATATCTCAGAACAGAGGGGATGAGAGCTGATCATTCTCTACTATCCACTGCTGGTATGCCATGAGAGCCATCAGTTACAGACAGCATTATTGCTAAATGCAAACTCAGAGCAGACCAGCACTCATAGTTATAACCATGACAAAGGACATGCCCATTCTATTCAGAATTTTAGAGATGTATATAGTCATTTGTGACAATCGAGTGTATTCAAATACCACAAAGCAGACGTTTTCTTCCTCCCTAAGTGCTAAGCGCTGCTATGCATTAATCTGCAGAAACAATAACAAACTGCGAACTGCATCAAGTTCTCTTTAAACCACTTTTAGGATATGCAAGCCCTCAAGCAATACAGAAGCTGTGATCAAGATCTGTATACTGACATACGAGAGGAGAAGAAATAATGTAAAAAGAAAAGGCAATGAATGAAACATTAGGAGTTCTTCACACCTTTTGTCCTGAGTGTAGCTCTGTTCTCTCTGCCCACTGTTGACCTTGCTGTTCGGCTGCAGTGGAACACCGCTAATGACCCAGAAAATGCAGAAAGACCTAACTGCTCCACAGGAGGCCCTAAAATGGCCTCCATTAACGTTCATTGAGCCCAGTTTAATAAGCAGGTACATGTTCAAGAATATAAGCCTCGTTAAATCCAGGCCAATAATTATTATTTATTGCGCATTTCTTTCAATAAGAGAAAGAAAACAATGCTTTCAGAGACTGGGGAGAGGTAACTTTAAGAGCTTCCAAATGTTTTCTTAAATGTTTTATGAGAACTGACATTCAACAAAATCTTCAATGACAGTAATTTTGTTACATTGACAGAAAGACATAGAGGACAATTCTTTTATTTTCTTACATTTTCTGGCCAAGTTGTGATTCATACTTTTAATGGGATGTTATTTCCAAGCAGTCTGGACGCCTGGGAAATGCCACTTCCATCTCCTTGGAGGCAAAGAGCAGGAGAGCCATGGAAAGAGAGAGACACCCCAAGAGTTCCTAGTCAAAGTCTGCCTAAAAGCTGCGTCTCTCATTCTGATAACACAAGCAATTAAAATGGAAGCACCACTTTCTCCTCCAGAAATTACATAGCTGACCCTGTGACTATAGCATACTCTAGACACCCTCTGGCCCCATTATTGTATGGGGGTGACTATGTAAAATTAAATTGAAAAATGTTCTGAAAATGTAGTAATAGCTAACTGTGTATTTCCAACGTTCTATTAGTTGTAATTTACATTACCTTGTTATTTAGTCCTTGGCAATAAAAGGTTGTAAAGGAATTAGTTAAGCAGTGCATTTTTTCTTCGCATTTGTTCATTGACACATTGTACTATTTAGACTGAAAATTCCTGTAAACTTTGCTGATGGTAACTTTTCATTAAAAAAACACATTAGGCTGTGTGTGTGTGTGTGTGTGTGTGTGTGTGTAAGTAGGTGTTTGTGCAAGGATTCTGGTATCTGTCTCTACAGTATGTGGTTGTCTTTTGTTATATTACAATACATTAGATGCAAATGCAAATTCATAGCAGAATATTGATTTCTTCTTAAGAGACAATAATTTATTTTAAATGTATTTATTCCATAAGAATCAAACTGAGACCATGGTTTAATTTTCAGTGGAGCCCAGCAATGAAAACATATACAAAATATGCAGACTTAAAACACATTAAGAATAGAAATCAAATTTTCCACTGGTCACTTATAACAGCTGTTTGGCTAAAGATACAGGGGGAATGGGGGGCATTGCACACAGTTAAAAGAAGCTTTACCGATCTCCGATTTAACCTCCGGTGTCTCGAGCACTAGCCTGTCCTGTTAGCGTATTTGATAAGTGCTATTTCTCAAATACATTTTTGAGGAGAGATAGTTATACATTTTCTGCCAGACAGCCTTACTAAGAAAACATTGTGTGTTCTGTTTTAGAAACCAGCAGTTCGTATATCGGTGAAATAATAATTGCATACTCGGCCAGAGAGAGTAATTCAATTATTTATAGCAGCATTTGATAGTCTGTTGATCATGATGTTCCAGACTGGATTTTACAAACTCGATCTCACTGTCAAGATGGTTGCTAGCGGTTATATACATTGAAGGGCGTGTCAGATCAAGAGTAAAACCTGAGAGAAGTACCCATGACATAATTGTAAAAGGAAGAAAAGCCATTCCAAATCATCACACAACAGTGACCACAACCACAAGTTGGATTGGCAACCCTCATCTAGAACAATAGAGGTAATGTCTTTGCAATGTAGTATTTTCATTGGGGGTGTGTTAATTGTATTAGTGGTTGTGTTTTGTGCTATTCTGGGGGCAGTCATTTTTATTGAGGGGCTGTGTAATTTGATTGGGTTTTGCGCATTATTTTTTTTAAATCCCATAAATAATCCTATCAATATCATGCAAGCAGAAAAACTACACAAAGCAAAGTTTGTGTAGTTGTGTAGCACCAGTCCTCACCCACCCAGGAAATTTCCAATAGTCCCTTACACGCTATGGAAACATAGAAGCTACCTTAAAGAGACAATCAGCTGCTAGATGCCGAATCTTTCACATTGTTTTCATTTCATTATGTATTGTCAGTCAGTTTATATCCTTTTTACTGTTTTAAAGCAATGCACAACTAACAAATATTTAACATTTCAAATGTTCATAAATACTTAAGAGAATATTGACCATTATTGATTTGATATTCTCTGTTATGGATGTAAGACTGTGCCAAATGAGTTTTCATAAATTAAATATTAATTTAACAAACTTCCTCATTATACAAAATAGACCCCTTATCTTAGCTAACCAAAGTAGTATCATGAAAATCCAGCTAATAATGTTTAAGGTAACATTATGTGTTCAGCAGATTGCACGTAAATGTGGCTCCCATATTCTTTACAGTAAATATTGTTTAGGACAAAAAGACAGCAAAGGTCTTCAAAGCTCAAAACATAATGCCTGATCATGAAGGAGCAACCTGCTGAGTTCAATTAAAGTCACCTCTCTGATCTCTGCTCTTGAAAGTCTGCATGTAGCCCAAACTGGGTAATTCAGGTAGGCTATAGCTGTGTAAAATTAAGTAAGAATATATTGCCAATTGGTCTCTATCTTACAACCATAAACATTTTGACTTAGTTTTTGCAACTAATGTGACAAATTACTTAAAGGGATAGTATGACCTAGATTAATCTTTGGGCCCATGGAGTAATTTTTCAAAACAAATCATTGTTCACCTCTGTCCCAGCCTGGAATTAAATGTTTTGCCATTGTCCAAATTGAATTAAAACTGTGTCCTGAGCCACAAAAGTTGCACAAAAGCCACAAAAAAAAAAAACAACATTTAATATGTTTTCAACAAACTATCCCTTTAGGGGTAGAAGATTATGTAAAGGTATTAAACTCTGAACCTATTAGGTAGGTCAACTCCATTTTGTCATTGCAACCCCCTAGTCAGGGACTTTAGGCCTAGGACACCAGGTGGGTGCAATTAATGATGAGGTAGAACAGAAAATCAGCAGGCTCCTGCCCTCATAGGGTAAAAGTTGAATACCCTCTTAGCTACTGCTTGCATATAGATTAGTTTCCATGGTCTAAAATGAACATACAATTGTCTAGGACGACATTTTGTTCTGTTTATTTTATCATGTCTTTTAAAAGTGTTCAACATGCCAAATACAAAGATATTTATGAGAGGGAATTCATTCAATTAGTGCTCTTTCCTTGGTTGAAATTTCTACATTATATTTATTTAATGTTTAAGATACAAAGGGGACTTCTGTTATGCTAGGAAGCCAGGCTGTGAGTAATCAAAGTCTTGGTTCGTAGACAGTGTAATGGAATACAGTACTGTATCCCCAATATATGAAGGACAAGGAACTGGTCTTGCACTTCTGTAACTTGCTAAAGTCATCTTTTAACTTTATCCCTGTTATCTACTTGTGTTTCTTACAGATACTCCCCTCCCAATCCCTTGGCTGCGACCCTCCTAATCCCGTTTTTCCTGCCTGCACAAACCATGTGGAATATTCAAGACTCATTCATCAGTATTGCATAGAAACAATCCTATATTTGGGCATAAGAACATAATTTAGAAATATTATGTGTAGAAACGTATAATTTATCACAGATAAGGTACACAAGTAGGAGATCACTGATACATATCAATCAATATTAAGTGCCTCAGTGCGAAAACCTGACTAATGACATTTCAAAATGCCCCTAATTAACCATATGCCAAATTATCACTGTAAGTTGGTTGAAAACACAATGCAGTAGCAAGATATACAACATGCATATAATTATGCTATAGGTGCTATATTATAACATGGTGAATGCATAATATAATTATTCAGTCTCATTCTGTTGTGGCTGGCTTGACAGGTAATTTAAAACATACAAAAAAGAGCACAATTAGGACAGAGTGTTTTAAGAAGTGGTAAATATGCTGTTATTTAACTCAGTATTTTACAATCAATATGAATATATATTATTTAAAATTACCAAATTATCATTCATACTGATAACTCTCACACATTGTATAGAAATGATTGCACACATTGGTTTATGCGTAGATTTACAAACACTCCCTTTCATATTGAGGAATCCTACACTTTGCATAGAAATTATTATTAAAATCTACCAAGATTATCACCTTTGATATTGCAAAGGATTCTTCTGGGTCACCTGGTTCACTGAAGACACCTCTCAGCAGAAGATATACAATATACTCTAACATTTGTTAATTTATAGTTATTTCCTAACTGAACACTTAAAGCCAGAACTTCAAATTGCTTTGGAATGGAGACTTTGGAATGGAGACTTTAACTGGGAGACTGAGAGGTGATGTGTTTGTAAAGATAACTGCTCCGCCCCCTTAACCTTCCTATCTGCTCTCTACACATTGTAACCCTCTAATGCAATCTCTTTGTCCGGAAGTTTCTCAGATAACCATGTTTCAGAGAGAATGAAAATGTCTGGATTCGTCTGAGAAGCAAAGGATTTAATCAAGACCAACTTTGACAGCAGGCTTTGTATATTTAGGTCCATAAAACCAAGTCTCTTACAAGTTTTAAACTGGTGGTGTAGTGCAGTAAAGTATGGTGTGGTGAGGTTTAGCAGAGGTGAAAGTTCACCAATGTTCTGTTACAAGTAAAGCAACATTAAATAATATAGTAGTTGGATTTGGGCACCTATCCACATTGCATCATTGTAATACTCTGGATTTACTGTTCCCCATTAGTTTACTTAGTGTAATTTAGGTAGTGTATCACATCTTCCATGTGAAGCCTGCCATTTTTCCAAAAAGTCAAAATTTTCTTTTGGCACTATTCACCGATCAACCATAACATTATGACCACTGACAGGTGAAGTGAATAACATTGATAATTTCGTTATCATGGCATCTGTCAGTGGGTGGGATATATTAGGCAGCAAGTAACAACTCTGTCCTCAATGTGTTAGAAACAGGAAAAATGGGCAAGCGTAAGGATCGGAGCAACTTTGACGAGGGCCAAATTGTGATGACTAGACGACTGGGTCAGAGCATCTCCAAAACTGCAGTCCTTGTGGGGTGTTCCCAGTCAGTACCTATCAAAAGTGGCCCAAGGAAGGAAAAGTGGTGAACCAGCGACAGGGTCATGGGCGGCCAAGGCTCATTGATGCATGTGGGGAACGAAGGCTGGCCCGTGTGGTCCGATCCAACAGATGAGCTACTGTAACTAAAATTGCTGAAAAAGTTAATGCTGGTGCTGATAGAAAGGTGTGAGAACACACAGTGCATCACAGTTTATTGCGTATGGGGGTGTGTTGCCGTAGACCTGTCAGGGTGCCCATGCTGACCCCTCTACTGCCAAAAGCACCTACAATGGGCACGTGAGCATCAGAACTGGACCATGAAGCAATGGAAGAAGGTAGCCTGGTCTGATGACCAGCATCGCTTACCTGGAGAACACATGACACCAGGATTCACTACAGGAAGAAGGACAGCTGGCAGAGGCAATGTTCTGCTGGGAAACCTTGGGTCCTGCCATTCATGTGGATGTTACTTTGACATGTACTACCTACCTAAGTATTGTTGCAGACCATGTGCACCCTTTCATGGCAACGGTATTCCTTGATGGCATTGGTCATTTTCAGCAGGATAATGCGCCCTACCACAATGCAAAAATGATTCAGGAATGGTTTGAGGAATACAACAAGTTCAAGGTATTGATTTGGCCTCCAAATACCCCAGATCTCAATCACATCGAGCATCTGTGGAATGTGCTGGACAAACAGGTCCGATCCATGGAGGCCCCACCTCGCAACTTACAGGACTTAAAGTGTCTGCTGCTAAAGTCTTGGTGCCAGATACCACAGCACACCTTCAGAGGTCTAGTGGAGTCTATGCCTCGATGGGTCAGAGCTGTTTTGATTGCAGAAGGGGGACCTACACAATATTAGGCAGGTGGTCATAATATCATGGCTGATCGGTGTATTACACAGCAGAGTGGTCATGGCTCTTACCATATGAAAAATTGCAAACAGCTTAAAAATATATATTTATTTTCCTAGGTGGAAAAACAAGGCAATGGGTATAGCCAATGACATTCAAGAAAGAAAATATCACTACAATCCATCAATCAACCCTAAGGGCAAGAAACAACAATATATTGAAGCACACTGGCTTCAATATTGGCACACAACCATCCTACTAGGGTTGGAACTTTTAAATAAAACCTAAAGAGGAGCCAGATTCTGGGGTAGGCAGTCCTATTCTAACTGTGCCGGTTTGAAGACTGACTTTATTAATTAACTTACACTTTTCCTGTCTGAGTTTCTACAGACACGGCCTAGTAGTTAGTACCATAATGGACTGAATGACCACATGTCTTCTAAAACAATGACCACACATTGTCCTGCGGCCAGTATAGCACACCGAGCAGTTGCAGACTCACTTTCAAAAAGACAATGAAAAGTTGTGTTTTTGTGTCTCAACTTTTTGCTCCCTGCATCAATGAAAACAGACAGGGCATTTGGTGGTTTATCTATGATGTCAATAGGTTACTCCTACGTTACTCTTACTCATGAGATACTCCTATTGTATCCATGGCAGTGTCACATGAGATCCAACACCCATCTTGTTTTGTTTTCGATCACCTTCCCCTGTTTCCCTAATCACTGATTGTATTCAAGTTCCTTTCTTCCAAGCGTATGTTGTCGGTCTTTGTTTTGGTGTAAAACTTTTTTTTTTATTAAATGTCCTCTGTTTTCCCTGCGCTTTTGTCCTACCTCTGCTATCATGACATGTATGGTGCCCAGCAGATTGCTGTTGACTTACTCCTAATTTTGAAGAGCTGTAAGAAATGGCACCACTGTTGCCCAATGTATTATTGGTCAATATGTTTAAAAATGTAAGAATTACATGATGTGGTTTGATTGTGCATTGATCACTTATACAGTTTAACCCTTGGTAGCCTATGGGGCTTTCGGCCGGATTTCACTACTGGGACATTTTGGGTCCTAGATTCATTTCTGTAACAGATACAACCTATTATGATGTATCCTGGTAATAGCAACCCCTCTGGCTACAATAAAAACACATAAAAACAGACTTCTGGGTCACTATTTATAAAACTCATCTGTTTGAAAGGCAAAAAAATTGTTTTCGGAAAACATTTCTGCCATTCAGCATCAAGATTTTTTTTTAAAGCATTATGAGATTTTGTGTCAATGGTATTTCCTCATACTTTCATGCCTTTAATATCAAATTACACTGTAATTGGGTTGAAAATAATGAAATAATTATATAATAGAAGGTAAAAAATATAGGCACCCCCCAAAAAAAAAAAAAAAAAACAACAGTCACAATATAAATGTATACAGTTTCAGTTAAGGCTAACGTAACTACTGTATGTTGTAGCCAGCAAATGTGTTTGTTTATCCTGACCCAAAACGGATGCGTACTTCAAAAATCCACCAGAAACAGTTGCAATATAACCGTAAACTGTTTTATTTCAGGCTTACTATAATGCAGATATATTACTACTTTGACCAGTGCAATGTATGCCAGTTAGCCTAAAGAAAAATCCAGAGGAGGAAAAATACAAGGTCCTTTTGTAGGTTACATAAACAGAGAGTCTTTGTGGGTCTCACAGGGATAAAGAGTTAATTTCAACTCCAGTGCGTAGGTCCAAACCACTTAAATTACAAGTCTGGTCCTATGCACTGGCACTGAAATTAACCAATTTCAATGACTTCTGGCACAGATACCATAAAGAGGCGCTGTTCTCATCTTTTAAAACCATTCTCTGACACTGGACGGCTAACACGCTTTGAGTCACTCTTGTCCAATCAGAATTCGTCCATGTTTTCACATCACCTTTTGGTATGGCCTCAGCTTGCTTGGAACCTCGACGAAGCAGGTATTAAAAAAAATACCTGGTACAGGTACTATCCCAACTTTTGGCCAGTGGAAAAGCAAAAAATGCAAGCAGAGTTGAGCTGGTACCATGCAGTGGAAAAGCTCCCAAAGCGGGTAGAGTCGAGGCGTGGCAATGCGAGTATAGTCGAGCCGGTACCATGCAGTCAGTGGCATTTAATATGTAAAAAATTGGTGGGGCACAAACCATTTCAAAATATAGGATACATACCAGTAAAGCTACAAAACTCCCTCTTGCTACTGATGTGTTTATCTAACACATCAACAAACAGCGTGGCTCCACAAAACACTTTTAACCACAGAGCGGAAAGACAATTTTTAGGGACACAGATCCATTCCATGACAACAACCTTAATAGATAAGCATGGACCCACTGACACTCATCACCATCTAGAGTGAGGCTGAGGGCTCACTTGAAGAGAAAGGTGGCACGGCGGTTCTTCCTCTGGGCAAACTTTTCGATGACTTTGGGAAGGAAGTTGTCAATGACCTCCTCATCTCTGCTGATGCTGGTTCCCTCAACATCCTGATTCTCCTGGATCTGAGTGCCGCATTTGACACCGTGAGCCACCAGATCCTCCTCACCAGGCTCAGGGGTCTGGGTGTTGAGGGAACCGCACTCTCCTGGCTGCAAACCTACCTCACAAATCGAACCCATTACATCTCCCTCAGTCACCAAAAATCTGAAATATCTACAGTCACGCAGGGGGTCCCCCAGGGCTCTGTTCTGGGTCCCTTACTCTTCATTATTTACATCCTCCCCCTTGGTCAGATCCTCCGCCACTTCAACCTTAATTTCCACTGCTACGCTGATGACACACAGATTTATCTCAGCACCAAATCTCTCACCAACCCACCTCTGGCCCATATTGAATCATGTCTCTCTGAAATAAAAATATGGATGCATCACAACTTCCTCAAACTCAACAGTGAAAAAACAGAACTTCTTCTCATTGGCACCAAATCCACCCTTAGTGAAACTGGCACATTCTCTCTCACCATTGACAACACTGTAGTTTCTCCTTCCCCCTGTGCTCGCAACCTTGGGGTCATCCTTGACTCCACCCTATGTTTCGAGCAACACATTAAACAGACTGTCAAATCATCTTTCTTTCATCTTCGTAACATTGCAAAACTCAAATCCTCCCTCCCCCCACCTGCAGCTGAAACTCTGATTCATGCATTCATCTCCTCCCGTCTTGACTATTGTAACTCCCTCTTGTCCGGCATCAACTCCTCATACCTCCATAAGCTCCAAATGGTTCAAAACTCTGCTGCGAGGCTTCTTACTCATTCAAAGTCCTGGCAGCACATCACCCCCATCCTCTGTGAGCTTCACTGGCTCCCTGTCAAACAGCGCATTGAATACAAAATACTCCTCCTGACTTACAAAGCCCTCCACAAACTTGCTCCCCCCTACCTCTCGGACCTTCTTCAACACTATCAACCTTCACGCTCACTCCGCTCTTGTACAGCAGGCCACCTCATCATCCCCAGATCCAAGCTACGGAGCTTTGGTGACAGGGCATTCTCCAGGGTTGCTCCCCGGCTCTGGAACTCACTGCCACAATCCATCCTTGACTCTGACTCTCTTAACACCTTCCGCCTCCGCCTTAAGCCATTTCTGTTTAAACAAGCCTTCCCATAGCCCCTTTGTTGTTGTATATTTTATTTCTCAGTGTTCTTTGTTTTGCTTGTTTTTGTAAAGCGTCTTTGGGTCATTGAAAAGCGCTATATAAATCCCATGTATTATTATTATTATTATTATTATTAAGTCATGTATCTGGACAACATGGCCAATGTGTTGAGTCGTGGGTGTCCCATAGTATTGCGAGGTTCCTCTCTGACTCGGATGTCGTCATAGGTGTTGTTATGATAGTTTTCAGCAGAGTGACGGTCTCAGCAAAAGCTTCATCTAGGTTGTTCTCATGGATGGATCTTAACAGAGACAGGGCTGTCTTACCAGTGTGAAGCTCAGTGTGGCAGTACAGAGTGGTCAGCTCAGACTTCAACTTTTCCTCGTTTCCTAGAGGCCACAGTTTCACCGCACAGTAAAGCTCAGATGTAGGTAATGACAGGAAAAATTGTGGGAAGAGTGAGCTGTCAACCAGCTTGGCAGCGATCACTTTTTGAAACGGGTGAGCACCCTGCTAATCCCAGAAGCATCGATGCTCCGTTTTTTTGACAGGCTGTATGCCTCACTTATGGTGGCCTCATCCCATCCTGGTTGTGTGCGTATGTCCTCCATACACAGGAGCAGCGCAGTGTGGTTTTCCCAAACTGCATTGACAGTTCTACTTTTAAAGTTCCATCGTACAGCGGGTGGCCTTGGAATGCGTCTCTGTGTTGCCTCAGCATGTGCCGCAACACGAGCGCCGGAGAAAAAGGTGGCAAAAGCAGTTAAATCTGCAAAAAAACACCTTCAGGATGCTCATCCTTGCTGAACAAAGTTGCTGCAAGGTCAGGTTCAGATGGTGAGCATAGCAGTGAACCAACTCTGAACGATCAGCTTTTATCCCAGCTTCAGTGGTTCCAGCACACCCTTGATGCTATTAGAGAGGCCAAGTCCAGTTTTATCTTTGACTTCCACAAACTCCAAAACCTCTCTGTCACTGTATTGTCAGGCAACATGTATCGCAACACAACCACCATTTGTGATTTACAGGAGACATCAGTTGTCTCATCTGCCTGTATGGCAACAAATTATGTCTCCTCCCTGTACACTTCATACATACAGTCTAACAGTTAATTTTGTACAATGCAAGATGTCCCTTTGAAAGATGAGCTGAGCGTCTTAGTGCCTCTGAAATCTCGAATCGCCCTCACACATAGTCTCAAAAATGCATCTGAGTATTCCAGGATTCAGGGATTCCACCGACTCGTCGTGCCCCCGCAGTGCGGTTTCACATTTTCCACACAGTTTAATACATGTTATGATCCGACTGAGAACCTACCTGTTTTCCTCCACCTGTTTGTTATGCTAACAAGTTAGCTAAGACAATCTACCCTCCTCGCTCTTCTTGCCGATTACTGTTGTCGCCAGACAGACAGACAGCCAATCAGGTCTGAAATACAAAATTACGCTTTAGTGGGGCTACCGGCTGTCAGCCCCACTTGGCATCAAATTTGTGTGATCTACATATAATCAGACTAGGGGCTAGCCCAAAAGTCACGCTTAGCCAATAGCCTACTACTGCGAACTCAAAACGGGCAGAACGCAGTCTGAAGCAGCAAGGCAGGGACCAATGAACATTAAATAAAATCCTAACACAAATGATATGCAATTTAGGAAGATGCTATATTCATAGATAATAAATTATAGGAAGCAATCTTCGAGAAATAAAAATAACATACTTTTGATGCAGTTCTTTCTGTTGACAACAGGTGGCACTTTTATTGGCCAGATCTAAGACTGATAATAAAAGATTAAGATGGGCAAAAGAACACAGACATTGGACAGAGGAAACATTTTTAAAAGTGTTGGAAACACAAATCTGAGTTTGAGGTGATTGGAAAACAAGAACATTCATGAGATGCAGACCAAATGAAAAGTTGCTGGAGGAGTGCTTGATGTCATCTGTCAAGCATGGTGGAGGCAATATGATGGTCTGTGGGTGCTTTGGTGGTGGTTAACGGGGAGATATGTACAGGGTAAAGGGATCTTGAAGAAAGAAGGCTATTTCTCAATTATGCAATGCCATGCCATACCTTGTGGACGGCGCTTGATTGGAGCAAATTTCCTCCTACAACAGGACAATGACCCTTAACTATTTAGGAAAGAAGCAGTCAGCTGGTATTCTGTCTATAATGGAGTGGTCAGCACAATCACCAGATCTCAACCCTATTGAGCTGTTGTGGGAAAAGCTTGACCATATGGTATGTAAGAAGTACCCATAAAGCCAATCCAAATTGTGCAAGGTGCTTCAGGAAGCATGGGGTGAAATCTCTTCATATTGCCTCAACAAACAGACAACTACAATGCCAAAGGTCTGCAAGGCTTTAATTGCGGCAAGTGGACAATTCCTAATTACTCAAACTAATTTAATGTATGTTGTCATGGAAAACAAGGATATTTGATCCCAAACCTTTGAATGGTAGTGTATATCCATTTGGGGTGTTTAAAATAACATAACAGCATATACAGGTGCTGGTCTTATAATTAGAATATCATCAAAAAGTTGATTTATTTCAGTAATTCCATTCAAAAAGTGAAACTTGTATAATGTATACATTCATTCCACACAGACTGATATATGTCAAGTGTTAATTTTTTTAATTGTGATGATTATAACTGACAACTAATGAAAACCCAAAATTCTATATCTCAGTAAATTAGAATATTGTGAAAAGGTTCAATATTGAAGACATCTGGTGCCACACTCTAATCAGCTAATTAACTCAAAACACCTGCAAAGGCCTTTAAATTATCTCTCAGTCAAGTTCTGTAGGCTACACAATCATGGGGAAGACTGCTGACTTGACAGCTCTCCGAAAGACAACCATTGACACCTTGCACAAGGAGGGCAAGACACAAAAGGTAATTGCTAAAGAGGCTGGTTGTTCACAGAGCTCTGTGTCCAAGCACATTAATAGAGAGGCGAAGGGAAGGAAAAGATGTGGTAATAAAAAGTGTACAAGCAATAGGGATAACCGCACCCTGGAGAGGATTGTGAAACAAAACCCATTCAAAAATGTGGGGGAGATTCACAAAGCGTGGACTGCAGCTGGAGTCAGTGCTTCAAGAACCACCACGCACAGACTTATGCAAGACATGGGTTTCAGCTGTCGCATTCCTTGTGTCAAGCCACTCTTGAACAAGACACAGCGTCAGAAGCATCTCGCCTGGGCTAAAGATAAAAAGGACTGGACTGCTGCTGAGTGGTCCAAAGTAATGTTCTCTGATGAAAGTAAATTTAGCATTTCATTTGGAAATCAAGGTCCCAGAGTCTGGTGGAAGAGAGGAGAGAAGGGGTTATCATTAGTTGTCAGTTATAATCATCACAATTAAAATAAATAAACATTTGAATGGAATTACTGGCATAAATCAACTCTAATCATCTCTGTGTGTCTGCAGGTGATAGTCAGGGCCTCTAGGCATCTCTGCACTACAGTTTTGGTTATCCCCAATTAGAGGCAGCTGCACTGCATTGCCTCTTATTGGGAAACCTATTTAAGTTCAGTTGTTTCAACTTTTAATGTGGGTCATTGTTTCTAAGTGGTGTGCCATGCCATAACAAAATAAATAAATAATGGTTTCATGTTTTTTTTATTTCTGAAAAAGACAAAGCAATGTGGCCTGCCTCTCCACCTCTGTGACAACTCTACCGTTTTAGATACAATTTCAAAAATGTGCATGTAATTGAAAGAGGATTTTTAGTTTTTGTCCTCTTAAAACGTCTTATAGCAAATGTTAGAGCAATCAAAATGTTTGTTAAATGGACTTCGGGGAAAGTCAAGGACAGTGGGGGGTACAATTTCAGAGATTAAGTTCAGATTAGATTTGAGTCAAATTGACCCAGTTGCAATTTAAGTAGTGAGACAATTTGCAATGATGCTCTGGCCAAATGCATTCAATTGCAAGACAATAGCTAAGACCTGTAAGTGTAATTGCATTATCTAAATCAATGTTTCTCAAATAGATTATTTGATGACTCCAAGGTTCACATTTAAATGCCTTACTATTTACAATGAGTGTATGCAACATTGTTACAATGAACATTTTACCCCATAAGTGCCTACTCTAGAACAGTATGCACTACAAGTTATTTACCACAATGCTTGAGGCCACACGCCCTTTGTAGATCTTAACATTTATTAAATAATTAAATGGCTCCTGCTTAGTTTGACATTCTTGTTGTAAAGCCACATGATGATTTATAAATAGAAGTGCCACAAATGCACAGCAGTGGATGAGGAATCTGTTTTCTTCAAAGGCTTGGGCTTATTGATTACTGTTTTAGTCTTGAGTGTCTTTTTGGAATGGTTTGAGGTACTTCATACTTTATGTACACATTGAATTTGATAGTTTCATTCCATTTAAACAGATTATTAAACTGAATCTGCTCAGTTTCAAATACTGAAATAAATGTTCAATTCAGGAATTACATGATTGAATTTGGGCATGAAAAATTCAAACATATTGAGTTAAATTATATACAGTGTGGCAAAAAAGTATTTAGTAAGCCACCAATTGTGCATGTTCTCCCACTTAAAAATATGATTTTCATCGTAGGTACACTTCAACTATGAGAGACAAAATGAGAAAAAAGATCCAGAAAATCACATTGTAGGACCTAGATTTCTGGCTCTCACAGACCTGTAACTTCTTCTTTAAGAGGCTCCTCTGTCCTCCACTCGTTTCCTGTATTAATGGCACCTGTTTGAAATTGTTATCAGTATAAAAGACACCTGTCCACAACCTCAAACAGTCACACTCCAAACTCCACTATGGCCAAGACCAAAGAGCTGTCAAACGACACCAGAAACAAAATTGTAGACCTGAACCAGGCTGGGAAGACTGAATCTGCAATAGGTAAGCAGCTTGGTGTGAAGAAATCAACTGTGGGAGCAATTATAAGAAAATGGAAGACATACAAGACCACTGATAATCTCCCTCAATCCGGGGCTCCACGCAAGATCTCACCCCGTGGGGTCAAAATGATCACAAGAACGGTGAGAAAAAATCCCAGAACCACACGGGGAGACCTAGTGATTGACCTGCAGAGAGCTGGGACCAAAATAACAAAGGCTACCATCAGTAACACATTATGCCACCAGGGACTCAAATCCTGCAGTGCCAGACGTGTCCCCCTGCTTAAGCCAGTACATGTCCAGGCCCGTCTGAGGTTTGCTAGAGAGCATTTGGATGGTCCAGAAGAGGATTGGGAGAATGTCATATGGTCAGATGGAAACAAAATATAACTTTTTGGTAAAAACTCAACTCTTCGTGTTTGGAAGAGAAAGAATGCTGAGTTGCATCCAAAGAACACCATACCTACTGTGAAGCATGGGGGTAGAAACATCATGCTTTGCGGCGGTTTTTCTGCAAAGGGACCAGGACGACTGATCCGTGTAAAGGAAAGAATGAATGGGGCCATGTATCATGATATTTTGAGTGAAAACCTCCTTCCATCAGCAAGGGCATTGAAGATGAAAGTGGCTGGGTCTTTCAGCATGACAATGATCCCAAACACACCGCCCGGGCAACGAAGGAGTGGCTTCGTAAGAAGCATTTCAAGGTCCTGGAGTGGCCCAGCCAGAAAATCTTTGGAGGTAGTTGAAAGTCCGTGTTGCCCAGCGACAGCCCCAAAACATGCTTTAGAGAAGGTCTGCATGGAGGAATGAGCCAAAATACCAGCAACAGTGTGTGAAAACCTTGTGAAGACTTGCAGAAAACGTTTGACTTCTGTCATTGCCAACAAATGGTATATAACAAAGTATTGAGATGAACTTAGGTTATTGACCAAATAATTATTTTCCACCATAATTTACCAATAACTTCATTAAAAATCTAACAATGTGATTATCTGGGGAAAAAAAATCACATTTTGTCTCTCATAGTTGAAGTGTACCTATAAAGAAAATTACAGGCCTCTCTTATCTTTTTGAGTGGGAGAACTTGCACAATTGGTGGCTAACTAAATATTTTTTGCCCCAATGCATCTTAATAAAAATAGAGGAAAATCAAATACAGTTCATGTTGGCACTGACAGTCTCTCAGCGACAAGATTTCATTTGGATGTTAGGGCAATTCCACGCAAATGTCAACCTTGCTGTGAAAAATTAAAGTTATCATAAAAAAATCAAACCTTTTCTAAGTTGTCCATTTGGATCTGTATTTTATTGTATTGATGTGCTGTCATGTAAATTTTAAGGACATTTCTGTTTATTCACCTCAGATAAGGTGTGCACAGATACTAAAATTGCTTTTTTTATACAAACCTATTTCATGCTTTAAAAAGAGGGATCAAAGACTCCTTTAATTATACTTTATGTTGATAGTAAGGATTTTGCAGAAAGATGGGGGCATGACTGAGATATAAATACACTCACTTTGTTATAACTGCATTTCCCTTTAAATTTATAAAGGCTATATTTAGGAAGTCACGACGCTTAAGTGCTGTGTCACGTCCGTAACGATTTAAAGAATAAGTTTAGATTGTATAATCATTATTATTACAATTAATTTGAAACTTTATGTACAAAGCCAAAATATGTCCATTCTAGTTATGATTGACAAATCATCTCACTTAATTGCTCTAAACAACCTAATTATGCGTTACGGACGTGACCGTTATGGACGCTTCACATTAAATCATGCATGATTTGACCAGCTTATATTTGTTTAATTAATTAATTCATTTATTTATTTCAAGCAATATAATGACACATAACAAAGGCAATCAAGAAGCATTCTGATTAAATCAATACGAAAAGATAAATTCATCAACTTTACAATATAAATCGATCTATTGCTTGAAATGGAGTGGAAAGAAGTCAAACTTATTTAAACTCACCTTGGTCTTTCATCATTTTATTGTTAAAAAAACCCCACACATATATTAAATTGATCTCTATTACTGTACATCAGAACTTTTTAGAAATCAATTAATACTAGTACCATGGAGTGTGCGTGCGCGTGTGTGAGAGAGAGAGAGAAATATGAGACGCGCCTTCTGTGATGACTCACTTTCTTTCCCGCGCACGCCCTCTGTGGTCAAAGGCAGTTATTTCTGTGGTGATTGTAGATCTGCGATTTCTGCACAAAATCTCTACTTTATTTGCAGTAATTGGTAAGTATTTTGGGCGTCTCTTTCACACAGATCGTCTTGATCCTCCTGACATCCAAACCAATATAAACGTGGCAAAAACCCATCGGGCCTAATGAAATGAAGTAATCATTGTGATTTTGACGACAATAACATTTCAATTATTATTTCAATGCATTGGCTAATTTTGCAATAATGTGGCTATTTTAAAGCACGATTGCGCATTCAACAACGCAAAACAGGTATAAACATTGCGATTAGTTTGACACAAAACATAATATTGCGATCATTGTGACATGATTGCTTTTTTGCATGCAAAAAAAAAAAACGCTCTCCAGACTGTTTGTTCTATATAGACACAGGCCAACACACTGTTACTATCAGACAGCGTTTCAATTCACTGACGGGACTGAGGGGAAACCGGTGCTCTTAACTCCGGAGAATATCGATATGTAAATCTAAAGTAAACACCTTGATGATAAAAACACATTATCAAGCAAGCAATGTTTTGAACATGCTCACATGCCGGTTAAAGTTTAGCAGCATGAGAGATATGCGTGAACTAATCTATAACACGGTGATTTCAGTTTAAATTTGATTAATTGTGCAGACTTACCTTACTGATGTCTCAGATGTTTGTTGTTTCAAATAAAAAGAGACACACAAAAAGGTCTCTGTTCAAGTTTTCCAGCGTCAGGCAAGTGTTGATTTCGGAACGGTCACGTCCATAACGGAAAGAAGTCACATCCGTAATGTCCGTTTTTCCTCATAAATGAATTTTTTTAAACTAAAATAAAATAAATAATGTATGTTCTATAGAGAGCCGACACTCATCCATTCGGCTAGTATTATTTATTTTGGCTTGTGCATTTTAATTCACAGAATTTCAACAAAGTATATTGTCTCCCACAAACTCCCGTCTTTTTTTTGTCACGTCCATAACGCATGTGTATTTCCCTCATATTAAATATAAAACGCATGTGTAGATTGATATTTTTCTAATGTCTGTACTCCTTTATTAAGGGAGTATGGACATATAAACAGACATTTAAATATATTGGTATTAAATGCATTTTCTGAGAATTTATATTTTATGTTTTGACTGCAAATGTCACGTCCATAACGCTGGAATTGCCCGTTACACTTCTGAAAACCTCCACTCTTTTTGCTGTACCGCATAAGTGGTCTTACTGAGCGAGCGAGGGACTGACTGGCTGGCTTGCTGGCCCTTGTTAAATAGTGTAGTGGTTATAGAAGCGGACCTGTGAACTATAGGTCCCCCGTTCATATCTCCTCGCAGGCAAAGCGATGTACGCAAATAAAACAGATTAAGGTCATATTGCGACTGTTTCTCATGGATTTTCTAAGTAAGCACCCGTGTATGCATTTTGGGTCAGGATAGACAAACACATTTGGTGACTTAACAAACAGTAGTTACATTATAGTAAGCCTTAACTGAAACAGTATACGGTTATATTGCGACTGTTTCTGGCATCGAAAAGTTCATCTTCAGTCTTGCTAGCAATTGCTCAATTCTTATGATTATTCCTAGGAAGTTAGTAGATACTAGTATGCCTATTAATGGCTAATTAGCTGTTAAAACGGCCAGTGGCAAAAGCAATATTGTTCATTGACGCAATGGTTGAGGTAAATTTAATTAGAAACATAAGTCAGTTCAACACAATTTCTTAATGGAGTCTAGCAACTGCTGAAACATGTAATGCCATGGCGTAGTGGTTAAATAGAGTGCCTCTGATGTGGAAGACTTAAGTTCTAATCTATTGAGAGCAACATTTATTATTTCTGGTAGATTCCACGATTCTCTTGTCTTTTCACTTAATTAAAAAGTTAGTTATTGTCACCTTTATTGATAGTTTCTATGTAGATGTACAGGGTAGTGGTTAACGACACAGCCTTTCATGTGGGCAACCTGGGTTTGAATCTCGATATTGCAATACTTTCTATTGTGGGCTGGCTGAACTAGGCTTATTTGTGAAGATGGGCTTAGTGTGGTTTCACTTTCTTCGAACTGGATAGAACACATTTCAGAAAAGATTCAAAGAAAAATTTAATTCTGTTTTGGATGAACTGTGCTGTATTCATAACATCGAGTTAATAAAGCCATTACACCTTCTCTGCCTAAATGCTGTTCTGAAAATGCTGTTTTGGTGTGCCTTCTTACAGGCTATAGTAAGTGTAATGTTTCAAGCATGGCCAAAAGTCAGCAATTTATTGAAATTGAAAATGGACACATTAATGATACTGGGATTGTTGGTTCGTTCGTTAGGCGAAAATCGTAGGTTACATCTAGCGGTTGAAGCTGCTGTGCCATCTCATTTCGTTTGGAGTAGAATTAGCTTCATCCCTCACAAAACCGTGAATTCTTTCTACCTCATCCAATCTTTTATATTTTAGTAGAATATTCCGGCAGGAGCCACATACTGCTTTAGCAAGCACATCATTCAGCGTTACCGGTCCTATTCTATCTTCTAAAGCGAGTGTGTAATCTGGTCACAATAACAACAATGTAGCTGGGAAAAGGTTATGTTTGTTTATCAAAGACTGATGGATCACCACAAATGCAACACATCCAGAGATTTTGATGGGGTTTGATTTGGCGATTTTTGCTGCCATCTTAAGCATTATCTGACAGTCCCGTTGTTAGAACAAACGTGTTGGATGGGCATTTGATTTCCATAGGAGAATAGATTTACCCTACATACTATGTAGAATAATAACTTCAGCATGAGGGACGGGACTTGGTTGCACTGAAAGCGTTATTCTCGTGAGCACCTGTAAAAGCCCCTCCCAAGCAATTAATTTATTGGGTACATGTGTTTTGAAGCATTAGCCCAAGCAATTAATTTTATTGGGTTAATGGGTTTTGAGACTTTACTGAGAATAACATTTTCCCCACCCATTTGCAAACAAAATTCTATAGATATTCCCCAGGCATATTGACAAGCTAGGCCTGGTTTAAGAGGCTAGCTCCGATACAACTCCATATTATTACTCAACAGAAAAAACTCCAGCAGAGCCTATATCTTTGTAATTTCCCCTTTAAATGGCCTTCTATGTGTTTCATAAAGCCAGTCACAATGTTTTATTCTGATTTGTCTACTTAAAAGTCTCCTGTTGGCTACTGCATATGTTCATCCACTCCACTCTAATGTAATTCCAGCTTCCAAACTGTGCACCAGCAATTAGATGAATAGAAAGAGACATCTGTTACGAAACACCAAAAGTGTAATGTCATTTAGAGATTGTCCAACAAAGCCTGTGATACTGAGTAGGGAGAGAAGTAGTTTGTATTTGTCAAGATTTACATAATTTGATTGTCGTGTTAAAAAATGCAAACCATGATGAAGCACTTGAAGTGGGCAATCAGTGTGCAGTTATGTGTTGTGTATTGGTTGTGTGTACTGCTTTGCCACAGAAACCTGGTGGCGGAACATTTGTTGCATATATTCTATATAATTACATAGAAAATCAGATTTCCACCTCCTTGGTCATGATGGTTAGTGAATCCTAACATCAGCCTTTCATGGCATCGCATGTACGCTGCAACTACCCCAGTGTATTTACTGAACGCCTGTGTTCAAAGACAATATATGTGTATCAGTGTGTTGTTAATTGTAAAGCAATAATCAGCTAAGACCTATTGTTGTTTCTTGTTCAAAAGAGGGATGTCCAAGTTTCTTTTGTTTGTATAAGTTGTATGACTTTTTTTCAAACTGTAAACACTATCAGACATATTTATTTTAATTTTTAAATATTTTTGGTTTTGTACTGTATACATTGAAGAGCCTGCAATGCAACAAAAAAAATACCAGATGCACTTCTTGTAAAACAAAATGCCATCAACTGTGGTTTGTCTAGTATTATTTTAAATGTATTTTTTCTTCATTTCCAGACTGATCTGCTAGTAGGTTTCCTGTACTCCTGAGGTTTACCTTTGAGGCCTGTATAAAATGGAACTTGATTGAGAAAAAGCTGTGGAGTTGGTGGTTGACTTCATGACATGACCCCCACATCTACTGTTTGAGAGTCTAGTTTTTAGTTTGGCTGAATCTTTTAAATTCTTAGGGACCATCAGATACCACAATATCAGATGGAAATACAACATAACAGTGATCCGTGGGGAAAGAAACCCAATGGAGGAAGATGTATCACTTGTGGCAGCTAAAAAAAAAATATGAAAAATCTCCCAGTCCTTGGGAGATTTGACATTGAACATAAATTGTAGAGTCCAATTTCTCCTTCTCCATCACTGTCTGGTTTAGGTAAACTGCAATGCAGTTACCTGAAAGGGTAATTCTGCCACCTGCTCTCTATTGAGGTCCTGCATGACGTTAGAGCACGTGTGTGCAGGCAAGATCATAGGTTGAGCAGACATAATTATTTTTGTACAAATAATTATGTCAGCTTAAACTATGTTATCTGTTGTATTATATCAGACCATCATATTAATAAATGCTCAATTAAAGATTTATTGTCAGTAGAAATCTTGTCCCTCTTCAATTGAATGACACAGGAAGGTTAAGAAATGTAAACATCTCTAACAATCCTGTAAATGTTTTCAATCCACATGCTGTATATTTAAAAACTGAAAGAGTTTTTGTAGTTACCAATTAATGTAGAGTATATTGACAAAAGGATTTTATCAAGATGTTGGTATCTCAATCTAATGCAGACTATTTTATCTGAAACTTGGTTAAACAAATGTTGCAGATATTGCACTTAATGGGTTTATCAGATTAGAGCAGGTTGGGGAAAGGTGTGGCAATTTTTTATAAGGTACCCTCAGTCTCTCTTAAGTCTATCTCTATTCTTAATTAATTTGAATTTGAAACAACTGTAATATTCCAATGGTTGGAATATATTTCTATACCTACCAAATGAGAGAGGAATACATGGAAATCAATTAATTACGAAGGAACACTTTTGTTAAGACCCAAGGGTTTTTGTTGAGTCTGAAAAATGGGTCCTTGGTTCTTTGCTAGCTATAAACACTAAGAAAACCACAGGGGCCTATCCAGACTAATTGGATAGTGTTGCACCAACCATTTCTGGAGCTCAAACGCATATATTTAATCAAACATACATTTCAGGGGTTACCCCTAAAGTTTGAAAAACTGATTATGTGTTCCTACTGCAGAAGTGTGGGCACCCTAATTATCGATCTATATCTAAATTGTCATCCCTTGATAAAAATCTGGAGACATTGATAAATAAACAGTTATATTATCAGAAATTTTAATTTTGAACAGATTTCAATCTGGTTTTAGACCTGGGCAGAGTACTATTGCAGCAAATAAAACTGGTTATAAATTATATTTTTATGATTAAGCACTGTTGCCTATTCCTATTGCCTATTGAAGGTGTGCGATACAGTAAAGCATTCAATCTTATTGAAAAAAGCTGTCTTCATTGGGCCTGGACAAGGTCACTTCTGTCTGATTTCATAATTACCTTATCGACAGAACCAAGGTAAGTGGTGGAATTAAATCAGAATTTCTTGTAGTCCACAAAGGAGGTTCATCGAGTAAAATTGTGGGTCCAATATTGTTCACATCCTTGGTATGAGCAAAACAGACAGTATAAAATATGTTTATTGTTTATCCTCTTGATCTTTCATTGGAAATATTAATGAAAGTAAATTAATTGAAAACAATTTTTTTTTATTATAATTAAAACAATTATTGGCACCCCTTGATTCAATACTTTGTGCAACCTCCCAATACTTGTGCAAGCCAAGATAACAGCTCTGTGTCCTATCCTACAATATCTCCAGATAATTATGATTACAAGGTCCATGCTCCAGCTCATCCCACAGGTTTTATGGAGTTTAAGTCAGGGGACTGGGATGGCCATGGCAAAACCTTGATTTTCTGGTCAGCCATTTTTGTGTTGGTTTTGAGGGGTGCTTTGAATTATTGCCCTGCTGGAGTATCCAACCATGGCCCAGTTTCAGCTTCTTGTCAGAGGCATTCAGGTTTTCTTTTGTCTACGCCAAACCCAACTCTTTTGTTTGTTTCCAAAAAGCTATATTTTGGTCTCACCTAACCATAGAACCCAGTCCCATTGAAAGAAGGCACTTGAGTTTGTTGTTTGATGACAGCAGAGGCTTTGTAGGGCAACCCTCCCAACCCTACAATGTCTGGTAATGTAGGTGGCGTTTGATCATAGTTTTGGAGACTTCCTGACCCCAAGGCCACACTAAAGTCTGTAATACTCCAGCTGTGATCCTTTTGGCCACTTTTGGGTCAATATTAACACAAATCCCCTTCCAGGCCAATTGTTAACATCTCTAGTTACTTCTTAATTTCTACCATGATAGTGGAAATTGGCATTTTCAATAGTTTTTTGAAGCAACCTTTTGTCACACATCATTATTGTATTCTCAGGTATTTCCCTTTTTGACGAATGACTATTGGAATATGGCTTGTGTGTCACCTCATATTATACCACAGTAGATGATATACCATCACTTAGATGAACTTAAACTTTCAATGTTAATGGGAATATACTTCAGTTATATTTTACTCATATGAATTTCAATTGGTGGCAATATTTGCGGCACATTTTTAAGTTTCTTTCCTATATTGTTAATTGGTTCTCTACACCCATAAAATATGCATTCTTATATGTTTTATATTGATTCCTGGCATTGAAGAAAAACTAGACATGCCTGCCTTCAAACAGGTTATATGAAACTTGTGTGCATCACAATGAGAAATGTCTTATTGAGTAGGGTAATGTATTAGTGACTGTCAGTGCCCTCTACACCCTCAGAGAGGTCCTAAGGATAGATCCAAATTTGTATATATTTTAATATATTTTTATTTGCATCTTTTTTTCTTAATTGTAATGATCTACCTATTGAATTTCTTCAGTTTGTGTTGAAAAAAGAAGGGTTTATATCCAAGGGGGAAAAAATATCCAGTCAGATTTTTTATTTGATAGTATCTTGGTAGAAATGATCAGGCTTGGTTCAACACTCATTGGCTAGGCCACTCAGGTTTTGAATAGAGGGCACCAACCAACATCATTGACATGGACTTGGACAGCATTTTGGAATGACAGTAGAATGAACCAATCACAAATTGTCTTGTAATAGGTGGGACAATTTAATGATGCCTCAAGGCCCTCTAGAGGGCCTAAGTATACGCCACTAATTCAGAGCCAATAGCGAGTCTTATCTTGTTTTCTCACACTTGGGCCCAGCTATCTAGCCAGCTTTTTGTTGTGAGTGTATTGTACATAAGGATGGCGATGTCCTGTCTGTCAGCCCTGGCTTTGATCTCAATTGAAAAATAACTTATTTTGGATTTGAAATCAAATGACAAGTTACATGAACAAAGCCAGGGCTGACAAGGACAGGAGAATGGACTTTTTTAAATGTATTATTATCATAATGGTGAATGGACTATGTTTTAATCTACAGCTTGCTTTTTGTTGTTATCTTGTTCATATCATTTTGTACACAATGGGTAAATTATTGTTTAAACTTTAGATCACTGGTTGTGTTGTGGAAAAAACAAAGGTAATGACGTTGCAGTTGGAAGTACAGGGTACATGACATTTCGTATTCTTGTGCATGTTTTTATTGTAGAATGGTGGACATCGAAAACAGCGCAACTTTTCTCTGACAGCATATACTGTCCATGGGCATAAAACAATGTAAATACAGTAGTTGCGTGATTGAATTTATTCTGCCATTATTTGAAACGACACAACCGTATTTTCTTCTAACGTGGTTCCTGCTATCTATGTCTGCAACTGTTGTGTAGGCTTGCTGCTTCTGAGCCACAGCCGAGGCGTGGCTTAGGACTGTTTGACTCTGTCATCAAATAATTGCTTCTCCAACATACTGTAGGTCTGCAAAAGAAAGGTCTCAAATCATGCTCTGCATATGCAGGCATCCAAGTTCTCTATCTATATGCATGACGTCAGATCTTTTTTGGCTACTGAGGGTCTAACTCCAATAGTCACAGTTCACCACTGAATAGGGAATGATGGATAGCTAGAGATGGACAACTACCTTTTTGGTAGGTTGGGTGGGAGGGGTTGGATGGAAAAATAACAAAGAAAATGAGAAATGTAATGCAGGTTGTTTTGTGTGGATCTTGTAAATTGAGTGACTGACATAACAGTGGAAAACTGATGATGCACAATCTTAAAAGAAGTAAAAAAAACCTGGACTGAGTTTCTAAAGAAAAATATGATATATACTATTTTGTTGGCGGTCCCCTAGCAGCTAAGCAACCACAATAGTCAACCATCCTGAGTGTACGGAAGAGTTAATAAGAGATCATTGTGCAATTATTCCCAAAACAACACTGTAGAATATAGAGCTATTCCCAAAACAGACATACTAACCAGAACATTATGTGATCTCATTATGTGGACATAGCTGTTTGATTAATTAAGTGAACTATTTGAATTGTTTCAAATGAGGTGGTAGGCAGAGTAAACTGTGTGTGTGTGGTGGGGGATTACAGAGCCATGTTTAAGATTGAGATTCATAAATATATCAGGTGAGGATTGTTTGCTGTATCGTGACTGAAGCACATATTTTTATCAGCTGGTTCCATTGAGTACCTCTTACGAATAAGGCGTTCAAACCGTGATGGAGAACTTTCACATTAGCTTCCTTTGGCATCAGACCCCCATGCATTCAATCACACTTTAGCGATATGGCCCGTAAATATGGATGTAAATAGCCATGCGATGTCATGCTTGGCCATATCACATTGGGGAGTAATTAACTTTAATCAGGCTTCATCTGGGTCAATAACTCTGAAAGCTATCACAATTCACCAGGCATTTCTGACATTACTGCTGGGATTCATCCAAACCCACAATTGCAATATTCATGCAGTCTTTATTTCCATTACTCATACAGTGCATATACACTACTATTATGAAAAGTGAAGCCATATTTTCATGGGGCAACCCAAATAGTAGTTCTACTGTACACAAGAGCAGTCTGTGATTAATGTGTCCACTGGGGACAAAAGGTTACAAATTAAATATTGCAATGTAAATCTGGAAGAATTGAATCGTAATTATGGACTTAACACTCAGCTCGTTTTCACCGGCTTAAAACTTCAGATTTTTTATTCACAGACAATTCCAGTAATAATTAAACAATATGATTTAAGGAGAAGATTTAATCAGCTATGCCATAGCCCGTTTGTCTAATGCTTTGTGTGAAGGCAGTTTAATGGAATACTGTGAAGTTCCCCAGAAAATGTCTTTGCTGATCTATTTTATGTCTGACAACCTTAGTCGTCACTGCCCGGTTTTGCATGTTATAAGAATTACACATAAATCAGTTATTAATAGTTTTAATAATTCGTTTTATTAATTAGGTTACAAATATTTTGAGATATTTGTAAATTCTTCACCATACATGACATTGATAGACATCACAGTAGCACCCAATGTCGTTACAGGACAATTCCAGCCACTTCAGACAGAAAATACCACATATTACTTAAACCATTTAATGGAGAACTTAAGCACAGCCCTGTACATGCAGGTCTTGGCATTAGGTTCTGTTTAGGGTAACTCACTGCCATCATATGGTTGTGTGTATGATAATACCAAGCATGCCGCACAAGCCCTGAAAAGTGAAGCCAAAACGTCTCGATTGCCCCCTGGTGAGTGGTCCTAGTATAGGTCATAAACCCCGCCTCCCCATGTTATTTAATGGGACGCGAGACCAACTAAACAATTAAATTACCCTTCAAATATCTTTTTTCCGAAGCTGGTTTCTGTCATTTACTGTAGTTTGTATCACGCTAATGTAAATTCAAGAGTTTGTTTTTAAAATAAGTTGGTTTTTAGTTAGTTATTTAATGCTCTAAAAACGGTGGTGTGACGTCGTGATTGACAGCTGTGATTGACAGCTATCTGAGCCGAGGAGCCACTGAAGCACAAACAGGCTTTTTTCGCGATCTTCGGAGGACTAAGGAGATTGGAGCTTTAAATTTAATCTCTAAATTTCTATAATTGATATAATTTCACACGGACATAATGGGTTGTTCTGCAGTAGATTGTGCTAACCGATCTGGCATTTCCAATCGATCTTTGAATTTTTTTCTGTAAGTTAAATTTATAAGCTATTTAATTAGTAAATAAATGTAATGGGCTAGCTAACATTAGCTAAAAGACAACAAGCCTTGTTAATAGCCATGTTAATAGTTAGCAGGTGATCGTTAGCTAGTAGTTACCAATTATCTTTGTATTTGGCCTATTCTAAATTAAGGTTAAACATAATGTAAGTTAGGCTATAACATATCGTCTAGGTTTAACAAGCAAAGGTTGTACTGTACTTGGACTTGTTTAAATGTGTGGTTAGTAGGCTACTTGTATTTACCTTATTTTAATGAGGTTGGAGTGGAACGGAGCAGACAGAATTCACAGGAGCAGGACTCCACTTCCAAAACAGTGCAGCGTGTGCTTGCGATTGATTACGGTATGCACATTCTGCGAGGGAGAGTGAGTGCGGGGCACAGGGGTGGGGCCGTTGATTTCGCGGCTTTACGGCTTTACTTCCTGCTCGCTACTGCGCAGAACTACTGCGCAGAACTGGTCCCAAGATCGCTATCTGCGCAGACGCAAGTCCAAGATGTCAGCGCCATATCGGGACACTGTTTTCACCAATGGAAAAGAGCGAAGGGGCGTCGTCCATTTTTTTTTCAGTCTATGGATAATACCAACAATGACATACACTTGATATTGTTAATGCAATTCCCATGGCAATGAGCGAGGTACGCAGTACCGATCCCCCCACACGGAACACAGAACAGAACCGGTGGAGGCAGGGGTGGTGGGTGGGCGTGCAACCACATGCTAGCACAAGGATCAACATCAAACTGAGTGAGTAACCTGATGGTTAAATGGACAGGTATACAATCTGATATGTGATGGGAGTGATCCTGCAAGCAGCTGATGTGTTGCTGACCAATCACCACTCTGGTTACCTGACTGAACTGACTATTTTATTAGATTTTTTTCTTTCCTTGTATGTGTAGACAGGGGATTGGACCTGACTCTCATCAAAACTGTATCCAAGGAATTCCTTGGTGGTGGTGTAACAGGGTTAGAATATCTACATATATATACAGTTAGATCTGGAAATAACTGGACACTGACACAAGCATTTGGAAGCTGTTGCTTTGAACCCACAATCTGCGGTCGAAGGAACGCTCAATGTAATTGAAACAGACCATTCTTAGGCTGCAAAAAAAAAAAATCCATCAGAGAGATAGAATGAACATTAGGATTGGCCAAATCAACAGTTTGGTACATTCGGAGAAAAAAAAGAACGCACTGGTGAGCTCTGCAACACAAAAAGACCTGGACATCCATGGAAGACAACAGTGGTGGATGATCGTAGGATCCTTTCTGTAGTAAAGAAACACTACTTCACAATATCCAGCCAAGTGAAGAACACTCTCCAGAAGATAGGCATACTGTATCATTATCCATGTCTACCATAAAGAGAAGACTTCATGAGAGCAAATACAGAGGGTTCACCACAAGGTGCAAACCATTCACAAGCCTCAAATATAGAGAGGCCAGATTGCCAAAAAAACATCTAAAAGAGCCAGCCTAGAGCTGGAACAGCATTCTTTGGACAGATTAAACTAATATCAACCTGTACCAGGATGGTGGAAAGAAAAAAGTATGAGCCGAGGCATACCACATCTGTAAAACACTGTGGAGGCATTGGGATGGCATGGCCATACATGGCTTCCAATGGCACTGTGTCACTAGTGTTTATTTACTGTGGCAGAAGACAGAAGCAGCCGTATTAATTCTGAAGTGTATAATAATATATTGTCTGCTCAGAATCAGACAAATTCATGGAAGTTGATTGGACTGCGCTTCACTTTATGATCCAAAACATACTGCAAAAGCAACCCAGGAGTTTTTTAAGGAAAATAAGTGGAATATTCTGCAATGGTGGAGTCAATCACCTGATCTCAACCCGATCAAGCATGCATTTCACTTGCTGACAACAAAAATGCGAGACAAGAAAGACCCACAAACAAACAACAACTGAAGACTGCAGCAATAAAGGCCTGGCAAAGCATCACAAAGAAGGAAACACAGCGTTTCATTATGTCCATGCATTCCAGACTTCAAGCAGTCATTGCATGCAAAGGATTCTTGACAAAGTATTAAGAATGAACATTTTATTTATTAACATTTTGTCAATTTGTCCAATTACATTTGAGCCCCTGAAATAAGGGGTATGAAAATGGGTGCAATTCCATTTCATGTTACTGTAACATCACTGGCCGGGACAGTGTCAGAGGTAGGGAGTACTTGGTAGAATTTGTTAACCTAAACACAGACAGCTGTTGGCCACTGTCTACGCCCCAACCCTTTTAGAAAACACACCATAGGCACTTAGCAAACCCTAAGAACTGTAGCTAGCTCACCAGGTATCTCATAGGTACGCAGTTCTCTGTCACACAGAGTGGAGCCGAAAAGAGGCCGATGCCTGCCAAAACCCCACCTTATAAGCTACGGCCTGGCCAACCCTAGTCAGACCCCTGCTGTCCAACAATCCCCCGAGAGCTGCCACCTCGACGCGGGACCTCCCACCCGGATAAACAGCCCCAGCTAACTGTAAGACCCAGCCCTCTAGCTAACATTTCCTGGTTTTTAGCTTGTTCGTCAGGTAGCTAGCTTTTCCTCACAAATATGAGCAAGTCATGTAGTTTGATAATAAGCTACCTGATTGACAGGTCATTCATCCAGGTGTGAGTGATTATGTCTTTAGGTCTATTAACCTATAACGGCTCAGTGGCTGGCCACCTGCACTCTAACTATCTGCCCTTACATTGCTGCTACTATTTATTATGAATCCTCTGCTAAGCTACATTACCTTTCACTGTACTGTTTATACCTGATGTATCAAGTCCATGTGGGAAAAAAAAACTTTTTATTATATTATTTTATTTGGTTTGATATAGTATGTGTTTATTAGAGACCAACCAGACCAGTTTAGCACAATGCCAGCGTGTCCCCATTTGAATACTTAAATACCTAGGTGAGGTTAAGGCCTGAGAGGGTGTGAACTGTGCTGAATGGGCGTAAACAAAGACCAGCTCTCTGGCAAGTGTGTATCTTTCAAGTATTTTCTCTCAGAACTGATTCGAGCAGATTATCAACTTTTAAAGCAGCATATCTTTCCCATTACTTTATCAAACAGTATTGTTATATATAACATTACAAAGCTCTGAAATGGACCTTAAATAAAATAAAAAAGCCAAACTAAAATTTTGCCAAAGTACCCCGTTCAGGATTTCTGTCACAAATTCATGAACACCTGAGAAATTACTTAAAGGAATGCACTTTACTGGAAAACAGGGTTTCTGCAATAGTTTTGTTCAACTCCTTGAACTGAAGCAGAAAGTTTACCCTTCATCTGCATCTCGGTTGTTTCATTTCAAATCCATTGTGGTGAAAAATTTGTCAGTGTCCAAATATTTCTGGACCTAACTGTATATACACCGATCAGCAGAGATAGGGACAAGTCACACATGGTCAAGTCCAAGCAAGTCTCAAGTCTTAACCATCAAGTCTCGAGATAAGTCTCAAGTCACAGTTCAGATAAATCAAGCAAGTCAAGTCAAGGGTTCACCTAAGCAAGTCAAGTCGAGTCCTTATAAGTTTCAAGTCAAGTCACAGTACTAAAGAGATGAACACACACACACACACACTGTCCTCTGTTTCTGACGTGCGCTCGGTGCGAAGCTCGATTTCAAAATCAAATATTTTTCTCCTCCGCGGTACAATTTTTTGGGGGGACGAAGCAGAGGGATCTTGAATCAACCTGAAGGGGTTGTATTCCCTATAACAACCGCCTCGCTTTACCTTATCCCGCTTATTACATGGATACCTACCAAATAAATCTATAATTTCACACAAAATATTGATTTCAAAAGGAATTTATTGATTTAAAAATGATTGTATTGCTTCCTCTAAAGAAAATAGTCTGTTCCGTCTCTGGTTAGAATCCTGCTGCGTCCATAGCAACGGGCTGTTTTTCATGGCAACGGTCTGTTATCAAGAAATAACACGCATTCTGCACTGGAATTCAGACAATCCATGTAATAAGGGCTAATAATAACAACCTTATAAACTAATTATTGTGACTGAAAAACTGCCTAATATGTAATTACGCTGTAATTATTTTTGTCTGTATGAGTAATATACGTGTAATAATATACATGCCCGCTCATTTTAAGATGCCCATCAACATTAAAATTCAGGCTATGCCACTGTTATAGTCAAATGCCCTTACATCTATTTACCAGACATATTCAGTAATGATAATGGTCACATTTCTAACAAGAAAAAAAACAAACATAATATGCAACCAAGGCCAAATTATGACAAACAAAAGATTAATGCATTACATTAGTAACTTAATCGTTATATATCTTAGTGCAACTGAAAATAAAGAGATTACTTTCTTACCTTTCCTTGTGGTTCTTAAAATGACAAATGAAATTTTCCGTTGTTGCATATTTTGCATCTGGATATTTATTCACACGGTCCAGTTCAAAGTCCTTGTATCCAAACGATACTATTTGTGGAGCTCGACCATAGACTGTAAAAAATAATGGACGACGCCCCTTCGCTCTTTTCCATTGGTGAAAACTGAAGCCGCCAGTGTCCCGATATGGCGCTGACATCTTGGACTTGCGTCTGCGAAGATAGCGATCTTGGGACCAGTTCTGCGCAGTAGTTCTGCGCAGTAGCGAGCAGGAAGTAAAGCCGTAAAGCCGCGAAATCAACGGCCCCACCCCTGTGCCCCGCCCTCACTATCCCTCGCAGAATGTGCATACCGTAATCAATCGCAAGCACACGCTGCACTGTTTTGGAAGTGGAGTCCTGCTTCTGTGAACTTTGTCTGCTCAGTTCCACTCCAACCTCATTAAAATACGATATGTTATAGCCTAACTTACATCATGTTTTACCTTAATTTAGAATAGGCCTAATACAAAAATAATTGGTAACTTCTATTTAACGATCACCTGCTAGCTATTAACATGGCTATTAACGAAGCTTGTTGTCTTTTGGCTAACGTTAGCTAACTGTTCAGGGCTTGTGCGGCACGCTTGAGTTCGACTAACGTTACTGTCTACCATGTTTGGCGCGGTTTGAATTGTGCAGCTTGACTAACGTTACTGTCTGCCATGTTTGGCGCGGTTTGAATTGTGCAGCGTTAAAGGCACATACGCTGATTAGTGGTGCTGATGTTACAACATATAAAATAATTTTATTGCTGTTTGTTTTATTATAAGTTCAAGTTATTGTCGAGTCTTCCACTTCAAGTCAAGTCTCAAGTAACTTGTTCTCAAGTCAAAGTCAAGTCATTTTCATACTTTAATCAAGCAAGTCACAAGTCCTGAAAATTGTGACTCCAGTCAGACTCGAGTCAAGTCATGTGACTCGAGTCCCCCACCTCTGCCGATCAGCCACAACATTATGATCACTGACAGGAGAAGTGAATAACACTGATAATCTCATCATTATTTCCTAAAAGTTAATGTGTTAGAAGCAGGAAAAATGGGCTAGCGTAACGATCTGAGCAACTTTGACATGGACCAAATTGTGATGGCTAGACGACTGGGTCAGAGCATCTCCAAAACTGCAGCCCTTGTGGGGTTTTCCAGGTCTGCAGTGGTCAGTACCTATCAAAAGTGGTCCAAGGATGGAAAAACAGTGAACCAGCGACAGGGTCATGGGCGGCTAAGGCTCATTGATGCATGTGTCGAACGAAGGCTGGCCGGTGTGGTCCTATCCAACAGATGAGGAATTGTAGCTCAAATTGCTGAAAAAGTGAATGCTGGTACTGATAGAAAGGTTTCAGATCACACTGTGCATCAGAATAACAGGAGTAACAGGCTCCGAAGACTCATAGCTGTCCCTGTATAAAGTCCTCCTGGTTGTGTAGCAGATCAAGACGATACTTGACGGTCCCAGTTGCCACTCTGCTGACCATTCCCCCCAAGATCTTTCCTGTCCTTGTCCATCTGGGCATGCTTCTGACCTGGATTATGTTTCATAGACTCTGGACACAGCCCCCATGCATTTATTAATCGCTACACTTAGTACTCTTTAAATGTTCAGAAGAGGACTGGCCACCCTTCAGAACCTGGTTCCTCCCTTTCAGGGAGTTTTCCTAGCCACTGTAAATCAAGACTTGTTGCTTGCTCCTTCGGGTTTCAGGCTGGGTGTGTTTTAAAAGCACTTTTTGACAACTGCTGATGTAAAAAGGGCTTTATAACAATAAATGTGGTTGAGTGATGATTCTCAATATTCTCTATATGATTGAGGTCCAGTCTTTGACAGGGCCTCTCAAAGACTTTGACCTTTTTGTTTGTAAGCTACTCCAGTGTGGCTTTCGCAGTATATTGGGGGTCACCAAACATGCAGGTTTAGTGATTTTAACCCTTTTACTGTTCAGTAAATATTCTGTAGCGTACCTACAGGAACACTTTTGTAACCCTCCAAATATAATGCTATCCCACAAAATATAAATGTGTGCAAACTTATAAGATTAAATATTCTTACAGTATTTGGGTCAATGTCTAACCCAGAAATGAACAGCTACACTGCTGATTTGTACACCGGACAAGATGTCTCCAACACGTAAATCGCGAGATACTGGTGACTGTCATGACTGTATAGCCACTACTGGCAAAACACATTATCTGGCAGGCCTGGTGCTAGAACAAACATGTTGGATGGGCATTTGATTTCCATGGGCGGACAGGTTTATCCTACTTACAAATGTAGAATAATAACTTCAGCACAAGGGATTGAAAGCACATTTATTTTAGTGTGCCTGACATGACTGAGGCTTATATAATAGTAAAATACACAGCTGTCAATCAAATTAGAAAGATGTAGTAACTCCGGTAGTTTTACATTGTTTGTAGCTTAGTGATAACATCACTTATGAAGCACATCTTTGATCGCATTTGCAGAGGAAGGCAAGAGAGCTACATTCCCAACAGTAATTAGTTAAGTACAGTATTTGGGAAGCATTTTACCCAAACAATTTTCGGGGGGGGCAAAGCATTCTCTAGGCATTGCTCGAGGGGCATTGCCCACCCAATGCCCCCCCCCCCCCCCCCTTCATGCTGCCGGGTCTGTTATCTGGCAAATAAAATCTGCATCTTGCTTGGCCTGTCTGTGGTGTGGGTGTGTTTGTTCAGCTGATAGGAGCTACCCGGGTTTCTTGTATGCAATCCATAATCATTTTCTCAGTGCAATGTTCACGTCTGTCCACAGAATCATTACACCGCAGTCAAGGGATAATTCATTAATGTCATGTTAGGTCTGTTTCTGGTGGACACGGGTTAGACTGATAGTAGCCTGAGACTTGATGTGTATGGTAAAGATCGATCACCATGGTCACTACAACTGCAATGCCATATAGTGTTATGTGTCAGGGCAAGGAATGTCCATTTCGTCTTATTTTAATTTATTTAAGGAATATTAAAGCCTCATAGGGCAGATAATCCTTTTTATAAATTTTCTTTATTGTTTTTAACACAAGTGTTTGGACCTTTTCAGTTCATTTGGAATTGGATTGTACTTTTATTTTGTTAGTTTTGTCCACATGTAATGATTATTTGTCATGTGTGAAGAGGAGTATGTGAGATTATGGGCATGAAAGGTAATTGAATTAACCTTGACACAATGTATGATAGTACTAACTATCTCTGCACGAAGGACCTTAGGTGGGACACTTGGATCTACAGTCACATTATAGATGAGCTACGGACAGCGAGATGAGCTATGGACTGAGAGATGATGAAGGAAGACTTCTGTGAGTTTTACACATGGAACGGTTGACTGGAAAAGTCACATGGTTCCAACCACAGTGGGAATCACTGTTGGTGTCCATTCTACACTATAGGGATTACGGGTTTGTTTAACCTGTTATTATCAGCCTTAACGTGTTCATTAGTGAGGAGGGGGTTGAGTGAAAACTTTTTTTTTGTCCTAAGAATGGATCTGTCGTGACTTAGTTATTACCTAGAAATGAAGAGAGGGAGACAACTCTTTCTTGTCCTCATGACAGCCTTTTCAAATTGACATATTTGGCACGGAGCCTATCTTTGATAAGTTATGTAAATGAGTACTCTTGATAAAGAAGTAATCTACTGGTCTGAAACCAGGCATTGCTGTTTCCTCAGATGTATTTCTTCATGTTGGCTTATAATACACAGGTCTGTGACCTCTTATTATGTTGGATTTCTATAGAGGGTTAAGTTCTACACAATTGCTTGTAAACGGAATTAATTAAACTCCTTGGTATCTGGATTCTTCTCATTCTGTGTTAATTTCCATGACAGCTGTGAGTGTAAACAGAGTTAAACATAATTTGAATATATATGTATAAAATAACATCAGCTGTAGGCTAAATTTATGAAACACCAACACATTCCTCTTTTGCTGGAAGTGCAATGAAAATGGCCAGATTCGCTTATAAAAGACAATTACACACCGAAAAAAAAAATAATGACCCAGATTATTGTATTCTTATTAAATCATTAAAATGTATTTTATCTATGAGTATTTGTAATATTCATAAAGAACAATTATTTAAAATAACCCTAAGGTAGGAAACATACATCTGAGAAAACAATTTGTGAAAATGTTGAGTAGAAGAGGTGTTTCCCAGACTGTCTATTTTAATCAGATCACATCTCTGAATGAGTATCCTTTACCCATGTGTTGTTGTCCCAGATTTCCCTGGACACATTTCATCACCACAGGCATTGAAATGTATACCTGTGTGAGTGCAGCAGTTAGTTTTTTGTGTAACCACTCTACCAGACAGCAAAATAAAGAACTATGGGAACCAAATGTATGTCAATCCTGTTTGCCTCCACAAGCAAACCTCTGGCACCCAGGTCATTATTAGCGCACACAAAATACTTTGACATTCATTTACTTTAATGCACAACAAAGTGTGAAATTGTTTATTCAATTCACATTAATTCTGGATACTAGAAATGAATAAATCTGCACTGGTAACAGCTAATGTTGTTCCTAATAACATGAAAATGGTGGGAAATCCTAGACAGAAAACTTTGTGTTCTCGAGGCAAATGTGTTTTATTATGACCAGGGGGGGATCTTAAGGATTTATGGCACTAGCCAGCCGGGCTACTCGGTCAAAATGTCCACTAGCCTGGGTAAAATGTTACTAGCCCTGTTCGTAACTATATTTACAGAGTAATGAACAGGACTAGTAGTTTATAAGTGGATGTTTTCTATATATTAGTTTTCTATATATTTGTTAAATTAGTCTGTGCACAATATTATATAACATTTCTGCAAATAGGTGTGTTTTCATTCATAATTAACTGGTACAACAATGGTAAATGAATGCCTTATGACAGTGTTTCTGGATTCATAAGAAACTGTAGATTACAAACATTTATAAATGTAAGATCATTACTAATTGATGAATAAACTATTTACTAATCAATTCAAAATGTTTTATTATGTGTTGTAAATGATGTTGAGTATGATAGAAACATTTATTGAATGTAAAGACATGCAATCACCTTGAGAGAAAAGCAAGTCAAAAGAAAAACCTGTACAAGTTCACAATGTGCAGCCAATGTTATCTTTCACATTCAAAATAACCTTGCTATTGCTCAGGGCAGACTTTATTATAGAGAGGCACTGTTGGAGGGAAGCCAGAAATGTGCCCTATTGAAATATAAAATAATTGGTTGACTACCTGTGGTCTGGTGTTCACTTTTCGAAATGTAACTTTAATTGACTGATGACCAAATGTGTTTCAAGCTCACAGATATCAGAAAATCAATGCTTGCACTGTATTGTGAGGATAGCATCATCTTTTTAAAACTTGAGAATGTCAAGTAGGTTTATTTGACTTCCATGTCATAAATATTGTATCCACACTTTCATATCATGAATCATGAATGAGACAATGTACACTAGTTTTCAAGTTTGGGGTCACGTAGAAATGTCATTGTAGACATTTCTTATGTTGTAAATGACAATTGTAGCTGAAAACGTTAGATTTTTTATGGAATATCTACATCACTCCTGTGTTCCAATGGCACGTTTTTTGCTAATACATGTTTATTATTTTAAAAGACTAATTGATCATTAGAAAACCCTTTTAACTCTGTTAGCACCGCTGAAAACTGTTGTACTGATTAAAGAAGCTATAAAACTGGTCATTAGACTAGTTCAGGATCTTCAGCATCAGAGTTTGTGTGTTTCGATTATAGGCTCAAAATTATAGACCAGAAACAAAGAACTTTCTTCTGAAACTCGTCAGTCTATTCTTGTTCTACAAAATTAAGGCTATTCCATGCGAGAACTTGACAAGGAACTGATGATCTTGTACAATGCTGTGTCTTACTCCCTTCACAGATTGGCACTAACTGGATCTAACCAGAACAGAAAGAGGAGTGGGAGGCCCAGGTGCTCAAATGAGCAAGAGGAAAAATACATTTGAGTGTCTAGTTTGAGAAACCGACACATACAGATCCTCAACTGGCAGCTTCAAATCTCAGTTTGAGTTGTTCGGTTCACAAAATACATTTGTGAGATGCTGACCAAGTAAAAAGATGCTGGAGGAATGCTTGACACCATCTGTCAAACATGGCCAGCACATTCACTAGATCTCTACTGTATTGAAACCCGGGTTGCCCCTGTCCTTGTCCATCTGGTCATGCCATCTCATCCCTGTCCTTCTGGTCCCTGTCCTTGTCCATCTGGTAATCTGACCGGGATTAGGTTTTATAGACTAAGGACACAGCCCACATACATTTATTAATTATTACAATTTATAACCTTAAAATGTTTACCCTGCACAGCCAGTAGAGTACGGGTCATCCTCTCTAGGTTTCTTCCTTAATTTCAGCCTCTTTTAGGGAGTTTTTCCTTGCCACTGTGCTTCAACACTGTGCTCCTTGCCACTGTGCTTCCTCCTTAGGGTTTCAAGATGGGTGTTTTGTAAAAGCACATAATGGCAACTGCTGATGTAAAATGGGCTTTATAAATACATTTGATTGATTGATATTGAACTGTTGTGGGAGCAGCTTGACTGTATGGTACGTAAGAAGCCAAATCAACTTGTGGGAGGTGCAGCAGGAAGAATGGGGTGAAGTTTCTTCAGATGACTTTAACAAATTGGGCAACTAAAATGTCAAAAGTTTGCAAGGCTGTAATATCTGCAAATGGTGGATTCTTTGACAAAAGCAAAGTTTGAAGGACACAATTATTATTTTTGTTAAAAATATGAAATTATATTACATTTTGTAAAGAGCAAATTTGAAAAATACTTGAAGTATAAGACTTGATTTTGAACTTGTTGTTCTTGACTTGAGACTTACTTGTGACTTAAATAATGATTTGGACCCACCTCTGATGTGAGATTTGATGTACTTGCAGATTTGCTTGCAGATTTACAACATTTAGTAATTGACTTGCAAATTTAGCAGCATACTTCAAGACCACAACCACTGTGCCAGTGCACAGTCGATTTCATCTAGCCTGAATGACTTCCTACACCAACAGGCCCAGGAACAGTTTCTTCACTTCCACTGTAACCCTGCTGAACTCTTTGACCCAGAGAACTCTGAACTCTGTGACCCATCACTTACCACACTCCCACCACATATCAGAGACCTTGTTGCACTACTCCCTTGTACTACTCTGACACTGCCTAGCAAAGCCTGATAATGGATGTTTTCAGTTGTTACAGTTACGTGTCTTCCTCAGGATCCTCACCGCTGCTATCCCTGCATTTCAGTTGCACATACACTTGTACATTCAATTGGCCTCTTTGCATTTTGTGTTGCCATTGTCCTTGCATTTTTACAGTTGTTACACACATGTCTACCTCAAGGACCTTAGTGCTGCCATCTCTGCATCATGGTTGCTCATGCTACCCTACTACAGTACTCCTTCATTTGCCTCGTTTGCACATCTTGTATGACATTTAGAAATAGCCATTTGTACCCGAACAACTGTTATCCTACTTGTAACATTCACTATATCTAATATTTGAACTCCTCTATTTGCCTTAAATGCACATTTAGTATTGCCATTTGTACTGCATCTGCCTTCATTGCACATCTACACATTCCACTGGTAGTATACATATACTTGTAAATCCTACAAAATGTTCTGCCCTCTATCTGCACTTCTGGTTTGATGCTTACTGCATTTCATTGTACTGTACTTGTATCTAAATGTAGAATTGACATTTCTTTGTACTGGGACTCACATGTGCATACTTGCTTTGTTGTGTCATGGCAGTGATTGCAGAGATATTTTAATGTGTTGATGTTTATAAAGGTTTACAATGTGCACAGTCGTACAATTATTAAATCATGTGTAAGTAAATCACTCCGTTTTTTGTAATGTTTATTGATCTATTTGGAATACTGGTTGAATACTGGTGCTTATATTGGTAAATACAATTTACTAGCTTGTTAGGAATTGTTTCTAAACATTTGAATATAGCTTTGAGTCTCTGATTGTGTGCTAAACTACTCATCATATTGACATTCATTATTTTTACAATTACCCAGTCATAAAGCAAAATACTGACAGTAAAAGGTGCACCAGAAGGTTCTGTATGAAATAACATAACTTTGGCATCCTCCAGTGGATGGCTTAACCACTGAAGGCTAAGGCATGATATCAGGCCTGAATGTTTCCAAGGGGGAGTGATTAAGAAATACCTGCTGGAGAGCTACTAGCATGCCCAATCACAAATGAGTGAGCACATTTTGCATTGGCCTTGAGTATACAGCTATAAGTCCACAGATTTAGACTAAACACTTAAACCACTTGTGAAGTCTAAAAATGGAAACAAGTAATTTATTGTGGATGTTTGTTATTTTAACTTTTTTGCAGAGTACTTCTCAAAGACAGTCTCGACAAACAGTTTTTAAATGGCCAATAAAATGTAGCTTGTTCTTTTCATCACAAACATGATATGCTTGGGGATGTAGGGAAGTTGAGGTATTTTAGGTAGATGTTCCAAAAACTGATTGCACCTATGTATGCACACATAATGTCTTAAAACAATTGTTCATCTAAATGTCAAATGTCCCTAATATGTCATGCTGCAACATACTCACAGAGAGATAGTGAGATGAACATGTAAAGCAGGTGAAGAAAACCCTTTGGGTTGCTGACTGGCTGAGGTTGGGACATACTGGTTGAGTACAGCTCACACTTGGAAATATTAGTTATTATGCTTACACATTATGGGCAGTAGCATTACATTTTACACTAGGTTTACTGTGATTTCCTACTATTTGGAATACAAGGATCTTTGTGTTTTCTTTACATGAGGCACAAGGAAACGCCAGATACTGTCTTTTCATACAGACCACTTTTCAGGATAAAATAATGGGATGTCATTGGGTAATGAGTACATTTGTGATGAATCTGTTCTGCTAATGGATTTATAATTAATGCTTGTAAGTTTCCTGATAGCGTTGGGCCCTTTATGAAAGATAATGCTGCATAAAGACCAAATAATTTCTGGCTGTCGGGAATCAGTGGAGGTAAAAGTGATGATGACAATGATGATGATTATTATAATGATGATAACAGTTACTCTCAAATTCCAACTTTTCTCTTCGCTGTCTGACATCCATAGATTTATTCTCTGTATGGTTCATATTATCCCTATCAGGCTGAAAGCATCATTTGTCGTATGTGTCAAAAGGCAATTGACATTAAAGACTATCTGGCTGGCATCTTTGAGAATAGACAGAGAGGCTGACTGGACTCTCTTTGCTGCTATCTGAGCTACTTGCATGAGGTCGATCTGTCTTAAATCTTACTTGCTGTATTTAAAGTTATAGTCTAGCTAGCTTAGGCTTCAAGGCCCTGTCCATGTCCTTCCACGTAGGGAACCCACCGCCCCTTCTATCCATTTCAGAAGCACACATTTTCCAGAGAGAGCATTAACAATGTTAGCGTTGCAATCAAAAATAATTTAAAATATTTAACCAAAATGACACTACCACACATTGACACCAGTGAAAATGTATTGACCTTCAGTTTAAAATTGTTGCCTATGAAATGAGCATAGCTAGTTCAGCCAGAGAAACCAAGTGGGCATTGGATCAGCCACGCATCTGCTGACGTCAGCATCGGGCCTACCACAGTCTGAAGATTCATAATCTGATACAGTATCAGTCTATTTAAGTCTGTCAGGGTACTCAGCTCTCTGCTGATCAGTGGGTCGTCTTGCATGTGGTTGCTAAACCCACCCACCAACCCAGCCTCCACCTGTTGGTTCTGTTTTTCTTCTGTGGGGGGGATTGTATGTGTATTGTGGAGCATGGTTTCTCTATTAATTGTTTTAAAAAAAAGATTTTGAGTTTTGTTTCTGAACATACATTTTGCAGTTATTTGGAGGGGGAAATGGTTTGGATTCTCTTCACCTATTTTGTACTCTTTTGTGGGTCCTAGATGAGTTTGAGAAGTAGACCAAAGTGAATGTTTGACTGGATAAAACAATTGCTGAAAAGCATCTCCATCAACACATTCATCATGGATGGAGAAAAGTGTATGGGAACTCAGTCATCAAAAACCTGTATGGGAACTCAGTCATCAAAAACCTGAGTAAAAGTCAGCAATGATGGTTTTTGTATTTCTGGCCATCACAGCCACATTATTGTCCATATACAATTTAGGACATGATTTGGCTTAAAAGAATGAAGCAAATAACAAAATAAGGTTTTGTAAAAAACACTTATTTCTCAAAAAGACTATAAGCTTTCTAACTGGAAAAAATATATGTAATGGCATATGTCTGTTGTCAATGACTCCCTTATGCTAGTTCAAGTGAAACCAATTGAGAACAGAACGTTGCGTCAGTGAAATGTCTGATTAGTTTCTTGACAATGATGTCTACAGGATAACTATTTTGTCACCGTTCTGTCACATTCAGTCAGACTGATCAAAACAATTTCATGAAATCTACCAAAATGTTCCTTTGAATAACTTTTGACGTATTTCACTATAGATTCTTGACAAGCAATATGTGCAAATTGAACATCTCTAATAAGCATTATGTTTCAAGTGAAAAAAAAAATGAAAAAGATTGGCATACAGGTCTAATTTGGGTGGTAGAAATAGCTTTATTATTTCCTGATAAGGGCATGTCTATTCAGATGTCACAATGCTGCTCTTGCTGGGATATCACCTCATCCATAAAATTTGGTTTCAGCATATCAATTCCATAGCTCTCAAGAGACATGGATACCTACTAAATGTACCACATGCACGTATAGACACACACACACACGTACATCTCTTCATTGTCGTCTCATTTTGAAGATGATGGATGATTGCACATTGTATTCAGGTCCAAATTGGAACATCGAGTACTCTGCCCCACTCCTCCAATTTCCTGCACTCCACCAGGCAGAGAGCACAGCCAAGCAGGATGCTTTTCGTGTTGGGGCTGGAATCCAGGGCACTATATGAAGTGGATATTCGATTTTGTCTAAAGGATATAGTGTGAACCAGGTCATGGTAGAAGGTCAAATGGAGGCAGAATAACCACCTGAAAAAGAGAGAGAGGTGAGGGTGCTGAAGCAATGGATTGAGAGGACAGCCAGGGCCTTTATAAACCTTAGAGACCATGGGAGATAATTGCTCGATGACTCAGGAGATGCTGATTCTGCTATGGACACTGCACTTCATCTATGTGTGTGTGTGTTTCTGAGGTGGTATGGAGAAAAAAACTAAAATCACTTAGAACTAACAGAGCAGAGAACTGTTTCAGAGCAGCTGCAGTGTGAAATTGATATTAATTGAATTTGATTCCACAATCTGGGCCATAAGGATCATTTACTTATAATCTCTTCTCAATCGATAATATATCATTTTCTCTAACACCACTTCTGGAAACTCTTGTTTATAAATAAAAATCATGAAAGGTTGATTTATAATTTTAACGGATGTCATACTTACACAGTTTTTACATTGAAAGGAAAGTACCATCTTCAGTAAAACTCACCTTTCTCAAGTTAGAGTTATTTTCTCAAGATTTTTGTCTACGGGAAGGAAGTGACATTTCTCTTGGAAGACAACAAGAAATGGTTTCACGCTCTGCTCTGAATGCATCAGTCACACTGTCACCACAGCTATTGCCGGGGGTCACTCACCACAACTCAAGATCCAGCTCAATTGGTTCTGAAGTGTTAAGTCATTTGAATGGATGATTTGTTCAGTAAACTTGTTAAGGAAATGTTTTACAAAGGCCATGTCTTCCTTGTCTTCTTGTCATCCTTTAATGGTTTGCAAAATGAAAATGCAGGACTGGCGTGACCAAAATTAGAATTTATCTTTTTCATGAGTGATGAGGTGATGCATTTGTTCATACTATAAATTATTTAATCCACAGTGAACTCATGATGAGTAGGTAATCTACAGTCTACAGTAGGTAAACAAATATATATTTGACAATTTTTCATTGATATTAATTCCCAGAATTCAGCTTTTTCACTTGGGATGCCTTGATAATCTTTTTTTATAGCAGAGGATTCTTGACCTCCCATGTCGGCCAGGTGTCATTCTGGCAGTTCACTCATGCACTTCGACAATGATTGTGGTAGGAGAGGCCTGTTGATCCCTTGATGTTACCCTGGAGTTCTTAGATACCTCTTTTGTTTAGCTCTTGGCTTGAATTTTGTGGGATGACCTGTCCTAAGAAGATTGCCAATTTTCTCAAGTTGCAGATGATTTGTCGGGACAGTGGAATAATGTACTTCAAATCACTTGAAAATGGCTTTGTAACCCTTCCCAGACTTATGTGCATCAATAATCTTTCTTCAGAGGGCCTCAGATGTCTTTTGACCTTGGCAATAATGTTTACCACACACTCATATGGTTAAGACCAAAGCAGACCAATATTCTAGTCTTTATTAAAGGCTGGACCCTCCCAGATTACTCTGTAATGATTTTCTAATAATATGCACCTGTTTTACAGGACTTTATTATAATTTTTGCCATTTGATGTGATGGTAAAGTTGGGGGTGTTTTTCCTTTTTCTGCGTAAGGAAATAACATTTTTGTGTGTGGTAATTGCAATGGTGTTTTGTTCATTTGATGTAATTTGTTAAATTGAGCTACATTTATCAATTCATCTGATTCAAATATAGCTCAAATGTCCATGTGTCCAAATATGTAAGACAACATACTATAGTTGGAACAAAACATAATCACACCATTGCTGTAGATTTCAATAATAAATATTTAAAAAGTTTCTTAAGGGGAAGAAAAAAGTTGTTTCCACGGAGGCTTTGATTTTTGTCACAAATACACAGGACCAAGAATTGTTTTTGAGAAAGACAATACAAAACTCCCTGTAACAATGTATGAAAATAGAACACCAAATAATTGTCTGATCATAGCCAGAAACCACAAAATCTAAAACTTAGACATCTCCCGACTTTGACATTCTTGTTATCCCAGTCCACAGTATTATTAAGAGGTGTTTGGCTTGGATGTAGCAGCAAGAAGATATTCAAGCTCAGAAATGGCCAAACAATGGTTAAGAAGTTTGACAAAGCACCTTGCACAACTGCTAAAGATCTACAAGCTGACCTAAATGACAGGATCAGCCTACACCATCTATGAGACAATTAACCCATTGAAAGTTCAGGTTAAATGGTAAGAAGCCCAGTAAGACCCCACTGCTAAAAGAGAGACAAAAGAAAGGCCATTGAAGGTAGCAAAAAAAAAATCTAACAAGCCTAATTACTTCTAAATCCAAACAATGAAACAGAATTGGAGCTCTTTGGCAAAGCAGATCAGTGGTATGTACACAGACGACCAAATGATGTGTTTGAAGAAAAAACACCCTAATTACTGTCAAATGGAGAAGGCTCGATTTAGATGTGGGTTGCTTAGCTGCCTCTGGTACTGGGGTACTTGAATACCAAGGTGTTTTGGAGCGCATTGTTAAGTTTCCAGAAACTGGGTTTTTATCAAAGGGTATTGACCACATTAAAAGCACTTAAGCACTAAAGAAGAAATGTTGGGTGTTTTGATGGCCAGTGTCAATTTCTTGATAAGATTTAAAACCTATGGTGATAGCTGAAATAAGCAGTTGGGAAAAGGCATTTGTTAAACATGGCAGAACTGGATAGGTTTGCAGCAAATGAGTGAGCCAAGTCACTAGTCAAAGAAGTTCAGGAACCTTACTGACAGTTACAAAAAATATTTAACTGTAGTTATCTTTGCCAAATGTTGGGTACCAATAATGTTGCCCAAGCGTCTCAGTAACACAAAATGATTCTAGGAATAGTAAAATGTTAATAAAAACCAATGTGAAACCAAAATATTCTACATTTTTTTTACTTAATTTTGATGGAACAGGAACTTATTTTCAAATAAAGTAAAACAAAAAAAGTCCACTTTTAGATAACACATTTGGTTTGTGAGATATGGCCTATGCAGTGTCACTGTAACAGTCTTATTTGCTGTTACATATTATTTTCCATTTCCATTAGGCTGTTGTAAAGATGAGAGTCTGGACATCGGAGTGAAATATAACACATCTTATTATTCTGTGAGACCATCAATATTCAGCATGAACAACATTTATCTCTAGCGGAAACATGTTAGAGGAAGTACAAAATCTATTTAATTTTGTAACCTGATATCAGCCACTGCACAGTAATATCAGTTAAATTATTAAGTGAGTTTTGTGTCTATCAATTTCACACGGTGTCTTTGGTTCCTTAATTCAGAAAACTGAGAAAATGCAATAACAGGTAAATGATACATTAGACTGAATGATAAAGCATAATAACCAACTTCTGTGGTCAATGTTGAGAGGCTGGTTTGCACAGACCATACTTGACTCACCAGCTGAGGAAGCCTGTCGACAGAGAACATTTGTTTGCAAAATGTGCAGGGAATCCAAACAGGCTGTAAATGACTTAGTCCAGAACTGCTGCCAAACAATGCCCTGATGAGTACATGCTGAAGCAAAGGATTTTCTAATAAGAGATGCAGTGAAAACCTGGCCTGAAGATCCCTAAAGCAATTCTTTCGTAATTTCTGTTGCTTAAAATGGCTCTTGGAAGGCTGGGGCTGATTAAGTTAGCTTTGTATCTGTTTGCCCAGGAAGAATGACAACTTAAAAGTCAATTATATCATCGTCCATACTCTTTTTTTTTAATGAAAAAACATTTTAGAAATGTAAGGTGAGCAACATGAGTAATAGGGCACATGGGTGCATAATGTTGTATGATATGGTCAGTATACTATGAATAAATGCTGTTGTTCGGCACACCACAATGACCACTGTGCCATGGAATAGTGATCATTTGTCACGCATTCCCATGGTCTTAACAATATAATTAGAACAGTAAATACTGTAGTAGAAGGTCTCATATACCATGGCGTTCAGACAATCACTATTTGTATATAAACCTGTTACTTTTTATCATATCCATGATATGGTCTCATATACAGCTTTCAGAAAATCAGCATGTTTATAATATAGCATATGGTATGTTTGAAATGCATTATAACTAATTGGGCCAGAGGACAAGCTGTTTCCTCTCAAAACCTTTTTAATCTCTCCTATTTCTTTGTTAGCTTACCTTAAGTCACAGTTAAATAGCAGCTTGGAGCACTGTTTCCTTGTCCTTCTCTCTCTCTTCACTCTCTTTGTACATTTGTCAAGTGGTTTGCTATTCGAGCTCTAGGGATAGAAGAGTAAAGCAGTTCCAGTGACTCTTGGTTACAGCCTGGTTCATCTAACCACCTGACTCTGAACCAGGGCTGATGCTCTTGTCGGAATGTGTCGGCATGTTGGCTTGAGAAGAAATCATCCTGGAATATTCCTGTCCTTAGGAAAAACACATTATGTTCCAATTGTATATTCAAAATGGTTGTGTAAATGTAGAGATCAACATAGCTGCTGATAAAAGAGGTAGAGGTATCAAAGTCATCCTTTCACCCACATCCTAACCACATGCTTCTCACCCTGTTTGGACCCACACTTTGGTCTGATTTTGACACTTTAATCTGTGTCCCAATACATTTTTCCCTCATAGGCAGAAATCATACTGAGGGAGACATATGAATACCATTCTCTCTTACCAGAAGTACTTATCTAAACTTCAACTAAATGTAATTAGTTAGTTTCACTTTTTTCTCACAGAATCATAAAGCTATGTACACTGTTACTTTTTTCTCACAGCTGAGCATTGTTTTTCACAGCTTCAGTGACAAAACAATGGCATTTACGAGGCTGACACCTGAACCAACGTCATTTCACAATGTATCATTGTTGGAAATAAAATAAATTGATTTGTGTTTTTACACACCACGCCGGGTGGAAACTGCCATCTCAATAATAAATTGGTGCTGATCTACTCTTGTCTATTCGAGGGGACAGGTGGCAGGAAGGGGGAACAGAGGAGAGACAAAATGCCAGAGGAGCCCCCTCAGAGGGTTTATTGATTTCTCTGCAAAGCCTTTTGTTCTCCCTCGTAATAAAGCAGGTATTGATTTATTGGTGGACGATGGTTACCATTTGCCTGTTCTTGTGTTCGCTGTTCCCAGTCTGCCTGGCCCCCAGGAGGGGAAAGTTTTGTCAGAGAAAAACCTGGGATCTTATTTCCTGTGTCACAGTACAATGGTTGCCCTGCAGCCTACGCATTAAGACTGAGTTGAGTATCGATCAGGGTTTCTTTACATTGTGTGTTTGTTAGGAACTCAGGAGGCTCTGTTGTGTTTTCTGATCTGTAGATCTTCTGAAAGCGACTGTCGACTTTTTCTAAAAAGCAAGCCAAGCAGTACCATTGACTTCATTATCACTCCCTTTGATCTTCCACAAGAACCTTAAGTTGGCTTAATGACTTAATATATAATTGATTTAGTGTATGTGATTCAAACAGGGCTTTAAGTGTGACAACACTGGTCAGTGTGGCAGATTTACTGTAACATTTAAAGTAACATAATGAAATAATGAAATTATCTCTCTTCTATGCACTATTATATCCTATTAAGCTATGTTCAGTTTAGAAAAAAATACTAATAAACAGCATGAATGAACACAAACCTGTTTCTATTGGACAGCCATCAATTAGCTAATTAGGTATGAATCTTTTGATTGACAGCTCAGGTGAAAGTCTGATCTTCCTTAATCCAAGCTTTGCCTTTGCTCTGTGTCATGAGGGACAAGCCGGGCCTTTTGCAGTACGAATAAAAACGTTTTACAAGACCGCAATGATGAATTATGGCGAGCTGTCCAACTCTGCAGTACCAGGACAGGCTTTAAAACCATGCCAAGAAAATGCAGATAGCGCAGAAGGCTTTTAAATATCCTAATGAACGTCATATACCTGGAGATCTCACTGGCATCCATAGCACAATTACTTAGGAAGGTGAAGGGTTTAATTCATTGGAGCTTTGATGTGAGATGATAGGATATAAAGTTTTGGTCTTTTCTACAATCAGCAGCCAGTTTATTAGGTTTATTAATTTCACAGAAATGGACCGCTCCTACAGTGAGTCATGCACTTGTGGCTGTCTTTATAAAGCTGACAGAGGGGTATCAGGGCATTCCGTTACTGTTTGATTGATCATTGAAATGGACATTGCTGTCAGCAGCAAAATGCCATCAGCTGCAGTCGTTGATGCTACTGGATGGTCCACAACATTCCAAAACTGTGCAGTACCACTGTGGTGTGCTCTACTTGGCATCTTGGAGCAAATAAATCACTGGTCTCCGAAAAGACATTTTCCACGTCTATTAGCAAATAACAAGTAGTATCTTCATTAGGCACGCAATCACCAACACAGGAAAATTGAGAAGTGGAACAACATTGCCTGACCCAAGTAATCCAGGTTCTGTTGACTCATCCTGAGACAGTTATAAATTCAAAACACATCTCCCCATCAAGCTTGCTCAATCGTGTTACCTTCCTTAGAGTTTAGCTTCTGAAATGAACAGGGCTTGATAAGAGGAGCAGACATGGAGGTGACAGCTGTTGACCTTCATAGCTGTGTGACCCCCTCATCTGCTCCACTGGACAGCCATTGTTTTATATATGGGCCATGTTAGTAAATGACATCTGACATCTTATAGTCATAATATTAATACTGTATGTCTGGATCTGTGGCCAAGTAATATTGAAGGGCATCACCCCTGGCCTCTAGCGGGAGCTGCTGTAGTGTCCAATGGTCTGCTTCAATTCTGTCTGTGTCAGATGAATGGGGGGACAAAACCTGGGGGGGAGCTAGCCACTATTCAAATGGAACCAGTGGCATGATAAAAATGTTGGTTCACTTTAACATGTCCGCAACGTGTGTTAGTGGATGCTTGTGTGTGGGTGCGTGTCTATGTGTATATAGTTGCCAGTGTATATGGTTGCCAGTCTTAGAGTTGGGACGGTGGCGAGACAAACAGAAAGACATAATGGCACTCAGACAGAGAATCTTTATTTTTTTATCTTGTTTTATTTGTTTTAACTTTGTTTTTATTGCGTTTTAATTGAGTTCTACTGAGTTTTATTGATTTCCTTAGCGTAATTGTTTTAACGTTGCGGTTCAGTGAGACGATTCCGCGAAACGGTTGACCGCAAGTAAGTGTTCTGGAGCATTTTCACTTTATTTTTAATTGCCTTGTAATGATGGACTCCTTGGACTTGGGAGTTTTTATTTTATTTTATGTATATAGGAGCTGCAGTTTCAGAATAAAGATTAACATCAGGATTTCAAATGTGACGATTGTTTACTTGCTGAGGGGTACAGAGAGGATGTTGCTATACTAGGAAATCCACAGCCTCCTACCTTTTCCTTCTCTGCACCATTGGTGCATCGTACTGGGCAGATGGGGGGTCGCCACTGGGCAGAATATGGTTGATACACAGGCCGCTGTCTAGTAGGGAGATGCGTGTACTCCCCCAAGGTGTCAATTGCTGACAGGTCTCCTTTGGAGGGTGTGCAGAATGGTCCGCTCTAGGAAAGACCAGACATGGAAGGAGATTCTTGTCCATTGTGGAATTAGAGGGTGACTATCTCCTCTTTCTTATCCTCCTACAATGGGAATTAAAATGCTCTGCTGTTGTCAAATAGCTGTGCTGCGTTGGAACCGGATGTGCCTGCTCCGTCAGCTCCTGTCCTGATTTTCTCTCCAGTGGCTGTCCCTCGCACATCCTGGTCGGTTTCTAGATGAACTGTGCCGGCTATGGTTGTTGGGAACTCGATGTTGAGAGATGTTCTGGTCCCTGCTGCTAATACTCTCTGCTATCCTGGTGCAAGAACACAGGATCTTACCACTTTTATGTTAGTTCTATAGTTCTGGACTATATATACACATTATACATGCATAGATCAGCATCTGTTTTAAAAACTCTGGTATTAGTCTATCATGCAGCATTACGTTTTATTACCTTTGCAGGATTTTGTACACACCGTTGTCTTTTATAGACTATTCTTTGTTGAGATCCTTTCAGAAAGGCCAGGGATTGGTTAATGTTTGTTTATGAGGCCACCCTGCAGAAACGTCCTCATTATCTTTCCTTAAAAATGAAGACTGGATAGTAGGTACCTCGGGCAAGTTCTGAGAAAAGAAAAAACCTTGTACCCCTTCTTAGAATCTTCTGCAGGACAACCTTGAGTTTAAGGCCACTGTGCCTATAACACAGTTAAAAAACAGTGAATTGTACTTGCTATTAATGTATTTTGAAATCTGTTTTCATTTTGTATTTTTTATGGTTTATTGTTGTAATACAGGGCAGCACTGTAAATGAGATCTTGGTCTTTTTTCCCTGTGTAAATAAAATATAATAAAATAATATTAGTTCCTGCTCACATTCATTGTAAAACTATTTTCCCAATATAATTAAGGCTTGAATTGTACCTGGCACAAAATCTACTAATCAGTTAGGACATAGAGGCTTGTTAACAAACCACCACATAGCTTAAATAGAGGTTAATGAGTATTTGATGAAATTCCTCTATCACGTTTATTTTAATTCACTCACTTAGTGATTTAAATTGATGAAAATATGTAGATCTTCTAACAAAGAGATGTGATAAAAACTGTTCCTCAGAAAGTTGGAGTCTTCTCAGTTGTACTTTTTCATGATGTTTTAATAACAAGTTAACTACAAAACTGATTGACACCACTGAATTCTGGTCATTATGGAAAGTTCACTGTCACTGAAGCAAAATAACATATAAAATAGTTACAAACAAACAGACAGTTTCATGTTTCTGAAAACATCCTCCAGCCACCTTCTTTATGAGTAGGTTTGAATTTAAACAAGATGGTCAAGTGTTTGTGGAAAGACAGAGAGAGAGATAAATATTTTAATACTAAATCTGCATTTGTTTTCTTTTGTCAGTTATTTTTCTAGGACCAAAAAGCACCAGCTTTCAGCACCTCCCAAGTCACCAACATGAAAGGGAAATCGAACAATTTAGTTGTCCTTTTCACCCTGACGTAGCCATTTAGTAAATAGTTTTACAGTCTGGTAATTCAAAGAATCAAAAAACAAATGAAAGTCAGACTACTGTGCCGGTACACCATTCGGCCATCCAATAGTTCCCCATTGGACTTTTATCTCCCCCAGTTATCCCGTAATAGCTGTTAACTACACAGCTTGGTGGTCTCATAATCCAGAGAGTTGGGCAGGCGGTTGCTGAAGGCCTGCAAAGAGGCGTGTATGCGGACCACCTCATTGGCAGTCAGTTTTAACCGATGTCTGAGCAGACAGGCAAACAGGTCCAGTCTCTGCTGACCGGGAGGGGACAGTCTGTTGACCCGGTCCCTGATCTCCAGCAGCTGCAGCAGGGCTGTGTCCTGGGAACCCTGAGTGTACGGGTAGTCCAGCTGCAAGATTAAGTCTCGAATTGCTTCCGGGTCAAAATGCATACTGTAGCCAAACACCTGGATGCTGTTGATCTTCATGTAGCCCAGGTTACGAGACGGATCCACCATTTCTAATGGCTCATAGTAGAGGCTTTCATTTTCGGCCCCCCCTGGGCCTTCAACACCCTGTGTCTTTATCCGGCTCCGCAGGTAGATGTGAATGGTCTCAAAGAAGGTCTTCCACTTGTTACCCAGCATCAGGGTCCAGTTGAAACATTCGAGAGGCAGGTCGAGTTTGGTGGCCGTCCAGTCTGGGAAGCTGTTCTCACTGACAGGGATGTACCAGCTCTCAGAGTGACTGCCCCCGAAAGGGTTGATATAGAGAGTTAGGACTGGCTCTAAGGTGCTGTTTTTGGTGAGGCAGATCTGGAGAGACACACCCAGCAACATGTGGACAAGGTTGGACTTATACTTGTTGCTCTTCAGTGTTAGCAGCATTCTCTTCCTCCATGATGGGTCGAACCAGCTGTTGAGACGCATGTCATTACTGATGAAGATTGCATGGACCTGAAAGGAGGTACACAGTTGTTATTTTGGTCAGTGAATCTCAACTGTCTACAAATCCTTTAAATGCTAAAAGTTAAAGTTGAAATTCCATGAGAACATGTCAGACCTTTGTGCACCTTCAATAGGAACTTGTAACCAACAATATTTAAGTGAAAAACAAACAATCTTGTAAAAATAATAATAAATAAAATAAACCTGTAAATGTTTTGGTTGCATAGGCGTGCATACTTTCGAATTTAACCAATCACATTTTTCCAAATCATGCACAAAGCCAATTTGCTGTCACCTGACCCCTACCTAGAGTATGGTAGCCTAGTGGTCATGAGATTTGGGCCAGTGAAGGAAAAGGTTGCGGATTCCAAACCCTGAGCTGACAAGGTGAAAAGCACTTTTTTGTCCCTGAGCAACAACCAATTGGTCCCACATCATTGCATTTCTTTAGCATAATTAGCTATTTATTCTGTTAAAATAATTGTTAAAGAAACGGAGCTATTGAAATGATCTTAATCATTTAAAGGTACATTTCAGGAGAGGGATATGAAATATTTTTGAATCATGGAACATTGTGGGAGCTGCAAACCAAGATAACTGGAACACTGTGAAAACCATTATTAAGAAGAGTAAGCAAGATGGCACCACCAGGAAATTGTAAGATCAAGACGTCCTTTCAAAATGAATAACTGTGCAAAGAGGAACCCTACATATCCCTACATACCAATGTGCATATTTTCCATAAGTCTGAGCAGTGTGGTAGAGTGGCAAGAACCTCCAAGCCGGGACACATTTTGCAAGAACACATTAAATCTCCCCAAACCAGGTGGGGAAATTAGTTGTTCTGATAATACTAAATTATACCTTTTTGTCTTTCATTTAAAAACATTATGTTTGGTGGTTCATTACCAAAAGTACACTGTACCTACTGTCAAGCATGGTGGTGGTAGCATTATAAGACTATAAATGCAATAAGGCTGTTTCTCTTCAACTGGAACAGGGGCACTGGTCAGGATAGAGGGGACAATGAATTGCATCAAATATCAAGACATTTTGCACAAACCCTGCTGCACTCTGTTAGAAAGGTAAAGACCAACTTCACATTTGAGAACAATGATCCAAAGCGCATAGCCAAATCAACAAAGAAATTGCTTGCAAAGAGGAAAACCAGTGTTCTGGAATGGTGTAGTTACTGTAGGTCCCAGAACTCAGAACTATAGAACATCTGTGGACTGACCTAAAGAGGGCTGTGCATAGGAGTTCCCCTTGCAATTTGACTGAGCTTGAACTCTTATGCAAAGAAAATTGTGAAACAATGGCTTGATAGAGGCCTATTCAAAAAGTTACAATCCAAACAAAAAGTGCTTACACAAAGCATTAGTTGTGGGCTGTGCACACATACACAACCAAGGCATTGACAGTTTTTATTATAGTTTTTCCTTGTCTGAGGATTTATCTACAAGATACTATTAAAGGTGAAAAGGCTGTGATATAACTTGTCTTTATTCCAGCCTTTACATAAACAAAGCTGCATATTCTATAAGGGTGTGTAGACTTCTGATATCCACTGTACTCCAAGGAAACTATTCAAATAAATTATCCGGATTATATTCCAATATATCATGTTAAAATATCTTGACACATTTTTTCTTGAATTAAAAAAGCAATTAATTTACCTCCAACCTACGGTCAGATCTCTGCAGGAGGTATTTTAGCTCTAGGTCCTGTAGGTCAGTCTCAAAGCCCAGGTAGTTCTCTGTAGAGTCAGCCACCATGGGTCTGCAGGCCCCCTGGATGAGGGTGTAGCCAGGGTTGCAGCTCCCACAGCGAGTGTGGTTGTCTGGGGCACAGGCTGCACAGGCAGTGCCCTCTCCAATGGCACACGGTGGGGGCAGCTGGCAAGAGCTGTGCTCGTAACTACAGGAACAGCTGTGGAGCTCCTCAGAGAAGGAACCCAGCTGGTTGTTCTCAGAACAGTAGAGGAGAGATTGGAAGTGACTCAGCCAGTAGGATTGGGGCCTGGGAGGGAAACATTGACAATATACAACACAAAATGTACACCACCAATTTATATACTCTACTGTTCAAAAGTTTGGGGTCACTTAGAAATGTCCTTGTTTTCCATGAAGACATACATGAAATATGTTTGAATAGGAAATACAACAAAATGAAAAGAAAATACAGACAAAATTAGAATGAATCATTTTAAATTAAAATAATAATTGTGTCATTCAAACTTTGCTTTCGTCAAAGAATCCTCCTTTTGCAGCAACTACAGCCTTGCAGATCTTTGCCACTCTTGTTGTACATTTTTTGAGGTAATCTGAAGAGATTTCCCCCATGCTTCCTGAAGCACCTCCCATAAACTGAATTGGATTGATGGACACTTCTTACATACCATACAGTCAAGCTATTCCCACAGCTCAACAGGTTTGAGATTCGGTGACTGTGCTGGCCACTCCATTACAGACAGAATACAAGCTGACTGCTTCTTCCCTAAATAGTTCTTGCATAATTTGGAGTTATGCGTTAGGTGAATTTCCGGGTGGAAGAGGAAATTGGTTCCAATCACGCGCCATCCACATGGTATGGAATTCCTTCCTTCCTTCTTCAATATCACTTTAACCCTGTAAAAATCTCCCACTTTACCACCACCAAAGCTCCCCAAGACCATCACATTGCCTCCACCATGCTTGACTGAAGGCGTCAAGCACTCCTCCAGCATCTTTTCATTTGGTCTGGTGACTGGTGTTTTGCGGGTACTATTTAATGAAGCTGACAGTTGAAGAACTGGGAGGCGTCTGTTTCTCAAACTAGACACTAATGTATTTGTCCTCATGTTCAGTTGTACACTGGGGCCTCCCACTCCTTTTTCTGTTCTGGTAAGAGACAGTTTCTGTTGTTCTGTGAAGGGACAGTACACAGTGTTGTACAAGATCTTCAGTTTCTTGGCAATTCCACATGGAATAGCCTTAATTTCTCAGAGCCAAGAAGAGTGAATTTCTCTAAGTGAGTGAGTGACTGACTGACTAACCCTATTAGTTAGAGACGCAAACTGCCATGCAGGGGACTGGTGCTCGAGCCTCGCCACAGTGAAAACAAATTATGCATTAGGATTTGTTCAGGATAGACAAAAACGTTGTTGGTCACAACCTTCAGCAGCTACATTATAGTAAGCCAAAAATAAAACTGTTTACGGTGATATTGCGACTATTTCGATAGTGAATTTTTGATGTACGCATTCATGCATGTTTTTTGTGGTAATACAGATCCCAACCCCTTGCGCAGTAAAATTGGAGGGGTTTTACTTGACGAAAATGTCAGTTCAAGAATGAAAGAAACACTTATAATCTAAGGCTTGTCTGTTTACTTTTTTTTGTTCAACAGTGTTTGTCAGTAAGAACGATGAAAAACGAATGTCTGTAGTAGACATTGAGAGAAATATCGTATAATTATGACTAAAAGTGGCTAAAAGTTCTTTTTGCATATACAACTGAGCCACCATTTCCCTGCAGAGTATTTCTTTATAATTGTCAGCAGTGGAGCTGGCCCCAGGAAGTTAAATTAGTCATGTGTCCCTCATCCGTGTGAAGAACAGTGAGCTAAGGGGATGTAGCGAGCCTTTCAAGTGTTTTGCGTCATTCTCAGGCAAAGTGACAAACATTCCACTTACTCCATCTCTCTACAGTCTATGGACATTTCTGATTAAAAAAGGATAGTTATTCATGTTTTTCCTCACAGCAGCAGCAAAATGTAGAAACATGGCTCCCTCTTTTCCCACGCCAACAGAGAGAGATGGAGAGGATCGCTATTAGTTTCCTGGATGGGTGATTAAAGTGTAATTGGAGCTCAGTGGTAAGAGGTGTAATATGGGAGCAGAGCGGGACTCTCACCGTTCTCTGGGTAGGCGGATGTGAGGCTGCTTCTGGCACCTCTTGCTGAGACTGAAGAGCTTGAACACCACTCTCTGGGCTCGTCTGAAGAGCACTCTCATGCTGTTTTCCAGCTGCTCATAGCGCCACTGAAACACACCATCCAAAGACCACAGGTGCTGGATCGCCGACACGTTAAGAAAAAAGCTATGTGGGAGTCTTGTCAGGAAGGTCTTGAACTCATCTGTTGGTTAGAGATGAGAGATTTTTTATTTTTTCATGTTTTTATGTAATAAGAATGTCATGGGGAGATTTGTGGAGGCAAACCTTACTTAACCCCTGGAAATAAAAAAACAAATCTGCATACAGAATTGGATATAATTATTATTTTTCTTGCAGATTCTGTAAAGGGAATACAACCAAATCATGCATGTTGCCACATTCCTTTAAGCAAAAATGTAACTGGTTCTGAAACTGACATTTTCCATGTTCGCATTGTTACATTTTTCCTGCTGGCATTGCATTCCACGGATACAGCAGAGTGTTTAAATGTATATGAGTTTTTTACCAAAGGACACATTTACAATTTACAACCAACATCTGAAATATTCTTAATTCCAGGCACTACCTTGCTCTCCCCTCTTAAAACATACTCCTTGAAAGCAACTGCACTTAGATATTTACAGTATCACACCCAAAAACTATAAGGATGAAAAGGCCCTATATTCCGACCTAGCGAGGCAATAATACCCAAACATTACGTTAAGTGCTCTCATTCATATGCTGTTACAACGCCAATGTGAAATGCTGGACTGGTAATAAATGTGCTTTATGGATGATTAATCTGCTTGAGACATATTGTTAACTACTTGTGCAAGGAGATGTAGATTTTTTTATCCAATCCTGTCCAGTTGTGATTTGCTGTACACACAGACCATGTGCCAAGAAGCCCAGATCTCAATGTGAATCATTATGATTTACACGGTTTCAAATGGAAATCATGTCTTAGATACACACTGAGAAAAGGTTCTCACCTTTAAATGTGACATTACAAAACATATTTTATTCAGATCACAATCCCTATAAATTATGTTTAGATGTGACTGTTTATCTTTTATGACTTTCCATTGATTAATTTGTTAACTACTGTATCAACTTCCAACCTCACAGATAAGGTAGCCTAAGATATTCCAAAGATATTTTCTTGTGTAGAAATGTGTCTAGTACACATCAGGCCTCACCACCGAACCAAAATAGAGTCAGGTGAGGATTAGACCCAGCACCTTTCTCTTATGCTAATTCTGCCAAAGGGAACAATATCTGATGAAAATATAATTAGCTAGTCAACTGATATTATGAAGTATTCTTAAAAAATATGCATTATTTTTATTCCACTAATAGTATGAGTCAGAGATCTATATTCTGTCTACAGCTGAAGATAAAGCATAATTTAATTCAAGAATATATAACAATTGAGTTGCAGCTCTCACTAGACTGCAGCTTAAAAATGACATACCACAATATTTAAAAATACAATTGCATAACATTTGAATAGGGTTAGGATTTCCAAATCGTAGTTTGGAATGAAAAAAAAAAAAACATTCAGTGCCATGGCTTTGCATTGGACATGAAAATATACAGCTCTGCAAAAAAATAGGAGACCACTGCACATGGAGCTGTATATTTGGCGAACAACAATATGAGAACGCTATTGGCACAAGATCATGGGCCACTCATCACCTCTATTCAAATTCTTTATTACTCGGAGAGACAGTATCACTAGAAAGTTCATATGAATAGCACATTATTCTCTTTCTTGTAGGACAAGACAATTGGTTGCATTCTAAATGAGGAAATGTTTGTTAATACATGATTTTTCTTGTAATTGGTCTTTTAATAAGACAGTAATTGAGCAAAATATCAGAAATGTAGACTGTGATTTTAGTAATTTGTGTTTTTTGAAACATAATGCTGCAATACACACACACACACAGTATTTTGTCTTTTGTTTGTGGAAAAACAAATAAACTACAAAACAAAATTCCTTCTTTTCTCACCCGACTCCTCAAACTCCTTGTATAGTGTCCCCCAAGTCTCAGTGATCCTCTGCAGGCTGTCCTCCATGGCTTGGATGTCCATGTAAGGACAGTTGCATTCTGGGAACTTGGGATCACACTGGCACCAACAGTCATTTTCCTTACAGACAAAGCCCCCCTCGCCGTTACAGGCAATGTAGCTGAGAGCAGCCTGGACAAAATTGTCTTTCAGGTAGTCAGGCAGGATAACCTGCAGGCCTTTAAAACATCCAAACAGAGTTGGGATTTAGTACCACCATCATGGTGTCATGGTAATCAATAATAGGTAACAGTTAGTGAATAAAAAAACAGTTCAGATTCAGTTGTTAGAATGTAGAAAAGCAGAAAAATGGCAGAATGGTGGTCTGAACTGTCTGAACATACCTTGCAAGTGAACTTTGTTTTCCGGGCTCTGAACCAGAACAGAGCTGACAGAATCAAGGTTGTCATAGTTACTGCATCCAAGAGGGCCTGTCCGAGTCTCTGTTACCTGTGGAAAAACAAACATGCTATGAATACACATTCCTATTGTCAAGTAACTAGAGGAATTTCTCTTAATTTCAAACTCTTTATTCCTTGAGGAATGTAGCGCCTGTACTGACGTCTTCCCATATTGTTGGTTTGGAAGGCTTTTTTTGGCTCAGGCCATGCATTTAAGACACATGCCAGGTAAGTCAATCAAATTTATTTTAATCAATCAAATGTATTTATAAAGCCCTTTTTACAACAGCAGTTGTCACGAAGTGCTTTACAAAGACACCCGGCCTTAAACCCCAAGGAGCAAACAACAGTAATGTTGAATTTCAGTGGCTAGGAAAAACTCCCTAAGAAGGCCGAATTATAAGAAGAAACCTAGAGAGGACCCAGGCTCAGAGGGGTGACCAGTCCTCTTCTGGCTATGCCGGGTGGGATATTAAGAGTCCAATTGGTATAATAAATACATTTCTCTGGGCTAAATCCAGAGTCTATTTGATTTTAGACTAGGTCAGAAGTATGACCAGGTGGACAAGGACAGGGACAGCAAACGGGCCCCTCAAACCAGGTAATCCGCAGGTGTGGACCAGGACCTCATCTCCTCCTAAAATGTAAAACTGGAGGAGACTGAAAAAAAGTTAGTAGTGCATTCCTCATATCCCCCAGCACAATAATATAGCAGCGTAACACCTTGGAATTGAGACGGGGGGTCCGGTGACACTGTGGCCCTACCCGGGGGAGGCCCGGACAGGGCCCAACAGGCAGGATATCATTCCACCCACATTACCAGGCATCAACCAAAGGGACACCCACCAACCGCAACCCCCCTGAATGAGGGCCGAGTATTGCTAGCAGGCGTACAGCCCAATTGCACAAGTGCGCAACAGAGAGTCAACAACAAGCCAGTGACTCTTAGTGTATGATGTGCTTTCCTGGTCTTTTCAGCACTTTCCTTATGGACGATTATCCAGAGCATTTGTTATCCCGGACTTATTAACTATGTGGTCAACCCATCTGCACTTTACTTCAGAATAATTCTGGTTTTCCTTTCCCAGGTCTATAGAACCCAGTTGCTCAGGCTTCCTGATTCATTTTGTAATTTCTTCTGTAATTTGTTTCACCTAAGCAGAGCTGAGAATTTGAGATGGATTATAAGCACTTTTTTGTTTCAAAATCTATCATAATCGGTACTGTATTTGACAAATGGCAACAAATCAAATTAAGCATTGTCTATGTGACTGGAAAGCGTAGGCACCATCCCCTAAGCCTATCCCAGGCTGCTTCTACCGCTTCTCCCACCCTTTCCATTAAAGGGAATAAGGTCAATCTACTCTTTAAAAAACAGAACAAATAAGCTGCCAGACTGAACAGTGTCTCTCTGGCCACATATAAACACGCTGCTGATCAGCTCTTCCTTGTGTTCAAAGACATATTTAACAATTCACTACAGCAATGCTGTAGTCATATTTGTTTAAAATCATTCATCATTGTTCCAATACCTGAAAAAAAAAACAGATGGTGCCCTGCCCAAACAACTACACACCAGTAGCACTCACCTTGATCATCATGAACATATGAGTGCATAGTCTTGTCCCATCTCAAAACAAGTGCTGATGCCTCTTTGACCCACTGCCTGAAGAGCCAATAGGTCTGTGGAAGACGCTATCAACATTGGGCATTACCACATCCTCTAACGCATTGATAACAAATTTAAGGATACCGCTTATGGACTTCAGCTTTGCATTCAATGCCATCTCCCCAGAACTACAGTAAGACAAACTCTCCCAGCTGAACATGCATTCTTACAGTTGTTAAACACATGTCCTCGGGACCTCACTGCTAGTATCTCTGCATCCCGGGTGCACATGCTACCTTAATACATCACTCTTACATTTCCCTCGTTTGCTCAGCATTTACCATTAGTACCCGAACAACTATTATCCAACTATCATCCCAACTGTTACATACACCATATCTAATACTGTAACATGTCAGCCCTCCCCTATTTGCCTTATTGCACATTTAGCATTGCCATTTGTACTGCATCTGCCTATAAGCGGCAGACTCAACACCCAGATGTACCAAAAGATTTTCGCCTAACTCGTCCTCTGTCTTGTTTTGACCTACGCTGCTGCAATTTCTTTTGCATTCAAAACTCAAACCTGTTCCTCGATTACTGAAATCCGAGGAGTAACCACTATTATCATTGACCTATCTGTTTTCAATTTAAATAAATCGCAGACTGTCCGCCATGCTTGATAAATTAAACTTTTACTATAGCCTGTAGGAAGGCACACGAAAACATCTCTTCTTTTACAGCATTTAAGCAGAGAAGTTGTAATGCCATTATTGAATTGGTCTTATGAATAGAGCACAGTTCTTCCAAAACTGAATTAAAATGTTCTGATATGTTGCAACCTAGGTATGAACTAAAAACTTTCAGGAAATGTGTTATATTCAGTTCAAAGAAATAGTGAAACCATGCTAAGCCCGCCCTGAACAAGTCTGTGAGGGGAGGTTTACAATAGAAATCTTGCAGCTGAGAATCAGCGTCAATTTTTTTTAATAGGCATGTTTCCGGACCTCCAAAGAGGCCAAATGAGATTGGAGGTGTGGCCTCGCGAGACTAGATTAATCCTAACTGGAGCCTAATGGAAATAGATGCAACTACTACAGGGCGGGATTGCATCCAGTTTGCATTGTACAATACTAGGATGGACATGAGCACTCAATATAATTTTATTCCTTTACAAAACATGATTCTGTATTAAGAGAACATGTTCCCCATGAGGGAAGAACCCCTATGCACCATATGCATGTCTTCTCCACATTGGATTTCAAATAAAACATTGACTAACTGGTTAAAGTGCAAAAACTGTCAGCTTTAATTTACATCCATAAACTGTGAACCATGTAGGAATGGCAGCCCCTTTTAAACATACCCCCATTTTAGTGAACAAAATGTAATTGGCCAATTGGCTGCTCAGATGTTTCTTAACCAGGTATGTCGTTGCATCATTAGTTCATGTACAAGAGATCTAAAAAAATGTCTACAGGTGACCCTTGGTGTGGCATTTGTCTCACAACATAGAGAGGCTGAACAATCTGAATATCATCCGACACATAGCTAAAACAGTGTTACTATATTGTATGTTAAAAAAAATTAAGCACAGGTGAGCTCAGCAACATATTTTTGCTGAATGCGTAATGGGATAGATTCAAGCACATGCTGCAGTAGCAACAAGGTAGCAGCTTAAACCTATGGAACACACTTGCCTCCTTTTTGTACTTTTTAGTATAAATACTACAATTACATATTTCTGTGTTATGCATATTCTTTGAAATGATGCTCTGTCAACCTTACACCCTCTGTTGCCCTGAGAATTTTGAATATGCTTTGCCTTATGATGAAAGACATTAGTATGGTTACATGAAGTATCAAACAAATATGAACATGGAAGACCACTACTTCTAATGTACTTCTGTAGTGATACATCACACCAAAGTCAACACTTTTTGGAAAAGCTACCCTCTGCTGGGGAGATTCAACAAAGTGATAAGAATGTGTGTTCCCTGGTGAGATGATTGTTCAGCCATGGTTTTCTGTCTTGTGTGCTCTGTGATTCAAAACCAAGCCCCTAATACTCACGTTCCACAGGCCCCTTAATGACCATCATGCACAGCTAAGAGTAGACACTGAATCACGACAAGCAGACATACACAGGACATTGCAGTTTTAAAGTACATTAACGTACGCACTCTCCTCTGCTCCTTTCTTTTCACCAATAGACAGCCCTTTATTGATGACATAAGTTCCTATTTTAAATATATTCTTATGCACCTGTAAAGGAAATGGCAACGCTGCTGTTCTTATTATCTACCACAAAAAAAAAATCAACAACACTAGAGAGGTGGTAACGGAGGGCCTCTAACTCCGCCATGGCAGGTCTTTTCTGGTGTATTGACTGAGACATCTCTCCTGACTATACAATAGCAAACCTTTTCTATAAAGCCTGATCATCTGTTGCTTTTCCCTCATTTGCAACATGGGATCTATTTCCTCCTCTCTTTCTGTTTAGGGTGACATGGTGGAGAGGTCCTAATTGATTGCCATTTTTCTCTCTTTGTCGTAGTGGGAAAAAGTTGTCAGCCCAGAGATGTGCCCAGCTATGACCTGTCACAGGGCAGTTGGCAGGGGAGAGACAGATGGATGTGGCGAGAAAACGAGGGTCAGTCCATCAGCAACACAATCTAACACAATCCCAGAATGCTGAAAGAGGGAAAGACAAGGGATGCTTGTGATGCTATTCAAAAACCCTGAAGCCAGAAAAAAACAGGATATCCAGGAAAATGAATACAATTTGCAAATAAGAGAGACAGGGAGACCATCTGTGTGCAATGATTTTGCTATTATTATACAAACCACATTGTTTAATCACTAATTTCCTTCATATGGGATTTTCCTGCTGATAAGACTGTGCGGAAATGAGGAACAATGCAGAGTTTTGGGACACTTGAATATTGAATCTATACAGAGCATTATTTGATATGCCATATGATAGCCCATATGACACAACGCTGACTGATGAGCATGGCATTCAATTTCCTCTATGAATAGCAGCTGCTTTTTATTGCAGATAAATTCTGGTATATTACAGAATGGTTAATGGCACAATATTCACAATCTGTAGTTCTGTACTGCTTCTGGAGTTTTTTCACATGGAGCACAGAGTGACTGTGTTCCAGCAAGCTTTCAGTTAAGCCTTTACTCCTCAACATTTCTTGATGACCACCATGAATGGAATTTTGTACCAGAAATGAATGTCAATGCCCCCTTGTCGGGCCTTAATCCCCTCCCCAAACACAAATTAATTTACGTCAAAGATGCTGTTGTAAATATAATTCTCCTGGGATATTAGGCAAAATCCTGCATCACCATAACGTTTATTTAAATACAAAGTACACATACCAGATTAAACAAAACATTCTTGTTACAGTTTTAAATACACCTTTTGTGAGATTTTGCTTGCTTGATGAGACAGATTTGCAAAATTCATGACCAAGGTTTTTGTTTTGGGACCATTTCCTTTTGGAAAGAAACAGTGCTGGCTGATTGCCCAGTCCGCACAAACTGAACGAACGACCAGCTGGGTTGGGTTGACACAAGGTATATTATTGACCGCAAAGTACCCTGGGAGGAAGAGTTAACTTTTTTAGCAACACAGCCCATGTTTAAGCAACTGCTAACTGAATAAAAACAGAGTGTTTCAGGATATCTTTTTGCACAGTAACCCACAATATCCTAGTGAATTTTTTACTCTTTTAAAATCAAAAGAGTAAAATACACTATGTGGATAAGCTAAGCTAATTGGCTTACATCTGTGATCAATTGTATTGACTCTGATTAGATTAGGACTCCCCTGCTTAATAGTGCAATTCAAAGTGAAGAATCCACTATAAGCGGAAATTTACCTTCAAAAGAGGTAGATTGTAGATTCCAAAGCCAAGTGTCAAAAACAGAGATGTATTCAAAGAGACTCAAGGCTGAAATTCAAGCAAAAGGTGGTCCCACCATGTTTTAACTCAGGGGGATGTTCACTTATTTTAATATCATTTTAATATTTAAATCTTTATTTATTTATTTTTTCACTTAGATATTCTGGGTAACTGTGTGTAAATAAAGCCTGATACAGTCTGATTTTATGTGTTTCATTTCAGGCAGTAAGGCAACAAAAGGTGAGCATTGTGAAAAGGCCCCCCTTTCAAATTGTTGGGTGACTTTCTATACCCACTGTATATTCATATACATTCATACGGTAGGCCTTTCTAGTGGCTGACTTTTACTCTACAAGAGCAGCCGTTAGCAGAGCTGATATTACACTCTCCTGCTGTAGCACTTTGAAGCTTATGATTGGTCTAGTTATTTATGGGTTGGATGTAATTTTAGGAGAGAACAAGAACATTCCTTTGCTGCTTAGTTTAGAGAACAATAAAAGCAGTAGCACTGTTATCTTGTAGGCTACAATGCTGTCAACAAATTTGTTGTTAATCTTCCTAATATTGCCGAAATGAGCATTTTGACAGCTAGTTAAGGTGTAGAGGCAGATTTATGTCATCTTGCCTAAGGGAGACATCATTATCTATTAATTGTGATCTGATCAACCAATTCTCATTGTATGCAATAAGCAACGGGCTACAATATAAGGGAATGAATGTGCTTGTCAGCAAGAATACAGTTAAACTTACTTTAGTATTCTATTTCTTCCCAATTTTGCCAATATATTAACATGAGATGCCCAGTCCACAAGTGAACTGGATTTACTTGGGTGAAATGCATATACAACAGAATAAGAAATCAGTCAGAGTAGCAATCTCACTTTGTTTTTTCACAGTTTATCATAATGTATAAGAATTTCCTAGATAAATATCTAGCTTGTACTACATTGTTTTCTTTTACATTTTTCTCTATTTGATTATTTTTATAAAATATAATTGTATTGGAGTTCAGAAAATTATGAGACCAGGACATATTAGCTAGCGATTCCTACTTCAATGCCACAAACCTGGTGGTGGTCAGTTGGTGCTACAAAACAAAAGATGCTTTAGACTGCTGCACACCCTACTTAGACAGTTTTTTTTACGGTAAAGGGTCATGTTATGTTAGTTATTTTCATACATTTTACTTATGATACAGATATACATTTTTCTAATTGTTGACATAACACAGACAGCAATAAATTGAGTGGAAGGGCAGAAACATAACAAAATCCAATGACGCCATAATGGGAACATTATGTAATACCAGGAGCGTCTGACTGGAAATATATATGAATGTACGGTACACAGTGTTGTGAGAGCATGGTTACTGAGAAAGTTTCTTGCATTGTTTATCATTGTGCAGACATACTGCCAACCATCGCCTGGGTCAGGTGGTGATATTGCAATCAATTTAGTCAGACAAACAGGCAAATCATAACAAAAATGATCCTTGCCACTCCAGTAGCAGCATGAGTCATTACTCATTACAGCCAAAACCTGCCCTGAACAGAAGTTGTGAAGTAGCATGCTGCCCTGTAACTTTAAGAGAGAGACAATTTCTACAGCACCCCACAGCACTAACAGGCATTTCCTCTGAAATGCAAAAACAAATGTACCCTTCACATGGCCACAACGGGGGGGCCGCAATCGTGGCATCGGCAGCCTCATCTGCTATCCTTCTGCCTGCCCCTGTTCAATTTCACATTCACACGGTGGAATGCTTGGTTCTGACTGGCCCAGGCAGCACGGGGGTCGACGCCCTGTGGAAATGATGCGTGTGCTAAAGAATCCCTTGTCGCCTCACTCTCTGTGATTACTCTGGTTCTCTGATGGAGCTCAACCTCTCCGCCTCCTTGTTCTCACCTGTCACTCTCAACATATCTCTGCCTTTGAAACATAAAAAGCTGGGGCTGACATACACACACAGAAACTACTCCCAACAGAACAGACAAAGAACTGAGTCTTGCTTTTGGAGGAATGACTACCTCTACTGTGATAGAAATGTCTGACCTCCCAAAAAGCTTTCTGCTTTAGGGAGCAGACAGCTTTGATAGTTGTTATTCATAGTTTGTACCATCAAAGGCAAATGTGATGGACATTATACTATAGCGACATAAGACGTGGAATTATCTTCATTTCAAAAGGGTATATGCACATTATTAACTATTATTCAGGTGTAGAGTATACCTACAGCAATTTACAAACAAAGGAACTGTAGCACATGCACACTATAATTTATCCTGACATCTTTTTGTTCAAATTCTGAGGTATTTATATCACTTCACTGTTCATTTTCATCCCACAGGTTTTGGCTCAAACAGTACCTACTGTCCCTCCATTTCAGTGTTTGAGATACCAACTTCTATTGTATATTTTGTTGCATTTATTATTTCCTGATTTTCTAATGTACTTCTTGAATAAAGGTTAATACTAAGTAAAACTACTTCAGTAAATAATACTAAGTAAATACTAAGTAAAACTTCACCTACTGATCAACACTCTCAACAAACTGCCAAGTTGACATTACTTTCAAAGGGGCATTCCAATTGTGCTGCTAAACTTGAACAAGTGAGATTGTTAAAAGTCTTTTGGAAGGTCAGCATGTTTGTGTACCATAGATTTGCGTTTCTATGTGATATCTTGATGTAATGCAGCTTGTTTACCTTGATGGCCGTTGATGCTATCTGGATGTGGTGCAGCTTCCGCAAAGTGCTCTCTCTGTCAATGAAATAGGAGGCAGCCAGCTGGTGCAGGACCTCTAGAGTCACACTGGACGAGTTGCCAGAGCCAGAGTAGTCACTGACCTCTGCCTTCTTACTCAGCTTCCTCTTGTCCACAAATATTGTTAAGGCCTCTTCCCCTGAAAACAGAAAGACAGCATTGGGACAGTGTTCACTTGCATTTTCTGAACAGCATGCATTTGAACTGCTAGGAAAATATTTTCCGGCTAACTTGAATTTGGCACAATACAATTCTCGCATTATAATAAATTATAAATGGTACACTAAAACAATGATTGAATCTTGAAATTGGAGTTATTCTGAGAAATATAAGAGAAAAAAATCTTTAACCAAGCACGAAGTGTTGCTAGCCAAATTCAGTCCAAGGAAAGTTATCTTTTTTTAAATTTTTGGACAAAGAGCTAAATTCCAACCACATTAATCAATAAAGACAACCCAATTTAACAAATCATACAAAATGACTTTGAAACCATTCATGCAATTCAAATGAACAGAAATGCAACTGATGCAAAACAAGTTAGTACACTCGTGGGCAAACATTCCTCCCCGTTAATGTGAGAGACTGATAGACATTTACAAGGACCGACTACAGGAAGTTATTTAAGGGGGTAAGCAATACCAGCTACTAAAGCAAGTGGTGTATTTACCTTTTCTGCAACATTAAATTGCATTTCTGATTATTCATTTATGAATAAATCATTTAAAAGTATTATCTTTCTGTGTCATTTGTTAAATCCGGTGCTGAAGTGCACATTACATTTCCAAGTGTCCAATAAAAAGAAAGGGGGGGGGGGTGCTCCAGGGTGTGTACTTTTTCGCATTAATGTAAGTACTCAACACTCATACATTCATATTTTGTAGAGCCACATTTGACTGCAACAACAGCTTTAAGTATTTTTGGGGAAGTATATACCATCTTGGCACACAGTATGGAATGATTTTAGCCAATTCGTCTAGGCATATTTGCTCCAGTTAGTTCAGGCTGGACGACGCTTGTGGACCGCAATTTCCCAACATTGCCACACATTCTCAATAGGACTGAGATCAAGAGCTTGACTTGGTCACTGTGGGACATTAACATTTGTGTTCCTGAGCTACTCCAATGTTGCTTTGGCCTTGTGCTTGGGGTCATTCTCCTGCTGAGAATTCTCTTTCATGTATTTCCCTGTATTTTGCGCTATCCGTTGTTCTTTCATGAAAAGCATCTCTACAGCAAGATAACATATTATCCATGTTCAGGTATCTGTAAAAGTTATTTCTAGGAGACTCTCTGCAATTTGATAGCTAAAAGAAAAATAGGAACTCAATTACAACCACAGTACAACCAAACATAGCTAAACAAAAAGTTTGGATTGTTCTACAGAACAAAGAAACCAATGGTGTATTCAGCAATGGGTAACAACCAGGTCGGCCAAGAACAACAAATAAATTACCACAGTTGTGAAAAACAACCCTAAAATAAGTTTCAATAAAATCACCAACAACCTTCAGAATGCTGTTGGGTATGTGTCACAAACTACTGTTCAAAGAAGACTTCGGCAGCAAAACTATAGCCTACAATTCAAGGTGAAAACCAATAATCAGCACCAAAAACAAAAAGGCCGGATTAGAATTTGTTAAAAAGAAAAGATATCTGCTAGTACAGATTTGGAACAGAGTTATATGGACATGCAAGTGATGGAAAGGCAAAAGTGTGGAGAAAAAATTTACTGTAGATAATCCAAACCAAACCCCGTAATCTGTGAAGATACAGTGGGGAGAACAAGTATTTGATACACTGCCGATTTTGCAGGTTTACCTACTTATGTATTACTATTATGTATTTTTGTTTTAGATTCCGTCTCTCAGAGGTGAAGTGTACCTATGATAAAAATTACAGACTTCTACATGCTTTGTAAGAGGGAAAACCTGCAAAATCGGCAGTGTATCAAATACTTGTTCTCCCTACAGTATATTGCAAGATGAAGTGATTAATAATTGATTACAGTTGTTCTGAGATACTCTGACAAAGAGGGGTTTTGCAACAAAATTGGCATATATTTGCTCATATTTTAATAAATGTTATTTCTAGAGAAGGAATCTAATATATTGACATACGTGAATAATTACTGTTTTAGGGATGTTACAGAGGAGAATGTCACCTGCATACAGTGACATTTTATTTTCTTTAGTATTATAACCATGTTAATCATGAGACCTTTTGGCCAGGGCAAAAAGCAGCGGTGAAATTGTACATCCCTGTCTTGTTCTTCTATGGAGGTATTGAGTACCACTCCCTTTAAGAGTGTGCTCCTAATCTCAGCTCATTACTTGTATAAAAGACAATTGGATGCCAGAAATCTTTCTGACTGACAGGGGACCAAATACTTATTTCACTAATTAAAATGCAAATCAATTCATAACATGTTTTACATGCGTTTTTCTGGATTTCTTTGTTGTTATTCTGTCTCCCACTATTAAAATAAACCTACCATTAAAATTATAGACTGATCATTTCATTGTCAGTGGGCAAACATGCAAGATCAGCAGGGGATTAAATAAATGTTTCCCTCACTGTATTTATAGATTTGTATCTACCCTTAGGCTCTCTGAGGGGATACAGGGCCGTGACGGTTCCCCACAGAGGACATTTGCCAATTTACCAGAAAGCCTCATACAACATAGCCATTCAATAATTTTATTTAACTATTTAATTGGAGAAAATAAAATAGTTGAATTAAAAATGTTCTACCCGCCAAAGTAGTCTGAGGCCCTGTTGTATAGTTGTGTAATGTTATGCTGTCATTGTTGTCAAATTCACAAACAGGCACAAACACAGTGGAAAGGTGTAATAGGAAAGGGACAAAGTAGCGGTGGGCCATGTCAGTCAATTATTAATAGTAAGTGGCCCTCGTTCATGATCATCTCACCAACATAGCAGGTATTTATCATCATTAGATTTGTGGTATCCTTACGATGAAACTCCTGTCTGGTCAGAGACTGTGTACACCAAAATAAAATGATAAAATAGATGACAAGGAATGCAGCACACATAAACGTACCAACATGTTTGATACTAAACAGTTATGCTCAAAAGTTTCCATAGCCTTGGAGAATTGGTAATATATGTATATTTTGTAAAGAAAACATGAGTTAGCAGGCAAAACATGTTTTTTATTTCTTGTGGGATTTCACATTCAACTGTAGGTGGTAACAGAATGGTACAGTCATAAAACAACACATGGCAACAAAGAAGTCTGCATACCCTTAGTTCTTGATACAGTGTATTGCCCCCTTTAGCATCAATGACTGCATGCAGTCTTTTGTAATAGTTGACTATGAGGCCCCGATTTCTTGCAGGTGGTATAGCTGTCCATTCGTCTTGGCAAATGCCTCTTGGTCATGCAGGTCAAGTGTTTTGTCATCTTGCATGAACCACGCGTTTGAGATCTCCTCAGAGTGGCTGGATGATATTAAGGTCAGGAGACTGTGATGGCCACTCCAGAACCTTCACCTATTTCTGCTGTCACTGCTGGAAGAATGCAAATTGTCTGCCAGTAGTTTCTGATAACATGCTTCATTCACCTTGCCATCAATCTTACAGCTTACCCCTCACACACACACACACACACACACACCAAATTACAGGGTGCCAGAAGCTGTGAGGCATGTCAAAGTGTTGTCGGGCATATTGTAACTAGGCTTTTTTGTGGCATTGGTGCAGTGAAGGCTTTTTTTCTGGCAACTCGACCATGCAGCTCATTTTTGTTAAAGTATTGTCGTATTGTGTTCCTTGAAACAACCACACCGTCTTTTCCAGAGCAGTCTGTATTTCTGCTGAGTTTACCTGTGAGTAAATCTTTATATCCCAAACAATTCTTTTCCACTTTTTAATAAGTGATTGAACAGTACTGACTGGCATTTGCAAGGCTTTGTAAATCATTTTTCCATCTTTATAATGTTCCATTACCTTGTTACACAGGTCTTTTGACAGTTCTTTTCTGCTCCCCATGGCTCAGTATATAGCCTGCTCAGTGCATCCACAAGAGAGCTAACAAACTCATCGACTATTTATACACAGACACTAATTGCAATTCAAAAAGCCACAGGTATGGGAAATTCACCTTTAATTGCCATTTTCATCTGTGTGTGTCACCTTGTATGTCTGTAACAAGGCCAAACATTCAAGGGTATGTAAACTTTTGATCAAGGCCATTTGGGTGATTTCTGTTATAATTATGAATTTTTTAAAAAGCCAAACAGCTATGTGATAATAAATGGTTTCATATGATCACTATCCTTAAATAAATAAAAAAATGTTGCATGATCAATCATTTTCAAAATCATTGCAAAAATTTCACAATATCTGCCAACAAAATGAAAAAATAGAATGAACCTTTCCAAAAAAAGCAATACCCAGATTTCGACATTCTTCTAACTGTGGACGTCCACGGTACCGGTGCGAATTCGTCAGCAAACGCCCTGTCTTGCCCCACTTGGCTGCTTATGGGCGTATCCGCTATGAGTGTTTGTTTTTTGGCGGGGGGGGGCTGTGTTGACATCCCTTCGTGAACTTTTTTTCATTTAACCTGAAACCAACCAATAAGGAGCACTGTGCTAGAAGGCAACGGATTTCTGTGGTGCTGCCTTATAAAATAAACAACTCAATGTTAAATAAATACAGCACATTTAACAACACAAAGCTAACTTGTAAAACTGACCTGAGTCACCAACAATCTCCACTATCCTCAAACGCATTCTCCTTAATACTGCTCCTGCATTTCCAGCTGTGCTGCTCTGTTATTAAAATAATGGTACTCTTTTATTCAAGGTGTTTACAAGAGTTGCCTTGTTCAGGGACAGCACAGTAGTCATGATCCAGACTAAAGATGAATCTCAAATCACATACTACAACTACGTACTTTGCGGATGATGGTGAAGTATGTACTGTTTAGTAGTAAGCTATTACTGTATGCCAGTATTGGGACCGATTGGGACATACTACCTCGTCATACAGTTGCATCTAAACATTAGATCATTTTGTCACATATTAACATAACGCCAAGTTTGAATATTTAGCTAGACACCATTAAGCATTGTACACTGACTAACATTTCTTATGAGGTTTAATGGCTTATTAGCCAGTAAAAGGCCTACTAGTATCTTACTACTTAGAATAGTCATAATAATTGAGCAACTGCTAGTGAGACTGAAGACAAACTTTACACTGCCAAAGCTATTTAATTTCATGCCACATCAACATTCATTTTTCCTTCATTCATCAATGACATTGATACAATAACTGTCAATATAGGTGACGATAACTGACTTTTTCATCAATTGAAAAGATGAGAGAATTGTGGAAACCCCTCTTTTACTGCACTATTATTGGAATCAGGTGTGCTAAATTAGAGTTGGAGTGAACTTACAGGACAGTAAAACTAGGAACAGGGTTGGGCTGCCCTGACCTAGCTGGTCTGTGGTGAAATGCTTGCTGCATACTTTAGATTGGACTGTAATACAGTGAAGTGGTACCGGCGTATTTGCACTAACCTCTGCTTCTTCAGCTCAACGTCAAGCGGGAAACTATACATACTACTAACCCCACTGAAATTAGTAGTCGCGGCGCAGAGAGGTAGTGCAATGTTCAGAATATTTCTTTACTTGTTTCTTAAATACGTTCTTAAATATCTTTTTCAGAGTCTCAATCATGTTTATTTACCTAGCCAAACTTGTGCCGTCAGTCGAATTTGTACCACTAACGCATGCCGGAAACAGACGAGTGGTATTATTGTAAAAGGGAAGTATGTCACCACCCTGAGTGCAAGTAGCCCATAGTATCTGTCCGAGGCAGAGGGCACGCCAGAACAGTGGACGTCCAATGTTAGCCTTGCTAATGGTGGATGTCCCTCTACTTTTTGGCTTTTTGAATGATTCGCTCATCGCATTCATTACGGGTGTGTCATCTGCACTCCATGGCTTAATCCGATTTATCTACGATGATAACTATGCTCATTTCGAAAAGGTGAGACAGTTTCGTAAATCACACTTGAAGATGATCATACGTCTCTTCCTAAGTTTGAATCAGTGATCTTTTCTGAGAGGGTTTCATGAATGAGGACCATGGTCACTATAAATGATGATTCCACACACTAGTCATTAAATCACAAATGAATTGCTAATTAGCTTTTTTGTGCTTATGACAAATTTAATCACCCAAAAAGCATGAGTATTGTTGTAAATATTGTAATTCTTTATAATAATCACAACATATAATATAAATAAGATTCTGTGGTAAGACAAGGCACTATAGCATCAGATGTAGTTGTTCTGTCCTAACAGCCAAATGATCTACATAATTCACATTTCCTGTTCTTGCAGGATTAGTTTTGTTGCTATGTGGAACTGGCTATACTAAGAAACAGCATCTGTTGTTATCTGTGTTATGTTTTCTTCCTCCTCTACTGCTGGAATGTGCCCTTAATATCCCAGTGTATTTAATCATTTATTTCATGAAGTCCATATGTTTCAAAACACAGGAAGGCAATCAATTTATATCAACAGTCAGCACAGGCAGCAGCCAGTATCTCTGGCTGGCAGCCAATATACAGCTCCTCATCTTCCTCTACTCAAAGTACTCAGAATTGGATGTGTGCCAGAGCATGGAGGTTGCTGTGTTTCAGCTAGTTCAACTCTCTGTGTATGTTTGTGTATGTGTTCGTGTGCATGTGCGCGTGTGTGTACAGACCCACTTATAAATATGACCTTTCTAGGGGCCCAGTTGTGGTAATCGACAAGTTTTGCTTTCCAACAGGAAACCTATTCCCTTGCCTGCCCAGACAAGCATAGGGCATTGTAAGTGAAATGAGCTGCTGTCCTGTAAAGTGCAGCCAACCTCATAGCATTGTCCAGATGGGTATTGAAAGCACTAGGGAATGGCTGTAACTTTGTATAGACAGCGCTACCAATAGTGCCACACAGTGCCTGTAGAATGTCTTCAATTTCTTCAGTTTCTTGCAAGCCTCAGTTTCTTGCATTTGAATGATATGTGTCAACATACAGTGGGGAGAACAACTATTTGATACACTGCTGATTTTGCAGGTTTTCTTACTTACAAAGCATGTAGAGGTCTGTAATTTTTGTCACAGGTACACTGTGAGAGACGGAATCTTAAACAAAAATCCAGAAAATCACATTGTATGATTTTTAATCAATTTATTAGACTTTTATTGCATGACAGAAGTATTTGATCACCTATCAACCAGTAAGAATTCCATCTCTCACAGACCTGTTAGTTCTTCTTTAAGAATCCCTCCTATTCTCCACTCATTACCTGTATTAACTGCACCTGTTTGAACTTGTTACCTGTATAAAAGACACCTGCCCACACACTCAATCAAACAGACTCCAACCGCTCCACAATGGCCAAGGCCAAGGCCAGAGAGCTGTGTAAGGAAATCAGGGATATGATTTTAGACCTGCACAAGGCTGGGATGGGCTACAGGACAATAGGCAAGCAGCTTGGTGAGAAGGCTGTTGGCGCAATTATTAGAAAATGGAAGAAGGTCAAGATGACTGTCAATCTCCCTCGGTCTGGGGCTCCATGCAAGATCTCCGTGAGGGATCAGCCCAGAACTACACGGCAGGACCTGGTCAATGACCTGAAGAGAGCTGGGACCACAGTCTCAAAGAAAACCACTAGTAACACACTACGCCGTCATGGATTAAAATCCTGCAGTGCACGCAAGTTCCCCCTGCTCAAGCCAGCGCATGTCCAGGCCTGTCTGAAGTTTGCCAATGACCATCTGAATGATCCAGAGAAGGATTTGGGAGAAGGTCATGTGGTCTGATGAGACAAAAATAAAAATTTTGGTCTAAACACCACTCGCCATGTTTGGAGGAAGAAGAAGGGTGAGTACAACCCCAAGAACACCATCCCAACCGTGAAGCATGGAGGTGGAAAAATCATTCTTTGGGGATGGTTTCTGCAAAGGGGACAGGACGACTGCACCGTATTGAGGAGAGGATGGATGGGGCCATGTATCGTGAGATCTTGGCCAACAACCTCCTTCCTTCAGTAAGAGCAATGAAGATGGGTCGTGGCTGGGTCTTCCAGCATGACAACGACCCGAAACACACAGCCAGGGTACCCATGGAGTGGCTCCGTAAGAAGCATCTCAAGGTCCTGGGAGCTGAAAGACCGTATTGCCCATCAACAGCCCCGAAACCTGAAGGATCTAGAATGGAGGAGTGGGACAAAATCCCTGCTGCAGTGTGTGCAAAACTGGTCAAGAACTACAGGAAACGTATGATCTCTGTAATTGCAAACAAAGGATTCTGTACCAAATATTAAGTTCTGCTTTTCTGATGTATCAAATACTTATGTCATGCAATAAAATGCAAATTAATTACTTGTGATTTTCTGGATTTTTGTTTTAGATTCCGTCACTCACAGTCGAAGAGTACCTATGATACAAATTAGATAAAGGCTTGTTGATTGCCAATCAACCAGATTTTTTGGACTTCATGGCTTGGTCTTTGCTCTGACAATGCACTGTGATGAGTGGGACAGATGTGGGTGTTGTCATCAACTTCCAATTTGCCTCAGGGAGACTTCAATCAAGTTCTAAAGATATCTCAAGGACGATCAAAGGACATGAGGCATATGAGCTCAATATACACTCACCTAAAGGATTATTAGGAAAACCATACTAATACTGTGTTTGACCCCCTTTCGCCTTCAGAACTGCTTTAATTCTACGTGGCATTGATTCAACAAGGTGCTGAAAGCATTCTTTAGAAATGTTGGCCCATATTGATAGGATAGCATCTTGCAGTTGATGGAGATTTGTGGGATGCACATCCAGGGCACGAAGCTCCCGTTCCACCACATCCCAAATATGCTCTATTGGGTTGAGATCTGGTGACTGTGGGGCCATTTCAATAGAGTGAACTCATTGTCATGTTCAAGAAACCAATTTGAAATGATTCAAGCTTTGTGACATGGTGCATTATCCTGCTGGAAGTAGCCATCAGAGGATGGGTACATGGTGGTCATAAAGGGATGGACATGGTCAGAAACAATGCTTAGGTAGGCCGTGGCATTTAAACGATGCCCAATTGGCACTAAGGGGCCTAAAGTGTGCCAAGAAAACATCCCCCACACCATTACACCACCACCACCAGCCTGCACAGTGGTAACAAGGCATGATGGATCCATGTTCTCATTCTGTTTATGCCAAATTCTGACTCTACCATCTGAATGTCTCAACAGAAATCGAGACTCATCAGACCAGGCAACATTCTTCCAGTCTTCAACTGTCCAATTTTGATGAGCTCATGCAAATTGTAGCCTCTTTTTCCTATTTGTAGTGGAGATGAGTGGTACCCGGTGGGGTCTTCTGCTGTTGTAGCCCATCCGCCTCAAGGTTGTGTGTGTTGTGGCTTCACAAATGCTTTGCTGCATACCTCGGTTGTAACAAGTAGTTATTTCAGTCAAAGTTGCTCTTCTATCAGCTTGAATCAGTCTGCCCATTCTCCTCTGACCTCTAGCGTCAACAAGGCATTTTTGCCCACAGGACTGCCGCATACTGGATGTTTTTCCCTTTTCACACCATTTTTTGTAAACCCTAGAAATGATTGTGCGTGAAAATCCCAGTAACTGAGCAGATTGTGAAATACTCAGACCGGCCCGTCTGGCACCAACAACCATGCCACGCTCAAAATTGCTTGAATTACCTTTCTTTCCCATTTTGACATTCAGTTTGGAGTTCAGGAGATTGTCTTGACCAGGACCACACCCCTAAATGCATTGAAGCAACTGCAATGTGATTGGTTGATTAGATAATTGCATTAATGAGAAATTGAACAGGTGTTCCTAATAATCCTTTAGGTGAGTGTAGTTTTGTGGCAAAGTGTGGGAGTACTTCTTTACACAATATATTTTAGTTGGACATTTTAATAAATTGGTGCACATTAAAAAAAAATGTTTTTGCAGAACAAAAATATGAGTGTTGCTCAAGAGTGTCTCAATGTAGTCAAATTACTGTTATTTTCTGATACAATATCCTACTGGGCTAAGAACTGCCAACATTCCTACTGTAGTTTGTTTACCTCCCAGTGTGGCTGACAGCAGAAAGTGAGTTCCATACTTCCTGATCAGGTTGTCAGTGATGAGCTGGGTGGTGGGTCTGCGACCCAGTAGACGGATGTTGCGGACAAACTCTGGCGTCAGGGGCAATGGCGACTCCAGGAAGTCTCTCCTCTCCACAGCTAAATTGTTCACCTTCCACCTCCCAAACTCCCTTAAAAATAAAAGACATAGAAGACAAAACATAATTGAAGATGCTATTTGGAAAATAGAATCCACCGGGTTTGGTGATGTGATGACTATTGTCTGTTCACAATGGTTGAAAGCCATTGTCAATGGGGACCAGACACCCAAGTCACATGAGTTACGACTGCAGCGCATAACTAACAAAGCAGCATTCCAAATGGCCTCCCTATGTTCAACACATACAGTACCATTGAAAATGTAGACACACCTACTCATTCAAGGGTAGTCAAGGGAATACCAAGAGTGTGCAAAGCTGTCATCAAGGCAATTTAAAATTATTTTGATTTGTTTAAAACATTTTTGGTTACTACATGATTACATACTTGGTATTTCTTAGATGTTATGTCTTCACTATTATTTACAATGTGGAAAATAGTATGTGTTAAAATATTAACATAATGCAAGACAAAAATGTACATGGATAGAAAGAGCAGATAGCACCAAGCAGCACCAAAGTGTTTTCTTCCTTGACAGGGACCTTTATATGCCACTTATAATATTTTCCAAGGATTTGTTATTGTGCTTAAATTGTGCAATGAGCATAGGATCTTGGCATTAATTGTAACCTACAAGACTATGATGAACCATATCGGATTTGTCTTACAAAAACATTTGTATTTTTATTAAAAGACAAAAAGCAATAAGATTGTACAAATAAAACTTTACAATATTTATTTTGGCTGACAAATTAACATCCAAAATTATCCTAAGCCATTCTTTATAACACACTCCTATGTTTTAACCAACTTCTTTCCATTATAAAAAATACCATTTGTAATGCTACTGTATAATGGACATTGTTACATTTTGTCTGCTAAATTTGTGCCTAGCATGTTACATTTTGTCTGCTAGATTTGTGCCTAGCATGTTACATTTTGTTGGCTTTACCGTAAAATTCAGTACATCACAATGACATTATATTCCGGGTCAAATTCAACCAGATTTCTCAAAAGCAGTACTTTAATATAAGTTCAACCTGAAAGAGTGCCCTGTCAGTCTTTCTATTGCAAAATCTGACAACAAATTATCATTAGACCCGAGCAAGTATGATTTTCTCTATTTCTTTTGGGATGAACAACTCAACTGCTGCCTTTATGTGTGTGTTATGACATGTGTGATTGCATATTGTTTGTGGTCTGGGACAATTCTTATTAAGCCTTCAGCTGGCCCTATTGCCTGACCTTTGTGTGTAATTATTCATTACCCGTACCTAAAGAATAAGATTTAGGCTTATGAAGACTTATTTGGTCAATACAATGTACAACAGTACATAAGGGTTGAAAGGTGTGCTTTCATAACTGATTAATCTATGCTACCGAAATGTATTAAATTAATTAAAATCTATGTCTATATAATACTTTACATTAAAATAAATGTACATTATTTGTGGCACAACGTGTTTAACTGCAGTGTTTATATTGCATTATCCTGCCAATTCAAGTTGAGCACATTTACCTTTAAATGGATAAAAAAATGACAGCATTGTCTATCAACAGTGTTTGCACTGGTCTATGTGATTAAAGTGTCAATGTAGAAGAACTCAAATTCACACTTTCTGATCTTAAGGTATTAATGGTTTTCTGTATGTCTGTCCTGACTATCTGAAATACGATAGGGGAGAGGTAGGTGTATGGGGGCAGGCAGACTCATCAACTTTACTGCTTCAACTGACTGCATCATTAGCTTTAAGTTATGATGGAATAATGGAAGAGAGAAAATACAGAGAAAACAGAAAAGATTCCAAAGCATTTGGAAGATGAATGTAGTTGGGGAGGAGACTGCTTTGAAAGCAAGCAGCTGACAGGTGCTCTCCTTAATAAACATATCATAATAGAAATGTGCAATGACAGAGAAACCCATGTATTGGTCCATTCCTGACACTCAATAAAATTGATAATGAGGCAAGAAAGAAAAGAACTGCAAAGGAAAGGAAATGTTGGAGGCGGCTGTAAAGTTCTGAATACCGGCTAAAAAAAACATTTTTCATTAGCATCTGAAGCTTTGATATTTACAAAGTTCTGCAGTGTGCAGCCTTAAAATGGAAACATTGTATCCCCTTATGCCTTTAAATACTTGTTTTTATTAATCCCATATAATGAAATAGAACCATTTAAGATTGGTTTAATTTTAATTGATTCTGACAGGTTTGTGTGACTCAGGTTAAAATGAGCATGTTCTTTCTGCATCAAATTTGCTAGAGGCAACATTAGTATATACTGTCTGTAATGTGAAAGGAATTATCTGTCAAATGCTGGATATGGTAAGCAAATTAATTTCACAGGTTTTAAATTAAATTACTTTAATATATTTTACCGTACCAAAAATATCACTGTACAGTACTGTAATGCAAGTTTGCATTTCCACTGAAAAGTTTTCACTGACGTTTTGGTAATTTAGAGGGAGTTATTTTCCTAACAGTCAGCACATTCATCTAAGGTTGATCAAAATGACCAGATCATATTCATAGCAAGTAAAATGTTTCCCTTAATGGTCTTCACATGGTTTTTGCAAAAATACATTTTATGCATTCGTAGGACCTCTGGTGCAGCAACAACCCTGACTTAAAAAAAAAAAAACAATGGCTCCAATCATGACAGAGGTCAGAAAGAATACTTCAATTTGTTACTACTTACAGAGCTCTAATTATTTTTCCAGTGGTATTTAGAAAACTTTACAATAATGTATTTTCTGCCAAAAAATATTTTTTGCAGAGCAATCAAACAACTGATTTAAGTAATAGTAAAGGGAGGTGGTGTAGTGGTGGGGGTGTTGGCTTACTGAAGGGGAAAATGTCTTAAATTCTTGTTCAACTGACAGAGTTTCTGATGCTAAAATAATGACCCCATTATTTGCCATTGGAACAAAGCTGTGTTTTCTTCAAAGCAGTTTACATCCTGCTGCAAGCCAATCTTACACAAACTATTTCTGTTATGTCTCTAACATGTAACTACTGTTGCACAATGTCCGGAAAAGGCACATTTACACATATATCCTAGTATCACACAAAGCTAGCAAGCTCCTAAGATCCATCAGGGATGCAAAAAAATCAAGGTTTAACAACTTAGATGTTCCAGGAATTACACACTATCACTATCAAGGGGCAAATACAGCTACATAGTGCTGTCCCAGATGAGCTGCATCATCAAAATAAATCTTGACTGGCAGCAAAGAAGTCTGGTTACTTTGGTATGCATAGTTAGAGGGATAGTTCGACCTAGATTCATATTTGGTTGAAATTCTGCATACCCTGACTTGTTCTTGGCCCATGTAGTATTTTGTTTTTAAGCAAGCAAACATTCACCTGCAATTAGCATTATCCAAATTTCTGAATTGAAACTGTACATCGCGACCAACACAATCTGAATGCAAAAACAAACTTAAAATACAGAGATCAAACTGTTCGAAGAGGTTGTATATTAATTCCTAGAATATATGGATGATGTTAAAATAAAAATGATCTATAAAATATGGTTATATTCAATAACAACATATCAACAGTGCTATTACGTCCACCATCAAAGCATCTGTACATATTTATCATAGGTACATTTCAACTGTGAGAGACAGAATCTAAAACAAATATGGTTTGTTCAATAACAACATGGAAAAGGGTGGCTTGCTCACTTCAGGTTGGTGGAGAGTGCCTGCCTCAAGTTGAGGAGTTTAAGTATCTAGGGGTCTTGTTCACGAGTGAGGGAAGGATGGAACGGGAGATTGACAGACGGATCGGTGCAGCTTCTGCAGTAATGCGGTCGATGTATCGGTCTGTCGTGGTGAAGAAAGAGCTGAGCCGCAAGGCGAAGCTCTCGATTTACCGGTCAATCTACGTTCCTACTCTCACCTATGGTCATGAGCTTTGGGTCATGACCGAAAGGACAAGATCCCGGATACAGGCGGCCGAAATGAGCTTTCTCCGCAGGGTGGCTGGGCGTTCCCTTAGAGATAGGGTGAGAAGCTCGGTCACCCGGGAGGAGCTCGGAGTAGAGCCGCTGCTCCTCCACATCGAGAGGGGTCAGCTGAGGTGGCTTGGGCATCTGTTTCGGATGCCTCCGGAACGCCTTCCAGGGAAGGTGTTCCGGTCCCGTCCCACCGGGAGGAGACCCCGGGGAAGACCTAGGACACGCTGGAGGGACTATGTCTCCCGGCTGGCCTGGGAACGCCTCGGTGTCCCCCCGGAAGAGCTGGAGGAAGTGTCTGGGGAGAGGGAAGTCTGGGCATCCCTGCTTAGACTGCTGCCCCCGCGACCCGGCCCCGGATGAAGCGGAAGAAGATGATGATGATGATGATGATGAATAACAACATATCAACAGTGCTATTACGTCCCCCATCAAAGCATCTGTAATTTTTATCATAGGTACACTTCAGCTGTGAGAGACAGAATCTAAAACAAAAATCCAGAAAATCACATTGTATGATTTTTTAATAATTAATTTGCATTTTATTGCATGACAGAAGTATTTGATCACCTACCAACCAGTAAGAATTCCGGCTTTCACAGACCTGTTAGTTTTTCTTTAAGAAGCCCTCCTGTTCTCCACTCGTTACCTGTTTTAACTGCACCTGTTTGAACTCGGTACCTGTATAAAAGACACCTGTCCACACACTCAAACAGTCTCCAACCTCTCCACAATGGCCAAAACCAAAGAGCTGTGTAAGGACATCCGGGATAAAATTGTAGACCTGTGCAAGGCTGGGATGGGCTACAAGACAATAGGCAAGCAGCTTGGTGAGAAGGCAACAACTGTTGGCGCAATTATTAGAAAATGGAAGTTCAAGATGACTGTCAATCTCCCTCAGTCTGGGGCTCCATGTAAGATCTCACCTCGTGGGGCATCAATGATCATGAGGAAGGTGAGGGATCAGCCCAGAACTACACGGCAGGTCCTGGTCAATGACCTGAAGAGAGCTGGGACCACAGTCTCAAAGAAAACCATTAGTAACACACTACGTCGTCATGGATTAAAATCCTGCAGCGCATGCAAGGTGCCCCTGCTCAAGCCAGCGCATGTCCAGGCCCGTCTGAAGTAAAAATTTTGGTCTAAACTTCACTCGCCGTGTTTGGAGGAAGAAGAAGGATGAGTACAACCCCAAGAACACATTAAGCATGGAGGTGGAAACATCATTCTTTGGGGATGCTTTTCTGCAAGGGGGACAGGACGACTGCACCGTATCGAGGGGAGGATGGATGGGACCATGTATCGCGAGATTGTGGCCAACAACCTCCTTCCCTCAGTAAGAGCATTGAAGATGGGTCGTGGCTTGGTCTTCCAGCATGACAACGACCCGAAACACACAGCCAGTGCAACTAAGGAGTGGCTCTGTAAGAAGCATCTCAAGGTCCTGGAGTGGCCTAGCCAGTCTCCAGACCTGAACCCAATAGAAAATCTTTGGAGGGAGCTGAAAGTCTGTATTGCCCAGCGACAGCCCCAAAACCTGAAGGATCTGGAGAAGGTCTCTATGGAGGAGTGGGCCAAAATCCCTGATGCAGTGTGCATGTAATTGCAAACAAAGGTTTCTGTACCAAATATTAAGTTCTGCTTTTCTGATGAATAAAATGCTAATAAAATGCAAATTAATTACTTAAAAATCATACAATGTGATTTTCAGGATTTTTGTTTTAGATTCCGTCACTCACAGTTGAGGAGTACCTATGATAATAATTACAGACTTCTACATGCTTTGTAAGTGGGAAAACCTGGAAAATCAGCAGTGTATCAAATACTTGTTCACCCCACTGTATCAATATTGTACATCACGTTAGCATACACAACTGAAAACATCTTAACACAAATTACATTTAAGTTTAGGGTTAACAATAGGTTAGGTTTAAGGTTAGGCATCACCCAAGATAGCTTTAAGATTCATGTTACAAAAACAAACATTACCAAAATAAATAAATATTGCAATTTATTTTTTATTTTTTATAAAATCTCTCCTGATTCAAACTTGCCACCATTTGTAGTGAAGGTTGGTTGTGTTTCCAAACACACTCACCCCTAACAAATCTTGCAGGTAAGAGTTACACTAAATGATGCACTGTGAGGTGGAGGCTTGTCTGCTATAATCAGAATAGGTTGGCCAACCTGTGCTGTAGGTGATAGATGGAGGGAGGATAGCCTTTTGATAGGAGATATATCACATTAAAGCATGCGTAATGAGGTAAAACCTCATACCCAGATGTCTGATGGATTTATTCATGGCAAAAACCTTGACTTTAACCTGATTATTTGAGATTATATGGGACAATGTGTAATGTTGTCTTATGTTTGAATCTTTTCTAACACAACTGGTGAAAATGATGTACTTGGTTTAATTCAGTGAAGTATGCCGTGTCTACTTTTGGGAATGCTTACTGAAATGCAAACGCATGAAACATACATTGTAGTAAATGTATGCACATTTACCTTTACTTTCAGATATTGCCCAAGGGCAATTTGTTGGTCACTAACCATTTTTCCTGACTTCCACATATAAATTGGCCTCTTCAATTGGGGCACTATAGTGAGATATTTCTCACCAGTTCTTACTTGCTTTCTAATGTTAGATCTGAGCTAGTTTTCGGCCCACTGCACAAATGAAGCAAGAGAGAAACAAGCATAGAGAGAGGAGAGTTGTACTGTACTGTACTGTACATAACAACCTTGGTTTTATCCCACATTTAATTGTTGGACTATTTCTGGAAGAGGGGAATCTGAGAACATATTTATTTGAGCACATATACTGCATCCTGGCTTGCATACTGCATCTCCCTTGGTTTTCATTTTAAAGCAACTCATATGCACCAAGGTTACTCACTAAAACATTGATTTTCTCTATGGGTATGATATTATGGACACTGTAACACAGATCAAACACCAAGGCCTTCTTTCAGGTTTCCAAAATCCATTTTTATATTTGATGCATTGCAGCCTTACCAAAATATGGCATGCGTACTGTGACCTTCTCTATGCAATTTGGCGCCAAATCCCACTTCTGTTACTGAAATTTAATATGACAAAATCACACGAGATACAGAAGCGTAGCCTCTGGTTGCCTACACCCTGGTGTCTATGGCAACTGTCACTTGGCAATGGAAACATAAGACAGGTGGTGCAGAGGAACCCCCGTTTCTACTCATGTTGACTGAGGGAAACACTTTCACTCATTAAATAACTGAGTGATTCTACTAACAGGGAAACAACCTCAATGTACCTGTTGAAGGACTCATTAAAATACTTTCAAATTCAATCAGGAAGAGATGGGGATAATTGAAAGAGGAATGAGATGGTGAGATTTCATTACTTTAACGATGGCTTAGTAACACACCCCTTCACTGTAACTAGAAGTACCCACTAGTGGTAATTCATATTTTTTCTGTCAGTGAGGATTACAAGAATTTAGACAAGATCCAAAAGTCTGCAGAGAAATAATTTTGTCACTTTCCATCTCTTCAGGTGTGTTTTGCTTTGAAATTGTGTTATTGGCCAGTGAATATATTGTCATATATGAGAGGTCACTTGAAAACCAACAGAGTGGTACACTGGCTATATGCTGCTATCACTGGGAATTAGCAACAGAGTGGTCATATTACATCCATGCTTATCAGCATGCCACAGAAGGTCACAAATGAACAGAGAAAGAGGCAATTAGCACCTGTACACAAAAAATTGCCACCACAAAATTACACCATAAATCTAAAGTTATCGCAATGTCTACAGCATTATATAAAATGTTATATCTTTCTATGTACTGTACAGTCTTTTTTGCCACTGGGAACAGTTGTTGATATGTTAAGATCTCCTGGGGAACTTTGAGGGATGAGAACAGATCAGTAAAAATCTGTCTGACAATTGCAGCAGTACTGGAAGAATTTAGTCAATTTCCCTCCCATTATAAATACCTGCAATAGTACCTATTATTTTGTAACATTACAACTGTTGGCTGTAAGGGAACATCATACAAATTGAATGGATCCTTACATTGTAAAACGCACTTACCTTGAATAATCAATTTATGCCCCTATACAGTAGAAGTAGAATAGTGGTTTTCTAAGCCCTTTAAGCATTTGTCATTTCTAAGCAAATATTGTCTGGTAGATTAATACAATATGTCTATATATAAAAAAAAAAATAAAAACAGAGCTGGCATAAAAGACAGTGCTCAGCATTTGTCAGAGCCAATGAAAGAGCTTTAATAATATCACTGTTAATCAAGGGCTGGTTGTAATCTAACGCGCCCCAGATACAACCTTGCGGCTGACAGTAGCCTCTCAGGGGACTGTGTGATAATGCAGAGTAATAAGTATTAAGAGCCTACTAATCACTTGGCCACATGATAAGACTATTAATCTTACCGCCCATGAAGCTCAGGACGCTGAGCTGGAATGGGCCTGTTCGAGCAAGAGGATAAATATTAAAATGCTTTAACACAGGAAGCCGATCACCATAGCCGATAAAACTCACAGCACAAATCCATAGTTGTCAGAGTCCCGTCTGGTGTTTCCCAGGGCCTGTTAAATACCTTTTCAACTCTGACGGATGGGATTTATGACACAATCGGCACGATTTTATATGGTGAGCCAATGTGAAAATGTTAAACGTTGTAAAAATTATCAATGTTTTCCCCTACACCCTAAATAAAGCATATATTTTTCCTGATCAGATTTTAAAATACCCATACAACCTTGATCAACTCAAATAATTGAAAGTAAAATATTAATGTGAGCAGCAAAAATCCTCCTAGGGGGATTATGGACGGGATTCTTCAAAATAGTGTTTGTTGTCCTTCAAGAAGATATGTTTGTTCTTAATTTTTATGTATTTGTAACTCCTCTGCAAAAATTCTTGATGTCTCACATTAATTCTGACTATTTAGAGGCAGTGTTATGCTACGTTGTTTATATTGTGTCTCAAAAGGGGCAAATACTAATATTGCAACAGATAATTTGATTTGATTTAAGACTTATACATGGTACAGATGTCTGTGAGTTCTCTTAAGTATGCACAGCCCACAGACACAAGTGAAGGTTGGGTTAATTACATATTTATGTAGTAGTTATGTATTAGGAAGATACAGCAAGCCTCAAGCCATGCCCATCACAATATGCCCCGTGTCATCATTTCAGAAGTGGATCATCTATAGTGCTTTATAATAAAAATGTAGAATATTCATTATCATTAACTATGCAAACCACCTGTTCTATTGTCTTTTGCAGTTGGTTATCAGTGTTAGTGTTAAAAGGATTGGGGTACAGTCCTGAATTATTCACTGTAAAAATAATACAGGTCTGACAAGATAAACAAATATGAGCATAATATATTCAGGAATCACAGTTTTAAGAACAATTATTGTTTAGTGTCATATATTTACAGAGTCCCAAAATCAATGGAACTAGTCTATATTTTCAATTAGAGTTTGTACTGATTTCTTCGGTTCAAGCTGAACAGCAGCTGTGAAATGCCTTTCATTACCCCCTTGAATATATTAAAAAGGTGAGCAAAATTCTTACCCTCCAATTAAGACAATCTATAGTCTCCCGCTCAATACTTCAGCTTCGAACTGAAACATGGTTGACCTCAAATGATACTCGTGTGATCAATAATCTGTTTAAAATGTCTTCTCTGATTTCTATCATGCTGAAGCCTCTGTAGATCCTTCGTTGTCTTAGACTTGCCTGTCAAGTTTACCAATACCCAAGCTAACCAAAGCAGTAAAGATCAATCTTGACAAGTCATTTACCACTTCAAACATCCTAGAATCCTAGTGCTTAAAGAATGGCAAGGCATCTGGGCCTGACAAGTTTCCTGCATATTTTTGAAGACCTTTGCTAAACAGCTCATACCAGTCTCGGCCTCAGCCTGTTTACACTTACATAATATGAAATCTTTACCTCAGACATTCTATGATGCCAATATATCACTAATCTTAAAAAAGATGTCGGACTTTCTTGAGTGTGCCTCCAACAGGCCCATCTTGCTTTTCGATATGTATATGCCATGAAACTGCCTTACCCACTATTATCAGTCCCGATCCCCATATTTTACCTACAAAATTGCCCTTCTGTGAAATCATGCTATTGTGTAAGGATTGACTTATGTATCAACAGATTTTTATAAACAATTTATCCTATTATTTGCTCGCATTGTCATTTCAAACCAATATAATTCAAAGAAATCACAACAACATTTAATGACTCAGCCGATTTTCTTATATTTGCATTATTTAAAGGAGATATTCTTAATTTTCTCCAAAGATTGTGAACAAAAAAACATTCCCCTTCTCGCTAATTAGTTTCACTTGTAGTTGTCCAGGTTACAAATGCTGTGAAAATATTCTATTATAATATATTTCTCTTTGGGCTTAAGGAGTTGGTAAATGAGTAAACAGCACAGTTCCCTAACAAAACAATGTCCTGCCTCTCACTGGAATCAAACATGCAACCATCAGACTGAAAGCTGCGGAAATACCCACCATCTCCAACTAGAACGCCATAGCAAAACAGACACTCTATTTAACTATTAATGTGTTCAGACTATTGGTTTCTGATGGAAGGGAAATGGCACTTATATGTTGACACTGAATGTACAACCCAATGTAAAAACAGAATTCAATGATGTGCAAATTTTCCCTATATATAATTGAAAATAGTACAAAGACAGCATATCAAATGTTGAAATTGCGAAAATTCATTGGTTTTGGAAAAATACATGCCTATTTTGCATTTGATGCCAGCAACACTTTTCAAAAAAGCTGAAACAGGGGAATGCTTATTATTGTGTTGCATCTCCTATTCTTTTACAACACTGCAAGCATTTGCGAACTGAGGAGACCAACTGCTGAAGTTTTGAAAGCAAAATGTTTTCCCATTCTTGCTTGATATACGATTGCAGCTGCTCAACAGTTTGGGGACTTCTTTGTCGTATTTATCATTCCATAATGTGCCAAATGTTTTCAATGGGTGACAGGTCTGGACTGCAGGCTGGCCAGGTTAGCAACCAGACTCTTTCACTACAGAGCCATGCTGTTGTTATACATGCAGAATGTGGTTTGGCATTGTCCTGCTGAAAGGAGCAAGGCATTCCTTGAAAAATACATTATCTGGATGGCAGCATTTTGCTACAAAACCTGTATATATTGTTCAGAATTACTTGCACATCTTCACAGATGTGCAAGTCACCCATGCCATGTGCACTAATGCACCCCCATACCATCACGTATGTTGGTTTTTGAACTGTGATCTAAGCCGGATGGTCCCTTTCCTTTTTAGCCCAGAGGATGTAGCATCTGTGATTCCTAAAAATAATTTCAAATTTGATTTGGCCGACCACAGGACAGTAAACCACTTTGCATCTGAAATGAGCTTGGGCCCAGAGAAGACGATGGCATTTCTGGATCTTGGTTATACAGTGAGGGAAATTAGTTATTTGATCCCCATCTGATTTTGTACGTTTGTCCACTGACAAAGAAATTATCAGTCTGAAAACAATTGGTAACACGCTAAGAACATGTACAGGCCCATCTGAAGTTTGCCAATGAATATCTGAATGATTCAGAGGAGAACTGGGTGAAAGTGTTGTGGTCAGATGAGACCAACATCGAGCTCTTTGGCATCAACTCAACTCATCGTGTCTAGAGGAGGAGGAATGCTGCCTATGACCCCAAGAACACCATCACCACCGTCAAACATTAAGGTGGAAACATGCTTTGTGGGTGTTTTTCTGCTAAGGGGACAGGACAACTACACTGCATCAAAGGGACGATGGACAGGGCCAGGTACCGTCAAATCTTGGGTGAGAACCTCCTTCCCTCAGCCAGGGCATTACAAATGGGTCGTGGATGGGTTTCCAGCATGACAATAACCCAAAACACACAGCCAAGGCAACAAAGGAGTGTCTCAAGAAGAAGCACATTAAGGTCCTGGAGTGGCCTAGCCAGTCTCCAGACCTTAATCCCATAGAAAATCTGTGAAGGGAGCTGAAGGTTTGAGTTGCCAAACGTCAGCCTCGAAACCTTAATGACTACCATTAAATACGTTCCCCAATTGGAGGCAACGATCTACACCTGCCTCCAATTGGGGAGACCAAACTGGATTTAGAGGTTCCAAGAACCTGCCTTGATTTTTATCCACACTCTCCTATTGCCTTCACTCTGTCATAGGGCTGGGCAATATGGTAAAAGCAGAATAACAATATTTTGTCTCATATCATTCAATATCATGATATGCACTTAGTAATTTAGTGCTCAGACTACAGTGTATTAAATACATATTTTGAGTGTAATGCTGTTGGAAAATAAACTGTGTGTTTTCAAATAGACAATTATTTACAGAAAACCTTGCAATGTGTTATTGAATTGCATCACACACAAGTAAACACAAAGGTAAATGAGAGTATTTCCACAAACAAATCTGGCACACAGCAACAGAAAACGTGTCATTTAAAAAAATTATTTCTTTTTTAGAGAAGTAATACATTAGTAGCCACACAGAAGTGTTATATATTGACATAGATTTTGAAAACATTCATTTTTAATATGGTGCCTATATTTCTTTTTAAACATATACTAATACATGTATTATTGAGTGAAGAACAGAAGGGTTTAAATTAAGAGACCACTGTAAATTGAACGCTTCTTTTCCACACTCAAAAATTTCCTTTATATATTTACATATTCGATTTTGGCCATTTTCAAATGTTTTAAATATATGTAAATATATTTACATAAATTACTAAATTATAGTTGGTCACTGGACCAGCTCTATACCCTCTATGGGGTGTGCGTGTATACACTCACCTAAAGGATTATTAGGAGGAGGGTTCATGGGAGTTTGCCCAACCAATCCACATGTGTTTTGTGGATTTGGAGAAGGCATTCTACTGTGTCCCTCGCGGCATCCTGTGGAGAGTGCTTCGGGAATATGGGGTCCTGGGTCCTTTGCTAAGGGCTGTCAGGTCCCTGTACGACCGAAGCAGGAGCTTGGTCCGCATTGCCGGCAGTAGGTCAGACTTATTCCCAGTGCATGTTGGACCACACGATTTAGTCTCTGCTCTTTGCGGATTATGTTGTCGTGTTGGCCCCTTCAAACCAGGACCTTCAGCATGCACTGGGTCGGTTTGCAGCCTAGTGTGAAGCGGTGGGGATGAAAATCCGTACCTCCAAATCCGAGGCCACAGTCGGAAAAGGGTGGCTTGCCCACTTCAGGTTGGTGGAGAGTGCCTGCCTCAAGTGGAGGAGTTTAAGTATCTAGGGGTTTTGTTCACGAGTGAGGGAAGGATGGAACGGGAGATTGACAGACGGATCGGTGCAGCTTCTGCAGTAATGCGGTCGATGTATTGGTCTGTCGTGGTGAAGAAAGAGATGAGCCGCAAGGCGAAGCTCTCAATTTACCGGTCAATCTACGTTCCTACTCTCATCTAGGGTCATGAGCTATAGGGCCTTGACCGAAAGGACAAGATCCCGGATACAGGCGCCCAAAATGAGCTTTCTCCGCAGGGTGGCTGGGCGATCCCTTAGAGATAGGGTGAGAAGCTCGGTCACCCGGGAGGAGCTCAGAGTAGAGCCGCTGCTCCTCCACATCGAGAGGGGTCAGCTGAGGTGGCTTGGGCATCTGTTTCGGATGCCTCCGGAACGTCTTCCTGGGAAGGTGTTCCGGTCCCGTCCAACCGGGAGGAGACCCCGGGGAAGACCTAGGACACGCTGGAGGGACTATGTCTCCCGGCTGGCCTGGGAACGCCTCGGTGTCCCCCCGGAAGAGCTGGAGGAAGTGTCTGGGCATCCCTGCTTAGACTGCTGCCCCAGCGACCCGGCCCCGGATAAGCGGAAGATGATGGATGGATGGATAGTTGGTCATACACATTTAGGATTTACATCCAACTGATATATTCCCATATTTGTATTGTTATCTAGTCGTTTCTTTGAAGTACTTTTACAGAGAGGAATGGCATTCATGATACTGTGAAGGCCTAGGCTGTTGGTTATGTTGGTTTGCTCCCCATTTTGCAAACAATAATTAGTTAAACTCACTATAACAAGGCAAAGAATTCTGGAAAATAATGTCTTGAATGTAAATTCCATGATGTGTTGATGCAAAATGCTTAAAGTTCTGCATATTCATACAAACCCGATTCCAAAAAAGTTGGGACACTGTACACATTTTGAAGTAAAAAAGGAATGGAATAATTTACACATCTCAAACTTATATTTAATTCACAATAGAATATATATAACATATCGAATGTTGAAAGTGAGTCATTTTGTAATGTCATGCCAAATATTGGCTCATTTTGGATTTCATGAGAGCTACACATTCCAAGAAAGTTGGGACAGGTAGCAATAAGAGGCCGGGAAAGTTAAATGTACAGATAATGAACAGCTGGAGGACCAATTTGCAACTTATTATGTAAATTGGCAACATGATTGGGTATAAAAAGAGCCTCTCAGAGTGGCAGTGTCTCTCAGAAGTCAAGATGGGCAGAGGATCACCAATTCCCCCAATGCTGCGAGGAAAAATAGTGGAGCAATATCAGAAAGGAGTTTCTCAGAGAAAAATTGCAAATAGTTTGAAGTTATCATCATCTACAGTGCATAATATCATCCAGAGATTCAGAGAATCTGGAACAATCTCTGTGCGGAAGGGTCAAGGCTGGAAAACCATACTGGATGCCCGTGATCTTCGGGCCCTCAGACGGCACTGCATCACATACAGGAATGATACTGTAATGGAAATCACAACATGGGCTCAGGAATACTTCCAGAAAACATTGTCGGTGAACACAATCCACCGTGCCATTCGCCGTTGCCGGCTAAAACTCTATAGGTCAAAAAAGAAGCCATATCTAAACAGGATCCAGAAGCGCAGGCGTTTTCTCTGGGCCAAGGATCATTTAAAATGGACTGTGGCAAAGTGGAAAAGTGTTCTGTGGTCAGACAAATCAAAATTCAGACGTCGTCTCTTTCAGGGAAGACCTTGCATTTTCCAACATGACAATGCCAGACTACAAACTGCATCAATTACAATGTCATGGCTGCATAGAAGAAGGATCTGGGTACTGAAATGGCCAGCCTGCAGTCCAGATCTTTCACCCATAGAAAACATTTGGCGCATCATAAAGAGGAAGGTGCGACAAAGAAGACCTAAGACAGTTGAGCAACTAGAAGCCTGTATTAGACAAGAATGGGCCAACATTCCTATTCATAAACTTGAGCAACTTGTCTCCTCAGTCCCCAGACGTTTGCAGTCTGTTATAAAAAGAAGAGGGGATGCCACACAGTGGTAAACATGGCCGTGTCTCAACTTTTTTGAGATGTGTTGATGCCATGAAATTTTAATCAACTAATTTTTCCCTTAAAATGATACATTTTCTCAGTTTAAACATTTGATATGTCATCTATGTTGTATTCTGAATAAAATATTGACATTTGAAACTTCCTCATCATTGCATTCTGTTTTTATTCACAATTGTACAGTGTCCCAACTTTTTTGGAATCGGGTTTGTATATTTCATTATTTCAACACATAATATTCAATGTTAACATACATGACATTGTATTGTATTATGATATTGTGATAAGCGCAAGTTATATATTTCATGAACATATTCAGCGTACATATATTAATATATGTGGAGAAATCCTCTGCATATGTTTAGCATGAATGTTCTGTGTGGGTAATCAACTAATGACAATAATTCAGGGTACTCAAACCTTAAATTATAGATAACAAAGCTCTATTAAGGTCATTAGGCAAAAATTAAGGTCATTTTCTGTTTAGGACACAAACATCAAGTAACCAAATATAGAACCACATCAAGGCAATACTGAACACATGGTAGATACACTGCTGCCAGGTCTCTTCTTTTTCTAGGAGAAAGCACTGACCACTCTTTTGCATATCCCAACTTCTCTTTTAATAGTCTTGTCTCCCTACTTCTCTCTAAAGAAAGGCAGACAGACAAAAACAAATGAATATTACAGAATGCGTAAGAATAAGTTAGACTGTTGATTAAATGAATAGCATCCCACTTTCTCAATCCATATCTGCACGCCTCTATTTGAATATATTTTCATAAAAACATAATTGAGGATTAATGAGAGGCCAGAAAATGATCACTAAGATATTTGTAGGTCAGCATTTTAAATACAGTATATCTGAAATGTGGGAATGTTATGACCCCTAAGATTTATTTCACTCTATCTACTTTATGCTTAGCATCTTAAAAGCGATTTATTCTGAGAAAAGGCCTACAACTGGGTGAAATAATTGCTTGGTCGTCAATTAGTGTCACATGACTCGAATCTGATTATTGGATTACTCAATCATGTCATACAATAATATAATACAATCTACCCGAATATATAGCGAACTGAGTCTTTCGTTTACCCTCAGTTACGCTGAAATGTATGCATTGAGGGTGATGTGAGAAACGGGACTGAGAACAGTTGCTAATGGTGCAGTATATTAGCCTAATGTGTTTAATATTCTGAATGAAATAAGACAAAAATAGATCAGTCAGATCTGCTGGCATTTTATTATGAATGTATTTCTGAAGTCTAAATAACAATAACACCCCCTCCAAAATTATAACTTACGAATTGTTTTGACCTTTCAGTCCAGCCTCCTTAGTTTGGCTGGTGAAGTGGGGTGACTGGCACATCCACACCTACCTCCTGGAGAGAGTGCCTTATCTGTTAGACAGTTCCTTGATGTTTTTTTCCCCATTATGTTAGCATTCACTGGTCACCCACATTTGGTCTATAATGTCATTTGACATTGCTGAGCAAACCTGTTAAATTTTTGTTCTACTTAACGTACCAAACTGTTATTTTTGACATGCCTAATGATTTGGTTATGTCTCTGATTTATTGTGATTGATCTGCATCGTGATGGCCAGTTTGACACTTATTTTATTCCTAGAATCAAGACATTGACAGCTCTCTTGTGCATGCACTAATAATGCCTAATAAGAGAACTGTAAAGCAAAGCTATTGTTAAAACTATCAAATCCCAGAGGATAGTAAATATAATGAAACATGCAAGCAAAAAATCGGAAATCATGTAACTAAACAATCAGCTACACATTGAAACCAAAATCAGTTATATTATGAATCAACAACTCTGGAATACCTTTGTGATGGTAATTCCATGTATCGACACTCTTAAAGGAGTAAGAAACAGAGACAAAGTTCTCTTGACACATTCTAACAGTTTTATTAACTATTATGCAAATATGAGAGACGCGTCAACCGCTTACCAACATAATCGTCTGAGGAGTTTCTGACTCAAAACATGCACAATCCGTATTCATTACAAAGAAAAAGGGGTGTGGTAAGAGGCTGCCCCCCCCCACATGGGTAACCTCATCAACTCCAGGAGCAGACTCACAGCACCTGGACAAACAACAGAGACACTAAAGGGTTATACAGATGGGCAGATTTACGATCAACCCTATAATCTGCTGGTGCCGGTCAAGGATGCCCCCCTAGGACAAATACCAAATCCCTCTCAGCATCTCTAACTAGTAACTCATTCATTCTCACATCCAAACAATGGGACTCAGTCCTTTAAACAGTAAGAATGCATCAGGTTTCAGAATTTCCACAACACCTTATATAAAATTATAGAGAAATATGGTTTCTCTTCACTTTCATCGACTCAGGTGGCTTAGTCATTACGAAACTTTTTGACATAACTGACTAATTCAGTTACTTGTGTTTTTTTGTCAAAATTAGCATCACCTGCATTTTTCTATTCTGTAAAATCACTGAGGAACCAGTAAGAAGTAATTCCATCTATCAATGAGGACAAACCACCTGGTACTGACAACCTGGATGTACTATGGTCGGTTGTGGACTATATTGCTGCTCCCATTTGCCATATCTTCAATCTAAGCTGAGATGAATGTGTCTGCCCCCAGACCTAGAAGGAAAGTTATTTTGCTACCTGTGAACAGCAAAGCACCTGTCATGGCTCAAAACATCTAACATAGCCGTCTTTTACCCCAGCAAATGCACGGAAAGAACAGTTTAACCAAATACAATGTTATTTCAAACAAACCTAATAAACAACAGACTATTAGCACACTCACAAGGAACAGCGCTCAATGTAATCAGCGCTGACACAAATGGTTGATGCTTAGCTGAAAGAGATATTTAATAATAAGATTGGCACAGCTGAACTGTTTAACTTCTGAGCATATTTTTTTATATTATTAATATAACTTGTTGCTGATAAAACATCAGTGCAATGGCTTTAAGCTCTCTTCTATGCATTTGTTTGAGAATTACCTGCCCAATAGAATACAGATGGTTCACACAAAAACAAGCCTCTCTAACAGTTCAGTGTGGTGTACCGAAACGTGGACATTTTATTTTCTGTCTGTGTGCACTGATGACACATTTTTATATATGTCTGCAAAACAGTAAATTACATACATGTAGGCCTAACTACAACCCTGTTTCCAAAAAAGATGGGACGCTGAAAAACAGAATGCAATGATGTGCAAATTATTTAAAACCTAAATTCAATAGAAAATAGTACAAGGACAACATATTCAATGTTGAAATTAAGAAATATTATTGTTCTGAGAAAAATATGTGCCCACTTTGAATTTGATGCTTGCAATACCTTTCTGGGATAGGGGCCACAAAAGACTAATTAGGTTAATTGGCAAAAGGTCAGTAACATGACATAAAAAGGTATAAAAATAGCATTCCAGAGAAGATGGGTCTTTCAGAGGTAAAGATGGAGAGGGATTCACCACTCTGTGAAAGACTGCATGGGCAAATAGTGCAACAATTTATGATTAATGTATCTCAACGTAAAATTGCGAAGAGTTTGGGGATCTCATCATCTACGGTACACAATATTAAGATTCAGAGAATCCGGAGAAATCTCAGGTTTTGGAGCAACATACAGTAAGCTGCCATCAAGATGATGTCTTTTTGAGGGAAGGCCTTGCTTATATCAGCAACACAATGCCAAACCACATTCTGCTCATACTACAGCAGCATAGCTCTGTAGTAAAAGAGTCCGGGTGCTAAACTGGCCTGCCTGCAGTCCAGACCTGTCACCTGTTGAAATCATTTGGCGCATTATGACATTAATGATACAGAAAAGGAAACCCTGATATGTTGACCAGCTGCAATCATATATCAAGCAAGAATGGGAAAACATTTCACTTTCAAAATTACAGCAATTTGTTCAAATTACAGAGTATTGTTAAAAGAATGGTATCAAACTTTAAAATGGGCATGTATTTTTCCAAAAACAATCAAATTTGATGACTTTGTATTTTCAATTAAATATAGGGAAACATTTTCAAATCATTGTTTACTGTTTTTATTTGCGTTTTATGCAGTGTCACAATTTTTTGGGGAAACAGTTGTACAACCATTAACACAGTGCTCTTGACAGTTTTATACTGTTAAAGTAGTATTAAGCTAGTCCTAAATATCACAAAAACTCAAAGCAGTGTAATTGAAAAAAATCCCTCTCTGAACTCTAAACCTTATTGTGATCAAGTATTATATAATTTGAAGACTGACCAAGTTGAGGAGACTGTAATACTGGTCTTTGTAAGAGATCTTGATATGTTAAAAGTACCACACTGTCTGTTGAAACAGTTAACATAAAGCTTAGACGCTAATCAATACCACACAAGACATGCCACCAGAGGTCACTTCACAATCCCTAAGTCCAAAAGAGAGGCTGGGAGCTGCACAGCTCTAAATAGAGAGATGAGTACATGGAACATTCTGCCACCCCAGGAATCTCAGCTAGGCCATAAAAGAAATAAAAAAGGATATATAAGCAAATAGCTGGACGGGCACACAAACTCTATTCTTCGGCTGCGGTGATTCGTTAGAGATATAACATTTAAAATAACGTTTATATAACATACAGCCAGCTTTGATGCACCAATTCCTTGTAGGTGATCCACACTGTCCATTTAACTATTGATTATCCCAACACCTGTTTTAATGGTAACCCCCACTATGTGTTAACCCTGCTGCACTACTTACCTGTATATCTTGTAGCGGGTAGAGAACCCCTGCCGGTTCCTCTCAACAAAGTCTGTGTACTCCTGGGAGTGGTGAAATGGGCCCTTGTCAGACAAAAGCCAGTCGAGGGGCCCTCCAGGGCGGTCGTGGGGCAGGCTGGCTGACACTGGTGCCCAGACCCAAACCCAGAAGTGCAGGCTGAGGAAGCCCCATAAAGCCATCAGAGATCGAGGGAGTGAGGGAAGTAGGGAGGGGTGGAGGGCAGGGATCAGCAGTGGAAGGGGTTCCCACATGCAAGCTTACACCTCCTCTGGGCTGACCGGGGGATCTTCATTCCCTCACCTCCCCCGGAGCACCTGGGACAGAGAGACACATCATCTTCATTTGTAACAAGAAAGTTTCTTTTATCAGACACTGTCATTCTTTTATTTACATCATATAGACGTAAAAGAAAAGAAAATACCTTTGTATTTTAGGTGTCAAACAATAATAACTTTCATCTCTGGGGCCATCATGAAGTCACTCGCCATCTCTTTTAAGACTAGCCTGCTGTTGCACCTTTAATCCAAGCCTTCCATTACTATACATCTACCTTCTAAGGTATGTCAACGTCTCCATACCGCTGTGACCTAACCAGATGCTTGGTATAAAAAAATCTAAACAGGACCCCATTACTGTATTCTGATGACAATCTGTCAAGTGAACTGAGCCATGTGACCGTGTGGGAAGGCTACAGAAATCATTAGTTAGGAGCAGGTGTTAGGAGAGAGACAGAGTGTGGGAGTGATTGTTTGCATGTGTGAAAGAGGCAGACAGAGGGAGACAGAGAGACAGTGAGAAAGATTGTGTGTGTGTGGAAGTGGGGTGGGGGGTGGTGTGAATCTGTTTGTAGCAGAGTTTCGAATCAGAGTTTGTACACGTCTAGGAGTCAATAGCAGAGCACAGTTAATTGGACTACAGTTGTGTTTCACATAGTGAGCTAGAGGCATTAAATTAGATAGTGGGAGATAGAACTCTGTAACTGGGGCAAAAATTCCATTAATTCTCTTCTACATTAGTTTTTCTTTAGAGCACAACCTGTTTTGATTAAAGGTTGTGTCATAACTAGCTTTGACAGGTCAGTGCACAGCTGACCTAGGCTAGCATAAAGTACTTGGCTTCTTGCACCCCTCGTGACTCCTGTTGGTGGGCCAGAAGAATGCAAGCCGACTCAGGTTGACAATGCAAGCTGACTGAGGTTGACAAAAAAGATCTGGGACAAATGACTTCAAACCGCTTGCAATACAATTTAATTTCAGTAATATAAGTTCATATTTGTTTCATTTATCTCCCATTTTTCTCCCCAATGTTTTGATGTCCAATTTGTGATTATGGCCATGCTTTATCCCAGCAACTCCCAACATACTCAAGACAGTCGATGTCAAGATATGTGTCTTCTGAAACACATACAATGCCATTGTAGTTGTTATGATTAAGTAAGTAGAAAAGCAAACCTATTTGATTGCTAACCCAATAAACCCAGATAGCGTGGCCCAACTGCAATCTGAGAGAATGATTTCCACTCTGGTTTCACAAAGTTCATACTGTCTCATACCTAAATAATGTTGTTGACTCATCCCATATTTAAGTGTCAAAAATACATCCATCACTCTCTGTGACAGTTTTAAAAATAAATTAAACTTGTTCAAAATAAAACATTTTAAGAGAGTGTAGTGCTTGTGTGGGTTTTCCTTTATGTGCACTTATCACCGTCTTTTTGTTATGTTATGTGTCTATTTTTTACTGTCTGCGTTTTCTTTTGTGTTTGATATGCTGTTTTTAATACTACAGCTCTGGAAAACATTAAGAGACCACTCCACCTTTTTCTTTCCCTTCCAAAAAAGTCAAAAAGGAAGGTGCTGAGTGAGGAACAGAAATGTTGTTGTTTTTTCAGAGTTGCATAATTCATTTTAGAAATTAAAATAGTTGTTGTTATTGTGAAACTGTTAGCTTTAACATACTTTTTTGTTGTTGCATCTCCTCCAAATGGAAACAATTTAAATGCAGCACATTTAGGCCTAGGATTACGTGGACATTTGTAAACCATTTTTAAAAGTGACCTTGTCTGCACTGGGGGGACTGTCTACCCTGTTAATATCAGAATAATAGACAGGGGTCATGTTTAAAGACACTTTAATCTTATTACCCAGTAGGCATGAGGCCAAACAAACACTGATGCAGGATGAAAAATATGCTTGTCTCTCTCGCATTACCTCTCTACTCTCTCTTTCTCTAAGTTGCTCCCACTTTCGCTATCCTCATCATTGTTACCTCTACTAGCTCAATGTTAAAGTCTAGTATGTAAACATTTATCCATCCACAAATTCCTGAACCACCAGCTTTATAATCATAATATCTAAGAGACTCAGCTAACCAGATCATTTTCTGTCAGAGTCATGTCAGATTACATACACCATTCAAGCTTTACAGGGGCATTACTGGATAACATTTGTGCTTGCATATTCAAACAAGAGCATAACATTTTCATCCAACAACGTTTAAACGGCCATCCTTGAGCTGCAAGCAATCCGTGCCCAGTCCATTTGTGAATATAATATAGAAACAACAAATGGATTCCCGAGGCCAAGGCCGTGGCTGGGGAGTAAAAGGCAGTTTCATTATTACCAACAGTAGGAGCGAGAACAAGGGCTCTGGTGGCTCCACTCAATATGATTGTACACAATGTGGGCAAGCTACAACCCAGGGCTGTTTGTAGCCACAGCACAAAGTCCACAGTGTGTCTGTGTCTGTGCTCAAGTGTGTGCATGTTAGGAAAAATAGCCGAGGTTAGTGTATGTCTGCGCTCTGCTGAATGAAAAGAGTGTAAAGGATGGAAGAAAATTGGTGGAATGGATTTTTTTATAAGCAGAAGAAAATCTATAAAATACATAGGGAGCTGTAAAGGTGTTCTAAAGCACAGAAAGGGAAATATAATAATGCATCAGTAAAACATGGTATTGATAGGTGTCGGGAAAGACAAGATACAAATAGTGTTTCACACTGTAGTATCATTAAACAGTAGTTATGAAAGATATTCTAACATTATACATATGGAGGTTACACTGGCATGCAAAATCACAACTTCAATATCTCACAGAATTAAAAACAATTGGAAATTAAACTTTTCATGTGTGCCAATTCCCATTTGGGGGATATAACAAAACCCAGATTTCAAAATATTGTTCTGTGTGAAAACTGAAGCAAATAAATGTCTTGGATGTTACATGATATTGTAGTGGAGCAAAACACATTAGCAAAACACAGTGAATTTATAAGGCATAAGTCAACACATGGATAACCACTTAAATAGAAAGGACTGCATAATGTCAATTAGCATTAAGGCCATTTCACGACTAGCGTATTCGCGCATGCGCTGCAGACATAATGCATGGGAATTAATGAAACATTAGATGGGCCACGAGCATCAACAACTCAACCGCATCACTCCTCATTCACATGTGAGTGGTGACATCGCTTGCCGTTCCGCTAGTGACAACGGGAGGAAACTGAAATCGTCCCGCCTTTGCTGTTTTGACCAAACACTTACTTTAAGCTGGGAAAAGCAGCCTATTGCTTTAAAGAGAAAAAAAGGCAGGCCCAAGATAAACAAAACAGAATAGTCAAGTAATCTCAATTCATTAAAATGAAACTCACTAAAAGAAAACGCAATGGATTTGAGCGGTTCTCTGTTATAGATTACTGGCAATTCAAGAGAACCGTGACGGCCCCCGCAGAAACGGTTCATTTACGAAAATGGGTGCATGCCATTTGTTTATAAATACAACTAGCAAGTAGCTAGTATTTCGTTTTGGGTGATAGCAAAATCTAGCAATACAAAATACGTATTACGTATTTGCAAATTAATGGCAACTGTAGGTCCGAGACTCTGAGCAATCCTTGACCACGCTATATTTTTTCTTATATTGTCTCGACAGACCTTGATTGTGATGTTATAGATTTCCTCCTGTTCTTGTACTAGTAAGAATTGCCGTTCCTCCGCCATGTTGGTTAGGTAATGGACTATTCAGTATTGTAGTACATCCTACAAGTTTTCCTATTGGATTTCCGATGTGCTCATATTGGTTGCTTTCGGCGACGGAGAAGGAAAAAAATATATAACACTGCTCTATTCCCGCCTGCCGTTCCGCCATGGCCACTGCTGCCGTCCCACTGCAAGGAACAGGGTGGGAAGCGTTTTTTGAATGGCTAGCAATGGAGGCCTTAGGGGCGTAGTGCTGATATTGGGAAAGGTCAAAAGTCAATTTTTTCGCGGTTTCTGGATCATCTCATATTTACTTTTGGTTGCATATCACAGTAAATTTGAGCTACACCAGCTAGCTTGATCATAGTAGCCATTTCAAATAGAACATACAGATTGTGTCTCATCCAATCAGTACAATAGGCTGCAGTTAAGCTGATAAATTATTAAACTGAAGAAAATTGTGTCGATATTACCCGTGTTAAAGGCTAACTAATCATCAAATCATATTTGAATTAGGAATAGTAGAACACTCCCATACCCATGATAAATAGTAGTGGCACCCTTAATATAACGCCGTTGACGTTCGTCTGTCGTGTGACTTTGGCTTAAATTGTAGAAATTGCGAGATACATATAACATCAAAAAGAATCCTTTCTGTAAATGAGTTTCATTACATGCTTTATTTTACCCCGTTTTTTTCCACTCCCTATTTTATGATGTCAATTTCCCTTTTATGGTCTTGTCTCATCACAGGAACTCCACAGCAGGATGGTAAAAGATCAAACATGATTCCTCCAAGCATACCTCACAAAGCCGGTCCGATTCTTATCACACTGCTCCCCAGTGAGCAATCGCTGGCGGGCCGCCTATAATGTCGTACAGCCATCTCCTGATCTCAATTTGCATAAGCTAGTGTGCATCTCAGGCGGCTTTCCACCAGCGGCCTGACTGCGTTACGCTGGCGACTAGCAGCCAAAAAGAGGGTGTGCGCTGTGATCTGCTGGCGTTGCCATTTTCTTCCAGCAGATATGGTATTGTACTGATTATTTGATTTAACATTGGTAGAATTTTGGTCAACATTGGTAGTTTATAAATAAAATAGAATTTGACTATTGCGCTATTGCTTTTGTAAAGAACCTTTGTGTAGACATGTACAGTAAACACATCTCGCCATTGCTTACCATAATATTTTCCCGAACTAATGGCCATTTTCCACTCCATGGTACCGGCTCAACTACTCATCTATAGCCTCGACTTTAATGCTTCATGGGGATTCTTTACTGTGTTTAAACACCGCCGTGTCCGTAGATGGCGCTATAGCGAATTGCAGGCAATCGCCATTTGGATCCCACGCTGTAGTACCGTGAAAACTAGAAGGACAATTCATTTTAGCCACTTGGTACTATTGTTCAAAGTGTGTAAGGTATAAGCTATATGCTCTGAATTGGACAATACCACATGTGGATTATCACATTGTTTTACTACAATTTGATGAACTCCCGAAAATTTACCGAAAATTGTTGAACGCCGAGTCACCTACATCTATGGTGAGTTCTGTTCTATTATAAATAACTAGCGTTAAGTGTTGTTAGGTTACTGAGTAAGAACGTAATGACGTTTTGTATTAAAAAATGACTGTTTGCAATATTCTATTAACATTCAAATTCTTTAGTCAAAGTCACTGGTAGCTGAATGCAAGTTCTAAACCATTGGCGGGAAGTTATAGAAACTGAGCTTGAAAAAAAACATGTTGGCCTGAGATGAAATACCCACAGTAACCCTTGTTTCTTCGTGTGCCCACAAGTTTGGTTGCTTACTATTTTTTGTTTCTTCGTTTATCCTCAAGTTCGGATGTTTTGTGCTTCTTCGCATATCAAAAGTTGAACAGGTATGGTAACATTGTTAGCTAACTTGTCTAAATCGTGTTTCTTAGGGTATCAACAAGTTAGAATTTTATAATATGTGCTTACTCCTTGTAACTTTTATCAACTGATACGTAGTGTTGGCCAAATCGTGTTTCTTTGTGTAACGTTGTCCACATCATGTGGATAACGTTACTCTTGGCAGTAAATTTCGATAGACTAGCTAAACCTGGACTTGTTGCAATTCCGTTACTGAGGTGTCTTTGTGTATCCACATTGTTCTTAGCTAGCCTGTGTGTGTGTCTTATGCTGCCGGTTTTTTAAACCTCTTTTCTAAACATTGCTTTCAGGTGATGATGTTTTCTGTAGTTTTGTTCCCGGAGGAGGATGACTGTGTGGCAGTAGTTCCATGCCTGTGGCTCAAAGGAGGACTTTGCTACTGGCCACCAAACAGCATCACCAGCAGGAAGTCCTTCAGCCACGACAAGTTTGCCAGAACTTGTTCACCACCTGAAGACACCTGGGAGGCTGTCCCTTATAAGCTCATAAAGCATGCAGGTGAATTTGAAAACATAATAACAATTTGAAACTTGGAATGAAAATGTGTTTTGCAGGGTAAATGCTTACAAAACCTTAACTTTTCCTAGACAAGTGAGATACCGGACGTGTGTATCGCCAGAGGAGTGAAAATCATTCCAGCGTGGGCCCCTACCACCCCAAGGACGCACATCTACACCACAACACCCTGTGGATTGCAGTCCTGGAGGTATGGGAATTACATGTTGATCTCGTAATTGCTGCAATGTTTACTTGGTTCACCAACTTTTATGTTTATTTTTAGGATGGAGCAAGCACAGTACTCCAAGGCACCAGAGAGGTACTCCACGCCACCATGTAGAGGATGGCTACATATGCAAGTGTGGGTTCATTCACTTAACCCAGATGCTTTATTTGTTATTAAAGCATGTTGCTTCTAATTTTATTTGTCAATTTCAATTTATTTTTAAGGGCAAGATGGCAGAGGTAGGTGGAAGTTTTAGCTCTGCACATGAAGGTAAGAATGAACATTTTGGCGGACACTGCGATTTGAATTCCGATTGTAAAATAACCAGATGTCTTTACTTTCAGAACATTTGGAGAAGATCAAGTGGCTGACTGACGAGAAGGTTGAGCTGAGGGCACAGCTGGCTCTACAATCAGGTAAAAACAAGACTATAGTTACGCTAGCATCTTGTCTTAATGAAACTGCATTTGTCTGAACGTGTGCCCTTTACCAAAATGCAATACTGTACAGCCTTCCTGAAATTACATGTATATGGTCGATTTGTTTATGACACTATTAAGCTATTGACATTTCATTGTGCTTTTTAGCTTCTGATAAACGTCTGACTGAAAAGAATGTCAAGCCAAGGGCACAGCTGGCTTTACAATCAGGTGAAAACAAGACTATAGTTGCGCTAGGATGTTGTCTTGAATATCATGCAATTCTCAAAATCATGTCAGACCATTTAAGTACAATATCTGATTACTGTATTACAGGAGCCATAAGGAAGAATCCTTATAAGGAAGAGTCCCCAGGTACCAGAAAGGGGCAGCTGATCGTGCAGGTGAGAGAAGATGTCGCGGCGGTACAAGGGACCTGCCGTGAATATGAATGACATCTCCAGCACAACCAATATTGCTGCTAAGCTGCATTACTGTAACCTATTTCTTATTTAATTTTTTTATTGCTGCTATTTATAGCTCTGTGTGAATGTTCTTAATTCTGACTGTAGTTGTAGTGTTATGCCACCATTCATAAGCTTATTGCACTGATGTATCTGATATTCAATAATTATTGATTGCTGCTAGGTCATACTTATGTATATTACTGCCATTCTAGCCCTTGTTTATTTTGTATTGTATTATGTTTATTTTGTACTTTCACATTCAAATACTGTAATTTTACTATCTGTTGCTGGACACTTTTTACATTTTTTTTATTTCAATTCATTTGCCCATGTTTATTTTGTATGCTTGCTGTATAATGCATGTTTTTTTGTATGCATCTTGCACTATTTGAAATAAATGTTTTGATTTTATTCAGTTCATTGTCATTTGTAAAATGACCAAAATTATTATAAATAAGACCTAATATTGGGGCATGAGGCATACCGCTGGTTTTAGTGCATAAAAGCGGTTAGCCGCCGTCGGTCCGCTGGTGAGCCGCTGATTAGGGTATTGTTAGAAGACACTGTCATGAAAGCGGCCCACCGGCGGCCGACTGCGACGCGCGCTATAATAAAAAGCATCTGCTACCGGCGGATCTGTAGCATCTGAAGCATACCACATCATCTGTAAAACACGATGGAGGCAGTGTGATGGCATGGGCATGCACGGCTTCCAATGGTACTGGGTCACTAGTGTTTATTGATGATGTGACAGAAGAAGCCGGATGAAATCTGAAGTGCATAGAGATACAGTGGATATAAAAAGACTATACACCCCTGTTTAAATGCCAGATTTTTGTGATGTAAAAGAATGAGACAAAGATAAATGATGTCAGAACTTTTTCCACTTTTAATGTGATCTACAATCACCTAAAGGATTATTAGGAACACCTGTTCAATTTCTCATTAATGCAATTATCTAATCAACCAATCACATGGCAGTTGCTTCAATGCATTTATGGGTGTGGTCCTGGTCAAGACAATCTCCTGAACTCCAAACTGAATGTCAGAATGGGAAAGAAAGGTGTTTTAAGCAATTTTGAGCGTGGCATGGTTGTTGGTGCCGGACGGGCCGGTCTGAGTATTTCACAATCTGCTCAGTTACTGGGATTTTCACGCACAACCATTTCTAGGGTTTATAAAGAAAGGTGTGAAAAGGGAAAAACATCCAGTATGCGGCAGTCCTGTGGGCGAAAATGCCTTGTTGAGAGGTCAGAGGAGAATGGGCCGACTGATTCAAGCTGATAGAAGAGCAATTTTGACTGAAATAACCACTCGTTACAACCGAGGTATGTAGCAAAGCATTTGTGAAGCCACAACACGCACAACCTTGAGGTGGATGGGCTACAACAGCAGAAGACCCCACCGGGTACCACTCATCTCCACTACAAATAAGAAAAAGAGGCTACAATTTGCACAAGCTCACCAGAATTGGACAGTTGAAGACTGGAAGAATGTTGCCTGGTCTGATGAGTCTCGATTTCTGTTGAGACATTCAAATGGTAGAGTCAGAATTTGGCGTAAACAGAATGAGAACATGGATCCATCATGCCTTGTTACCACTGTGCATGCTTGTGGTGGTTGTGTAATGGTGTGGGGGATGTTTTCTTGGCACACTTTAGGCCCCTTAGTGCCAATTGGGCATCGTTTAAATGCCACGGCCTACCTGAGCATTGTTTCTGACCATGTCCATCCCTTTATGACCACCATGTACCCATCCTCTGATGGCTACTTCCAGCAGGATAATGCACCATGTCACAAAGCTCGAATCATTTCAAACTGGTTTCTTGAACATGACAATGAGTTCACTGTACTGAAATGGCCCCCACAGTCACCAGATCTCAACCCAATAGAGCATCTTTGGGATGTGGTGGAACGGGAGCTCGTGCCCTGGATGTGCATCCCACAAATCTCCATCAACTGCAAGATGCTATCCTATCAATATGGGCCAACATTTCTAAAGAATGCTTTCAGCACCTTGTGGAATCAATGCCCCGTAGAATTAAGGCAGTTCTGAAGGCGAAAGGGGGTCAAACACAGTATTAGTATGGTGTTCCTAATAATCCTTTAGGTGAGTGTACATTTTTGAAAAGGATGCACTTTCCAATATACCCTAATGAAGTCTGTATTCCAAAATAAATACCTTAAAAAGAAATGTTTGGAACTTAAAATACTTTAATTTTGATCCTCAGACTGATCTTGGCTTGGAATTGCCCATAGACAAAGGTAAATGTTATGAGAATTCTTAGTAACTAATCCTATTACATGTCATTAGCTGTCCAATCAATTGCAACAAATCAAAATTCAGTAAGAACTGTGTTAATGTTTCTCTTTCCATTGGAAATCAATTGTATTGACCTATTCACACTTAAACCATTGTTAAAAATACAACTCACAAAAGCAAAGAATGCAGCAATATAAAACCTTTCTTTCAAATCTCTATCCTGGGTACATTGAGCTTGTACTCCACATGCACACGTCCTCTTCTCTGAGGTAATTTACAGTCTGCACCCGCTTGATGCACAATCACCTCGGCCTTGTCACCCGACACATCATTCCTCATTCACACTTTCTATTCAATAACATTTGTGCTGGAACTCAACCAGTAAAATAAGGCTTCTGTCAGTGAAGGAAACACAAATTGTAATCATTCACATAAATGGTGTCTATATGACCAAGTGTGTTTATTTCTCAAATAGGCAATCTCTTTTTCAAACTGCAAATATTTTAGGTGTTATAAAAATAAGTAGTTTATACCAAATAGCAATTTGGATTAAATGAAAGTTCAACTGCTTTCAATTCTGCATAGCTTTTTCATGCCCGTCACCCACCATTATGACAGGCCATATTCACCACGCTCCACCTAATATCAAACTGTTTAGAGGAAGAAAAGACTCTGAGAAGAGTTTCAAATGTACCTCTCAGGATTTACATTCTTATGGAACTATTTTGTAAACCGCAATTATGTTCAGTATAAACTTAAATCTGTCTAATTATGTTCGCTATCAACATATGCCCAGTGCTACTGGTACTTAAAGACTCACTATTACATTGCTCATTAACTTTTCACTATTATGTTGGTCCTTTACATATTTGATTCAAAATAAAAAAGAGTGATGTGTTACAAAGAGTGATGTGTGACAGCTCCACAGGAACATTGTCATGAATCAAGGAACCTCACAAACTTAGGGTTATCTTAGAGTCAGAGGTCAATGTGAGAGATTGTGTTAACAATCTTAGTATACACCTGACAACACCTTTTAGTACACCTGACAACACCTTATTGAAAAAAATGATATTACTGGAATTACCATTGCCTCATTCCTAACAGGCACTGTATTGGGTCTACAACACGTTACTATATACTGCAGACTGTGTAAGCAAAAGATATGAAACAGGAACTCTGAGAAATAGCCTCTGAGAACAGAGTGGAGATTATATGAATGAATGGCACTGTCATAAATCAATATGACTATTTTGCATGGATTTAGGGCAATCCTATGAGACATCTACAGGGATACAAAGTTGTAAACTCTGGCCCCTTTTTAAGGCGTATAGCATTAGCACTAGCATATTACAATGCACAAAAACAATAAGACAATAATTTAATGTATTGCAGAATATCCACATCCAGCATAAAGCATAAGAAAACTGAAATAAGAAAATCAATTATTTTAAATTGACTTACATTGTGATTCTATGACATTTTTGTATAACTAAACCAAGAGGTTGTGTCGGGTCCTGGCTGATGTTCCTCTAGACATTTCTATGCGCCCGGAGACCACAGCCAAAGCTTGACTGTGGGGATGCCTCTCTGCACTATAATTTTCTGTTCTCGCCAATCAGAGGCAGCTGCACCTTGTTGTTTGTGATTGGGGACCCTATTGAAGTTGCTCCTGTTTTTCTTTAGTTTGTCATTATTTACACTAGGCATGCTACAGTTCATGGTGTACCTCTCCTTTTCTTGTTTTTGTTGCTGAAAAGAACATTACACTGCATGCACAATAATTAAGCAAGTGAGTATTCTGATCGTATCATTATTTCTATGCACATTTTCCAACTCCAAACCATCCATACTTGAATGCTCATTGGATTAAATCATATTCAGGTGTTATGTATTTGTGTAATGAGGGAGGGTGTGGCATCCGTGAATAACACCTTATATCAAGGTGTGCATAATTATTAGGCAGCTTCATGACCTCAGGTAAAATGGGCCAAAAAATAGATTTAACTGACACTGAAAAGTCTACATTTTTAAAATGCTTTTGAGACAGATGCAACACTCTTGAAATGGTTAAACAATTGAGGCGTGACCACCGGACAGTCAAAGGTTTTATTGTGAATAGTCGACTGGGGTGTAAAAAAATGCATGTCCCCCCCAGACAATAGACACTTGTAAGCTTGTTTGACGATGATCTCACTAACTTCTTTTAAGCCAAAAATCACAGAAGTTGCAATTTGGATATTGCACATGTCCATATCACAATTTTGATCATAATTATATTAATTGTGCAGACTTAACTTCTACTACTGCTATGTACTACTTCTAATACTGGAAAGACTGGTACACAGCTGCAAGTTGAAACAGGGCTTTTTACTCTGAAACTGTATGGTTTTGTTTCAAAGTGCAATTAGACAAATTATAACCTTCTTGATAAGAAGTTATATGCGCTGGTTTCAACAGTCTATCTCAAAACACTACAAGATAAGGACTCTTTTTTTTACATCACTTCATGTAGGCATCAGTGGTACAGACACTTTTGCCCAAGTGCGCCGTGGGCATTGCACAATAAACTAAGTTAGCAAAAGACAAAAAAAAGTTGTGCAGGCAAGAAGTAGCATATAAACAAGAAAGAAATGTAATCAGTAACTGAAATTATTATTACTAATTATATTACGCTTTACTGCAAAAAAGTAACATTGTTACTATAACACATGACCAAGTAACAGATTGCCCTAACACAATTTGCCACCCAGCATAATGTGATTCATAAGCCTGATCTGCCTTGTAAAACCAACTTTCAAACTTAACTGTCACTGTATGAAAAAGCCTGTTTCAGAAAGTATCCATACAAGCAAAAATCTTTGTGATAATGAGAAGTAAAAGGCATCTTTTATCTTTATATGTGGACACTCGTTAAAAGTGAAGGGCATGCCCCAGGCTGGAATCATTGCCAGTCAATATCTGAACTCCATAGACTTGTTAATACCTCACGGGGGAAGGGGTTGTAACAATGGTGAGGTGTGTGTGTTGCAATGTCATATTGTCCAGTGGTGGGGTTTCCTTAAAAGTAGGGAAGAGTAGGAGAATGTCCCATTCTGGAGCTGTTGCCAGCCAGGATTCTAACTGTCCTTAAATGTTAATAGTTACTTTGTGGTTCCTGTTTGTGAAAATTTGCGACATGACCCGGCTTTGGAATGTTGAGTAATTAAAGCCTGTAGTTCGCGCAACTGGCCTGGGATTGACAACATTCATACGAGATGTAAAGATCACTACGAAACGGGTATTTGGCGCAGTGGGTGTAAAACTAGGCCATCAAAGTACAACGTTATGATATCTAATGTACTGTCATAGAGATTCATTTTTATTGTAACATACGTACAGTGTGGAGAACAAGTATTTGATACACTGCCGATTTCGCAGGTTTTACAAAGCATGTAGAAGTCTGTCATTTTTATCATAAGTACTCTTCAACTGTGAGTGACGGAATCTAAAACAAAAATCCAGAAAATCACATCTGTTGTACAGAAGTATTGTAGGCACAATGTAAATACAGTGAGGGGAAAAAGTATTTGATCCCCTGCTGATTTTGTACATTTGCCCACTGACAAAGAAATTATCAGTCTATAACTTTAATGGTATGTTTATTTGGACAGTGAGAGACTGAATAACAACAAAAAATCCCGAAAAACACATGTCAAAAATGTTGTGCAATGAGTGAAATAAGTTTTCGACCCCTCTGTATAACATGACTTAGTACATGGAGGCAATCACAGAGGTCAGGTGTTTCTTGTAGTTGGCCACCAGGTTTGCACACATCTCAGGAGGGATTTTGTCCCACTCCTCTTTGCAGATCTTCTCCAAGTCAATAAGGTTTTGAGGCTGACGTTTGGCAACTCAACTTCAGCTCCTTCCACAGATTTTCTATGGGATTAAGGTCTGGAGACTGGCTAGGCCACTCCAGGTCCTTAATGTGCTTCTTCATGAGCCACTCCTGTGTTGCCTTGGGTGTGTGTTTTGGGTCATTGTCATGATGGAATACCCATCCACGACACATCCCTTTGATGCAGTGAAGTTGTCCTGTCCCTTAGCAGAAAAACACCCCCAAAGCATAATGTTTCCACCTCCATGTTTGACGGTGGGAAAGGTGTTCTTGGGGTCATAGGCAGCATTCCTCCAAACACGGCGAGTTGACTTGATGCCAAAGAGATCAATTTTGGTCTCATCTTACCACAACACTTTCACCCAGGTCTCCTCTGAATCATTCAGATGTTCATTGGCAAACATCAGACGGGCCTGTACATGTGCTTTCTTGAGCAGGGGGCCCTTGCGGGCGCTGCAGGATTTCAGTCCTTCACGGCGTAGTGTGTTACCAATTATTTTCTTGGTGACTATGGTCCCAGCTTCCTTGAGATCATTGACAAGATCCTCCCGTGCAGTTCTGGGCTGATTCCTCATCGTTCCCATGATCATTGCAACTCCACAATGTGAGATCTTGCATGGAGCCCCAGACCGAGGGAGATTGACAGTTCTTTTGTGTTTCTTCCATTTGGGAATAATCGCACCAACTGTTGTCACCTTCTCACCAAGTTGCTTGGCGATGGTCTTGGCCATGGTGGACAGTTTGGAATCTGATTTATTGCTTCTGTGGACAGGTGTCTTTTATACAGGTAACAAACTGAGATTAGGAGCACTCCCTTTAAGAGTGTGCACCTAATTTCAGCTCGTTACCAGTATAAAAGACAATTGGAAGCCAGAAATCTTTCTGATTGAGAGGGGATCAAATACTTATTTCACTCATTAAAATGCAAATCAATTCATAACATGTTTTACATGAGTTTTTCTGGATTTTTTTGTTGTTATTCTGTCTCTCACTGTTCAAATAAACCTACCATTAAAATTATAGACTGATCATTTCTTTGTCAGTGGGCAAACTTACAAAATCAGCAGGGGATCAAATACTTTTTTCCCTCACTGTATGTTTATAGGTATACATTTACAAAATGCATGTAATTTTGGAGCCACCAGTTTGGAGGGGACAATTACATAATATTTTCTCAAGAGCAATTATTGAGGGGGACAGCAAAAGTAGTGCTGTAATACTGTTTCAGTTTGCACCATCGGTTTGCTTGCTACTGTAGCTCTGCAAATTCAGCTATTGTGTGTGAACCCTACCAACAAAAAAACAATTTACTGGATTAGCCTCACGTTAGCTACGTGCATTAAGTGCCTTTCAGACGGTATACACAAACACTGTCACCTTGCTAGCTAAGGAACACTACATACACTGCCCTGCAAGCTTCTCTCATTGACTCGAATTCAAACAGCAGCAAAAGCTTACTGTAGCTAGCTAGAAACCATCAGCTAACTGCTAGCTAACATAACGAGTGACCTGAAACATACAAATTAGTCCTTACACCACATATTGTCACAAATGATATACTGTAGCAGTGCAGATGTTAAATTGTTCTAGCGAGAAAGTGTAACCGCATCAGCACTAAACCAAGTAGTAGTATTTATGGCCACACTAATAATTATAGCTCAGCTTTAATCCTGGATATCAATTACACTGAGTGTTAATTATTCCATAGTGTTGCATTCCAGTAACACAGGTTGTAAAAATTAAGTATTGTTCATTATGAAGTTTTACGTTTAACACTTGAAATATAACACTATATTTAATATAATACTAAATATAACGCCATATATTATGTACTCTGTTGTAGAGTGTAACTAAGTGTTGATTAAAGCGAACTCCTACTCCTACTACTACCACTACTACTACGTCTGTCTTTTATGCACCTCTGGTTGACAGACATCCACACACTGTGCCATGTTTACTCCACAGAGTAAGACCTACTGCAGTGTTTAGATATTCTCTCCTCTCCCTGTCGGCTCAGAGGATATACTGTACTGTTGTACGCTTGATGAGTTTTGGGAACTCCCCAACCTAATCTGTCTAAAGCATTCCACCAGCCTTATTCAGAAGATACAGAGGGATGAGATAGAGACAGAGAGTGGAAAGTAGAGAGAGTAAGAGAGAAGAGAGAGCATGTCTCAGAACATCTGTTCAGCCACTATACCCACTAGGACACCGGGGCCATTGCAATGATGCGCCTGGCCTTTGCTGGCACTGCAGCAATGCTAATGTGGGATGGCTCTCGCTTTGTGATATCTCCCAGCATTGAATACATTTGAAGGCTGAGGGAAGGAAGTAGGTTGAGAGGAGGGGAGGAAGTGGTAGAGCAGGGTGGTAGGCGGGGAGGGAATATTTTGATTAAAGGAGTTTAATTTAATAGAATTTCTTCAACATGATAACATTTTTATATGGTGCACTTTGAAACGTGTCTGCGAGCCATCCCTAAAAGCATCTTCAAAGTGTGAAAACAGGAAGTGATGAACTTTACATTGTCCCATTAGTGCTGACTACCAAGGTTTTTGGCCCTAATTAACCCACATACACTATCTGCCGTTCAATGGTATAGCTGTCAATAACACCTTTCATACAGTTATGGGGGGCAGAGCCTTTGTGAGATGATAATATCGCTGCAGGTCTACAGCTCCTTGCCTAGTCGGCTGTCTTACATGTAAACAAACACAAAGAAAAAACTGCTCTTATGTTATTCAAAGGAGGAGTAGGGGGCGCGGGGGAGCATCACAGTGAAAGAAGCATTTCAAAACCAATATGAAAGGACAGAAATATTTGGAAGAAAATGTGGCACAGAATGTCAGGTCGTAGAAGACAGAATGAAATATCCTTTCTAATCTGTCTGTCACTGTGAGTAATGGACTGTTTCAATACGGACTGATGCTTCCCAGCCAGTGGTCTAATACATTATATAATCAAAGCACCATATTAGGCCTTGATTCAATCAAATTGAGTGCTAACACTCAATTGGCAGACATCTGTATTAGGAATGTTTTGGCGGTATTGGAGGTGTAACTGTGGTATGAGCTGACAAATCGGATGCTGCTCTTGTGTGAGCTATTGGATGTGATGCAACACAGACAGTATACAGCTTTCATTGATTTCCAGGGAAGCGTTCCTTCAATGGCTAATGGCCTTGCCTTACACTGATGGCTGTAGGGTAGCAGAGATGTTAGAAGTTGGCTTTAGAAAGTGTAAGCTAATGCAGTGGTTTGCAAACTTTTACAAGGCAGCCCATATTACAGAGCTGGTACACATGACTCAAATTGTCAGCTAATCATAAAATGTTTGACTAACATATTCACATTAGCTATTTCAGGGATAAAACCAAATATTTGTTCCCTGGGGATAGGGTTGAGAAACACTGGGATGTTGCTTGTCTTCATGCTCATTTAGATGATGTGTTGTACAGATTGTTAATTAATTTGAGGTGTAGATTGTCAAACATCACATTTGGGTATTTGCAGCTGGATGGGTTCTAAAGTTTGGGGTTGTCCTTGTATTCAATGGCAGTGTCTTCATTAACTTAGCACATGGAGCTGCTTCTTGATTCTGATTGAATGTTGTCCTTAGATAATGGATGCCATCACATGCCAGTTGCTACTACAGTGCAGCAAATTATCAACTGAAGAAACATGTGAAGGTACTTTATGTTAGTCAGTACTTAAGCTTGCGAGACAGCTTGACATCATCTTGTTCTGTTATAAATTACTCTGTGTGTTAGTGGAAGAGACTTCATGTGAAAGACAGTCTTTTTTATCATCAATGCAGTTTATAATCCTACCTTTCCTTTCCTGAATGACACAGAAGAAAGTGGACAGATAAACACAACCCGTCAAAGGTTTTGATTTTGGGTTACCAAAAGTCTATAGCCACACTTCTTATTTAGCCTATTCTTGTCGGCCACAGCAGCAATAGGCTACATGAGCCTATAGGCCAATAGTACGGGACTACAATTTGTTCAATTATAAATGCAATATTTTAATAAAGAAGCAGTATGTTGTTAGGTTACAGGTCAAACTCTAAGACATTATTCTTCATCTCAAATGAATCAAAAGTCTGAGAGGTCAGTGGACACCACCGCTGTTGACAAATAGGAATATAGCCACAGTTTTTCAGATATTTGTAAATTTCATTACTGATAAATAAGAAGAAATCAAATGAACTATTACAGTAATTAATAATTATAAAATAAAAGGAAAATTAAATGAGTTCGAAAATACGAATTATATACATATTTTACAAGAACCAAACAGTTGGCTGGCTTAAATATCCCTGTCCAACTAGTGGGAAAATATGTAACAATACAATGATACAAAACAGTATACTCTTCCTCTTCTAGCTTTCTTTCAGTGCTTTTTCACAGATTGCACCCCATATTCCATCAATCTAGAACAGATTATACCAATGTATAGCCTCCTCCTTTTTCTCACTCCGGCAGCAGCCAGTAACAGGAGGTGATCATGGTCATACAATTTTTGTTTAAATTGACTGAAAGATTTAAGATATAATTGCTGTTATGTTAAGATAACAGCTGCCTTTACAACAGAAATGTGTTATTTATATTTATGCACATAATGGATGGATCCAATCGGTCCAGACAGTAAAAACAATATCACTGCAGATACCTGAGACCTGTCGCAGTTAAGTCAGACCCAACCCACATCTGAGAAAGTACAAATGTTGCACCCAGATCTACTCGGGTCCCAGGTTGGCCCACAGAATTGTGGGTCCTGTGGACCCATGAAGACCTCTAGCATCCCTAGTTAGCCAGGGGTTCATCAAACAGCAAGATATTGACCCAAATACCACCAGTCTATGTCAGAACTACCCGTAGAGGAAAAGAACATGACAGTAGGCTTCAAATCATATAATGGCCAGCACAGTCTCCAGACTATAACTCGAGCTGGTTTGGAATGAACTGAGCAGCAACCAACAAGTGCAACACATTTGTGGGAACTTCCTCAGCAGTGTTGGGAAGATCTTTCTGAACAATATATTTTCCCATTGTAGAAAGAATGGCACCAGTTTGTTTAGCTGTTATGTCTGCAAAAGGTGTCTACGTTGAGAAGTCAAACGTTTTAATACAATTTTGTTAAACAAAATTATTTTGTTTCCAATTTTTTATTTGCTTTAATTTCAGAGTGCATTAAGACACTAAACTGTGAATTTCAATAAAAACTGATAAAAATGCAGGTGTTCGAAATCTTTGACTAGTGGTATAGCCAAAGAAAGCTAAATATTGAGAGACAACAGACACAGGAGGAGAGAAACAGAAAAAGAGAGAAGTTGCGGTGGTGAAGCAGAGAAAAATTGCAGATATTGCCAAGGCAGAGACACTAACAAATATAGCTTAGGCATTTCAATCATGCTCAAACGTTTCTTGATCAGTAGAAATTGAAGTTACTACTCGGTTTAGCCAATACAGTGGTGTTTTTTGGTGGGAACTACATTAATATGTTAATACAGAAGTTAGATAGGGTTTTATAAACAAAAATGTGAGTAATAAGTGCAAAATATTGAGACTGAGAATATGAGTACTTCTGCAGAAAAGATATCAGATATAATTACTTATACATGCTCCTCCTGGCGCATTTTGTTAAAAAAGTTATACAATCTAAATATATAATACAACTGGTTGATAAAGTAAAGAAATTCTGGCACGGGTGTTCAAAAAGGAGAAAAAGGACTGGCCATTGGCACAGAGAGTATAGCCTATATTTTTGACTTGTCCATAGTCAAATCCTAAATTGACAGTCTGTCAGAAGTTGACAGACGTTCTCTGGGCTTAAATCAAACATTGAAATCATAAAGGCATTACAGATGTTTTGTCAAGAAATTGTGTATTCAACTTAACCTACATACTTTCAAAATAATTATAGATTGTTTTATTTATGGAATTAAAAAAGTTCTTGGGGGAGGGTTGATGCGACTTATAATCTCACTATTTCTGTGGTTCTGGATACGGCCTTGTTAAGAAGCCCAGTTAAATAGTTAGTTCTGTGAAAGCATTGGTAAAACAGCTGGTCTTAATTATGGCAATCCAGCTTGAAAAGTGAATTAGGATAAAAACAAAAGACAGCATGGGCTATAAGGTATTATCTTCACAATACTTCAGATGGTGGTGTGCTTAAGCTTGCAAGTGTTTTGGTGTGTGTGTCTTGTGTGTAGGACTGCGATACTTATTGTTATCTAAAATACTTCAGTCACCAACCGAACCTAACTGAGTGATAAAACAAGCAGATTGGCGACTTTATTCCTTGGCGCTGAGCTAGAGAGAGAGGACTGAAGAGGGTCTGCCTGAGTCATGTGAGTGACACTAAGAGACAAGAGGTGCTGAAACTATAGCAGCATAGAGCAGCAACAAAGCAGATGGGTGCTGTAGTTCGACAAACGTAAACACCTTTCATGTCATTTAATCATTCCATCTGATCATTAACATAGTGCATGTCTCAAAATCCATCAGGGTAAAGCTAGCTAACTAGTCAAATTTAAGTGATTTCTAACTATCCTTCTAATGACACATTACAACTGCTTCATTAGGAATATCAAGTAGTAGCTCTGGGCTCTGTAGCATATCCTTCTAATTTAACTTTTAATAACATCATTTTATTTCCATCTTTCACTGATTAGATTTTGCATACGTGGGTTTGCCACCCATGGCCTTTGACATTCTACTTCTTTCACCTGTATGTCTGTAGTGCCACTTTGATAACTTAGAATTGGTTTACAATAAAAAGCTACACGCTACATTAATTACATTCTGGTGTTTTCTGTCTGTCCACTGCAGCCGTCACATCCGGGTCTGCATATTTTTACTTAAAAAAAAAATGACTGACGGCTCTTTTGTTTTCTTGACAGTCTTCCCCCATATATATCAGTTACACGGTCATGCAGTAATTGTGCCAGCCCTGTGTGTGTGTGTGTGTGTGTGTGTGTGTGTGTGTAGATAGTTATAACATGGTATCTATCTACTGTGTACACTCCTTTATCTCAATCGCTTTATGATCAGAGTGATTCCAAATAGCTTCAATGCTGCATTATCTGTTTTGGGATCAATAAGAGAGAATGGAGGGGGAGATAAAAGGCCAGAATAAGGGAGATGGGGGTGGATAAGATAATGGGGAGAGGAGAAAGAGGAGAGGGGAGACGAGAGCGAGAGCATTATATATTTTTTGGATATACTAGTAATGACAGCTTTTTCATTTTCACACAATTGTAATATGGTAGCATTTGTTGTTTTTTTTAACTGGTGACTGTATGCCACCCTTGCCTGGTATATTTTTTCAATTACCAAGCGTTCCTGGAGGCATCTTTGTTACAACGCCCTAATCAGTCAGCCTATCTCTCCATGTCCTGCTCTACTCTCCTTTAGTCTCCTCCCTTCTCTCTGCGCTTTTGTCTTGCCTTTCCCCTTCCTCATCGTTTCTTTCCCTACTATACTTTCTGTCAAACTCGGATCCAAATGAGTGGCCTCCGTGCCACTGATCCAGTAGTTTGCTCATTATCATAAAATAATGGGCAGTGGGTATTCACCACAAAGCTCCTGTTTCTGCCTGCCAACCTCCCATCCTCTATCTGTCTTCCTTTATCTATCTTCTCTCCTTTTATATCTTTTAAATTCTCTCTCTCTCTTCTGTCACTGTCTTCTCTTTCCTCCTAAACCTCCCCAGTGAATGTTTGATAAAACAGCTGCAGCTGTGTTTCACGTGTGACTCATTCATTAATGGGTCCTTGTTAGCAGCTGGCCCTTCCTCTGCCTCAAATACTATTTCGATCCTTTAAGGAAGAAGCCCCACTGAAGTCTCAAATAGTCATTCCAACACAAGGGCATCTAACTGTCTCCTGTCTCATCTGATCTATGACCACATCTTAAAGAGGTATATAGGAAAAGTCAATTTTAGAAAGCCGTACCAATTATTGATATGTGTGTTTCTAAGTGTGTGTGCGCATCTTTGTTTGTTTGTGTGTGTGTGTTTGGGCAGGCTTTGCTGTGCTGGTGGGGACCAGAAATCCTAGAAAAGATAGCAAAACAAGGGCAAATGGGATGACGTTTTGCAGATCTACATGAAGAAATGGACAATACATGGTTGATAGGATAGGTTTGGAAAATTAGTATTTTATAAATATGATTAATATCAGAGTCATTAATAGAATATTAAAATGTGAAGTGTGTACGTTAATGTGTGTGTACATGTGTTTTAGTGTGTGTGTGTGTGTGCATCACTGTAGGGTTACGTGTGTTTGTGTGTGTGCACTTATCATTGTCTTTGTGTAAGAGGGTGTGTGTGTGTGTGTGTGTTTAACAGTGTTTGTGTATGTTTTTGTATGCTCTTTCTCCAATCCCTTTGTTTGTATTATGCTGCATTCAAGGCCTCTAAACAGCAGTGAGGAGATGGTCAGACTGTGGCATTATTTACTTTTTATGGGGCACAGCTGGGCCACCAAATACTCTGACCACACTACAGGACATGAATGCAGCATCCCACTCTTCTGCCTGGCCATGGCAATGGATTCTTCATACAGTTTCCCGGAAATACATTATTCACAAAAAGACTGAAGGCACTGCAAATTCATTTTATATAGGTGGGCATGCATAACTCTTACGAAGGAGGTCAACCCGAGAATTCCAAAATAAAATGCAGAATTTACACATTAAATAAATGTTTTTATTATTGTTAAGGCTTACATTATGGACTTCATTTTACTAGAGTACTTTCCCTTTAAGCCAACTTTCATCGAGGATTTACATGTATGGTCTGTAATTACTAGTGAAAAATGTTCTTCAAATTGTCAATCTTCAAAAGATTTCTTATTATTATATGGTACATAAACAGTATCTTTTGAAAGGTTCAAGCTAGACAGCAAATCTACTATGTTTCTCGTGTTAAGGCAATCCCAACTTTAAATGCTTCAATGTGTATTGACTATGAGACATATATTTGCTTAAATAGCATTACTTAATCCTAAATTAGAGCATTTTGAACCGTTCAAGTTGAAGAGACATAACCAGCTTTGTTTCACATGTTTAGGCTATCCCATCTTAAATTTGTATGTAATTAGTTAAACAAAGCTCCAGCACAGGCCCGGCGCAAGGACAATGTGACTGAGGAGGCAGTTAAAAATGAAAAGGGGGATATCTTATTGTTGGTTATATATCTATAGGGCATTTAAAACTTTAACTAGGAGAGCAGAGAATTCAGCTGAGGGGGCTAAGCCCCCTCATGGCGCCGGGAATGCTCCAGCAGTTTATTTGTACAGTTGAAAATGTCAGTAGCCTTTTAATAATTTTTGCGTGGAGCTGTCCATACCATCCATAATGGCTTTGGATGTAATAGATAATAAAGTATCATGTTAGTTTCAGAAACTTGTGCATTCACTACATGTTCTGGGCTAGTTCAGGGATGTATTTGTTAAGCAAGAAAGCGATCTAGAAAAGATATGCTGATATGTATGTCTCAAATGTGTTATGATGTTATTTTCATCAGTAAATCTGCAAATTAGGCCTCCAAGGTAGCACAGGGCTTTAAGGTGCTCTTTAACACCAAGTGAACCACCATAGTCTAGGTCAAGCCTTGACTGTCTCGCTAGCTGATGAGCGGCTAGGAAGCTCCATGGGTGCTGCCAATTTACCAGCATGCCCCGGGAGCAGGGAGGCATAGTCGGTCTCGTCATGCTCTCGTCCTGGTCTCGTCCTGGTCTCGTCATGCTCTAGCAACTCCCTCAGGCAGAAAGACTTGCAATGATCTTCCGTCCCAAATTATTTGGTAATTATGATGACAGGGTAGGAGAAACAATTGGATAGATATAACTGAGTATGAAAAAAAATGGCTTACATAAGACAATAAGAAAAAAATATATATAAATACTGACAGTCCTAATGAAGAATGATGCAACCATAACAATCAATAATCTTTGTCAATAATCAGACAATCCTTTAAAAAAATTGAACTTACATTGAACATTAAAGTTGTGTTGCAGCTGACTTCCAGTGGTATCACTTCCATGCACACATGTGGCTTTCCCCCTGAGAACAGGGTTCAATTTCTAGTCTGCCCCCTTCCAACTTTGTTTGTTTTCATCTATCTCCCACTGTGTGTCTGCCATTAAAGAATGATGGGGTCCGGTGCCTTTCAGGACACACAAATGAGAAAGATAATTTCTGCAGAACTATAGGACAGTTTTTACCTGAAAATTTAGGCTTTACTGTAGTACTCAGTGTAAAATCCTCCCACCCTTGGCGCTGGGACTCCCTTAGTTGCCGGCTAACCTGAGAGACTGATGTTGTAGACTGTGGCAATACTAAATCATTGCACTACTGACTACAACTGGGTGATATGGAAAAAAGCTATTTTGCCTAAATGTATGCTTTTTTAATGCATTTGTAATGCATATGTAATCTATTTTCATTTTAATTATCATAAAAAAATAATGGTTATCAATTATTTTTATTGTTCTTTTTCTTATTATTATTTATTCACAGAACATCGATTTATCAAGTCAAATTATAGCAAGGTATATATGGAATAATAAACTGTATGGAATTTTAGGGTGAAAGGGATCAAACAGAATCCAAAGTTTCAATCAATCTAAATACTCTAAAAACACAAACAGCATTAAATCCAGCACAACACAAGTACAAAACTAGGTTATCTTATTCTGACTGTTTTACAAGGGTTTTTGGGTGATTCAAAGCTCGGTTGTCCTTTCCCTGTTTCGAAAACCTGCCTGGATTTCCTTGCATTTGAAAGGCTTGAGGGTAAAATGTATAATTATAGAATCAGAGGGGAAATTGTTGTGAATGGCTGGAAGCTGCTGGTTCTGCCTGACTGACTGGTGCTTTGGCTGGTGCTTTGACTGGCTTGGCAGACATGCTCACAGTAACATCAGTGTTAGAGATCTGATCCTCAGCTCTGCTGTGCTTTGCTCTGCAAGCAAGCTAATATACTCTCAGGAATACAGACTGGATGCCAGGGTGGCAATGGGAAAATTGGGAGGAGGTAGGGTGGAAGGATGGTGTTGGGAAAGTGGTATTGAGAGAAATATGGGAGTAAGGAGAGCCATTGCCAATAGCACCATAATTTTGAAAGAAAAATTCAGAGTATGTGTAAATGTACTTACTAAATGAAGCTAATTCTGAGTCAGAGTAGAGGAGGGCGTGAGTAGGTTGTGATCAGAATGCATGTATCTGAAGATACAGACCAATTTTGCCTATTTCTGTGTGTGCACAAAAACAGAATGATATGGGGACGGCGACTTCAGCGTGAGAAACTGAGAAAGTATAAGAGTATGTGTGGCATATGTAGGTTTCACCTGGGTCTGGGTGTACGCAACATGGGTTATGACATAATGCTCGTTTCCAGATTAAGTTACCTCTGGCATCCAGTTAGACCCAACATGTACCTGCATTGCGTGACAGTGTCCATGAAATTGAAGGACATTGCATACCGTTAGGCAGGAAAAGAAAAAAGCTCTTAAAGCTCGTGCTAAGTAACAATAGGCATTATATAAGATGAATATCTCAACTCACCGCGATTCAGAACAGCAGACAAAGTTCAACTCAGCATCTCCCATTCTCCTGCTGAATCAGCGGATATGTCCATTATAAAACTGCCAAAACGGTTTAAAATCTCATGTCAGGTTCATCGGTGTAAATTAGTTATATTGGACGAAACCCACTAAACTCAACAACATCCAAACAGTAAGCGAGCAGAAACGTTTCGGCGAGAGTCGTTCTGCGTTGTGCCTCAGCAGTCTTGCCTACCACTCCAGCCCACTGAGGAAGTTCGGTAGCAAAATGCTTTTCATTATGGAGCAAAGGCGTAAGGTTATCCGGGTATAACTCAACGTTCCTGGAAGCAGGGGCTTTGACCTTTCAGGGGATAATTACTTTATAAAATAAAAGCATCAACCTAAAGATAGAGAGCGCGGGAAAGAGTGGTAAGAGAAAGAGAGAGAGAGAGCATTAGAGAGCTAGGAAAGGCGCAATTCCGCATCTTGATGGGGTAGGACGTGAGTACCTCCGGAAGCGGGCGACTGACTGGAGGGCAGATGCGGAGGAATGCAATTGGGTAATGCTTCACGGGATGTTTGTACCTCTGGCCGGTGGTTACATTTATAAAGTCCACGCAAGCACCTTGCTTTGCTTGACCCGCCTACTCCGCAGCGCCGTCTGAGTGGGGATCCACATTTCAATAGGTGGGTGCGCTGGCGAGCATCAGACACGGGTTTCTTTAACTCTCCTCTCTCCCTTTGCCACTTTTCTCGCAGTCACATGTTTAAAACACAAGTAGCCCTCTGTAATAGCTGCGAAAAGAGGATGTACTTAAGACCGTTGACGTGGCGGGAATGATAACAAGTGCTTTGGAGACAGCGGCTCCCTCATCGTGGAAACAGACACCACTGACTTGCACTACCCAGCATATATGAAATTGCAGGTAATGCATTTCATGGGGTTATTTTAAATGATGTTCTAGATTCTTTAGATGTCATATCTTTCTGGAAAGCAGATTATGTACATTTGAAGAGTAGGCTAATATGTCCGACCAAAATAAATAGGAAGGGCTAATGCAGTCTTTGAGACATTTATTAGAAATGTCTTCATGTCTGTCTGTTATACTTAGTTCTGAGCAGATGAAGGGCAGTGTGGTTGGAGGACGTGTTGCGAGTGGTGAAGTAGGCCTACATGTGGTTTAAGTTGTCATTTGCAGTAGCTTGGTAGTTTACATTTAAATCCTTATACGGTTTTCAGTAGTAGTGATACAGTTTACTACTGAATAAATCTATTTCCAATATAGAGTGTGTTTAGTATTGTTATCTTGGAAACGATCTTTTCGAAGTAGTTCCCACCACACTTTGGCGGATTCAGAGAAGTAGTAGCAGTGGAATATGCAGAAAAAATAACTAAACTTCCAACTTTGGGGGTCATCAGGGGGTCAACTTTGTAATGTCATCAGAAATATACACACTACACATACAGTTACAGATACAGTAAACAGCTGGGTGAATTTGAAATAGACTAAAACATAACCAATATACACTCACCTAAAGGATTATTAGGAACACCTGTTCAATTTCTCATTAATGCAATTATCTAATCAACCAATCACATGGCAGTTGCTTCAATGCATTTATGGGTGTGGTCCTGGTCAAGGCAATCTCCTGAACTCCAAACTGAATATCAGAATGGGAAAGAAAGGTGATTTAAGCAATTTTGAGCGTGGTATGGTTGTTGGTGCCAGACGGGCCGGTCTGAGTATTTCACAATCTGCTCAGTTACTGGGATTTTCACGCACAACCATTTCTAGGGTCTACAAAAAAGGGTGAAAAGGGTGCCCTGGATGTGCAACCCACAAATCTCCATCAACTGTAAGATGCTATCCTATCAATATGGGCCAACATTTCTAAAGAATGCTTTAAGCACCTTGTTGAATCAATGCCACGTAGAATTAAGGCAGTTCTGAAGGCAAAAGGGGGTCAAACACAGTATTAGTATGGTGTTCCTAATAATTCTTTAGGTGAGTGTATAATGAATAATAATATATACAAGTAATTTAATTGCATTTTATTAATAGATATAACAATAAATCCATTGACGAATAAATAAGCTTACTAATGTTCAAAATGTAAGAATGTGTTAAGAGATCCAAAGATAGATCAAATTAAGTGAACTCAGTGAAGTCAATACTGTAGTTAAATAAATCCCCTTGTTCTTCCTGTCTTGCTTTTGGGGGATTGTGGGTAATTCAAAACATTTTGATATTGGTGATGTCTTAAACAATATAATCACGTAAGCATATGTTTTTATTAAGTTGCTCATTGTGCCATGAGATGTAACATGTCACGATGAACAAATATTTTAAGTGGTAAACAAAATTACATTCAACGATAACGCAACCAACACAGTCCAATGCTTGCTATAGAACCTCAAAATAATGTAGGTGTATTGAGCTTCACACTCAACAGAGCATGACAAAGTGGGTTGTTACAACCACATGATTAAACACAGTAATCCATGTTAAACATAAAAATTATCTAGTTCTGAATTTAATAGAACTACATTTTCAAAGTCCATCTTTTTAGTTGTTTATTCAACTGGAATATCAATGAGTTAACGTTTTAAACTAAGGGACCTTGGGAAACCATACTAATAGGTGTCCTATCATTTTGTCCTATATGGTATTTTACTTGTGTGCAATAGTATGCCAACTAAGACCAAACATTAAACATTTTGGAATGATTAGATAATGCTCTTTCCTTTCTGATTCAAAGGTATTGCCAAGGTTACCATTACATTGCACCCATTAATCTAATGTAGTCAGAAATAAATAATAATAAAAAAATAAAACAGTTAGTGTACAAGGCACAAGAGTGGCACAAAGGTCCTTATGAACCATCTACTTAGCATTAGTTAAATCTTTATTCTGTGTTCATGTTTTGTGTCACTTAATAATACCTTCTCACAAAAGGATGGATATGCATTGGACCACGTTGCTCCTTAAGGTCTCAGAACACCATAAATTATTAATTGCTAAACAATCAGAAAACTTGACACGATGGTAAGTACATTATATTTGCCATTTTATTGACAAAATCCATTGTGAAACACCGGTTGCAAGGACTTAAGAATGGTTTGCAACCTTTTCAATGCTGTTAACCTCACAATCGTATTGACCTTGTAAATATGTACTAATAATGAAACAGGGAGACAGATGTCACTGATGTTGTTGATGTATTACATGTACATTCTTCCAGCACTTCAGTCTTTCAACACAAAATACATGCAATGCAATAGTTTAGCAAGTGAGCCTTGTCCATGGTGCTGAATGCCTTATAATGAGTAACTCATTTGACCAATGCATCTGACTGCAATGATTTGTAGACTCAATCGGTTCTTTCCACTCAAAGAAAATGCACTGGTTAAAAATTACTGTAGAAGCAACCCAAAATTGGTAATTAAAACACCAACTTCATTGGATTATTCAATCTGAATGCATTTTTAACGCAAAAGATTGCGTTATCTAATTAACCCAAAGATGGGGAAACCAACAACTATATAATCTGACTGCTGTTAGATAATAACTTCCATATTAAATTGTTTTATTCTTCTTCTTATTATTATTATCTTCTTTTGCTTTCTTTTATTTGTACTGTATATATATATACAATTTCTTTAAAATAACATTTTATTAAAGTTAAATAATATTTCATAAAATATCAATGTGATTATAATAGATGTATATAATAACTTTACATTTCAAACCATTGTACAATGATACCCACCCCCAGTAATCACACTCTGTGTCCCTAACACATGAAAGTAAAATTAATGTTAGTCAAGTCTATTTATTTCAATAGCTCATTTAAATCTGCTTTTTGACCCTGAACAGGAAAAGGCTCTTATTATCAGGTCAAACCAGTTTCACAGTCTGAAATGAGACATAATTCAGATTCCTGGCCAAGCAATTTGTATCTGAAAAAACTGATTTCATGGCCTTCAAGTGGTCTTTATACAACAAATAACTTGCTACACAATATCCAAGTAAGCGGAAGTGCAAGCACGACCACCCATCTGTTACTACATTGCGCAAACAGCCGTTGTTAGTGGGTATGTTCATCATCTCAGGCATTTATGATGTCTCTCACCTATCTTACATTGCCTGGATAGGTATTTTTAGTATCAACTAACTGCATTATAATGTATGTTGGCTATCTGTCATTTGACGTAGTTGAAATTGATGGTTGGTGCATGCAATGTCTGACTAGTATTACAACTAGCATACCAATGCCAACTGCCTGATTTGGTCAGTTGTATTGTGCGGTTTGGACAGTCATTAATCAAAAAAGCAGAAGTCACTTAAAATGTAAAGAAAGCTTACATTTCAAAAGGTCCAGCAAGTTTCCAATAAAACCCTTTCCATTTAACATTACAGAGGGCTCTGAGCAGCTTGTCCCTATTCAGCTGGCAGATGAATAGTTCTTGTTTCTCTGTCTGCTAGAGTTACTCTATTTTGATTTCAACCTTAAAAGCAACCCCAAATAAAGTATTTGTAAATGCCTTTGTCAAAAACCTCTACACTGGAAGCTTTGTTGGACTGAACTGATAGGATAGGTGGACAGCATTTTAGAAATGCTCCCATTATTTGTTATTATTTTGCTTAATAATTCCCCCATCAAAATCTGCATAATGATGATTGCAGGATAGCAGGAATCCCCTTCATAGCCAAATTGGTCTATTGTGGAAAAAAGTAATGCAACAGTTCTGAATATTAACTGGTTTTCTACATAGTATGATTCATTTTCTGCCATTACGAACATTTTGAAAAACCTTTGCAAAAACTACTTGTAATCTTTAAGGCCAATTGACTTCAGATTTTGTATGCGGATCCACGATATATGTGTAACTTTAGTTTGATCAAATTAAGTAATGCAGCAGAAAACTATGCAAAATGGTGGAAAAAATGGAAGACCTGTACCCAAAATGTATTGGCCAAATTACAAATACATGTAACCTTTTTGTAAAAAGTATTATGGCCTTCAACCCATTTTTTTATATGTTGACAACATTGCATCGCCTTCATTCTTCAGTCCCCGACCCACTATAAGTACTCTAATTCCATACATTTCAGCATTAAACTGAAACGAGCCCTGTTAGCATACTAATCAGTGATATTCCAAAAATGGATCTCCACTAAGGGACCATGGTGGGCGGTGATGGAGGCAAGAAACAAAGCAGCCCCGTCAGTTTATGGTTAACAGTCAGTGTATGTGACATGCTGGGGGGTGTTATGCTAGTTGAATGTTTCCATGCTATTATACTGGTGAACAATGCAAGAACTACTCTCCCTGTCACTGTTATGTTAATGGTTGTTATAGAAAAATCTAAGGAGAGTAATGTCTAATAAGGATTAACAGGTTTATTTGCTATTTTTTGCCTGCAACAAATTAGGATTTGGTAGATTTCTCTGATTTTTTATAATTTGTTATCATTCGTTCACTTTATAGAACTGAAAGCCCTAAAGATCAACTCTCCTAAAGTCTAGAAACTCCTTTCCTCTGCACCCTAATGCCACCTGAATCCCCATGTAATTTAACCTTAGATATCCTTCTACGAACAGTCGAGGACAGTTGATTCAGGTATGTAACTTCATTCCATGCGACCCATTGGAAAAGGAATCAAGGGAGCATCGACTTAAAGCTCCTTTATTTCAGCTCCATTTCTCTGGTTATGACTTGGCAGAATACTTTGAGGCCAGTGGCCTCGGCTCCATTTAAAACACGTGGGATTACATACCTTTCTTAGCAGAGGAGCAACACTCCATTATTCATACAGATTTAACATTTCAATAGTTTCATGTTCTTTTATTGTCTAGCTGGTAGTGTGGATTAAATTATAAATGTAAACAGTTACAGCTGGTAAATATCACACCTCTTTCGATTATGATTTGTTCTTATCCATGGATTCATACATTTGGGAGAAGGAAAATGTTGTAAACGTATGTGATTAATGCAGCTAACATAACTTATTCACATTTTTTAAATCATTCAAACAGGAATGCTCTTAGTCATTGAGCTTTCTTTTTATTAATCATGAAGATTGTTTCTGATGATGTAAGGCATATTGATTAATCATGAAGTCAGATGATGTTTAATAACGATACATTAATTACACTATTATGGATTTGAGGTGTCACTGAAATGTATTGACATTGATTTTGGAGGTGGTTGCTATTCTGCAATTTTAAACACAGAGGACAGTGTTACATAACTTTTCAGCCTCAGCTAAGCATCCTTTCTCCAGTTTGATCCCAATTTCCTATCATGAAATTCTAGATGCATTTCCCAATGTTTTCATCAAAACTGGCATTACCTTCACTAAACATCAAACTAGTTCCTTATATTACATACAGTATATCAAACCCAATCATAGACACATGAGTGAACATAAAACAACTTCATATCCAGAAATGATTACTCACTGGTGTAATAATTGTCGGTTAGATTTTTGATCATTGCATAAGTAATCAAGTTCTTGACCTGAGGGAATATTCATGGTACAGTAGACTCAGTGCTTAGCAATGTGTGTGCTAATTCCAGGGGATTGTAGCATTGATAAGCCACTGCAAAGCGGATGAGAGAGGTAAGCTGCTCTGTCTACCCCTCAGTAGGCACAGATCACATTCAGAATCTCACAGAGATTATGTCCTTCCCTTTTCAAATGCATTGTCCTGCCTTTTCATAAGCACACTTCTGTGAGGCTTATGAAATCTTACTGAAGATTTAATATGTTTAGGACTTTGAGAAACTAGCGAAAAAGAAACATTCAAAAATAGTATTGGTTGTATTTTTCAGCACATCTTGAAAGGTATTCCCATGCATTTGCTCTTATTTAATTTGTTGATATATTAAAATTTTTCTGTCAAAAAAGGAATGTATCTCCCAGATATTATGTGGCTTTGCCTCTCTGTCTACACTCTGGCCCGCCACTACATCCTGGTGTAAATGGAACATTGTATGGCTTTCTACCTTATGTTGCTGCTCAGGAGGAGGGCCATCAATGATACCAGCGGAGCAGATAGGTGGGAGATTTGTCAGCAGTGATATAGTGCTGTGAGCGAGAAGCCCGTCTCCTCCGTTACAAATCCATCATCAGTGATTACCGGAGATAAAGTAGCAAGCAGCAACAAGCTGTTAGAGCAAAGGATGCTGTGGCTGACCGACCACACAGATGAAAGTGAAGACTGCCTCCTGAACAACTCCTAACCAGGCAGTACACAGTTAAGGCTCAACCTGTGCAGAGCTCATGCCCCTTTGCTATTTAGTGCCCTTTCCCATTGGTACGTGCCGTCCATCTTCATTACGCGCGTCACACACTCCGACGGGCATTCATAGTCTGTCTTAGTTATGCGCGTCACGCACTAGGACAAGCATTTGTTGTCCGCCTTCGTTACGGCCGGCATGCACCCCGACCGGCATGCGTCGTCCGTTTCCTTACTGTAGCACGTCATCTATCCGTGTAAGCTGACAATTTACTCACCGCCCATTTTTTTTCAGTTTCTGCAAGTTTTTTTTTAAAGGACTTTGCACAGTACTGCTCCTAACCCATTTATTAAGTACAGTTAGAGCTTGTGTCTTTATTGGCACACAAATAACATTTTGAGCTGTGGGATTGAATTTCTTTTTTTGTTGTTACGTTTATTTTAGGAGCATAAGTCTTCACGTCGCAGCATGTTTGCATAATAGGAGTGTACCTTTTTCGTAAAAAGTTACTATATCACTCAAATTGGGTTGAAGAAACAGCCAAGAAGGGGACACGCCTTGACCCAGAATCGACCATGTGTTTGAAGGACCCGTCATCTACCGACAGTTATCTCTGGTAAAAAAAAATAGAGAAGTAGAAGAAGGCATGTAGTGAGCCTACATGATCCCTGTCACTGTATTTCATGACGAGGCCTGCATGACAATTCCCTCAGCTGACAAGGATAAGTGAGGAAGGAGAGAAAGACTGCTCTGTGACAGGATTTGGAAGGGGAAAACTGGAGATAAAACCACATGACTAAGCAAAAGGTGTTGCCCATTAAAATGTAATTTACAGCTGGTTTTCACATCTTTAGCCCTGTAAGCTGCGGCTGTAGGCCTCAGTGATTGGCCATGAAAAGGATGTAACAAATTGACACAGCTTCTCTGAAACGCCAGCCATTTATTAGACCTACCACTACTTAAGCTGTCTCAGCAATGATTGGTTTGGTGCTAAGTCTTCCACAGCTAATTTTTCTAAGGACAAAGAACTGAACTGGATGAAGAAGTGTACGCCACACTACAGTGTGCCTTGGTTGACAAAGTGACTACAATCTTTCATTAAGTTTCCCCTTGAGTGCAATGCCTTCTACTGCCTTCCCCATCAACACTTGTAATACAAGAACTGTAGTTTAAAGATTTTGCATTAAATAAAAATGATAAAAACTGCAAAATAAATTTAACCAATGTGGTTTACATTTTGTTTTTGGTAGTTCTACATATTGATCCTGTTTTATAAAGCATAAAAGAAACCTGCAAATTATATTTGAAGCATGTGTTAAAACATATTCATATAGATAAAAATATAACATCATTAACATTTTGTCAATTAATATACATTTTGTCAAAATGTATATGGGATGAATTTCTGCCTGTTTCTTTCCACAAACTGTCAAGGAAGCAGAGTGTGTGAAACTTTTAGGATACTTTGTAATGGTTAATGGGTTGAAATTATATTTACTGATAATTAATAAATGTTCTTAATAATTAGTGATGTTCTTCGAAGGTTTGATTTACCGTGAGGATTATCCATATATTGTAAAGGATTTACTAATCATTAGTTCAGCTTATCAGGGACTGATTAAAATGTAGGACTATCTAGATATGCAAAACATTTTAATTTCCTAAATAATTTTGCTGTTGGTTGCCTAATTCAAGCTCCCGGGGCAGGGTTTTATAAGAGATACCTTCAGTTAAAATCTGTGGAATACTTAAATGTATAAATATAAACATTTGGTGAATAATCCAATGGTGTAATTTCTAACATAAGTGTACTTATTTCATCTGGAGGAAGTACTTCACAAATCTGGGCAAACATTGTCTTAATGTAGCACACTTTAGAACTAGAGTAAGCTAAATTAATCTCACCAGAGTGGATTAGAAGTGTGTTATTCTTTGAAGATATGGGTGTGCCCTTCATAGAACAGCCAGATTTTGTGGACAGTTGACAAATAATTTATTCTTATTTCAACTTGTGTTGGTAAACAATGTTTGTGTTTTTGCCAAGTAACCACAAAGGTACAGAATTTGCTAGTCAAAAGTACATTTTTAATTAAAACAGTCATTTCTACAGGTAAATGTCTGTTAATGTTATTGTTCGTTGGTATGATAACTAAGATTAACTCAAATGATCAGGGGCCATACTCACAAAACATTTTATCTTTCAACTAGGAGGACTCCTAAACAGCACTAAAAGTTCCTAGCTAAGAGTTTCCTCATAAAACGTATTCACAAAGCTGCTAAGACCAAATTTTACTAAGGAACGAGGAGAAATCTTAAGATAAAAGAAAGGGTGAGGTTGACCCTGCTGATATGAATAATGTTGTGTTCCACAAACAAGCTTACTTGCTATGCCCCCTGTGATTGGCTGATAGGGGATGGGTCTCTGTTAGTGCATCATAGCAATACTGTAGAAGAATGTGTCATGTTTCCATATTGAAATAAAGATACTAAAATTAAAATGTAGGCCAAGTGTCACTGATTAAACATGAAACTAAGAATGATATACTGACTTGTCAAGATATGTTCAGCTAATTGTCAGTCTCTTACATGTCTGTCAGCTTGTAAAGAAATGCGTGTTAACCTTTTGATGGTGCAATAGTTGGTGCAATTATGTGTCCCACCACCAACTCCACCCGGTTGTCGAGCTATGGCCATAACGTCAGCTTCATTTCTTTGTATTTGGCAAGGAAACTAGGAAACTTAAGGATTTGTCCTGATTACGACCTGATTACGTGGCGGATTCCCAGCAGCAGCCCTATTAAGATTGTTTGTGACTTGGTCTTAGTGACTTGGAGTCCTCTTGACTACTCCTAACTTTTCACAGATTTAGGAGCTGGTTTTAGCGCTAAAACGTTAGGACTGACACTGCACATTTTTTTTTAAGAGTTGCTCCTAAATCTGCAAGTTAGGAGCTACTTTTAGCCTTAAGAGGTTTTGTGAGTATGGCACCAGATTTGTTATTTTCCTGGTGAATAATGCCCCTGTAATATTTTATACGTATTAACTTATATTCACATGCATAACAGTTTAATAATGATTTAAACTACATAGGCAATAGAGCAGGTGGAATAAAAAAAAAATATGCACAGCAAAATCTTGCATTTTTACTGAATTGAACAGTAGATTTTTTTAACAAAGGCAGGTGTAATTAGTCCCTAAATTCAGAAAGATCTGTATCATTGCTTTGTCTGTAGAGCCTTATCTGAAAATACAAACATGTGTCTTCAGTGCTTGGAAGCCCTGACAACATGTTGTTGTCACCTTTTAAGACATCCAATGATATGATTTTTATATTTTCACTTTCCGTACTAATTTAAAAGTGAATAGCTCATTACCTGTCATTCCCCAATTCAGCAATCAACTGATCAGATAGTTAGCTTAACCGTGCCACCGTGACCACTAAGTCTACCATTTGTGCTGCAAATTTAGCAGAAGAATGCATTCAGAATGTGATAAAAAAAAATGTATGGGTATGCAAAGTTTCCTGTACTAATGCCCGATGCAGTTCCAATTCTGAATGTCTGATACTTTATGTTATCTCAATGCCTATTCCATGCGGCTAATGTATTTCAGTGAGAGATTCTGTTTTCAGCAAAGGCTGTTTTTAACATACTTATTGATGAGTATGACAGAAAAAAAACAAGACGTACCAGCTTAATGATATTTCAGGATCACTTTTTATTGAACTCAAGTGAAACAAAAATGGCATAAGCTTTAACAACAATAATGGGTGTTTATAAAATCTAAAGTTGTGGTTTGCACACCTAAAGATAATGGTCTTTGTGAAGTGTTAAAAAGGCATGTGGCTGGTTTATATAAAAAGCATGACACTTGAAGGCCTTTTTAGTCAGATGGAGAATGGAAATTGGTCCTATTGTCCTGTATACTTACGTCTGATTACTGTAATTTATTTGTCCTCGGTTATACCTGGCCATCAATTTGTCCTCTGTTATTTTACTGCTGTGCTTTGAATCTGCAAATAACAGACATGCCCTACTCAGCGGTTTGAATATAAGTTATCTTAAGTGAATACAGTGTGAATAGGGCAACAATTATTTGACTGTTATGGCAATCATACAGGTGCTGGTCATAAAATTTGAATATCATCAAAAAGTTGATTTATTTCAGTAATTCCATTCAAAAAGTGAAACTTGTATATTGTATTCATTCATTACACACAGACTGATATATTTCAAATGTTTATTTCTTTTAATGGTGATGATTATAACTGACAACTAATGAAAATCCCAAATTAAGTATCTCAGAAAATTTGAATATTACTTAAGACCAATACAAAAAAAGGATTTTTAGAAATCTTGGCCTACTAAAAAGTATGAACATGAAAAGTATGAGTATGTACAGCACTCAATACTTAGTTGGGGCTCCTTTTGCCTGAATTACTGCAGCAATGCGCTGTGGCATGGAGTCGATCAGTCTGTGGCACTGCTCAGGTGTTATGAGAGCCTTCAGCTCTTCTGCATTGTTGGGTCTGGTGTATCGCATCTTCCTCTTCCTTTTCTATAGGGTTAAGGTCAGGCAAGTTTGCTGGCCAATTAAGGACAGGGATACCATGGTCCTTAAACCAAATCCTGTTGGGAAATGAAATCTACATCTCCATAAAGTTGGTCAGCAGCAGGAAGCATAACGTGCTCTAAAACTTCCTAGTAGACGGCTGCGTTGACCTTGGACCTCAGAAAACACAGTGGACCAACACCAGCAGATGACATGGCACCCCAAACCATCACTGACTGTGGAAACTTTACACTGGACTTCAAGCAACATGGATTCTGTGCCTCTCCTCTCTTCCTCCAGACTCCAAAGGAAATGCAAATTTTACTTTCATCAGAGAACATAACTCAGCAGCAGTCCAGTCCTTTTTGTCTTTAGCCCAGGCAAGACGCTTCTGACGCTGTGTCTTGTTCAAGAGTGGCTTGACATAAGGAATGCGACAGCTGAAACCCATGTCTTGCATACATCTGTGTGTGTTGGTTCTTGAAGCACTGACTCCAGCTGCAGTCCACTCTTTGTGAATGTCCCCCACATTTTTAATGGGTTTTGTTTCACAATCCTCTCCAGGGTACGGTTATCCCTATTGCTTGTACACCTTTTTCTACCCTTTGCCTCTCTATTAATGTGCTTGGACACAGAGTTCTGTGAACAGCCAGCCTCTTTAGCTATGATCTTTTGTGTCTTGCCCTCCTTGTGCAAGGTGTCAATGGTCGTCTTTTGGACAGCTGTCAAGTCAGCAGCCTTCCCCATGATTGTGTTGCCTACAGAACTAAACTGAAAAACCATTTAAAGGCCTTTGCAGGTGTTTTGGGTTAATTGGCTGATTAGAGTGTTGCACCAGGTGTCTTCAATATTGAACCTTTTCACAATTTTCTAATTTTCTAAGATACTAAATTTGGGGTTTTCAGTAGTTGTCAGTGATAATCATCAAAATTAAAATAAATAAACACTTGAAATATATCAGTCTTTGTGGAATGAATGTATACATTATACAACTTTAACTTTTTGAATGGAATTACTGAAATAAATCAACTTTTTGATGATATTCTAATTTTTTGACCAGCACCAGTACTCTGTATTTGGTATTTGGTACTTGGTATTTTAATCCTTGATTATCTCGGGTGTTAAATTAACGCAATTTGGCAGTGTCATCTTGTTCAAAGGAAGATATGGTTCTATAGTAAATATATGTAAAATATTACTTGGTTTACTGTGAGGTTCTGTTTTGTTTTTGCTGTTGTCCTTGAATATAGCCTGTTCTGTTTGGTTTTTGTCCTTTGTTTTTGAACGTAGCTTGTCCTTCCATATTGTTGTTTACACCTGTGTGTTCTTAGCACCCAATTTATTCAGTTTGGTTTTCCAGTTTTATTCACGACTCTATTAAGCATGTTATTCTGTGACTCTTTTAAATGTACCAAGTTCTCTAGCCGTTTTTTTTCCTACCAACGATTATTAGGCTTGTCCCTGAATGTGCTTTTGCATGATCTGCTTTTCTGTTATCTGTTGTCTGTTACTGACCAAGAGTTTTGCCTGTTCCTGGTCGTGTGATTAAACATACATGCTCTGCGCTTGGAACCACCTCCTGCCTGTGTCGTATTCTTACAGTAGCCTGAAATGCTAATATATAAACAATTGTTTTATAAACAATTACAAATTACCAGCTTGTTGTTATAAATAGTAATACTATTATATTTTAATTATTCTCATGCATTATATCACAGACCAGAGACTAAAAACCAAATAGTAAATACCCACCAATCTCCCTTCCCTTACACAAGCACCCCAACTTAATGTAGATACAGTCAATCTCTTATTTTTTCAATGAAAGTTCTCTTTAACCCAATGGAAATGGGACATGCATGAGTTTCATGTTAGCAGTGCAAATATTAAAACAAAACAAAGAGTAGGGCTCTTGCCAATGTAAAGCAACCGTCATTATAAGTCATATATGTTCATTAATATTGTCAAAAGACATGTGATTCAAGAAGGAATTCTCATTAAATGTATTGTAATGTTTTTACCATAACAGTGGAAAAAGACTCATCACACTTTGACATCTGTATTCTTAAAGATTTGGATAGGAGTATGCACTATGCTGGGGTAACTCTCAACCCCCGGCCTTGTTGTTTTCTCCCTGTTAAAGACTAGACAAGGCGAGGGATTCAGGAGCCCTTTGGAAACTCTGATTGACAGTCATGCTAAATTACAGAGAGTTTCCAAGAGAGGCTGGTTCTCTTGTGGTTCCACAAACTCTAATTCATCCTGAATCCAACGCAGCCGTTCCCATGTTTCTCAGCCGTGATTTAACTGTTCTAAAACACCCCTGTGAGCTCAGTGCTGAACAAAACCCAAATGCTGCTAATGCCAAGTTAATTAACACAGACCCAGATGCTCAGCCCTCAGAAAGCCAAAGAGCGCCAGAGAGGGAATATTGTGCTCTAGATCAGTTTTTTTTTTACGCTAATGCTTTGGTGTCAGTGGGATGGACATTTGCAAGGCCGTCTCAGCTGCTTTGTTAATTTTGTTTACGCAGCCTTCTCTTTCCAAAAATGTAGTGATTCATCTGGGCACCGTAGCTTTTGACGCTGCTACCATTTGCTGTTGGCTCTTTATAAAAGTCTGAGCCCGCCAGCAGGTGGATGGTTTTCAGAAGTGTAATGAGAAAATAAGATAATTGTCTGGCATAATCAAATTAGTTAGCTTTACGTATAAGAAAGAAAAGTGTAATTTCACTCGTACAATCCCTAAACAAATGTTGAGTTACTTCATTTACATTTTTTATTTGGTGTTCCTCGTAATGTAAAGCAAGTCATTTTACAAATCCTGGAAAACATTGAATACCAACTACATTTAACTTTGGAGACTCCAATGAATTACTCTGAATCAATCTGAATCAAATGTTATCAGCACTTCACAAAATGATTAATTGGACAGTGCTATAATAAGGTGAAAGGACTGCTATCTTTTAAGTAACTTCAGACTAGCTTTCTCATGATTTTCTGCCTTGAATTCTATATATTTCTACCCTTTCCTTCTCATCCCAGTGAAAGTCACAGAATACTGAACCACAGTGATTTGCAGCCCTTGGGTTATAAATAGGCGAAATAAACACAATGGCAGATGGCAGGGAGCTGGAAGGGTATATATGATAAGACAAATGATTTAATCCACAACATTAGTTAGCATGATGAGGGTCTACATCATGCAGGTTTCTGTCAAGAAAATACCTTTAATCCAACATGTATCCTTGAACCAAACAGTGAGTTACTAACCTTTTCTCCAGAAAAATCAAAGCCCTTTCCTTCATCAAATGGTGTGGATAATTGAAAGGAAAGATACCAGCATGTTCATTTTCTTTGAGGTAAAGATAACTAAAGGTCAAATCAGTTACTATGGTAGTAGACCAGTTGTTGATAACCAACCCGGTCACCTAATCATTTAATTGACTTTTCTTTGCATGCCATATCTCACCAATTACAGAGTATGAAGAGATACACACGCACAGGGACCCAGGTGGGCCGGCAAGGTTATCAATCATTCAACCAGGTCCCGTAAACACTAACAGTCTGGGAACAGTGAAGATCAACAGCCAGTTAGTGTTAAAAAATCTCCTCCCACCTCTATTAAAATAGAGTGACATTCAGTGGCTGCTTGATCACATATTTCTCAGATGGATTCTGTGTGGCAGATGACCTGTACCTCCTCTCTCTAATGCTTCAATACTTGTACATTTGTAGCTTGAGCCCTTTGAGAAACTGCTGCTTTATTTCTTGTATGACTCTCTTGATCTGAAGGGGCGGTGCAGATTGAAAAGCATCACCCTGTATGTCTTGTTAGTTGTCAGTGACTGTAGGCAGTTAATGACACTGAGACATGCAGGCATTCTGCTCTCTGAGGTATGCACGCTTTTGATTCCTCATGGGCACTATCAATCACTGTGGTAACTGTAGCCTCACATAACTTATTGAAAGCCATCGTTTAGCCTACGGGCAGTGGGAGGAGAGGGGGAGCAGAGGAGGAAGGTACAGAAATCTATAATATTTTCTCTCTCTCTGTCATCTTCCCTTTTGTTGCTCTCATTTTCAATTCAATTCCAAATATTTTATTGATATGACATATTTATCTGTCATTATATATATTTTTTTTCATTCTTCTCTTTTTCTCTCTCTGATCTCTCTATTCTCTGGTTAGTGTGCATCTACAGGCACCTGGCCATTCAGACTGGCAGTGGTCTATAATGTTGTGAAGGATCGACATTACCAACACTAACACTCTTGAGATTACTTTTGGACCTGGACAAAGTTTCCATGTAAGGTATAAGGCCCATTAGTGGTAACGTGAGCATTTATTATTTTCTATTTTTATTGTGACTGGGGATTGTGTTTTCGATTTCAGTGTCAGGCACTATTTCAGCCATTTCTAAACTGTAATTCTTAACTATTTGGAATCAATACCTAAACTTTGCAGCTTGGGCAATTTAAGGTGGCGTGAATAGGTCATGACAAAATGTGACCAAATGGTGTAATTAAAATGTAATGTGATTCGGTTGCTGTAGTTCTGGCCAGGGGTGACATTATATGTGGAGATTTGGTAGTAGTAGGTTATTATTCCTGTAGACAATCATACCAGAATTGCACCTTGCAACCCCACAGGGCCAGAAAGGGGGAACTCTTCTCTTTGCTCTAAATATCTAATCCCAATGCCCCACAGCAGTGAAGGGAATATTGCCCTGTTTAGGTTGCCCTCTTTTGGATGAGATGTTAAATGGGTGTCCTGACTCTAAGTGGTCTCTAAATATGTAAAGGCACTTACCGTATAGATAATGGGGTTAATGCCATTGACTCACTAAATGTCCTATTTGGCCCTTCACATGATCATGGCCACCTAATCATCCCCAGCTTCAAACAAATTCATCCCCTTTCCTCCTCCTTAACTGAAATAAATTGTAAAGTACTATAGGAACTATGATATTTTTAATAACTAATGTATGTACGTTGCTCTGGATAAGGTTGTCAGGTAAATGCCTATAGTAGGTACCATGACATGGCTGTATACAAATTGTGACAGGGTTTACCTCAGGCCAAACCTAAAGGTACTTAATGTGTTGTGAATGCTTTCTACACATCAGTACATTAGGGATTGCCCACAGTATATACACTGTTGTTGAAACATTGTACATACATTCACAGAAGCAAGATCCTCTTTAGGGCAGGGAATTCTGAAACGCAAGAGGATATATAGCAAGACACACATCTAAAATCATCTTGATGATAACCCAAATGGGCTGCCATCCTTATTCTAAAGCCCTGTCTTGAGTAAACAAGCATCCATTATCCAAGAGAGTCGCTCCCTGTATTAATGTCATAGCTGCATCCCCCCGAGGGACCTAGATATGAAATATTCATAAGAGATGTTTTGAACTGCATCTGAAGTCAAAAATTGTGAGTCGGAAGGGAAAGGGGCTGTGGGATGTCAATGTTTGCTGTGCCTCGTAATCGGGTTTAATAAATAATAGCAACAGCAGGGTCTCGACCCGGCTCTCACCAGGCTCCAGTTCAGATGAAAGGGAAACGTTTTGTACATTGGCCATTAAACACAGGGCCGTTAGCATCCCCTACCCAGACACTTTTCAGGTCAATCTGTTGCCCCGTTGAGTCGTCACAGGCTTTTAAAATTGAATTGTTTGGTCCCATGTCCCTGTGTCAGACACAAGATGTAACCTTTTAATACAGAGTGTGAATTATTAAATTGGTGACAGGTTTTTGGTCCAGTTGTCACTGTAACGAATAGTGATGCATTACTTTGCTCTAAATGCAAGATTGTTTAGTGACATGAAAACGTGACATTTCAATGATTCTGTGGACAATTTTGCATATTTCAGTCACGTAAACAATTTCCTTGAAAATTAAAAATATAAATTTTTTACTTGAGTTCTTCATTTATGTTCTTGCTAAAAAAAACTTTCAGTAATTGAAATTTCGATTGTAATTGTATTTTATTTCTCCATGACAATAAGTGCAAATAAAATAAAAACAGTTTCACACAAAAATACACTATTGTCTATCCCGTCCCTGTGGCAATCGGTTAGAGTTCTGTACTTAAGATGGATTTCAAATATCTATACACACTTATTAAGTGCAGAAATCAAGACAAATCAGACCATTTGTCAATAAGATCTTGTAAACAACAGCATTAAGTGACAAAGAAATGTTCTCTGAAAACTAATAAATAAAAACCTCTCATTGTTTTGATTGTATAAATGTTCACACCCCAGAAGTAATACTTGATGCTTATATTAAATCAGTCTGTCTGTTTGGAAAAGATACCTGTTTATCTAGTACACCTGAATAAACAATGTTATCCCACTTCCCTTTGCAGAAGTTCAATGACATTGACAGGGGATCTCCTGTGCGCAATCCTCTTTAGGTCAGTCCACTGACATTCTGTAGGGTTGAGATCCGGGCTCTGACAACGCTTTGGTTCATTTGGATGTGTTCTTCAGAGTGTTGTCATGTTTAAAAGTAAAATAATTATTTTGCTTTTGGCAGAGGGCAGCAGGGTTTGCACCCAATTTTTTTTCACATGGAGCTATTTATTGTCCCTTTGGTTAAGTTGCACATCATCAAAGTGGATCAATCAAAACACAACATTGAGAGGAAAAAGTGAAAACGCATAGTTTTACCTGGAATGAGCCCATCCGGGTCTTTTCTATCAAGTTGTTTGACAGACAAACAATAAATGTTACCGCCTGAGTCTAATCATTGTAGGCCTACACCCATCATTAAATTTCCCAGTCCAGTTGTTAGCATGGATATGCTCAATGGTTGTTTTATGTACGTATTATCCAGTTCAATTTAGAAATCCCTGCATCTCCTTTAAGGTAACCATTGGCCTCTTGTTTGCCTCCATGATTATCCTTGATTTGGACATTGCAATTTTTCTTCCCTCAACTTCATAGTGATGGAGTTCAAGGTGTTACCTATGATACCTGGAATGCCTCCACAGTATCGCTTTCTTGGCCTGTATCTTTCAACAATAAGATCACATAGATCTTTTGTTAGTTTCTTATGGACCATGGCATTCTCTGCAGTATGCAACCAAGAACAGTCAATGAAATCCTACAAGAACAGATTATTTCCTTTAGGGCTACTCAAAATAACATGTATTGATTATGGCAAATTGTCTTTGTACATGCTTTGTAAAGTGATTGGTTAAATCACAGTTACCGTGAATAACATACATTTCAGGTATACACAGCAACAACTGCAAAAACGAAACAGAACTAGACCTACACCTACTCACTTTTGCTAATTTGATTCAGGGTGTGTGGAGTCCGCTTGTCTTTATTGACTTTGTCAGAGAAAGGACGTCTCTCTATTTTTTCTTCTTATGTTTTGCACGCTAATAACGTAGGTATGCTAGCTGGCTGACAAGTAGTCTGGTCATTGCTGCACATATTTCACTCAGTCTATTGAATGACCTTTCGTATGGAACTTGAGTGTGGTGTCTCAACCCACTCTTCTATTTAATTTTTCTGAGCAATTGCCTTATGCCTAGCCAGTCAGGCTCCAAGATGGGTCATTCAACCGAGATCAGTCTTCTCACTGTCAAGCATGCTTTTTGCAAGCGTCATCTTCCTAAAGTTCTCATCTCCTCTCAACACTGTTAACAATCCTTGTGTCATCCGTCTCAGGCTCTACGCACTCTGGGAATGCATCCTACAGTAGCTGGCAGGCAGCTCCTATCAGGTGACGTGGAGGTTCTTTCTTTGTTCCATGGGCTGTCATTACTGCTGTCTCTAAGGGCGCGATTCTAGGCCTTTTCCTCTCTCTCTCTCTCATATATATATATATATATATATATATATATATATATATACCAAGTCACACGACTCATGAAATCTTCACATTCTTCCCTGTCTATGTAGATGCCGCTAAACAATTCTTCTCCTTCCTCCCTTCTGACACCAAGATAGCAACATGCATTTCTGTGCGCTTGGTCAACATCTCTCCTTGGATAACAGCCCACCACATAAAGCTCAATACCAATAACAGATCTGTTATTCCTAGACAACAAACTGTAGTTCTCTGCAAATATCAAGCGGATGAATTTGCCCTGCTTGGTCTTATCCACACTGGAAGCAGGGCAGGTACTAATCCAGGCACTTCTGATTTCACATCTGAAAAAACCTCTGGATAAAGGGTTTCCTTCTCCTTGACCTCTTGATTGATATACAGTGCCATAGGAAAGAATTCACACGCCTTCAGTTTTTCCGTATTATGTTTCGTTTTAGACTTTTTGCAATCAATCTAACACATTAATGACAAAGAGAAAAAGTGTTTTTAAAGATGTGAGCCAATTTATTAAAATTCTAAAAACTGAAATATCTCATGCTCGTAAGTGTTTAGTTTCTTTTTTAAGTACATTGTTGAAAGCACCTTTTGCAGTACTCACAGCATTTAGTGTATAGCTTGAGTATGCCTCTACCAGCCTTGTACACCTGGATTTGGGCAGTTCCTCACATTTTTCATTTTTGATCCCCTCAAGCTATGTCAGATTGGATGGGGAGCATCTATATACTGTTTTCAATAGGGTTCAAGTCCTGGCTTTGACTTGGCCACTCAATGAAATTCAAAGACTAAGCCACTCCTGTGTTGCCTTTGATTTGTGCTTTGGGTTGTTGTCATGTTGAAAGATAAATCTTTGCAGCAGTCTCAGGTCCTGTGTGGTCTGGGTCATGTTTTCTTCCAAAACCTCTCTGTAATTTATTCTGCATCCTTCCCTCAAAGCTGACATCTCTCCCAGTCCCTGCTGCTGAGAAGCATCCTCATTGATGGGGTGCTGCAGAGATGGTTGAAAATTCTGAAGCTTTCTTAGAATGGCCATTGGGTTGTTGGTTACCTCTCTTACCAGTGCTATTATTGCTTGGTTACTTATTATGGCCGACTGCCAACTCCAGGAAAAAAGTTTTTCTTTCCAAACATCATCCGCTTTACAATGATGAGACAATTGTTCTCTTGGGAACTTTCAGTGCTATGCTACATTTAATTTTACTTTTCTTATGCCTCAACAAAATTCTCAGAGGTCTACGGGGAGTTCCTTGGAGGTTTTGAACATAATATAGAGAGCTATGTGCCTTTCTAAATCATGTTTACTCAATAGAAATTGCAACAGGTAGACTCCAATCAAGTTCTAGATGATTTACAACACACTATACATCAGAGCTGAATTGGGAACCTGAAAAGGGTCTGAATAGTTGTATTAATTGTACATATAATATTTCAGTAATTTAAAATATTGGCATGCAAATGTGTTTAGCTTTGTCATTATGGGCAAGTTTTTGTAGATTGATTTGCAAAAAATATATAGTTAATCAATTATTAATCAAGTCTATATCACCGTTGTGTTGCAAGTGAATAAGTCAGAATAGCTTCTGAATGCACTATACATGATTTCAATATAGTAACATAAATGCATTAGTGTTAATAAAGTATTAAAAACAGTTTCAATTCAGCACTGCCATTATTTTGTTTTCGAAAGACTAAATTCTGGTGACCAAATCACCAGATTTCATGCTGTGACAATATTTACAGTGACATCACAATCATAACCATTAGATAACTTATCATGCTGGGAAAATGTTTACATGGCACCATGCACCGATCCTGAAGTATTTACTGTCAGTTGCTAAATTTCAAATGAAGTTAGAGGAAATTAGCCAATATAAATCTTTGCCCAGGGCCCCTCTATTCTCAAATAATGGTCCAAATTGTTATCACCTGACATCATCAGTTTGTATCACTAGATTCAAATCATTGGTGCTTCGGCCTGCAATATTTATACCAAATCTATCCTTCATCATCCTTTTGTAATACATTTAATAGAAAAACAGTAAGCAAACAAGTCAGGATTATCAAAAAACATATTAGCAATATGCTTGTGAAATGATAACCATTTATGAGATATTGCTATAAGAAAAAAAAACTATGGAAAACAACAGATCAATCAATCAATCAAATGTATTTATAAAGCCCTTTTTACAAAAGCAGTTGTCACAAAGTGCTTTACAGAGACACCCGGCCTTAAACCCCAAGGAGCAAACAACAGTAGTGTTGGATTTCAGTGGCTAGGAAATACTCCCTAAGAAGGCCGAATTATAGGAAGAAACCTAGAGAGGACCCAGGCTCAGAGGGGTGACCAGTCCTCTTCTGGCTGTGCTGGGTGAGAGTCCATTTGGAATAATAAATACATTTCTCTGGGTTAAATCCAGAGTCTATTTGATTCTAGACTAGATCAAAAGTATGACCAGATGGACAAGGACAGGGACAGCAACGGGCCCCCCAAACCAGGTACTCCGCAGGTGTGGACCAGGACCTCATCTCCTCCTAAAATGTAAAACTGGAGGAGACTGAGAAAAGTTAGAAGTGCATTCCTCATATCCCCCAGCACAATAATATAGCAGCGTAACACCTTGGAACTGAGACAGGGGGGTCCGGCGACACTGTGGCCCCACCCGGGGGAGGCCCCGGACGGGGCCCAACAGACAGGAAATTAATCCACCCACATTGCCAGGCATCAACCAGAGGGACACCCACCAACCGCAACCCCCCTGAATGAGGGCCGAGTATTGCCAGCAGGTTTGCCAGCAGCCCAATTGCACATGTGCGCAACAGAGTCAACAACAAGCCAGTGACTCTTCCCCCAAAAGGCATTGGAGGGAGGGCATCCCAGTGGCGACGAGAGCCCACCTGGCAAGACAGCAAGGGTGGACAGTATCAAGCCTACTGGTCACCATCACGCCCCCGGGCCAGGCTGCACCTAATTATAAACCGTGCTGTAGAGATGAGGTTTTAGTAGACACTTGAAAGTTTGCACTGAGTTTGCATTTCTAACCTTAATTGGCAGATCATTCCACAGTTGTGGAGCTCTATGAGAAAAGGCCCTGCCGCCTGCTGTTTGTTTAGAAATTCTAAGTACAATTAAAAGGCCTGCATCTTGCGATCGTAGGTTACGTGTAGGTATGTATGGCTGGATCATTTCAGCAAGGTAAGTAGGAGCAAGTCCATGTATTGATTTATAGGTTAAGAGTAAAACCTTAAAATCAGCCCTAACCCTAACAGGCAGCCAGTGTAAGGACGCTAGGACAGGAGTAATGTGTTCAAATTTTTTTGTTCTAGTTAGGATTCTAGCAGCCGTGTGCAGCACTAATTGAAGTGTATTTATTAATTTTTCTGGATAACCAGAGAGAAGAGCATTGCAGTAATCTAGTCTAGAAGTAACGAAAGCATGGATACATTTTTCTGCATCAGTTTTTGATAGAAAGTTTCTAATTTTTGCAATGTTTCGAAGATGAAAATAAGCAACTCTTGAGACATATTTTATATGTTCTTCAAAGGAGAGGTCAGGGTCACGGGAAACGCCAAAGGTTTTTTACAGTTTTTTGGGATACGACCATGCAGCCGTCGAGGTTCACAGTGAGATCTGCTAACAATGCTCTTTGTTTCTTGGGTCCTAAAACGAGCATTTCTGTTTTCCTTGAGTTTAAGAGCAAGAAATTCTCTGTCATCCACTTCCTAATATCTGAAACGCATGCTTCCAAAGTAGCTAATTTAGGGGCTTCTCCAAGCTTCATTGAAATACATAACTGTGTGTCATCAGCGTAACAGTGAAAGTTTACATTGTGATTTCAGATTACATCGCCCAGAGGGAGCATATATAGTGAGAACAATAATGGGCCCAGAACCGAGCCTTGAGGAACACCAAAGCATACCTTTGACTTGTCAAAGGATATGCCATCCACACTAACAAACTGATGTCTTTCAGATAAATATGTCTTTCAGATTTAAACCAGGCTAGAACATGTGTACATAGCCCAATATGGGTTTCCAGTCTCTCTAAAGAGAAGGGAGTGATCAATAGTGTCAAAAGCAGCACTAAGATCAAGAAGCAACAGGACGGATGCAGAACCTTTGTCTGAGGCCATTAGAAGGTCATTTGTTACCTTCACGAGTGCAGTCTCAGTACTATGATGGGATCTGAAACCAGACTGGAGTATTTCATAAATGTTATTTGTCTTTAGGAAGGAATTCAGTTGTTGGGAAACACATTTTTCAAAGATTTTTGAGAGGAACGGGAGGTTCGATATTGGCCTATAATTGTTTAATATGTCGGGATCCAGATTAGATTTTTTAGAAGAGGCTTAATTTCCGCTATTTTTAGTCAGAAATAGATATTGTAGATCTAATAATTTCCCCCCAAAATCCTGGATTATCGGATCACTGTCTTATTACATTTACCGTTAAAACAAGAAATCCTCAAAGCAATTTATTATGGTCATTGGCTGACCTAGCACAGGAAATAGCTCCTTAAGTAATTTTGTTGGAATCGGGTCTAGCTGAGAATTTGTGGGTTTAGAACTCATTACAAATGTAGTAAATGTGTCGAGCAATACGGTATAAAAAAATTCAAGTGTCCCCATTGACACCTGGTCAGGGAGGTTCAGGACATTTTTAGGACAACTGAGATTTTGAGGACCATAACTTTTTAAGGAGTCAGTCATTTGTTTTCTAATGGTGATGATCTTTTCATGTATTCATTACAACTAAAGTGAAGACCCACTTCACTTGCTGAGCTTTGCTTTTTTGTTAACTTTGCAACTGTATCAAAGATACATTTTTGATTGTTTTTGTTCACCTCAATCAGGTTGGAAAAATAAGCTGATCGAGCAGACGTGAGTGATTTTCGGTATTGTAGTGTACTGTCTAACCAGGCTAGTCTAAATATTTCCAACTTGGTGGAGCGCCATTTTCACTCCAATTTTCTGGAGGCTTGCTTACGTGCTCTAGTATTGTCTGTGTACCAGGGAGCACGTTTCTTGTTGCGTATTTCTTTAGTTTTTAGTGGTGCAACTGTGTCTAATGTATTTCACAGTGTTGAGTTTAGATCCTCGATTTGATCGTGGATTTCTTGTTTTAACGGTAAATGTAATAAGACAGTGATCCGATAATCCAGGATTTTGGGGGGAAATTATTAGATCTACAATATCTATTTCTCGTGACAGGACTAAATCTAAGGTGTGATTGTGGCAATGTGTTGGACCTGAGACATGTTGGATAAAACCCATTGAGTCAATTATGGGTTCAAAGGCTTTTTGAAGAGGATCATTAGACTTTTCCATATGAATACTGAAATCGCCAAAAATTTGAATACTATCTGCCATGACTACAAGGTTAGACAAGAATTCTGGAAATTCAGTGAGGAACATTGTGTATGGCCCGGGGGGCCTATAAATAGTATCTATGTAAAACGATTTATCGGCCTGGTTAACTTTCATTAGTAAAACTTCAAAAGAATGAAACTCAGTGATATGTTTGAGAGTAAATTTATATTTACTGTCATAAATATTAGCGACACCCCTTCCTTTTCGGGATGCACGAGGGATATGATCACTACTATAACCAGGAGGAGATGCCTCATTTAAGGCAGTGAATTAATTAGGCTTTAGCTGTTTAACATAAACCAAAAATATCTAGTTTATGATCTGAGATTAATTCATTTACGGCAACTGCCTTTGGAGCAAGGGATCTAACATTTTGAGATGCGAGGTGATACAGTCATTTTTATTTTTATTTGTGACCGAGGTGGAGGAAGGCTTTATCTTAATAAGGTTGTTTTTGTTAGCACTACCTTGTTTAACTTTTGTCAGCCTGGAACGAGTCACAGTGGCAATAGGTAAAGCTGTACTAACTACTCTGGCTATGCTATCGACAGACTCCACTATGCTAGCAGGCTGGATAACAGCCTGCGGCCTGACCTGCACCCTATCTCATGTTAAGGCTATAGGAGTGAGACTCATGCCAATGTTCCTAGATAAAAGAAGAGCACCACTCCAGCTAGGATGGAGTCCGTCGCTCCTCAGCAGATCAGGCCTGGCCCTATTTCTGGGAAAGTATCAAAAAGAAAGCCAGTTATCTACAAACTCAACCTCCTGCGACGGACAGAACTCCGTTTTCAGCCAGCGATTGAGTTGCGCAAGTCTGCTGTAGAGCTCGTCACCACCCCTACCTGGGAGGGGGCCAGAGACAATTACTCGATGCCGACACATCTTTCTAGCTAGTTTACACGCTAATGCTATGTTCTGCTTCGTAACCTCTGACTGTTTCATCCTAACGTCGTTGGTGCCAACGTGAATAAATATATCTCTGTACTCTCTATACTTGCCAGTTTTAGACTTTGCTAGCACCAACCCCAGATTTGCGGCTATGTCGGTGGCTCTGCCGCCCGGTAAACAGTGTACGATCGCCGGCTGATTCTTTAGTCTAATACTGTGGGTAATGGAATCGCCAATGACTAAAGTTTTCAGTTTTTCAAGGCCACCGGTAGAAAATGCCTGCCGATCATTCCCCTCCGAAGACGGCTCGGGCCTTGACTCCGACTCCAGTGGGGAAAATCTGTTGAAAGTCTCAGTTGGATTTAGCAACGATTCAGGTTTAATTGGTCGACGGCATTTCTTCCCATTAACCAAGAGAAAGTTCTTGCCCGGCTGCAGGAGCTGTGCCGGGGGGCTAACAAAACTATTGTTTCTTCCTGGTGGCACTGACGCAGTTTTTTCTATTTCTACACTAGCATAATCCTTGCCTGACATTTGCGTCAGAAGCCGAGCCTCTAACTCTGCTATCTTTAACTGAAGACGATAGTTGTCCTCCATGATGTTGCTACAACAATTACAGTGGTAAGGCATTTACCACACTTCGGGTGTTCAGGGATGAGTAGTTCTGTTAATTATGTCCAAAAAGAGTCCCGGTGTAGTAAAGTTGGGTAAGAGGTCAACAGATAAAAATATTGCGTTGGTAAAACTCTTAAAATAGAATTTTGACCAATTAGTTTATATTGAGTAAATTCTAAAAAAAGTTTGGCAGGTAGCCAGGTAGGTAACAGCAGGCAGCTTACAGCATGTCAACAATCCGCAATCTCAGCAATCAGTAAATGTTCTATCACTTAGTTTAACAAAATTCCCCCATCAATCCATTTCATAGATGAATATATCGGCCAAAACAATTTCTGAGAGGTGGTCTCACTGGGATAATGCTCTTCTTCAATAATGACAGGGGTGTGATTACGTTTCTATCATGAGGACCAATGATTTAACAGGACAGGAGTGCAGGGATCATTTACATTGATTATGTCACTGTCCCGTTACACAGACCAAATCCCAGAGAATTAACTTCAGTTCCGGAACTCTAATCTTTTTTTAACCATCCTGCAGAAATTAAGGTAAGAGTGGTCGATATGACTTTGACTGATTTCTCGTGGGGGCCACTGCACTCCATTTCATACCCCCTGAAGTAATTGACAGAAGAATTTAACAAGGAGCCACTACGTATATGCCCAGCCAAGAATAAAATAATTTGACTTTCTCTGGCCTTGCTGCACAACATGCATATGTTAAGAGAGGGGATCTTTTTTCATAGGCTGATCTGTTTTCTCTCTTACTCTTTATGCTGCATTCCAGGATCTTAAGCACTTACACATTTTTAACATAATGTTCAAATTGGATGGCATTTTGTCTTGTGAGCAATATTTTCAAAAATATCTGTGCAAATTTGACAAAACCTTTGGAGTGTTTTTATCTCTCTCTAATGAGATAATGTCCAATCCGCAGCTTAACAGTAACACTAAAACAACTGCTGTACTGGCCCTTTTGTTGCATACAAGTCTCTATAATTAATGAATAATTATTATTTTTATATATGCTGTGAATCTCATAAACCAGGTTTCCCATCGTTTTACGCATGGTGTATCATAGATAAAAACTTTTAGATAATGACTTTGTCTATAAATGGCAGGGATAATAACACACACAAAAAACGCTCACTCAGCTAAAGGCTGTATTTATTCTTCAGTTCAACGGGGTGATTTTAACATGAATGAACCTCATAGCAAACTTTTGGGTTAATCAATCATTTAAGCCTACATCAATAGTCACAAAGTGGTTAATCTTACACCCAGACTTAATCCAGACTAAGACCATGCAAGGATTAAAATGTTCAAGCGGAGTGGCTATAAAAAACTCTAAAGAAATGTTGTGATCTAGGAGGAATCTTAGAGAGGGGTCAGGCTCTTGGGGGTGACCATTGCTCTTCTGGATTTGCAGAGAGGAAATGATAAGAGTACAATGCTTTTTATAATGCCACTTTCTTGTTGACATTTGGCCCATGGCAATCATCACTCAACCAACATAGCTTCAATTATATAGCATGCCATCCTTGATCTCCAACTACTCCTCAATTCCAGTAAAACAAAATGAATGTTTTCAATTGGACATTACATTCTCACCTTGAATGGATCAGTGTAAGAGTCAACACTTGCAAGTATTTTATTTTTTGATTAGACTGTTCACTCTCGCTTCTGACCCACATCTGCCAGCTTCAATAAAATACAGAATTGGTTTTCTGTTTTGCAATAAATCCTTCTTCACCCGCTCAGTAAAGTATAGTCTAGTAAAAATTGTCCTTGTGTCGGTGCTGGACTTTGACATTGTATTTTACTAACCTCTTAGGCAAATCTAATTCAGATTTTACTTAAGTATATTTTAAGTGAAGTATTGTTCATCGCTACTTTGTTTTAAAACCATCCACTACAGAGTTACAGTTGTGCTCAAAAGTTTGCATACTCTGGGAGAATTTATAATATATGTACCATTTCCAGTCGAAGCTCTGCCGGAGGTGGGAGTTAAAGATCTCTCTGACAGGAGACTCGGCCAGACGTTCCCAGCAGACCCTAACAGTACGCTTGGGCCTGCCGAGTCTGTCCAGCTTCCTCCCCCGCCATCGGATCCAACTCACCACCAGGTGGTGATCAGTTGACAGCTCCGCCCCTCTCTTCACCCGAGTGTCCAAGACATACGGCCGCAGGTCAGATGAGACGACAACAAAGTCGATCATCGACTTGCGGCCTAGGGTGTTCTGGTGCCACGTGCACTGATGGACACCCTTATGCATGAACATGGTGTTCGTTATGGACAAACTGTGACTAGCACAGAAGTCCAATAACTGAACACCGCTCGGATTCAGATCAGGGGGGCCGTTCCTCCCAATCATGCCCCTCCAGGTGTCACTGTTGTTGCCCACGTGGGCGTTGAAGTCCCCCAGTAGAACGATAGAGTCCCCAGTCGGAGCACTTTCCAGCACCCCTCCCAGAGACTCCAAGAAGGTTGGGTACTCTGCACTGCCGTTCGGCCCGTAGGCACAAACAACAGTGAGAGACCTATCCCCGACCCGTAGGCACAGGGAAACGACCCTCTCGTTCACCGGGGTAAACTCCAACACATGGTGGCAGAGCTGGGGAGCTATAAGCAAACCCACACCAGCCCGCCGTCTCTCACCATGGGCAACTCCAGAGTGGTGAAGAGTCCATTCTCTCTCAAGGAGTGTGGTTCCAGAAACCAAGCCGTGCGTAGAGGTGATCCCGACTACCTCTAATCGGAACCTCTCAACCTCACGCACGATCTCAGGCTCCTTCCCCGCCAGCGAGGTGACATTCCACGTCCCTAAAGCTAGTTTCCGTGTCCAGAGATCGGGTTGTCTAGGCCCCTGCCTTTGACTGCCGCCCGATCTTCTTCGCACCGCCATTGTTGAAGCGGCCGCTCAGAGCTGTGGCCGTAAGGTCTCCGGTGCCTGTTGAGGCGGCAAGGGATGCCGTCAAGCTGAAGAAGGAGTCCTATCAGGCCTGGTTGGCTTGTGGGACTCCTGAGGCAGCTGACGGGTACCGACAGGCCAAGCGGGCTGGGAGGAGTTCGGTGAGTCCTTGGAGAAGGACTATCGGCAGGCCTCGAAGAGATTCTGGCAAACCATCCGGCGCCTCAGGAGAGGGAAACAGTGCCCTACCAACGCTGTTTACAGTAGAGGTGGGCAGCGGTTGACCTCAACTGAGGATGTCGTCGGGCGGTGGAAGGAGTACTTCGAGGATCTCCTCAATCCCGCTGTCACGTCTTCCATTGAGGAAGCAGAGGATGAGGGCTCAGAGGTGGACTCGTCCATCACCCGGGCTGAAGTCACAGAGGTGGTCAAGAAACTCCTCGGTGGCAAGGCACCGGGGGTGGATGAGATCCGCCCTGAGTACCTCAAGTCTCTGGATGTTGTGGGGCTGTCTTGGTTGACACGCCTGTGCAACATCGCGTGGCGGTTGGGGACAGTGCCTCTGGGATGGCAGATCGGGGTGGTGGTCCCTCTTTTTAAGAAGGGGGACCGGAGGGTGTGTTCCAACTATAGGGGGATCACACTTCTCAGCCTCCCCGGGAAAGTCTATGCCAGGGTTCTGGAGAGGAGAATACGGCCAATAGTAGAACCTCGGATTCAGGAGGAACAGTGTGGAGGGTGCTTCGGGAATATGGGGTCCTGGGTCCTTTGCTAAGGGCTGTCGGGTCCCTGTACAACCGAAGCAGGAGCTTGGTCCGCATTGCCGGCAGTAAGTCAGACTTGTTCCCAGTGCATGTTGGACTCCGGCAGGGCTGCCCTTTGTCGCCAGTTCTGTTCGTAATTTTTATGGACAGAATTTCTAGGCGCAGCCAGGGGCCGGAGGGTGTCAGGTTTGGGGACCACACAATTTCATCTCTGATCTTTGCAGATGATGTTGTTGTGTTGGCCCCTTCTAACCAGGACCTTCAGCATGCACTGGGACGGTTTGCAGCCGAGTGTGAAGCGGTGGGGATGAGAATCAGCACCTCCAAATCCGAGGCCATGGTCCTCAGTCGGAAAAGGGTGGCTTGCCCACTTCAGGTTGGTGGAGAGTGCCTGCCTCAAGTGGAGGAGTTTAAGTATCTAGGGGTCTTGTTCACGAGTGAGGGAAGGATGGAACGGGAGATTGACAGACGGATCGGTGCAGCTTCTGCAGTAATGCAGTCAATGTATCGGTCTGTCGTGGTGAAGAAAGAGCTGAGCCGCAAGGCGAAGCTCTCGATTTACCAGTCAATCTACGTTCCTACTCTCACCTATGGTCATGAGCTTTGGGTCATGACCGAAAGGACAAGATCCCGGATACAGGAGGCCGAAATGAGCTTTCTCCGCAGGGTGGCTGGGCGATCCCTTAGAGATAGGGTGAGAAGCTCGGTCACCCGGGAGGAGCTCAGAGTAGAGCCGCTGCTCCTCCACATCGAGAGGGGTCAGCTGAGGTGGCTTGGGCATCTGTTTCGGATGCCTCCGGAACGCCTTCCTGGGAAGGTGTTCCGGTCCCGTCCCACCGGGAGGAGACCCCGGGGAAGACCTAGGACACGCTGGAGGGACTATGTCTCCCGGCTGGCCTGGGAACGCCTTGGTGTCCCCCCGGAAGAGCTAGAGGAAGTGTCTGGGGAGAGGGAAGTCTGGGCATCCCTGCTTAGACTGCTGCCCCCGCGAACTGGCCCCGGATAAGCGAAAGAAGATGGACGGATGGATACCATTTGCAAGAAAAACATGAGTGAGCATACAAAACACGTCTTTTATTTGTTATGGGATTCACATTCAACTGTAGGTCATAACAGAATGGCACAATCAAAACAAAACATGACAACAAATAAAAAAATGAACTGATCCCTGTTCAAAAGTATGCATACCCATAGTTCTTAATAATGTGTTTTGCCCCCTTTATCATCAATGACAGCATTCAGTCTTTTGTAATAGTTGTCTATGAGGCCCCAAATTCTTGCAGGTGGTATAGCTGCCCATTCATCTTGGCAACATGCTAACAGGTCATGCAAAGTCTTTGGTCGTCACTGGAGGGTCAACTTCGACTTGTGCTTAGGGTCATTGTTGTGCTGGAAAGTGATGAGCGTCCCATGCGCAGCTTTCGTGCAGAAAAATGCAGATTTTCTGATAACATGCTGCATTCCTCTTGCCATCAATTTACATAAGATTCCCCATGCCTTTAGAGCTCACACACCCACAAAACATCAGTGAGCTACCACAACGCTTCACAGTCGGGATGGTATTCTGTTCAATATAAGCCTTGTTGACCCCTCTACAAACGTAGCGCTTATGGTTGTGACTAAAAAACTATATTTTGGTCTTGTCACTCCAAATTAAAGTGTGCCAGAAGCTGTGAGGCTTGTCAAGGTGATGTCGGGCATATTGTAACCAAGCTTTTTTGTGGCATTGGCACAGTAAAGGCTTCTTTCTGGCAACTTGACCATGCAGCTCATTTTTGTTCAAGTATCACCTTATTGTGCTCCTTGACAAACCACACCGTCTTTTTCCAGAGCACCATGGATTTCTCCTGAGGTTACCTGTGGATTTTTCTTGGTATCCCGAACAATTCTTCTGGCAGTTTTGGCTGGAATCTTCCTTGGTCTACCTGACCTTGGCTTGGTATCAAGAGATCCCAGAATTTTCCACATCTTAATAAGTGATTAAACAGTACTGACTGGCATTTGCAAGGCTTTGGATATCTTTTTATATCCTTTCCATTTTTATAACGTTCCATTACCTTGTTACGCAGGCCTTTTGACAGTTATTTTCTGCTCCCCATGGCTCAGTATCTAGCCTGCTCAGTGCATCCACGTGGGAGCTAACAAACTATTCGACTATTCATTCAATGACACTCATTGTTATTGAAAAAGCCACAGGTGTGGGAAATTCATCTTTAATTGCCATTTTCACCTGTGTGTGTCACCTTGTGTGTCCGTAACAAGGCCAAACATTCAAGGGTATGTCAACTTTTGATCAGGGTCATATGGGTGATTTCTGTTATCTTTATGATTTAAAAAGGAGCCAAACAACAATGTGATAATAAATGGCTTCATATGATCACTATCCTTAAATAAAAGACAGTTTTATTTGCATGATCAGTCCTATTTTCAAAATCAATCCCAAAATGTCACAATTTCTGGCGGGGTATGCAAACTTATGAGCACAACTGTAATCTGATAACAGGTCAAATATATGCAGAAATATAAACAATGCTAAAGAGTTTCAAACTTTTACCACTATAAGGGTTACTTTAGAGCATGGTAGAATTCATATTCATATTGTATTGAAAAGGCATTTCATTTGTTGGATGTCTAAGTTGAAGATCTAGGATATGAACTGGAATCATGTGGAAGATAGTATAGCCTTTTCAATATTAGATTATTTTCTCCTGACCTGAAATTGTGCATTTATTTTGTATCTTCAGACAATTATGAGAACAATGGTACAGCTTACTTATGTCATTTCTGTCTGCAGGCAACCCTGGAGGCAACTGCCCTCCATCAGCCAGGTGATGATGCTTTCTATCCAAATAGAATTACTAAACAGAAATGTTTTTGCTCTGTTCTGCAAATGTTTTGCAAATCTTGCATTGGTAAATGTTATCATGGAAAGTCAGCAGAACATTTTGTAACACATTTTTTGATTACAAGAACCATGTTATTTAAAAAGACAAGAAAAGGAACCTAGCAAGCCTACAGTAGTTCTGCCAGCCCACCATTAGAATGGATGAATGTTGTTGCCCAGGCTGGATTCGATCCACAGTTTACTATAAGACAGACTGTGTCTTTAACCTCTACCTTATTTAAACAGTGGGTGTGGGTGCATGTGATATGTGTAGAAATTAGTTGTCTGTTTACTTCTTGCATTGTCAAACCAATTAGTTGAAACTCCCTGGTTCTCGAAACTAGTTCCCTACATTAGTAAACATCCAAACAAACAACAGCTATAACAGAATCGCACTACATTCAACACATTCAATTAGAAAGAGATTACTGTAGATGGCTAGCTGATAGCTATACAGTTCTTATAATGAAAACAATGACTCCATGACTGGTTTGTTTCTTTAGAAAACAATGACGGTTGAATAACTAACCACAACACCATTTGAACTACACTATGTAAATTGAAAACTGTCATCAGTTTTACTTTAGGCTTACTACAATGTAGCTACTGAAGCTTGTAGCCTGGAAAGTTCTAGTCTACCCTGAACACATTGTAATGCCTAATTTGTTTGGTCTGTGGTGAGGAGTGAACCCTGGTCACCTATGTGACAGTCCACATCTCTAACCACAACACTGTTTAACAATGGGTAGTCAGTTCATCAGTCAGTCGGTCACTTATTAAGATACATTTGCTCCTCTTAGTAGCGACTTAAATTATTGGGTTCCACTTTAAGTTATGTTATTATACAGGTTTTATAAAGCCTTTGTGATGATTTCATGAGCATTACATAGTTATGTTACGAATGTGGCATAACTGTGTGGCATAATGGAAACTCCTTTGGCAGTGATCACAACTTTGAGTTTTCTTGGATCTGCCTCTACCAGCTTTGCACACATGGATTTGTATGGACAAATTAAAGGCTAATGTCTTACTGGTAAATAAAGGACGTCACAATCTGCACAACGGTTTTGCATTTCGCAGTTGTATTTTAAGATTTGTGAATTAATTTTTGTTTTTTATGCAATGACCTTGGGTGTGCTCACATTCATGCCAGCTAGGGGGACTAGGTCCTATCTGTCCTTGAAAAAATCCTTTGGGCCAGGGAGGTGGGCTGAGCCCTGCTAGCATCTGTTGATACGGAGAACTGGCACACCCTTGATTAAGGACAGCTATTTGTATTGTTATGTGTTTCAGGTACTGTTATATTTTGATTTGTTTGATTTTTTTCAGTGTTGGCATGCATGAACTAAAAACATGAAATCCTTGACACAATTCTCAAAAGATAAAGGAGAGTTCTATAGCAGGAGAGTTCTATAGCATGAACGTTTTAGAAGTCAGAAAATGCAGTGAAAGACCCAAAGAGCTGTCTGCATTTGATGAGCAGTACTTAAAGATTGCCTTCTTGAGGTAAAGTATTCCATCAACAGCTGGCAGAGTCGTGTGGTCATCGCCCATGAGAAGTCCATATTTGGCTGATTTGCACTTTCTTATAGCACTAAAATGACCCCAAACAATTTGCAAAGATGAGTACGGCCTTAAAGGGGAGGTATACAGATGAAACAGTCACAGTATGAAGTTATCTATCTAAGACTCTATCATAAGTGAAGCTGTGTGAACAGCTTGAACAGGAAGAAAGGCAAAATATTTATTTAAGTAAGGCAAGTTAATACAAGAAATTTGAAAGATCAGCAATACTTCAATCTTTTTGTAGTTAATATTAATTATATATTTATTATACATACATATTTATAGATTTTATAGTTCTATAGAATATCTAACACCAACAAAGACTGTGTGTGCTATTTCCAAGAGCAGTTGACACCTCACATTGTAGAGGCAAAGTGACGGGGAAAAAGTAAATTCCACAAAAAAAAGGCAAGAAGTGTGATTGATGGTTTAGCTTCCGTTTGCTGTTGATAGGAGACGTACGTCCAAGTCAAAAGAGATCTTGTTACTTGCTACACAGGCCTGTCTGCTTCACAATTTATTCATGGCTTTCATGACGATAAACAGAGTTTCCTTTGAATTCATTATCCTAAAGCTCATCTTCAAACAGCTGAGCCTAACACTGACTCCTTTTAAAGGAGCTGTTGGCAGACAAAACGCTGTGTTGCTTTCTGATCAGGCCTTCAAATAAGTCTTAAACACACAAGACCTTTCTGGTTACTTTGCATTTATCACATAGCCCTTACCTACTCAGGCTGTATTGTGCATGTATTCTGAGTGATTTTACATTTACAACAGTCTCTTACTGGTCAAGTGATTTAACCGCTGGGCTTTCTGCCACATTGTTTCATGTGTTTTACATTTTTGTGGAGTTTTGATGCTTTTTGGCCTCTGTGATGATGAGTACCTTGGAGGCAACACTTCTTCTGACAACATTTGTATATCTGCACGATTGATTATGGGGGGGTGCTCGGGTTAACTATCTCCCACTGAGTGAAAAATGAAGGATGAATATTAATATCTCCACTTGTGTAGGCCCTGGAAAGAAGGGTGCTCTTTGTTTTTCACAAACAGGCTTATATCCAGGGAGCTACCACTTTGAAGCAGCATTCACTATTTCTCCTCCTGCTGGCTCGGCTGCATGGCGTTTCATTATTAATTTAACCCCATTTCCCTATGTATCCAGAGCTCCAGAGCCAGCATACGGGCACTTTTAGAATCCTGACAGGAAATGCTGTGCTTGTGATTGGATCGTGTGGCTCAGGACGGAGGAGGTGACATTTAAAATAGTGAGTGGTAGTGCAGCTTTGGCATTTTTCATGCATTTTGGCCTGTAGATTTGTTTTTCCATGTGGGTGGTTGTGGAGTTGTATTTGTGTCAGGTGGATACTCTTCAAAAAGATCACTATTCTCTAAGATTTGATATGACAGACAGGCATTATTTCTTTGAGGAAAGTATTCCAAATTTATCAAATGAAAACTATAATCATAAACGGTGAATAGACATTAGGGAGATGGGCACACCCCACCAACAAATATAAAGATTTTGTTGTTTCTGGAGTACATCATAGTTGTTCTCGATTGTTAAGATATTTTTAATGAAACAGGGGTCAAGTTGATCTCCATTTTAACCTAATGAGCACAGCATTGTTCGTTCTTTGTAAAGCAGTTAGTCATTTCTCATTGCTTTCTCGCACAATGACACTGCTAAGTATTTTTTTGCAAAAGGGTAAACACAACTCCAGGCAAGCCTAGTTCAGCCGGCCTGCAATAAAATGCATTAATCAAGGCTGCCCTCTCGAGAATCAAACCCAGGTCGCCCATGTGAAAGGCATTGTCGTTAACCACTACGCCATCGAACTGCTCTCATGCCAGGCATTAGTATAGCCTCTTTGCATTATATTATTTTCACTCATTAATATCACGCCAAGTTTGAATATTTAGTAAGACACCATTAGTTAGCATTAAACTGAGTAATGTTTCTTATTAAGTTTACCTCCACCACAAATAGCATCTATGAACTTTATGGCTTTTGCCATGGGACGTTTTATCAGCTTATTAGCCATTTGTGAATTAAATTGTTACAAAAACTACTGTATCAATATACGTGATGATAACTGACTTTTTCGTCAAGTGAAAAGAAAAGAGAATCGTGTAGCCAGCAAAGTGTTTGTCTATCCTGAACAAATCCTGAGACATCATTCAAAATCCACCAGAAATAGCCGCAATATAGTTAACAGTTTAATTTTAGGTTTCCCATAACGTATCTACTCAAGGTTGTAACCAGCAAGGTTTTTGTCCATCCTGAACAAATTCTCTTTTGCCATTGGCCGTTTTAACAGCTAATTAGCCATTTGTGAATTACATAGATACAGTATCTATCAATATAGGTGACGATAACTAGTGATGGCCATTCGAGGCTTTATTAGCATTATTTTAGCAGCAGGATATTATGCTGGCAGCACTCAGATTTTCTTTATCAGAATAAAAGCCATAATTGAAATGTATAAGGCAATATAGTTAACAATCTAGTCTGTGAAAAAGAACGGTATAACAAGTATAACATTGGAACGGACATTAAGCATATAATGTACAGACAAGATTGTCGACTATATTTACTTATATAGTTCAATGATGGCTTTTATTTTGAAAAAGAAAATCTGAGTTAGCCCTGCTAGCATAATATCCTGCTGCTAGAAGAACGGTAATGAAGCCTCGAATGGCCTGAATAACTGACTTTTTTGTCAGGTGAAAAGAATTGTGAAGCCAGCGAAGTGTTTCTCTATCCTAAAACAAATCTTAATATCCACCAGAACAGTTTTATTTTAGGCTTCCTATTACATAGCCACATAAAGTTTTAATCAGAGAAGTATTTTCCGTCCTGAACCTAAGGCATAATGCTTTTTGACTGTTACGGGAGGCGAACGTGGGACCTATTCTTCCGGAGCCCACGCCTCTAACCACTACGCTATTTAACATGGGAAGTCCATCACTTAGTGAGTCGGTCAGTCACTCAGTAAGAGACATTCTCTCTTCTTAGCCAGCTCCGCTTACGCGGTCCGTCAAAAATGAAATACTCAATTGAGTAAATCATGTCAAACAGCATTTGGTCATAGCTGAGCCTAACTACCCAGCATCACAGGGATTACATAAATACAGTGGGGAGAACAAGTATTTGAAACACTGCCGATTTTGCAGGTTTTCCCACTTACAAAGCATTTAGAAGTCTGCCATTTTTATCATAGGTTTTGTATTTCTCCATATCAACTATTCACACAGTCAGCACCACAGTCATCTATGTGGACTAAATTGTGGATAATTGTTCGCTTTGACACAATTTTTTTTTGGCTTTGACTCAAAATGCATTATATCACCAGATACTGCAATTCAAAATGTATTAATTATTTTCACCAAACCTATGTATCCAGAGCCCATTTTACACATGATCACATACTCTTTTACGAACTGTTACTTTGCTACAGGAATAGATTTCAACAGGAACACAAAATAAATAAAAACTTGCAAGCAGCATTTAGCAGGTTTCAGCATGTAGCTACTATAAACCAGATTGCAAATTTTTCTATAGATTATTAGATTTAGATTTTTTTTTACTTTATTGTCACTGAACAAGTACAAGTACAGAAAATTTAACCAGAAGTGCAAATAGAGGAAGGCAGAAAATGTTCAAGTATTAAGTATACAGTTGTGCAATTTTTTTTGCATACCCTTGGAGAATTGGTAATATATGTACCATTTGTAAAGAAAACATGAGTGAGCATGCAAAACACATTTTATTTTTTATGGGATTCACATTCAACTGTAGGTCCTAACAGAATGGCACAATCATAAAACAAAACATGGCAACACAGATTTTTTTTTACTGACCCCTATTCAAAAGTCTGCATACCCATAGTTCTTAATACTGTGTATTACCACCTTTAGCATCAATGACAGCGTGCAGTCTTTGATAATAGTTGTCTATGAGGCCCCAAATTCTTGCAGGTGGTATACTGGCCCATTTGTCTTGGCAAAATGCCTTCAGGTCATGCAAAGTCTTTGGTCGTCTTGCATGAACCGCACGTTTCAGATCTCCCCGGAGTGGTTTAATGATATTAAGGTAAGGAGACTGTGATGGCCACGCCAGAACCTCCACCTTTTTCTGCTGTAACCACTGGAGGGTCAACTTGGCCTTGTGCTTAGAATGATTGTTGTGCTGGAAAGTCCAATAGCATCACATGCGCAGCTTTTGTGCAGAAGAATGCAAATTGTCTGCCAGTATTTTCTGATCTGCCATCAAGATTCTCCGTGCCTTTAGAGCTCACACACCCCCAAAACATCACCACCATGCTTAACAGCGGGGATGGTATTCTGTTCACTATAGGCCTTGTTGACCTCTCTCCAAACATAGCGCTTATGGTTGTGACCATAAAGCTCTATTTTGGTCTCATCACTCCAAATTACAGTGTGTCAGCAGCTGTGAGGCATGTCAAGGTGTTGTCGGGCATATTGTAACCAGGCTTTTTTATGGCATTGGCGCAGTAAAGGCTTCCTTCTGGCAACTCGACCATGCAGCTCATTTTTGTTATCGTCGTATTGTGCTCCTTGAAACAACCACACTGTCTTTTTCCAGATCAGCCTGTATTTCCCCTTAGGTTACCTGTGGGTTTTCTTGGTATCCCGAACAATTTTTCTGGCAGATTTGGCTGAAATCGTTCTTGGTCTACCTGACCTTGTCTTGGTATCAAGAGATCCCAGAATTTTCCACTTCTTAATAAGTAATTGAACAGTACTGACTAGCATTTCCAAAACTTTGGATGTATTTTTATATCCTTTTCCATCTTTATAAAGTTCCATTCCCTTGTTACACAGGTCTTTTGACAGTTCTTTTTTACTCCCCATGGCTCAGTATCTAGCCTGCTCAGTCAAAGCTAACAAACTCATTGACAATTCATACTCAGACACTAATTGCAATTTAAAAAGCCGCAGGTGTGGGAAATTTAATTGCCATTTTCACCTGTGTGTGTCACCTTTTGTGTCTGTAACAAGGCCAAACATTCAAGGGTATGAAAACTTTTGATCAGGGCCTTTTGTGCGATTTCTGTTATCATTCTGATTTAAAAAGGAGCCAAACAACTATGTGATAATAAATGGCTTCATCACTATCCTTAAATAAAATACATTTTTTTTTGTATGATCAGTCATATTTTCGAAATCAATGACAAAATTTCACAATTTCTTCCAGGGTATGCAAACTTATAATGCAACTGCATTATATTTGGCCATTCTAAATGTGCATTGGAAGCAAATAGAGTGCAGAAAATTCATGAATATTAAGTATACTGTATGTACAGGTGGGATAAATAGTTGTGCAGTTCTCAAAGTGGCAATTCTCAATGGCATTCTGAATTTGCAATCAAGGCAAGAGTAGGGTAGCATGTCCAACTGAAATGCAGGGATAGCCGCAATGAGGTTCCCGAGGTAGATGTGTATGTAACAATTGAAAATGCAAGTACAGTGGCAGTTCTGAATGTGCAATGAAGGCAATTTTACGGTGCAAGTCGGCATGTGCAAATGAAATACAGGAATAGCAGCAATGACACTTACCTGTAGACAAATGAAAACTTCCTTATCAGACTTTGTAAGGCACAGACAGAGTCCAGTAGTACAAAGGGTGGGTATGATTAGTTGTGAGTTACAGTTCAGCAGGGTTACAGCAGATTGGAAGAAACTGTTCCTGAGCCTGTTGGTGTGAGAACGGAGGGACCTGTACAACCTGCCTGGTTGGAGGAGGGCAAACAGTTTGTGGCCTGGATGTGAAGGGTTCCTGGTGATGCCGTGCTTCCTGCGCAGACACCGCTTGCACTGGAGGTCTACAATGGCTAGGTAGCTGGGTAACTGTGATGTGCTGGGCGGTTTTCACCACCCATTGCGGGACATTTCGGTCGGCTACAGAGCAACCAGCAATCCACACTGTGCCGCAGTTAGTCAGAATACTCTCGATTGTGAAGCGGTTAAAGTTCACAAGGATCTCGGAAGACATCTGGGCCTTCTTCAGCTTCCTCAAAAAGTAAAGGCGCTGCTGTGGTGCTGAGGTGTTGCTGGACCAGGAGAGGTCCTAGGAGATGTGGGCACCCAGGAATTTGAAGCTGGACACATGCTCCACCTCATTGCTATAGATGAGACCTGGGGCATGACTGCAGCCTTGAGATTTCCTGTAATGCACAATGAACTCTTTGGTTTTCTTTGCATTGAGGGCCAGGTTGTTGTCAGTGCACCATGCTACCAGGCACTTGAACTCGTTCCTGTAGGCTGACTCGTCATTGATCAGGCCTACCACTGTGGTGTTGCAAACTTGACGATGGTGTTGGAGCTGTGTATAGTAATGCAGTCATGGGTGAAGAGGGAGTACAGAAGGGGGCACAGCATGCAGCCTTGTAGAACACCAGTGTTCAGTATCAGGGTGGAGGAGGTGAATTTGTCTAACCTGTGGTCTGTTGGTTAGAAAGTCCAGATTACAGTTACAGAGAGAGGGGCTGATCCCCAGGTCATGGAGATTATTGACCAGCCTAGAGAGGATGACCGTGTTGAATGCTGAGCTAAAATCTATGAATAGCATTCTCACATACACTCACCTAAAGGATTATTAGGAACACCTGTTCAATTTCTTATTAAAGCAATTATCTAATCAACCAATCACATGACAGTTGCTTCAATGCATTAAGGCGTGTGGTCCTGGTCAAGACAATCTCCTGAACTCCAAACTGAATGTCAGAATGGGAAAGAAAGGTCATTTAAGCAATTTTGAGCATGGCCTGGTTGTTGGTGCCAGACGGGCCGGTCTGAGTATTTCACACTCTGCTCAGTTACTGGGATTTTCACGCACAACCATTTCTAGGGTTTACAAAGAATGGTGTGAAAAGGGAAAAACATCCAGTATGTGGCAGTCCTGTGGGCGAAAATGCCTTGTTGATGCTAGAGGTCAGAGGAGAATGGGCCGACTGATTCAAGCTGATAGAGCAACTTTGACTGAAATAACCACTTGTTACAATCGAGGTATGCAGCAAAGCATTTGTGAAGCCACAACACGCACAACCTTGAGGCGGATGGGCTACAACAGCAGAAGACCCCACCGGGTACCACTCATCTCCACTACAAAAAGGAAAAAAGAGGCTTCAATTTGCACGAGCTCACCAAAATTGGACAGTTGAAAACTTGAAGAATGTTGCCTGGTCTGATGAGTCTCGATTTCTGTTGAGACATTCAGATGGTAGAGTCAGAATTTGGCGTAAACAGAATGAGGACATGGATCCATCATGCCTTATTACCACTGTGCAGGCTGGTGGTGGTGGTGGTGTAATGGTGTGGGGGATGTTTTCTTGGCACACTTTAGGCCACTTAGTGCCAATTGGGCATCATTTAAATGCCACGGCCTACCTGAGCATTGTTTCTGACCATGTCCATCCCTTTATGACCACCATGGACCCATCCTCTGATGGATCTGATGGAAAAGACCATCCTCAGCTTGAATCATTTCAAATTGGTTTCTTGAACATGACAATGAGTTCACTGTACTGAAATTGCCCCCACAGTCACCAGATCTCAACCCAATAGAGCATCTTTGGGATGTTTTGGATCGAGAGCTTTGTGCCCTGGATGTGCATCCCACAAATCTCCATCAACTGCAAGATGCTATGCTATCAATGTGGGCCAACATTTCTAAAGAATGCTTTCAGCACCTTGTTGAATCAATGCCACGTTGAATTAAGGCAGTTCTGAAGGCGAAAGGGGGTCAAACACAGTATTAGTATGGTGTTCCTAATAATCCTTTAGGTGAGTGTATGTGTTGGTTCTGTCCAGGTCAGTCAGGGCCAGAGTGTAAAGCTGTGGAGATGGCGTCCTCTGTAGACCTGTTCGACCGGTAGGCAAACTGGTAGGCATCCAGTTTTGGGGGGAGGCAGGATTTAAGGTGGGCCAGAACTAGTCTTTCAAAACACAATGAACTCCTCAAGCGGGAGGCAAACCCAGGTCGCAGAATCAAGAGACAGACACGATCCCGCTAGACCCCTGGGCTACAGTAGGACACAACCAACTTATGTCCATAGTTAATAACTCATGTTCAAACGATATGGCTTGCATGGTTTTTCCTTGTATACTAGGATCTCCGTGTGGACATATAGAAACATTCATATATAAACTAAACTCACTTGTACCAAATGCAATCACACTTAAGATTGATCATTTACAAATACAGAAATTCGGAATAGCAGAAAAAACATTACGGCTCAGATGCATTATGAAGCTCAGATGTTTTACCCCCCCCAATCTAAGTACATACTGAAACCAAACCAGGAGCAAGTCAAGGAGTCACTGACACACTATATTTGGATTTTCCACTAAAACATCAGATCTGGAAGAAAGCAAGGAAAAATAGTAAGAGTAAGGATAGTTCCTTGCTCTTTTTTATGTTTTCTATATATTAATTGTTCTATGAAACATGATAACCAGCATACCCATTTCCAAACATTATAGTATATAGCTGGCATCAGCTAACGTTACACTGCTGTTTGATCCTACTGTTTAGAAACAACGTTCTTCTATCAGAGTTTTTACAAATAGTACTGTGATGTTTTCTCGTAATAGCTACCTAGCGTTATTTAACGCTTAACAGCGTTATGAATTACACTTTTTAGCAACATTTATGTTTTAGCTAATCCAAGGTTAGCTGACGCCAACTAACGTTAGCTAAGGTGAAGCGGTGCTAAACTTTATAGTAATGTTAGCTAATGCTAACTAACATGTAGTTGTTTTTAAATAAAAGCAGTATGTTAGGTAGCGATCTGGGCTCGAAATGAATGGTGTCCCGTCATCCCAGGGATGATAAAAAATTTCTGGAATGGTTTAACACAGACTTTGGGATGATTGTGGGACGATAGGCCAGAAAAACATAAAATGTATTCACCAGTGGTTCTAGATGAAATCATCATATTTAGCTTAAAGGTTCATTAACTGTGAATAACTAAGTCACATTACAAGCACTCCAATACGTTCATCAGGAAGATGGTGGCACATCAAGTGAACACCAGTCTCAAATGCGCACTTGATGCAACTGTTTTTTGTAGCAAGCAAGCAAGTTTATTTATGTAGCACAATTCCTACATAGAAGCAATTCAATGTGCTTTACAATCAAAAGAAAAATATAAAAATGCAATAGAATAAAAACCTGTCAGATTGTTACAATTCTCTAACCACTGTGATGGCAATTCCATTGAATAGAACTTGTTTTAAGGTAGATAAGACGGATCAAAATGCTCCTCGAACACAATTACACTTTATTATATAATATTTGCAAATAGAGAAAGAAAGACACTAACATAAGATCATTGAGAGTCTGTCTGAACAACAGTTCAGAAAACCTCCTTTTCCTCAATACATGTTAATCTGGTCTAAACCAGTTTGGTTTATTCCTCTTATCAGTTTCGCTCTCCACCCAAGTTTTCACCCAAATGCAGGTTGCCCACCTGCATTTTACAAATACTTCTTGATTTTAACTGTTCACCCATGTTTTGTCCCCCTCTTAATTACAACCCCATTAACATATCTTGCATTCTTCCTACTTGGCAAAATATAGGGTTTGGTACCGTTCTAATTAGCCCAATACTAAACCAGCAGTTGTCTACTCCCCTATACACCTGTAGAAGTCACTAATACATTAGTTAAACAAATTTCTATAACACCACCCTCCAGGGGGACTCTCCACCCCAGTATCTCTATTCTTCCGTGATTTAATCTCAGCGTCGATGTCTTACCCAGCTGTCTCCAGGGAGACATTATTCAATTTCTGTACATGCTTTTAATATTCACCCTCTATTAATTACAGTTCCCAGAACTGTTTACTGAACCAACCCGATATCTCAATCCTTGCGCTCCAGCGCTTGGATAAACTCGTAAGTCCTTTTGTGAGAAAATATGTCTAAACAGCAGCACAAGAACTTGCATTATCCGTCAGCAGATAGTAAATATTTACACAAAGGGGTTATTCCTCTGACAGACAAAAGGTTGGATCGACGGGTGACTTTGAATAGATCGCAGCGAGTGAGCTGCCCTGCTGCTTACAAAACCCTGACACAGAATCCGTTCATTTACAAGTGATTTAGCACCAGGTGCGATTCTGGAGAGGTGGCTGCACTTATCCAGCCTCACACCAACCAAGTACCAAACGGCATTACTCACCTGGGGGGAAGTATATTTTAAGGTGACAGATGGATATATTGACTATAGCTAATGGGAAAAAATGAAAGAGGGGAATATGCAATAATAGGATTGTACCTTACTGCCTTTGGACAGTCCAATAAACGTTTTGTAAACTAAATAGGATAGAAATGCATGTTTCAGTGGTAAATCAGGAAGTCTTCTATGGTCACATTTTGGCTATGGGCTGTAAGAAAGACTTACTGAACAAAGGTAGCAAACATGAACTAACTTCGCTAGGTAGCTACACAAAGCTGTTTACTAGGCACCCAAGTGTATGGTACACGCTTTGAGCTATGATCAACTACATATTTTGCTGGCTGACATTATTTTTAGTTACTATAGGATGAAAGTGTTGGTGACGCAGAGAAAGTAAAGTCTGGGGAACACATGCTTTTTAGCTATATTGTGGTGTTATGTTTTATCGGGCAGAATATTATGTTTTTTAAGTGAGAGATCAATGAAAAAATTCAATAATGACTAAACTAATTTTATTTATGTAATGTAATGTAATGTAACTGTCTGTGTCAGAAATAAACAAATTACTTGAAAAGTGTTGAAATGACATAAACCCATGTTGGTATTTCAAAATGTAAAAAAATTAGGTATTCTATTTTTGGGACGGTAACCTCACTGTACCGTTTGTTAATAGGTTATTTAATTTACATAATGTGTCCAGTTGAATTGAAATAGTGATCCAATCTGCATAAGCACCTAAGATGGCTTTAGGCTTGCTAGCTAGCTCAGTGACAGCTATAGTCCTCTCATTTAAATTGGAAATTGGAGCAGGGCCCCACACCCAACCAGTATTTGAAATGATATGACATCTGGGATGGTTTAATTATTCCATTAACTTTGAATGAGAAATTATTTAGCTTGTTAAACCAAAAAATCCAGAGTGATAAAAAAGTAGCAGATAATGTGTGTCTCAGACACCTTATATAGTGTTTAACATCTCAAGAAAGTTTCATGTCTTATATTGCTGAATTTTGGTGAGTTTCCTAACATTGGTGTCATTCATAGCATTTGATTTTTTCCCCACAAATTCATAAAAAAAAATAATGGCTGAATTATTGGGTCGCAATTGCTAATATGTTCCATGGGAGAAGATAATGTTTCCCAATAACGTGACACTTAGAACGGTTTAACGATGCACGTAGTCTTAAGCCGGACTTTGTTACGACGGACTTACGCCTGTTTCCCCTAACCAAAACGTACGTCGCTCTTTCTCAAGTGAATTGTACATACATTTTGAACACATTTTCTTAATTATTTCTTGTTTTACGTACCTTTGTCTTTATCCTCAGTCGACAATTACATTCAATTACATTCACATCCACGCAGGCATATTTGTCTAAATGCATGGGTCTTATTTGAAACTGTTTTGATATGTTTTATATTGCCTTAATATTAATTGTCTGTGATGTACTAATGTACTAATATAGTAGACTATGTCCCAAAATAATATATCGGTTTAATACAAAAAAAAATCTAACGATGCTTTCGTAAAACGCACTGATAAAATAGCGAGGTGCTTACGTGCATCTTATAATCATCTTAGTGCTTTGGGAAATCGTCCTGGTTTATTATCCTTTGATGACCATCGTCCATACATGACAAATATTAAACTACGTGAAGATCATATAATAATAATGAACCGGAACAAACACAACAGAGTTTCGCCAGTGAACTGCTTTAACCCTAATAATAATGAACCAGAACAAATAGCTCAATATGTTTTCACCAGTGAACTGCTGAAGGGACAACAGCAAAAACTAAACTGAACCTCACACAATCAAAGCTGTTTGTTATTTTAGCTGAAGACCTATTTTTATACATTTCATTATCATCAGTTTAGAGTCCATCTCCATCTTCTTCCGCTTATCCGGGGCCAGGTCGCGGGGGCAGCAGTCTAAGCAGAGATGCCCAGACTTCCCTCTCCCTAGAGACTTCCTCCAGCGTGTCCTAGGTCTTCCCCGGGGTCTCCTCCCGGTTGGACGGGACCGGAACACCTTCCCAGGAAGGTGTTCCGGAGGCATCCGAAACAGATGCCCAAGCCACCTCAGCTGACCCCTCTCGATGTGGAGGAGCAGCGGCTCTACTCTGAGCTCCTCCCGGGTGACCGAGCTTCTCACCCTATCTCTAAGGGATCACCCAGCCACCCTGCGGAGAAAGCTCATTTTGGCCGCCTGTATCTGGGATCTTGTCCTTTCGGTCATGACCCAAAGCTCATAACCATAGGTGAGAGTAGGAACGTAGATTGACCGGTAAATCAAGAGCTTCGCCTTGCGGGTCAGCTCTTTCTTCACCACGACAGACCGATACATCGACTGCATTACTGCAGAAGCTGCATCGATCCATCTGTCAATCTCCCGTTCCATCCTTCCCTCACTCGTGAACAAGACCCCTAGATACTTAAACTCCTCCACTTGAGGCAAAAGAACTCTCCACCAACCTGAAGTGGGCAAGCCACCCTTTTCCGACTGAGGACCATGGCCTCGGATTTGGAGGTACTGATTTTCATCCCAACCGCTTCACACTTTGCTGCAAACCGTCCCAGTGCATGCTGAAGCTCCTGGTTTGAAGGGGCCAACACGACAACATCATCCGCAAAGAGCAGGGACGAAATCGTGTGGTCCCCAAACCTGACACCCCTGGCTGCGCCTAGAAATTCTGTCCATAAAAATTACGAACAGAACCGGTGACAAAGGGCAGTCCTGCCGGAGTCCAACATGCACCGGGAACAAGTCTGACTTACTGTCGGCAATGCGAACCAAGCTCCTGCTTCGGTCGTACAGGGACCTGACAGCCCTTAGCAAAGGACCCAGGACCCCATACTCCCAAAGCACCCTCCACAGGATGCCACGAGGGACACAGTCGAATGCCTTCTCCAAATCCACAAAACACATGTGGATTGGTTGGGCAAACTCCCATGAACCCTCCATCACCCTGTAGAGGGTATAGAGCTGGTCCAGTTTTCCACGGCCCGGACGAAAACCACACTGTTCCTCCTGAATCTGAGGTTCTACTATTGGCCGTATTCTCATCTCCAGTACCCTGGCATAGACTTTCCCGGGGAGGCTGAGAAGTGTGATCCCCCTGTAGTTGGAACAAAACATCCGGTCCCCCTTCTTAAAAAGAGGGACCACTACCCCAGGCTGCCATCCCGACTGCCACGCAATGCTGCAGAGGCGTGTCAACCAAGACAGCCCCACAACATCCAGAGACTTGAGGTACTCAGGGCGGATCTCATCCACCCCCAGTGCCTTGCCACCGCGGAGTTTCTTGACTACCTCAGTGACTTCAGCCCGTGCGGATGGAAGACGTGACGACGGGATTGAGGAGATCCTCGAAGTACACCTTCCACCGCCTGACGACATCCCCAGTTGAGGTCAACAGCTGGCCACCGCCACTGTAAACAGCGTTGGTAGGGCACTGTTTCCCTCTCCTGAGGCGTCGGACGTTTGCCAGAATCTCTTCGAGGCCAGCCGATAGTCCTTCTCCATGGCCTCACCGAACTCCTCACAGGCCCGAGTTTTTGCCTCCACAACCACCCAGGCTGCAGTCCGCTTGGCCTGCCGATACCCGTCAGCCGCCTCAGGAGTCCCACAAGCCAACCAGGCCTGATAGGACTCCTTCTTCAGCTTGACGGCATCCCTTACTTCCGGTCCACCACCAGGTTCAGCGATTGCCGCCTCGACAGGCACCGGATACCTTACGGCCACAGCACCGAGCGGCCGCTTCGACAATGGAGGTGGAGAACATGGTCCACTCGGACTCAATATCTCCAGCCTCCCTCGGGATCCAGTCGAAGCTCTGCCGGAGGTGGAAGTTAAAGATCTCTCTGACAGGAGAGTCCCCAGTCTGAGCACTTTCCAGCACCCCTCCCAGAGACTTCAAGAAGGTCGGGTACTCTGCACTGCCGTTCCGGCCGTAGGCACAAACAACAGTGAGAGACCTATCCCCGACCCGTAGGCGCAGGGAAATGACCCTCTCGTTCACCGGGGTAAACTCCAACATATGGCGGCAGAGCTGGGGAGCTATAAGCAAACCCACACCAGCCCGCCGCCTCTCACCATGGGCAACTCCAGAGTGGTGAAGAGTCCATCCTCTCTCAAGGAGTGTGGTTCTAGAGCCCAAGCCGTGCGTAGAGGTGATCCCGACTATCTCTAGTCGGAACCTCTCAACCTCACGCACAATCTCAGGCTCCTTCCCCTCCAGCGAGGTGACGTTCCACGGGTGGGGCCCTGGCTGCGCCATACCGGGCGACGTCACGGTCCTCAAAATATTTTTCATCATTAAAGGGTTTTGAACCGCTCTTAGTCTGACCCGTCGCCTAGGACCTGTTTGCCTTGGGAGACCCTACCAGGGGCATATAGCCCCAGACAACATAGCTCCTAGGGTCACTTGGGTACTCAAACCCCTCCACCACGTTAAGGGTGTTTTTTGTTTTTGTTTTGTTTTTACTTGAACATGGACCCAGTTATGTCCACATAATCAAATGTCCCTGCTGGATGTAATGAATACAGTATCCTTGGAGATATCTGCAGAAGATTGTGTAGGAGGGATCAGGAATGCAAATTCATTTCTGTACACATTTTTTGTATTGCAGAATTGGAATTACTGTGGTTTCATTTTGTGTATTTTGAAAAAAAAAAAAAGCATATTACAGGATTTCCTATTCAGAGTTGCCATTCTTGTTTTGTTAAGGAATGTTGGTTTGTAAAAATTACTCTACGATACATCTTGTATCAAAATGACACATCAAAATGACACATCTTGTAAGTTACCTGTTGTTAGTGTTTTTTAGGTGATTGTGTAATTAGTGACTAAGTGTTCTTGTTGGGAGTAAAATAATGTTGAAAATAAAACAGCCTGTGCTGTGATGCTGTGATATTTATACTTGCTGTTTATGGTACAAGCTGTTATTGCATACAAAAGAAAATTAACAATGCTGTTGATTGTTGTAATTTTTTTATTAACTAATTGTTTGAAATTACTTTTCATAAGATTGCTACAATAGTACTTGATTTTGCAGTGTTTTCCTTCTGGAACTGCTTGTTAACTGTTACAAAAAATATAATTTTGCATGGACAGAAATACTAAACCAATGAGGAAAACTGTATTGACCATGATGCCTGTCAATGAGATTGATTGGGCTGCAGCTCCACCACAATTTCTGTTCAACTGTGTTACAGTAGTAAGAATAGTAATTGAAAAAGGTACTAAAGCAATCAATAAAAACTGTAAATTAAGTGTATAACTGGATCTTTAAATGCAATGATTGTTTGAACATACAGCATTGTAACTTTGTACAACATCAAGCAAAGCTGTGTTTTGTACCTCAAACAAATCTCCAGCAAGTTTAGAAACATGATTAACCTTTTTAATTAATGAACATATATTTGTGTTATCTGTTATTTCCCAAAACTAACAAATGTGTATTTAAAAGAGAAAAGGATCGAGCCTATCAAACATGTGAATTTAACTACCATTGAAAAGTTTGGGGTAATTTAGAAATGTCCTTATTTTCCATGAAAAAGTGATGAAATGAGTTTGAATAGGAAATACAACATTATTAACAAGAAATATAGTAATTGACAAGTTGAGAAATAATGATTTTTCTTTGAAATAATGATTGGGTCCTTCAAACTTTGCTTTCGTCAAAGAATCCTCCATTTAAAGCAATTAAAGCCTTGCAGACCTTTGGTATTCTAGTTGTTAATTTGTTGAGGTAATATGAAGAGATTTCACCCCATTCTTCCTATACGGTCAAGTTTCTTCCACAACAGCTCAATAGGGTTGAGATCCGGTGACTGTGCTGGCCACTCCATTATAGGCACAATACCCGCTAACTGCTTTTTCCTTAAATAGTTTTTGCATAATTTGGAGCTGTGCTTTGGGTCATTGTCCTGTTGTAGGAGGAAATTGGCTCCAATTAAGTGCCGGGTATGGCATGGCATTGTAAAATGTAGTGATAGACTTCCTTCTTCAAGATCCCTTTTACCCTGTACATTTCTCCCACTTTACCATCACCAAAGCACCCCAGACCATCACATTGCCTCCACCATGCTTGACAGATGGGTCTTTTCATTGGGTCTGCATCTCACAAATGTTCATTTTAGTGATCTGAATACCTCAAACTTAGATTAGTCTGTCCATGACACCCTCTGTCCAGTGTCTGTGTTCTTTTGCCCACCTTATTTTTTTTTCTGTTAATTGGTCAGTCTGAGTTATGGCTTTTTCTTTGCAACTCTGCCAAGAAGGCCAACAACCTGGAGTCACCTCATCACTGTTCACATTGAGACTGGTATTTTGTGGGTACTATTTAATGAAGCTGCCAGTTGAGGACCTTTGAGGCGTCTGTTTCTCAAACTCTAATATATTTGTCCTCTTGCTCCGCTGTGCACCAGGGCCTCCCACTCCACTTTCTGTGAAGGGAGTAGTACACAGTGTTGTATGACATCTTTAGTTTCTTATCAATTTCTCACGTGGAATAGCATTGATTTCTCAGAACAAGAATAGACTGAAGAGTTTCAGAAGAAAGTTATTTGTTTATTAATACTTTGAGCCTGTAATTAAATTCACCTACTTAAGTTATACTTTTGAGATGGTCTTTATACCTAGATAAAGCCTTTCAATTATTGAATTATTTTTCTTGACTGGATTTCTCTTACCATATAAGGTTGTTCTTAACAACCAGTTTTAGCATGTTAGCAATTGTGAAAAACTGTAAAGGACACTAAGCATCTATTTAACACTATTTTAATTCTAGAGTTTGGATATATATGAAAATGTGTCGAAATCACCCAAATCCCTGTTCTGAATTGCATTTATTCACTAAATAATCCATGTTGTGATCCATCTTAAAACAATGTTATATCATAGCTTTGTACAAATTGAAAAATTAAGGGCAAAGAAGGTCCTTATAGTAAAAAAATCATGTCAGTTTTTATAGTGGAAATGTGACTTAATTAGCATTTGACCTTGCCCAGTAGCCATATTCCTATTCCACTACATATAACAACATAAATAATTAGGGTAAACACTATTTTGTAGCGGTCAGGCAGTCAGGTTGTCCCTAACAAAACTTTACCAGTACTGGCCAAACCTTTCTATCAATGTTTTTGACAATATAATGTGATGCTGTCATAGGTTTGCCACTGTAGATTAGCTTGCAATTTTGGTAATTGACTATCTTAATTACATTTTGCATTATTCTATTATATATCCCAGGAGAAGTAATTAAAATAATGTGGAACGTGCCAGTGGACAATAAGAGACTGGACAACCATGCACAAATGAAACACAATACAATTTTCAACTCTCGATGTGTTAATGGCTGAATTATGAGTCTTGGAATGGCAAGTAGGTAAAATAATTAAGGTTTGAAAGAGAGAGCGAGGGCAAGATAGAGAAAAAGCTGGATGGAAGAAAGAGGGCAAAGAGGAGAAAGAAAAGAAAGAATGGAAAAGTGAAGAGGAAGCAAGTGAGATTAATAATAATTGGGAAAGGAATGTGATAGTTATCCGCAGGGGCTACTGCTAATTGCCTTCCTTATGAGTTTGTGAGATGAGTTAGCTAGCTCCTGGATCTGGTTCCAGCTCTGCTGCAGTTACCACTACAGCTCCTGCTGCCTCCAGGGTGTCAGCCTGGCATCTCGGCTCAGCCAATGACAGCTAGCTCTGTCCCAGTGACCGTCGTTGGGTTTCTTTTTTCTTCCAGCGAACCACTGCAGCCCCAGCCTGTATCGTATGCCTCCCCAGAGGTTCCTTTCATAGCGAGTGGCCCGGTGGTGATGGATTGGCATCCTGTGTGTTAAACTGCTCTATGGCTCTTTAATGAGTAGCTCGGCCAGAGAGAGGGAGGAAGACAGAGAGAGAGATCCAAGTACACAAATGTGCACACCAAGTATAGAGCTGTAGTGTGTGAATCCAATGAGTCATTCCCGATATGCATACTACCACGGCCCACACTTTCACGTCCTGTGTGCATTCTTTTAAGTACATCACCCACCTATTTTCTGAACCTTGCAAATTCCAGCTTTGAAAACTCGACTAGAAGCTAGACTAGAATGGCCCAACATAAACTAATGCTATTATGTGAGGGAGATTGCAAAGTGTTAATTTGTTTACATTTTGAGATTCCTACAAATTCAATAACGCCCAGAAGGCAGGTCCTGAAGGGTGTCTAAAACTAGATAGCTTGTTAGTAGGAAACTGAGGTTTTGATGATAGTGTTAAGTCCCCCAATATAATATTTTAGAATTTCACAATTGGGTATCATCCACAGTTACTTAGGGCTTATTCTTAATATGTAATTGTGATATGTAACTCATTTGTAGGGGTTTGCTATTCTTGTCATACTTACATCTGCAATTATATCTGTTTGATCCCAACTGAATACCTAAAATTGAATTAACTTCATTAACTCCATTAAATGGAGCATGTGATGATATCCAAGAAAGCCAGGATATTTGCTGCTGACTGTTAAACATGGTGGGACATCCATAATGGTGTGGACAGCCATTTACAGGACCAGATGCACCCTATGGTGCAAACATTGTTTCCACATGAAGTTCCAATATTCCAGGATGATAATGCACCCATACACACTGCTAGACAAATTCAACGCTGAAGATGATGTCAAACAACTTCCAAAGCCTCCCCAATCACAATCAAAACTGTACGTGAAGTTCTGGAATGCGGAATTCAAAGTAGATTTTCACCCCATTTTGTCCCTCAAGGAACTGAATGTTACAATATCCCACTACACACAGTTCAAGATTTTCTATGATTGAATTCCAAGAAGGATTGGCGCTGTTGTGGCCCTACTCCTTATTGTTTTTTTGATATTAATATATTTTTAGGTGTTATTTTGTTCAATCTCTTTTACCATTATACCATAACTTTTTTTAAGCAGTGCAGTGTTGATGCCAAGGATATACGCATTCAATCAGCTAGAGAACAGTTGTTTTCTGGAGGGGCTTGATGACATTTTAGATTTGTAAGCATTTGTACAGTGTTCATATAGTGTATAATACATGTAGTCAATGTTTATGTGTATTAAAGAGTATAACTTTATGAAACCTACTAGCATTTTCTTTTTTAACAGAAATGCATGTACAACCACTGTCTATCATAATCTAAAAAAACATCCTATTGGATTCTTATTGGAGTTTTACCGTTAGATTTTTTTCTTATAGCATTTATAGGGCAGTCAATCCAATAGGATTGTTATTGAATTTTTGATATTGGAGTTCAACATTTATTGGAACCAAAGCTATGGGCTTTTCGTGTAGGATTGTCATTGGAACAAAGCCCATAAAATTCCTGCTAGACATATTTTGCAGCATTTTCGAAGGAACGCATCCTCCATACAAACCATATAGAAGGGTTCCATATCATGATAGAATATCCTAATGGATTTTATTTGACTGGGGCAGTTTCTGACCGTATTCTTTTTAGGAGACTGAAATCACTACATTTTAGTAATTTAGTCTACACTGTGCATTACTTTGGAGCCTCGGCCTTGATCATAAGGATGCCTATTTTATGCTGTTGTTTCTCTATACTCTGTCTTCAGTATGATATTTTCACCCCATTGTTCGTCTTCATTCAGGACAGTGATGATGAATGGGAGCCATCCCTTCTCCCTGGAAACCGTACTGGGTCCTCTGACCCCCCTACCACAAAACACTCCAAGCTAAGGTGTGTAATGCTTTCTGTGAGTGTATCTGGCCATCTGAAATGAAACACACGGTTCAGGCTGTTTACCAAACATTTTCTTATGCATCTTACTGTTACAAGTTGACAACTTCAAGTTTACCATTCATGCTAATTAATAGGCGATTTCAGGACCCACATCTTACATTGTTCCTTTGTACACCCCTAGAAATGTGTCACAAAATTTTGAAACATTTAGATAATTAAAATGAGCAAAATATTAAATGTCCTCTTATTGATGAAGCATGCACATTTACCTGAGATGCCGTAAGGGATGTCTGTAAATCTCCATATGTTAGGTTTGGGGTGGGTTACCTAATTTATTATTTTTCTTGTGGCTCTTGGGGATATTTTGGAAGGGTGTCCACTTCTAAGCTGAGTTCCTCTCTATTTGTAAATTATTTTCCTCACAGTGGACTGATCTTTTTGAGATAGTTGTTAAGCTTTCCCCAGACTGCAGGATTCTCAATACCTTCTTCTTGATGTCATCGGAGATCTCCTTTCCTCTCAGCATGTTGTTTTGCATTCATCTGCATCAGTGAAACCAAACTGACTAGGGGTTTAACGATTCAAGTAGCCTTAAGATGGACGGTTTAACAACAAACTTACACCTGTTTCCCCAACCGCCACGGACGTCGCTTTTAATTAAGTGCATCTTAAGTGCCACGTCACGCCTGTTTGGAATGGAATTAGGCCATCTTTTTTGGCCTGGAATGGAATTAGGCCATGAATTCCTTTTGAAATATAGCCTATTGCATTTTGGTAGAGCTTGATTACATATCAGAAATATATAATATCACTGAATATGTAATCTACTACTACTTAGGCATCAATAAGAAAATGTAAAACTTGAAGTAGTTAAACTTAGGGTGGACAGAACTGTAATATCTAACCAAAGGGTGACTTACACATCTGTGAGAGCAGTATTAATGCCAGTGGGTGGAATATATTAGGCAGCAAGTCAACATACTGTCCTCAAAGTTGATGTGTTAGAAGCAGGAAAATTGGGCAAGCATAAGGATCTGAGCGATTGTGATGGCTGGACGACTGGGTCACAGGATCTCCAAAACTGCAGTCCTTGTGGGGTCTTCCCAATCTGCAGTGGTCAGTGCCTAGCAAAGATGATGTTACCAGCCCCAAAGTCGCTTACGACACTTGTTTTGCACATTGTCACATTTTACAAAACAGTATTTCAATATCTGGCTGCCTGTCTGACTGTTATCGGGAGGGATCAATTTTTATGAATGTGGTTATGTACCTAATTATCTGTCCTCTGAGTGTCAAGACATTTGTTGCGGATCAACATTTTGTCTGGCCTTTTATGTGTCTATGATGCTTTGTATCCAGGAGTTTCTGGGCATGTTTGTTGCATTTAGGCTCTTTACATGGCTATTTGCTGCTTGTACTCCCACTCCCTTCACTTTTCTTATGCTGATCCTTTCCAGTCCAACTCTCGTAATGAACTCTCTTCACAAATTTATTGAAATGATGTAGTCTGTGTTTCTGCCTCATACTGCTAAACAGCTGAAAAAAAAAATAAATAATACTATTTGAAATGGAATTCACTTTGGATTTGAGGTATTACGGGTTTCAAGTGCAGACTTAAATCACCTTTAATTTGATGGTATTTTCATCCAAAGGAAAGGTTTTGATCGAAGACTGTGGTGATTCAGAAGTGGACCTTAGACCACTGTGCCTCATGGGAGGCCAAGTTAGAATGTATTGTAGCAGGAGTACACACATTACATTGGGGTAAAATAACTAATCTGCACATGTGCAGAAGCTTCAATGTCCTAAGCAGCAGGCTGTAAAGTTCAGAGAATAGCCAGATCTGCCACTCAGGTTATAACACTTACGCACATCTAAACAAGAATAAGAATACTTCATGACTCAAAACTAGAACATTTTTGTTAATCCCAGGATCCCCTTTACACATATAATTCCAACTGTGTTACAGCAGATAATAATCAAAGACATCACCATTTGGTCATATTAGCTTTATCAAACTAGCTTTCAGTGGAAATTAAATCCTAATTGGACCCAATGTATACTCAAGATAATGGAATGAAAGCTTGTGAAAAGCAGATACAAATTCTCTGAAATATTTCCAATTTGGCTCCATCAAACTGTCTTGTTATATCTTCATTTGAAATCCATGTTAACATATCTCACGTGCTTGCACACACACACACACACACACACACACACACACACCCACACACACACCCACACACACACAACCCACACAAAAGGGATGTAAAATGTAAACTTTAATGTAAAAAAAAAATACCCATTTAAAAAGCAACAATGAATTACTACATCCCTGCCATCTGGCACATCAGTAATCAGACAATACATACTATGAAGGAAATACAATGCTATTGAAATTGTGTGATAGAGAGAAAAACAAAGACCAGTCCGCCATATTATTTGATCTTTTTTTATGCGTTATACAAACAATAACATTTTTGCATTAAATAGTTTTAGCGGTGCTTTTGTTAATGGGGCAGTATGAAAGAATCCTGCCTTTACATTTACTAAATTTAAACAGTTAGATAACAATTCTCGTACTCCACTTTCCTTATCGAACGAGACAATATTAGCTTATCCAGGGTGGTTTATGGAGTGGTGATAATACTGTGAGTGTCTAAGTGAGCATAAGAAGACTACACTTCAATGCAAATCAATAGACGGACCAGTGAGAAAGTTTAAATGGGGACAAAAAATATTTGAAACATTAACCTCAAATGTTAACTCCATATGTCTTCTGGTCATTTATGCCTTTGTTTATGTTTGTAGTGCAGTAAAAATCATTAATCCTTTTTAAATAAGCCTGAAATTAAATATGTTTAATGGACACACGATATGCCATACATATTAACTATTTCTGTAATTTGTGCATTGCATAAAGCACAAAAAGCACAAGTGTATTATGATAGTTCTGCCCTCTTGACATAATGTCTAAAGAAGTAGTGGGTAAAAGTGATTTCTTGTTGTTATGGCAGTAGTGGTAACGTGCACTTCCCGTGTTATAGTGATACGCACCATGCTCCACGAGTCACTGAGCGTTAATTAGAATTCTCTAATTGAAAAGACTCCATTCTCTCCCATTCTGTGGAATCATTTGAGCAATGATATGGGAATTGACTGGAGAAATGTTTGCCCCAGGAATCGTTACCAAACAGATGCAATTTCATGCTGCTTTAACACTGAGGAAATTATTTTAATTCAAGAGCACAAAGCTGCTCACTCCCAGACTGCCTCTTTCTCAGCTGAACAACACCATTATCTACACAAATTAAATATCAAATAATAAAAGAATTGGACATGAAATGTTTCATGATTCATTGAGCTAAACATGGTAGTGGTGTAAGTTTTAGATTTAGAAACTATGTACTAAGGTAGTTGATTACCTTTTATCAAAGAAGCATTCATTGAAGACTGTATTTCTTTTAATGTATTTGGGCATTTACTATATGCCCATGGTTATGTGTAAGGTTGTCCCAGTTACTACACACCATTTCTGATTGGACAAACTGAGTGGGCAGTTCTCTGTTTTTTAAGGACCAAGGTCCTAGGCTAGGGGTATACTGGAGGTTTTACTATCCTATATCTAACATAATTTAATGTACACCTGCAAATGTGGCTGCTTTGACTGTATTTTGAACTCAGAGTACTGGACATGAATTTGTAGAGCACTGTCATTAGTGTGATGAGTCCTCCTCACTTTAGCTCTCACTCTCCAGTCTAATGTCGGCCATGATTAATCACCTCATTCAGCCAGGATTCACCATCTCAGTCCTCAGCCATCCCACCCATCACACACACACACTGATATGATTTGAAATTAAATTAAACTAAACTACCATAAGCCATGTTACTGCATCTTTCAGCAAGATTGCCGAGTTTGTCATTTGGATGAAACTAGTTCCATGTTCCAATAATATGTTTATCAGTTCTTAATAAAATACAAATTTAAAATCAAATGTTATTTATGGGCCATTTCTGACTGTTTTGGTCATATTAGGTTGATAGATAGCATCATGACATTTAGATGCAAATCTAGGGAAATCAAGTCAATATATTTTGATTCAAGATTTTATCCAATATTTTAATAAGTAATAGTTTGCAATATCCCATACACTACATTTAATATGCCTGCTGGAATAAACAAAACAACTGAATCAAAGCTTTTAATTTATTTTGAGTTCTTATATGATTTGATAGGATATAGAAGACGTTGTTTATTTCAATATTACATTTGGGGACAGTTATATGTTCTATGTTTAGATTGCAATACATAAGCATTGTTGATAAACTTGACTTCCTTTTTGAAACTGGTCACTGGCTCATTGACAAAACATAATTTCACTGTTTTAGTTATGTTGGGAAGAGGCATACCTGGTAAGAGGCACATGCACAGAGACTCAACAAGTGACCTTTTTGCCCATCAGTTATCAGTGCCCGCATTCCATCTGCGTGACACACGTCATTCACTCAGAGGGGCATGCATCATCCATCTGGGTAATGCGCATAGCTGAAGCTGACAGTTTTGAGGAAGCTAAAGGGTGCATGGCACCCAATGTACGTTCCGCTGTCTGCATATACCCATGGGGCCCTATTTTGTCATTTTGGCCCATTCTTGTTGAAAGGTCTGTTCACGGCCCTGCCTGGAGTGGTATTTTGCCAATATAACATAACTAAGGGATATATCAAGGCACTCCAGATATCTATTGTCTCAATGATAAAACATTTATTTTTGGTTTGCAATAATTAATTAATCAAAGGCAACACAATAATCAAAGAAGATCTGCCAGAAATTGTAATGTAAAAAGCTTACAAATACCTTAAGTATGAAGGTTAAAAGCCACCTTGACCTATTATTATATGTCAGGACCTTCATTAACAGTAACTTGATATACAAAAATATTAACATATTTAGGTTTTATCTGTTGTAATCTAAATGATGGGAACACCTATGTCTTTCTGCCTATTTGGTGAGCCCACCACCCTGCACAATACAGATCTTAATATTCCTGTAATTCAAATGAATAAATGAAATTTGTCAGCCTTTTATGGACAACAAATCCAAATATTTCATACATTTTATATATATATATATATATATATATATATATATGTATATTTATAGTTACAGTTGTCTGTGTATCACGGTGCAAGATTGTAGATTTTGTTGAATCGACATAGAGCCATTGAAAACATTTAGTGCTGTTTTTAAGTGCATGCACAAGATTCCTCCATTTCCACTGCTGCGTGAGTTGTGGGTAACCACGTACATTAGGGAGCGTGCTGCACAGTCAATAAGCAAAATTAATTAGAAGTTGTTAGCTTGATCTTTTTTCTTTCAAACTACTGTATGTTACATTAACATTACCAACATATATATCTTCAAATTAGAGGGGAAACTTTAGAGTCTAAAAGTGAGCTACCATTTTGGGAAACAGCAGATACCTCAAACTGTTATTTATTTGAATTTAGCAAAAATCCTGGAAAAAAACCTTATTGGAACATGCACACATAAAAGATACAGTGGGGAGAACAAGTATTTGAAACACTGCCGATTTTGCAGGTTTTTCCACTTACAAAGCATGTATCATAGGTACTCTTCAATTGTGAGTGACGGAATCTAAAACAGAAATCCAGAAAATCACATTGTATTATTTCTAAGTAATTAATTTGCATTTTATTGTCACTGGGCAATATGGACTTTAAGCTCCCTCAAAAGATTTTCTATTTGGTTCAGGTCTGGAGACTGGCTAGGCCACTCCAGGACCTTGAGATGCTTCTTACGGAGCCAATCCTTAGTTGCCCTGGCTGTGTGTTTCGGGTCGTTGTCATGCTGGAAGACCCAGTCATAACCCATCTTCAATGTTCTTACTGAGGGAAGGAGGTCGTTGGCCTAGATCTCGCGATACATGGCCCCATCCATCCTCCCCTCAATACGTTGCAGTCGTCCTGTCCAATTTGCAGAAAAACATCCCCAAAGACTAATGTTTCCACCTCCATGCTTCACGGTTGGGAAGGTGTTCTTGGGGTTGTACTCATCCTTCTTCTTCCTCCAAACACGCGAGTGGAGTTTAGACCAAAATGCTAAATGTTTGTCTCATAAGACCACATGACTTTCTCCCATTCCTCCTCTGGATCATCCAGATGGTCTTTAGCAAATTTCTGATGGGCCTGGACATGCGCTGGCTTAAGCAGGGGGACCTTGTGTGCGCTGTAGGATTTTAATCCATGACGGCGTAGTGTGTTACTAATGGTTTTCTTTGAGACTGTGGTCCCAGCTCTCTTCAGGTCATTGACCAGGTCCTGCCGTGTAGTTCTGGGCTGATCCCTGACCTTCCTCATGATCATTGATGCCCCACGAGGTGAGATCTTGCATGGAGCCCCAGACCGAGGGAGATTGACCGTGATCTTGAACTTCTTCCATTTTCTAATAATTGCGCCAACAGTTGTTGCCTTCTCACCAATCTGCTTGCCTATTGTCCTGTAGCCCATCCTTGTGCAGGTCTACAATTTTATCTCTGATGTCCTTACACAGCTCTGGTCTTGGCCATTGTGGAGAGATTGGAGTCTGTTTGTTTGATTGAGTGTGTGGACAGGTGTCTTTTATACAGGTAACAAGTTCAAACAGGTGCAGTTAATACAGGTAATGAGTGGAGAACAGGAGGGCTTCTTAAAGAAAAACTAACAGGTCTGTGGGAGCCGGAATTCTTACTGGTTGGTAGGTGATGAAATTCACATGTCATGCAATAAAATGCAAATTAATGATTTAAATATCATACAATGTGATTTTCTGGATTTTGGTTTTAGATTCCGTCTCTCACAGTTGAAGCGTACCTATGATAAAAAATGACAGACCTCTATATGATTTTTAAGTAGGAAAACCTACAAAATCTGCAATGTGTCAAATACTTGTTCTCCCCACTGTATGTCATGCAATAAAAGTAAAAAAATAATAATTTAAATCACACAATGTGATTTTCTGGATTTTTGTTTTAGATTCCATCTCTCACAGTTGAAGAGTACCAATGATAAAAATTACAGACCTCTACATGCTTTGTAAGTAGGAGAACCTGCAAAATCGTCAGTGTATCAAATACCTGTTCTCCCCACTGTAACTCAGATCACAAAACAATAATCACGACCTCTGGCCGTAAACCATAGGTAACAGAGTGCACTCCCTTTAAGTACTTTTATAAACCAACTTGAGTCATTGGGTTTACTGTTTAGGAACCCCCCAAAAGTCATAAAACATCAAAGATTGTGACACCTCATCTTCCAGCTACAAAGTATCTGTTAGATGCACTGACATTATCACACTTGTATCGTTTTAAATACCTTTGAATAGAACAAAACAAATAAATAATGACCAACTATTTTACATGCTAGGCACGCCTATGTCATAACGCAAGTTCCGCCCTGTCAAACCCGAAGCTCTTCTCCCTGTAATAATGAATATGCTTGACATGCCCACTGTGGCCATAAATCGTGAAAGTGACACAAACCACCCTACATGTACTACAATTACTGGACTCAATGTCATGGTTTATCACAATGCAGCCAGAGTAACCTGGCATTCAAGTAATCCCCACCCCCACTTTGGAACAAAAATGTATACCTCCAAAATCCTAAATAACAGAAATGCTGTTGTCCTTTTTGTGGGCATATGTTTTTGATACTTAAAATCTTATAACAGGCAAAATAGGGCTTGGCCATATTTCTCCTACAAAGGTACGTGTTTGTTTTATCTGTTATTCTAGTACAACTGGCTGGATAAGTTATAAAAATGTGAATTCTGAACCATATGTTGTATAACATTGGCTGGAATGCCAAGCTAGCTAGCTGTTATCTGTAGGCTATCTAGAGCTGTAAATCCATTGTTTCTGCTATTCCCCTTGTAGATGATAGAGGGTTGAACATTTCAGCCATTGTCAACTGCCTTTGTCTTTTTGCTAATTTTGCTTTCCAGGTTAAATCTTAAATTAGTTTATTCAGGTGTATTTTATTCATGTAAATTCAATTTTTACCATGCATTTCAAATAAAGGCTGGATGTGAACTGGGGCATCAGATAACCTAACCATATTTAGCAGACTTGTGTCATGGAGGTTGAGAACAATTCAAGTCGTGAAAATTTGTACTGACTCAGACTGGTTTTGGAAATGGAAAATGGTGTGGGTATGTCAACTTTATAACTAAGCATCTTTCTTGGTTTGCAAATATAAGCATTGCAAGTTTTATTTTTGTCTTCCACAAGGTTGCTGTTAAAATGAGTAATACACTTTGTTGGCTTGCTTAAAGGTAGTAGAATGAATGATATTCATACAGAATGTGTGTGGGATTTTGGGGGGTTCTGTTGGGAAGGTCCATGGAACTCAGGGTGGATTGTCACAGGTGGTGACATTGAGTGGAAATCGTTTGCTTGAGAAATCCCCAAGCAAAATGTTCAGATCATTCCCCTTTCTAATTAACTGTAAACCGCACACCATCTGTTTTTGTTTCTGCTTCACTATAGGATTTTTCACCTTGTGGAGAGTAAGAGCTGAATCTTAACATCTGGAATATTTATGAAAATCTGATTGGAATTGTTTTGTGCGTGGGCAAATCTCCTGTTGGCATCAAAGGATAAGTTATGCAAAGATTTGATTGTTTAGTGAGAATTCAAAAAGAAACCATCCTGCTTTGAAATGCATACAAACATTGATTCCTTACCTGTATCTCTCATGATGGAATACCACCAGACATTATAACTTTGGGTCTGTGGAGGGGGGCATACTTTTAATGCTTGGTAATACAAATGGCCACCAAGGATCCCAAACCGTATGTTATACCTTTGCCTGGGGTGCAAGAAGTGGTGTGAAATAAATCTATACATTTGAATTATTTTTATATTCTTCTTGCACACAAACAGACTGATCATCATATTTTGACACAACTACTCAATAACTCATACAGTTTTTATGGTTAAAATTTTTGATATTCAGAACTCTGTATACAATAATGCACTAGATCAGTATTCATATGCAATACGGTATTGCATTTCATGTTATATTTATTACCCTGTTGAGGGAAACATCTCCATCTTCCTTACTACCTCTCACCTCCCTGTATCCAGTGTGGGGAGTATTACCACTGATATTCTCTTTCCCTTCTCAAAGCCTTTCCACTGATCTGAAAATAAGGTTAGGAGTTAATGGAATGGGATGGTGAAGAGCTTTCAAAATAATAATTTCCGCTGCTAATAGAAACGTTTGTTGCAAACTCTGCTGCTACTTTCACTGTCAAAAGGGTATGCCAAGGACACAAATTGAAAAATGAAATGGAAAAATAATTGATCTGTGTTTTTTCTGTCTATTTGTCCTCTCTGCTCTTGAAAAATACTTCACAGAAGATGGTTAAAGTGTAATGTTCCCCATGCAAAACATGTTTAATAAGTGAGTGTGGTGGTTGTTGTGTCAAAATAGGCACTACTGCCCTGCAGAGGCATATACTGTTCAAACATTAGATGTTAGAAAGAGTTTTAGTAAGAAATATGAATCATTTGCTGGTGTTTTCACTACTTTACTTGGCATATTCACATATAAGATAAAGATTTGTAATTACTTTCACCATAGACAATGTAGATTAATTCAAAGGAACAACCTAAAGTACGAGGAATGCTATTGTCCCTTTTTAAAGGTTATTTGATTGGTTAAGATGAAAAGTAGTTATATATCTAGTCAAGTACAAACAAACAACGGCCAATAGAACAAAATAGACCAAATCTAAATGATAAAATACACTGGGTATACAGCTCCAGAAAAAAAATAAGAGTCGAAAAGGAAGGTTCAAAAGGAAGGTTATGAGTGAGGAACAGAAGGGTTAAAATCAAGAGAACACTGCAAATTGAACACTTCTGTTCCTCACTCAAAATGCTCCTTTTCAACTTTTTTGGAAAGGAAAGAAAAAGGTGCAGTGGTCTCTTAATTTTTTTTCTGTAGCTGTATGTTCATATTATCGAGCCCAATACTGGACTGTGGAGACATTATTTTTTGGAATTAATACAGTTTTGAGAGTTTATAATTTTTTAAAAGGAAGCCTCTCCCGCTACAATTAAAGTAAACAGGGCAACTGATATAGCGTGTGAAATTGTATGATACATTGGGTTTTCCAAAATGGGAAGGCCACTGTGTATTGGTATACAGTTGTACTGATAATTTTGCATACACTGGCAGATATTGTGAAATGTGGGCATTGATTTTAAAAATATGACTGATCATGCAAAAACATTATTTAAAGATAGTGATCATATGAAGCCATTTATTATCAACGTCGTTTGGCTCCTTTTTAAATCATAATGATAACAGAAATCACCCAAATGGCCCTGATCAAAAGTTTACATACCCGTGACACACACAGGTGAAAATGGCAATTAAAGGTGAATTTCCCACACCTGTGGCTTTTTAAATTGCAATTAGTGTCTGTGTATGAATAGTCAATGAGTTTGTTAGCTCTCACGTAGATGCACTGAGCAGGCTAGATACTGAGCCATGGGGAGCAGAAAAGAACTGTCAAAAGTCCTGCGTTACAAGTTAATGGAACTTTGTAAAGATGGAAAAGGATATAAAAAAGTATCCAAAGCCTTGCAAATACCACTCAGTACTGTTCAATCACTTATTAAAAAGTGGAAAATTCAGACGTTTTGGGGGGGTGTGCTCTAAAGGCACAGGGAATCTTGTGAAAATTGAGGGCAAGATGAATGCAGCATGTTATCAGAAAATACTGACAGACAATTTGCATTCTTCTGCATGAAAGCTGCGAATGGGATGCTCTTGGACTTTCCAGCACGACAATGACCCTAAGCACAAGGCCAAGTTGACCCTCCAGTGGTTATAGCAGAAAAAGGTGAAGGTTCTGGAGTGGTCATCACTGTCTCCTGACCTTATGTTATGGAAATTCTTGAACTAATGTACATTGGAGAAATGTCTGCTTTTCTATTACCTGGTATGTAACTCTGGTCTTTGTGACACAAATGTCTCTATAATATCAGAGGATCACTAGGTAATCTGACCATCTGTTCATCTGCCTAGATCAATAAGGGCATCTGTCCTTTGTTCCTTAAGAATGTAGGAGAGGGGGATCAGATATTTGACTAGGGGGCATCATTGACTGCTATCGGCAGATTATATGGTTACTCATTAATCTGCGCATCTATATAACTCATCAGAGCATCTATTGTCTGTCCTAATGCTGTATGACCTCTTTAGAGTTGAAGAGGTTACCCATGTGGGGAAGGACAGCCTGCTCCTTGTGAGAAGCCTAGGTAGTAATAGAACAATGGGAATGTGTTCTATTGAGTTAGGTCAGATGTGCAGTATCTTACCACACCCCTTTTTCCCCTTTAAGTACTGATGATTGTCCTGTATTATTTTAGAGATTATTAGATTATTATTCTGTAAGCTTTTGACGCGTCTCTCTATAAATAAACTTTTAATTGTGCCAAAATAATTTTGTCTCGGTACTTACTCCTTTAAGAGTGTCAATCGATGGAATTACCATCACACCTTAATATCTTAGAGCCACTCTGGGGAGATCTCAAACGTGCAGTTCATGCAAGACGACCAAAGTCTTTGCATGACCTGGAGGCATTTTGCCAAGACGAATGGGCAGGTATATCACCTGCAAGAATTCAGGGCCTCATAGACAACTAATACAAAAGACTGCTTGCTGTCATTGATTCTAAAAAGGGAAATACACAGTATTAAGAACTAAGGGTGTGCAGACTTTTGAACAGGGGTCAGTAAATATTTTTCTTTGTTGCCATGTTTTGTTTTACGGTCGTGCCATTCTGTTATGACCTACTATACAGTAGAATGTAAATCCCATAAGAAATAAAAGACTTGTGTTTTGCCTACTCACTCATGTTTTCTTTATATATATTACCAATTTTCCAAGGGTATGCAAACTTTTGAGCACAACTGTAGGTCTCCGTATGTCCTCCTGAAAAAGATGTGCCAAAACGAACATTGTTTCAATGGTTATCGCTGTTTATTCTTTCTGGAAAATGGATAAGCAGCTGTCACGTGGATGAATCTGTCTGTGAGGATGCTGTATCCATAACCTTCTTTTTTGTTTACAGAACTGAATCTCACATTAGCAAGTACAGACTACTATCTCAAACAAAAATGCAATCAAGTTCTATTAGCTGCTGGAAAACCGACGCAAATCTGTCTGCAAGGAGGATTTATCCTGTAATGCTATCGAGAACCTTGATACAGTGGGGAGAACAAGTATTTGATACTCTGCGGATTTTGCAGGTTTTCACACTCACAAAGCATTTAGAAGTCTGCAATTTTTATCATAGGTACTCTTCAACTGTGAGTGACGGAATCTAAAACAAAAATCCAGAAAATCACATTGTATGATATTTAAGTAATTAATTTGCATTTTATTGCATGACAAAAAGTATTTGATACATCAGAAAAGCATAACTCAATTTTTGGTACAGAAACCTTTGTTTGCAATTACAGAGATCATACGTTTCCTGTAGTTCTTAACCAGGTTTCCACACACTGCAGCAGGGATTTTGTCCTACTCCTCCATACAAAACCTCTCCAGATCCTTCAGGTTTCGGGGCTGTCATTGGGCAATATGGACTTTAAGCTCCCTCCAAAGATTTTCTATTGGGTTCAGGTCTGGAGACTGGCTAGGCCACTCCAGGACCTTGAGATGCTTCTTATGGAGCCACTCCTTAGTTGCCCTGGCTGTGTGTTTCGGGTCGTTGTCATGCTGGAAGACCCAGCCACGACCCATCTTCAATGCTCTTTTCTGAGGGAAGGAGGTTGTTGGCCAAGATCCCGCGATACATGGCCCCATCCATCCTCTCCTCAATACGGTCCTGTCCCCTTTGCAGAAAAGCATCCCCAAAGAATGATCTTTCTACCTCCATGCTTCACGGTTGGGAAGGTGTTCTTGGGGTTGTACTCATCCTTCTTCTTCCCCCAAAAACGGCGAGTGGAGTTTAGACCAAAATGCTCTATTTTTGTCTCATCAGACCACATGTGCACTGCAGGAATTTAATCCATGATGGCGTAGTGTGTTACTAATGGTTTTCTTGGAGACTGTGGTCGCAGCTCTCTTCAGGTCATTGACCATGTCCTGCCGTGTAGTTCTGGGCTGATCCCTCACCTTCCTCATGATCATTGATGCCCCACAAGGTGAGATTTTGCATGGAGCCCCAGAACGAGAGAGATTGACCGTCATCTAGAACCTCTTCCATTTTCTAATAATTGCGCCAACAGTTTTTGCCTTCTCACCAAGCTGCTTGCCTATTGTCCTGTACTCCATCCCAGCCTTGTGCAGGTCTACAATTTTATCCCTGATGTCCTTAAACAGCTCTCTGGTCTTGGCCATTGTGGAGAGGTTGGAGTCTGTTTGATTGAGTGAGTGGACAGATGTCTTTTATACAGGTAACAAGTTCAAACAGGTGCAGTTAATACAGGTAATGAGTGGAGAACAGGAGGGCTTCTTAAAGAAAAACTAACAGGTCTGTGAGAGCCGAAATTCTTACTGGTTGGTAGGTGATCAAATACTTTTGTCATGCAATAAAATGCATATTATTTATAAAAAAATCATACAATGTGATTTTCTGGATTTTTGTTTTGGTTTCCGTCTCTCAGAGTTGAAGTGTACCTATGATAAAAATTACAGACCTCTACATGCTTTGCAAGTAGGAAAACCTGCAAAATCACCAGTGTATCAAATAATTGTTCTCCCCACTGTATGTCCGTGGATGAGGCTGAATCAGCTCCAGCATATGCAACCGATGGCATTGACTTTTAAGCTCTTATCAACCAGGCAGTTTTGGAAACCTTCCACTCCCCAAAGAAACTGGAAGAGGCAGAGACTGGAAGGACCAAACGGACAATGCACAATTCTGTAAGTACTGTGGGCATGTGCTGTAATAGCAATTTGGATAATTCTGTCATAAGTCCCATTCTGCATGAATAGTGTGGGTAGGTCCTAAAATTATTACTATGGAGCATTGGCAGGGTTTTGATACTGTTGGGAACGGCCATGTCAGTTATTTTTCCTGACTGATAACATTCCGGAATGACAGCCTGTCTTTTGGACAGTTTGCTAGATTTCAATTTATTAACACAATAGGGGACTGCACATTCTCCAAACATTTTCATAAGTAGTGCACATTTTGCTTGTTGCCTGCTAGTGAACTCCAATAAGGTCAGCACCATAGTTCAGCTGTTTTAAAACAGCACTGTGCTGTTAGCTTGAGTGCAGAAGTTTACAGATTTTGTGAGGTAGTGCATTGTTTATGAAATAAATTATTTTGGCCCAATTTTTTGAGGAGAATATATGGAGACCTATATCAATACAACATGTCCTTCCCATTATGGAAACCCCAATGTACCATATAATTATTCACGGAATATCCGTTTCCCCGTTCACTTTCATCATAGATGGGAGAAGCTACCTTTAAAAAAATCGTAAACATTCTATTAAATCCAAAAAAATCAGTCCAGGATTATGCTAGATCCCCAGGGTAAAAAAATAGCGAGCCTTTCCTTTAAATACATTCAAGTTTAATCACAGTTTTATGGGTGCCTATCAATGCATGAGCAGGATGGGGCCTTCTTGTCCATAGATTGTCTCCACAAGATGTCTCCCATTCTTTGAGAGATGTTAAGGTGCTGATATCACCCAAATAGTTGGTGCCTGGCTGTCACAAGATGTACTTCCTCTTTTATTCTTCAGCACAGTACACCCTTAAAATTACTAAATTTGTAGAGTCTATCACAGCATACCCACCATTGCAGAGCTCAAAATACCCCTGGTACATCTAGCTCTTATTTATCAAGGGTCTCAGAATTACTGCACCTAATTGATACATTCCTCCATGATTCAGATCCAGTCTGGGAGCATGTCTTACCATCCTGAATTTCTGTGGCACTCTTCAATTTATGAGCTGGGCTTGTTTCGCTAAACCTTTCAATTAGGAACTAATTAAATCCTCTGGTCAAATCCAAGTGTGGCCAGAAAGTGGGTCAGTCAAAAAGCATCATTGTCTGGCCACAATCCATGAGAAGCTCTGCCTATGAAGCAAGATGTCCACGGCTCAACTTTTGGGACTAACATGCCATTTCAGTCCCCTTTTTATCAATGTATATATGCATATGATGGGAATCTTAATGACAAATTGTAAAATGTAGGTTGATATCAATTAAAGTAATTTAAGTGTCAGGGAACATAAATTGCACCCAGTAAAGAGAAACACCACACATTATCCATTCAACACTTGTGATTTGTAGCAATGTAGAAGTATTGTCACATTTTGTTTTATTTATAAGCAGCAATATGCAGTAGTATGCTGGTTTGTTTTGGTGACTTTCAAGAACAAATGGGAAAGCCATACACACCCTGAATTTATTCGGGGTGGTCAAAAACGGAGGGACCTTTGAAATATAGTGATTGTGCCCACAAGAATGTTGCCCTGATTCCTCTGGTTGTCACGGTCCATGCCTTCAATCCTCTCTGTATTTTCCCTCCCTCCGGGCTTCTGTCACCTGCAACTGCTCTCACCTGCCTCTCATCAGCTCATCAGCCTTGCAGTACTTCCTCCCCGGTTTGTCAGCCACTCATCGCCTGATTGTTCTGTCGGGCTCACGTGGTAGTACTTCTAGGCTGTTATTTATGTCCTCGTTGTTTTTCTTCATTTATGACCACGGTTGTTTTGGAGCGTCTAATTCTGTTTTTCCATCTGCTCACTCTGCGCCAAGCTCACACCAGCCCACCTTGCCGGTCTCCCTCCGTCATCTAGTCTGCCCCGGTCTCTCTCTCTCCGTCCCCACCTGGATCATCTCCACCTCAGCCATATCTATTCCCTGCTCCCCTTTTCAATAAATACCATAAACGCTCCTGCTACCGAATACCTCTGAGTCTGCTTTTGGGTCCGATATTCGCACCATATAACACTGGTCATATTGGTAATTCTGACAAGTAGGGTAAGCATCTTACCTAGGGTTTTGACACCGACATGGAGAGTCTGCAATGTCTTAAGTGAAATGTCAAAATATTATAGAAGAAATATATTAGAGCAATTGGCCAAACACTGGCCCCTTTTCTCTCTGGGTAGAATGTATATATTGTATTGTGTTACGTATTCTGACTCTTTCAAATCATTCCCAATGCAGCCAGATTCATTATTGAGTCTGTCAGTCAGTGATATGCACGAACAGGCACAAGTTTGCATGTACACACAGGCGGAGGGATACGCACAGACACACATATTGTGACAAAAGAGAGGACGTATAACACATTGAAGCCAACAAAGTATCCTTTCTATACTCATTGTTAATGGTGAGAAGAGCGAAACACTGAACATAAGAAATGTATATCTGAAATACTAAGTACATTTCTAAAACTAGCTAACATTTCTACTACATTTTGAATAGTGCATTAGCAATTTCCACTTAGCGCAAATTCATTTATTCAACTATTAACGGTATGGTATTATATTCCTCTATCACATACAAAGAACAATCTCTTATGGGTGATTATTTTAGATGAAAACAATTTTCAATGATGTGTGACCATTAATCCTGGTGATTAAAACTAGTATCAACTGCTATGACCCATTTCAGAGGAAATCCCAGAAGATAATGTCTAGTATATTGCATCAAGCTCACAAACTCAATCTTACAGTATCGTCAATGATACTGAACAGACTAAACAAACCATTACTGTAAAACATTCCTATAATTTTTGTTTTTATCCAGCAAACCAATTTATTTCTTGCAGCAGTCATACACATTTTTTTTTATTGTGTGTGTCCGCAACTTACATTTTATTTATCATTCTGCTTCAGTGGTTTCAACCTTTTTTCTGGGTTCGCTTAACCTAAGAAAGATAATAACTCTGTAAGTTGCATGTGGTGCACAATACTATACATTTCATTTTGGTTCAATGTTTTTTTTTTTAGAGACATTTGTGTTCTACATTACTGTATGTTCCCAGAATGCTTTGTTGCAAGCTGATTTTCAGAATAGGTAGTTTTAGTTTCTTTGGTTTTCCATGCATAGTGATTACTTTGTTATATTATAAAAAGTTATTAATAATCTTAATTTTTTTAACCTAATCCAAAATGTAAGTGGTTGGATTTATTGCACCGATTACTGAGATGCTTGTTCCAGTTGATCAATTTAATCTAATCTTATTAATTAAATATTTCACAGTCGCAGTCATTCTGAATGCAGATTGTGTGTGATAAAATATTACAATTGTTGGATATCTTCCCAGCTGGGTTCCAATTTGTAATACTTTTAACACAAATATAACTGTGACTTACTTATCTGGTGTCAACTGTGAGCCATGGATTTACAACAACGATGCGAAAGAATAATTGGTATTAACTAAAAAGTATTAGATGTATGATCATTCTTTACTCTATGTGCACAATTTTCAAGGTTGGGAGATACTGAGTGCAAAAACCATGTTTGTAGCTAACAAACACACATACTCATATGAGTGGTTATCTCTCACATTTACTTAAGATAGGTATGCAGGCGTGTATGCAAATAAGACTTAACAGAATCAACACTTTTGAACATAAAAAAAATAAACAGATGATAACCTTTTAGACTTGAACGGCCATCAAGGCTCTACTTCCTTAAACCTGTTTCTGTATTTGTGTGGATGTAATTATTAATATTAAACAGCGTATGCTGTCATTTGACATTTTAAAGTGCCAAAGAAGCCACAAATGATTGCTTGCGCACCTTTGTCATGGGAAGACTTGCAGTGTTTAGCTGTTTAGTCAGCTAACTAGTTGGATTTTTTCTTGTGTTTCTTTCTAAATTATTCATGCATGGAAACTGCCCAAACTGCTCTCCATAGTTAACTACCCAGCTAACTGTCTGGTTTGTTTGTCAGGGGAAAATAAAAGTGTTGCAAGTGGGTGGTTCTCTCATGAAGCATTGAGCATTGAAAAGAGTTGCTGTTTTTAGTTGTATGTAGTCAGCAAACTTTTCTTTTTCACTGACAAAGAAATTTAGATTTTGTTTTTATTTCTTCCAATGTAATTCAAATTGAAACAAGCTGCTTTGGGTAGCTTGCTAGCTATCTGGTTCGCCTGTCAGGCTATCTAGAAAACGCATGCAGTGGCATCTGTGCCATGCTCGCAGAGCGAGAGGAGGGATAGGGAGTGGTAGAGGAGGAGGGACAGATGCAGAGCACACCAAACAGTGGAACCTACATTCACAATTCTTTATTTTGTTGTGTGTGAATCATTTTGTGATCAGAAGTGTCTACAAAATTGATGAAAAAAAATCATCCCAAGTTAGATGTATGTGGTGTCAAATTAAAGAAGATTATGTGCTCTTTATAACAAAGTAAACTTCTAATTTATCCTTGATTTTTTGCTATGTCTGTTTGTTTAAAATGCTAGAGAAAATATCATTTGTTTTAAGAATTCTCAGTTATCTGCAGCAGGGTTAGAAAAGTGTTAAACCAAATGTATTTTATTCTAGAAAACTGGGTAATTTGAATCATGAATGCTGATTGGCTGATAGCCATGATATATTTAAGCAATAAGTCACTAGGGGATGTGTTATATGCCTAATATACCACGGTTAAGAGCTGTTTTTAGCATGACGCATTGCACAGTGTTTGGACACAGCTCTCAGCTGTGCTTGGCAATATGCCAGAAACCCTTAGATTATAAACTGGTTACCAACAAAATGAATAAAGTGATGTGATGACATACCCATGGTATAGGGTCTCATGTACCACAGCTATCAGCCAATCAGCATTCAGTATACTAAGCAACCAGTTTTTTGGAGACCATATACCATGCAATACTGATGATGGTAAAGGAATTGTTCACCTAAATTAGAACATTTTACATTATTTTTAAGCTCCAACTATTCATATTTTCAGATTTGTTTAATGCAGCTAATGACCGTTTATATTCCCTTTCACCAACAGATTCTCTGTTTACCTTCTGGTTGATAGAACAGCATCATGCAGCAAACCCAAACCCAATCACATAATTCAGGAATTACCCATTCACTTACATTGAGGTAAGGGAAGGCAGATAAAAATACCTCTGGCTACACCCTCTGAACCAGATTAATTATTCTTTCTGAAAAAATGACAATGGATTTAGCCTAGAACCATGTCTGTGATCCCCAGGTGGTGCTTTACCCATTATTTCCTTCTCCATAGGGGAAGTGGACAGCTACAGAGTACAGTCCCTTACAGCTGCTAGGCAGAGCAAGGGCTGTAAGAAAGTGCATTCAGATAATGGGAGGTGGTTGGGACCAGGGATGTATCATAAAAATGATCTGCCTACTGCTGTGCCAAAAAGCGAGGACCTGTTAGCAGGAAGGTTGGATTTATAAAGGTAGTTGCTGCTGCAGCTTAACCAGGCACATCCAACACTAACGTGCGTGGATGCCTGCCTCGCCATCTGATGTTGTGCTAGGGCCAACAGTTAAAGGGAAAAGGCAACATGGTGGTGACTTATTTTTTGAATTCACTAATATTGTAAATGCTGTGACTCCATATCTGCTTGGAAAACTACGGTGAAGTAATATAGATATGCACCTGCGTCCTCAATATGTAAACGACCTGCACTGTAAATCTTGATAAAATGGCATATATTATGTATGTACATATATTTAAATTACACCATAGTTTAAGGGGATTACACCATCCTTCAGGAACAATGCATATTATGTACTTAAGAACAATTTGTCAAACTGTTGTAAATAATCACCCTTGAGACATGGTTTACCTGCTAATACACAATATTTTCCACATGAGCTGAAATGGACTGGTAGCTGCATGGTCCTCTAGGCTGCTTTGTGCTGGGCCAAGTCAAAATGCTGCGAAGGAGATTGGATCTAAATTGCTCCAATTTCGCAACAGATAGAGATACAGGGGGCAGCAACAACAGAGTACATCCCCAACAACAAGACGCCTCCTGCAGCATGGCCCAAAATGCGCCAACGCAATTAATCCTTAGCAGAACACTATGGACTATCACGTCCAGCGTTCATAGTTTTGTCTTTTAAATGCTGCTGCCTTACAGTTGCACCCACAAAACTGAGCAAAGGAAAACAAGTAAAGGAAATTTAGCCTGGAACTGTCAATCAGGACTGAGCATTGTACAGGTTAAACAGTGTTATGTTTTGTCAGTGAAAAGTAGAGGGTATGGATTCCATGGGGAGGCTGGTGGTAGCCTATGCTGTCCTGCTCCACTGATAGTGGCCCATATAACACAGAGCAAACAGAACCCCACTGCCGTGTGTTTAAGTAGCCCCGCAGTGGGACACACATGTTTGATGTGCTGGTGTTACAGACTCTGAGATAACCTCGCTTCAACAAGAGGTTTAATTGGTTGGCCTCTGTGTTGAAGGGATCAGCAAGAAGGAGGGAGTGTGTGTGTTTGGTTTACGCTATTTCAAAGCACAACACTAACACGCATGCAAACCAGAGCTAAATATAAAATGTTAGAATGCCTGTTGGTAAGACAAAAGACATAATATGCATGCCCAATTATCAAGTTGGAATTTAACATTTTCTATTATTATGGTCCTTCCTAACCAGTTTTAGGAAATAGGCAATGATACTACATGTAAATCCTGAATTAATGAAATTATCATGAAAATTCCAGATGTGCTTTTGAGGCCAAAAACCTCAAATACATACATTTTAACGAGCTGGTACACCTTTATGGTTGAACAAGGATCAAATATTTGCTAAGTAATCATATACAGTACCTCTCAAAAGAAATCAACCCCTTGTAGTTCTACATTATTTTGTATAAGAACATGAAATAAAAATTGATTTAGTTGAGTTTTTGCTATTGATCCATAAAATGAATAAATATGCTAATCGTTTGAAATTAATTACATATTAAAAACAGGAAATAATTGATTTCATAAGCATTCAACCTTTTGATATGACATGCTAGATTAAGGGTTGTCTATAAAAGTCATGTAATTAGTTGAATGGAATCCACCAGTGTGCAGTCAAGGTTTCACATGCTTTCCGGTTAAATTCACCAGTCTCTTGGAGGTCCCACAGTTGATTAGTACAATTCCTAACATAAACTATATAATGAACCCAAAGGAATATTCAAAGCCAACCTGAAATAAGGTTCTTTAAAAGCACCAATCAGTGGTAGGATATAAGAACATTTCGAGGCATTGAATATCCCCTGGAGCACAGTAAATTCTAATATTAAGAAAGGGAAAAAGTACGGCACAAATCTGTCTAGAACAGGCTTCCCTTGCGAAAGTGACTGGCCAAACAAACCTCAGGTAAGGTAACCACGGACTTTAACTTGCAGTCCCTTTGTTTTACCTCTGCCTTAGAGAAGTAAACAGATTATGTAAATGATGTAACATTATTTTTTACAAATAATTTTCAGCTTAACCTATGCTATTAGTGGTATTATCTCTGACTATTCTACATGCTTGCATAAAGATTTTTTTTTTGTTAGTAGTAATCTTGTCACCATACAATTGAGTCACTCAAGCAGCCTAAAAAAATTAAACCTCCACTACAAATTCGGTACATGTTGAAAAATCCAAATACATTTAAAATCCGCAAAGGTCTGGATTTTTATACCTAAATGTTTACTGCTAAAAACAGATTTTATTAATATTTTCGTATCTAAGTCTAATCCAGACTTATTTATTTTTTCGGAAACTGGTTTATCTCTGATAAAAAATTATGCAACCATTGCACTTGATGGGTACAATGTATAGTATTTAGAGCATATAGTTTGGAAGCGCGGCCATTTTTATAAAAAATCCCCTTTCAGTTTCTCTTTTTAACCTGTGTGTTGAGACCCGTTTGGATCTGTGGGACCCATTTTTCAATGTTGATTAAAAAAAAATTATTATACAAATAATAAACCTTTTTAAACCTGAGATTTATTGGCCTTCACTCATTTTCTGTAAAGAACACGTAAAATAACACATTTTAATTGTGCTCTCCCCCACGCATTTATATTATATTCATATTACATATGTGATGTTAGGGTAATAAAACGGGTAAAAAGTAAACATGGTAAAAATTACCTAGGAATTTGGTGTACACCCCCCCCACACACACACACCCGCACACACACATTTGGATTATGATGGGCCCATCATCAAGCAGAATTCAGGAACGTATGTCGCATGTCACTACTTTTCAGGAGAAACTTTTGTAAGAAGATAAACATGTTCTTAGGCATTCTGATTTTTTTGCATGTGATTTAACAACAAACTAGTTATGTGAAGTGTAAATACAAAAATTACAACTAAAAGCCTTGTTTAAAAGTGGAAAATACAATACTTTTCCTGTGATTGGCTGAGATAATGGGGCTGGAAATGTTGACATACTGAGTTCCTGGTTTGTCTGTCAAATCGGCTTCTGTCATAACACAAGTACTTGGTCAGTAGAATTGCAACTACGGGTTTGAAAAAAATGGACAACTGTGATCATGTTGCTAGAGCAGTTAACCACATCACTGCCCTAAATTTAGCTGGTGTTATCAACAAATCTCAGTGGGAACAAGTTGTGAGATACTGCTTTCTTGAGTACAATGATGCTTTGACCCTCTCTGACTCAGAACATGAATCAGACGACCCTGTGGAAATTCCAGACTTGGATATTGTTTCGAAATGTTCAGGCAGAATTGAGGCATTTCATTGTAATGGTCAAAAAGAAAAGATGGCTCATCTTGTACAAAACCACTATCCACAGATTACATTATCAAGCAAAGAACAACCATGGCATCCGTCATAGAGACAATAAAAGATGCACAGATTCACAGAAGTGAAAAGACATAGCGTTTTAAACAAGGTCAACAGTAAATGCAAACAACAAAGGACTTTGCATGTAGACATAGGATATTCAGTCTGCCTTGAAACATGTATACAGGTAAGTCCAAAGTTTGCTAGCAAGTTACAGATAATTCTTCTCTCTTTAAAAAGTAGCCAGGTAACATTAACTAACTAACTACAATAGCAAACATTTCATGGTTTCTAGCTTAATCGTAAGGTTGCTTGCTTTACCTGATGATTAGATATAACATTAATAATACTGTAACATTTCATGTATGGTGGCGTTATTTGTTAGGCGTGTTTATTATGGACCAAACAGACCAGTTTAGCACATGGTATCGTCATTTGAATACGTAAAGAGCTGGGTGGTTTCCTCAATTCTGTCACATATGTTAGACACCACCTTCCATATGAGGATGCCCCACAGATGCTCCATAGGGTTTAGGTCTGGAGACATGCTTGTCCAGTCCATCACCTTTACCCTCAGCTTCTTTAGAAAGGTAGTGGGTGTCTTGGAGGTGTGTTTGGGGTCATTATCATGTTGGAATACTGCCCTGCGGCCTAGTCTCCGAAGGGAGGGGATGATGCTCTGCTTCAGTATGTCACAGTACATGTTGCCATTCATGGTTCCCTCAATGAACTGTAGATCCCCAGTGCCAGCAGCACTCATGCAGCCCCAGACCATGACACTCCCACCACCATGCTTGACTGTAGGCATGACACACTTGTCTTTGTACTCCTCACCTGTTTGCTGCCACACACGCTTGACGACATCTGAACCAAATACGTTTATCTTGGCCTCATCAGACCACAAGACATGATTCCAGTAGTCCATGTCCTTAGTCTGCTTGTCTTCAGCAAATTGTTTGTGGGCTTTCTTGTGCATCATCTTTAGAAGAGGCTTCCTTCTGGGATGACAGCCATGCAGACCAATTTGATGCAATGTGCGGCGTATGGTCTGAGCACTGACAGGCTGACCCCTCACCCCTTCAACCTCTGCAGCGATGCTGGCAGCACTCATATGTCTGTTTCCCAAAGAAAACCTCTGGATATGATGCTGAGCACGTGCACTCAACTTCTTTGGTCAACCATGGCGCGGCCTGTTCTGAGTGGAACCTGTCCTGTTAATACCGCTGTATGGTCTTGGCCACCTTGCTGCAGCACAGTTTCAGGGTCTTGGCAATCTTCTTATAGCCTTGTAACACTAACGAGTCACATGACACCGGTGAGGGAAAATGGCTAATTGGGCCCAATTTGGACATTTTCACTTAGGGGTGTACTCACTTTTGTTGCCAGCGGTTTAGATATTAATGGCTGTGTGTTGAGTTATTTTGAGGAGACAGCAAATGGACACTGTTATGCAAGCAGTACACTCACTACTTTACATTGTAGCAAAGTGTCATTTCTTCAGTGTTGTCACATGATAATCAAATATTTACAAAAATATGAGGGGTGTACTCACTTTTGTGAGTTGATGTATATTCTTAGAGGCCACTATGGAATATGGAATCAAGATCTGTGCAACCTGTTATCCTGGGCTACCTGTTATGCTGCTTCATCATATGTGTGGAACTAAGTTTATATGCAAAAGCCAGGTGGAGGAGACCCTGAGACGAACCAATAACTTGTTTTACTTTGCATAAGATGGGTCATGATCTCCTCAAGAGAATGCTGACGTTGGCAGGAACACTATGGAAAAACAAGCCTGAGCTTACACCTTAGCTGTTGAATACACAGAAAAGGCCTGTCAATTCATATAAGTTTGTGTTTACAGCCGACAGATCCCTGCTACCAAAGAAGGGCAAAAACATGACACTCATGAGTACACTGCATAGGGATGGGCGATCCTGACCAGGAGCATCATAAAACATAATTCATAATGGATGACAATGCCATAAAAGGAGGGTTGGACAATTTAGACAAACTGGTGACTGGCTACACATGTAAAAGAAGAACCCTGCCTACATTACGTCAAGAGCAGCTCAAAGAAGCAAAAATAAATTACAGTCCATCATTACTTAAAGACATGAAGGTTAGTCAATAAAGACATTTTAAAAGTTTCTTCAAGTGCATTTGTAAAAACCATCAATCACTAAGATGCAACTGGCTTTCATGAGGACCACCAAAGGAGAGGAAGACCCAGAGTTACCTCTGCTGCAAAAGACATGTTCATTAGAGTAACCAGCATCAGTGATCGACAATAACTGCACCTCAGATTACAGCCCCAAAAAATGATTCACATCCTTCAAGTAACAAACATCTCAACATCAACTGTTGAGTGGAGATCAGGCCTTTATGGTTGAATTGTTGCAGATACCTCTACTTAATGGCAGCAATAAGTAGATACTTTTTTGGGTTAAGAAACACGAGTAGTAGACATTAGACTAGTTGAAATCTGTCCTTTGGATTGAGTCCACATTTTTGATTATTGGTTCCAAGCACTTTAGCAAAAGCAAACTTTTGACTAGTACTATATACAGTGGATATAAAATGTCTACACACGCCTGTTAAAATGTCAGGTTCTTGTGATGTAAAAGAATGAGACAAAGATAAATCATGTCAGAACTTTTCCCACTGTTAATGTGACCAATAATGTGAACAATTCAATTGAAAAACTAACTGAAATCTTCGAGGGGGAAAAATGAATAATAAAAACCTTACAATAACCTGGTTGAATAAGTGTGCACACCCTCTTATAACTGGGGCTGTGTTCAGAATTAACCACTCACATTCAAACTCATGTTAAATAGAAGTCATTACACACCAGCCATGGTTCAGCTGTTCTAGTATTTTCTTAGTTGCATTTCAGAGCAAAAGCCATGGTCCGCAGGGAGCTTCTAAAGCATCAGAGGGATCTCATTGTTGAATGATATCAGTCAGGAGAAGGGTACAAAATAATTTCCAAAGCATTAGATATACCATGGAACACAGTGAAGACAGTCATCATCAAGTGGAGAAAATATGGCACAACAGAGACATTACCAAGAACTGGACGTCCCTCCAAAATGTTTGATAAGACGAGAAGAAAACTTCCAAGAAGCCTGCAGCAACATTAAAGGAACTGCAAGAATTTCTGGCTAGACGACTGGGTCACAGCATCTCCAAAACTGCAGCGCTTGTTGGGTGTTCCCGGTGTGCAGTCATCAGTACCTATCAATATAAAGTAGTCCAAAGAAGGAAAAGTGATGAACTGGCGACAGGGTCATGTGCTGTCAAGAATCATTGATGCACATGGGGAGCAAAGGCTGGCCCGTGTGGTCCGATCCAACTGACGAACGACTGTAGCTCAAATAGCTGAAAATGTTAATGCTGGTACTGATAGAAAGGTGTCAGAACACACAGTGCATCACAGTTTGTTGCGTATGGGGCTGTGTAGCCACAGACCAGTCAGGCTGCCCATGCTGACCCCTGTCCACTGCCGAAAGAGCCTATAATGGGCATGTGAGCATCAGAACTGGACCACAGAGCAATGGAAGAAGGTGGCCTGGTCTGATAAATCACATTTTCTTTTACATCACATGGATGGCTAGGTGTGTGTGCGTTGCTTACCTGAAGAACACATGGCATCAGGATGCACTATGGGAAGGAGGCAAGCCAGCGGAGGCAGTGTGATGCTTTGGGCAATTTTCTTCTGGGAAACCTTGAGTCCTGCCATTCATGTGGATGTTACTGTGACACGTACCACCTTCCTAAGTATTGTTGCAGACCATGTGCCCCCTTTCATGGCAACGATATTCCCTGATGGCATTGGCTTCTTTCAGCAGGATAATGCACCCTGCCACAAAGCAAAAATGGTTCAGGAATGATTTGAGGAACACAAAAACAAAGTGAGTTCAAGGTGTTTACTTGGCCTCAAAATTCCTCAGATCTCAATCCAATTGAGCATCTGTGGGATCTGTTGGACAAAAAAAGTTTGGATCTGGATCTGCTGCTAACGTCTTGGTGACAGATACCACTGCTCACCTTCAAAGGTCTAGTGGAGTCCATGTTTCGATGGGTCAGTGCTGTTTTGGCAAAAGGGGGATCTACATAATATTATGCAGGTGGTCATAATGTTATGGTTGATCGGTGTATATCACTACAGATTATAGGAAATTGACAGAATGAATTGCATAATCTCAATGTCTTTATTTAGCTTTGTGTCAGAAGAAAGCTTTTGAATACAACTATTTATTATCCCATAATAAACCTTTCATCACATTGCATCAGTGTTATTCATTGCAGCTAAAACTGACTAGCATGTTGTGTCAGCAACATCGATGATCGATATATATGCAGCTCTGGAAAATTAAGAGATATTATGTTTCTCTGGTTTTACTATTCATAGGTATGTGTTTGAGTAAAATTATAAAGTGTTATTCTATAAAATACTGACAACATTACTCCCAAATTCCAAATAAAAATATTGTAATTTAAAGTATTTATTTGTATAAAATAATAACTGGTCAAAAAAAACTAAAGAAGATGCATTGCTTTCAGACCTCAAATAATGCAAAGAAAACAAATTAATATTCATTTTTCAGAAATCAACATTTAGTGGAATAACCCAGATTTTTAATCACTGCTTTCATGCGTCTTGGCATGCTCTCCACCAGTCTGTCACATTGCTGTTGGGTGACTTTATGCCAATACTGGCACATAAATTCAAGTAGCTCGGCTTTGTTTGATGGCTTGTGACCATCCATCTTCCTCTTGATCAAATTCTGGAGGTTTTCTATGGGTTTCAGGTCTGGATATTGGGCTGGCCTTGACATGGTCTTAATCTGGTGGTCCTCCATCCACACCTAGATTGACCTGGCTGTGTGGCAGGGAGCATTGTCCTGCTGAAAAAAATAATCAGAGTTGGAGAACATTGTCAGAGCAGAAGGAAGCAGGTCTTCTTCCTGGATAACTTTGTATGGCTTGATTGGCTTGATTCGTGCGTCCTTCACAAAGACAAATCTGCCCGATTCAACCCTTGCTGAAGCATCCCCAGATCATCACAGATCCTCCACCAAATTTCACAGAGGGTGCGAGACACTGTGGCTTGTAGGCCTCTCCAGGTCTCCGTGTAACCATTAGACGACTAGGTGTTGCGCAAAGCTGAAAATGTGACTCGTTCCTCTACGGTCCAATCCTTATGGTCTTTTGCAAACTTCAGCCTCGTTCTTTTTTGCTTCTCATTGATGAAGGGCTTTCTTCTAGCTTTGCCCAACTTCAGCCCTGCTCCTACTTTATGCCAAATGGGGCTGACAGCCGGTAGCCCCACTACAGCGTAATTTCGTATTTCAGACCTGATTGGCTGTCTGTCTGTCTGGCACCAACAATAGTCGGCAAGAAGAGCGAGGAGGGTAAATTGTCTTAGCTAGCTTGTTAGCTTCACAAATGCCAGATAACTTGAGAAAATCTATAAAGTGGATTTCATACTCGAGCATTGGTTTGAAACCCTTAATTTGGAGGAGAAACTTGAAGTGAAGCAACTTGGTGCACATCAGCCAGGGGATATTGTCATCATTCAAACTGCTAGTAAAAGTAACCGCAAGTTTAACATGGAGTGGTTTTTGAAGAAAAAGTGGCTAATGGTTAGCATACAAAAGAAGGCAATCTTCTGTTTTCCATGTCTGCTATTTGGTGGAGATGGTACATGGTCGAGGACGGGTTACAAAGCTTTGAAACATCTTTCTGAGAGGATTGCAAAACATGAGAGCAGCGCGAGTCATCTGGACAATGCTGTGAAATTGGGATTACTTGGAAGGGTAAATGTCGCAGCCCAAATTAACAGTGTATACAGGCGTTCCATTGAGCAGCATAACAAACAGGTGGTGGAAAACAGGTACGTTCTCAGTCGGATCATAACATGTATTAAACTGTGTGCACGACGAGTTGGTGGACTCCCTGAATCCTGGAATATTCAGATGCATTTTCGAGACTATGTGTGAGGGCGATTCGAGACTTCAGAGGCACTATGACGCTCAGCCCATCTTCAAAGGGACATCTAGCACTATACAAAACAAACTATTAGACTGTATGTATTGTGGCAGATTACAAGGAGAGGTGAGGGGAGTGGTAATTGAAGGAAGGTATCTTGCGGCTCGTTTGCTCCACCCCCGAGCCTTATATGGACTTCCTCTTCCAACACGGACAGGCTGGGATTAATTGGGTGATTAGGTATTGGAGGGAAAAAGGGAAGCAGGTGGTTTTTGAAGAGGAGAGAGGGGAGAAGACAAAGTGGGACAGCGTGTAGAGAGTTGTGATGAGAATATAGAACTGTGTGACTACGTGGTGTGACCTGGACTGGCTGACTAACCCCCTGTGTACCGAACTGTTTTGGATGAGGACCTGTTTGTGGATTACCTGTGGACTACCTGTGGATAAAAAACGATGAGAACGGATTGTGGACCGTGAAGCAGTGGACGGTGAAGTAGTGGCAAAATCCCCTCCTACGCTGTGAATTATCATCCTTAATAAACTTTCCAACTGTGTTCAACTGTACTCCTAGTGCCGGCTTGTGTTATTGAGCTGGTGACGTGGAAGCCCACACCCCTGGGCTTGCCACAGTATGAAGTGTACAGGGAGGAGATAGCCAAGCAAGTGGACGAGACATCATTAGTTGCCATACAGGCAAATGAGACAACTGATGTCTCCTGTAAATCCCAAATGGTGGTTGTTCTGATACATGTTGCCTGACAATACAGTGACAGAGAGGCTTTTGGAGTTTGTGGAAGTCAAAGATAAAACTGGACTCGGCCTCTCTAATAGCATCAAGGGTGAACTGGAACCATAGAAGCTGGGAGAAAAGCTTATGATTGTGCGGCTATAATGAGTGGAAACGTCCGAGGGTTACAGATTCTAATGAAAGCGACATATCCACATGCCCAGTTTGTTCACTGCTAAGCTCACCAGCTGAACCTCACCTTGCAGCAACTTTGTTCAGCAAGGATGAGCATCCTGAAGGTGTTTTTTGCAGATTTAACTGCTTTTGCCAACTTTTTCTCTGGCGCTCCAAAACATGTTGCGGCACTTGCTGAGGCAACATAGAGAAGCATTACAAGGCCACCCGCTGTACAATGGAACTTTAATTGTAGAACTGTCAATACAGTTTGGGAAAACCGCTCTGCGCTGCTCCTGTGTATGGAAGACATACGCACACAACCAGGATGGGATGAGGCCACCATAAGTGAGGCATACGGCCTGTCAAAAAAACTCTGTGACCGAGCCTTTCTGCAGCTGCTGGAATTACTCTTCTTCCTTCCTTATGCTAACACTGCAGAAACTGAGCGTCGATGCATCTGGGATTAGCAGTGTGCTCACCCGTTTCAAGGAGAATGTCCAGAATATGCGGAAGCAAACTGATGAATGGGCTGCCACTGTTCACGATGGAACAGACGAGCCAGGCCCACATGTAACTAACACAAGGCCTGCGACACAGTCATCTCCCAGATGGAGCAGAGGTTTTCACAAAATGACCACCTGATCGCTGCCAAGCTGGTTGACAGCTCGCTCTTCCCACAATTTGTCCTGTCATTCCGTACATCTGAGCTTGACTGTGCGATGACACTATGGCCTCTAGGTAACGAGGAAAAGTTGAAGTCTGAGCTGACCACTCTGTACCGCCACACTGAGCTTCACACAGACGGACCTTCACACTGAGCTTCACAAAAACACCTATGACAACATCCAAGTCAGATAGGAACTTTTCCACCTTGAATAGGGTAAAACCCTTCACTCGCAATACCATGGGACAGCTGCGACTCAACACATTGGCCATGTTGTCCATCAAAATCCAGCTGATACAGCAGCTACATGACTTAATTCCCCAAGTCATCGAAAAGTTTCCCCATGGGAAGAACAGCTGTGCCACCTTTCTCTTCAAGTGAGCCCTCAGCCTTGGTGAATGAAAGCATATTTTATCATCCTGCCTTTGTGGTGCTGGTCCGTGTATGGGTCATATTTTTGTGCTAGATCGATTGATATAGATGGTGACTAGTGTCAGTGTGTCCATGCTTATCTATTAAGGTTGTTGTGTTAGAATGGATCTGTATCCCTAAAAAGTCTTTCCACTTCGTTGTGGCCTTCAGTGGTGTTGAGCTCATTGCTGTTCGCGTATGGCCCTGTAGGCACATTGGTTCTGAGCTTGGTTGCATTCCTAGTTTAGGTAATCATCTAATCAGTACCTCATTAAGTAAAATGAGGTGTGCCTGTGTTGCAAACTGAAAACTGGAATGGCTGCCATACATGTAGAGATGCTGATTTAAGAAAAATTGGGAGAGGTCTCTTAATTTCTTTCCAGAGCTGTGTACATTATTTAAAATATACAATTTATTTAACTAACTACGTTTGTCACTGTTGTTTATATCTACACATTGTGATGTTTGTCTGCACATATAAGAACACCACCTGAAAAAAGTTCAGATCAAAATGGTTCTTGGTAAAACACTATGCTTCAGCAAATAACCCTTTCAAAACTGTTTTTCTAAGAGCATGTTTTCTTTCCCGATACCCTACCCTGGGACCGGTGGGGCCATCTCTGGTTTGTGAAGTAGTTTTACTGACTGTTCTAGCCACCCGAGTAGCCTGAATGAGTTTTTAATGAAAAAGTCTGAACTTCCTCTCACTGGGGATACTCAGTAATTCTGAACTGATTATGTGATTTGCTGTTCCAGTACTTCAGAGTGCTGTCTCAGTGGACTAATATTAGTGTCCATCAGTTGGCTTCCAAAACTCAAAGTAAGGTTGTTATGGTGATGCTTTTATTTTAAAACTTATGGAGGAGGTCATGGAGAAAACACCATAGTGGTTCAAGTTGTATAAATGACTCCGCAATTAAATTTGTTCTATGTTATTCAAATAATTCTTTCAAGTAAATATAATCTAGAATCCTGTAAACACTTCTCATTAGGGTTCTTCATAATGTTGTTCATAAAAAAAAATCAGTTTGAGTTTAGTAGAGGACACTGCTTTTTATAGCTTGTTCAGAACCAGTTGCCTAATGGTAATATTAAATGGTATGACAGTACTACTGTCAAAGCCTAACATGTACAGGACAACAGTGCAGGTATAACGATGAAAAATAGCAGTGTCCTTATTATAGCAAGAAAATTGGTCATTATTGCAGGGAAATTGCATGTGTAAATACAAAGTAATTATAGCAAGCAAGCAAGTTTATTTACATAGTACAATTCATACATTGAAGCAATTCAATGTGCTTTACACATAAAAAAAATAAATACCATAACATAAAAACAAACACTCAAATCAAAACAAATTAAAACATCATAATAAAAAATATAATAAGAACACAAAGATTAAAAATGTAATAAAAACATAGGAAGCTATTATAGTGTTTATAGTTAACTGTTTAGTGTTTAAGTGCTCTTCATTACACTGTAATAGCAACATGTACGAGTAAAACTATTTTACATCAAAAATAGTTTTTTAATGTAAAAAAAATGTCTTATTTCTTATGGGATTCACATTCAACTGTAGGTCATAACAGAATGGCACAATCATTAAACAAAACAAAGAAGAAAATGAACTGACTCAAAAGTCTGCATACCCTTAGTTCTTAATACTGTTTATTGCCCCCTTTAGCATCAATGACAGTGTGCAGTCTTTTGTAATAGTTGTCTATGAGGCCCGAATTCTTGCAGGTGGTATAGCTGCCCATTCATCTTGGCAAAATGCCTCCAGGTCTAAATGGTTGATCTTTGTCTTTGGTCATCTTGCATGAACTGTATGTTTGAGATGTGATGGCCACTCCAGAACCTTCACCTTTTTCTGCTATAACCACTGGAGGGTCTTCTTGGCCTTGTGCCTAGGGTCATTGTAATGCTGGAGAGTCCAAGAGGGTCCCATTCGCAGCTTTCGTGCAGAAGCATGCAAATTGTCTGCCAGTGGGGATAGTATTCTTTTCACTATAGGCCCTGTTGATCCATTTCCAAACGTAGCGTTTATGGTTGTTACCATAAAACTCTATTTTGGTCTCGTCACTCCAAATTACAGTGTGCCAACTGCTGTGAGGCGTTCTGGCAACTCGACCATGCAGCTAATTTTTGTTCAAGTATCGTCGTATTGTGCTCCTTCAAACAACCACACCATCTTTTTCCAGAGCAGCCTGTATTTCTCCTGAGGTTACCTGTGGGTTTTTCTTTGTATCCCGAACAACTCTTCTGGCTGTTTAGGCTGAAATCGTTCTTGGTCTACTTAACCTTGGGTTGGTATCAAAAGATCCCTGAATGTTCCACTTCTTAATAAGTGATTGAACAGTACTGACTGGCATTTTCAAGGCTTTGGATATCTTTTTATATCCTTTTCTATCTTTATAAAGTTCCATTTCCATGTTACGCAGGTCTTTTGACAGTTTTCTGCTTCCCATGGCTCAGTATCTAGCCTGCTCTGTGCATCCATGTGAGAGCTAACAAACTCATTGACTATTCATACACAGACACTAATTGCAATTTAAAAGCCACAGGTGTGGGAAATTCACCTTTAATTGCCATTTTCACCTGTGTGTTTCACCTTGTGTGTCTGTAACGAGGCCAAACTTTCAAGGGTATGTAAACTTTTGATCAGGGCCATTTTGGTGATTTCTGTTATTATTATGATTTTAAAAGGAGCCAAACAACTACGTATGTGATAATAAATGGCTTCATATGATCACCATTTTTAAATAAAAGACAGTTGTATTTTTTTGCATTATCAGCAAGGGCCAAACTCGGAGGCTGAAAAATGAAGTACTAAAAACTGCAATTCATCTCTCTCGTGTCACTCCTAGCAGTTTGTCCTTTTCTGGTATCGCCTCAGCTAACTCCAGTCACTGGACGACTCGTAACCATACAGTCTGTGTAGTCAAGTGTAAGCTGGTAACTTTACGGGGACTGGCTACCAACCGGCAGCTAGCAACCACTAGCAACGCGGAGTAGCATACTGGTAGCATTTAGCCTAGCTTCTTAGCCTCTGCTAACTTGGTAATGTCACGCTAGGTGGGCGTAGTTTCAGCAACCAGGCCCCCTCATTTGCACCCACCTCCCACCTCTTTGTCCATTTTTGGTCATCCAGGAATTAAACCGAGTGACGCACTGCCAAGATGGCGACGGCCAAAAATGAGCTTCAAAACGGATATTCAGACACCTATGGGTGACGTTACGGTCACTACGTCCATATTTTCAAACAGTCTATTATTATTAGTCATGTTTTGAAAAACAATGCCAAAATTTCATAATTTCTGCCTGGGTATGCAAACTTATGAGCACAACAGTACTGCATATGCTACTGTTGCCACTGACCTATAGAGTATATTTTCATGAGTGTCAGTAAATGAGAAGTAGAATTTCATGTTAGCTGTTGTGAGAGAATATATGGTGTTTGGATCAGCAGCAAAGGATGATCATGGAAATGATCCTAAATATTCAAATTGAATTTAGAACTGCTAAGGGGAAAGTAATAACAAACATGTTCACTTTGCTCCCCCTTACTTGTTTCCAGAAACTTCAACAAATGTGCAGAAGATCCAGTGGAAAAGTGTGTCAAACTTAGCCTTTATTATCCAAGAATAAAAATGTTGTGTAAACTTCCTGTAGCTAAGGACGTAGCCTGCAGGGGCAACTGGGGAGATCTGTCCTCCCAATGTTGGAAGCAGGTACATTTCGCGCCCCACAACAACAACACTGAAACATAAAATGTGTGCCCCCCAATATCAAACTCAATTCTACAGCCCTGCCTGGAGCCTATCATTTGGTTTATCTGCTTAGTCTGCCAACCAATCAACATACGCAACAGATTTCCATGTTTTTAGTGTACCCAAGCAAAAAAAATGCATAGGCAGCACATAATCTACATGCTATAGGTGTGTCAATCTTGACATTCTCTTATCCATATGTCACAAGTGATACTCTTAATTGGATATACTTGTGATCAGAAAACCGAGAAGTTCATTTTAAATAGTGGTAAATCCTACATGTACAGTATACCTCATTTGCATGGTATTGTACCATCACTTTGAGAGCTTATCACTCACTAAAATGTTTTCATGTTTTAGATTCTGAGAAATCAAATGACAAAAGCATTTTACTTATTTTTATAGCCCTTATACTAAAAAAATTAATGTAAATAATACATGGATGCTGGCCACTTTTAGTTCTCCTAGAGTATAGTAGGCTGTTTCACTTGCAAGATAGGCAAAACCTTTTCTTCCAACATCTATGTGGCCTATGCCACAACATTTCTAGAATCAGCATTGACTTTAACATTGGCTATTTTATATTTTAATAATCTTACAGAGTTCAAGCTTTGATTTAATTAGCTCACATCATACATACGCACTTCTTCAGCACTAGAATCAACTACTTAACAGCGTCAAATAGACAAGAAAACAGAATAAGATAGCTTACCAATTAAGTATTCTCATTCACTTATTATGTTTGCACTGGGGAGTATTATGTGTGTATATCTGGTAAATTGAGGCGAAGGAGAGCGGCTTCAACCCAGCTTTGCTGGTAAGAAAATGTGGCATTTTGCAGTTCACTAATGTGTATTATTTATTATTAGTAGGCTTACTATGCATGTCGTAGTTAAATTTACTTTTCTCTTTCTTTGTAATTAAAGGGAGAAATAGGGAGAAATCTAAAGGACGCTAGTAGGCGACCACTATATTATCCCAGGAAAAAGTCAATGCAAATATTATTAGCTTGATATTTACCTGACAAATATTTTGATAAATAGAAAATGTATTTTGAGAAAGTAATGAAGAGAGTTAAGTCCTGAGAGACAAACGGGTGAAAGCTTACTTGTGTGTGTGTGGTGTGCGTATGCGTGTGTGTTAGAGAGAGCACTTCTCTGGGAAAACACAGACAAAGCGGTGCTAAATTAAACTAAACATAGCAACAAGCTCGATGAACACCCCCACTTGTGTCTTTACTGACAGCAGAATCATCCAATTTGAATATCTGGTTTTCATTTACTTTCCGGACACGTATATTTACATTATATAATTGGATAATTTTTGTATTAAGAAATTACTCAAATTCATAACAATACAATTTTTGTCAGAGTACTCGGCACACCCCTACATTTGACATGATGAATACTGATTTAGCACCGCAATGAATCATTGAATTGACAGCATTTACACAGGATGGGTCTGCATTTTTGGGGAATCCCGGCTTGCTTTGTTTTCCCTGAATACAAATGCTTTCTTTGGATTTTCTTTTCATTACACTGCTTGAGACTACAAGCTCCATCAGTATGGAATTGAGTTCACTACTTGAAACATCAGACAACAGATCGATGTGCTACATCCTTAAGGATGAGCTGGCTAACTCAAACAGAAAGAACAGGAACACTTTGATACACAAGAGACGTAAAGAGAACAAGTAATACCAGGCAACAAGACATGTATGAAGGTGTTTACAATTGGAGCAGAAATAATGAATTATGTGGTGAATATGTCTTACAAATCAAAGTATTTCTTAAGGATTTGTACATCTTTGCAATAGAGACACCTACACACCCCAACACACATTTGCACACATTCACAGACATACACATGTTCTTGCCTTAAGAAATATATCTGACACTTCAATCAAGAGGAGCTTTCCATATCAAACAGAATTTAGAAAATGGTCTTCCAGCACTAAGAGAACTCTGAATATAAGCAAAATGTTAGTATCAGTTCATTTTCAGAGCTTCACATTACAGTGTAAGAACATGTAATTACACTGTAACATGCATTGTAATTCATTCTAATAATAATTGCCCTATGACAACATTATGTGTTATTTAAAGACTATAATTACTGTACAACAATGATTCCTTGTTATCTTTCTTGTTACAAATGTTTAATATGCCAATAGCATTCAAACACACAGTGTTGAAGAGAAAGTAAGGTGGTTGATGATCTTTTGTTATCTACTGTACCTGTACATGGGTGAAGAGTTATCATAGAGAAGGAAAAACTACACAGGCTGAAACTTCAAGGGTTTTCTGCAGACTTGTCGAGTCTCAATAACATGCAAGGGTCATTGTACTTCTTTTTCATCCAATCATTGCTGTAAGCACGCTTAATTCTTCTGTTAACGGCAGTTATCCATGTCAGCACAAGACATTTATCATCTAAAACATTACAGAAAATTAAAGCATGTTAGCCAAAGCAATGGGTCCCAAAAGTTCACTAAAAGGTGCTGTTTGAAAAGAGCCATTAGGTCATGAAGAATTTTGTCTCTTCTGGGAGAAAACTACCAACTGTTTGTCAAAGATATGATTACCAAGATATACAGAGGTACACTAGCTAACTGAAGACAATCTGAGCCAAATCAATCATTGCGACTCTGAAGAATGTCTTTGGTAATGGGGTACCTCAGACTATGTTTCTGACAACCGGCCTCAGTACACCACTGCAGACTTTCAACCCTTTGCTATGAAGTACTGTTTCACAGAGTACCAGAGGCCCAAGATGTAATCAACAGAATTAGGAAAGAGAAGACCCTCTGGTCACCCTGAAGTGTCTGTGGAGGGGAGGAAGAGATTTCACAAAATCACTGCTGACTTATGCATCTAGAGAAAAGCATTTCCACAGCACATACAGTACATCTGCATGTAACTCATTAACCTGTCGCTGATGCTGAAACCCAACAACTACTTAAGTAACAAGCTCAGGTAGAGAGTAATGTCCGTTGGGTTGCCTTTAAGGTTGATTCATTGCTTTTCCATTTCTGTACTACCCAGAACATATTTTTGAAGGTAACATAACATGGAAATATACAGCTAAAGAGTAGATTGAACTAAATAGTTAACATGATTGCTGTCCACACACTATCCTCTGTCTGCTTTTGTGTGAGCTCTGTGGACAAAGGACAATGCATCAGCTGACAAGTATATTCTTGCTCTAGGTCAATACTGGGCTTCGATTCTTTGAACTCAACTAGGTTTGAAAAGCCTTCTTTTGTGGTGTTCCGTTCAACATTCTGTTGACAACATGTTGATGTCTGGCTCCATTATTTATTGATGTTGGTGGAGATGGCCACCCTGTGTAATTTTAATAGGAATAGCTTTACAAGAAGAATTATAACTAACGCATAAATTAACTATGTGTTAGTTAATTTATGAGTCCCATAATGGTTGTATAATCCTACTATGGAAATCCATAAAAGTTGTATTGTCCTATTATGAAGATCTTTAACTGCACTGATCAGCAACAGAGCATTTGGGTATTTATATTCCTTGTGTCTGAAAATGTGTGTGTCATTACAAAGCTTACAATATGACAATTCCAAGGTAAATTTACATTCATAGTGTAATGGAATAGTTTGTCTTGTCTGACATATTTTCGGGTTTGACACTTGTAGGGGTCATGAAAAGAAATAAGATAGGGTAAATACACTTCTAAATACATGCGTTTTGAGAACAATATGGGAAATTATGAAAGGTTGTAGAGGCTCTTATGACACTCATGTGACAGTTTAAAGAAAAGTTATATTTTTAACAATTTCGAAGAGCATTGCTAATTCTTTTGTATGAATCCAGAGCAATGTACATCATTTCCTCAGCATTTCATTATTACACTAGCTGTGCAATCTGCCACAATCCGTTGTCAATAAAAATTCTGAGGAAATATAGTATGAAGTAATACAATAACTAAACTAAAAGAATTCCAAAGTTCAAGCATTGCATGAAAGGTTGCCCTGGTGAATTGCATTAATAAAGTTGATGGAGTGCGGGAGTCTGTACCATGTTTAGTGCTCTAGGCTGTATGTGTTGTTATACTTATAATAAGAAGGTCACAACAAACTCGTCACAACAAACTAACACGCGAAACACATTGAAATTGCAAGGGCTGCCATGAGGGTCATTTCATTACAGAGATAAGGATGTTTCACCAGTCTATAGAATGAGGAGCATCATAGAACTCAGTTGGCATCTGGAGTACTATTGTTGCAATTTGCAGCAGTTCATGGGTTTTGCTCTTACAATGCTGACTCTTTGCCAGTCTGAAGGAATTGGACCTATACACTCATGGCCAATTATTCTCTTCATTTCTTATTTGTCAGTCTTTAGAATAATTTGTCACTATACCTAAAGTAGAAGGTAAAGTTATGTGCTTTATCCTATTTTAGGTTGATTAGGATTTTTTTCAATGAAAAAATATTATCCTTAATCTGACCATTTTGTTAAGTGTTTTTATTACCATGCCTTTGATATGTATGTTTATTTTTGTTTTAAAGTTTTTGTCAGCTGATGACCAAAAACTGATACGCCCTAGTTTCCACAGTCACACACCAATTAAATTACTTGTAATTTTACATGAATCTCCCATGGAGACAAGCTAATTTGCATAATTAGCTCATTAAGGTTTGTTTGTGTGCATTATAAGGAGGGATGGACTGTATATCAGCATGTAAAAATTGTGTCTACAATCAACGTCAGTTTAGAAATTAGTTTAATCTGTTACTTTCTGCAACATGACAGATACAATGATGTCAGGTAATTGCTTCTTTGGAAAAAGAGAGAGAATCTATGAAATGACACACTAGCAGAATGATTGTCATGAATTATTCCAAGGAACAAATTAAATGGGTTGATCTATCATTTTAGAGAATAGGAAAGTTTCAATCTGCCTTATCACATTGAATCTAATAATGATGTAGAAAACAGTATCCAGTAGTTTCTACATATACAAATATACATTAAATCAAACAATGATAGCAGTCATTTTGGGTACATCAGACTTTAATGAGTTAATGTCTAAAAGCAAGCTGAGTTGAGCACAGAGGAGAAAGGAATGTGTGTGAGACAAGGTCAGGGAAGTTGAGCAAGATTTCAGAATACCAATTTCTTTCTGAATTTTAATGGCACGTCATTTCCCCTACATCTTGTACTTACAGGCCCACAAAACATCACATTGGAGACTTTTTAATACTTTCCGTCAGTCTACAAAAAACGATTTCTAGGTTAATGACAACATGCCATTGGCTCTGATTACATTTTGTACCAAAGCAAAATCTTTGGCTGATGCAACATGCTAAAGTCAATTTTAGTTGCAATGAATAACACTGATGCAATGTGATGAAAGGTTTATTATGGGATAATAAATAGTTGTATTCAAAAGCTTTCTTCTGACACAAAGCTAAATAAAGACATTTAGATCATGCAATTCATTCTGTCAATTTCCTATAAACTGTAGTGTTATACACTGATCAGCCATAACATTATAACCATCTGCCTAATATTCATGGCATACCGTGGCCATGAAAGGGTGCACATGGTCTGCAACAATGGTAGGTGGTACATGTCAAAGTAAAATCCACATGAATGGCTGGACCCAACGTTTACCAGCAGAACATGCATCTCACTGCCTCCGCCAGATTGCCTTCTTCCCATAGTGCATCCTGGTGCCATGTGTTCTCCAGGTAAGCAATGGACATGCACCCGGCCATCCACGTGATGTAAAAGAAAACGTGATTCATCAGACCAGTCCACCTTCTTCCATTGCTCCGTGGTCCAGTTCAGATGCTCACATGCACTTTCGGCAGTGGTCGCAGGGATCAGCATGGGCACCCTGACTGGTCTATGGCTACACAGCCTCATAGGCAACAAACTGCCATGAACTGTGTGTCCTGACACCTTTCTATCAGTACCAGAATTCACTTTTTAAGTAATTTGAGCTACAGTAGCTCGTCTGTTGGATCGGACCACACTGGCCAGCCTTCACTCCCCACGTGCATCAATGAGCCTTAGGCGCCCATGACTCTGTTGCCGGTTCACCACTTTTCCTTCCTTGGACCACTTTTGATAGGTACTGACCACTGCAGACCAGGAATACCCTACAAGGGCTGTAGTTTTGGAGATGCTCTGACCCAGTTGTCTAGCCATCACAATTTGGCCCTTGTCAAAGTCGCTCAAATACTTACGCTTGCCCATTTTTCCTGCTTTTAAAATATCAACTTTGAGGACAGAATGTTCACTTGCTGCCTAATATATCCCAACCACTGACAGGTGCCATGATAACGAGATTATCAGTGGTATTACTCACTTCACCTGTCAGTGGTCATAATGTTATGGCTGATATGTGTGTGTTTATACACATATATGTATATATATATATATATATACACAGTGGGTATAAAAAGTCTACACACCCTTGATAACATGCCAGATTTTTGTGATGTAAAAGAATGAGACAAAAAATAAATCATGTCAGACCTTTTTCCACTTTTAATGTGACCTATAATGTGAACAATTCAATTGAAAAACTAACTGAAATCTTCGAGGTGGAAAAATGAAAACCTTACAATAAATTGGTTAAATAAGTGTGCACACCCTCTAGTAACTGGGGATGCGGCTGTGTTCAGAATTAACCAATCACATTCAAACTCATGTTAAATAGAAGTAATTACACACCTGCCATCATTTAAAGTGACTCTGATTAATCACAAATAAAGTTCAGCAGTTCTAGTAGGATTTTCCTGACATTTTCTTAGTTGCATGTCAGAGCAAAAGCCATTGTCCGCAGAGAGTTTCCATCAGAGGGATCTCATTGTTGAAAGATATCAGTCAGGAGAAGGGTACAATAGAATTTCCAAAGCATTATATATACAATGGAACACAGTGAAGACAGTCATCATCAAGTGGAGAAACTATGGCACAACAGAGACATTACCAAGAACTGGACACCCCTCCAAAATGTATTAAGAGACGAGGGGAAAAATGGTCAGGGTGGCATCCAAGAGGCCTACAGCAACATTAAAGGAACTGCATGAATTTCTGGCAAGTACTGGCTGTGTGCTACATGTGACAACAATCTCCTGTATTGTTCATATGAATGGGCTATGGGGTAGGGTGCCAAGACAGAAGCCTTTTTTTTACAAAGAAAAACATCCAAGCCCAGCTGAAGTTTGCAAAAACAAACTAAAGTCCCCCAAAAGCACGTCGGAAAATGTGTTATGGTCTGATGAAACCAAAGTTGAACTTCATGTCTGTGATTCCAAAATGTATGTTTGGCATAAAAACAACACTGCACATCACCCAAAGAACACCATACCCACAGTGAGGCATGGTGATGGCAGCATCATGCTTTGGGGCTGTTTTTCTTTAGCTGGGCCTTAGTCAAGGTGGAGGGAATTATGAACATTTCCAAATACCAGGCAATTATTGCACAAAACCTTCAGGCATCCGTTAGTAAGCTGAAGATGAAGAGGAAGCTCACCTTTCAGCACAACAACAACCCAAAGCACACATCCAAATCCACAAAAGCATGGCTTCACCAGAAGAAGATTAACATTTTGGAATGGCCCAGCCCGAGCCCAGACCTGAATCCAATTGAACATTTGTGGGGTGATCTGAAATATTGCCACGTCAAGATATGCCATGCTAATAGACTCCTACTCAAAAAGACTGAATGCTGTAATAAAATCAAAAGGTGCTTCAATAAATAAATAAAGAAAAAGTTCTGATATGATTTATCTGTGTCTCCTTCTTTTACATCACAAGAACCTGGCATGTATGTATGTATGTACAGTGGGGAGAACAAGTATTTGATACACTACCGGTTTTGCAGGTTTTCCTACTTACAAAACATGTAGAGGTCTGTAATTTTTATAAGTACACTTCAATTGTGAGAGACGGAATCTAAAACAAAAATCCAGAAAATCACATTGTATTATTTTTAAATAATTAATTAGCATTTTATTGCATGACATAAGTATTTGATCACCTACCAACCAGTAAAAATTCCGGCTCTCACAGACCTGTTCGTTTTTCTTGTTCTCCACTCATTACATGTATTAACTGCACCTGTTTGAACTCGTTACCTCTATAAAAGACACCTGTCCACACATTCAATCAAACAGACACCAACCTCTCCACAATGGCCAAGACCAGAGAGCTGTGTAAGGACATCAGGAATAAAATTGTAGACCTGCACAAGGCTGGGATGGAGTACAGGACTATAGGCAAGCAGCTTGGTGAGAAGGCAACAACTGTTGGCACAATATTTAGAAAATGGAAGAAGTTCAAGATGACGGTCAATCTCCCTCGGTCTGGGGCTCCATGAAGTTTGCCAATGACCATCTGGATTATCATGAGGAGGAATGGGAGAAATTTATGTGGTCTGATGAGACAAAAATAGAGCTTTTTGGTCTAAACTCCACTCGCCGTGTTTGGAGGAAGAAAAAGGATGAGTACAACCCCAAGAACACCATCCCAATCATGAAGCATGGAGGTGGAACCATCATTCTTTGGGGATGCTTTTCTGCAAGGGGGACAGGACGACTGCACCGTATTGAGGGGAGGATGGATGGGGCCATGTATCGCGAGATCTTGGCCAACAAGAGCATTGAAGATGGGTCGTGGCTGAGTCTTCCAGCATGACAACGACCTGAAACAAACAGCCAGGGCAACTATGGTAAGTTGAAGCATCTCAAGATCCTGGAGTGGCCTAGCCAGTCTCCAGACCCAAACAATAATAGAAAATAGAAAAGTCTGTATTGCCCAGCGACAGCCCCAAAACCTGAAGGATCTGGAGAAAGTCTGTATGGAGGAGTGGGTCAAAATCCCTGCTGCACTGTGTGCAAACCAGGTCAAGAACTACAGGAAACGTACAATCTCTGTAACTGCAAACAAAGGTTTCTGTAGCAAATATTAAGTTCTGCTTTTCTGATGTATCAAATACTTATGTTGTGCAATAAAATGCTAATTAATTACTTAAAAAATCATGCAATGTGATTTTCTGGATTTCTTTTTTAGATTCCGTCACTCACAGTTGAAGAGTACCTATGATAAAAATTACAGACTTATATATGATTTGTAGGTGGGAAAACCTGCAAAATCGGCAGTGTATCAAATACGTGTGTGTGTGTGTATATATAATAATATAATAATATATATAATAATATATATATATATATATATATATATATATATATATTCTTGGGAGATATATTCTCAAAATACATTTGGCTGAAGAAAACAATTCCACAGCTCTGTGTTGACAGTTGATGTCAGAGGCAATAGTGAGACTCACCTTGGTGGCTGTGGTGTGACTAACATAGCATTTGGTGAGCAGAAAAGAAAATCAAAAGTCAACAAGTCTGTCACCCATGTCTCACCTGTCAGGCCGCCTTTTTCCCGTTTCTTTCAAACATGTAGCAAATTGCTTTGTAATCGCAGAGAGACACCTCTCACAGAGCTACTGAAACCTGCTTATTAGTATTGTTTTATTCTGACATGTTTTAAGTTTTATTCTCAGATTTGTACGTTTCTTCAGACCAACGAAGACTTCATGCATTTTTTGATAGTGTAAAATAAAATATATATATATATATGCTTAATGGATACCGTGACTGCACTATTCATATGAGCATTGTTTTCATTGGCATTTCTTTTAATCAAAAACCTTCACCTTAAATTATGCCACCCTGAGCCTGGTGAGTAACAAAAATAAACATATAGTAAATCACCAGTATTTGCTGCTGCACTTGCACTCACATATAGGTAGCAGCTCACTGGAGACGTAAAAAAACATAAGGTTGTCCAAGCTTGTGAAATTATATGTCTATGGTGAAAACAAACATGATGTTTCATCCATGCATGTGTTATAAGATTGCAGCAAACGTCCATATAAGCATCTGCTTATGGAGATTTTTTTTTACAAGTTTTTGCAAGTATGGTGTTTAATTGAATGGTTCACCCGGGGTAGAAAGTTTTCTGGGTTATGATGCATTTACTGTATGTTGATTCATACATTAACAATATGTCACAGCAAAACATATGTCATACATAATGTGTCATGACAGTTCTATGAGAATGTTATGACATGTTTATGAAAGCGTTGTACCAAATGCATATTGTATAATACTGCAATTTAGTATTCAAATTTATAAATGTGTATTTTGTTACTGGCATCAGTGTTGTTCATGTCCTTCTCCATTAAATTGTCACACTCTGAGCTACAGGTACACGTACGCGTATTGTGTTTAACAAGCCCACTCTCCCATTTTGTTATTTTTTATATTACTCGCACCCCTTTATTTTCTTTATTTCAAAGTGCAGGAAATTAACATGTAGACATTGCTTGTCATTCTAATTACAACAGTCTTACTAGTGTATCTATTTTAAATACCTCCCTCCCATTATGAGATGCCAGCTAAACAGCTAATGTTCTGTTTTGAATTCATGCTGATGTATGTATATTGAGATCTCTTCTGGCACCAACTGAAAAGTCATTATGAAAAACATACAACATAACTCAGCAATATATTGGGGTCTTGCAAGCTTGAACTGCATCGATAGAGGGAATCAATTACTGTCACTATCTCCATTAGCCTAAGGGTAAATGTAAGGCATCTTGTTAAACGGCATACTTTAAGTTGGAGGGGAGGAGGAGCTGAGCCTCACCTCTTTGTCTGAGTGATAATTCAATTTACTAAAACAAAATGAATATAATCTCACAATGCTATATTTTATCTGGGTCCATATTCTTTTGTTAATGTATTAAGGTCTTAAGTGTGTGTGTAGATAAAGGGAGCGACACTTGCATCACTCTTAAACCCTTCAAATAAATGTTTGCAGGATACGTTAAGCAATTATAAAGCGGATTAGAAGGTGATCATATTTAATCATTCGAGGCATTAACATTTACAGTTGTGCTCATAAGTTTGCATACCCTGGCAGAAATTGTGACATTTGGCATTGATTTTGAAAATATGACTGATCATGCAATTAAAAAAGATATAGATATTTAAGGATAGTGATCATATGAAGCCATTTATTATCACATAGTTGTTTGGCTCTTTTTTAAATCATAAATATAACAGAAATCACCCAAATGGCCCAGGTCAAAAGTTTACATGAATGTTTGGCCTTGTTACAGACACCCAAGGTGAGACACACAGGTGAAAATGGCAATTAAAAGTGACTTTCCCACACCTGTGGCTTTTTTAATTGCTTTTAGTGTCTGTATAAATAGCCAATGAGTTTGTTAGCTGTCATGTGGATGCACTGAGCAGGCTAAATACAAAGCCATTGGGAGCAGGAAATAACTGTCAAAAGACCTGTATAACAAGGTAATAGAACTTTATAAAGATGGAAAAGGATATCCAAAGCCTTGCCAGTGAGGTACTGTTCAATCACTTATTGATGTTAGATTTTGACAATTTTTTATCCATGAATAAAATGTATGCACCCGGTAGTCAGGGGAGAACCATCTTTATTCTGCATGAGTCCACGATGTTGACCTTCCATAGTTCTTACATATTCTCCAATAATTACGAAGTTAACACAGTGTTTTATGCCAGGACACATAGTCAATGGTCATAACCATCCATTACAGAGTGAAATATCCTCCAATAAGAAAGGTTTATCCAACAAAAGACCCTTGTATGGTATGTTCCAACCTATGGTCAATGGGCCTATACAAAGAGCCTATGACAGTCACATGGACAACTCCTATCAGGAGGTATGGACAGGATGTTTGGGGCCCATCTTTAATGGGCATCATGTCCTATGTATTGTCCTATGTTCAGAGTTAGTCAGCACATATGCATTGTGTTAAGTTTCTCATGACCATTTCCTCTCATTGTAAAGTGGTAAATTCGGGGATCTCTTGATACCAAGCCAAGGTCAAGTAGTCCATGAAAGATTTCAGCTACAACTGCCAGAAGAATTGTTCTTTATACAAAGAAAAACCCACAGGTAACCTCAGGAGAAATACAGGCTGCTCTGGAAAAAGACAATCTGGCTGTTTCAAGGAGCACAATACAATGATACTTGAACAAAAATTAGCTGCATGGTCGAGTTGCCAGAAAGAAGCCTTTTCTGTGCCAATGCCACAAAAAAGCCTTGTTACAATATTCCCGGAAAAACACCTTGACATGCCTCACAGCTTCTGGCAGACTATAATTTGGAGTGACGAGACCAAAATAGAGCTTCATGGTCACAACCGTAACTGCTATGTTTGGAGAGGGGTCAACAAGGCCTATAGTGAACAGAATACCACTGTGAAGCATTGTGGTGGCTCACTGATGTTTTGGGGGAGTGTGACCTCTAAAGGCACGGGGAATCTTGTGTAAATTAATGGCAAGATGAATACAGCATGATATCAGAAAATACTGGCAGCCAATTTGCATTCTTCTACATGAAAGCTGCACATGGGACGCTCTTGGACTCCAGCACAACAATGACCATAACCACAAGGCCAAGTTGACCCTCTAGTGGTTACAGCAGAAAAATGGGATGGTTCTGGAGTGGCCAGCACAGTCTCCTGACTGTAATATCATCAAGCCATTCTGGGGAGATCTTAAACGTGTGATCCATTCAAGACAACCAAAGACTTTGCATGACCTGAAGGCATTTTTTCAAGAAGAATGGGCAGCTATACCACCTGCAAGAATTCGGGGCCTCATAGACAACTATTACAAAAGACTGCACACTGTCATTGATGCTAAAAGGGGCCATACACAGTATTAAGAATTAAGGGTATGCAGACTTTTGAACAGGGGTAAAAAAAAAATCTTTGTTGCCTTGTTTTATTTTATGACTGTGCCATTCTGTTATAACCTACAGTTGAATATGAATCCCATAAGAAATAAAATACATGTATTTTGCCTGCTCACTCATTTTCAAACTTTTGAGCACAACTTTAACACTATACATAGCAGCAGGTTATAAAGAGTACTGTAAACAAGCAGCAACATTGGTAGTAGTATAGCATTTTTATTTATTTTTATTTAACCAGGTTAGCCACACTGAAATTAACAATCTAATTTTCTAGAGGAACCAGGCCAAGAATAGATCGAAGGAGAGGAAATCAAAACAAAACCAAAAGACCTTGAAACCAGAAATTCTACTAAACATATGAGAATCATGGTATTACAGAGGGGATATATATTGTTGTGTGAAGGCTGAAAAGTACAGAGTGGCTATACATTTCTGAAATACAATACTTGGAACATCTCAAATGGGAATCAAACCAGGGGCAGAATACAGAAGAACAGGGATGTCCCCACTACACCACAGGGGCTACTGGTGGTACTGGCAGCTCTCTATCCTCTCAAAATCTATATTTTACCCCAGCCATTACAATTTTGCTGAGATAAAGTGGTCAACAAAACGTTTGTAACAGAACTAAAGTTTACTGTTGTACGAAGATTATTAATGGGTGCTAGCTAATAGCTATACATCCTACTTATAACGAAATCAATGACTCCAATCACTCCATGGCTGGTTCCTTTCTTTGGAAAACAATAACAGTATAAAACAGGTCACGTAATACAAATTCTCGCAAATAAATGAAAATCATGGTATTTCAGATATGTATTGTTGTGTGAAGGCTGAAAAGCACCAAGTGGAAAAGCATTTGAGATACAGAATTTGGAATGTCTGAGAAGGGAATCAAACTGAGGTCACAATATTGAAGGACCAGGATGTTCCCACTACACCACAAGGCCAGCTGGCAAATCGCCAACAATATACAACAATATAACTTTTAAAGCCAATAGTCCAGTCGTCCTTTACACCACTTGTCATCCAAATCCATTCAGCTGTTTCAGAGGAAATGTCATTTAAGTGTGTTTTTATCAACAGCAAAATCGTGAGAAACATCGGTTATGTTTATAGCGCCCCCAAGCGGTATTTCTGTATGGGAGTTTTCCTGTCCATTCTTAGCAGACCCATTTATGAGTATGTTTCGTTTCGTAGCTGTTTGATGTTCCATTTGGGTTTAATGGACGTCTAAAGTCATAGACCCGCCCAGCTCAATTTCATTCGCTGATTTCGGCCATATTGTTTGAGATATCAACTTCCCTTATATAACATTTAAAGATAATGGTTCAAAGGTCCTTCACACCAAACGGCATGCAAATCTGTTCTGCAGTCTCGGAGGAGATGTTGTTAACAAGTTTTTCACAGAAGTCAAAATGGAGGCCATATTGTTTGAGATATCAACTTTTCTTATATAACTTTTAAAGACAAGGGTCCTGTGGTCCTTCACACTGATTGTCAACCAACTCTGTTGAGTGGTTTTGGTGGAGATGTCGTTTAAGTGTGTTTCTATTAACGGCAAAATCATGAGAAACATCGGTGATGTTTATAGCGTCCCCAATAGGTATTTCTTTATGGGACTTTTTCTGTCCATTCTTGACAGACACATTTACGAGTAGGTTTCATTTCATAGCTGTTTGATGTTCCATTTGGGATTAATGGACTTCTAAATTCATAGAACCGTCCAGCTCAATTTCATTCGCTGATTTCAGCCATACTATTTGAGATATCAACTTTCCTTATATAACTTTTAAAGATAATGGTTCAAAGGTCCTTCACACCAAACGGCATGCAAATCCGTTCAGCGGTCTCGGCGGAGATGTCCTTAACGAGTTTTTCACCAAATTCAAAATGGAGGCCCTATTTTTTGAGATATCAACTTTTCTTATGTAACTTTTAAAGACAATGGTCCAGTGGTCCTTCACACTGATTGTCAAACAAATCTGTTCAGCGGTTTTGGAGGAGATGTTGTTTAAGTGTGTTTTTGTTAACAGCAAAATCGTGAGAAACATCGATGATGTTTATAGCGCCCACAAGAGGTATTTCTGTATGGGACTTTTTCTGTCCATTCTTGAGTGACACATTGAGTGGCTCAATTTCATTCACTGATTTCAGCCGTTCTATTTGAGGTATCAACTTTCCTTATATAACTTTCAAAGATAACGGTTCAAAGGTCCTTCACACCAAACGGCATGCAAATCCGTTCAGCGGTCTCGGAGGAGATGTCGTTAACGTGTTTTTCACAAAATTCAAAATGAGGGAAAATCCAAGGGGTGAATTTGAAAGACCCCAGATACTTTTTTGGTCAGCATGAGAAGGGGTGTATCTGGAACTCTGTTGCATGCCTCTACGACATTCAGTTAATGAGATCTGAGCTTCACTTTTCCATTTTCGACTGAGTGCTACAGTGCCACCATGAGAAGTATGGGTACCATGATGGCCAAGGTCCGAAGGATGGCCAAGGTCCGTCTACAATCAGGCAAAGTTTGGAGCGTTTTGAACCAGAGGGGACCGAGCAATGGACCTCTGAAAATTGCCCTGGAGAATAATATTAATGATAAAATGTACAAACATAAAAGGGTTCCAGCAACTTCGTTGCTTGGCCCCCTAATAATAATAATAATAAAACCAACAAAAACAATAGGGTACCGTACCTACGGTACTTGGTCCCCTAATAATAATAAAAATGTACAAACATAAAAGGGTCCCAGCAACTTCGTTGCTTGGCCCCCTAATTACCATTGTTCCAGTTAGGATCAAGATCCAAAAGATTTACAGCAACCCATTTCAATAACTATCATTTTGATTTTGGATTTAAATGAATTATAATCACTAAACAATTTGTGTTACTCATTCCAGGTGGAAGGCACATAGCACTGGAACACTTTTTTCCATACTTGCCATATATTATAGATATGGAAAGTAAGGCAGTAATATACATAAAAATTTCAACTAGCGTACATTTTTGAAAGAGTAGGATGGGGAGTATGAACAGTATGGCAGAAGTATTGAGAATTATAGTTACACTTGAGTGTAATATTCTAATGAATAGTATATGCAAAAGAATACTCCAATGCCCATTAAAAGTACCCGAAAGGACATCAGAGCATCTGGAAAGATTGTGTGTGATCAGTGTGATCATGGATCCATGTTGCTGGTTGAGCAGCCTCATGGCCTGAGGGAAACAAGAAACCAGGAAAGCCTACTTCTGACGGCCCACAATAAAAAGAGATGATTGTTGTTACCCTCCCTGGAGGTGAACCTGGGTTTCACACATTAAATGTGTCTTTAACCACTACGATACAGAGCAATACATTTGCTGGATGTCGGTATAGCCTCTTCACATTATAAAATGTTGTCACGCAAACTTGAATAATTAGCAAGACTTCATTAAGCATTGTATTAAACTGAGTAACGTTTCTTGTTAAGTTTACATCCACCACAAATAGCATCTTTGAAATGTATGACTATTGCTACTGGCCGTTTCAAAAGCTTATTAGCCATTAATATGTCGCTGGACACCATTAAGCATTGTGTTAAACTGAGTAACGTTTCCTAATAAGTTGACCTCCACCACAAATACCATCGAACTGTATGGCTTTTGCCACTGGCAGTTTTAACAGCTTATTAGCCATTCGTGAATGACATTGATACAATAACTACCAATATAGGTGACGATAACTGACTTTTTCGTCTAGTGAAAAGACGGGAGAATCGTGTAGCCAGCGAAGTGTTTGTCTATCCTGAACAAATCCTAATATCCACCAGAAATGTTATATTTTAGGCTTCCTATAACTGTTACGAACCCCGTGTTTGAAGTGTTCGCGTATGGCGGGTATGGGACAAAGAGGAGCGGAGGAATAACCTTGTTTGGTTTTCCAGTTACCTGACAGGTGTGGTATGTCCGACAGTACTGAGCCACATCCTGTATTAAACCGGGCCAAAAGAAATGTTGCAGAACCCCAACATAAGTCTTGGTGACTCACAAATGACCGGACCACTGGTGATCATAAGCAAGGGAGAAAACTGTTTGTCGAAAGGCTGTAGGAACCATTATTTGGTTAATAGAATTCCAATCACCATGGGATGTCCATTTGCGCATGAGGAGATTACCATCAAGGAAGTACGAGCCATCAATGAATACCGAACACTAAACCAGCCGATCAACACTGAACTAGACACTTAAAACAAGGTGCATCAGTGACATGGGTATCAATGAGATATCCCGGTTACGCACCCTGTGGTTCTAACAGTCTAGGGTGGATGGTACAGAGACCTGTAACATAAAAATTGTGCAAAATGGTTTAGTGTACATAAACAGTGGGAACAAATGACACAACCAAAGTTACAGTCAAACATAAAACTTTATTATAAACACACGGTAAAGGGGTTAGGGAAAAGGGGCTGAGCTGGAAACAAGAAATTACAATAGTCCAAACACACCTAAACTGAATATGCCTGCCTCAAGAACTGCTTAGCTGATTACTAACCAATACAAAAATACAGAGGGTGGTCTGCTCAGTTCTAAATAGGGTTTTTAGACAAAGTTTTCCTACGGGTTGTATATGCCCAAGGGCGACACAGGGACAAACAAACCACACAGATTAAACAGGGACTAAACAGCAAACAGCAACAATTGACTAGACAACACCCAACAAAACAGGACAAAGTGAGATGTATGTGCTAAACTAAGTGATGTATGAATGTCATCCAGGACTGAGAAAAATGCTACCATCCTCCATTGAATAATATAAAATAGCCTTAGATTGGCCCTAGCACATTTTGAGTAGTTAAACATGTGTTCTTAGATACAATGCTGAAAAAAGATAAAGAATGAAGTTTAACCCACGGATTGTTCTTCTGTGACTGGTGAGTACAGTAAACTAGTCTTTGTTCATATGCTTGTTTAAATGACATTGTTAGCGTAGGTTGATCATACTGTCAGCATTTAACCTATGTGTGTGTAAGTTCAGTGTTTTGGGGGGAGGGGGATGGATTATGAGTACAGAAAGTGTACAGAAAGAAAGCTTAAAGGCTAGTAAATCCTGAGATACTTTCTGTGGTAAATAAGATTTGTGATTGCTTGCTCGTGCTTGTTGTTGTAAATGTTTTTGTATGCATTTGATTTTTAATTCTAAATTCACGGAATTATCTGTGCTTACATTGTTGTATAATGCAAAAAACATTTAGTGACGTGCATTTTGATTATGTTGCCTATTAGCCTCGGATCATTGAATCACGTTTTTTTTATAGTAGTATTATTTGTTATTGTTTGTTGCCTCAAAAATCTTTAGCACCTGCTATAAACAATCCAGCCCCCCTGTAGCTCCCCCAATCACTTTTCTGGCGCCGCTGATGGTTGCACACCACTAGTCCCTACACCAGAAACTAGCATTTATGCCATTTTGGAACGTAGTTAATATGCCTGCCTAGGAAAACTACCACAAGTTCACCTAATTAATTGAAATTCCATTGTGAACATTGTGAAAAGAGTCTTGAAATAAAAAATGAAAAAATTACATTTTATGAAAATGTACAATCAGAATTACTATAAGAAATAGACTTATTGTGAAATCATCAGATAATAAATAGTGGTCAGATGATTGCACAAAATGCAATGGAAAATACTTTTGGGAAGAAAGTTGCTATTCATACTTATCAAAATGTAAGGCTTTATTTACATTTGTAATTGTTTAATATATAGTTTTTTGGTCTTCTATACATCTCACTTTGATTTCTTTGGAAAATAAACACATAGAAACATAAAATACTTCCATTTTTTACATTGGAGATTACATTTATTTTGTCCAACATCTCAATTCCCTCTGTTTTTAGTCCACTGACCATCCCCCAGATGGGACCTCCAGAACTTTCCAGTGTCTGCAATCACATCCCCAAAGTGGAAAGTAACACATTGTTAAAACAACAGCAAGCTTCCAAAAATTTTTGACTGTTTTCAGTTACTGTTCATGCTCCCAAAAGAGAAAAATATTTATTTCTGCTGGAGAGTTGTTCCCAGAACTGTTCCATGTAAACATCCAAAAGAGGTCTCTGGACACATTTGGCTGTCCCTTATCTATGGAGTTGATGGAACACACATAGGCAAAGTCACATTGTAATGATGATGATGTGTGTGTTTTTTATGTATTGTTTTATGTTCTTATGTTATGGATTATGTTACATGTTTTTATAAAAGTGTGATAAATGTATTTAACCTACTACTCTACCTACTGCAGTGTTGAAAATTCAGAGTTTCTGATTAGGATTACACATCAATTGTTTACCTATGGGAGAAGGCTGCGCCAATAAGATACTCAGGATTTCAGTACCTAACATTTACAGCTCAGTGGTTATAAACTAATTTGGGGTGTTGAAATATTCAAACAAGTCTTTATGTACTGTATTGTTGATGGTAGTTGTCTATATCAGGTATTGCCAAAGAGCAAGCAGTATAGTCATTGTCATTATGTCAATACCCTAGGGCGCTAACACTTTCTGATAAGGGTACATGAACTACCATTAACAAATGCAGTAGTTAACATGGACGAATGATGAACAAAAACATAAACAAACGGTTAATAATGATAACCCCTACTTTATTAATTATTTACAAATGCATTAACTAACAAAGTGTAGTGTCATTTGTTCATGTTGGCACAGAACATGAACTCATGTCGTTAGTTAGTGATTATTAATGTATGATAATTCATCGCTTTATTTAAGGGGACACAAAAGATTTAACTAATGGTGAAGTATCAGTTATTATGGGTTTAGAGCTACCAATGGGTCATTAGTTAGTGATTGTTAAGGTAGAATAATTAATAAATTTACTTAAAGGGACACAAAATAATTACCTAATAGTGAGGTATCCTTTATTAATGCTTTATTTTGGCTCAATGGTTACTCAGTGGGCCAAATGAGTATAAACTAATGGTTTGGTGTTAGAATACTAGTGATTGCACATAATCCTTCCTGCAAGAATGACAGGATTAACTATGTGTAGGCTATAAAGACAATTTGTAAAACAACCACTCTGGACACATGGACATTATGAAGGAAGAGATGAGTTATGTATTTTCAGTAGAAGTGTAAACAGGCAAGTCTCATGCAAAAAATAAACAGTCACATTAATCAGTCAATCAAATAATGTTTTGTCAAGCCCTTTTTACATCAGACATTTCACAAAGTTCTTATACAGCAGTTATGTGTAAAACAACTTCATGTTCAGCTAGTGTAGTAAAATCTGGTAAAAGGATTAGACAATTGCAAATTACCTTAATGTTAACACAAATATAACATGGCTGAGTAAGCCAGCAAAGTGCTAACCGAAACTAACAAAAACTTGACTGGAGCTAGCATACAGCTAACTTGAGCCAGCTAACAGGAACTAGCTAATACCTTTACAGTGCAACAATTACAAAGTTCCTAAACAATATAACTACAAAATTCTATTATATTAATGCAAAGGATATTGTCAGGGGTGTTGTTTTTGAAAATAAAATGTTCATACAGTACTGTTCTGGAAAAAAGCGACATGAGTTTATGTCCTTTGTCAACATGAATAAATGACACTACACACTGTAAATCCTTAATAATTTGAGGGTTATCATTATTAACTGTTTGTTCATGTCATTGTTCATCATTTGTACATATTAACTACTGTATTCGTTAATGCTAGTTCATGTACCCTTATCGGAAAATGTAACCCACAGGGCTAAAAAAAAGAGGCCAAAAAAATTAATAGCATTGTTTAGGCATATAATGGTGAATACACAAATGTATTTATATTCATCTAAATTAGGATGCTCCATTAGTTTAGCATGCCGGACATCATATACCTTGTCATCAGTGATTAATTTCGTAGGAAAGAAGGAGGCTATGGAGCAACACAGTTTTTGACCCTATGAATTTTCTTTATTTTTCAAGTAAACAGTCAAACAAAGACGTTTTTATTTGTGTCAGACTCATTGCTTCAAATAGACAACTGTGGTTTCATTTGACAAACTGCATCGTCAAATGAAAGCAGAAAGCAAAATGCTCATAACTTGTTCTATCTCAATAAATATGCCCATCTTCACAATTTGGCATAGCTAACAGAATGAGCCTGGACTGAGGTTGAAGATTGTTGAAACAAACTGACGGTCAAATTCAACTTTTAGTGACCGCAATTCAAATAAAATTGTGACCATTTTATTTTTTTCTGTCTGTACATTTTGGGAACATTAAGTTATTGAAATAAACAACTTGCAGACTCAAATTTGAGATAATAGAAATTCCTTGCTTTTGTCTGAAAAATTAACTCAACTGGATGGCTAGCCCGCAGTCGATTGCAGTCCTCCGGATTGTGACACTCAGTAAAGATATAAAGGTTTTCAGATAACTGGCATATAATGGGCAGAAAATACATTTAATGTAGAAACACAACATTGCTGTCATTGCCTCTGCTGAGATGAAATCCTGGCTGTAGCTCATTTGCAAAACAACCTCTTCAACAATGTTGGACAAGATATTGTAGAATACTCTACTTTATGGTTACTTCTGGTTAGGTGAAAAATCTCTCTGATTTCTCCCAACAAATTGTGTAAATCAGAATTTTTTTCTAGCTATCGATTTAGTAATATTTTCTGACAACCTACCACACTGTTGGTTTGTTCTGTAGACCATAGTAACATATCGTCTTAAAAGATCGAAATATTACTTGCTATACATTTTATTGTTTGAACATTAATTCAATGAGGAACCGCAATACCTGTTCGACTACACACCAAATCAGAAGCTAAGCTCAGCCAGCCCTGAACTCGGTAGAGAGAGTGAGCATGCCACACCAACAAGCAGAGTCCAATTGTTGTGACAAGACTATGCAATTGGATCTGATTTTACTGCCTGAGAATGTAACGAGAGGGCATCATATGGCCCATGAATCGCTGTCCATAAACCTCCAGGGTGAACACATAAAGCTGTGTTTTGTTTTAGTGTTCAGAAATCTCCTATTAACTTCACTTTGATTACATATAAACATGGACCGACTAGCAGGCAGACAATCAAGAGCTGCCATGCAAGCATGCATCCATGCATGGACGCACCCACACGCACATGCACACTGCAATCCAGGTTTAGCGACACAGACGCAGCTCTGGATGGCAGGCAGTGAGGGACACACTGAGGTAGTTTGCCAGACTGGCAGAATTTATCTCTTGGTAATTGTGGGGTCTTCATTTATTTTTGGCATGAGAGGTACTATAAAATCATCTAACATGTTTCAAGCTACTCCTTTTTTTCTCTAATTCAACAATTTTCTAGGTTCCTAATGTAGTACACAAAGTACTACACTATCTTTTCTATCAATATACCATATAAAATATGGCTTGTTTAATAAATCTGCGGAGTCAAAAGTCATGATTTATATATTCATGTATAAAATATTTATTACAGTGCATAAGTTTGAGGCATTTATTTTCGATAGTGTTTATTTGCAATATACAGCTCTGGAAAAAATTAAGAGACCACTGTACTTTTTTTTTTCCTTTCCAAAGAAGTTGGAGAGATACACAGTATCTCACAAAAGTGAGTACACCCCTCACATTTTTGTAAATATTTGATTATATCTGTTCATGTGACAACACTGAAGAAAAGACACTTTGTTAAAATGTAAAGTAGTGAGTTTACAGCTTGTATAACAGTGTACATTTGCTGTAACCTCAAAATAACACAACACACAGCCATTAATGTCTAAAGCGTTGGACACAAAAGTGAGTATACCATCCATCCATCCATCCATCTTCTTCTGCTTATCCGGGGCCGGGTCGCGGGGGCAGCGGTCTAAGCAGGGATGCCCAGACTTCCCTCTCCCCAGTCACTTCCTCTAGCTCTTCCGGGGGGACACCGAGGCGTTCCCAGGCCAGCCGGGAGACATAGTCCCTCCAGCGTGTCCTAGGTCTTCCCAGGGGTCTCCTCCCGGTGGGACGGGACCGGAACACCTTCCCAGGAAGGCGTTCCGGAGGCATCCGAAACAGATGCCCAAGCCACCTCAGCTGACCCCTCTCGATGTGGAGGAGCAGCGGCTCTACTCTGAGCTCCTCCCGGGTGACCGAGCTTCTCACCCTATCTCTAAGGGATCGCCCAGCCACCCTGTATCCGGGATCTTGTCCTTTCGGTCATGACCCAAAGCTCATGACCATAGGTGCACCGATCCGTCTGTCAATCTCCCGTTCCATCCTTCCCTCACTCGTGAACAAGACCCCTAGATACTTAAACTCCTCCACTTGAGGCAGGCACTCTCCACCAACCTGAAGTGGGTATACCCTTAAGTGAAAATGTCCAAATTGGGCCCAAAGTGGAGTCCTCTTCTACTCCTCCATGATGACATCACGGAGCTGGTGGATGTTAGAGACCTTGCGCTCCTCCACCTTCTGTTTGAAGATGCCCCACAGATGCTCAATAGGGTTTAGGCCTGGAGAAATGCTTGGCCAGTCCATCACCTTTACCTCAGCTTCTTTAGCATGGCAGTGGTCTTCTTGGAGGTGTGTTTGGGGTCATTATCATGTTGGAATACTTCCCTGCGGCCCAGTCTCCAAAGAGAGGGGATCATGCTCTGTTTGAGTAAGTCACGGTACATATTGACATTCATGGTTCCCTCAATGAACTGTAGCTCCTCAGTGCCGCCAGCACTCATGCAGCCCCAGACCATGACACTCCCACTCCTTATTTTGGTCTCATCAGACCACAGGACATGGTTCCAGTAATCCATGTCGTTAGTCTGCTTGTCTTCAATGTCGTTAGTCTGCCTCCTTCTGGGATGACAGCCATGCAGACCAGTTTGATGCAGTGTGTGGCGTATGGTCTGAGCACTGACAGGCTGACCCCCCACTCGTACATCTATTTCCCAAAGACAACCTCTGTATATGACGCTGAGCATGTGCGCTCACATTCTTTGCTTGACCATGGCAAGGCCTGTTCTGAGTGGGACCTGTCCTGTTAAACTGTTGTATGGTCTTGGCCACTGTGCTGCAGCTTAGTTTCAGGGTCTTGGCAATCTTTTAATAGCCTAGGCCATCTTTATGTAGAGCAACAATTCTGTTTTTTTAGATCCTCAGAGAGTTCTTGCCATGAGGTGCCATGTTGAACTTCCATTGACCAGTATGAGGGAGTGTGAGAGCGATGACACCAAATTTAACAAACCTGCTCCCCATTCACACCTGAGACCTTCTAGCACTAACGAGTCACAGGACACCGGGGAGGGAAAATGGCTAATTGGGCCCAATTTCGAAATTTTCACTTAGGGGTTATACTAATTTTTGTTTTCAGCGGTTTAGACATCAATAGCTGTGTGTTGAGTTATTTTGAAGGGACAGCAGATTTACACTGTTATACAAGCTGTACACTCATTACTTTACATTGTAGCAAAGTGTCATTTCTTCAGTGTTGTCACATGAAAATATATACTCACATATTTACAAAAATGTGAGGGGTGTACTCACTTTTGTGAGATACTGTATATATATACACTGAGGAGCCAAGGGGTAGTAAGTGTTTGTTTGTATATATATACACACTAATGAGCAAAAACATTATGAACACATGCCTATTATGCTGTTGGTCCTCTGTGTGTGGCCAAAACAGTGCCAACACCCCGAGGCATGGACCCCTGAATGTGTCCTGTGGTATCGGGTACCAAAACATTAACTGCAGATCCTGCAGATTTAAGTCCTGTAAGTGGCAAGTTGGAGCTGCTACAGAACGCACTTGTTGGTCCAGCACAAGGTACTGTTCATCACCTAACTCATTGGCATACGTTTCATTATGCTACTTTGGGGTGCTGAAATTTTCAAATAAGTCTCTATATAAATTATACTTGATTGGGATTGGGACAAAAAAAAATTCAACTGATATATCTTATAAGAGAGGCTCAAACTCTGTGCTTTAGAACGGCGCAGAGGCAGGACTGTAAGCAATTGAGGAATTCGTAATTCGGACTGTCTTTGCAAATTTGCTGAATGCAAACTGATCTTAAAGATGCAGTCTTGGACTAAAACCTCAAATTTGGGGTTGGATGTGTAATTTCTTTACACGTGCATAATGTATAACTATAATCAATATCATACCTCAGTTAGACATTATAGTACATTCTAAGTTTGAAAGTGAATGGTTTTGAGGACATGGGGCACAAATCTGCAATCAACAATTTTTCAGGGACCATTTTTGGCTCCACAGCATCACTGTCAAAACCATTGGGCAAAAATCATCAACTGCTTTTCAACCCTCTCAAAAATTATCAATACATATATATTATAATCCATATATGGCAGTTCCCATTAAGTCAAGTCAGGACTTGCAGCCATCTATTGATTATGGCTATACAATACTACAAGCAGTTATAGATTTGGCAGGTGCTGCCTAAACTAAGGCCTTCGTATCTGTGTACTGAAAAAGGTTTAAGTGTAAAAGAAGCCGGCTATATTACACTTTACTTTCTATAATTTTCTATTATGATTAATTCTATTGAGACAACAAAACATCTGAAGGTGTTAGAACAGTGGTCATGTGGTAACTGTCCTGGCTCTGCACATGTACAGCTCCTTGCTAGAGGTCAGGGTTCAATACCTGTCACCACTAATCACCACAGTCTAAATCTGCCCCTGTGCTTTCCACATTTCATAAAATGCTTTGTAAAATAAACATTTAAGTAAGAAAGGAGAGAGTGCGTGTTCACTTAAAAGTAATACATACCAATTTTGAATAATCTAAAGTATTATGTTACTGATTACATAATCTTTCCATTATTTATTTTTTCTTCAAGTAATCCAATGAACCTTGCACACACACATACAGGCATGCATACATCCTGTTACACACAGCCCCTGCAATCCATTTGTCCCACGTCATTCAGAGAAGTTACATGTGGAAGCCAGGGGATTGATTGCCCATCTGGCCAGTCCCAATTCAACAGAGACCTAATCTCCATCCACCCACAGTATAGAAGAGCTTCAAAGCCTTACAGTACCCTAACTCAAGGACGATGGCTAAACTTCCACAAATGCTGCCATACATGCAACAAGGTCAACCCAATCCTGCCCATTCCAGAGGATTGGGCACCAGCTACTCTACTATCCAGAGAATTTGTGAGGTGATATCAATAGTTTAGACAGGGGTAAAGGAATCTGGAACAGGATAATGGTATTTGTAGAAGTATACAAAGATTGACTTACTAAAAGTGGACTATAGTAAAATGGTGGTGAACTGGATTTTGACCCATTTTAGATGAATTCCAAACAGTGATTTCATAATTAATGTAACAAATGTATTTAATATATAGAGAGAGTTTTACAATTACAGTACAAGTATCAAAGAGAAAGGTTCTCTGGAGATTTGAGATGTTTGCAAGAGCAGATAGGCAAGCAGAAGTGAGTAAAATGCAAGAGAGAGCTTTCCCAAACCCCACTCTGGTTTATATCCCAACACTGAAGTTGTTGGGTGGGTTAGCTAACATGAATATACCAAGACTAGTTGTGCAGAATAGACCCCTTGTCAATTAGGGACACATTCCAATCTGTTCCTGGGATCATCTCAAATGACAGCGGCACTTTTGTCCATGCATTCACAACTTACAGAAACTGTTAAGCATTACCATTCCAATGATAGCCTACTAGGATATCAATTAAGTACCTAGGTATTAATGTCTATACAAATTAATGAAGAATCATTGAATATATATATATAAAGAAATGACAATGAAATGAATAGGTGACAAAAACAAAAAAAGTGTGAGAAAGCTACAAAGATGAAATACTATTCAAGCATCCAGCCTAAGCCTCAGACTTCTACTAAGTATGCATGAAAAGCAAAGAAAACTAGCTAACAGTTACTCCTGGCTGCCTGTTGAACACAGTTAGTGTCTGATGGCCAAACAAGCTTGGAATTGTGACAGAGTAGAATCCATACCCTTATATGTGAGCGAATCAAACCTCACTGTTGGAATAGGTCTTATTCCACAGGAGTGGGCTGCTGTTCGATGACTTAGACCTGCGGTACACTGTGGACTTAACTCAGGCTACTCTAGTGTGAAATTACATAGGCAACCTTGAAATGATTCCCACAATAACAGATGGTCCTAACACTGCAGAAAAATAGGATTTTCTCCCTTGAAGGAGTAATAAGGTGGCATTAAATGAAACTCTGATTAAAAAATGACACCTGAGGCATGGTGACGGGAGACTGAAGCTTCACAAACTGAGGTGGGGATGGATTTTTATCACTGTCTGAATCAGAATGGAAACTTTCGGCTATGTCTACTAATGAACTCAGCTATTCAAACTGAGGACTGGATCCAATAAAATATAATTATGTAATTTACACTGGAGTTAAGGATGGCTACGTTTCACTTAACTACTGTACCAAACAATGTGTCAAAATCAAGACGTAATTAAAATGGTTGTCCTTGACAACTAAAAGGGAGTCAATCTCATGAATCCTAAATCTAAAACAAAAGCCTTTAGAAAGTCTTAGTGATTTATTTAGTGTTTTCAGAGAGCAAAGATTTCAAACATGAAAGGCACGTGCATGTTTGCGTGCATGTGGATAGGCCAGGGCTAATGACCATTAGTGGAGGAGAAGGGTAATGATAGGAAAGACTTCCTATCTATGTCTATTTATAGGTGCTCCTGGTCTGCCTGCCCTCCTGTATTCCTCTTCCCTCCTCTGTTCCCCCTTACTCCCCCATCTACCTCTCCCTGGGGAGGCAAAACAAAGTCATAGATCAACCAGGGGGAGGTAATTAGGACAGATATTTAATTTGAATAATGCAGGCTCGTTGAAGTATTGAAGCCACCTAAGGTTTATTAATGAAGTGCTGATCTGGTGAATTGGTTGCTGTGTGTCTCTATAATTCTCCTGCTAAAAAATTCACCTGGACTGAGGATGTACACAGGAAGAGATTACATTCTGCTCCTACAGTACCTATCATTATGAGTAGGCTCATTAAGGAGAGACTAATACTGGGTATACAGTAGGACTGTAACGCGACATGTATTTATAACCGTACCATACAGTATGGGGGAACTTTATGGTTCTCATGTGAACTGTGATGGTAATTTTATCGATCAGAACTCTTTAAGAAGGAAGTACAGAGACTAAATACTCTCGGCACAATTAACATTTTATTAATTATTTATTTGCAAATAAGAGAGACGCGTCAACCGCTTACAAACATAATCGTCCGAGGAGTCTCTAACTCAATACATGCACAATCCGTATATATTACACAGACAAAGGGGTGTGGTAAGTTGTTGCCCATCTGTCCTTGTCAATTAAACACATTCCCTCTGTTCTATCACATGTCCTAGGTTTCAAACAAGTCACATGTTGTCCTCCACCATCTGGTTAACTTTCTCAACCCTTGAGGGGAACATAAAGACAACCTACAGATAGGTAGATGATTAACCCTGTACTCTATGTGACCAATCAAGAATGCCCCCTAAGACAAACACCAGATCCCCCTCTCCTACTTTCCTAAGGAACAGAAAGGACTGACACCCTTCTTTGTCTAGTCAGGAGGACATGGCCCAAATACCTAATAATCCTCTGATATTATACAGACATGTGTGTCACAACCAAAGTAAAGATTTCCATACCAGCCAATGGAAAGACAGACATTTCTCAAATGCACCTTAATTCAACATTTCCATAACAGAACCCAAATAAATACACAATAAAGAAATAGGTAACTACACTATGTTGAATGTCACTTGAATATATCTGATTGAGCTGAAAAAACATTTAAGGCCATTCTGTCTAAATGAGAGGCTTTTCACACTTTGCATTCCCAACAGTGGTTTGTGAGCTAAACTCGAGGTTGAACAGTTAGATCTAGGTAGATTGGGATACACAGTGGGCTTTCTCCTCTGAGGTAATGTAAAGCAGTACCATCTGGATATACAGTATGCCCTCTCCTCTGAGGTAATGTAAAGCATTACTATTTGGATACTGTGTACTTTCTCTGAGGTAAGGTAAATCAGTATTATCTGGATACATAGCATGCTTTCTCCTCTGAAGTAATGAAAAGCAGTACTGTCTGGATACACAGGGTTAGTATAAAGCAGTACTGCCTTCATGTCTGCTCTCTGCTCTAAGAAAAAGACAAAAGAAGTGCATTGGGGTTGTGCATGTTGAATGGTTTGGCATGCTAAATAATATACGTAACTTTACGTACGGTTATGATGGAATCATTTAATTTGGCAAAGTAAGTCAATATTTTATGGTTTGGAATTTTATTGTTTAGTATTAATGGGAAATGCAAATTTTTTTACTGATTCTGATGTTTTCGAGTCGTTCAATGAACAGAACAAATCTATTTAGTAATTTTTTTCATTCGTGTCAGTAACGCTCAGAGCACGCCAGACATCGTTCAAATTAACAATTATATTCACCTACTTAGTCGCTCTTGTTTTTTTTTTTAACCAAGCAGGGGCTTGGTTATACAGTGGATATAAAAAGTCTACACACCCCAGTTAAAATGGCAGGTTCTTGTGATGTAAAAGAATGAGACAAAGATAAATCTAAATTTAGAATGAGAAAAATAAAAACCTTACAATAACCTGGTTGCATAAGTCTTCATACCCTCTTATAACTGGGGATGTGGCTGTGTTCGGGAATTAACCAATCACATTCAAACTCATGTTAAATAGAATTCATTACACATCTGCCATCATTTAAAGTGACTGATTAATCACAAATAAAATTCAGCTGTTCTAGTAATATTTTCCTTACATTTTTCTTAGTTGCATTTCAGAGCAAAAGCCATGGTCTGCAGATAGCTTCCAAAGCATCAGAGGGATCTCATTGTTCAAAGATATCAGTCAGAAAAACGGTACAATAGAATTTCCAAAGCATTAGATATACCATGGAACACAGTGAAGACAGTCATCATCAAGTGGAGAAAATATGGCACAACAGAGACATTACCAAGAACTGGATGTCCTTCCAAAATTGATGAAAAGACGAGAAGAAAACTAGTCAGGGAGGCTTCCAAGAGGCCTACAGCAACATTAAAGGAACTGAAGGAATTTCTGGCAAGTACTGGCTGTGTGCTACATGTGTCAACAATCTCCCATATTTTTCATATGAATGGGCTATGGGGAGGATGGCAAGATGGAATCCTTTTCTTACAAAGAAAAACATCCAAGCCCAGCTGATGTTTGCAAAAACAAACATCAAGTCTCCCAAAAGCACGTGGGAAAATGTGTTGTGGTCTGATGAAACCAAGGTTGAACTTTTTGGCCATAATTCCAAAAGGTATGTTTGGCGCAAAAACCAAAGAATACCATACCCACAGTGAAGCATGTTGGTGGCAGCATCATGCTTTGGGGCTGTTTTTCTTCAGCTGCACCCGGGGCCTTAGTCAGGGTGGAGGGAATTATGAACAGTTCCAAATACCAGGCAATTTTGGCATAAAACCTTCAGGCGTCCATTAGAAAGATGAAGATGAAGTTCACCTTTCAGCACGACAACGACCCAAAGCACACATCCAAATCCATAAAAGCATGGCTTCACCAGAAGAAGATTAACATTTTTCAATGGCCCCGTCAGAGCCCAGACCTGACATGATTTATCTTTGTCTCATTCTTTTACATCACAAGAACCTGCCATTTTAACTGGGGTGTGTGGAATTTTTATATCCACTGTAGGTCCTATGAAGCTGTGCCTATAATTGCATTCAATAATCAATACATGGGATTAATTACAGCATCCTGTGTCCAATTATCAGTTGCTTACATGTCATTTTCTTCTCAAATGCTCCCTGCAGATTGGTCTATTTTTTTCTGCACCATGAGGAAGAGTTGGTGGACAATACAATGAGCTGACCTGCAGGAATGTGTATTAATCCTGCCAGTGATATGGCATAGGAAGCTCCCAGCCATTCAAACGAACAAACTACTTGTTCATTTAAATTACAAAATTTAACAAGTCTCTCAAACGTTGGCAAGTCTTTTAAAAAAAAACACTCAATGTCATCAAATAAATAGAGTTATTTCTGATGAATTTGAAGTCTTTCTGATTGAATCTTCTGGTTCCGGATTTGCACTTACTGAACGAAGGGCCAAGAGAATCTGAGGTCCGGTGAATGCACTTATTCAGAATACTTCATAATGCCTAACTATGAGAAGTCAGAGTGAAAAGCAAAACATAAAAAAAACTACTTCCATATAGCAATGCTTTGTCAATAAGGCTGAATATTTGATTTGTTATACAAGCATTGAGCCATGAAGCTCTGAGATGGGGAGTGGGTGGAAATAGCCATGGCCCCTGAGTGGGATTGAAGCTTTTAAATTGTAGTGGGTTATTTAGACTGGGGCTGAATCAAACTTGCGCTGCAGAAATTGTTCATACACATACCGACAGTATGCACACAAACACAACCCCACACAAGCACTTGCCATCAGGAGTATTGAAATGCATGAAGAAACTCACAAATACAGATATTCACTAATCAGTTATTTTCCTGGTAAAACCACACTGAATACTGTCCAATTATTAACCATGGATAAACAGTCAGATTTGAATACTGCTAACTTAGTCATTACCGACTATGTATTGTCAAAATATTATGTCGCTAGATGGTTCCAGTCCTGATGACTACAACACTTAACATTATTCCTGTGGTACAGACAGGGTCAATCAATACTGCAGGATCTGTCCTTTTAGAAGATGCAGATTTGTTCTAAATCAATATTTCTGTGTCATCACCTTTCATTTTAATCATAGGGCAGAGATATGCCATTGTGGCAAGTCTCCAGGGGATAGCAAATGTCTAGACTGCTTCTAAATAGTCTAAAACAGTTTCATTTCCTCATCTCCTTTCCTTCGTCTGCTTTTCTGTGGACAGGTGCTGTATAGGTATAATCAAAGCTGAGGTGACCAACTTGACAATAATCTTGTGCTCTGTATTTACTGTGACTAGACTTGCTCCGCTCTTATAGGCTCGACTTTGACAGGGGTCATAACCTTTCACGCATCCATTAACTCTGCCCTCCTAAATTATCTCTGTGACTCTCTAAAGGCTTGATAGACAGCTCTGGCAGTATTGAACGGTAGGCCTACCTACCAAATACTGATTTATTTTGACTATATGATTAAAAAAAATCTGATTATACATGTGAGCCACGTCTTTGTGCAGTTCCGGGGATCAGATGTCTCCACAAAAGTTATTCATCACAAGGTTTTTTGGCCAGTTCCAACTAGAGAAAATGCAATTTCCATCTCAGGGGTTAAGTTTAGGGACAAGAATACAATTGAGCACAGTGTTATTAAATTGGGGTGCATTTCAGGTTCAGGCATTACCAGTTAGATTTCAGCTACCATTGAGGTTAGTGAACTGTATGTTTAAGGTTAGGGTAATGTTTAATACTACGGAATATCTAACAAGGATATCTAGGTCAGCTTTAGATCCTCACAAAGATAGAAAAACATATGTGTGTGTATATGTCTTTGTCTGTATACTTTTATTGACTATTCTCATCTATGTAGGCCATGTAATTAAAATGTCCATTGTAAGCATGCATATTCTGAAGATCATAGATTGTAATAACAGATACCTAAATAAAATAATGACACAACTAATGGGTTCCTGAAGATAGACTTCCAACAAATACAAATTGATTACAAGTGTTAAGATCCTAGGAAAGCAAAGCCTGGGGAACAGTACAATAGTCTGTTAAGTGCTGTAGGCTACTGATAAAATAAAACGTACAGCTGAATAAATAAAACAAAAGATAAACTTGATTTCCTTTGCGATAGATAATGTCACACTATGCCCATAATTCCAAGTTGGTGTCTATGATTTCCTTGAAAACCGTTGCTGTATATTTCAAAGTCAAATCAATGTCTGGTTTCCTGCTGAATCTTTTTGATGTCAACAGCTTATAGTATGTTCCAGTAAAAAAAAACACCAGCTAGTATATCCTGTTCTAATTTCAGCCTCATATGTTGCTCTAAATTTCTACCTTAGTTCATGTCCTACAGTATATATGGTTTCAAATTAAAATGTCTAGATGCCACGGATACATCAGTGCATGATACAGTACGTGTGTGGTGGAATGATGACAATGATCATAGAGCTAAATGAAGAGAAACAGTGGGTGCTCTACCTTTGTTTACATCCTCAGTTCAATATAGAGCCATTCTGAAAGGGAGCTGATGGGTGAGGCCTGCAAGGGTCAACCCACTATGTTGCTAACACTGGGCAGTGATTCAATACCAGCTGGTGATAATCACTGATAGTCGGCCCCCATAGTGTCTCAGAGATGACTTACAGAGGGATAGACAAGATATAGAGTACATCCTCCAGATGGATGCCGGGGAAATGAATAAAAAGGGGGATAGGTACCATAGGAGGCCAAGGTCCTCAGGGTGGGTTCTTATGAAAGGTTCTATTTAGTTTTCCAATAATGCTGAAAATGTCTCATAGTTTTGCCTATGCAACACCACCAGAAACTGGACAAACAACGGACAAAAAAGGTGGTTTCATTAATGAAAATTGAACATCATTGTTAATTTGTCAACAGGCCATGTATCAAGAAAACAATAACAGAAAAATGGGGATGTAAGCAATATGCTGTTATTGGTCAAATAATAAGAAATGGGTCTCAGAGAGCCCTGTCGGTACATAAATATTGTTTAATATTTCAGCCAGAAGACAACACTGTTCTTAGGTCAAGTATTGATTCCTGTCGCTTTGGCATTTGGTGCCAGTGTTTTTAGTTATTCCTTTCTTCATATTTGTTGACACTTTCCATTTCAAAGACCCCAAGGCTGGGTGGGATCTCTTCAGCATTGATCTCTTCGATCTACACCCGCTTCAGTCATGAAGGACAATTTGTTATCCACTTTGTTCATAGTTGCTGTAAGCCTTACTTTAAAATCCCCAACATGTGGTCAATACCACCAACAATTTATAGAAATGTGTAAAGTAATGCCAATTGATAGAAATGGTAACACACTCGCTCCGTATTTTATTACTAAAATAATTTACTCTTCTGAAAGATTAGCTGACCTTTTCGTCACTTGAACGGATTGCATTTTTTAGGGAATACATACAGTATTTTGTAATCAACAGCCTTCTGTGTGCAGGCTCCAGAACTCCACTTCATCTCAAGTCACTCTACTATACACAGTTAAATTGGGGGATGCTTCATGCTCAACAGATGATCCAATTTTTCAGAGGACTCTGTCATTTAATTTAGTTAGAAATAGAAAATGAAGAAATATTTGTCTAATATCCAATATCCAAAACTAGAGTAGGGCTATTGTAAAGGATGTCTTTTAGTGAGAGAATTAGATTTAAGCAACAGCCAGTCTAAAAATTAGATGGAGACAGGAAGAAAACAGAGAAAGAGAGAGCGTACAAGATGTTATTACAGATCCAATACCTAGTTGCCTGAGATGGTCCAAAACACTGGAATTAACTTGAACTCAATTAATAATGTTTCTTCACACAAGTAGACCATTGTCTAGTTTTCATTCAAGAAACTATGAGAAGTTCCTTTTCATTTTGGATGAGTACAATGGTTTTGGGGTGAGTCCAATGTGGTGGATATTATTCATGTCATAGTTTATGTGACACTTCGGAATCATTTGTTTTGAGTCAAAGTCGGCAGGATAAAACATCGCCTCTGAGTCTCTGAGAATGCGTCCCGGGTCACCTGGCCTAAGCACTATTTTCTACAGCATCATAACATAAATTGAAAAAAAAGGATCCAATAACATTCCATTATTGAATTTACCATGATGGAGACTGATGAAACTTTTATTGTCTTCATGCCTATTATGAAAAAGAGCAGAGGTAGGAAGGGTGGAAGAGTGAATAACTGATCAGCACAAACATTATGAATTTGGAAGACAAAGAATACACCCATTTCGAAGGAGTAGATTTATATGCTAATGCATTTGGTGATGTGGGCTCTAGTGTTTTTTCCTAACACTGCCCCATTAGGGCCACCAGCTGCCCCACAGCCTTGCAACCTCATAACCAATGTGTTGTCTTTATGGAAATGCTTGTTAAGCTGTTCCCCCTATCCAAAATGCTGTGGGGTTGTTATTTTTACTGGGCGACTAGTCAGGTTTTAAGGAAAGATAAACAGAGAAATGTACAGGCAGATCCTTAATGAAAAACTCAGGACCTCAGACTGGGGCAAAGGTTCATCTTCCAACAGGACAACACCCTAAGCACAGTCAACACAGCGTTCAGACATCTCTGGAGAGACCTGAAAATGGCTGTGATGCGACATTTCCCATCATACCCGACAGGCCTTGAGATATGCAGACAAGAATGGAATAAACCCACCAAATACAAGTCTTGATTCTTTTTTACATCATCACCAAGAAGACTCATGGCTGTAACCACTGGTTCGAGAAAGTACTGAGTGACCGAGTCTGAATACTTACACTGAAAAAAATTATAAACACAACACTTCATCTGTGAGCATTTGCCCACTCAAGTCGGTTACAACAACGAACTGCAGTCAGGTCGAGACCTCGATGAAGATGACGTGCATGCAGATGACAGTTTGTGCAGAGGTTATGCAAACTGAATGTTGCAGCAGCTGTCCAGGTGGCTAGTCTCAGACGATCTTGGCGGTGAAGATGCTGGATGTGGAGGTCCTGGGCTTGTGTGGTTATACGTAGTCTGCGGTTGAGAGGCTGGTTGGATGTATTGCCAAATTCTCTGAAACGCCTTTGGAGACGGCTTATGGTAGAGAAATTAACATTCAATTCACGAGCAACAGCTCTGGTGGACATTCCTGCAGTCAGCATGCCAATTGCACGCTCCCTCAAAACTTGCGACATCTGTGGCATTGTGCTGTGTGATGGAACTGCACATTTTAGAGTGGCCTTTAATTGTGGCCAGCCTAAGGCAGCCTTTTGTGTACATAGAGAAAGTCTTAGATCTTTTGAGTTCATTGCTGTAATGTAACAAAATGTGGAAAAAGTGATGGGGTCTGAACATTTTCCAAATTCACTGCATGTAACAAGTAACAATTATTTTATCAAGTTTGTCATACCACACAAACGTCACCTTCTCATGCCCAAAGCTTCAACTTTTCTATAATGCATTGCACACTTTTCATGTACTGGTGTTTAATTTTGTTTTACTGTGCACATGGCACGGATACACTGTTTAGCGGAATTATTGATAAACGTTAGAACACCTACATCTTGTTTTGTGAATTTCCATAAACTTTTCAGAGATGTGCTCTCACTTCTACTCCTTCATGTATGTCCTCTTCTACTCACTATGATAGCTAACCAGTGATATGTCACTCTTTGTACTGTAGCTAGCTCGCACAATATCACAGATTGCTCAGTAATGTCATAACACATACTGAATCAGCCAACAGCCCACAACACTTAGCATTGGTACCCAAATCGTACCCAGGTGCTAATCACCCCTCACTGAATGCATGACGGGTTAGGGTTAACTGTAATTTGTGTTAACTTTGTAACAATATTTTTTTATATAAGGCCTGAAGAATATTAAATATACATTAATATTTTTATGTGTGTGCATGTCACACATTTTTGTAAACAATTGTTTTTACTTCTAGTTGCTAGCTATATTTTACAATTTATTAATGCAGGGTCTAAGTAAAACTTTGGAAGTGTGCCCCTGTTATGTTTAACAGCTGTCTCATTTGCACAGGGGTACACCCTGCATACAGCAGAGACAACTTCCCTCAAGTGCAACCAGCTGTACCAGACATATGCCAGATGCCAATTCCACAACGTTCATTTGAATAACAGCATCATCGTTTGCTACAAGAACTCTTATATGCATAAATTATTTATTTTCCAAACTTGTCAATCACTTATACCTCTCAGGAGATTTGTCAAAATAACTAGTAAATTTTTTAGCATAACATGATCTCTTATCCAGAGAAAGTTGGATCTACATGGGCCAAAAGCATCTTTTAGGGGCATTATCCTGTTTTATTGCTCCCTTAATCAGTACAACAGTTTTCAGCTGTGCTAACATCAGTTCAAAAGGCTGTTCTAATGATCACAGATATTCCATTGAAAATCTGCTGTTTCCTGCTACAATATTCATTTACAACATTAACAATATATACCTTGTATTTCTGATCAATTTGATTTACTACATGTGCTTTTCTTTCAAAAACAAGGACATTTCTAAATGACCCCAAACTTTTAAACAGTAGTGTATGTTCGCGACAAATGCTAGAACTTGTGATATTTTATGAACAGACTTAGTACATTAAGTAGATGAGCTATGGTAAAACAACTCTACTTGAATATCTTGTGATACTTCTAGGCGTCCATATGATATATTTGAAATGACCAAAAAACAAAATAATATATTTGTTACACATGCTCCATTGACCGCATACATGACCCTTAGGTTAGCAAATTCTAACCCAGCACAGGATCTACATAATTAACTGTGGAATAATGGAATGATTGAACAGCTAAATACTTCAAATTGCATTCAGTATACAGAGTCATTAGTCATTGATCTTCGTAGTTTTTTTGTATTTACCAGATTTTCTCTTGATAGCTTCACAGTAACAATAATTTTCAGTCAATTAGTTATTTATGGATTTATTTATCTCCAACATTTAGGGTAATGTTAATCTAACAGCACTAGGAAGTGTTCAACAGGCCTGTATTGCAGAACATTGTTGCATCATTACATTGAAGTGGTTTAAACACATTGTTAAGAAAAGCTGATCTGGAAATACAACTAATGAGACCGTTAGGATGGGGGCCTTGAATGTCTTTTCTCACACCAGCTGGAAAATGCAATTAATATGTAAAGAAACCTGTTCATGGCTCAACATGATCTGTAGTCTGTCTGAGAAATATAAGCATGGGCCATCTTCAATCTGCCAGTGCTGGCTCCAGAGTCAGAGGTTTAAATTGGTAATCAGATCAGGGGCCTAAAACTTTGTGAAGAGCTGTTACAGCTTTGTAAGTTCAGCAAAATTGTCTTGCACAATCATGGTAAATGTGTGCATGTTTTATGGATTTGTTTAGGCATATGATTCAACAACAGGAATGGGAAATAAATGTTTCTTCCCCTTAGTATTGTTTCATATGTGGCAGCTGTTTCTGTTTCTAACAAACTGAATTGTTTTAAACACAAGAATAAGTTGATAGCATAAAAAATCCCCCCAAAAAATAATAATCTATTTAGATAGATTTAAGTATCTAAGTTGCCTGCAAGGAAATATTCAGGAGATATATCTTTTTTTTTATTTTTATTATTGCCATTTAAGAAATCATGCCAAACTTGAAATTATATATACAGTATCTCACAAAGGTGAGTACACCAGTCACATTTTTGGAAATATTTGATTATATCTTTTCATGTGACAACACTGAAGAAATGACACTTTGCTACAATGTAGTGAGTGTACAGTTTGTATAACAGTGTAAAGTTGCTGTCCCCTCAAAATAATACAACACACAGCCATTAACGTCTAAACTGCTGGCAACAAACGTGAGTACACCCCTAAGTGAAAATGTCCTAATTGGGCCCAAAGTGTCAATATTTTGTGTGGCCACCATAATTTTCCAGCACTGCCTTAACTCTTTTGGGCATGGAGTTCACCACAGCTTCACAGGTTGTCCTCTTCCACTCCTCCATGATGACATCACGGAGCTAGTGGATGTTAAAGATCTTGCACTCCTCCACCTTCCGTTTGAGGATGCCCCACAGATGCTCAAAAGGGTTTAGGTCTGGAGACATGCTTGGACAGTCCATCACCTTTACTCTCAGCTTCATTATCAAGGCAGTGGTCATCTTGGAGGTGTGTTTGGGGTTGTTATCATGTTGGAATATTGCCCTGCGGCCCAGTCTCTGAAGGGAGGGGATCATGCTCTGCTTCATTATGTCACAGTACATGTTGGCATTCATGGTTCCCTCAATGAACTGTAGCTCCCCAGTGCTGGCAGCACTCATGCAGCCCCAGACCATGACACTCCCACCACCATGCTTGACTGTAGGCAAGACATCCTTGTCTTTGTACTCCTCACCTGGTTGCCGCCACACACACTTGACACCATCTGAACCAAATATTTTATCTTGGTCTCACCCGACCACAGGACATGGTTCCAGTAATCCATGTCCTTAGTCTGGTTGTCTTCAGCAAACTGTTTGCAGGCTTTCTTGTGCATCATCTTTAGAAGAGGCTTCCTTCTGGGACAACAGCTATGCAGACCAATTTGATACAGTGTGTGGCTTATGTCTGAGGACTGACAGGCTGACACCCCACCCCTTTAACCTCTGCAGCAATGCTGGCAGCACTCATACGTCTATTTCCAAAAGACAACCTCTGGATATAACGCTGAGCACATGCACTCAACTTCTTTGGTCGACCATGGCGAGGCCTGTTCTGAGTGGAACCTGTCCTGTTAAACTGCTGTATGGTCTTGGCCACCATGCTGCAGCTCAGTTTCAGGGTATTGGCAATCTTCTTATATCCTAGGCCATCTTTATGTTGTGCAACAAGTCTTTTTTTCAGATCCTCAGAGAGTTCTTTGCCATGAGGTGCCATGTTGAACTTCCAGTGACCAGTATGAGGGTGTGTGAGAGCGATGACACCAAATATAACACACCAGCTCCCCATTCACACCTGAGACCTTGTAACACTAACAAGTCACATGACACTGGGGAGGGAAAATGGCTATTTGGGCCCAATTTGGAATTTATTTCACTTAGGGGTGTACTCACTTTTGTTGCCAGCGGTTTAGACATTAATGGCTGTGTGTTGAGTTATTTTGACGGGATAGCAAATTTACACTGTTATACAAGCTGTACACTCACTACTTAACATTGTAGTGTCATTTCTTCACTGTTGTCACATGATATATATATATATATATATATATATATTTAAGAATACTAAACTTGGGATCTATCTCATGCTGTAAACCAACTGTAACTGATGAAATCTAAAGTCTCTCAGTGAAGGGTGCCATGAGTAGACAGAAGATAGTGCCACTGCCATAGCAAATGAAGGAAAATCAACAACTAATTCTAAATTTGCTTTCCCTTCATTAGTTTGTGCTCCAGATTCTTGGCAGGTATTGGGATGTGTCTGATGGTAATTTGGTCAAGTATACTTGTATTGCAATTTTGCATTTTCACTAACACATGTTTTGATCACCTAGAGAACAAATAGAAAACATTTAATTTGTTTAGTGGTTACACACTGGATGAATATACAATTCATGTTTTCCTATTTGGCTCCAATATATTGCTTTGTTGTGATAATCATTGTTAAATCAATAGTAATGAAGAAAGGTAACACCATCATAATTCTCACAATGGCCTGAAGCATCAGGATTACAAACAAAAGCAAACTCAAGAATACGATCTATCCCAAACCCCAATTAAAATGAACAAGAAAATAATCTTGCTCAGGTCACACAAGTTATCAGCATCTGTGTGAGAGATGCAATATAGAGACTATGTACCTAATTATTACTGCACATGCTTTCTGACAGGCAGGGACATAAATACTGATTAGGTTCTATTAAGTTTCCTTAATTGCTATGTATTACTGCATAACTACATGATATGTGGTGGCAGCAGGTAGCCCAGTGATTAGAGCCTCTAACCAGTAACTGAAAAGTTGCTAGATCGTATCCTTGATCCAATGAAAAAAATATGTTGCGGTCAGGGTTAGTATAAGTCCATTGATCTGCTTAAAGTACTTGAATTTGAGTCTCAAAAATGTCAGTATGGGAATGTCACGGGTAATCACGGGTCAGTACTGATTAAAAGTGTATACAGTTGCAGCAACTGAATGCAGTTGCTGCAACTGGAGGTCTCAAACCGGTTCAACGGAGGGCCATGTGTCTATGTGTCATGGTTTTTGGGTTTTCCTTTAAATTGGTTCCCAGTTCAGACCTAAACAACCAGGTAGGGGTAGAAACGAACCAATTAGTGACCTAATTAGTCAATTAAGTACAAGGTGAGAGCAAAAACCTGCAGACACTCGGCCCTCCATGGAACTGGTTTGAGACCTCTGCTCTAGATGCTCCGGATACGACAGCGTGTTCCAGGTCATGCCAATATCCAGCAACTTCGCACAGCCATTGAATAGGAGTGGACCAACATTCCACAGGAAACAGTCAACAACCTGATCAACTCTATGCAAAGGAGATGTGTTGCACTGTGTGAGGCAAATGGTGGTCACACCAGATACTGACTGTTTTTCTGACCCCCCCCCCCCCCCCCCCCTCATTTGTTGTGGCCAGCCTAATGCACACCTGTGAAACAATCATGCTAATCAGCATCTTGATATAGCACACCTGTGAGGTGGATGGATTATCTCGGCAAAGTGCTCAGTAACACTGATTTAGACAGATTTGTGAACAATATTTGAGAGAAATAGGCCTTTTGGGTACATAAAGTCTTAGATCTTTGAGTTCAGCTCATGATAAATGGGGGTAAAAACAAAAGTGTTGCATTTATAATTTTGTTCAGTGTATATTACCAATTCTTCATAATTTTTTGTACAATTGTAGGGAAGAAGCAGTCAGCATGTATGTTGTTTATAATGGTGGCCAGCACAGTTTCAGAATTTCAAACCTGTTGAGATGTTATGGGAGCGGCTTTACCATATGGTACATGAGAAGTGCCCATCAAGCCAATCCAACATGTGAGAGGTGCTTCAGGAAGTGAAATCCATTCATATTACCTTAATAAATTGACAACTAGAATGCCAGGCTGCAATTGGTCTGCAAGACTGCAATTGCTTCAAATAGAGGATTCTTTGATGAAAGCAAAGTTTGAAGGACACTATTTTTTCTATTAAAAAAAATTATTTGTTACCTTGTCAATGACAATATTTCTTATTAATTTTGCTAAATTTCATATTCAAAGTAATTTAATGTATGTTTTCATGGAAAACAAGGACATTGTTTTCCATGAAAACAAGTGACCGCAACATTTTTAAATGGTAGTTTGAGTTGATTTCTCTTGAAGAATTCATAATTTACTAAATGTAATTTAATTTCCAGTAATTTTGGAGTTAGATCTTGGTTGTCGATTTATCCCTGCTAACAAACATTTTAGACTGCTTGATCGACAAGAATGTTTTGAGGCAACAGATAGCCTAGAGCAGGGGTCTTCAAATCTTACCCTACGAGGGCCGGAGCCTGCTGGTTTTTTGTTCTACCTCATCATTAATTGGATCTGGTGTCTTAAGCCTGAATAAGTCCCTGATTAGAGGGTTGCAATGAAGAAATTTAGTGGAACTGGCTTCGAGGGCCAGATTTGAATACTCCTGGCCTAGAGGTTAGAAATATGGAACAACATACAAATATTTGTCTGCTCTGAAAAATCTGCACTGAGTATCTTAAATAGTATATCCTATCATTGTGCCCTTGAAAGCTCTTAAGCCTGCACTATTGCTGACTCTCCGCCTTCAAGCTCTCTCTATAATTGCCTGTGTGTTTCTCGGTATGTGTGTGTTTTGGGTAGCAACAAAAGATTGTTGGCTACTTACAAATTCATACTTTAGTGTCTTTTTCAAATAATATTCAAGTCATCAAGCTAATCGTACCCACGCACGATTCTGTCCATGGTTGATGGGAACGTAACATTTGTCTTGGATCTATCTGTATTAGGAGATGACAATATCCAGTTTGCCTTTCCCCTCCTAATCACAGGCAAACACAGGGAGGACATTCTGCAGGATTAGTCTGTGAGTGACTACCAGTTAAAACCAAGAATCAGTTTTCTGAGTCAGGTGCAAGATCTTTGGCAAGCTCCTGAAAATAGAATATTCATTTTGAGTGTTGTTGTTTTAACCTTTGCCTTTTCAACAAGCCCTAATGTGCAATGGTCTGTATTTCACACCTACATACAGTACACATACATGCACCTACATACAGTACACATGTACACACACAAAAGCACACGCTCATGAATATACACCCACCCACTCACACCCCTATTGTGCTTTTATTTCAAACACAATACTCAATGCTCCATGCAAACCGTTTGTTAAATGCATTAATCCGGCCAAAAACAGTGATTTGCCAACACATTTGAATTGGAATATCATGGATCAGCCTCCAGATGTGATTAAAGTGAAACAGCAGGCAGACTTTTGGTAAGCCGAGCATAACAAGGGGATGAGAGTAGACTTTGTATACCAGTACAGAAAGGAATATGTGAATGTGTGTGAAATTTCTGTGTAATATAATAAGCATAATTATAGTAACTATGTACATACGTTTATATTGCACCCTTGCCGATCAAACAAACAGGAAAAGATAACCATATTCTCGGTAATCCTAGTTTACATTTTTGAATGTCAAGGCATTTAACCTTTTAATGCATGTCTTCAAAAAAAGTCTAACGACCCCCCCCCCCCCCCCCCCCAGCATGAGTTCTTCATGGAAATAATTTTCAAAAGTAGTCACAGTTAATGTGAGCACTTTTGAAAAGCGCTCCTTAATTTGATTGCTATGCAACAGCAGTTTTAATTCTGTGCTTTCCACAAACACATGCACAATACCTGCTAATTATCTAGGTTTTGTTGTAAATGGTTAATTTGTGAATGTACAACTTTAAAGGACAATTTATATTTTCAAATGAGATGTTTTCAGCTCTTAATTTAAATGGGTTGGTATTGTGTTATGTTGTTTATTTGTATTGAGTTATGTTGTTATAATATTACGTATGACATTGAGCATAATGTTTGTGTGTAATGTAGTCATTTACAAACACTATTCAGCATAGTTTACAATAGTCCTGGTGCTTTTATTTTACTCTTTGTTGCTATGTATATATTTGCTGTCATACTCTTAATGCTCCATATTCTTAAAGCTGCTTATTTTACTTATTTGTAATAATCAAGGAATGAGGACAACTAGCAAACGTATTTAAATATACACTCTACTTACTAAAAAACAGAACCAAAACTTATATGAATACAGACCATTGCAAATTGTTTGTGTTGTATGTCTTTTTCTGGTAGTACTTTATTTGGTAGGCCAGAAATAACTTGGTAATAGCTAGGTTATTTCTAGGAAACAACATATAAACTAAGAGCAAACAACGGGGTAATAACATGGTAACTACACATCAATAGTAAGCATGTTTCTGTGGAAATTTGTAGGTAACACTGGGTAAGTGCATGTTAGTTACCCATGAAACGTTTGTTTATGTTGAAATAACAGGGACATTTTAAGGAAAGTTCCACAAAACAATACAAAATCAAGACCACAACAACCACATTAGAACATAGCAATTACCCATCAACAGTTGATTTGTTGCACTCATGTATTTCATTACTTTACTGACATTACTGTTATTTAAGCACAACTCAGTTGTTAAATTCCCCTGTATTTACACTTTTACACCAAGATTATTTTATTTATTAGTTATTTCCGCCCTGCCAAATAAAGTGTTTTCATTTTTCTTATATGAAGGAGTTCTCTTATTTCCATTAGAAAGAAGGTGTACATATCAGTAATTGTATTTGTCACCAGTGTAGCGCCCCCCTGTCATCTGGCTATGTCTTTCCCTTTAGCTCCAAGGCTTAGCATTGATCTCCTTAACCATGTCTCCTCTGTCAGAAACAGATTTGCCTCAGGGGAAGATGGCAAGGGGCTTTGCACTCAATACTGGCACTTATCAAAGCCGGCAGCAAAGCCAGGAGGGTGTAAATGACTAGCATCATCCACATTTGGTCTGCCTCCATCATCAGCAGCATCTTCAGTCTCACCTGGGATTTTCGGTGAGCAATGGTTCCTCTGATTTAGGGTTCTAAATTACCCAAAGACCACGGGACATCTTCTTGCTTTCACTGTTTAAATCTGATCCATCACTTAAATATTCAGACTCACTGTCTCATTAACTGGAATTTGCCCGTGTGTTGTCTCCTTCTGAAAAACATTGCTAATGCTACAGCCCACTAGCTTAACAAAAACACTGAATAAGTGAATGAAAAAGCCTTGGGCACACATCACTTGTAACTACAAAAAATGATTCGTGTGGCAATCATTTCTTTATGAATGTTTTATTCACAAGTACTTGTGACAAATTACTCATTCCAATTTTTGCATTCATCGTAAAATGCTAAAATGCTCACTTTTCTGGACGCTATAATGTTTAAGGTGAGCTAATACTAAGCAAATGGCAAATATTGTAGGCAGCCATGTTTGTTGACATTGTCCTTCAATGCATTCTGGGGGGTCAGACAAACATCTGTCAGACCAAATATATTATTAATCCTTTATTTCAACAAGGAACACAGACTGAGACCAACGTCTCTTTTACAGCTGGGCACAGCATAGACATGTTAACGCATACAGTTTAGGTTCAATGATTAAAAAACTAACAGAAAAAGAAAAAACACAGTGTACAGACATAACGAGACACGGATAACAAGACGTTTAAACACAAGACAGTGTTATATATAAATATGGGATGGTTTGCTTATCTTTTGGGCTGTCCCCTTCATCATGCATATAGACCTAAGTAATCTAAGGTTGTTGTGGGAAAAACTTTCTGTCTGATTGCTTTTCATGTTATAACTAATTTATTAAGATTACTGTTCAGCTCACCCATATACTATTCTCCTGTCTTTTCACTTGACAGAAAACTCTGTTATTGTCACCGAGTGTAGTTTTACAGTTACTGCATCAAAGTAATTAAAGTATGAAAGCTCATATACGATAAAATGTAGCACGTTAGCTAGGTTAACATTATTAGCTATTTTAGGCACCACCCAAATATTGCTGATGTTGATGTTATCAAGCTCAAGCAAAGTTAGCTTTGGCAGTGTAACTTTTGTCTGCAGTCTTGCTAGCATGGGCTCAGTTACCATTCTGTTATGTATTAATTGCCCTGTTTATGGCATTATATTGTGTTATAGATAGTGAATGGTAAAGGTAAACACTTTTTGACAGTAGAGTTCCCGAGACCATATCAATGCCTAATTGTCTTCATTTTTCATTTACTGATCATCTACAGTACCAAATTGAAATAATCCTTAATGGGGAAAAGGAAAGAGGTGGGACATGGTGGCAGGTTCACATCCCGTGTGCGTTTTATTAAAGCTGTAAGGCACTTCAGGAGGTCAACAACTTCAGGAGTCAAAGATGAAATTATTTTGAGCACAGTGCCAATACTTTCAGGCAGTACATGCCTCTTTGCTGGGCACAGCCTTTTGGAAAACGTGGCTATGTCCTTCACTGAAAGTAATTAATTTATCCGGCACAGTTGTTGCGCGTATCATGTGAATGCCCCTTTAGGCGGGTTTGACGTGCACGAATAAGGAGAGGGTGATGGTGACGTTGACTGCTGTAGAGGCTAGGGCTCAGCATGCAGTGATGAGCTGCATCCCATGTTCTCAGCCTCTATTTAGGGAGAAACAGAGGAAAACACACACAGACCAAGGCAGGTGTGGAGGGGTCGGGCTGGCCCTCTAAGTTTCCATACCTCTGCCGTGCTAGTCTCCAAGGTGGCGAGACACATAGGACCATGGTGTCACAATGGCTGACACTTAACTTAACGTAATATTTGGCACAGTCAAATAGTGAGGAAGCTTGCAGGTATGCACAAGTAAAAAAGAACCAATCACAACAATCACACATTTTCTAAGCTAATTTAGTGGTTACAATAGTCAGCTGTCCAAACCAGAGAGTCACAGCTCTCCCTGTGCTGTCAGGGACATAGGTCACGACAGCCAGGCTATAAGCTCCAGGGACCACTCTAAAAAAACTGTTCTTCAGCTGTCCTCGTTAGAGAAAATAATTCTACCTTGACCCCAAAAATGGTTGCTCCAAGTGTTCTCTCACAGAGGTGGTCAAAGAAATATTTATGTTTCTAGATATAAACTTTTTTTCTGAAAATGTACATGAAAAGAGGGAAATGGTTTGCAGGCAATCAATGAACTAAAAGTAATTAACATCCTGGCCTTCTAGTGAAAGGTCAGTATGTGGAAGCTCTCAATTGAACAAACCCCTTTGAAAGTCAACGTCTTTGAAAAATGCAAGGACTTGCCAATGAAACCTATTTATTACATTGCCAGACTAACCATGAAAGTGTTACTGCATCTAGCATGAAGCAAACAGGTACATAGGCTTACACTTCCCAGCGACACAGTGGTAGGTTACAATTCAATCAATTACGCATATCAGTATTCACAGAGTATTTATTTTTCCCACAGCAAATTCAACTCAAAGACTGGTTCCTGGGTACTGTATGCAAAACTACAACTAATACCAAAGAAACCCCCTCATTGGTATTAATATTTATATTTCAGAATTGAAGGGTCTGTAGGTTTTGGATAAACATTCTAAATATTTTCCCTAACTAAACATTACAATAGCAAGTTTGAACATATCTGGAAAAGTGTCTGTACAGTGCACTGAGGTAGACAGCTACCATACATTCACACTGAAACTGGCCCTTTCTGAGCTTCCCTTCAGATGGTGGTGAGCTTATTCAATAGCTACAACACTCAATTCAATTACCAGTATAGAGTATTCCCTCTATTCTTACACACCTTCTTTTTCAAAATGACCGACAGCTATGGCCGTATACAACATACAGATAAATAAAGTGCACAATGGCAATCAGGCTATATTTTCAATATTATAATTCATCCTCAATTCAGTTTGCTTACCCATGGGGTTTAGGTTTTGCACACAGGCTATATTGACAACATTTGAGTATTATTGACAACATTTGGAAGCTGTCACATTACCCATGATATGAAAGAATGAATTCATTAAAAACATTATTTGTCAATTAAAGGATTGAATTGTTTGATAAAAGTGAGAAATGCAGAAAAGGGTGTCTTTAGGGAAGCAGTCAATGTTCCCTGTGGATCACTAATGCAAACCCCAAATTGAAAGTTACTCAACCTGAACTGTGAAATGCATTTGTAATCCAGCTTTAGGTCGGCACAAGTGAGTCTCCATTACTCTTCCTGAGAAGTGAGGTGGAGAAGGAGAACAGCTAAGAAGTCAAATTGAACAAAGGCTCTCCTGTCACTGCATGGTCAGATAATCCAAGTTTCTGTGTGTGTGTGATGGAAGAGAATGTATAAATAACAGAGGGACCCATTCTCTTTTTGTGGTTGGCATCAAACATTGCTTCTCACCTCCTCACCGAGCCCAATGAGCACATTGTGTAATTGTGATGTTACTATCCAACACCAGCAAAATGCAGAAACTATTTGGTATGTGGAAAACCAATGACTCTATTTGTTTTCATATGCGTATGATGGGAGGTCAAATCCAATATTAATATTTGTAAGGAACCCTACACACCAGGTAGCCATGGTTGTTTTAGTGGGCAGTCTTCTGGACAAGCAGCAGCCCTATTTTTTGCCTTAGTAGCAGAATGCAATGGGTTGTTGGAGCCTAGCAATGACAGTCTAATTGGGGGGGGGGGGGGGGGGGGGGGGGGGGGGGGGGGGGGGGGGTATGCCTTACCTTGCGAAATTATCTGTCCTACACTGTGACAGCTATGGCAGCTCTTCAGAACTGCTTAGCGCTGTGAAAACCCCCTGTTCACTCATTTGGAACATTCAAGACTCCAGCGGCTCTTTGTAATCCAAGAACAACAATGTCAAATTGGAAAAATGCAAGCTTCCATTGCTCAGCGAGGAAAGCTAGAGTTGGAGTGCTGGGCTAAACAAGGGGAGAGAAAAGCAGACAAGGCATACAGGCCAATTTTCTGAATTTTAAATTCAATTGCCTCCCTTCTGGAAACCTAAATTAAAATCCCATCTTCCCATTTCCTACCTCTCTGACCTGCCATGTAAAATATATCAACAGTTGTCACTGAAAGCAGACAGGTGAGGGACGATGGAATGTCAGACGAGAGCACTCCCTAAAAACAGAGATTGTTATGACCCTGTCTCATATGTAGCGAGAGCTCTTTCATTCAGAGTGTTTGTAAAATCGCAACCAGGCTAATACAATGAATCATTTAGGATTTTGTGGAAAAATATATTATTACAATGATCAATGATGGCCTTGCAAGAATAGAATCAATTCAGAATCCTCTTGGGTTGAATTATGGCAGTGTTTGAGGCCCTGTCATTCAGGTGTTGCAACATACTGTATCACCTCATCCCATTGTGGTCAGTGAACAACATGGTATGTCTACACACTTAAAAGCACCAAAATACATCTGTAATCTGTATGCATTGCACCGTAGTTTTGTCCCCCAATCCCCTGCCCTCCCACCCCTCACCTCACCCCCCTTAACCAGCATCTCCACATCTCCAGCGTCAGGGGTAAGATCGTTGGAGACAGAACTCGCTCAGATGTAACTGATGCGGACATCAGGTGGAGGATCCACTTAAGGCTTAGTCTCACCTGAGTTCCCAATGAGTGCATAGTGCACCCTGACACGCTGTCATGTCCTGAACAGACAGTTCTATTTCTTCCCTGCGTCACCTCCCTGCCTCACCTCTCTGACTCCCCCTGCCACCAGAAGGTGCTCAGTGGTGACTAAACACTCTCAAATGACCTTATCAGTTGTTTTATACTTGCAGCGGTAAAATACATGGTGGCAGCAACACATTCAGGTCTCAGCGCCTTGGATCGAACTCCTGGTTGCAATGGGGGTCTGATACAAAGTCTAAAGTGATTATAATGAAACCGTAGTCATGTCTCTGAGCACACAATGAACACAACTCGCCTGCAAGAAATGCTTTGATTTTAGATTTTCATCAAGAAGATAAGATATTCAAGGACCGAATTACGTTTCTGTCTTAGTGTTTATTGATTTGATAAACAGTACTATATGTATCTGCATTGTTATTAGAATTAGTGAGCATATGGATTGTTAGACTACACATGGAAAAACCGAAATCCTTGCCAAAGGCCCAGCAGAAGTTAGTGTAGTTAATAAAACATCTACTACCATTTCAACATGCCTAATTACATTTAGCTTGCTGGCTGGTGAGGTTATGGACTGATCACCTGGGCTAAAAAGACTGTTTCTATGATTAATAAAGATAAATAACTGAAGAGGTTTCCAACTGATTCATTGTTAATGATGATGTAGGCAGGGGCGACTGGTCATTAGGGGCAACAGAAAGATTACTTCCTATAATGTATTATCTATGAATATAGCATCTTCCCTAAAGTGCATATGATTTTTGTGAGGATTTTATTTCATGTTCATTGGTCCCTGCCTTGCTGTCTCAGACTGCTTTCTGACGATTTGAGTTCGCAGTAGTAGGCCATTGGCTAAGCGTGAATGTGGGGCGAGCACCTCTCTCACAATGCAATGTACATTGTAAGTGTGAAAATATTAATAGGCATGCTCAGAATGTTAGTGTGATCAAAGTAAATCACACAAATTCGATGCCAAGTGGGGCTGACAGCCAGTAGCCCTACTGCAGTGGTATTTCGTATTTCAGACCTGATTGGCTGTCTGTCTGTCTAGCGCCAACATTAGTCGGCAAGAAGAGCCAGGAAGGTGAATTGTCTTAGCTAGCTTGTTAGCTTCACTAACGCCAGATAACTTGAGTAAATGTATAATGTGGATTTCATACTCGTGGCTAACGGTTAGCATACCAAAGAAGGCACTCTTCTGTTTTCAATGTCTGTTATTTTGTGGAGATGGTACATGGTCGAGGACAGGTTACAAAGATTTGAAACATCTTTCTGAGAGGATTGCAAAATATGAGAGCAGCGGGAGTCATCTGGACAATGCTGTGAAATTGGGATTACATGGAAGGGTAAATGTCGCAGCCCAAGTTGACAGTGCATACAGGCGTTCCGTTGAGCAGCATAACAAACAGGTGGAGGAAAACAGGTACGTACTCAGTCGGATCAAACCATGTATTAAACTGTGTGGAAAATGTGAAACCGCACTGCGGGACAGGACGAGTCGGTGGACTCCCTGAATCTTGGAATATTCAGATTTTCGAGACTATGTGTGAGGGCGTTTCGAGACATAGAGGCACTATGACGCTCAGCCCATCTTCAAAGGGACATATAGCACCGTACAAAACGAACTGTTAGACTGTATGTATGAAGTGTACAGGGAGGAGATAGCCAAGCAAGTGGATGAGACATAATGTGTTGCCATACAGGCAAATGAGACAACTGATGTCTCCTGTAAATCACAAATGGTGGTTCCGATACATGTTGCCTGACAATACAGTGACAGAGAGGATTTTGGAGTTTGTGGAAGTCAAAGATAAAACTGGACTCGGCCTCTCTAATAGCATCAAGGGTGTGCTGGAACCACTGAAGCTGGGATAAAAGCTGATTGCTCAGACTTACGATAGTGCGGCTGTAACGAGTGGAAACGCCAGGGGGGTACAGACGCTAATGAAAGAGGCATATCCACATGCCCAGTTTGTTCACTGCTATTCTCACCAGCTGAACCTGACCTTGCAGCAACTTTGTTCAGCAAGGATGAGCATCCTGAAGGTGTTTTTTGCAGATTTATTTGCTTTTGCCACCTTTTTCTCTGGTGCTCCAAAACATGCTGAGGCAACACAGAGACGCATTCCAAGGCCACCTGCTTTACTATGGAACTTTAAAAGTAGAACTGTAAATGCAATTTGGAAAAACCACGCTGCACTGCTCCTGTGTATGGAGGACATACGCACACAACCAGGATGGGATGAGGCCACTATAAATGAGGCATATGGCCTGTCAAAAAACTCTGGGACTTTCTGCAGCAACTAGATTTTTTTTCTTCCTTATGCCAGAAGTTTATGTTTTCTACAACACTCTGCAAAAAGAGAGCATCAATGCATCTGGGATTACCCGTTTCAAGAAGAATGTCTAGAATATGCGGAAGCAAACTGATGAATGGGCTGCCACCATTCACGATGGTACAGGCGAGCCATGACGACGAGTAACCAACACAGCACCGGTTATGAAGGAGGCATGCAACACAGTCATCTCCCAGGTGGAGCAGAGGTTTTCACAAAGTGACCACCTGATCGCTGCCAAGCTGGTTGACAGCTCGCTCTTCCCACAATTTGTCCTTTCATTCCCTACATCTGAGCTTGACTGTGCGGTGAAACTATGGCCTCTAGGAAACAAGTTGAAGTCTGAGCTTCACACTGGTAAGACGGCCCTGTCTCTGTTAAGATCCATCCATGAGAACAACCTAGAGGAAGCTTTTGCTGAGACAGTCACTCTGTTGAAAATTATTATAACAACATGATGACATCCGAGTCAGAGAGGAACTTTTCCACCTTGAAGAGGGGGAAAAAACTTCACTCGCAATACCATGGGACAGTCGCGACTCAACGCATTGGCCATGTTGTCCATCGAAAGCCAGCTGATTCAGCAGCTACATGACTTATTTCTCAAAGTCATCGAAAAGTTTGCCCAGAGGAAGAACCGCCGTGTCACCTTTCTCTTCAAGTGAGCCCTAAGCCTCGGTGAGTGAAAGCATATTTTATCATCCTGCCTTTGTGGTGCTGGTCCATACATTGGTCATATTTTTGTGCTGGATCTATTGATATAGATGGTGACTAGTGTCAGTGTGTGCATGCTTATATATTAAGGTTGTTGTCATAGAATGGATCTTTATCCCTAAAAAGTTGTCTTTCTGCTTCGTTGTGGCCTTCGGTGGTGTTGAGCTCATTTCTGTTTGCGTATGGCCCTGTAGGCACATTGGTTCTGAGCTTGGTTGCATTCCTAACTTAGGTTTGTATCTGTGACAGTGGTAATTTTACATGTGTGTGAGAGAGAAGGCCAGCAATTACACAAGAAGGTCTCTCTCCAGTATGTGTACTACAACACCTGGTAGAAGCAAGACACTCTGTTGTGGAGCCACGCTTTTTGTTGATGTGTTTATTTAACACATCAGTAGCAAGAGGGATTTTTGTATCTTTACTGGTATGTATCATGCATTTTGAAATAGTTTGTGCCCCACCAATGTTTTGCATATAAAAATGCCACTGATGCATGTGTTCACGATTGCAAACGGCCATTCGCGTGCTGGGGGTTACTGCAACATTTTGACAATGTTGGTTGTGGAGAAAATCATCAGATTACTGCAGATTTTGTTTATGCTCGAAAAGCTATGGATATCTTAATTTCTATATACTACAATGTCAATACACTTTTCGAGTAATTGCCATTTATTTTTCATCAATTTTATGAAGCAATTAAAAACACGAATAACTGAACATGCTTAAGCACCATTAGATTTTGGGTTATGTTCAGATAAAAAGTCAGATTCTGGAAGATCTGGGTTTATTGAATTAATTAGAATGACTGAATATCTGACCAACCTTTAGCATGTAATGTAGAGATGTAGCCCAATCATATTGAAGTTAAAAGCAGTGGTTTAGAAACCCATTTCCAAAGGCACTTTAGCCTACACAACCCATTAGGCCAACTATGTAAACTCTAACATCGATTGATCCTGCAAAAGGTGTTCAGTTGGTTATAGGCTATTCCTATTAGTTTTCCAATGCCTCTTAATATGAAAGTAATCTAAAAGTAATCACATTACATTACTGAGTTTGAGTAATCAAAAAGTTACGTTACTGATTACAAATGTGGACAGGTAACTTGTAACTGTAACGGATTACATATAAAAGGTAACCTACCAACCCTGTTCATACTCATTAGCGCAGGTGATTGTGATGTTAAAGGATGCTCTGAAATGATACAGATTCCACAATCTATAACATTTTTGAGGGAGGAGTAGATTTGTAATTTCAAGGATTAAAACATGATCATTTAACTGTGTTTATGTGGAGAGAAAAAAACATAGCAGTTATAAATTATAATTCAAAATATCATATTAAAAAAGTATATAGATGTATATGTCATTCATGTTTTTTTTCTTATCTGCAATTCAAGTTGTTTATATGTAAGCGCCAAATCCTCTTATTTCACTAAGTGGTCTTTGTGCTCTGGCATGTGATCCAAGCCTGCCTTATGTGTTGTTTCGTAGTTTTGAGGCATTCACTATTATTCAACAAAGTGGAAAATAGTAAAACTTATTAAATACCCTTGGAATGAGTAGATGTGTCCAAACTTTTGATTGTCACTGTGTGTTTATATACAGGGGGTGGACCAAGGGGAGAAACATAATAGTATAATAACATTAAACACCTAAAAAGGAAAAGGGCTACCCTTTGCCTTCAGAACAGCTCCAATCTTTCTTTGAATGCTGTTATACAAGTCCAGAACTGTGAGGGATATTGAACCATTCTTCAAAACGAAAAGCCTTGAGTTCTTTAAGGGATGAAGGAGGTGGAAATCTACTTTGCACTCTGCGCTCCAGCACTTCCCATAAAGGTTGAGTAATGTTCAGATCTGGTGATTGGAGAGGCCGCGGAAGGCATTTGACGTCATCCTGGTGTTAATAAAACCACTCTTGAATTTGTTTAGCAGTGTGTAAAGCATTATTATCCTTGAATATTGGAATATTATAAGGGAACAGTGGTTGCACCATAGGGTGCATCTGGTCCTGTGAAATGGCTTCACATTCCTTGGACGTTTAACAACCATGCAGAGCAATCATCGGACCCAGTGACCCTCAACAAGTTGCCCAGTGCCTGCTGATAAGAAAGTCCCTCATCAATATTTCTGCATGTTTAGATGGTCAGTGGCTCAAATAATACATATGGGCTTTGTCCAGAGTCTTTATTCAGAATCCAGATCAGCCTCACATTCATGTGGACAAAGACAGTGATGAGTTGGTGGGCTGTGGGCAGTGACAGCAGGAACTGTCAAGCAGAGGCATGATCTGTAACACAACCAGGTGGACTTTGGAATCAGCCAGGCCAGGTATTTCTAAGTTGTTGTCCAAGAACTCATATTCTCCTAAGATTTAACAAGACAACATAGAAATTAGAGGAAGCATTCATTAGATCCTAAAATCCAGACATTGGGATGTAATGATATGAAATTGTCACTTCAACAATACTGACATATGAAGATGACCTAATTTGACACAGACATGTTATACTGCATTCATTAATTCATAAAAAATCTACAGAAATGCAATTTTATTTTAAGTACAGCCTTTGCTTCAATTGCTAGTTTTGCCCATTTGGCAAAGTAATGCAGCCATTTCTTGTATGTTGTCGCTTTGACAATTTTTTTTGCCATTTCTACTTCAGTCTTGCATGAATGTATCCATTTTCTGCGTCAGTAGTCATGTTCAAAGGCTTTTTTGCCTTCACTTCCTGCTTCAAGTCTGTCAACATCATTTCAGTAGGATTAGGGTCTGTTCTTTGTGGTTGGTACACAACCCCCTATTTCTTTTTGAGCCATTCTTTTGTAGATTCACTTTACTGTGTTTTGGATCATTGTCTTGTTGTAAATTCTGTGTTTGGTTCAGCTACAGCTTTTTGACAGACGGCCTCACATTCTCCTACAAAATTATCTGGTACAATATGGAATTTATGGTTCACTCATTAATGACAATTTGGCCAGGCCCTAATGCAGCTAACCTTCTCCAAACCATAATGCCAGATTAGGCTTGATATGAGGATCTTGACCCAGATTTTGTTTAGCAAATGTCAGTCATGTCTTGATATTACACTTATGAGAGCAGAGGCTTCTTCCTTTCTGACATCCCATGTAAGACAGGATTGTGCAGTCTCTTTCTGACAGTTATGCACTTCAACATTGATTGTGGCAAGTGAAGCTTGTAGATCCCTTGATGTTGCCCTGGGGTTCTTAAAAATTTCTATTAGCATGTTTTGGTCAGATCTTTGCCTGAATTTGGTGGGGCAACCACTCCATTGTAGATTGCCAGTGGTCTGGAATTTTCTCCATTTGTATATGATCTGATTGGGCAGTGGAATGATGCATGTCAAATTGCTTAGAAAGGTCTTAGATAGGTATTTTGATGTATTTATCATACGGTTATGACCAAGTTTTTTGGAAGGCTGGACCCTCTCAATTTACTCTAATGATTTTCTAATAATTTGCACGTGTTTTGGTGCACCTGATTCTAATTTCAGCCATTTTATGTGATGTGAACGTAGTGGTTTACTTACTTTTTTCACATAAAACTTGTTTTCGTATTGATTACTGTATAATTACATACATACAAAAAAAAGTGATTTATCAAGTTGTGTTACCTTCATCAATGTGTATGTTTGGAATTTTTTTCAAATATGGTTGGAATTTAGTTCACATGTTTAAATATGCAGACTTGCCAGGGGGTGCACTTACTTATTAAGATGAATGAAGACAATTGGGTTTCATCCAGAACATTTAATAGCATCTTTAATGATTCACAGATGCATGCCAATGGTAAGGTAATCGTGTCCTCATTAGGGCAATTTCCTTCATCTGTGTATACTTGGAGCTTCCACAGCACAGATGTTGAATACTTATGCAAGAAACATAACTCTGTTTTTATGTTTCTGACAATTATTTTCCAACATAAAATCTCACCATACAATAGCTAACTTCGAGAGTCAGTGTAAGAAAAAAACAGAACAACATTTCTATGTACTATTTTAAATTAGGTAATAGGAGAGTATAGCTAAGCAAGGCACTACACTAACAAAAAAAAACAGTCACTTTTTGTACGTTTAATAATAAGGTCCCATACATAAAAAGTTAAACAGAGGGATACTTTCTCAGAAGAAATATAATAAAGCTGTCAAAACCTAGGTTTGCATATGTATGAACATCCCACAACTAATATTTGGTAAGTCTGTAAATCTTAATACTTTTTTGCAGAAGAGTTCAAGCTCTGTCTACTGTGAGAGGATCTCCTGTGCACAGCGCTCTCTTTAGGTCAGCTGACAGATTTTCTAGAGGATTAAGGTCTGGCTCTGACTTGGCTATTCCAGGAAATTGATCTTCCTTTTTGCAAGCCATTCCTAATTCATTTGGTTGTGTGCCTTATAATATTCCGTTGTCATGTGGAAAGGTGAACTTCCTCTTCAACTTCAGATTTTTGCCAGGTGCAACAGGATTTGCATGAATGTATCTTGCTATTTGAGCTATTAATTTTCAGCTCTCTTGACAACAGCCCCTATTAACGCCGAAGAGAAGCAGCCACATAGCATGATGCTATTTTGGCTTTGCACTAAAGATATTATTTGGAATAAAGGCCTACATTTTATACTTCAGTCTCATTAGACTATAACACATTTTTCTCACCTGGTTTAGTTAGATTTTATGTGTTTTCTTTCAAAATGTGTACAGGCTTGGATCATATTTTTTGTGAGAAATGGCTTCTGTCTTGCCACGTCACCCCACATCCCAGACTTGTGTAAAATATGAGCAATGGTTGTAATATGCAGGGAGTGCCCAATTCCTGCCAGAAATGCTACTCCTTTAAGGTTGATGTTGGCCACTTGGTAACCTCCTCAGTGAGCTTTCTCCTTGCCTGTCATAATTTTTTGAAAGACAAGCAGAGGTCTTTACAGCATTTCATGACATATGTGATGCATTTAAAACTACTTAACATCCCTTTTATGATTTTTATCTTTCTACAATAGGATACCATTGATCCTGTGTAAGCTCCTGTGGCTTGTGACCATGGCCATTTCTGCAGTATGTAACCAAGTCACCTTAAAGGAAAACATATCGGAACAGATTATTTAATTTATTCAGAATAACTTGCAAAGGTGATGGTAAATTACTTTTGTGCAAGATTTGGATTAAATCTGAGCTAAGTTACATTATGAAAATTTAAGATCATCTGCGTAAATTACTTCATAAATGCTTTTTTAAAAGATCACCTTCCAGAGATCATCCCATCCCCACCATGTCACCCTGGCTGCCAGTAGAGGCGGCCCGTACTGGGGTGCAGGTGGCAGGGGAGGCATTGCATAGTGGTGTGCCATGTGCTGTCCAACCCCCCCAGGCATAAGGTTATGTGGGTTATAGTGTTCTGAGGACAGAAGGGGGCCGTATGAGAATACATGCGACCTTATGAGAAGGTGGAGAATGGAAAGCTTTGTATTTTACAACCGAGGTTGAGACAGCAGATGAAGAGCTGGAGGAGGGCAATATGTCCTGGGTAGGATAAGACACAGCTGATCAACAATCCAGTGCTGTATCTAACATTTTTTTTTTTATTATTTAATATAGTGATTCAGATAAATAAATGCCTATTTATATAATGTATACTAACAGGTGTAGTATACTGAACTGTTTTGGTAATCTTTTTGTCATGCCCCTTCCAAATGCTCCAGCTTAACACCCATACATAGTAGAACAAAACATGTCTTTGTTTTTTATCTTTCCAAGACCCCCAAAAACATATTCTATGACACTGGATTCGTCGAATAAGGACTGACCCTCTGCCTGATGTCTGCACAGAAACATTCTGAAGACAGGATGAGATAGTAGGCTTACATTACACAAAAGCAAACAATGAGAATTTCATGCATGAGGCACAATGACGGTATTTGTAATATAATAATAATTCCAGGGTTGTGATGAGCCCATGGTGCACATAACATATTGGATGTGGGAGTCAGGTGTTGAAGTCATTAGTTCAGACCAGGCGCGTAGGCACAGGTGTGCCTCGGTGATCACCGGCCCTACCAGGGGAGAGTCTGGTGCACCCAGATTGAGTAAAGTGTTTTACATTACTACATAGCATTATAAGAACAATGAATGTAGAACTGTATCCAGTGTGCAGAGTTGAGATTGAAAAGACAAGGTGCAGGAAGAGGTTCCTGCAATTTTCGAGTGGCAGCAGTATTGTCTCCAATTTTACCCCGGGATATCTCAGTCACGCTCTGCCCAGCATTTTTAACTTCCTTCATCACATTTCTTTAGATTGATTAAGGCATACCCAAGCTATACTGTTGAAATATTTAATGTTGAGTGCTTCTTGGATAGTCGAATGAAAAGCTAAATGGTACAGCCAATATAATCACACAATTAGATGGGGTATTTGCTAATTTATGTTTCAAACAAATGGTGTGGTACAGAATGTAGAAGCTGTTTTTTCGATTAAAATGGAGCTAGTTCGTGCACTGGAAAGGACATTTAAAGCCTTAAGCCCAAGAAATGCACTGTCAGAAAGTTGGATTTCAGAACATTATAGTGTGCACTTTGAAAGGTGCAGGATTGGAAAATTATTTTAAGGTTTAAGAAAAACTGACACACTAAGTTTGAGTTAACTAATTAAACACATTAGAAAACATTCTCTCTGGTTTCTGATGATTTCAAAATTGCTTTCTACTAGGGATGGGCACTATAATCGAATATTTGAATACCCAAAATGTATTTAGTATTCGAATACTTGTGTGTTCAATTAACCACAATATCTTTTTTACATATATGTATTTTTTGGTTGAAATAAATAGACTTTACATATGAGGATATACCATGACATTTGAAAAAAAACTATATACCGTTTTTTGAGGTTTAACGATGGACTTAAGCCAATCAAAAGCATATCTCCAGAAATCGATCACTTGACATCCAATTATCAGTTCCTCCGATAACTATATCAAATATATGATACTTAAGTCACAGCAATCAACACAAGATTAGTTACCTGGGAATATAAATCATGGGGGAAATAATTGTTTGAAGTAAAAATGGAACGAGGGAGAAAACAAGCATTCAGAGCTGAATATATCGATGTTCTCCTTGACGAGGTGGAGGCACCAGAAGACTCGTGAACGGTTTTAAACACTTTTTCTCCATTATTTCTTGTTTTACGTTCGTTTTTCGTTTTCCTCAGTTGATCCAATTGCATTCAGTTATATTTACATCCTCTCACTCACGTTATAAATTTTTTTCTAAATAAATTGGTGTAAATACTTTTTATTCGTGCTATTGCCTTAATATTAACTGTTAGCGATCACTACTTGCCTGTTGAGGGCTGCGTTGTTTCACTGTAAGTGCATCCTGTTACGATGGATTTACGAATGGTCCAGAGCACTCTTTAATTAACGAGCGATGTTATGTGCAACTTAAGTAACGATGCTTTCGGGAAACGCACTGATAAAACAACCACGTGTGCATCATACGATCATCTTAGTGCTTTGGGAAACCGGGCCCTGGATGATTTTTCCACTACACTGTACATTGTTTTGAAAACTTCTGTGAAATATATTACTTTATTGAAGAAAATAATTATGATAGAAGCATCAGAACTTTATTGAAGAGATCTTTATTTCTAAACGTTGTTTCCGCCCAACACCTTAATGAGTTTGGCCTTATTATTATTTTTTATTATTTGTATTGTTATCTAGAGGCCAGTTACCATTAACCTCTTCCTACACAAGAGTTTTCATTTTCTCTATTCTCACAGATTTTCCCCCTTCCTGTCACTGATTTAAAGCGCTATCATTAAGAAGAATTAATTGAGGGATGGTTTTCTTTAGCTGAGTTGACTGTAGGGCACATCCCCTCACGTCTTCTCTAACATCAAGGATCTAAAGATAAAATTTGAGTAACAACATGTCCTGTTGACTATGTAATTACATAGTGTATTTGTGCACACACACACACACACACACACACACACACACACACACACACACACACACACACACAAATAGACCAACACATACACACACATCTAGTATACACAAACAGACTTATACCAACACACACATAATTACATGCAAGTAATAAGGGTACACATTCAATTGTGTAATAAATGGAGGAGAAACTAGCGTTTCCTGGAAGAGAACTGGAATATACTAGATGTAACATTTAAATTAACTTCAAATCTTGGGAGACAAATCACACTATGTTTGAATGTCTTAGTAATGGAATGATTCTAACCTGCAGTAAAAAAAGCTAATATAACTTGAATATGCACACCTAGTTTATGATGTGTTTATTATTCTGTGCGGTACGTGTGTGGGTGTGTGCATCCCTGTCTATGTATGCATGCACATTAGAACAAATCTGTTAGTGACAGATGTTGTATTTATGCTTGAGAGGAGAGAGCATATTCCATTATGCAGACACCAATGTACCACACAAAAAGTGAATCCGACAAACAAAAACTTAACCAAGCAGATAAAGCCTTGGTGAGAGTAAAAGGGCTTGATGAAACTAGGATCACAGTCCTTTGCTTGTGCTGATGAGGACAAAGCATGCCGAGAACCAGGTAATTTAAAAAAAAAAAACTATAAGAAGGAGAGTACATAAAGCCAACTGATCAAACAGTCTGTACAAAAACAAATTGCACATGCATTTAGAAATATTGAGGCAGATTTTTCTCAAACATGTAACTTAGCTGGTAATTGACATCCAAAAATAGGGACTGCTCTGAAAATAAATTAAGAGACCACTGCTCCTTTTACTTTCCTTTCCAAAAAAGTCGAAAAGGAAGGTTTTGAGTGAGGAACAGAAAGGTAAAAATTAAGTGACCACTGCAAATTGAACGCTTCTATTCCCCACTCAAAAACGTATTTTTCAACTTTTTTGGAAAGGAAACGAAAAAGGTGCAGTGTTGTCTTAATTTTTTTACGGAGTTGTATGTTAAAAATCAAACCAACAAATGTGGTACAAAGGGACAGTAGCTAAAAGAATAACAAAAACATTTGCTCCCACTTTACAAGCCTTGATAAAGACCTATAATATTTTCACAAGTGTGAGTTTCTGTATTATTCAGTTTTGTTTTTGCTGTTGTCACTGTAGCCTGTTCTCTTTGGTTTTCGTTCTTTGTTCTTGAATGTAGCTTGTCCTTCTGTCATTATTGTTTTCACCTGTTTCGTAACCTCCTAATTTAGCCTCCCCAGTTCTGCTCAGCCTTTGTTGGGTCAATGTGTGTGCCTTGCCTGCTCTTGTGTTTTTGCCTGCCTGATACCTGTCTTTGCCTGCCTGATTCTTGGAATTTTGATGTTTTCGCTCATTAATGCCATAATTGTTCCATTAACTCTGTGCCTGGCGTCCTGCTTACCAAAACGTGACAATATGCACTTCATTAATGTATTGCAGTTCATCTCTAACATTATGTCATGAAGTGTTTTTAACCCTTTGTGTGTACGTTCACACCAGTGTGATCAGGCTAGAGTGGTCCCTGAAGCATACGATCACAATGGTGTGATTAGAACGTATTGTTAGAACGCACCATTAGAATGTCTAGGTACGAGTGACTCAACAATTACTGGTCAGATCGTGCTTTTATTTAGTCACATTTAGCTCAGTGTTTATAACTTTATTTCCTCATTGTAATTGTTTGAAGACCTACACCAACAGTATGATATTAATAAGGTAGCAAGCATCAAATTGGGACATGAACAGTTACTTACATACCAACAGGCAGCCAACACTAGCAGTCATATTTTTCTAAAATAAACATAATATGTCTGGCACAAAAATGAATGATATTAACAACTACAGCATCTTACCATTTCCTGGAAGAGCTGCCAACCGGTCAAAATCATTGTCTAAAAACTTTCTAGACGTTACGCTATCCGTTTGTGGGCACTGCTATGTTTGTTTATGAACCAAGGATAAAGAAAGGTGATAAGACAGGCGGTTCGAATGTTATCATTGGATTGAATGGGCGTTATCAGTGGTTATCAACCTCATAGATATGGGTCAGAAGGGGCCTGCTAGCCTACTGGTAGGCTCAGAATGCTGTTATCATCCATTCGCATTGTTAATTTAGTATTTAGATAATTTAGTATTGACGAAATCATCACAGTTTAAAGGCTCTCATATTAATGGTCTTACCTGTAGACTTACCCTAACCCTAACATTAACCCATTTTAATGGTCTTACTTGTAGACTTACCCTAATCCTAATATTAACCCATTTTAATGGTCTTACCTGTAGACTTACCCTAACCCTAACATTAACCCATTTTAATGGTCTTACTTGTAGACTTACCCTATCCCTAACATTAACCTATTTTATTGGTCTTACTTGTAGACTTACCCTAACCCTAACATTAACCCATTTTAATGGTCTCACCTGTAGACTTACCCTAACCCTAACCCTAACATTAACCCATTTTAATGGTCTTACTTGTAGACTTACCCTAACCCTAACATTAACCTATTTTATTGGTCTTACTTGTAGACTTACCCTAACCCTAACATTAACCCATTTTAATGGTCTTACTTGTAGCAGCGACCTGAATTCGTCTGGGATTGGATCTATTTAAGTTGTCCTTCTCGTGTATTTATCCGTGATTAACCATGCGAATGGATGATAACAGCCTTCTGAGCCTACCAGTAGGCGTAGCAGGCCCCTTCTGACCCATATCTATGAGGTTGATAACCACTGATAACGCCCATTCAATCCAATGATAACATTCAAACCGGGTGGATAAGAGGAGTATAGCTCTGAGACCGAATGGTCTTTTACATTTGCCTGTGTTTCAGACAGATTTGCCATCCTGGGAAAACAATAATTTGTCCATCCCCAATATATCACTTATTGTAATTACAATAATATTTATAACACTCAATGAAAGCACTTGTGCTAATTATAGACATTTAATAGGGCGTTTTTAAGTTTCAAAAGATTGCAACCCCTGCCCTTTGCCTCACCATGGTTTGATCCTGTCCTCAGCAGTGGCACATCATGCAGGTACTACATAACAACAGAGTGTGTGGGAATCTGAGGGAGTCTGTCGTTGGTGGCAGACTTTCAGTAACTACTTCAAACAAAGAATATTTTAGATTTTTTTTTACCCCGACTGCTCAATACAATGAGACACATGTATAACTGTCACCAATCTTCATTTTCACTGCATTGAATTACAGGTTCACACTTTGTTAGCTAATGGTAAACTGATGTTTGCTAGCTAGCTACAGTAACATCAACCAGTGTTTGCAGCTGTTTGAATCTGAGTCAATAAGAGATGCTTGTAATGTAATGTATGTTGTGTTCCTTAGCAGGCAAGGTGACTGTATTCCTGTCAATCATCTGAAAGGCACCCAATGCAAGTAGCTAACATGGGGTAAATCCAGTCAGTTTGTTTTATGTTGGTAGGTTTCTCACACAATAGCTGAATTTGCAGATTTACAGTAGCGAGCAAACCGATGGTGCAAACTAAAACAGCATTACAGCATTACTTTTGGTGTACCCCTAAGGAATTGCTCTTGAAAAAAAAGCTCAATGTAATCTTCAAAAATCTTTTTTCTCATTGATCCTATTTGTCCATTACTGAATATGCAAGAATTTGAATTCAGAATTTGTCATAAAATATGTGCCATAACAGTGGGACATACTCAATGATTTCATATGACACAACCTACAGTATTGAATATGATGTAAACATGTGCTTTATATAGGGTGACATGGTGTGCTACAGGATGGCATACACTGTGAACTGAAGTGTTCCACGAAGGAACACTTACCTTGATGAAAGCCCCAAACGTAATATTTTAAGTGAAATTCAGATACCAAGTTAAAATACATTTTCCTTAGTACACCTAACACAGATTATATTATAACAAGCCATACTGTATGTTGCACACATTGTCCACAATGATTCTTGCTCAGTCTTTCTTAGAAATTGATGGTTGACTCATAGGTGATGGCAGAGTTTACTGTATGTCCCAACTTTGAAGTTCTTAAATTGAAACAATGTAGGTAAGTGTTCAGGTTAGGCAAAGCAAAGCATGTTTAATTGTATAGCAAATTTCATACACAGTCGATAATAATAATAATCTACATGCACCCTCTACTGCTGCTGGAAAATTACATTTTCTTTTACCCTTTCTTTTACAGTGTAGTTAATTCTAAATGACTCTTCTAATTCCTTTTCGGAGATATTAGAAAAAAAATAATAGAGTGGTCCAGTTGTGTAAGATGCTGCCTCCAGTACAGATATACTGCTAAAGTATGGATTTGAATCCAACCTGCAAATCTGCCATTAAAAAAATAGAAAATTAACAATATCTATTGCAGGATCTATCCGTTTTAGAACAAATGAGGTTTCAAGATCTTCTAAGATGCTTGAGCCACTTTATAAATGTTTCTCTTCCTACGAAATCTTACCGAACTGTGACCCTAAAAACCGAAATATGTACCTTACCGTGAGTTTGGCATACACTACTACAAAAATTTGAACAATACTTACCATATTATGCTATTCCTATAGGCATATTAATAATGATTTTATCAGTAACATGGATATCTTGATCATTTTAGCATGTCTGTAAGAAGTGGACCAGTCTGATCATGATGTTTCCTATAAAAAATGTAGATAAAATACCATGAGGCATCTGTAAACAAACGTCCCTACAGTACAGTAGTTCTGTGAGGTCCAACACCCTATATCCCTCATTAAGAGTACAGACACCGGTTCCTTGTCATTACCCTCACCTGTGTCACTGAAGTATGGCCCTATTTTAGTTTTTTGTTCCCTCTTGAATCTTGTTGGACCTTGTTTTGGAATCTTTTCATTTTGTAATGCTGTTCTGTTTAATTCTTCTGTTTTAGTTTTCTTATATCTTAATACTTTTTACTAAAAGTCTGAGTCAAATGTGTCTTTTCCAGCAACGTTACATGTTCCTAAATGCTTTTCCCTGTGACCCCTAACATTTTGTGGTTCTTAAAACATTGCTATCCAAATAAAATCATGATTCACAATGACACAGATATCTTAGCATTGTATATAGTGAAACAGTAGGAAAATAGATGAACACCCTGGTTCTGTTATTGTTTTTAGCAGAAAAAAAACATGAAAATGAACCATGTTTTCTGGTCATGGATATACGCACCCTCATTGACGTGTAATTGCTTATCATTGTTTTATGATTAGCAATTGCAATTGCTTACACTTCTTTGTTGCATGTAGATTGTTTAGTCACTTTTTGTGCTGAATAAAAAAATTAATCTGTACGTATTTCACAATGGTATTATTTTAGTTTTACTCTGTGAAGCTTTTGCCCATAGGGGCTTCGCTCCTATTGGTTTACCCCTCTGCCAAAAGGCAGTCACTGAAAATTGAAATATGCAAATCACACCTCTCATGGCCATCTACCCCATGGCTATAAAAGAGGTTCACACACTCTGCTCAGTCTCCCTTTTTTCTTCAAGAGAAAGGTTTGAGTACTCAGTCCGAGGAGGACTTCTTTCAGCAGGAGTTGGGGTCAGAGAATGAGGTGACAAGCCTGGCTACAGCTTTGTCCACCTCCGGAACTATTCTCCCCCGCTCAACTGAGCGGGTGAGGAGTTGTTCAGACTCTTCCTCTTCGGAAGATGAGAAGGAGGTTGCCCCCCGTGAAGGACAGGAGCGTCGACCCCTGGGGGTGAAAGACTCCTTCACTGACATCTCCGCTGCTGCCCAGCGCCTGCGCATTCCGATGCCGGTGCCCGCGCCGGAGGAGGGGAATGATCTCTTTGAGGCCGCCCGCTGGCAAGGGTGCACCGCCCGATGCCGACTGTGGCGCCGGAGGTCCCTTCTCTGTGCAAGTACGCAGAGGAAGCATGGGGGCCCCTTTCATGACCTGAGGCACGGTAAAGTCTCTACCTTACCGTGCTACTTCTACCGTGCTACAGGGCTACTTCCCTGGTCCCGGGACTGAGCACCTGCTGTCCGTGAAGGGTTGTATCTCCGCCAGCCTGGCGGAAAAGCAGTACGCCCTGTTGGTGCAGTCCATGGCGGCCTGCAACAACGTGGGCCTCCTGGCATCGGCCCTGGCCGTGGTGACCGAGGGACGCACCTCGCTGTCTCCGGCGGAGGTGAGTGAGGTGGCAAGGGCTTTGGCGGCCATTCTCAAGCTCACCCAGTCCAACTCTCTTTCGGCCAGCCGGGTGATGGCCAAGTCAGTTTTGCAGGTCAGGCACCTGTGGAAGGCACTCGCCTCCCTGAAGGAGCCTGAGAAGATGCCCTTCCTCAACGCTCTGTTGCAGGAGGAAGCAGCGCTACGGTCACTGAGGTTTTTTCACATGCTCACAACACATGCTCACAACGTCTCATGGAGTGCGTGCACCCCAGGAATTTCTGCGTCAGCATCGACTTGAAGGCTTATTTCCATGTCCCAATACTACCTCACCACAGGAAGTTCCTGCGGATTGCCTTTGACCACTTTTGTTGTGACCTGGGCAGTGTCCTGTTGTTCCTGCAGTGTCTGTTTGATCAACAAAGATCCCCTGGCACGCTCAAGGTGTACGCCTGTGCGAACTCGGCATGTCATGAAGGGTTCAATGGAGTGTCTGTCTTTAGTCATCCCTTATTGGAACGTTTTCTGGCCGGGTCCCGCCGTGGCTCGGTGGAAGTTGCCGCAGTAGGATTTGGCTTTGGCTCTAGAGGCGCTGTGCGTCGTGCCGTTTGAACCAATTGATCAGATACCATCGAGGATGTTGTCCCTCAAGACGTCACTCTTGTTGGCTCTGACCTCTGCTAAGCGAGTCAGTGACCTTTGTTCACGCAGCCTGACTGTCTCGCCATCAACGGCGCTGGCAGCAGGGCTGTGTTGCTCCCTAACCTGGCCTTTCTGCCTAAGGTAATCAAGTTGTCGTTTTGTTCCATGAAAATGGTATTATGGGCCTTTTCTCCCCCTCCCAATGTGGGAGTGAGGGAGGAGAGGTTGCGTCGTCTGTGCCCGGTATGCGCTTTGGCACAGTATGTGCAGCGCACGGCCGCAGTGCGGACCACGCCCAAGCTCTTTGCGTGTCACAGAGGCCCTACGGTGGGCCAGTCGTTGTCGAAACAGCGTCTGTCTCACTGGTTGTGTGAGACGATTGATCTGGCCTACAGGTCACGTGGCACTCTTACTCCTACGGGGTTTGGGGCACACTTCACTCAGCCACCCTGTTCAGGGGTGTGGGGGTGGAGGACATTTGCGCTGCTGCGTCTTGGGGGACACCTTCGCCTTTTGTCCGGTTTTACTTGCGTGACATGGCTGGGGGTACGCTGGCTCACTCTGTGCTCAGTGTGGTTGAGGCAGGAGTATGAGTTATGTCCGTTGAGCATCTGGGACGGTGCATTTGATAGGGTTCCGTCCAATGCTCCGGTTTGCCTGTGTGGCTTTTTGGTCTGACGCTCGCGTTGTGTGTGCTTGAGCGTCTGCTTGTCCAGGTCTCGGCGTGTTTTTTGGGCTGGCCTCGGACCCTCCAATTCACTTTTTATTGATTGAGAAGGTGCCGGATGGGTTGGTGCCTATTTGCATTTGTTTGGGGCTTTGGAAGCGGCTCAGTGGCGTGGTTGTTATTCTGTGCCTGAGCCATCCTGTTGGACACTTGTCTCATTGGTGAGGTTGGTGACAGGCAGGTACATATTGGGCTCGCTTTGCCCTAAACCAATAGGAGCAAAGCCCCTATGGGCAAAGCTTCATGAAGTAGAACAATAGTTACTTTCGTAAATCCAGTTCTATGAGTGGAGCGTCGCCCATAGTTTTCATGCCCTGACCGGTCTCTGACACAGCAGAGGGTGAGATCCTCTTTTATAGCCATGGGGCAGATGGCCATGAGAGGTGTGATTTGCATATTTACATTTTCAGTGACTGCCTATTGGCAGAGGGGTAAACAAATAGGAGCGAAGCCCCTTTGGGCGACACTACACTCATGGAACTGGAGTTCTCATCTCCATCCGCTTATCCGGTAATGGGTCGCGGGGACAGCAGCTCCAGCAGGGGACCCCAAAATTCCCTTTCCTGAGCCACATTTGCCAGCTCTGACTGGGGGATTCCCAGGCCAGTAATCTCTCCACCTAGTCCTGGGCCTACCCCAAGGTCTCCTCCCAGAACTGAGTTACGAAAATAAATATTGTTTTAGTCTTTTTTAGTTCCAGTTAGCTATCGTTTATCACAACTCTATTTTATTTCCATTTACAAAAATGTGTTTATTGTGTGTAGGATAGGTCTTAGTTTTAGTTTTGCTATTATAACCTTCTTGGGCATCGTGATAAAATTGGAAGGAAGTGTAGATTAATCGATAATACTGGGAAAAAATGCAAAATAACCTGATTCATAGCATAAATCTGTCTTTAATTCCTTCTCTCTTTCATTAAAAGCCTTCGAGTAAAGGCTACTCATAGGACCGCTTCCGCATGTTTATTTATTGGTGGAGGCATGCTGTGCTTCTACTAAATCTAATGGTATTTACACCCCTATTCATTCTGGCTGTCTGCCATCATTTGTTGCTTTTCATTTATCAAAGGCCTCTAACCAAGCAATCAGTCCTTATTGTTGCCTAAATCTCTTTATCATAGGACTTGTTGCCTTTCCAACAGCTTATTAAATAAAAACAGGCAAGCAATGCAAAAAAGATCAGTGGCATAATGCGTCGGCTATGGCTGAGATTCTTTTACGATAATGAAGTATTCTTCACTGCAGGGGGTCAGCCTTTGTAGTTCAGGGGAAAAGCCCCATTAGGAGATGGATAGGAAGTTGAACTACAGACAAGAGTTTTAGGGGAAAAGCAATTTGTCATCTCTTCTGACCTCAGCCCCCTGATCAATGTTTTCCATTTGAGTATTGATAAATGGGACCCGTGTTAATTTGAGGATGATACTACCAATGCTGTGACATTAGAAATGGTTGATATGGCAGAGACCTTAAGTTCCCTGACTGGCTGTTTTCCAAATATAATATTGTAACCCTACAGCAATTCGAGAGATTGTTGCAGAGCACAGACATTGTTAGAATAAACTCAGGATCAAATATACAACTTAACAGAATAGAGGGGAATGGTTCAAGAAGAGACATTGTAAAATACATTCCCAGGAAACATGTTTTTACACTTCCCCTGAAACTATACACTGTAATTGACTCTACTGGAGACTATACACTAAATCTAACACTATTCACTATGCACTACACTTGAAACTATATACATATAATAATATACACTGATGAGCCAAAAAATTATGACCACTCACAGGTGAAGCGAATAACGTTCGTAACAAGGGCACATGCAAGGCCCCACAAGAGAGGGCCCAACAAGCAGGAAATCAGGAAATCTGTGCACTGTGGTGGCACATGGAGAACCAACAGCATATTAGGCAGTTGGTCATTTTGTCTCATCACTGTATGTGCCTCAAACTATGCTATATACATTATGCCCAATGCCAGTTCTACTCAATGTTTTCATTGTATCTGCCACTCTACACTAAAACCTGACATTATATACTACACCTTTACACTTTACACTTAACATGAAAATATACACTACATATGATACACTATACCAGACACTATACCAGATACTACTCTCTATGCCTGACTTTGCACACAATCCCTGATGCTATAAACTTCACATGGCACTACACCTGGCACTATACACTACACCTGACACTCTACATTATACACTAGACCTGAAACTATACAGTATACCTGATGATATAAACTATGCATGACACGATACATAATACCTAACAATAAACATAACAAACTATACCTGACCCTAGACATTACATAATATACCTGCCACGGTCTGTACAGTAACTGGGAAATGTAAAATTATTGATAATGATACATGGATATGCAAATGGCTGGGGTGTTTATGGGATGCTCCATTTTTAGCTTGGAGTATCAGGGTACATTTTTGAAATGGGCAGAATACAGATGTCAAATACTTTCTTTCAGATAATTGTTGATATTTTTAGGGTACACTTCTTTTAGTCTGGATGTAGCACTCTTGGGTTTGCACTTTAACTGATTAGATGGCCAATTTTCCAGCTAAGCAGATACTTAAAAGGTTACCCCGGACACACGTTCAAGGGACCCATTAATAGTCCTGACCGGATGTGACACTTCTTCTGTGTATTATAATATTGATCACCTTTGTCAGATGTCTCTATGTGAAGGGCTGTAACAGAACATATGCAGTATCTCACAAAAGTGAGTACACCCCTCACATTTATGCAAATATTTGATTATATCTTTTCGTGTGACAACACTGAAGAAATGACACTTTGCTTCAATGAAAAGTGGTGAGTCTACAGCTTGTATAACAGCGTACATTTTCTGTCCCCTCAAAATAAGTCAACACACAGCCATTAATGTCTAAACCGCTGGCAACAAAAGTGAGTACAGCCCTAAGTAAAAATGTCCAAATTGGGCCCAATTAGCCATTTTCCCTCCCCGGTGTCATGTGACTTGTTAGTGTTACAAGGTCTCAGCTGTGAATGGGGAGCAGGTGTGTTAAATTTGGTGTTATCGCTCTCACACTTCCTCATACTGGTCACTGGAATTTCAACATGGCACCTCATTGCAAGAACTCTCTGAGGATCTGAAAAAAAGAATTGTTGCTCTACATGGCCTAGGATATAAGAAGATTGCCAACACCTTGAAACTGAGCTGGAGCAAGGTGGCCAAGACCATACAACGGTTTAACAGGACAGGTTCGTCTCAGAACAGGCCTCGCCATGGTCAACGAAAGAAGTTGAGTGCACATGCTCAGCGTCAAATCCAGAGGTTGTTTTTGGGAAATAGACATATGAGTGCTGTCAGCATTGCTGCAGAGATTGAAGGGGTGGGGGGTCAGCCTGTCAGTGCTCAGACCATACGCAGCACACTGCACAAAATTGGTCTGCATGGCTGTTGTCCCAGAAGGAAGCCTCTTCTAAAGATGATGCACAGTGATGCACAAGAAAGCCCACAAACGGTTTGCTGAAGACAAGCAGAATAAGGACATGGATTACTGGAACCATTTCCTGTGGTTTAATGAGACCAAGATATATGTATTTGGTTCAGATGTTGTCAAGCGTGTGTGGCAGCAACCAGGTGAGGAGTACAAAGACAAGAATGTCTTGCCTACAGTCAATCATTGTGGTAGGAGTGTCATGGTCTAGGGCTGCATGAGTGCTGTCGGCACTGGGGAGCTACAGTTCATTGAGGGAACCATGAATGCCTACATGTACTGTGACATACTGAAGCAGAGCATGATCCCCTCCCTTCAGAGACTGGGCCGCAGGGCAGTATTCCAACATGATAACAACCCCAAACACACCTCCAAGACCACCACTGCCTTGATAATGAAGCTGAGGGTAAAGGTGATGGACTGGCCAAGCATGTCTCCAGACCTAAACCCTATTGAGCATCTGTAGGGCATCCTCAAACTGACAGTGGAGGAGCGCAAGGTCTCTAACATCCACCAGCTCCGTGATGTCGTCATGGAGGTGTGGAAGAGGACTCCAGTGGCAACCTGTGAAGCTCTGGTGAATCCATGCCCAAGAGCAGGGCTGGCCAACCCTGTTCCTGGAGAGCCACTGTCCTGTAGGTTTTCTCTTCAGCCTCATTTGTGACTAACCTGAGTCTGCTTTTCATCCAACTACTAATTAGAATCAGGTGTGCTGAATAAGAGTTGGAGAGAAAATCTACAGGACAGTGGCTCTCCAGGAACAGGGTTGGCCAGCCCTGCCCAAGAGTGTTAAGGCAGTGTTGAAAAATAATGGTGGTCACACAAAATGTTGACACTTTGGGCCCAATTTGGACATTTTCACTTAGGGGTGTACTCACTTTTGTTGCCAGCGATTTAGACATTAATGACTGTGGTGTTTTTTTATTTTGAGGGGACAGCAACTTTACACTGTTATACAGACTGTACACTCACTACATTGTAGCAAAGTGTCATTTCTTCAGTGTTGTCACATGAAAAGATATCATCAAATATTTACAGAAATATGAGTGGTGTACTCACTTTTGTGAGCTACTGTGTATGCTTTTGACATGTTTTCTTCAATATGGCGGAGTTATTTTTCCTCAAGAGGTTCAATTACAGTTTTTTACAATCGCTATGACAGTTTTTTCAATACATTTAACAAGTTTCCTAAACTCTTAACGCACCAACACACCTAAAACACACAATTGGCAAAACGGTTAATTTCATGCTCAAAATCACACATTGTAAACTAAACTCCAAAACTAATTTACAAAATACAATAATACACTAACACAATACACTATGTCTAACAAAACAGTTCAAACATGTTTCAAAATCAAATAATTATTCAAAACACTAACACATGTTCTCTTCCAACAGGAACATTTAGTCAATCATAACACAATGACAAAAAAAACACTATCATCAGCTGAAATTACAGAAACTGCATTATTTTATGTATCAGGTCTGCCCTTATACAATAGACAGTATATTGTATTGATCATAGATTGTGTTTTGCAATGCAGTTTCTTTTGATGCCTCTCTACATTTTTGTTTTGTTGGGTTTAGTAAATGCATGCATTTTGTTTCTTTTGCTGCAGAAATTCAATACAAAAAATGAATGACCATCTTAGAGTAGCTTTATAGAATGTACAGTTTATGAAAAAAAAAAGACAGAGACAGAATTGCTGCAGTAAAGACTTTATTTGTAAAAGGACATTGCTGCAAGATATACAAACAGAAAAAACACTGGAATAATAATAACAAAAACAAAGTAATCTTCTAATCTGCCCGGTCTTCTGCATTTGGCCACATGTTCTCATCCTCTACCTTGCCCCACTCCTCTCCCTTGTCCTTGCCCCACTCCTCTCCCTTGTCCTTGCCCCACTCCTCTCCCTTGTCCTTGTCCCACTCCTCTCCCTTGTCCTTGCCCCACTCCTCTCCCTTGTCCTTGTCCCACTCCTCTCCCTTGTCCTTGCCCCACTCCTCTCCCTTGTCCTTGTCCCACTCCTCTCCCTTGTCCTTGTCCTTGTCCCACTCCTCTCCCTTGTCCTTGTCCCACTCCTCTCCCTTGTCCTTGTCCCACTCCTCTCCCTTGTCCTTGTCCTTGTCCCACTCCTCTCCCTTGTCCTTTTCCCCACTCCTCTCCCTTGTCCTTGTCCCACTCCTCTCCCTTGTCCTGGTACTCGTCTTCCTCTCCGTCGTGCAGGCATTTTTTTCTTTCTTTCTTTCTTTCTTTCTTTCTTTCTTTCTTTCTTTCTTTCTTTCTTTCTTTCTTTCTTTGTGTTGCTCCATATTGTTCCTTTTCCACACAATATCAGCCCAAAGAGTACTCTTTTAGAACATATGATCATGCGATTGAAAGAACCTCAACACCTGAGTGTGCTTCCTAGATGGGAATCAGCTGTGATTTATATATTTGCACAACTTCAATAAGCTGTTTCTCATTAGCAATGGAATAAGATACAGGGAATATATTTGTGTTTCAATTCACAATATACACAGCGGTTTACCTTGACTTTAGCCTGTAAGGATAGGTTTAGAACATGGTGTTATCTGTTCTGACATACAGTGTGAAAGCATTTGTAAATTTGACAGTAAAATTACATTGTTTTGGTCTTGGTTGAGCTTGTGTGTAAAAGAAGTTCAAGCATTTTAAATTTGTGTTAACTGTATGCATTTTGTGTCAAAGCAACAAGAAATGTGTTAATTGTATAGCCTACAAAGGTGGATGTTGTGCTAGCCGTGTTAAGAGTTTAGGAAACTTGTTAAATGTATTGAAAAAACTGTCATAGCGATTGTAAAAAACTGTAATAACCTGTCAAGTATCAACAACTAGCTTAAGTATTTACATATTTAACCTACAATAAAAACCTCCCCTTTTGTTTCCTCTGACACTAATAATTTAGATAATAGAGCTCAGTCAAACCTGTTTTATAAGTATTTAAGCGATTTATTTAGCTTTAACATGTAATCCCAAGAAAGATAAAAAAGGGGGGTTGAGGATGAGGCATAGGAATGGTGAAAATGTATCTCGGAATGGAATTGTATGACAATTCTCTCTTGCCCGTTAAAGGCAAAAGTCAGAAGTCTCTCGAAGTGTTCAGAACCACTCTCACACACCTCCCTCCCAATCAATACCTCTCATTCTGATGTAAATTATGCTATAGGATTTACGTTTTTCGGTTGAATGAGTGAGAGTTGAGACAGTTTGAGTTATGTGGTAAGTAGCCATTTCTAATGGTAGCTCATAATTTCACAGATCAATGAGCATTACCTACAGCAGTAAAAAGGTGGAATTTGTAATGGGGCCAAACTCTATATTCACCTCCCCATTGTCTAGCAAGGACACTGCCTTTTAAAGTCTGGGCTACATTTTCATGAACGTTTATCTTTGCTGACGCACAGAACATCTATGTCTCATTTCCCAACAGCATTTATGATTGGAAGATAACACTTATTTTCGCTGCCCTCACTCATGCATTCATAATAAAGCCTTTATAACACTTATATAGCACATCATACAATATGTCACAAGACGGCAAATTTAGTTAGCATAATTGTTCTGAAACTTGTTGACATACAGCTGGACAAATCTCTAGTTGTAAAAATGTCTGACGTGGCTTCACTTAAACCACCTAGCTAACTAGTAGGCAGATGATTGATTATGTTACAAACATACGACTCAGTACCTCAGACATCAGGGGATATGGCAGTGAGTTACAAGGCACTACACACAATTTGTAAACTCAGCATAGCATTTTAACTAGCCGCAGAGGTGGCAATATCCATTGTCAGAGTGAAAAATGGCTTGCTATGACATTTACAGCGGCTTTCGCCCATATACAATTAAAGACCATGAAATTCAAATGCAGGTAATGGAACCAGAGCTAGATAATTATTCTTCGACTTTAGGTGGGAAGCCATCATTCTAGCCAGCATACTTTCTGCATTTGCTGACCCAAACCCCTGAATTCAGTGTACCAATAGAAGAGTGTTGCTGCATACAGTAAATGCAATTTAAAGTAGCCAAACATCTTCATATTAACTCAAAAGATATACAAAATATTATTTTCTGAAATGCTAACAGAGACTCAGCTACTGGGTATGATGAACTGATTATAAACAATAAGAAAACCTTTTCAGACATGTTTACTGCAGGGGGAGCATATGAAATTGGTGTAAAATCAAATGAACATAGCCTGAAAATACCCAAAGCAAAAACCAGCTATTTAATTGTGTAAAGAAATGTTGCCTATTAATTTCCCCAGCTCAATGGCTTGAAACATATTGCTAATTCAATGTAGCCGAGAGGTGAGCAGCTTGCTGAAAAGAGCAGTGAAGGACACCTTTGTTCTAAAGTAGAAAAGCAGAAGACTAAAAATATGAAGAAAGTATCTATTGATTAAAGTGGTGGCCATGAAAATCCAGATTTGTATACTATATCTAATACAGAGTCCTGAGACAAGAGGAATCCATCACTATTGGCATTCGGTGTTGATGACCCGAGAAAGTGAGGCAGCTTTATGGAGGCATTATAAGCGGGCTGTCTGAGCCTTTTTAAAGGCACATCACTCAGGGTGTCGCAGAAATTGGTCGACACGCATCAGCCCTCGACCAAACATTCCACCGCTGGATCTCACCTCAACACACACAGCTGTTCAACACTGATGGGAATCTCTAAACCACATACAGAGAACCTCGCCTCCACACACAGCGGCTCCACACAGATGGGAATCTCTAAACCACACACAGAGAACCTCGCCTCCACACACAGCGGCTCCACACTGATGGGAATCTCTAAACCACACACAGAGACCCTCGCCGACACATACACCACGCGCAGACATACACAACTCCATTAAAACACACAAATGATAAGCAAGGGAGACAATCAAATCATTGAGATTCAATACTGACCGAGGGGCAACAAATCAAACAGGCATAGTGGGAAAAAAATACCAGGTTTCACCTCTTCAATAAACTCTGTAATTACACCTTTACTTGTCTTTGCCCATTCAGTGTTTACTGCTTGTCGGCAATCACAAGTTTATTTAAATAGATGTGTGTCTCCTAGCAATGGAGGATGTTCAAAATATGTATAAGATGTTGCAGTACACATGACACATAGAGTATACACACATACACTGGTGTAAACACACGCAAACACACACACATACACACACGGAGTGATATGAGGAATACTGTAAGGGATGTCATGTTACACTGTACTGTATAAGCATTCAGTGCACAGTGGCTTTCATTTCCATAATTGCTGAAGTTAGCTTCTGCCAGGTATTGGAAGAGCCTACTCCCCCTGTGTTGCCCTGCCATTTAATCCGGAGGCCCTGTCAAGCATGACTGATGAATCTTGTCAACCTCAGAGCGGCAAGAGATTTGATTGACCTCAAATCTAGTGCTAATGTATTAAATATATTGCTGGGATACAGAAACTCAATTTGACTCCATTTGACTGTGAATATATACAGCATTTTTGTGAATAACTAACCTAAGGCGGCAGGGATAAAAGAAATGTCTGAGTAGCATTCATTTGTTAATTTGAATCCCCATTAGGTCATACCAAGGAGACAGCTCTTCTTACCCGAGTCCTACATTTAACAAATGAGGCATTACAAGCAAAAAGTATAAAGTCAGCACCTAGCTATACAGCTGTGTCATTGCATTCAGGAGATCAGATCCTGATCATGGCATAACGACAGTGCCCAGGAGCCATGGGTTTGATGTCACCATGGTGTTCATAAAAGCACTCTTCAGTTTGTACGTCAGTGCATATGAGGGCATTATCATCCTGAACGCTGGAAAAGTGTGGAACGGTGTTTGTACCATAGGGTGCACCTGGTCCTGTAAAATGGCTTCATACAATTTGGCTGACATATGACCAAGTAGAACGATCGTCGGATGTAATGACTCCCATGAAATGGCTGCCCATACCATGACCGAACCCCCACCATGTTTAACATTTGTCAGTTTTACAGTTTTTTAAACCAGCCATTCGAGCATCTACTATATGGCATCTTCCAAACTCTGTTGTTTGCCTTATGTTGCTTTGAAAATAAAATGTCAAATTGTCAGATCTCTTGTATAGCTGCCAAGTACAAACTGGTATTTGGCAGTCAACCTAATGTGACTTCTGCAGCTGTGTTTGTAATTATGATTTTGTTACTTTAAAGAAACAGTCCTTTTCCTAGTGGTGTTTCCATTATTTTGTCTCTTCCCTGCATTGTTTTTAACAAAGTAAAACATGAATGAGATGAGGCTAGACTTGATTAATCATAATCTTAATTCATAATCATATTTGTGTACTTTGGTTTAATGACCAAGTGACCGACATTCTCCCGCCATCAGTCCACCATCTTTAAAATGTACATACCATTTCCATAATTGCTGTAACCCTCTGTGACATCTACAAATCTTTTTGATATTTGTGGCAATATTTCTATTCCAAAAGCTTTGATCTCCTTAATTGGCAATCAAATCACATTAAACTCCTCAAGCCTTTCAATCTGCACTTTGATCTGAAGAGTCTATTACCCCTGGACCAGAGCACCTGACCTTGGAACCTTGACATGCACAGGGCAAAGCCATAGAGCCCGCATACTGCTGATGTGCTGCGACCCAACCAACGTTTTGACTTCAGGGCATTATGCCACTATTTCTCAGACTAATTGGTATTGATCACCTTGAAATTACACCTGAGAACTATGTTTTGGCTCTATTGCATAAGGTGAACAGAGTCCATTTTGCGAAGGCCATGATACCAAAAGCAATGCTTTTGTATTGAATTACGTAGAAAGGTGTTAACATCCACATCCAACTCGTCAGGTGCAGGACAAAAAATATTGGTAATGATAGATTATCAGAGTTGTGGACTGCCTTTTATAATTTGGGACATTGAATGATCATATTTACAATCTTATTAAATTGTTATCAGCTATCAACACATATTGGGTCATCAGATTTATATTTGTGTCTGCTGTGCTATATTTGCTCTATTGGTAGCCGCTAGGTTTCAAGTGTGAATGGTTTGGAGGTGTATCCAGACAGGTCAGGATTGGTGAAAATGAGTCGACAACAAGAATGCAGTGTCCACGGGTCTCGTTGCTCTATATAGACTTATTTTGTTTTCAACAAACAAGCCTGCAGAGTTCCAATACAATGGCACAAAACAGGGCACATCATGAGGGAGAAACCTGGAGTGTACATGAAACAAAAACATTGTGTATAGGAGTCGCTCACTACTTACAACAGGGTGGATCTTAGCAGTAAACTCTGCTCATGGCATTTATAGAGGAACATATAACAAGGCTATAACTTTTATCCATTGCTGATTGAAGACTCAGTGGAGGCCACCTCACCTCGTCAGCCGGTGACATTTTCTCCACTGGACGCTTGTTTCCGTCACAGGCTTGTTCAGCAGGCAATTAGGTCACTGGCTCCTCCACAAATTGTGATGGGGCACCTGCTTTATAGGGGATAAAAAGACAAACAATTACCCCCATAGGTGACCACGGTTGTTTCTTATTGCTAGGCGTTCATGCGATGCGCCTGCCGCTTAGGTTCTGGGCAACTGCAGTAGTGTCACAATAGGTAATGTTGATTAATTATTGAACTTGAGGTGACATGATAGTAATATGGATACATTCATGACAGTCGGGTCTTTACTGGATGATGGTCAATGGCTCCCTCTATGTTACAGCCAATGGCATTGCCGCTGTGGCACGTGTGATCCTAATAGCTTCAGTATGTTGTATTGTTTCCACCTAACAATGCTTTGAATATGCATAGGGGCAGAATGAATAAAATAGTTTTTTGATTCACTGGAACACAACGGGAGTTGCCGTTAAGAGACAAGGCCATCATCACAAATTGGGTTGAGAAAAGAGAGTACCAAATGATTTGGCTGACATGGTATTGAAGAAGGGAATAGTCTTTTTAAACCAACTGGTTGACAACAACTGATAGCAGAGGTCTGATTAAAATAAATTATTGATGGAGAACAAGCTTAATACCACATTATATGATACCTAATTTGTATAGATAATTGGTATACAGCATGCATTTTACTAAAAAGTACATTCTAAATTGTAAAACATATTCTGTTTATTTTAAAAAGCAGAGACACAGGGAAATGACACACGACAAGTGTTCAGAGCTCTGGAGGGTGTTTTATCAAGGGAAAATTAAATTGGCAGAAGGGGAAAAAACCCAAATAAAATGCAAACAGTCTAGGTCGGCCTCACGATGGCGGTTTTGGTAATGTGGTGCAGGCTGGTGAAAGCCGTATGGCCTCTGTGCCCTTCGCCTCCTGGTTGTCTTCCTCCGCCTACGGCTCTTGCATCACAAGGGCAGAAAAGTGTTGAGGTCAGTATGGCTTGGCAACAAATTCTTCCTGCCTTCTGCTGTAGCTTCTTATTTTGCTTCTTCCTTCGCCCAGAGCTGCTCCTCTAATATACTTGCCTGGACAAGGTCCTGATGGGAGGCAGCTGTGCAGGGGAGGGACTGCCTCTGCAAGGTGCCTCTGGAATGTTACGGAACCTGCCAGCATTGTCCTTAAGGGGTTAGGCATGTTTGTACCACAGTACACAGTATGGACAATTGAGTAAATAGTAACTACATACCCCTATTTAAGTAAATAGTAAATAAACGCCCCCAAAAGAAACAGCTGGTACCTTCTGAAAGATTCTGGAGGCTACCAGCTTAGTCAGCCCCGCCCCTACACACCTGCCTCTCCTTGGGACCTCACCACAGAAGGCATTTAAGGGAGCAGCTCGATGTGGAGGCCCAAACAAAAGAAAATACACCAGAGAAGGCTGCATGACGGAGGGGGAGGAAGATGGCCAGGAGGTGGAGGGTGCTGGAGACATGACTGCCAACGTCCATTCCTCCCTAGCAAGAGGCCGCCCCCGAGAAGATGGCGCCTCCCCATTAAAGGGGTTTGTCTTTTTATTTTGAATTGCACCATTAACTCATCTCACGCTTCTCTTTTTGTATACAAAACACAAATCAGGGCACTGAACTCACTGTGTTCCCATTCCCTGTGTCTCTCCCTGTTACAGTAAACAAATTTGAACATTGAAATGGACATTATCCTTATTTATATAGATGTTGAGTCAGGGCTTAGAAATATTTCCATAGACAGACCTTCTGCTTGTTCTCATTTCTCTGATATGTTCACAATAAATCATCTACTGTTCAAACCCAGGTGGGTGAAACACAAGGTCTGTATCCAAAATCTGTTTTGTCAACTACTTAATAAAACTTAATCTAGGCTACTGTGTAATAATGTACTACATATTACTTACAAAATAATGTTTTTTGAAAACTAATTCAATTTTGTGTTTAGAATACTCTTGATCAAATCCAGTAGCCAGGAAGGTAAAAATATTTTGTTCTGTTTTCGAGCAAGGCAGTAAACCCTAATACCTCCGCAGGTCGTCGCTGTACCCTAAAATGTGTTCTCTATAAACTTACACGTTAAATTAAGGGTAAATAAATACAATTAAAAATACATAATCCATAGTGAGAATGGCTAATATAATATGTCTAATATAATGTTTCATTACAATGGTGACAGAACATTTGTGAACGTTTTAAGTTTTCTTTATTTCTGCATTAGATTGACCTAAAATGTAATTGAAGCTTAATCTAACCTTCATCTAATTAAAGTTAGATGAAGATCAGATCACATTAAAAGTCAAGTGTATGCAGGAATACCAAAAAAATTATTCTCTCATCGCTGTAAGTAGATTCCTGGTGTTTTGCTTACTTTGGAACAGCACAATCAATATCTACTTATTAGTATGCAAGCACACATGGGAGGATGAACTAAAAGGTTTATAAAGCATATAACATTTTCTTAATGTCACATAATTTCAAAGTTACTATTTTCAAATACTGAAAATGCTTACTATTTAGAACGTTATTCAGACACAGCCATTGTGAATGAGGTGAGGTGAGTCACCCTACTATATAATGTAAAGCACTGTGAGACCCTGAGAAAGGGATATAAATCCAATCCATTATTATTAAGCTACTGACAATTCCACAGGGTGTTGAAGGAAATACAACCTTTGCATGTCCAATAGGCATTGACTTCACAGAGGTACCTGGTCTACAGCAAAAATGACAGATGAATAATTCCAGCTGGGCAATGCAAATCAGGGTTTGGAACCAAGAAATGCTTTAATAATTTAATTCTAAACCAAACCATACAATTTAGCCTTGAAACAACAAAACACATTTCTGAACCAGTTTGAACCCCAGATCCTATACTACGAAGAAAGATTTGGGGTTAGCGAGCTAACGTCAGGTTGAACCCTGGGTTGTCAATGTCACAAAGGTTATTCACTTGTTACCGGGTTACATCGCCATGGTAACATATGCTGCACACCTAACCTGCTCCGGAGCACGTTATATTTGAGATAACAGATTAAAATGTATAGTGCGCAGACATTGAGAGAGTCTCTTAGAAAGCAAGAATATTTAGAGACCGACAAAAACCAGTTGGCTTTTTCTGATGAGTATCTTTAGCTTCCTGAGCCATAGGCTATGTTGCCAGTACAACACATTGAAGTTGTGTGCTTACAGTTCCACAGACTGAATGCATAGTAGACGGTTTTTGCTAGATATTAAATAATATTTCATAGGTCAAATTCACTCAAAATAGGCTGAATAATTTTTGCACCTTTTGTGCCGATAAAGGATTGTTTTTGCGACTGCTTTACCGATAGTGACAGAGCTATAGTGGAAAGAGAGTAAAGCCAGTGCGCTATCCAGTGGAAATGTAGCTATGTACCTAAAACTGTAGCAGCAGAAACAAACCTTTCAGCAGCACAAACGGAGCATACATGATTGAGCTTATTTTGAGGAGCAGGTAGTGGGGCTGGAGACACCTAAAATTATATGTCTAAAATATAAAACGCTGCATCAGCACAGACAAAACTTTTAACGGGACAAACAAGCAAAAACGAATTAGCCTATTTTGACTTAATTTGGAGCCTGTTGGGGGGCTGAGTGATGTCATCACCAATAATTAAATGTCTAATAGCCAAGCAGCACAAACGAAAAACAGCACAAACCAGCACAAACAAAGCCCAAAGACCTTAGAATGACCTATAAAATATAATTTTTTTATCTATAAAATGATAGCAGCACAAACAAAAAACGTTCACGGCACAAACGATTGAGCTTATTGTGCCGAAGTTTTGCGTTGGGTAGGGGGCAATATTAACGCAGGTGGTTACTGTGCATGCTTCAACAATGAGAAGAACATTGAGTCAAATTGGCACTCATGGGGGAGGGTTGATGGAAAGAAGCCTCTGCTGTCAACATTTATTCAGAGACCACCTGGAAAAACCTGAAGGTTTCTGGAAGTCCAATCTCAGGACAGATTGTTGGTCACAATCAACACCAATATTTGTCAAAAACCCAACACTGACAACGTCTTTCCTTCCCAACAGTCAAGCATCAAAAATGGGTCACAATTAAACAATCCCAATTATTCAAGCAAATATACCAAAGAATGGCTCAGGAGAAAGAAGATTTGTGTTTTGGATTGGTCAAAGTCCTGACCTTAATCCAATCAAGATGGTGTAGCAGGATTTTAAGTGGGGAGTTCATGCCAGACACCCCTCAAAACTCACTCAAATGGCTGTGTTCTGTAAGGAAGACTGGGCAAAGATGTAAATGACTGATTAGTGGTTGCTAATGGATGTGCCACAAGCTATTGAATTGCTAAATATATATATATATATATATATATATATATATATATATATATATATATAAATATATCAAATGTCTTTCATTTGGAACGTCTTTTTCATTAATTGTTTGGATAATGAGTTTGGATAATGATTTTATTCATTTATTTAAATATACATCCCTATAGTGTCCACATACTGTCAAGCAGCACTGTACATACTGGTCCACTCCCACAGTGATGGCAACAGACGCTGATCCCCTGGCCACGGATGTTCGGGACCTTGGAGAGCAATGCACCACTCTGCAACGCTGGTGTATTAGCTGCCACCAGCCCAGTGCCATCTCCGTTCCGCCTTGTTCCACTTCCATCTCTCACACCTGGACTCAATCTCTGCAATCACCATTACACACAGCTGGGCCAAATTCCCCTAGGTAACCTGCATATGTACCCCTCTGTTTCCTCTGTATATTTTATTTTTGAGCCTTGTTACGTGCATCTTCACTTGGTGTTTTTTTTTGCGTCCAAGTCTTTGTTATTGTGAGCTGTGTGCTTCTTGTTTTTTGGTCATTTCAACCTATTGTCTTTTGTCAAGTAAAAGCTCAGTTATTTTCTTGCATATGCTTGACACGTGTGCATAGCGGGTGGGTGCTGGGTCCTTTTAAAGGGGGCTGGAAGGCGGTTCCTGGCTGCTATTTAGAGAGGATCAAGAGCTGCATGAGTGGTAGAGAAACTATATGTAAAACAGAGATGTGTTACTTTCTCGTTGCAGACTGACAAAGCTAATGAGAGCAAAACTGCCTGACAAACCTAGCCGCCCGAGCCAAAAATCTGCTGAACCACTGAGTTTATTTAAGTCATAGAGGGTCCCTGAGACATCCTTTCCTTTCCTTTATTTTTTCGGTTCTCAACAGTTCCTTTTGACTCGCAGCCTTGCTTTGCCCTGCTAATATACAGTATGTATGCATACACTACAGTTTTGGGTTAACAGTGTACGTCTTTTCTGCAGCAAAGGAAGTACATTTAGCCTTGAAAGTTGATGCTAACAATTCCCAACTTTTGTTTATAACTTACAAACCCTCTGTCTGTATAAAAGCAGTATTGGAACAGATTGTCTTATTACACCCAAATAATTATTTGTACAGTATTGTTCTGCAGGATGTAGTAAATTGCAATCATCATGGTGAGTACATGTTCCCTACACCATCAAATGGCACTTGGTGGAAAAGTTTGACAGACCTAAAGCCACGACAGAATCAAAAGACAAGTTTCTGAGAGTCAACAGCTTGCGTGATAGGTGGCTCACAGGATGACAGCTTCAAGCACAGCTTAACACTGGTCGAAGTAAGCAAGTTTTAGTTCCAACTGTGAAGTGAAGACTTGAAGCTGCAGGTTTGACAGGTCGAGTGGTGGTAAGAAAGCCATTGCTAAGATGGGAAAATTAGAAAAAGAGGCTTGCCTGGGCCAAGAAAAACCGGCAGGAGAGTGCTGAAGACTGGAAGAGTGAGTGGCACCCTGAACTAAAGTGGCTACCACAGCATTTTGCAGCGCCATGCAGTACCATCTGGTGTACGCCTAGTTGGTCAGGGGTTCATCCTACAGCAAGATAATGACCCAAAACATACCTCCAGGCTATGTCACAACTACAAGAAAAGAACTTGACAGTAGGCTGGAAATCATGGAATGGCTCCAGACTTAAAAACATCAAGCTGGTTTGGGGGTGAACTGGGCAGAAGGGTGAAAGCAAAGCAACATATGTTAACACATTTGTGGGAACTTCTGCAACAGTGTTGGGAAGAACTTTTCTGAACAATATTTGATTTTCATTGTAGAAAGAATGCCACAAGTGTGTTCGGCTGCAAATGGTGGGTACTTTCATCAGTCAAAAATTTAGATTAAACAAAAAAAAACGATTCTAAGATTAAAAAAAAATCTTCAATTTTTTTTTTGTTCTATGCTTAATTCAGAGTACATTAAGACACTGTGTAAATATCACCTGATCCTGTTTCTCTGGGATATAAATTTGAAGTTGCACGCATGTCAAATCAAAAAATCTAAGAACTGTCAGTTGAAAGGAGAATGTTGACTTACAGATATCAGGTAAAGGATATAAAAATGCATAAACCTTTTAAAATGCCACTAAGCACAGTCAGGTCAATAATATATAAGTTCAACAGCTTCAGATATGCCATGAGGACACGTGCATATTGCATCATGCATGGTGAGGAAGTTGGTTAGGGAGGCAAAGAAGAATCCAAGGATCACAGTTTTAGAACAAATCAGTCTAGTGGTCCCCTTGGGGTAATCCAGTCTATAAATCAACTGTTAGACACAACTTCATGTCAATAAGATCTTTGGAAGGATTGCACAAAATAAGTTCGTACTGACCCCATCCCTCGAATTGTAATGCCTGAACTTTGCCAAGCATTAAGAAAGAACCTGTCAAATCTTTCAGATGAATGGAGCTAGGAAAGGCCAGTTCAACAAAAAGACAAGTACCAACCTTGTCAGAATTCAGTATTGTTATTCACTGAAGGGGGGGCTTCACAGAATATTCATTGTAGGGGTGCCAATACTTTTGAAACGTATGTTTTGCTGAAAAAAATTGTACTACTCAATAAAATGTTTTGTGTTTGAGAAATGATTGTGTTGCAATCAAATGATACGGCTCCCCCTTGCGTTTGAGCCCAAGGGGGAACAACAATGTCTATACAATATTAACACTGACTGCACTGTTTTCTGATCAATTTGATGATCAATTTCTTATTTTAAAACAAGGAAAAAGTTACCCCAGACTTTAAATAGTCTCAGCCATGGACCATTCTGCATTTGAAACTGCAGTTTTTTATTTTAATTACTTAGTATTTTATTTTTCATCTGTAAAAATGTCTCCCAAATAGTACACACTGTCAATGAATTGGGATGCAATCATTGAATCATCATTGAGACAGTTAATGCAAGGAATGTATTGACTTTCCCTTGATTCTATTAAAATGTCATCAACAATTCATGATCATTCTTTAGTCCAGAAGACAAAAAATAATGCTGATGTTGAAATTGATTGTCTTTTTGGAGACAAGGTATGCATTCAAGCGCAACGATATGTTCCGAATGTGACCCATTGCATGTTTTACCACAAAACATAACTTCATTTGTTTATTGGATGGTTATGTGATTTTGAGGATTAAGTTTCAAGGATTATTTGTCAAATGCACCGAACAACACAGCGTCATCCTGCACAATGAAATTCTTGTGACATGACACCCGACAACTACGCAGTGAGAATTAAGAAGAAAAATAGATAAGCAAAAATATATCCAGACAAAGAAATAAAGCAATAATATATGTACCTAACACTGTACACTAGCAGCAGATAAAAAACATTATAGATATGGCAAGTATGGATTATATTTAAACCCCTTTGTTTTTGTGTTTGTGGTGGCCACCCACAGGACTTGATGCAGTCAAGGCATGGTGGATCCTGAAATAACAATTCTGTTCTGGAAGACTAGAGATCACTTCTCTTGCCAGTTTTCTCTTTACTCCTTGAAAAATATATTCATTTTATAGTTTTCGCTTCTGTTTCTGTTGAAAATACAGCGCATCCTTATCATTAGGGGTTTCTGTTATGTTGCAGAGATCCAGGATATCTGTAAACAAATATATTCCAGGGCACATTATTCACTGAAGGTTAGCGGGACTGAAAACAGCTATATTGAATGCCAACGCAGCAGGATGCAATCAGGATTTGGTATTTAAGAGATAATGGAAGGCAAAAACCAATTAGCTTTTTTGCTCTTTCGCTGTCCAGTGCCCACAGCTGTATGCTGCGCAATTGTAAGGTTAGTGCTACACATCAGGTGAGGGGATCACAGCATAGTGCTGCAGATGTAATTTTGGAGAAAGAATCGATTGAGTTGAGGATGTGTTTCATGCAAAAGGGAAATTACAGTCGATTCTTTCATCAAATGTCTAGACTTAAGTATAAATGCCATAACTGTTCAATACATCACTATTCGTTCGGCATTAGATGCCTAAAACATTGAGTATTGATTGTCGCCATGGACTTGTAGCCAGGGTGTCATTATAGGAGACTGGTTGCCTTTGCTGTATAAATTGTAATATCAGGGATTAGTCATCTGTACCACCACTCAGGGCCTCTTGTTCCCATCTCAAGATTTGAAAAGGTCATTATACCACTATTGTCTTATATATATATGTTGTTATAGACTTAGGGTGTATTGTTAGAGAAAGTTGTTTTACGCAGTCAGCATGTCATGTTTTTTTTTGCTAAAGTGCTGTAGCTAGACACTAAGCCACACACCCTTAGATGGTGTCCAGTGTGTACATTATAGCGTGTAATCAGTATGTCAGAACAATAAGTACCATAACAGGTGTGTATGCAATAAAAAAGAGCTACTGTATGTGTGTCTGACTTGTGAGCTGTGGAACGCATTTTCAATTTAATGTAATTCAAAAATAAATTATATGACATTATAATAATTTGCATTTATTTTGTTCTAGGTAATGACTTTTGTGGTATTGCATTTTAGCAGCTGCTGGTATCATACAATATAGCATCCACAGGAATAAGTTGCAAAACACTAGGACTGTGAGATTTGTTTAAAATAAAACTGTCCAGAAGGACTGTGGGTATTGGATTTCCATGCTAAACAATACAATCTATTATGTCAGAAGATATGTTGAAGGACTGGTGAAATCTGATGTTGTTGTTTTTTTGCCACCTTGCTGCATATATACTGATTGTGCCACCAGTCAGTTTGTGTATGGACGTAGCTGTCCTTTGGTTGATAGAGCCATTCGAGGTCATTTGGTGACGTTCCTATCCATGTTCCTATCTATATAAAAGGTACTGGTGAAATGCTCTGGACAACTGTGGCCTAAATTCAAATAGCTTTACTGTTGTGATTGAAAACATGGAACATTGAATCCTGTGTGATCTCAAGCAGGCACAATTTCATATTACAGAGCTTATGGCACTTCTGTAGCCAAATCATGGTTCAAATAATTTAACAGACCAGTTTCACTTGTATGAACATCCGCCCTCGATTGATTCTCAAATGTTTTGCCTCTATATGTGAAAATGGTAGGGTAACCGCCCCGCTAATTTGTTTAATAAGAAGTGTGGATGCAGTTCTCCAGATAGCTCTTCTGCCAAGAAAAGGAACCGGAGCGCTATTCATCAAAAATGCATGTGATCTGTTTGAAAAATTACAACACAGTTACTTTGCTGTAGTCTACTGCAGTAGAACAAATGTTGGTGTCCTTCATAGAAGTAACAGACAGATTTAGTGTTGGGATTTTTTGGAAACTAGATAATAGCAAAGGTTGTTTACTCGGCATGTACTAAACATCAGTGTTCACTACACAGTTGTCTATATTTAATCCACTAGACAAATGATGAAACGGCATGCATTTGCTTTTTAACAAGAAATGATCTATTATCTGTTACAAACAGTAGGATGTGCAATGGGGGTGCATCTCCACTGGGCAAACAAATTGTGAAAGAACACGTTTTTGCACTTGCTTATAATTAGTACAACTAGGCATAGCACACCACATTGGCATGATCGACATTGGTGTTTCAAGACTGACTACTCTTTTATAACATTTATTTTGTCGTCTCATCAGTATTTCAACATATTTTCCTAGCACCGTTTTGTTAGAGAGGCAGAACTTACATTGGCTATAATTGCTGTATTTTATGAACACACAGATTCAAAGGAAGCTGATTCTTCTGGATATTACCGCAAAATGATTGAACTTGATGCAGAGATGTTGTATATTTATGACATCAATGTATCATAGCTAACATAAGTTATTAGTACATTAATTAGGAGAGCTATGGTACATTTTTACTGTCACATACAGAGATAAGGGAGACAGACGCAGATGCAAGCAAAAGGTATTTACTAACACAAAGCAGTGGGTGGAACACAATTGTAATGTTGGAATCAAAGAGACTGGATGCAATAACAAGGGAACCGGTTTAATTTCAAAATACAGAAGATAGAAAAAGACTTTGCCTAACAAGGGAAACACAAAAATAGACTCAATGTCCTAATGGACTGAAGCAAAATGAAAACCAAAAATACGGAACTTGCGCCAGCAAGAAAATAACTATGGGAACAAATAAAATGTACCTACAATTAGAGGGTTACAAAAACATTCTCAACAATGACTGACAATGGGTTTGTATATACAGCTCTGGAAAATTTAAGAGACCACTGCTCCTTTTCCTTTACTTTTCAAAAAAGTTGAAAAGGAAGGTTTTGAGTGAGGAACAGAAGGGTTAAAATTAAGAGACCACTGCAATTGCATTGAACGCTGCTGTTCCTCACTGTTCCTCACAGTCCTGGAAGGTGTTACAACGATGGACAAACAGACTTGACAGGACATCACTTGGCTATGGAAAAAACAGACAAGACATACAGTTAGGAAATAATTGGACACTGACACAAGTTTTGTTATTTTGGCTGTTTACCAAATATATATATTATATATATATATATATATATATATATATATATATATATATATATATATATATATATATAGTTAAATAAATATAAAGTTTAACTTATATAAAGTTACAGTTTCAAAAAATATTGGTTTATGTATATACTGATGAGCCAAACATTATGACCACCCGCCTAACATGCTGTTGGTCCTCCATGTGCCGTCAAAACAGCCCTGACCCATCAAAGCATGGACTCCACTAGACCTCTGAATGTGTGCTGTGGTATCTGGCACCAAGACGAGAACTGAATGTTCGCTTACCATTTAATCTTCTGTACCCAGACCTTGACATTTGCCCTTGTTAGGAGATGATCAACATTATTCGCTTCACCTGTTAGTGGTCATAATATTTTGGATCATCACTGCACATAATTATGTATACATATAAATTATGGGTAGTATCTTAATCAACAGGCTATTTTACATGATTTTACAGGACCTTTAAGAGCAATAAAGTAGAATTGAAGCAGTCTGTCCTCTGAAGGAGGACCTACAACCTACAACTGGTCAGTCTGTTAGATCGGACACACCATCATGAAACCTCTGACAGCTTAATTAGGTGAATCTCAATGAGATCTTCAGAATGCAGCTTGACATTTTAACGGCTTTTAAGGTATCTTCTTCCACAGTGATTTTCGCAGGAACCAAGGTTATTAGTGGGTCACTCTGAAGGATCAAAAGGCAGATGCATGGAAGGAGGATTCACATCACGTAGACTTGATAGATGGGTTTTAATACATTCCAGTTTTTATACTTTTGATTACCTGGTATGTTTTATAGTCCCTGACATTTCCTAGTCCACAAAAATTCTAATCACAGAAATGTAAGAATGAAGACAAAAAAAGTGCTTTAGATTTCATGCAAGCTTAAATGAATAACCACAAAGCATATGTGACATGCACGGACACACGCACCCTCCTACACCCCATCCATACACATGCACACACTCCCATATGAATAGTGTTAGTCCCACTGTCTGTAATGACTTCACCTGTCGACCCTGCCTTTCACTAGAAGTCTTGAGATGGCCACCAGGAGCTCCCAGTCAGCCTTGACGAATGGCTCAGCCTGGCTCTGTATCAGCTGGCCTGGAGGCCATATGACTTATCACAAACAGACTATTACTTTTACAGCTACTGGGTTTGTCTGCCGGCTCTAGATTTTGCTCACCCTCGGCTGCAATTTGAATTTCACATAGACACTGGTCTGGAATTCCTAAATTTGTAAAGCACAAAGATACAAAGGGCACCTTTTTTAGAGGACTTTTCATAAATCACTTGATGGGTTCCCTGTGCTTATAAATCATAAGTCACAAAAAGGAGTTTGGATAAGATGTGCAAGGCAAAAATGCTTAGGGACTTTTTTAACCTTTAAAATGACATAATATAACAAAAGGTGATTTGTACTGTATATAACTAATATGTATCATCTGCACCTCCCAGGGTGAACAGGTGAATGTCAGAAAGGGTTAGCAGCTCCTTGTGGTACAACCCTTTTTCCAGACATGTTGTGACGCTGTGTAAAATGTAAACATAAATAGAATGAAATGTGCAAATCATTTAAACCCTATATTCAATAGAAAATAGTACCAAGACAACTTAGCAAATGTTGAAGCTAAAATACATGCTCACTTTGAATTTGATGCCAGCAACACATTTCATGAAAGCTGGCACAAGAAGCACCAAAAGACTGGAAATGTTGCGTTATGCTAAAAAACTAAACCTGGTGGAATATCACAGAACCAATTTAGGTAAATTGGCCACAGGTCAGTAACATAACTGGGTATTAAAAGATCATTCCAGAGAGGACGGGTCTGTCAGAACTGAGAATGGGGAGGAGTTCACCACTATGAAAGACTGCGCAGGCAAATAGTGCTGCAATTCAAGCAAACGTATCACAACGTAAAATTGCGAAGAGTTTGTGGATCTCATCATCTACGGTACAGAAAATCATTAAAAGATTCAGAGAATCCGGAGTAATCTCTGTATGCAAGGGACAAAGCCGAGAACCTTAATTCAATGGCTGTGATCTCCGGGTCCTCAGGCAGCACTGCATTAAAAACAGAAACTATTCTGTAGTGGACATCACTGCATGGGCTCAGGAACACTTACAAAACCATTGTCTGTGAACACAGTACGTTGCTGCATCCACAAATGCAAGACTGAGGATCATGGCCTCGGATTTGGAGGTACTGATTCTCATCCCCACCGCTTCACACTCGGCTGCAAACCATCCCATTAAGAATCATGGTGCCACATCCTCCAGGCTAAAGAGGAGAGGGACCCTCCAGCTTGATGGTGTTGGGGTGCATTAGTACACATGGCATGGGTGACTTGCATATCTGTGAAGGCACCATTAATGCTAAACAATGACTAGAGGTTTTGGAGCAACCAGGGACGCCACCAGGATATTTGGCTGCTTGAAAATATATCACATCCGGCCCCACCAACATGAATAGCTTATCACTTATATTAACTGAGTCACTCAATGCTTCACACTGTCCAGCATCCAATACAGACTATAGGCTGTTTTTGTTTTCTATAATGATTTATACATTGTGGGAAAATACTTAGTGTTTGAATTATTATCATTGAAAAGGATTTAATTATTTTTCTTTTCATACTAAAAAACATTCCCACCCATGAAATTATGCAGCTGACATGTCATCCAACACAATGCTGCTCACCTCCTTCAGTTGGGAGTAGGGCTGGTTCAGGGGCATGGGGATGGGATTCACTGTCCTCTCTTTCTTTTCTTTTTAGGAATCAAATGTTTTCTTTAGTGAGCTGAGACATTACTGCTGCCCCACCGGGGGGGGGGGGGGGGGGGGGGGGTTCTAATATTTTTAGGGCCCCTGTCAGTCACAGGCCCTTAGAAATGTCCCAACATCGCCCCCATACGGCACCCCATGGAGAAACATATGCTGCCATCCAGACTTTGTATTTTTCAGGGAAGTCCTTGCTTTTTTGCCAAACCAATCACATTCTAAACTGGCCTGCCTGCAGTACAGACCTGTCACCCACTGAAAACATTTGGTGCATAATGAAACAAAATAATATGACAAAGGAGACCCTGAACAGTTGAACAGCTGAAATCCTATATCAAGCAAGAATGGGAAAAATTACCTCAATTGGTCTCCTCTGTTCTCAAATGCTTACAGAGTATTGTTAAAAGAAGAGGTTATGCAACACAGTGGTAAACATGCCCCTGTCCCAACAGTTTTGGAATGTGTTGCTGGCATTAAATTCAAAATGGGCATGTATTTCCAAATGACCAGGTCAGACGTCTGTAAAGCCCTAAAAAGGATTAACACCCACAAGGCTCCTGGACCAGATAACATCTCAGGCCGTGTTCTCAAGGTCTGTGCTGACCAACTGGCTGATGTCTTTACTGATATCTTCAACCTATCGCTATGTCACTCAGTGGTCCCCACATGCTTCAAAAAGTTCATCATTTGTCCTGTGCCAAAAAAGCTAAAAGTCAATCATCATGAAGTGATTTGAGCAGCTAGTTAAAACACACATCACAGACTCCATGCCTGCAACACTTGACCCGCTACAGTTCACAGAACCAATCCAATGGGGACGCCATCGCTCTGACCCTCCACTCTGCACTCTCTCATCTGGACAAAAGGAATACATACACTCACCTAAAGGATTATTAGGAACACCATACTAATACTGTGTTTGACCCCCTTTTGCCTTCAGAACTGCCTTAATTCTACATGGCATTGATTCAACAAGGTGCTGAAAGCATTCTTTAGAAATGTTGGCCCATATTGATAGGATAGCATCTTGCAGCTGATGGAGATTTGTGGGATGCACATCCAGAGCACGAAGCTCCCATTCCACCACATCCCAAAGATGCTGTATTGGGTTGAGAATCTGGTGGACTGTGGGGGCCATTTCAGTACAGTGAACTCATTGTCATGTTCAAGAAACCAATTTGAAATGATTCGAGCTTTGTGACATGGTGCATTATCCTGCTGGAAGTAGCCATCAGAGGATGGGTACATGGTGGTCATAAAGGGATGGACATGGTCAGAAACAGTGCTCAGGTAGGCCGTGGCATTTAAACGATGCCCAATTGGCACTAAGGGGCCTAAAGTGTGCCAAGAAAACATCCCCCACACCATTACACCACCACCACCAGCCTGCACAGTGGTAACAAGGCATGATGCATCCATGTTCTCATTCTGTTTACGCCAAATTCTGACTCTACCATCTGAATGTCTCAACAGAAATCAAGACTCATCAGACCAGGCAACATTCTTACAGTCTTCAACTGTTCAATTTTGGTGAGCTCGTGCAAATTGTAGCCTCTTTTTCTATTTGTAGTGGAGATGAGTGGTACCCGGTGGGGTCTTCTGCTGTTGTAGCCCATACGCCTCAAGGTTGTGCGTGTTGTGGCTTCACAAATGCTTTGCTGCATACCTCGGTTGTAACGAGTGGTTATTTCAGTCAAAGTTGCTCTTCTATCAGCTTGAATCAGTCGGCCCATTCTCCTCTGACCTCTATCATCAACAAGGCATTTTCGCCCACATGACTGCCGCATACTGGATGTTTTTTCCCTTTTCACACCATTCTTTGTAAACCCTAGAAATGGGTTGTGCGTAAAAATCCCAGTAACTGAGCAGATTGTGAATACTCAGACCGGCCCGTCTGGCACCAACAACCATGCCACGCTCAAAATTGCTTAAATCACCTTTCTTTCCCATTCAGACATTCAGTTTGGTGTTCAGGAGATTGAACCAGGGTCAGAATACTGCAGAACTGGGATGTCCACACTACACCACAGGTGCTACTGGTTGTGTCTACAGCTCTCTATCCTCTCCAATTGTAAATTTTACCCCAGCCTTTACAATTTTGCTGAGATAAAGTTGGCAACAAAAGTTTGTAACGTAACTAAAGTGTACTGTTGTACAAAGTTTATTATAGATGGCTAGCTAATAGCTATACATCCTACTTATAACGACATCAATGACTCCAATCACTCCATGGCTGGTTCCTTTCTTTGGAAAACAATAACAGCATAAAAGGGTCACGTAATACAATTATTCTCGCAAATAAATGAAATCATGGTATTTCAGATATGTATTGTGGAAAGGCATTTATGAGATATGGAATGTCCTGAGAAGGGAATCGAACTGGGTTCATAATATTGAAGGACCAGGATGTTCCCCCTACACCACAAGGCCAGCTGGCAGACAGAATAGTCTCATCGGGTTGTGATCTATAACACCCGAAATAGCACATGCATATTTGAAAATCCACCAGAAACATTTACAATAATATAACATTTAAAGATAATGGTTCAAAGGTCCTTCACACCAAACGGCAATGCAAATGTGTTCAGCAGTCGCGAGGAGATGTTAAGTTTTTCACAGAATTCAAAATGGAGGAAAATCCAAGGGGCGAATTTGAATTTGGTGGTCATAAAGGGGATGGACATGGTCAGAAACAATGCTCAGGTAGGCCGTGGCATTTAAACTATGCCCAATTGGCACTAAGGGCCTAAAGTGGCTTCACAAATGCTTTGCTGCATACCTCGGTTGTAACGAGTGGTTATTTCAGTCAAAGTTGCTCTTCTATCAGCTTGAATCAGTCGGGCCCATTCTCCTCTGACCTCTAGCATCAACAAGGCATTTTCGCCCACAGACTGCTGCATACTGGATGCTGCATACTTTTCACACCATTCTTACTTTGCATACTTTTCGCACCATTCTTTGTAAACCCTAGAAATGGTTGTGCGTGAAAATCCCAGTAACTGAGCAGATTGTGAAATACTCAGACCGGCCCGTCTGGCACCAACAACCATGCCATGCTCAAAATTGCTTAAATCACCTTTCTTTCCCATTCTGACATTCAGTTTGGAGTTCAGGAGATTGTCTTGACCAGGACCACACCCTTAAATGCATTGAACAACTGCCATGTGATTGGTTGATTAGATAATTGCATTAATGAGAAATTGAACAGGTGTTCCTAATAATTCTTTAGGTGAGTGTATGTGAGAATGCTGTTCATTGACTATACCTCAGACTTCAACATCATTGTGCCCCACAAGCTGGCGGTTAAGCTCAGGGATCTGGGTCACGACCCCACTATGTGCAAATGAATCCTGAACTTCCTGACGGGCAGACCCCAGGTGGTGCGGATGGGCAACGCCACCTCCTCCTCACTGACTCTCAGTACTGGTTCTCCCCAGGGCTGTGTGCTGAGCCCGCTCCTATACTCTCTCTTCACCCACGACTGCCTGGCAACCCACGTCTCCAACACCATCCTTAAGTTTGCTGACGACACCACCATCCATAGGCCTGATCTTTCACAACGACGAGTCAGCCTATAGAGACTAGGTAAGGTCACTGACTTTGTGGTGTCAGGAGAACAACCTTCAGCTCAAAGGAAATTATTGTTAATCACAGGAAGCAGCGGTGTGGAGACCACGCCCCCATATGCACCTGGTCTCTTTACTCTAAAGTTGTGGTGAAGGAGGGCAGGAAACGGCTCTTCTTCCTACGCCGATTAAGGAGATTGGGCATGGATTCCAGGATACTCACCAACTTCTACCGATTTTTATTATTATTATTATTATTATACCTTTATTTTTACAGGCAAGTCATTAAGAACACATTCTTATTTACAATGGCGGCCTGACAAGTGGAGTAACCACTATGAGAGTATCCTGACCGGCTGTGTCACTGCCTGGTATGGCAGCTGCACCGCCCTCGACCGTAAAGCACTTCAGAGGGTGATCCCTTCCATCCATCCATAGTCGATGCACACCTGTCACTTTCTATCATGCACATCTGCCACGATATCATGCTCCCTCTAATACCCTCTGAAGGACATGAGCCCTTGGGCCAAGCCTCAGGACTACCTGGCCTGAATGACTCCCAGCTCTCCCTGTCCATAGATCAATTTCCTGCCTGATGATTCCTGATTCCACAGACCACACCCCACATGATTGTCCTTGTCCACCTTGTCATGCAGCTGACTTGGGTTCTGTTTATAGACTCTGTACACAGCCCAAATGCATTTACTGACCTGCTTGTCATTTGAATATGCAAAAACATTGATGTGGCACAAAAGGTCACATAAACTTGTGATCTTTACCCGGCATAGTCAGAAAAGGACTGGACACCCTTCAGAGTCTGGTTCCTTTCTGGTTCTATATTTCTTCCTAACTTGGGTGTTTTTCCTAGCCAGTGTACATCAACACTGTTGTTGCTTGCTCTTTGGAGTTTCAGGCTAAGAACCTGCAAAAGCATTTTTTTTTACAGTTTTTACAGATATCCAACTGTTGATTTAAAAATGGTTTTATGAAATAAATGTGATTGATTTGAACACTTTCTCAATTGCCTGATAGCAAGAGCATCAGCAGACCGTGGCTTTCAGGACTTCAGTTCCAAATACTTTTAAGTTAGCCCAGAGTGTTTTACGAGCCGACATTAATGCAACACAGAGGACATTATGAACATTTAAGTCAGGGGAGAGCAAACCTTAGATTGGGGGCTGCATCAGGATTTTGATATTAAATTACATTTGTTTTGTAATTTTTTATTCATAAAAATTATTTGTGGGTCAGAAAAGGGCAATAATTAAAACATGTACCCAGTTACATGTAAAGTCAGTTATGATATCTAAATAATTTAAATTCAGATACACCATTAGGCTGCTGTACACAGGGCCATAGAACAGAACATGCAAAGTCGTATTTCAGGTTTACATTTTAAAAGCAAAAGGCTACTGTGTTGTTTGTGTATTTGTATGCTGATGTCACAAAGTTATTTGCCCCCTTCCTGATTTCCTCTATTATTGCACATTTTTCACGCTGAATGGTTTCAGATCTAACATACAAAAGTATAAAAGTATAAGACGAACAAAACCCAAGTAACCACAAAATTCAGTGTTGAAATGCTATGTTATTTAAGGAAAACAGTGATCCAACACCAACTGGTCCATTGAGAATAAGTGATTGGCCCCCTGAACTGCTTATGTTACCTTAAGCAGCAACAAATGCAGCCAAACACTTCCCATAATTGGAGATCAGTCTTTCACATCCCTGGCCCACCCTTCTTTGCAGAATTTCTGCAATTCAGCACAATTGGAGGGTTTTTTGATCATTAACTGCTCGTTTTAAGTCCTCAATATAGTTTGTCAGGACTTCGACAAGGCCACTCCAAAAACTTAATTTTGTTTATTTTTATCCTTTCTGAGGTGGACATAATCTTGTTTAGGGTCATTGTCTTGCTACGTATCCCAAATATAATTCTGCTTCAGATCACGGACTGAAGGCCAAATATTCCCTTTCAGAATTTTCTAGTAGAGTGTCAAATTAGTGGTTCCTTCAATGATGGCATGTCTTCCAGGCCCTGAGGAAGCAAAGCATCCCTACACAATCAAACTACCACCACCATGTTTGATTGTTGGGATGATGTACTTATTCAGAAATTCTGTTTGCTTTACGCCAGACATGGGACTAGTTGCTTACAAAAAGTTCCACCTTTGACTTTATATTATATTATCCCAAACAACGACATAGCAGGAACATTAAAAATGGCCAGATCAGCAGTTTGGTACATTCTGAGAAAAAATAACACACTGGTGAGCTCTGCAACACAAAAAGGTCTGGACAGAAGACAACAGTAGTGGATGATCGTAGGATCCTTTCCATGGTAAAGAAAAACCCCTACACAACATCCAGCCAAGTGAAAAACACTGACCAGGATGTAGACATATCATTACCCAAGTCTACCATGAAGAGAAGAGTTTACGAGAGCAAATACAGAGGGTTCACCACAAGGTGCAAAACCGTTCATATGCCTCAGAAATAGAAAGACCAGATTTGCCAAAAAAACATTTAAAAACCCCTGCCCAGTTTTGGAACGGCATTCTTTGGACAGATGAAACTAAGATCAACCTGTACCAGAAAGAAGTACGGAGAAGGCTTGGAACGGCTCATGATCCGAAGCGTACAACACCATCTGTAAAACATGGTGGAGGCAGTGTGATGGCATGGCCATGCATGGCTTCCAATGGGCACTGGTTCACTAGAATTTATTAATAATGCGACAGAAGACAGAAGCAGCCGGATGAATTCTGAAGTGTATAGGGATATATTGTCTGCTCAGATTCATCCAAATTCATGGAAGTTGATTGGACGGCGCTTCACTTTACAGATGGACAATGCTTTCGCAAAACATATTGCGAAAGCAAGCCAGGAGTTTTTTAAGGCAAAGAAGTGGAATATTCTGCAATGGCTGAGTCAATGACCTGATCTCAATCTGATCGAGCATGCATTTCCCTTGCTGAAGAAAAAACTTAAGGCAGAAAGACCCAGAAACAAACAACAACTGAAGACAGCAGTAGTAAAGGCCAGGCAAAGCATCACAAAGGAGGAAACCCAACATTTGGTGATGTACATGCGTTCCAGACTTCAAGCAGCCATTGCCTACAAAGGAATCTCGACAAAGTATAAAAACATTTAATTGTATTTATGATTGTACAATAACATTTGAGCCCCTGAAATAAGGGGACTGTGTATGAAAATGGTTGCAATTCGTAAATGCTTCATATGATATTTTTGTTCAACCCCTTGAATTAAAGCTGAAAGTCTGCACTTCAATTGAATCTCGGTAGTTTCATTTCAAATATAACAATTATAAAAATTGTCAGTGTCCAAATATTTCCGCACCTAACTGTATGAATATCTGAGACCATTCTGGGTGACAGATATACAATAATAGAGGAAATCAGGAAGGGGGCAAAAGGTTTTTCACAGCTCTGTATATCATATGGTATCTTCTCTCAGGAATTTTACCATTATCAATCTGGGTCAGTCACCCACTTCCTCTGCTTTTCTTCTATCATTTGCAAAGTATCTCTCCAGGCATCACAGAATCTCTGGTATTCAGTCCACAATGTAATTTGCCTTAACAGTTTTTGTAGATAGTCATTTTTCCCTGTAGTGTTTTCTACAATGTTATCATCAATTCACAAGAGAGTGCTGATGTCTTTCCTTGCCTTTTCAGTTATTTTCAACTCATCAATCTCGCCCTGGGAGAAATGCAGACTTCTTTATTTAGATCCTTGACCTCTATGGTAATATTGTCCATTAGTTGGTTTGTTGTCTTTTGAAGCTGTTCTCCTGCAGTTGTAGAAGCTCTCTGTAGAACAATTAGCTGGTATGGAAGATATTTCACTTGCTTAAGCGAGATATGGTCCTTACTTCCTCTTCTTTATGATGAGCTTTGGGGAGCATTGAAGGAGTAGGCAAATGTCTACACTGTAATTCCAGTCTGCACAGGCCACAGATTTCTTTTGTAAATCAATCAATCACATTTCATGTATAAAACCCTTTCGCATGAACCTTTGTCACAAACTGCTTGTAGACATGCACAGCCTTAAACTCCAAAGAGCAAACAACAGAAATAAATAGATGCATAGTGGCTTGGGAAAACTCTCTAGTAGGGTTGATACCTAGGAAGAAACCTACAGTGGGGAGAACAAGTATTTGATACACTGCCGATTTTGCAGGTTTTCCTACATAATTTTTATCATAAGTACACTTCAACTGTGAAAGATGTAATCTAAATCAAAAATCCAGAAAATCACATTGTATGATTTTTTAATTATTAATTAGCATTTTATTGCATGACATAAGTATTTGATCACCTACCAACCAGTAATAATTCCGGCTCTCACAGACCTGTTAGTTTTTCTTTAAGAAGCCCTCCTGTTCTCCACTCATTACGTGTATTAACTGCATCTGTTTGAACTCGTTACCTGTATAAAAGACACCTGTCCACACACTCAATCAAACAGACTCCAACCGCTCCACAATGGCCAAGACCAGAGAGTTGTGTAAGGACATAAGGGATAACATTGTAGACCTCCACAAGGCTGGGATGGGCTACAGGACAATAGGCAAGCAGCTTGGTAAGAAGGCAACAACTGTTGGCGCAGTTATTAGAACATGGAAGAAGTTCAAGATGTTGGTCAATCTCCCTCGGTCAAGATCTCACCTCGTGGGGCATCAATAATCATGAGGAAGGTGAGGGATCAGCCCAGAACTACAAGGCAGGACCTGGTCAATGACATGAAGAGAGCTGGGACCACAGCCTCAAAGAAAATCATTAGTAACACACTACGCCATCATGGATTAAAATCCTGCAGCGCACGCAAGATCCACCTGCTCAAGCCCGTCTGAAGTTTGCCAATGACCATCTGGATTATCATGAGGAGGAATGGGAGAAATGTATGTGGTCTGATGAGACAAAAATAGAGCATTTCGGTGGAAACTCCACTCGCCGTGTTTGGAGGAAGAAGAAGGATGAGTTCAACCCCAAGAACACCATCCCAACCGTGAAGCATGGAGGTGGAAACATCATTCTTTGGGGATGCTTTTCTGCAAAGGGGACAGGAGGATGGATGGGGCCATGTATCGTGAGATCTGGACCAACAACCTCCTTCCCTCAGTAAGAGCAATGAAGATGGGTCGTGGATGGGTCTTCCAGCATGACAACGACCCGAAACACACAGCCGGGGCAACTAAGGAGTGGCTCCGTGAGAAGCATCTGAAGGTCTTGGAGTGGCCTATCCAGTCTCCAGACCTGAACCCTAAAGAAAATCTTTGGAGGGCCGAAACCTGAAGGATCTGGAGAAGGTCTGTATGGAGGAGTAGGCCAAAATCCCTGCTGCAGTGTGTGCAAACCTGGTCAAGAACTACAGGAAACGTATGATCTCTATAATTGCAAACAAAGGTTTCTGTACCAAATATTAAGTTCTGCTTTTCTGATGTATCAAATACTTACATCATGCAATAAAATGCAAATTAATTACTTAAAAATCATCTGATTTTCTGGATTTTTGTTTTAGATTTATACTGTAAATGCACATTCAAGACAGGTACTTAATTTGGGATCCCTTTCCCTGTTTTCTGGAAGTATTCCTGAGCCCATGTTGTGATTTCCATTACAGTATCATTCCTGTATGTGATGCAGTGCCGTCTGAGGGCCTGAAGATCATGGGCATCCAGTATGGTTTTCCGGCCTTGACCCTTACGCACAGAGATTGTTCCAGATTCTCTGAATCTTTGGATGATATTATGCACTGTAGATGATGATAACTTCAAACTCTTTGCAATTCTTCTCTGAGAAACTCCTTTCTGATATTGCTCCACTATTTTTCACCGCAGCATTTGGGGAATTGGTGATCCTCTGCCCATCTTGACTTCTGAGAGACACTGCCACTCTGAGAGGCTCTTTTTATACCCAATCATGTTGCCAATTGACATAGTAAGTTGCAAATTGGTCCTCCAGCTGTTCCTTAACTGTACATTTAACTTTTCTGGCCTCTTATTGTTACCTGTCCCAACTTTTTTGGAATGTGTAGCTCTCATGAAATCCAAAATGAGCCAATATTTGGCATGACATTACAAAATGTCTCACTTTCAACATTCGATATGTTATCTATATTCTATTGTGAATTAAATATAAGTTTATGAGATTTGTAAATTATTCCATTACTTTTTTACTCACAATCAGGTTTGTACATTTATGTCATTAAAAACTGAAGATCTCCTCAATACAATGCAGAGCAAATCTGAATTTCTGCAGTAGAATCTACTTTCTCTGTATTGCTCTTGAAGGAACCGAAAAATGACAATTCTACCTTTATCTACATATTCGATGATTCTGCAGTATTTAGTATAAGCCATACATTTCCTCGATTGTCCTATCCTATCCTATACTCTGTGTGTCTGGTCATTTTCTTTTATCAGAAGGTTTATGTTACAAATGTTTATCTCTGGTCTGCCCTAATCCCCCTATTCTTATCCCATGAGTAGATCACTCTGTTTTACAATATGATGTCAGGTGTCATAGATTGTAATGTGTACCTAGATGATAAGGGGTTCTATTCTTCAGGACTAGTTTTTTAGGGGGCCAAGCAAGAAGTTGCTGGAACCCTTTTATGTTTGTACGTTTTATTAGGGGGCCAAGCAACGAAGTTGCTCGAACCTTTTTATGTTTGTACGTTTTATTATTATTATTATTCTCCAGGGCCATTTTCAGAGGTCCATACCTCGGTCCCCTGTGGTTCAAAACGCTCCAAACTTTGCCTGATTCTAGACGGCCATCACAGTACCCATACTCCTCATGGTGGCACTGTAGCACTCAGTCGAAAATGGAAAAAGTGAAGCTCCGATCTCATGAACCCAATGTCGTAGAAACACGCAACCAAGTTCCAGATATACCACTTCTCATGCTGACCAAAAAAGTCTCTGGGGTCTTTCAAATTCGCCCCGTGGATTTTCCTCCATTTTGAATTCTGTGAAAAACTTAACATCTCCTCCGAGACTGCTGAACAAATTTGCATGCCGTTTGGTGTGAAGGACCTTTGAACCATTATCTTTAAATGTTATATTATTGTAAATGTTTCTGGTGGATTTTCAAAATATGCATGTGCTATTTCGGGTGTTATAGATCACAACCCGATGAGACTATTCTGTCTGCCAGCTGGCCTTGTGATGTAGTGGGAACATCCTGGTCCTTCAATATTATGAACCCAGTTCGATTCCCTTCTCAGACATTCCATATCTCATAAATGCCTTTCCACAATACATATCTGAAATACCATGATTTTCATTTATTTGCGAGAATAATTGTATTACGTGACCCTTTTATGCTGTTATTGTTTTCCAAAGAAAGGAACCAGCCATGGAGTGATTGGAGTCATTGATTTCGTTATAAGTAGGATGTATAGCTATTAGCTAGCCATCTATAATAAACTTTGTACAACAGTACACTTTAGTTACGTTACAAACTTTTGTTGCCAACTTTATCTCAGCAAAATTGTAAAGGCTGGGGTAAAATTTACAATTGGAGAGGATAGAGAGCTGTAGACACAACCAGTAGCACCTGTGGTGTAGTGTGGACATCCGTGTTCTGCAGTATTCTGACCCCGGTTCAATCTCCTGAACTCCAAACTGAATGTCTGAATGGGAAAGAAAGGTGATTTAAGCAATTTTGAGCATGGCATGGTTGTTGGTGCCAGACGGGCCGGTCTGAGTATTTCACAATCTGCTCAGTTACTGGGATTTTTACGCACAACCATTTCTAGGGTTTACAAAGAATGGTGTGAAAAGGGAAAAACATCCAGTATGCGGCAGTCATGTGGGCGAAAATGCCTTGTGATGATAGAGGTCAGAGGAGAATGGGCCGACTGATTCAAGCTGATAGAAGAGCAACTTTGACTGAAATAACCACTCGTTACAACCGAGGTATGCAGCAAAGCATTTGTGAAGCCACAACACGCACAACCTTGAGGCGGATGGGCTACAACAGCAGAAGACCCCACCGGGTACCACTCATCTCCACTACAAATAGAAAAAGAGGCTACAATTTGCACGAGCTCACCAAAATTGGACAGTTGAAGACTGGAAGAATGTTGCCTGGTCTGATGAGTCTTGATTTCTGTTGAGACATTCAGATGGTAGAGTCAGAATTTGGCATAAACAGCATGAGAACATGGATCCATCATGCCTTGTTACCACTCTGCAGGCTGGTAGTGGTGGTGTAATGGTGTGGGGGATGTTTTCTTGGCACACTTTAGGCCCCTTAGTGCCAATTGGGCATTGTTTAAATGCCACGGCCTACCTGAGCACTGTTTCTGACCATGTCCATCCCTTTATGACCACCATGTACCCATCCTCTGATGGCTACTTCCAGCAGGATAATGCACCATGTCACAAAGCTCGAATCATTTCAAATTGGTTTCTTGAACATGACAATGAGTTCACTGTACTGAAATGGCCCCCACAGTCACCAGATCTCAACCCAATGGAGCATCTTTGGGATGTGGTGGAACGGGAGCTTCGTGCCCTGGATGTGCATCCCACAAATCTCCATCCACTGCAAGATGTAATCTTATCAATATGGGCCAACATTTCTAAAGAATGCTTTCAGCACCTTGTTGAATCAATGCCACGTAGAATTAAGGCAGTTCTGAAGGCGAAAGGGGGTCAAACACAGTATTAGTATGGTGTTCCTAATAATCCTTTAGGTGAGTGTAAACTGTTATTGTTTTCCAAAGACACATCAGCCTTGAAGTGATTGTAGTCATCGTTTTTGTTATTAATAGGATGTATTGCTATTAGCTATATAGTCTTTGTGCAAGACTACTCTTCATTTCCGGTAATAAATGTTATTTTGTCCACGTTATTTCAGCAAAAATGTAATGGCTGAGGTTGCATTCTGCTGTTTAAATAGTGTAATGATTAAGGACAGTCTGCCACATAGAAAACCAAGGATTGAAACCTGCCAGCGACAACAATATTCATCTCTCCTAATCGGCTGAACTAGGATTGCCTCGTTCCTTTTCTGGTTTTAAGGTATTTTTATTTTGTTTTGATTTCCTCTCCTTCGATTGGACATCCTGACTACTAGTGGCAGTGGGCATTTTTAAATAGCAAAACATTTCTCTAGTGAGAGCATGCAGTGAGATGCTTCCTATGCCCCGCTTGGCCCCCTGAAAAGCTGCTCGCAGCTTAAATGATCTTTAAGTCAGTAAACCAACCCCCACACAGTTAGTTTGGGAATATAACCCATATTGGAGTTTAGGAAAGTTCTCTCTTTGAGGCCTTACGAGACACTTAACTAAGCAAATGGTTTATTAGGACCTATATTGAAGACTTTGTTGGTAATGGTATTTTGAATCATGATTAAAGAGTATGTTCGTTTTACGAGTGAAGGAATAGGTTACAAACATTAGAAATGTGGGAGTTATGTAACTGTGTTATCGGCCAGGCAAACCATTGATCAAAAGTTTGGGTTCTCCAGAGAAATTATCATCAGACAATGTGCCATATGCCTGAACAACTGCCCAATGTTCTAATATTTGACAGGCTTGACATTTTAGGTGAGTCACACCTGGATGGGTACACAGAGGATGCATTTTGAAATCTACTGCACCAATTACTATGAGCATTATGAAAATACATCATTTTTTCTGTATTTCAAATACTCAAAATGTCCTCATAAATATTCTGCTGACTGCACATTACATCACATGCTGACTCTTGCGGACAGTGGGATCTGGACAAATCCTATTTTGCTATGGCTACACTCCTCTGACGTCCAATTGTGAACATGGTCATATCTTGGAGTGAGGTGGTTCCAGAGTGGTCATGAGTGGTTCTCTAACATGAGTAAGATTATCACAACTTGCAGTTGGACCAAGCCTGTACTTTAAACTACTCTCTGACAAAGGATTTCGTAAAGTGTTTCATACAAAATTAGACTGTATTCATGTATTGACCTTGGTCTTGGATTCCTGTGGACACAAGCCTAGGAAAAATTATTGTAGAGAATTATCCATGTTCTCAACCTCAAGTTAATGTAAAAAAAAAAAATACAGCAGATTCTCAACAAGATTTTTCAGTCCTTTGTGTCTTCCTGGCCTTATATTTAATCTCCATCTTGGTTGGTGTCAAAGACAGTTCTTCTGAGTCCATTAAGCTTTTAATGCCCAGGAAACAACTTTTGTAGCAAAGGTTTTCACTTCATTGTGCATTACCTGTGACCCCCTGTGTAGAAGGTTCCCTGCTGAGATTTAGACGTTGGATAAAAGCTGTGGCTCTCTGAGCCTTTTACCAAAAGTGGTGGACAGACAGAATGTAGCTGAAATAGAGTGCAGCTTGGAGTATGATACCGCTTTTAGATAGGAATTGTAAGTTTGTTGCGGATTGTTCCCAAAAATGATTCTGTAATGGCCAGTAAACAATAGGTTGTTGACAAGGTGAAAATTCCGTTTTTCTTTCCCTGAGCAAGGCAGTTGTCGAAAATACCTGCCATGTTTTTGTGAAATGTATCTGGTCAAATAAAAAAAAAAATGTAAAAAGTTTGGGGCTTGTGTTGGCTAACATTCTTACTCTAAACTTTGGCATAACTAGTTAGCCAGCTACTGAGTGCATAACTAGTTATGCACTGGCTAAATGGCTAAGAAGCCCCTACATAATGACAGCATAGTGTGCGCTGTAATTTTTGTCTCAATAGCATGTATTTTTGTATAGTTTTAACTTGAATGGTTAGACAGATATGCAAGAATGAGGATCACAGGTTGGCTTAGCTTACAAGCGGCTAACAAATCACTGTCTTAATAACTATAATCAGGGAGTGAATGCATGTTTGCATTAATGCTTTAACTATTGTTTTTGGGTGCAAGTTGAATGAACAATTAGCACTGCCAGTAAAAACCCCCAAAAGTAGCAAAAAATTCCTTTCCAGGAATGTCAATTTCTAGGCTGTGGACCTCAAAGTCACAGTGGAACCTGGTGTGTAAAAAATGCCACCACTGAATTACTGCTTCAAAGTAGGAGGTGATATATTTCAGTAATAATGACTAGGTCCGTTGCAGGAAAAAAATATATATCTGCTTTGTTTTCATGCTCCTGACATTTTGCGTACCTTTCATACACAAAGAAGACTGCATTAGAATTCACAGCATGGGCAAATTGGTGGTGTTTAGACCGTCTGAATGGGATACAAGTCTGAATGTCACCAATATTTAGGAGGGCCTTTTTTCTTACTTTTGGTGCTTTTAAGTGATGCCCTAGCAAATTAATTTACATAAGTTTGGGAGGTGGGGTTTACAGAGAAAATTGGTTGTCACATCACTGTCACTTTGATTAATGAGTACAGTGAATTAAGTAAATGTGTCAAAGCATGTTATAAAATCTTGTAACACACTACGTTCAACTTTGACTTTGAGGTTCACAGCCTAGAATGTTGACATTCCTGGAAAGGAATTTTTAGCTACTGTTGGGGGTGTTTTACTGGCAGTGCTAATTGTTCATTCAATTTGCACACAAAAACAATAGTTAAAGCATTAATGCAAACATGCATTCACTCCCAGATTATAGTTATTAAGACAGTGATTTGTTAGCCGCAAGTAAGCTAAGTCAACTAATCTTACATCAGGATCTTATACTGGTTAATGACTCTGCACACATTGGTTTTTAATTCATGTTTCCAGTGTGCCTCAAATCCCTGTTGGAAGCTGTTTACAGCAAAAGGAAGATAGGCTTCTGTAGATTTTTGGGTCAGTGGAACTTTTTCTCTAAAAAATTCAGTGAAGAGAAATAATCCTAATCTTACATAGCCTTAAAGTAAAGTGGAGCATTATATAACATGCTTACTAACTTTGTTTTGAAGCTCACCAGCCCATTTATGAGGCTCCAAGCTACCATCTAATCAATGCAACATTGATATTTCCCCATCCATGTTTTGCCACTGTCGGCTTAGCAGCTACCGACCAGAGTCTATCTATTGATAATTTTTTCCATAACCTTCTCAAAACTGCAATTGAAAAACTGGCAGAAGTATATCAGGAATGTATTGCTGAATGTGGGTATATCATTTGTAATTTGTATTAAAAAGCAGGAGCATTAGATTTGCAAAGATAAACAGTTAAAACATGTTTGATAAACATAAAAAATAAATGAAAGGATCTGATTCGCTATGAAAGGACAAATATAAAAATTATAAACATCAACATTACACAGATAAACATTAACATTTTATTTTGACTGTTATTAACTATTAATTCCTGACTTAATGTGTTTGTTTGCGCAAATTAACCTCAACAAAACAGTCAGAGATTTAAGATTACTCTTAGAAACTATTTTCACGTAACTGAATTAGGTAAATGGAATTTACCAATCACTGTCTTCATTTCTGAAGTGTCAGAATTCCTAAATCCAGCTCCCACCTACATTTGCAAACAACTCAGACACACAAATATGTTTATTAAAAACAATCATTATTCATCTAATAAATGGATTACTGAATATAACGCAAGCTACAGGAGATTATTTCTTAAATGGGAAATTAATAGTTTACTGCCAGATCTTGCTAATCACCCAATCAACTCTCCAGTCTCCAGTTGGATCAATCTTTATGGCAGTTATTTCCTTTCAACCCTAATCAGAAATGAACAACAGCTCATGTGCTGGGAGTTGTGTCTGTAGATTGTGAGTTGTTTTTGTATTTGGTGATTTGTCATTTGTAATTGTTAAATTGTGCATGTTTCAATATTTTTCCAACTCTTGCAAAGAAAATGTTGGACAAATTGTTAATTCTTGAAAGTCTTTTTTGAGCATGCACACCAAACAGAAAAGGCAGTATGAAGCTTACATTTTAATCATTAGTGACTAAACAGGGTTGAGATATTTGAAGTTGTTAAGGGCCTGCGGTTTCAAACTCATGAGATTTGTTTGAGATTTTGCAGCGGGACATGTGAAATCTGCATGTAACAGTACTTAACAACTGTTTTGACCACTAGTCCTACATGGGCTACATGAGTAGAGGCCAGTTATCACTGTTGCCCTGCTTCTTTTCGTCAACTGTCATTGGAAAATTAAGTGATAATTAATATTTTCATCACTATTTCTGTTGGTCAGTTGAACTGCCTCGATGTCAACGGCCTGTAGCAGTCAGCCTCCATTGGCTAGCTGGCCACAGAAGGTTCTGGATCCTGTGGGGATGTGGGTGCAATGCTGATCCAGTGGATGGGGCTGTGTTCGCACCCCGTTCCCTCCCCTAAGCATCAGATCATGGCCATTTGAGCAAGCCGGCTGCCGCTGGGGTAGGGCCAAGGCTTTGGCCTGCTTGGCAGGCATCGATGGGGTGCTGTACAGCTTGTTGGGCTCTACCAGGGCTCTGGACGGCTTGTTAGCCCTGCTGGGTCTCTCTCCTCCCACCATTTCAGGAGGGCTTGCATGATGTACCTTTGTCTTGGGGCCATGGCGCTACCAATATCTTCCTGCTTCATCCTGCCAGACGGGATCCTGCTGGGCGAGAGCATCCGTCAACCAGGTGGTGTTCTCTGTAATAATCCAGAGGGTGCCCTCCATATCAACAGGCCCTGGCAACACCAAAAACCTTGTCGGGTCCCTCTGTCTCTTTGCATACAGCAACAGTAGCCCATGTGCTTGACAAAAGTGTCCTTTTTGGGAGAGTGGCAAACAGTTAATAACTCACATCAAATCTCAGCTTGTGTCAGCCAGAAGGCATAACGGAGACTTTGAGACCAAGTGGAAGAAGATTATATGGTCTGATGAGATGAGAACAAAAATGAGCTTTTTGGCCTGAATGCTCAGCGCTATGTTTGGTGCAAACACTGTACATCATCCTGAGAACACCATCTCTACTATAAAACATAGTGGTGGTAGCAATATTTCTGTTATTTATTTCTTAATGAGTTTGCAAAATGTTCAGATTCTGCTTGATCATTATGAGCTTTAGTGTTTAGATTGAAGAAAGAAAAAAAGCAATTTCATCAATTTTAAGAATATTGTTGTTATTAAACAAAATTTCCCGAATTCACAATAGATGGAGAAAGTGCTTAGCGGGAGCAATGATCAGCAAGCAGCCCTGACAATTTGTCTTGTAAGGAGTGAGCTGTGATGAAAGTGAGAATGTTCAGTCTTTTGCAGAATCCAGTTATTGGTTGTTAGGAATTAAAAGGAATGAGGGCCGTAGGAAGTGTTGACATTTGAAGTGACTGCTGAGAATATAAGCCTTCATGGATATACTCAGACTAAATTACACAAGACCTGATCCAATGTCTGATTAGTTTGGATATTGCATAATGTTGCAAAGGGATCCTGAGATGGATCAGCGTTGTAGCTACCGATCTTGGATCTGAGATAATATGTGAATTACTCCAAAAGTTTCCCAAAAAGTTGGGACACTTTGTAAAATTTAAATAAAAACCAAACGCATTGATGTGCAAATCATTTAAATCCTATATTCAATAGAACATAGTTCAAAGACAACACATCAAATGTTTGAACAGAGACATTTTGTTTCTTGGAAAAATATATGCCCACTGAATTGATGCCAGCAAAGTTGGGGCAGAGGCCACAAAAGAAAGGAATGGTTGTGTAATGCTAAAAAACTATACCTGGTGGAAGATCATTCAGAAGTGAGGATGGGGCGGGATTCACCACTCTGTGAAAGACTGTGAGGGCAAATAGTGCCTCAGTTTAATAATTATTAAATATTTCTCAACATAGAATTGCAAAGAGTTTGGGGATCTCATCATCTATGGTACATAATATCATTACAAGATTCAGAGAATCCACAGAAATCTCTGTATGCAAAGAACAGGCCCAAAAAACAATATTGGATGGCTGTGATCTTCGGGCCCTCAGGCAGCACTGCTTTAAAAACAGACAATTCTGTAGTGAACATCGTTGCATGGGCTCTGAAAACCATTATCTTTGAACACAGTATGTCGCTGCATCCACAAATGCAAGATAAAACTCTACCATGCAAAGAAACCATATATAAAAAAGAAGGCATGATGGAAGAGGTGATGGAACACGGTGGTAAACATGCACCTGTCCCAACTTTTTGGAAATGTGTTGCTGGCATCAATTTAAAAATGGCATGCATTTTTCCAAAAACAATAAGATTTCTCAGTTTCAACATTTGTCATGTTGTCTTTGTACTATTTTCAATTAATAACAGGGATAGATGATTTGCACATCATTGCATTCTGTTTTTATTAGCATTTTACGCAGCATCCCAACTTTTTTATAAATGGGGTTTGTTATGGAAATTCTTGAACTAATGTACATTTGAGAAATGACTGCTTTTCTATTACCTGGCATACAGTGGGGAGAACAGGTATTTGATACACTGCCAATTTTGCAGGTTTTCGCACTTACAAAGCATGTAGAAGTCTGTCATTTTTATCATAAGTACTCTTCAACTGTGAGTGACGGAATAAAAAAGAATAATCCAGAAAATCACATTGTATGATTTTTAAGTTATTAATTTGCATTTTATTGCATGACATAAGTATTTGATACATCAGAAAAGCAGAACTTCATATTTGGTACAGAAACCTTTGTTTGCAATTACATAGATCATAGGTTTCCTGTAGTTCTTGACCAGGTTTTCACACGCTGCATTAGGGATTTTGGCCCACTCCTCCATATAGATTTTCTCCAGATCCTTCAGGTTTCAGGGCTGTCGCTGGGCAGTACAGACTTTCAGCTCCCTCCAAAGATTTTCTATTGGGTTCCGGTCGGGAGACTGGCTAGGCCACTCCAGGACCTTGAGATGCTTCTTACGGAGCCACTCCTTAGTTGCCCTGGCTGAGTGTTTTGGGTCGTTGTCATGCTGGAAGACCCAGCCACGACCCATCTTCAATGCTCTTATTGAGGGAAGGAGGTTGTTGGCCAAGATCTCACGATATATGGCTCCATCCTTCCCTCAATACGGTGCAGTCATCCTGTCCCCTTTGCAGAAAAGCATCCCCAAAGAATGATGTTTCCACCTCCATGCTTCACGGTTGGGATGGTGTTCTTGGGGTTGTAATCATCCTTCTTCTTCCTCCAAACATGGTGAGTGGAGTTTCGACCAAAAAGCTCTATTTTTGTCTCATTAGACCACGAGACCTTCTCCCATTCTGCCTCTGGATCATCCAGATGGTCATTGGCAAATTTCAGACGGGCCTGGACATGCGCTGGCTTGAGCAGGGGGATCTTGTGTGCGCTGCAGGATTTTAATCTATAATGGCGTAGTGTGTTACTAATGGTTTTCTTTGAGACTGTGGTCCCAGCTCTCTTCAGGTCGTTGACCAAGTCCTGCTGTGTAGTTCTGGGCTGATCCCTCACCTTCCTCATGATCATTGATCCCCCACAAGGTGAGATCTTGCATGGAGCCCCAGACCGAGGGAGATTGACCGTCATCTTGAACTTCTTCCAATTTCTTATAATTGCGCCAACAGTTGTTGCCTTCTCACCAAGCTGCTTGCCTATTGTCCTGTAGCCAATCCCAGCCTTGTGCATGTCTACAATTATATCCCTGATGTCCTTACACAGCTCTCTGGTCTTGGCCATTGTGGAGAGGTTGGAGTCTGTTTGATTGAGTGTGTGGACAGCTGTCTTTTACACAGGTAACGAGTTCAAACAGGTGCAGTTTATACAGGTAATGAGTGGAGAACAGGAGGGCTTCTTAAAGAAAAACTAACAGGTCTGCGAGAGCCGTAATTCTTACTGGTTGGTAGGTGATCAAATACGTAATTTGCAATAAAATGCAAATTAATTATTTAAAAATCATACAATGTGATTTTCTGGATTTTTGTTTTAGATTCTGTCTCTCACAGTTGACATGTACCTATGATAAAAATGACAGACCTTTACATGCTTTGTAAGTAGGAAAACCTGCAAAATCGGCAGTGTATCAAATACTTGTTCTCCCCACTGTATAAATCTGGTCTTTGTTTGTGACCACATGTCTGTATAATATCAGAGGATTATTTAGTCCTCTGACCAATTGTTTACCTGCTTAAACCAATAAGGGTATCTGTCCTTTGTTCCTTAGGAGTGTGGTTCTTGGGGGAAGTAGGGGCAATTGGCCTCTTTAGGTAAACACAACAGTAAACACATAGGGCAGGAAGGATAAGGTGGGGGACAGCCCCCCTTTTGGGTAAAACCTGTGTGACATAAGACAGCTGGGCAGCATCTTACTACACCCCTTTCAACTGTAGTAAATACTGACTGTTCATGTGTCTACCTCAGAGATTCCTCAGAGGATTATTCTGTAAGCTTTTGACGCGTCTCTCTATTTGCAAATAAATTGTTAATTGTGCCAAGATAATTTTGTCTCTGTACTTCTTTAAGAGTTCTTATTGATGGAATTACTATCACAGGTTGTAGATTAATATGAAATTATATTTAAGGAACACAATGTATTATGATATATAGCAAAATCCTATTTAACTCAAATTTGCAATGCATTGGAATTGATTTGGGACCAGAGTGTAAATATATCAATGATGAATGTTTTAGGGGCACAGTTAACACAGGAAATCACTATGTCTAGTTGAATGAAATAAATATTATTCTGTATATTACATTATATTATCCAGAATCCTTTCTGCACAACACAAAACTCTTGCATTTTCTGGATTTCATTTAGGACTGAAAGGGTCTGATGTGTGTCTGGAACCAGAGTGAATAATGCAACCAAAAAACAAGATACTTGTAGATGTCTACATATTCTAATTCCGATCTATTTGAGGAACAAATATTTGTGGAGAAACACATAGAGGTAACTTCCAATTGAGATACATTCGTTTTGATTTAAATCTACATAAAGGTGATTAGAGGAGTAACTGGCAGCAAGTACAACATTAACAATGTATATAGCGATTAGTGTAGGCCAGAGAATCGACCCTGAGGAACTTGTTGAGTCTATTGATTAGAAAAAGACAAAGTCAAAGGCTTTAGCTGGGTCAATAAAAAACAGTCACACACAGTAATGCTGTTGCCTATATCAGATTTGATGTCATTTAGGACCTTCAGGGTTGGTGAAAATCACCCATGACCAGCTCTGAAACCTGAATGCACCACAAAGAGTATACAGAGGGAGAGAGAGAGTATACGAAGGGTTAACAATGTTGGTTACGGCTCTCAGAAATGAAGGGCAATGACTTACAGTTCTAAGCCTATTTAAAATGTACAAGGGTTACATGTACATTTGTTAGTACTTTTGGAGCTCCCTTTAGTACATGTAACAAGGTTACGTTATATAATGGGTCGTCCAAAAATCATATTTTGGTGAGAGTCCCCTTACCCCGAGTAGGTCCGTCAGGCACATACATTTTATTTTTTAAACAAACAAACAATTATTCCGCTCTGTCTCAGTCTGTAATTAGCATTATTAGCATTGTATACATTCATGAATGCAATCCGTATGTGCCCCTATCACCAAACTGCATTGCAAAACGACTCCAAACTAAGTGGTGTTGTTAACCTCAAAGAACATGACGATGTGTTATTCCTTAAAATATAGTTTCAGTTTCTCATTTCAAATAAACAGGTACTTCCTGTGTTTACTGGTCAGTTTTGTTTACATCGTATCAATCCATACGCTAATTCGGGAAGAGTAATTGTATAGTGTACCCACTAAACAAAAGTTAGTATTCGTTAGCTAGATAAAAATTACCTATTTCGTCTTTGATTTTCATCTCAGACAATCAAACTTTATTTGCTTGGGAGAGAAAGGAAAATACATTATTGAATACAAAGCAGGAAGAAAATTTTCGGGGAATAGAGCCCAAGTTGTTATAACCATAATACACAGATGAAGGATTGGCCAAATAGAAACTTGGAGAGCGGCAATATGTACTTTGTGTATTATAACATAGCTATCGGAAATATTGCTTACAATTTGTTTGTCTTCACAGGTTGAACTGGGCAACTTCATGGAATTGCATTTGCCTTTAGTCCTCTTCTAAGATAACGTGGGTTACTATCCATTGTATAAAAATGTTTCTCACAAACATTCTATGTCTCGTTGGGAAAGTTGTTCGATTGATTCTCACACAATATGACTCGGGAGAGCAGAGGTATACTTTTTTCTTTCATTCGTGAATTACATTAATACAATAACCATCAATAAAGGTGACAATAACGAACCTTTTCATCAAGTGAAAAGACAAGAGAATCGTGGAATCTACCAGCAATAATAAATAAATGACGTAAATAAATGATTCAGTCTTCCACATGAGAAGAACTGTTTTTAACCACTACGCCATGGTATTACACGTTTCAGCAGTCGGTAGACTCCATTGAGGATTGTGTTAAACTGATTAACATTTCTTATTACGTTTACCTCCACCATAGCGTCTATGGACTATATAGCTTTTGCCACTGGCCTTTTTAACAGCTTATTAGCCTGTAATAGGCTTACTAGTATCTACTAACTTCCTAGGAATAATCATAAGGATTGAGCAATTGCTAGCGAGACTGAAGATTACCTTTTCCATGACAGAAACAGTCGCAATATAACCGTATACAGTTTCAGTTAAGGCTAACGTAACTACGGTATGTTGTAGGCAGCAAATATGTTTGTCTATCCTGACCTAAAACGCATGCACGGATGCGTACTTCAAAAATCCACCAGAAACAGTCGTGTAACCATATAATGCCAGTGATGTTTTTGTCTATACGGAATGACTCAGAATGCATACTTCGCAAGGAGATACGAACTCGGAACCTATAGTTTGCAGTTCCGCTTCTCTAACCACTACGCTATTTAACAAGATATACTCTGTCAGTCAGTCACTCAGTTTGAGACATTCGCTCTTCTTGGCCGGCTCCACTTACGCAGTCCGGCAACAACCATGTTGTTATGTAGTTACATAGTGATACCTACGAAACTAATTTGTATTAGTTATTATTCTGTCAGTTAGATAGTAATTTGAGCAATTAAGGATAGTGTTGCCAAATATCTAATTTAATAAAGTGGGAAAATGTCCAGATTGGCCTGAATTAAATCAATTTTGTTTTTACATAGAGGTCATGGAATGATGTTTCAAAAAGGCAAAACAAAACTGTGGCTAGTTAATTGCCACCTCTAATCAATGCATAATTCATTACTAATTGCTGCTAGTGTCACTGTACACTAGTTCCTGATTAACCCATTTGTGAATGTGGGGTAATTATTGTGAGGGGAAACACTATAGAAAAACAATTGGTGTTCCAGAAAATGCCTTCAATTAATGTAATGTTGCTCTACAATTAGTGGTTGTGAGGAGAATGTGTCTAAGAACGCAGTGATGGATGGTCTCTAAGACTGCCATCTATTGAGTTTGCCTCTCTTATCCAGTGGAGAAGCGCAAACCACTCCTACCTAAGAGCATGTTTCTATATATATATACACTCATCTGAAGGATTATTAGGAACACCATACTAATACTGTGTTTGACCCCCTTTCGCCTTCAGAACTGCCTTAATTCTACGTGGCATTGATTCAACAAGGTGCTGAAAGCATTCATTAGAAATGTTGGCCCATATTGATAGGATAGCATCTTGCAGTTGATGGAGATTTGTGGGATGCACATCCAAGGCACGAAGCTCCCGTTCCACCACATCCCAAAGATGCTCTATTGGGTTGAGATCTGGTGACTGTGGGGGCCATTTTAGTACAGTGAACTCATTGTCATGTTCAAGAAACCAATTTGAAATGATTCAAGCTTTGTGACATGGTGCATTATTCTGCTGGAAGTAGCCATCAGAGGATGGGTACATGGTGGTCATAAAGGGATGGACATGGTCAGAAACAATGCTCAGGTAGGCTGTGGCATTTAAACGATGCCCAATTGGCACTAAGGGGCCTAAAGTGTGCCAAGAAAACATCCCCCACACCATTACACACCACCACCACCAGCCTGCACAGTGGTAACAAGGCATGATGGGATCCATGTTCTCATTCTGTTTACACCAAATTCTGACTTTACCATCTGAATGTCTCAACCGAAATCAAGACTCATCAGACCAGGCAACATTTTTTCCAGTCTTCAACTGTCCAATTTTGGTGAGCTTGTGCAAATTGTAGCCTCTTTTTCTATTTGTAATGGAGATGAGTGGTACCCGGTGGGGTCTTCTGCTGTTGTAGGCCCATCCGCCTCAAGGTTGTGCGTGTTGTGGCTTCACAAATGCTTTGCTGCATACCTCGGTTGTAACGAGTGGTTATTTCAGTCAAAAGTTGCTCTTCTATCAGCTTGAATCAGTCGGCCCATTCTCCTCTGACCTCTAGCATCAACAAGGCATTTTCGCCCACAGGACTGCCGCATACTGGATGTTTTTCCTTTTTCACACCATTCTTTCTAAACCCTAGAAATGGTTGTTCGTGAAAATCCCAGTAACTGAGCAGATTGGGAAATACTCAGACCGGCCCGTCTTGGCACCAACAACCTTGCCACGCTCAAAATTGGCTTAAATTGCACCTTTCTTTCCCATTCTGACATTCAGTTTGGAGTTCAGGTGATTGTCTTGACCAGGACCACACCCCTAAATGCACTGAAGCAACTGCCTTGTGATTGGTTGATTAGATAATTGCATTAATGAGAAATTGAACAGGTGTTCCTAATAATTCCTTTAGGTGAGTGTATATATATATATATATATATATTTTTTTTAAATGCAAACAAGTTAGTATGTCATAATTTTGAGATATTAGTTAATAATGGAGTTAGTAAGCGGTATTTATGAGATATCTATTTTCACTTACTTCAATCATTTTCTGAGCACGGTGAAAGCCTCAGAAAATTAAGCCTCTGGAGTCACATTCAAAATGACTTGAATTGATTCAATAAGGTCAAAGGATTTCATTTAATAATTGAGGTACAGTAACTTGCTGACCTATTACCAGGTATGAATACATTAGGATCTAGCTAGCCATCGTCTGAAGCAGGAGCACAGAAATCTTTCCAGCTACCATTGAGCTCAGTTGCGAATGTTAGGTGGCTCACTAACATTAGCTAACGTTAGCTAGCTAGTAGGAGTGCATTTGTAAAATTTCTTTTCTTGCTCAGGAAGCTAGCTAACTAACTATTTGGCTCAACTAAAGTGTTGGCTTGTGCTCTGCTGTCTATCTAGAATGTGAGTCACCTATCTAGCTACCCAGACTAACATTAATCAGGGAGATGTAAGTCAATTTAACCAGCCAGTTGGAATAGGCATTTGATTTTTCTCTTTCTTTATGTTATGTTGCTAAAGAGAATGTGAGGAGTTAGTCATGTGAGTGAACTAACAATAATCCTGTTTAATGTGCTTGTAATTACAGAAAAATCAGAAAACTGAATGAACTGTCAATACGTGTATTGCTGTCTGAGTAAAAGAAACAATGTGGTTAATATACTTCAGCATGTAGCCTGATAGACAGACACATTGGATGCAACTCAGCTGTGCCTGTTTCCTCATGGTCTCACCATTCCCTTCATAATGACTTATGTTAACCTTGTTTCAGTAACAAACGTTGTCAGTACTTCAACTGATGAACAAGATTACCTTTTGTAATGTTGGAAACCAACTCCTAACTACCCTTCCCAAACAGTGTCTCTCTCACTTTGTATGTATAGTCATGTTTAAAAAAAACTTTACACCGGTTATTGTAGTGTTATGTATGTATATATTTGTGTTTATGTATATAATGTGTGTGTTTGTGGTGTAATGTTGTGCGTGTGCTGTATTAAGTCATTAATGTGTTATTAACATCCTGGCTCAATTTCTGACATAATGTTCAAGAAGCATTCATGGGGTGAAATCCATGCAGTAAAAACGTATTAAGGCAAGGCAAGTTTATTTGTGTAATGTATTTCATAGACAGGGGCAACTCAAAGTGCTTCACATTATTTTTTAAAACAGCAGGCACACTAAAATTTGATTTAGCATAAAAGATAAAGAATACAAACAAAAACATCACATTTAAGATTATTAAAAGATAGATAAAGAAAACATAGGCCTTTTACTTAAGCAGCAACTTTCTCAATGAGCTGCAATTTCTGGAGGGCTTTTTTTAGAGAGACCTGAAAACAGGCCATAATATTTGTCCAACCTACTGGAAATAAAAATGTGGGTACATTTTTCTAGATCTTGTCCTGACATGAATCTTCTAAACAAGTAATAATAGGGTGATTTTGTTATTATTATTATTTTTAATTTGCTTTTGGAATTAATTTGAATTGGCTGATTTCCAAAAATGAACAATTACTCAGTAAAATTATTGTTACATTCATATTTTGGATCAGTTTATATATAATTAAGGTTTTACTGTATCAAAAAGATGTGATACTTTTTGCCAGACCGCGTAAGCGGAGCTGGCTAAGAAGAGCGAATGTCACTCACTTCACATTTACACACTCACTATCCTGACTGACTGACTACACCCTTGTAAATCCAAATTCTAAACATGGTCAAAGGCGGCATTTAATAGGTATGCACCACACAACTGGAAATAACTACCAGAAGATCTTAGACGTGCCCCAAACATAACAATTTTTAAATCCAGGTTAAAAACACTTCTCTTTTCATGTGCCTATGACTGAGTGCTTAAGACTTAACCGACAACTGTTTAGCCTTACAGCTTTTATAGGTTCCTAATTTTTGAATCACATTTTTATTCTATTTTCTTATTCTTTGTTTTCTTATTACGTTGTTAGTTTATGATGTATTTTATATTTCTCGTCTTTCTTTGATTTATTTCATTATGACATTTCTATTTTGCTATCTTTTAACCAATCGTTTTCCTGTAATGCAAGGTATCTGGTGCTATCAGAGGAATAACCCCTCTGTAAATTTAACAATCCTGCAGATGACGGATAAATCAAGCTCTTGTGCTGCTGTTTAAACATCGAGCTAGGATATTATCTCACAAAAGGACTGACGAGTTCATCCAAACATTGAAGCGCGAGATTGAGATACCAGGGTGGTTCAGTAAACAGTTATGGAAACACTAATTCATTGAGGATTAATATAAAATGCTTGAATATAAAATGCATGTACTGAGTTAGAGAATTGTAACAATCTGACTGCTTTAATTCTATTGCATTTTAATTTTTTTAATTTCATTGTAAAGCACATTGAATTGCTTCTATGTATGAATTGTGCTCATATAAGTAAACTTGCTTGCCTAAATAGCGTGATGGTTAGAGACATGTGGACATGCAAACTATAAGTCCCGCATTCAAATTTTGTCACAGTAAAACTAATTATACATTAGGATTTGTTCCAGATCAACAACACTCGCTGTATACAACCTTCAGTAGCATCCTTGCACACGTTTTGGGGTAATATAGGCTAGACCAACACCCCTTGGGCAGTAGAAGTGTAGAGGTTTCCGACGATTCTCTTGTCTTTCACTTGATGAAAAAAGTCAATTATTGTCTATATTGATAGTCCTTTTATCAATGAAATAAAACAAGTGTTTTTGTGCCATGAAATGAAATGGCTTTGGCAGTGTATAGCTCATCTTCAGTCTCGCTAGCAATTGCTCAATTCTTATGACTATTCCAAGTTGTAAATTAGTAGATACTAGTAAGCCTATTACTAGCTAATAAGCTGCTAAAAACGGCCAGTGGCAAAAAGCTGTACATTTTATAGATGCTATTTGTGATGGAGGTAAACTTAATATGAAACGTTAATTTAACACAATGCTTAATGGTGTCTAGGGAAATATTAAAACTTGGTTTAATGTTAATGCATGACAAATGTATTTCATTGAGATGCTATACTGACACCAAACAAAAGTGTATTACTCTGATTAAGGACACTGCCTCTCATGAGGGAGACCCGGGTTTGAATCCAATGAGGGCAATAATATTCATAATTTTTAATTTCCAGGCCGGCTGAACTCGGCTTGCCTGGTTCCTTTTCTGATTTGGGCACTACTGTGCAATGCCAACTACCTCTATTTAAACAGTAGCATGTACTGAAAACTGTGTAAAGCGTAAGCCTAAGGTTATTGCTTAAATAACTTATTGTTGTTCTACAAATCACATATGGTTAGTTGACGTGACACCCTTGTTTTTGGTTCATAATGGCAATCGCAAATTTTATTTAATCCAAAATGTTTAAAATTGTGATATATTTTTAATTGCTGTATTACATTTTTTTACCTGGCACTCGAATAAATGAATGCTTAATATTAATTATTTTCTTAGAATTTTGAACCATATGGGGCCAAATGACCAATGGTGTGATTGTCCCTAATAAGACTGTGGACATTTCAATAATCAAAAGTCCATAAATTGATTTAGCATTTTTTTTTTTCAATTAGTTCTGATTGATTGGATTTTTTCCAAAATCAAAGTCCAGAATTTTGTGTGACACAAAATTCTTATAAAACAATAGGCATACATTTGGGCACTATTGCATTTTAAGGGGTCCTCTTTAAGTCAGGAAGTACAGAAGCCATCACCTCAAGGACATGGACTGAATAAAAGGTATAAAAGATTGAATAAAAGATTTGTCAGAAATATTTATCAAACTATCCCACTTTTCTTTCAATTTTTTAAGGAAATAATTAAATAATATTAATTGAGTATTTGCATAGAAAAAGCAATGAAATAAAATGTACTTGTGAAACAAAATGGAAGGCTTAGTGTTAACAACAAGGCCCCAAATGGACCATATAGCTTGAAATGTCCACTTGTGTGGCAGCTATGTCCTTGTGGGTGTGACATTACATTGGATTGACATGACACTCATTGTTGCGTCCCTCAAAACATTCCTTAACCATTTTTGCTTTGTGGCAGGGCGCATTATCCTGCTGATCCTGCTGAAAGAGGCCAATGCCATCGGGGAATACCGTTGCCATGAAAGGATGCACATGGTCCGCAACAATGCTTGGGTAGGTGGTAAGTGTCAAAGTATCATCCACATGAATGGCAGGACCTAAGGTTTCCCAGCAGAACATTGCCCAAAGCATCACACTGCTTCCGCCTGCTAGCCTTCTTCCCAATAGTGCATCCTGGTGCTGTGTGTATCTCCAGGTAAGCAACGCTCACACCCCGGCTGCTGATATTTAGAAGTAACATTATTCCATTGTTCAGGCACTTCTTATTATGAAATGTTTTTAGTAACATATGACTGCAATAACATTTGAAGTAATTAATAATTAGGACAAATACAAACCCGATTCCAATAAAGTTGGGACACTGTACAAATAATGAGTAAAAAAGGCTATGGAATAATTTACAAATCTCATAACTTATATTTAATTCACAATAGAATATAGATATCATATCGAATTGTTGAAATGTCATGCCAAATATTGGCTCATTTTGGATTTCAATGAGAGCTACACATTCCAAAAAAGTTGGGACAGGTAACAATAAGAGGCCGGGAAAGTTAAATGTACAGATAAGGAACAGCTGGAGGACCAATTTGCAACTTAATATGTCAATTGGCAACATGATTGGGTATAAAAAGAGCCTCTCAGAGTGGCAGTGTCTCTCAGAAGTCAAGATGGGCAGAGGGTCACCAATTCCCCAAATGCTGCGGCGAAAAATAGTGGAGCAGTATCAGAAAGGAGTTTCTCAGAGAAGAATTGCAAAGTTTGAAGTTATCATCATCTACAGTGCATAATATCATCCAAAGATTCAGAGAATCTGGAACAATCTCTGTGCGTAAGGGTCAAGGCCGGAAAACCATACTGGATGCCTGTGATCTTTGGGCCCTCAGACGGCACTGCATCACATACAGGAATGATACTGTAATGGAAATCACAACATGGGCTCAGGAATACTTCCAGAAAACATTGTCGGTGAACACAATCCACCGTGCCATTCGCCATTGCTGGCTAAAACTCTATAGGTCAAAAAAGAAGCCATATCTAAACAGGATCCAGAAGCGCAGGCATTTTCTCTGGGCCTAGGATCATTTAAAATGGACTGTGGCAAAGTGGAAAAGTGTTCTGTGGTCAGACAAATCCCAATTTGAAGTTCATTTTTGAAAACTGGGACGCCATGTCATCCGGACTAAAGAGGACAAGGACAACCCAAGTTGTTATCAGCGCTCAGTTCAGAAGCCTGCATCTCTGATGGTATGGGGTTGCATGAGTGCATGTGGCATGGGCAGCCTACACATCTGGAAAGGCACCATCAATGCTGACAGTTATATCCAAGTTCTAGAACAACATATGCTCCCATCCAGACGTCGTCTCTTTCAGGGAAGACCTTGCATTTTCCAACATGACAATGCCAGACCACATACTGCATCAATTAAAATGTTATGGCTGCACAGAAGAAGGATCCGGGTACTGAAATGGCCAGCCTGCAGTCCAGATCTTTCACCCATATAAAACATTTGGCGCATCATAAAGAGGAAGGTGCGACAAAGAAGACCTAAGACAGTTGAGCAACTAGAAGCCTGTATTAGACAAGATTGGGACAACATTCCTATTCATAAACGTGAGCAACTTGTCTCCTTAGTCCCCAGACATTTGCAGTCTGTTATGAAAAGAAGAGGGGATGCCACACATTGGTAAACATGGCCTTTTCCCAACTTTTTTGAGATGTGTTGATGCCATGAAATTTAAAATCCACTTATTTTTCCCTTAAAGTGATACATTTTCTCAGTTTAAACATTTGATATGTCATCTATATTGGATTCTGAATAAAATATTGAAATTTGAAACTTCCACATCATTGCATTCTGTTTTTATTCAGAATTGTACAGTGTCCCAGCTTTTTTGGAATCGGGTTTGTATATTTCTTGTGTGTTTGGTACTTATTTAACCTTTTGTTTGTAGAAATTGTAATGTCACACCAGAGGACCATTTTAAGGCACTAGGAAAACGGTTATTAAATAGAAAATAAACTTCAAATTGAAATTAGCCTTATACACTTTTAATTTGTTTCGACTTAGTTAATTGCAATTATATATTTTGTTCCATGGAATTTTAATATAATTTTTTTTACCGGTCTTCGACCCATATGGAAACTCCCCATATGCAAATAGGTTAATTAATAGATATTAACACAGTAGACATTTTAAAACCGTGAACATATGCTTACATTTCCTCAATCTTTGTATTCTACATTTTTACGTCTTGGAGACAGTGTGGAGGAAATGTATCCAATAATTCTTTCAAGTGAAAGGCATTGCAAGGGGACTTTTCATATCATTGTTTTATATACAGCTTTTGTGTTCCATGATCCTTCCACATTTGGTTGTGTTATAGACTTACTTTAAATGATTGCATCATTTTATTTTTGCCATCAATCTACAAGATTAGCCCATAATGACAAAGCTCCATCCTTAGAAATAAAAACTGCAATATGTCATGTATTCAAAATAATATAAAACATTTTTTTTGAATTCATGACCATATCCCCGGTTATTTTATGAATAGCTCGTATCTCAAATTGACTCAAAAAAAATATTATAAAAAAATAGCCGTTTATCTATTCATCTATAATTACTATCAACCGACAAACAAACTACCCAAATGTATCAGTGGGGGGCAGAATCTCATCAGGAGGTTGTCAGGCTGTGCTTCCCGCAGTTACTGTATGATGTCATATGCCTTTTACTATGGAGCGGCTTCCATCTAGCCACTACTAACCTCAGCCCCAGGCTATTCTACCCAGTGCAGATGAGCCTGGTACAGCTTCCAATCAATGTTGGCCTAGTGGGATGGACCTACTGATTCATCATCATTTTATTTTAGCGAATAATAACACTGAGGGGCGTGGCTCCAAATGGAAGCAATACTCCTGAAACAGCAAGTAGATAATGACAACCAGTATGAATGGCCAAATCACACCTTTCAATTAATTTTAGCCAGTGGTAATAATTTTGAGCCGGATCCTGCCAGAACAAGATCCAGCACTTCTCAGACTTTCCGTTTATTTTCAGTTTGTTCCGGCACCTACTTTTCACTGATCCGGTCTGCTGTGCATGACTTGTCTTTTTCCATATGTGTTCGCATCGCACTGTAAACATTCTACTAAAAGCTTTCAGAGTTCATAAAGTAGTATTTTCCTGCACCCTCTTGTAGCCTCAGTACCGCCTGACAAGACTGGGAAAGTTTTAACGTTTTGTTTTTCGCTGTTTGTGGTACCAATGTGCTGTATCCTATTTGCGTCGATTTGCCAACCGGATCCATGTCTGTTGTGTGCCCCAATGTGTTCCGGGACCTCCTGATTTACAAATGTAGCACTGGTTTTAGCTATGTATGTATTATCATAAATTAAGAAGTATTCATGATCTACGTAAACCTACTCAGTGCATTAGGGTGAAAATAACACAATTGCAAACATATAGTGGGGAGAACAAGTATTTGATACACTGCAGATTTTGCAGGTTTTCCTACTTACAAAGCATGTAGAGGTCCGCAATTTTTATCATAGGTACACTTCAACTGTGAGAGACGGAATCTAAAAATCTAGAAAATCACATTGTATGATTTTTAATTAATTCATTTGCATTCTATTGCATGATTTAAGTATTTTATCACCTACCAATCAGTAAGAATTCCGGCTCTCACAGACCTGTTAGACCCACAGTCTCAAAGAAAACCATTAGTAACACATTACGCCGTCATGGATTAAAATTCTGCAGCGCACACAAGGTCCCCCTGCTCAAGCCAGTCAAATAAAGATTGTAAGTACACACAAAAGCATAACCAGGTTGTTTTAAGATGAGAACATAAAGTTATCCTGAAGCAACGATAAGAGGTAATGGATCTCCGAAGAATTGAAGTTTATACCAGTCAGATGGAGCTTTGTATTGGAATTACATGTGCCCAACTTCTTATAAAATTTGTTGTACAAATAAGAAAGGATGTTGCATTTGTCTGAATGGATATGAATATCCTTAAGGAACAGCTGTTTCAAATAGAAGGGGCAATTAAGATAAACACATTTAAAGATAAACTGAACCCAGTGATATTGTCTTCTAGATTTAGGCTGCAACCAATTAAGTGATTCATACATGAAACATTTGTGAGTTATATATGGACACCTCAAACAAATCTACATTGAGAATTATAAACAACATTAAGGGGCATAAAATGAGTGTTAGAGGTGTTCTCATAAAAACATGTCAACATAATCAATAATAGGTAGTATCAACTGAGAAATTATAATTTTTTTGACTTGAACTATAAATCAGGTAATTAAGCAATAAAGTGAACTTAGACAACCATATTTCTTTTTATAATAAAACCTACTCTCCTTAAAGGAGAGTACTGGGTCAAGCCAAAGTCCAAGATATTTGAATGAATCAAATAATCTCAAGGGGTGACCCATCATCAAAATGAATATGCAAATCAAAGGGATACAAGCGACTGTCTTGAACCAAACCCCACGCTGATGGGGTTCTTCAAAATGTCATTGTCAGGTCCTGGCTGGAGGTCTCTAGGTATTTCTATGCGCCTGGGGGCCACAGTAAGGATCTGACCACAGAGGTGCCTATTGGGATCTCTGCGTTATTGTTTTCTGTTCTCCCCAATTAGTGGCAGCTGCACCATGTTGTCTCTAATTGGGGACCCTATTTACGTTGCCCTTTTGGATATTCAGTTTGTCGGTCATTGTTAGCTATGTGCTTCAGTTTATGGATTGCCTCTCCTTTTGTTGTTTTTTTGTTTGAGTTATGAAGAACAACATTAAAAGGATGATTCCCTTAAACCCTGCGCCTGTGTCCTGCCTCCTGCACCGTGACAGTTATGAAGCCAGTTTTCAACAGTGAAAATAAAATGGTAAAGAATTCAAGATTGGTAATACATCAGAGTTAGCAATATACAGTGGGGAGAACAAGTATTTGATACACTGCCGATTTTGCAGGTTTTCCTTCTTACAATTCTGTAATTTTTATCACAGGTACACTTCAACTGTGAGAGATGGAATCTAAAACAAAACTCCATAAAATCACATTGTATGATTTTTTTAATAATTAATTTGCATTTTATTGCATGACATAAGTATTTGATCACCTACCAACCTGTAAGAATTCCGGCTCTCACTGACCTGTTAGTTTTTCTTTAAGAAGCCCTCCTGTTCTCCACCCATTACCTGTATTAACTGCACCTGTTTGAACTCATTACCTGTATAAAAGACACCTGTCCACACACTCAATCAAACAGACGCCAACCTCCCCACAACGGCCAAGACCAGAGAGCTGTGTAAGGACATCAAGGATACAATTGTAGACCTGCACAAGGCTGGGATGGGCTACAGGACAATAGGCAAGCAGCTTGGTGAGAAGGCGACAACTGTTATTATTAGAAAATGCAAGAAGTTCAAGATGACGGTCAATCTCCCTCGGTCTGGGGCCCCATGCAAGATCTCACCTCGTGGGGCATCAATGATCATGTGGAAGGTGAGGGATCAGCCCAGAACTACACAGCAGGACCTGGTCAACGACCTGAAGAGAGCTGGGACCACAGTCTCAAAGAAAACCATTAGTAACACACTATGCCGTCATGGATTAAAATCATGCAGCGCACGCAAGGTCCCCCAGCTCAAGCCAGCGCATGTCCGGGCCCGTCTGAAGTATGCCAATGACCTTCTGGATGATCCAGATGAGGAATGGGAGAAGGTCATGTGGTCTGATGAGACAAAAATAGAGCTTTTTGGTCTAAACTCCACTTGCCGTGTTTGGAGGAAGAAGTACAACCCCAAGAACACCATCCCAATCGTGAAGCATGGAGGTGTAAATGTAATTTTTTGGGGATGCTTTTCTGCAAAGGGCACAGGACGACTGCACCGTATTGAGGGGAGGATGGATGGGGCCATGTATCGCAAGATCTAGGCCAACAACCTCCTTCCCTCAGTAAGAGCATTGAAGATGGGTCGTGGCTGCGTCTTCCAGCATGACAACGACCCGAAACACACAACCAGGGCAACTAAGGAGTGGCTCCGTAAGAAGCATTTCAAGGTCCTGGAGTGGCCTAGCCAGTCTCCAGACCTGAATCCTAAAGAAAATCTTTGGAGGGAGCTGAAAGTCTGTATTGCCCAGCGACAGCCCCGAAACCTGAAGGATCTGGAGAAGGTCTCTATGGAGGGATGGGCCAAAATCCCTGCTGCAGTGTGTGCAAACCTGGTCAAGAACTACAGGAAATGTATGATCTCTGCAATTGCAAACAAAGGTTTCTGTACCAAATATGAAGTTTTCCGATGTATCAAATAATTGTCATGCAATAAAATGCAAATTAGTTACTTAAAAATCTTTCAATGTAATTTTCTGGATTTTTGTTTTAGATTCTGTCACTCACAGTTGAAGAGTAGCTATGATAAAAATTGCTGACTTCTACATGCTTTGTAAGTGGGAAAACCTGCAAAATTGGCAGTGTATAAAATACTTGTTCCCCCCATTGTAAATAACACTAATCAGCATAAAGATGAACAAAACAATGAGCACAATCTCCCCACTGTATGAAGGTGCCAATCCATTTAAAACCTTAAAGACAAGCATTACAATCTTAAAATCACCCTGAAACGAACAGGAAGACAGTGGAGGGAGGCCAAAATTGGTGTTATGTGCTCCTGTTTCTTTATACAGGTTAGAAGTCGAGTGGCGGCATTTTGTACTAACTGGAGCTGATTTAGGGTTTTCTGATCTACCTCCAGGTACAAGGAATTTAAGGTACAGTAATTGAGCCGAGACGTAATAAATGCATGGATAACTTTCTCAAAATCCCTTTGAAGAATGATAGACCTTTGCCGAAAGTCGTAGCTGAAAGAAGCTAGATTTCACTACTAGTCTAATTTGCTTATTGAGTTTGAAAGAGCTATCAAAGATAAAACCAAGATTCTTAACAAACGGGCTACTATAAGAGGCTAGAGGGCCGAGGGTACCAAGAGGATCACCCAGGAAGTTACCTCGTACACACATAAGAATCTCTGTCTTACTTTCATTTACCAGATTTTGATGTATTTTTAGCAGTCTAAGATAGGCTGTACAGAGTCTTTAGATGTTGATGTTTTAAAGGACATTAGGATCCATGTTTATTTTTAATAAGAGGCTGTTTTACAGCATGTTTAAAAGCTGGAACACACCCAGAAATAAGGCAAGTATTAATCAGAATTAGAATACTGGGCCCAACCGCATCCAAAACATATTTTAAAAGATGAGAGGGAATGGTATCCAAGGGACAGTTTGTGGGGCGCATGGTACAAACTAACTTTGTTGATAATGTAAGTGATACAGGCTCAAACTGATCGAAGACAGCTGAGAAAGTAAAGGTAGCAGAAGGCTCTAGGGCGGAGAAAGTCTGTACTTTTTTTAGAGCAGCAATCTTTCCAATAAAAAAGGTTTTAAAATCCTCACACAGTTTGGCTGATGAAACAATACAAACCGCACAACTGGGGTTTAACAGAGAGTTAAGAGAGTCGAAGAAAACCTGAGGCCTATGATTATTGTTGAAAACATGGTTTGATATAAATTGTGCTTTTGCAGCTTTAACAGCTCTCTGATAGTTAGTAAAGCAGTCAGCGGTGGACGATACACCACCGCGCACAAAACGGGAAAAAGATGGTTGAACAGTAGCAGTTCAAAACAAAACTATCAGAAGGAGTCGGCATTTGAAAGTGGAATTGTGTACAGATGCTAGCCCTCCACCCCCGCCAGTAGTCCTAGGGGAGCCGATGAAATTACACTCCGGAGGAAGAAGTTCTGAGAGAGGAGTAAACTCATCAGCATGGAGCTATGTCTCTGTCAAAAAAAGTCCAACTCAAGTGTAGTAAAAAAGTCATTGAGCAGGAATGTCTTATATGCTATATGTTGGCCCATATTGATAGGATAGCATCTTGCAGTTGATGAAGATTTGTGGGATGCACATCCAGGGCACGAAGCTCCCGTTCCACCACATCCCAAAGATGCTCTATTGGGTTGAGATCTGGTGAATGTGGGGGCCATTTCAGTACAGTGAACTCATTGTCATGTTCAAGAAACCAATTTGAAATGATTCGAGCTTTGTGACATGGTGCATTATCCTGCTGGAAATAGCCATCAGAGGATGGGTACATGGTGGTCATAAAGGGATGGACATGGTCAGAAACAATGCTCAGGTAGGCCGTGGCATTTAAACAATGCCCAATTGGCACTAAGGGGCCTAAAGTGTGCCAAGAAAACATCCCCCACACCATTACACCACCACTACCAGCCTGCAGAGTGGTAACAAGGCATGATGGATCCATGTTCTCATGCTGTTTATGCCAAATTCTGACTCTACCATCTGAATGTCTCAACAGAAATCGAGACTCATCAGACCAGGCAACATTCTTCCAGTCTTCAACTGTCCAATTTTGGTGAGCTCGTGCAAATTGTAGCCTCTTTTTCCTATTTGTAATGGAGATGGTACCCGGTGGGGTCTTCTGCTGTTGTAGCCCATCCGCCTCAAGGTTGTGCGTGTTGTGGCTTCACAAATGCTTTGCTGCATACCTCGGTTGTAACAAGTGGTTATTTCAGTCAAAGTTGCTCTTCTATCAGCTTGAATCAGTCGGCCCATTCTCCTCTGACCTCTAGCATCAACAAGGCATTTTCGCCCACAGGACTGCTGCATACTGGATGTTTTTCCCTTTTCACACCATTCTTTCTAAACCCTAGAAATGGTTGTGAGCGAAAATCCCAGTAACTGAGCAGATTGTGAAATACTCAGACCGGCCCGTCTGGCACCAACAATCATGCCACGCTCAAAATTGCTTTCAAAATTGCTTTCTTTCCCATTCTGAGTTCAGGAGATTGTCTTGACCAAGACCACACCCCTAAATGCATTGAAGCAACTGCCATGTGATTGGTTGATTAGATAATTGCATTAATGAGAAATTGAACAGGTGTTCCTAATTATCCTTTAGGTGAGTGTATATATGTATGTAAAAAATATTAAATATGATATATGGAAATACATTATTGTAATGTATATTCATTTTTTTACCTATCCAAATAAATGTATTTAATTTTACTTTTCTACAGTACTGTACACATATATAAGTGGAGTTGGCCCCCCCATTTGCATCTATACCTGCAGTCAATTTTTTGGAAAAGCTTTTCACAAGATTTTGGAGTTTCTCTGTGGGAATTTGGGTCCATTCAGCCAAAATACCTTTTGTGAGGTCAGGCACTGATATTGGACGAAAAGGCCAGGCTCACAATTGTCATTCCAATTGATCCCATAGGTGTTCAGTGACGTTGAGGTCAGGGCTCTGTGCAGGCCACTTGAGTTCGTCCACACCAACCTTGTGGAACCATGTTTTTGTGGACCCCGCTTTGTGCACTGGGGCACAGTCATACTGGAACAGGAAAGGACCTTCCCCAAACTATTGCCACAAAGTTGGAATCGCCCAATTGTCTAAAATGTTTTTGTATCCTGTAGCATTAAGATGACCCTTCACTGGAACAAAGGGGCCTAGCCCCATATCATTATCCCTCTAACACCAAATTTTACAGTAGGCATTATGCCTAGGATATGCCAGGATATGTAGTGTTATACTGGCATCCATCACACCCAGATTCGTCCATCAAATCCGCCACACCCATATTTGCCTGCCAGAAAGTGAAGTGTGATTCATCACTCCAGAGAACATGTTTCCACTGCTCCATAGTCCAGTGGTGGCTTGCTTTACACTACTTCAGCCAATGCTTGGCATTGCGCCTGTTGATGCAGGCAGCTGCTTGGCCATGGAAACCAATTTCATGAAGCTCTCGATGCACAAATATTGTGCTGATGTTGCTTCTAGAGGCAATTTGGAACTTTGTGGTGAGTGATGCATCCAATGATAGGCGATTTTTAAGCAGTACGCGCTTCAGCTCTCGGCAGCCCTGCTCTGTGAGTTTGCATGGTCTACCATTTTGTGACCATGCAAATCCAGGTGTACAAAGCGGGTACCGGCATTTGGAGGCATTATGGGGCATTGTTTGTAGATTGATGACAAAAATAAAAACATGCAATTAAATAACCAGATAATGTTTAAAATCCATATCCCAATAACTCAATGTCTGTCGCAGTCAAATTCATGCTAAATCCCAAACGGACAACTAACCTTTCCTCTCAGCCCTAATTTGCAACTTCACAATGCAAGGGTGTGAAAATTATCATGATTGTCTAAGCTAATTAGAACCTCCAGTAGCCCATTCCAGCAAGTGTGCAAAAATGCCTCCTCCATTACCCACGCTTGTGTAATTTCACACAAAATAATGTATAGCTGTGACTAATTATCTGACACATGCATTTGTTTATGTCTGATTTCGAGGCTTGACGTGTGTAAAAGACAAAATACCTCCTAAATTAAACATTTAATTGTTACTTATGTGTATTTCTTCTAAAGTGACAGGAGGGATTTGTTAATGTTATTAAGGTGTATTTCATCTAAAGAGACACAAGGGATTTGTTAATGCGAATTTCATGCTCATTGTATTAATTTAAACTGGAACATCAGCTGCGTAATTAATTAGTAAAATCATTACCCCTCTCTAGTAATCACCCTTGGAACTCCATCAGCAACACGTGACAATAGAGGGCACTCCACTCAAGTGCATAGGGCCAAGAGGCTAGTTTGGGATTTACAGTCACTTTCTTGGGACATGAGTAAGCTACTATACAATGAAGAGTAAAGCATGACATTTATATTGAAATGGATTTAAAAACTGTTGTGGTTGGGCTTTGAAACAAAAGCTTCAGAGGAATACAAGCACATCAAGCCAGTGCCCTGTGAATTATACCTACCTCTCCACATGTAAGCTATGGCCTGCTCAAAACCATGCTCCACATTTATAAGCCAAGCTAGTTTTTTTGTTGTTTGTCATAATCATTATAGGTTGCGAATTAGTCCTGTGCAAGGGGAAAATATGTGATGCTTGGGGGGGGGGGGGTGTTTTTTTTTTCGTTCTTTTGAGACAACCAAACTAATTTTCATAAGTCAATGAAATTATTAGCATTGTGCAAAATGTTATACAATACTCTATGCACACCTGTATTGTAGCTCTGTTCTGCATTGTCAGAAATGCTACCACTGAGTTCCTGTGTAAAAATGACATTGCCAGGATTAAAAAGCAGGTATTCCATATAGGCAGCACATGTGTGATTTACATCAATCCTTGGACATTGTGTAAGGTGTCTATCAAACACTAGGGCACACATCACATCACAAGCTATCTGTCACCCACATCGCTTGTCTGCCAAAGAAGAATTCTCTTCAGGCTACAAGAATGAGTTGAAAATCTAAAATTTGCAGTAATATCAATTCAAAACAACTCAAGAAAGCGACAGCACATGAATAGCTGCGGGTTTATTGATTATTTGCAGACAATGTTGTGAAGAACTGATAAGGAAAAGTTCACACTATTCCATTCCAGTCAGGTATGGAATGGAGAGACATTCTATAGATAAAGAGGCATAAAACATTCACCTTTTAATAGTCTGCCCTTGAATAAGCATGTGTCAATTTGTAATTAAGAGCAAACCTAATATAGCACATCCATCATCAAAAGAAAATTAAACGTATATTCATTTTGATAAACTGCAAAGACAATGAACTATTCATTTTGTTACCAAAAAAGTAGGCAGTACCTAACATCGATGAAACCGTGTAGACCTGTGTGTTATACTATCTCCCTGAGGGATTTGAGCTTTCAACGTGATTTTGTCACGTCCAGTTTTCTCAGGACCAATTGAAAGAGACAACAGCTTACATATGGCTCCCCCATATGTCTGGATTCATGCCGTTTTTAATAATCACGGAAAGCTGAGGTAAATTGATTAGGGATACAACCTGTCTTAAACAGTGAGAGACACTGCTTGCCTCACCCAACTATATGTTTCTAGGTGCATTTGTAAAGCAGAGAGCGATAGAGAGAAAAATAGAAGGGGATTGAAACAGCAAAATTTCTCCCGGAGGGGGAGACAAATTGATTGTATTATTTCCAGGCTGTCAACAGTCTAATATAATGCTATAAAACAAAATACTGCAACAGCATGAAGTAAATGCATCATGGGTAGCATAGTGGTTGGTAATAATGTTGAGGAGGAACTCATACATTGAAATTCTGTCCTTGAAAGTAAGAGCCCCAGATTACAGTTTGGTCACATAATGAATTATCTCCTCTCTCCATCCTTTATGTCTCTCACTCTTTCCTTCACTCCCATAATGCATTTGCACACTCCCACCTTAGCCACAGTGACCCAGAATCCAGATACCGTTATTCATCAAACTGGTTAATATTCAGCGGGGTGTAAACTCTTTGTTATTAAAACACATCCTTAGGACATCATTTACCATAGCCCAGTGAGTCTAGAGAAAGGCCAACCTGTTTAGAATCAGTTTCTTCGCTCACCAATGCTACAAGGTACATACAGTTAGGGTTGCCAGATCTGCTATAATTGGTACAACAACCTTTGCCCCTATCTAATTTTCACAAATACTTCAGGGATCAAGCAGCCACCTTTGGCCTTCTCTAATTTTCAGGGATCAAACGATTGCCCCTAATAAGGAAGGAAGCTCATGTTGCATTGGTGTGCACAGGGTTTAAACAGTGTTTGTGTGTGTGTGTATGCGTCTGAGTGTCTGTGTGTTTGTGTGGTATAGCTGGTGGGTGTCGGGAGACTGGAGCGAGGGTGTGTGGCTTTTTCACTAGCCTCCCATCTGCCGCCTTTCAGTCTGGTTGGCCCTTGGGAGTACACTGGTTCTGGGAAAGAGGCAGGGTGTGGGAGGAATGAAATATGATTTAAATACACGCTCGGAAATAGGCAATATAACATTAGAAGCAGTATGTGTTTCCATGCCCTTAAGACACAATGGTTCATTATACCTAAGCTTTGGTCCAAGCCAATTCTGGAGCATTTCAATGTTTATTGTTGTATTTTCCTCCCCTGACATGGGCATTAATATCATGCCATTTCCTTGTTTCTCTGCTTTGGACTCAGCGTGAGGAAGAATCATGTTCCCATTACCCTCCCATGTCTGTTTTTCAATTCCAGGTCAGCGGGAGAGAATAGCTGGTGAAATTATTGCAAAGCTTCCTGTGATTGATGAGGATTTGGTTCCATTTGAAAGACAGAGAAAATCAATGGGCTTGATCATTTGCAGAGTGACTAGGGAGAAGGTCTCATCAGCAGAGTGGACATGCTTGTCTGGAGTGAGCACAGTGTCGTGGTGTGCCAGGACAGGGATCAGGACAGGCCATGAATCTCATCTCTTGTCTTGTGTAAATCACAAGACAAGAGATGAGGCCAATCAAGACTGCTTAAGAGGTTGATAGAGGCCTAATGGATCTATCTATAAGCAGAAATCAGATAGTACAGAATATACAATGCATAGGTCCTCAACTGATGCATTTTCCATGTTGCATTGTTTAGGATGCTATGCACAAGCATTTCACCGCACCTGGCGTAACATCTGCTATAATGTGTATGTGATCATTAAAAACTGAAACAAAACCTTAGCTCTGAAAATGATCCTTCCTTTTTCATCCCTTCCTTCGTTCCGGGTTCCTTCTTTCCTCCATTTTATCCATCCTTCTTTCCTTTGTACAACCATTGATCTGTAGCCTATGTAATAAATAAGTGTCCAAACATGTTAAGGAAACTAGCATTAACCTGAGTCTACTTCCTATCTTTAGGTCAAAAGCAACTTTTATGTCCAAATACTGTATGTCCAATGACAAGTTGGAGGCTGTTCAGTTTGACTCTGACTTTAAGGACCCTAATTGATGCGTTCACACAGCAGCCTCTTTTGAAGATAGCAGGAGATTTCCCACTTGCTGAGAGCCTATCTGAGAGGCATCCACAATCTCTCCTCTATCACACGATCAGCCCACCATGACTAGATTACATGGGGCTAACCCATGAGGCTTCCATCATAATTACTTTACTGATTGGAAAAATAAGAGCCCCTTACGAGCTCTGTCAATCAACCATGCTGGTATGTTCAGATAGATAATAGGGCAAAATGTCACCCACTCTTGGTTGTACAGTCTGGGAAACATGCTGCATACATAAAGGTTGTCCAGTTTACCAATATCAGAAACAAATAATGGAAAACGCATCAAACCCCCGCTTGGTGTTTACCTCTAATCCCACCCTGGAAACGTGAATGTGATATTGAAGCTGCTATAAGTCTGTGTGTCTGTGTTTTCTTTTTAGGTGTATATACCAGAATTGTTACCAAACACTTAACAAATCATTAAAAAAAAATATATATGTGCTTATATTTTTTGTTATATAGCCTGGCCTTGTCATTCTGATTGATCTGTGGAATGGTAAGCTTAGAAAAACTCTGGCCTCTCTGGAACTGGCCTCAGAACTGGGGTTTGTCAGAAATGTGTTCGTTTGCGTGTGTGTGTGTGTGTGTGTCTGACCTTCCGATGACCTACCATTAGTATGGATTTGTCAAATGGTTTACCAACAATGTGCTTCAGTGCAGTGTTGAGGACACAGAGCAGTGAAGTGTAGAAAGCCAACCTGTGGTGCGCTGCAGACCAACGCACACACCTGCTCATCACTGTGACACCGAAAGGACGGGAGACTTGACAGAGATCCATGGCGTGGGCAGTGTCCGAAATCTGGCTCGCCAACTGCTGTTATGCAGTAATTGGTATATAAGACACTCCACACTCCATCCAACATAAAAGAGTTCTAAGCGGAACAAAAATGCATTGCCAGGAAAAAAAGGATTCATAATAATCACAAGAATTTAGTGTAGGGGTTTTCCAAATATTTGCGATATTTTATTAAAGTAAATAGTGACCCGAACACAATGCATCTCACTGCATCATCATCTTAGGTTGATATACAATTACTGAGATATACGTTCAGTATGAATGTATCCCCAGTGCTAATACTTCATAATGACATACTATTACATCACATTTTAGCATTGCGCTAATATTAACGTAATTGATTCAAAATGAAAACCCTCTTGTTACATAACACATTTATAGACACCATATGTACGATTTTAACTGTACTAAATGCACAAACATAGGTGTAAATGACCAGAAAACATCTGCAGTCAATATTCCCCATTCAAGGATTAAGGTTAGGCATTACCGTTAGGTTACAGATAATGTTAGGCATCACATTACCGAGGTTAGGGTTTGGATGAAGGTTAAGGTTATGATTACCAAATTAGAAAAAAGCAGTGCCTCTCTACCCAACAACAACAACAAACAAAAGTATTGACTCTTGATAGAATTGAAGTTTACATCAAAAGCCTCTCTTCCCTTAAAACATCTTGCCTCTTGGTGGAATCAAGTTTGAAACCTTAAGAGTGTAAGTCAGTTGCATTACCGCCCACCCACCAACCTCAACCACGACACCCCTAGCAAACAAACCCTCTATTTAACTATGAATGCGCTCATAACAGCCAGGCTGGGATGCAACAGCCCTTCTAAGTGCATTTTACAAAATAGTGGCATATGAGCGTAATTCCTGAGATGCATGGTTGCCACAACCTTAATAATGCCACAACCTTAATAATGCATTTAACAACCAACACTTACATGATTAGAGGTACACCACTGTCAAAATGTTTTTGATGCAAGTAAAATCAACAAGGTTGAGGATATTGAGGAAAACATCAAGGAGAATCATCAGGAGATAAGTGTGTGTGATCTTCGTGCAGTAAGGGTGGCTCTTCTATGGTTTGCACGTGATCCCGAATGAATACATTAGGAAAAATTGGGAAAATAAATTGCTAGTTGTCAGGGAGGCCTCTAGGCATCTCCGCTCTTTAGTTTCTGTTGTCCCCATTTAGAGGCAGCTGCCCTGCGTTGCCTCTAATTGGGGATCCTATTAAAGTACAGCCTTTGCCACAATTGGCGTGGATTATTGTTTATGCCTTGTGCATTTTATTCATTGGTCGCTGCCGCTTCTTTTGTGTTCTGCTGTTGAGCCTAATAAAAGGAATGTTTTTGCATCCTCGCTCTGCAACTTGTGTCCTGCCTACTCTGCACCCGGACACTAGCTAAGTTGTGTTAAATAGCTTAAAATACTGGTTGCCGCAATGGTGATGGTAGGCTATGGATAAACCAACGTTGCAGATCCCTCCAGCTTAATTTAAATCTCCAGTTAAGCAGCATTTTGGCTTTCCAGTGAACTACAATGGGGATTGACAGAGCACGGTTTAAAAAACAATAACGTTATGTCACCACTTAAAGAAAGTAGCCTACACAGTAGATAACACCTGAACACCTGAAAAACCCCTTGAGAACTTGTTGATGTGCTGACTTGAGAGTAATGAATCTTTTTTCCTAGCTCTACTTGACAGATCTACGCCAACGTCACCCCTTCATCAGTATTCCCTTAGCAACACGCAACACTATTTAGTCTCCCGAATGCATTCTAGCTGTCCTTAGCAGGAGCCTAATTGGGCTAAAGAAATTACAAGAGCAATGGTTGTTTATGTGTCCGTGTGTGGCCGCATATATGCACCTGTACTCCAGTGCAGAATTGGTAGGTCTAGTACCCTTATGACTATAAAACTGTTCCATGTTTACACTGCATTTTATTTTAAATTGTGCTACCATAATGCACTACGCATTACATATTATTTCTGAATAGGCGTTGTGTCTTTTGCCAAATAAACTAAAAACGAATCATCATTAACTGTTGACAATAAATGTTTTCGCTGTACCGAAAACATACTAAACCGTGACTCAAACCGCAACACATACCATCTCGTGGGTTATGCATGCATTTACACCCCCAGTGTTTTCTTATCTGTCATGAATATGGTCATAATGTTTTTTTTATAACACATTTTTTTGTAGAAGAAAACAGCTCTCTTTATCATAACCTTATTACATGACTATCCAAGATTACTTGCATAATCCCATTTCTATGTACTAAGCTCAGATTTTTCCAGTTTCTCTACAGGGAAACCCATTTTCAGATCAGGCACTGTAACATGAAGTGTTGATCCCTAGTTTTAAAACACTGGTTAAATGCCTTGTTCAAGGGTAAAAACTGATGTTTTCTTGTTTGCGCTGGGATTGCGTATCTGGACCAACACTCTAACCATTAGGCTATCTGACAGTGTAGCAGCATCAGGTAATTGATTGTGAATTTAAGGGAGAGGTGTTTAACTAGGTTCTCTGGTTAGCAAGAGGATCAAAGAAGGATTCTGAACACAGAACATCCTGCTGTGAGGGTCGGAATGAAAGAGAATATCGTCATACTTTTTTACACTGGAGATATTATTTTCTTATCCTGCTGTGAAGGTCAAAATCTCTTTAGCTCAGTGAATGTGTTTTTGAAGCATATTTAAATCAGGGCAGTGTGGACTCTTGGTTCTCTTACTCTATGGTTCCTGCCCGTGAAAATACCTATGACATAATGCTGCCTCCACCATACTTAACGACACAAAGCAATCAACAATATAACATTCATTTTATATTGCTGGACTAGGAGATATGATGAAGTGAAAAGTAGCATGACCTTGTTGAAATCCACTACAACATCATTCATTCTATTTGCAATATCGTCATTAGCATCGTCATAGCATACTGGCATTAACAGTGGCATAACTGTGGGAGGGTTAGTCAAATTTGTGACCCCAATCAAAGGTCACTTTAGGGCCTACCCCACCTCTAGCATGATCATTTTAGCATTACGATATGCAACAGTATCTGAAAAAATCCTATGTCATTGTAAGAGTGGGATACAGTGTCGTCAGTTCACTTGAACTAAAGTGTTTGTTCGTGAGTTACAATAGAAAATGATTAAACCTGGGAAGTCAAAATCTTCAAGTGGGATTTTGGCCCACTTTTGATCAGCTGACTTTTGTCATGGTCGCTAAGCTTGTCTGGTCAAAGTGCTGGGCCGTCCAAGACAATGAGAGTTACACTCACCATTAGGTCATCTGTGCATTGTTTATGGAAAGGTAAGATGTCTTCTGATTCTCAGCCTGCCCCTGTAACATTAGTGGGTAGGTATGTGCCCATAGTGCTGCTGCAAAAACCCTGGAAGTATTTCCTTCTTAGTCATCAGATTTTTTTGCAATGTTACTCCTAAAGAAACTAGTGAAATATCTGAGAAATTCCCTGTCACTCTTGGATCTTTCATTTTTGAGCTCCATAAGGATCCACATGCTTCATTTTGCTAGTTTCCACTGACTGAAGCTGGCTTAGTTAAGTACTTTACTACGGTACCTCAAATATGTCATGAGGCATGTTGAATACCTATTTTTGTGCAGTCAGGGTGTGTGTGGTGTATTAAATCTGTGTAATCATGCGTGAAACAATTTGTATAATAAACACAAAGGCATTGAGGTCTTAACTGGCATACTTATCACAAGGGCCTGCCTATATTGAGTGTGTGTAATACTGTTTATTCACTTATTTTGGTCTGTTTGACATGAAAAGTGAATATAAAGTTAATAATCTAGTTTAGGTACCCAATGGTAAAAGCTTTGTTAGGTTTTAGAGCAATAACGTTGGACTGTGAGGGTTGGAATTTTGGCTTGAATCAAAGAGGCTTGGGCTAGAAGTTAGTTCAAGGTGTGGTCTATTTTTTTGTCATACAATTATTTTAATAACATAATATTTATCACATTCATTCATCCAAGGGTTATGATGTTTCCCACAAGGGTTAGGTGTTTCCCACATGTTGTATCTTTTCTCCTCCAATCCCTCTGTCTTCTGAATGACCATTTTGTCTCCAGTAGGTCTTACACTATCCAAGAGTGAAGAGATTCTTTCAGGCAGCGTGTCATACACGTTTGACTTTTACTCTTAAGCGATGTCCGTCTAGCCACTTTACCATAAATACCTGATTTATGGAGTGCTGCAGAGATGGTTGTCCTTCTAAAAAATCTCTGCAGAGAAACTCTGTTAGAGTGGTCACCTACTGTACCTGACCTAGGAATTTCTTGCCCAGTAACTTAGTTTGGCTGGGTGGCCTTAAAGTTGATTACAAACATCTTGTGTCTCACAACGATAGAGCCCACTGTGCTCCTGGGAACTTTCTATGCGTTAGCAATTTGTAATAGCTTTCCTTTGATCTATGCCTTGACACATTTCTATGAAGTCTATGGAAAGTTCCCAGGACTCTTGGGTTAGCTTCAGCTGTGACATGAAATGGGACCTTAAATAAACTAGTGTGTACCTTTCTGAAGCATGTCCAAATACATTTGCCAAAGGTGAACTCAACTTCTAGAGACATCTCAAGGATGATCATAGGACAGAATATGTCAGAGCTCAATAAGAAGGATCATGGCAAAGGGTCTGAATGTCATTCCATTATTAGGGGGTATTTTGTGTAGATTGATGACAAAAATACACAGATCAGCCATAACATTATGACCACTGACAGGTGAAGTGAATAACACTGATAATCTCGTTATCATGGCACCTGTCAGTGGGTGGGATCTATTAGGTAGCAAGTGAACATTCTGTCCTCAAAGTTGATGTGTTAGAAGCAGGAAAAATGGGCAAGCTTAAGGATGTGAGCGACTTTGACAAGGGCCAAATTGTGATGGTTACACGACTGGGTCAGAGCATCTCCAAAACTGCAGTGGGGTGTTCCTGGTCTGCAGTTCTTATCAAAAGTGGTCCAAGGAAGGAAAAGCAGTGAACCGGCGATAACAGTGGCATGATGTTTTGGCTGATCTGTGTATATATTTAATCTATGATAAATTAAGTCTTTAAAACATATAACCGGGAGGGACACAGGGAATTTTCAGGGCCCTATAGGGCATTTATTTACAAAAAGTGGAAGAAACTCAGTGTACCTGACAAATAAAACAATACTCGGGGGTGGGGAACAGAAACCTGCTCTTTATTGGTCTTCCACAACCGGCTGCCCACAGCGGCTTTCCTGGAGGCCTGACTGGGGGCAGGTGTGCCTTTTCAAAGGGTAGCAGCAGAGCTGCATTTAGAGATATTAACTGGGCTGCGTTCAAGGGCTTCATTCTGCAGCCCCAGGCCTGATTCTCCCTGTTGGCCCAATGCTTAAATGGAGAGGGGTCGCGACCACACACAAGAAAATGGGAATGAAGTGAAGGGGTCTGAATACATATCGGAGGTAGTGTTCAGCAAAACATTTTATTTGGGTTATCCCCTGAAACAAGCACTACAGCAATTCAAGAAAGAGTAGCATAAAAACACATTGCCGCTATCTTAATAATTGTTGAGAGACCTTGTGAGCAACAGGATCCACAAAAAATGTATATTGTTTTGACAAGGGCAGTGTCAATGGACATTTATTGCTGACACAAACACATGAAGAAAACCAAAACGGCTACTGCGGAAGATGAAGACATTGAGTTGTGAGTAAAGGCAAAATTAATACAGCAGAGTCCCTTGAAAGCGAAATGCAACAAGTTGTAATCTTAGATGTGGATGAAACAAGGTTAGATAAAGATTTCTGTGTCTTTTTATACATGCAAAATCATTTAGTACCTCTTGTGGTAAATTTGTTTAGGTCTTTGTTGTTTTACAACAACAAGAAATGAACTTGATGCCTTCTGGAAAGTATGTTTAATATTGCCAATTTACCCAATAATAATTTAAGATGCACCAGTGTTGCTGCTTTTACTTCGGAACAAAACAGTCCATAAGATGTTCATTATTTCCCCATGCATTATAGATAACATGGTTTGCATTCTTGATAATGCAGAATGTTAATTGAGTTAATGGAGCTAGGTTTTGACCCATCCTCTTTCCCCCAGACATTTAGAAGGACTTCCTATTTCCTGTATGCTTCAGTGAGGACAAAAGTAATGGTGCTACCACATTAACTTTACAAACTACAGTATGCTGTACATCCATTGCAAACTAATATTTACACATTGTGCCAGGAGATAACTGGTGGCTAATTGTACCATTCCACTGCTCATAACAACTGGCACCTTCATTAGAGTCAAGGTAATTAGTCGTGATTTGCATCATTAAAGACAAAACAATGGTGCAATAAATTATGAATGATCAATCAGAGCGTAATTACCACGACTTGATCTGCGTCTTCAGGCTGGAGAGGAGGAAGGGGAGGAGAGACTACAGGGCAGACCGTTTTTTTGTACGATCAAACAAAGGGCCTCCCTCTCTCTTTTTTATTTTCTTCTTCGTCTGTCTTTTTCGGCGTGTGTGTGCGTCGCTCTTGCAGCTGAAGCAACATACTCTAATGGAGTTACAGGTAATGACAGGTAAGATAATGTCTTTTGACTTTTCTTGTAAGCTTGTAAATTACTTTGTAATCTTGGCACTGCACAGTTAAAAATCAAATCACAATTTATTTGCCACGTACAGGGGATATAAAAAGTATGCACACCCCTGATGTAAAAGAATGAGACAAAGATAAATCATGTCAGACCTTTTTCCACCTTTAATGTGACCTATAACGTGAACAATTTAGTTGAAAAACAAACTGAACTCTTTGAGGAAAAAAATGAAAAAAAGAATGAGACAAATGAGAAATCAAGATTGCTTCATTTGTTGATCTTTTGGGCTGGTAAGCTAATTGGAGTGGGTTCAGGATGCCCCAGATGAGGGTGTTGATGCGAGCCATGACCAGTCTTTGAAAGCATTTCGTGGCTATAAAAGTGAGCGAGATTGAGAGGGTGATAGTCATTTAGGCAGTTTGCCTTTGCATTCTTTGACATAGGGACTCGTTAGCTACTCATTAGATGGTCCTTCACATGTAAAACATTGAGATTGTTTTTAATGTGATTTCAACATAGGAGAGAAGTTCTATTTGAACTTGGAGCTGGTTCTCACTTCAAACAAATCAAACAATGTACAGTAATAACACTGTATGTAATGTAATTTACTTGAGTCATGAAGGAGGAAGACTTATGGAGACCCTATGGTTTTGCAGTTAAAATCTCATGGTGTTTGAATATATATTCATTACTGTCTTTTGCAAAAACTGTATTTCTTTCACATCTTTTAGGACAATGTCTTTATCTTAAATGTATACTGTGTATACATTTGACATTCAAATAGCTTTAAATTGCCACAAAATAGTTGCAAGGATCAGATAATAAAATGCATGGAAGATTACATAAAACACATCTGCTAAACTTCTGACCGAACAGATAACAAATTAATTAACTGGACTTTGTCACTGTAGTCAGACCTGGTTAGCTAAGAAAAAAAATTATGTTGCTCACCAACCTTACTAGTTTTCCTTTCTATCAGATATAGATCATACTATATATCTGTCTACCCAGTTAGTCATCTCACTAGTATCTTACTATGTTCCAGTAAAGAGTTTAAGGCTGTAACTTAAAATGTTTAACTCATTGAAAGCCAGCTTTCGTAGCTATCTAGCCATGGCATGTGGCAAAATCGAATGCTAAATTATGCAAATTCTGATAATATGGAAACAATTCCATGGTAGCCTAATTAAAATTGCTACCTGAGATGTGGGGCTGGCAGGGTTGTCTAGTGGATAGATCATCTGACCATTATCCAAAAGGTTGCTAAATTGAATCCTAGTTGGCAATGTCAAAGTGTGTTTGTACTTTTGCAGAGCAAGACAGTTAAGCCTAATTACTTCCTGGTCATTGCTGAAAATGAGAATTAGAAAAAAATGGTTATATGATCTTACCTATTAAAATAATAGTGCTATCTTTGACGTTCAGTATGTTAGAAAAATGCTTGGCACCGACAGAACCTTCTTCTTACAAGGTCTCGATGTGTCCTTTGGTCTCTTTTGTCTGTAAATATATCTGGCACAACAGCACCCCCACTTTTGCTGTGGCAAAAAAAAAAACAATACAAAAAAATTAAAACAGCCAACATTATGAGCATATTTAGATGATATAACAGTTTTTGTGACTGTGACAACAGTTTATTTTAAATAACATTTACATAGTAAGTAAATAAAATGTTCTATTTACTCTAGCAAATTCTATTTTCTATTGACACCAGTTTAGTTGGTAACTAAAATGGTGCTCTCCGTCAAAGGTGATAATAGAATTGGTTTAGATGACAATGTGAGATCAGTTGCTTTGCGAAATTGAAAAACTATATTTTTTTCTGATTCTGTTCATACTTGGAGTTCATAACAATATTTCCTACATAACCACTCATTTCACTTCAAAATACATTGAGCGAGACATCAGCTTCAGTAGCCACAGGGAGTATCTGTAGGAAAAGTGTCCCATGTTACCTGCCATGAAGTCTTGTTTATCAAAAATAAAACTTAGTGTAAGAACACTCTATGTTAAAAGGATGAGTTATAACTGCTGTTCTATGTAAGCATAAATGTGGGTTGAGCCTGCAAAAAAAAATGATGTTACTGTGAAGGTATCCAATAAGGGGGAAAAAAGCATTAGACACCTGCTGCCAGACAACAGCAGTAACACAGACAGAAAAGATTTCACATCTTTCTAAATATGAACTTCTCTGCATAAGGACTGCCATTATGTCAATCCAATGGGGAACAAAATGAGAAGATCAAAGTGTGTTAAACCCTCCCTGCCTTTAACCAATTGGATGTGTCCTGCAACAGACAAACATAGTAATAGAGCCAAACACTAAGACTGTGGAGCACTGGACCAGTTCCCTGTTCTCTTTGCAGCTGAGCTCTTAACATGAGCAACAGTGGCCGACAGCCACTGCTAGGTCAGCCCCTCTGTCGGTGTAGGAGGAGAGGGGAGGAGATAGGGAGAGAGAGAGAAGGAGAGATAGAGAGAGAGAGAGAGAGAGAGGTAGAGACATAGCTCCCCACAGTGGCAGATAGTTGGTTTGTCATAGGATAGGGATTTGGCGTTAGTCTGGTAATGCACTGGACACAGAATAAAGAAAATGAATATCTATGATTGTACATGATGTCTGGGTTTCAGAGAGAGAGAGAGAGAGAGAGAGAGTGAGAGAGATTATATTTAAGAAGGAGGATGTTGAGGTGAATATGGCTGAAATTGTAAGAAATCTATGCAAAACGTAAATCTGGTTGTAATTAGGGAGGACCGTTACCATAGAAGCAAACAGAAAATAACAGACGTGAAAGTAGAGGGAGAGGCTATTGGCCAATCAACTCTTCATTCAGTCCGGGGTGGTAATCAGCATAAGATAATGTGACAATGCAAATTCAATGAAGTTGACATGAATGTCCCATTTCTCTTGTCATAAGAACAGTTCATTAGCAAAATTATTATTATTCAAATCTTTCCTTCGTATTGTCATTCTCTGTGTCTTTTCTTCCATTTTCTCTACCTCTCCTATTCTCCCAGTAGAGAGGAATGTATTTGAATAAACCAATTTGATTGGAAATCATTGCAATGTTATGGTATTCTCCCTATATAAATGAGTCCTCCACAGCTTTGATTCAGTATGCATGGAGAGCAGTCTTATTTCAAATCAGGACTTAAGCTGTGCCAAACTAATTCAGGAAGTCTATTAACAGCTAGTCTTCTGCTTCTGCACATACCTAGACATTTACACACGTATTACCTAAGGTATCTCAGGAGTAAATGGCCACTCATTATTTTCAGTTTACATTGACTCTTTGTAGATTTATCCTTTATACAGAGACTCACGCTAAGACCTACATCTCTTTTACAGCTGAGCCCTGTGTTAATAAACACATACACATATGAAAAACACAATTCTAAAAAAAAAACTTTCCCACTGAACAACAAAAAATGTATCTTATCAAGCATTTCAATTGACCTATAGGCAGCAAGTATCTAGCTTGAGGTTATTCCATGAGTAAGACCATTTATAAATATTCAATAGCTTGACACAGTTGTAAAACATTCATTATCTATCACCAATGTCTGCTGCCAGGTGTTGTATGCTTTCCCATTAATATGTATCACTCCTTCACATGAATAATTTGCAGCTAGCCGACCTCTCCTCTCCAGTGCAACCATTCTCCTAATATTTCACCTATGCGCTCTCCATCCGCTGAAGCCTTTCCCTCGGTCATTGTTTTATATGACTAATGTACTCTATAATCGCCTGGTGGGATCAAGGTCAATAAATTTAAGTAAAAAATGCATTCATCACTAGTCTCTACAGGACTGAGTGGTCTCACCTTGTGAATGGATGAATAAAGGGAGGTTGGCTGGGAGATGAATGGCTTTTTCATTCAGCTTGGCAGAGACACTAGGTTCCAATGGACACACTGGCCTTCACCTGCCCTTGTGCACAGATAGGCCATTGCTATAGTTCAGAGGGAACTAATGCATGTCAAATACCTGGGTTTTATGTCTGCTCCCGGGCGCAGACCAAGGGAAAGTCTGGGGAAATCACACAGTTGTAGCCATGGAGGATAAGACAGTGTAAAGGTTTTGGTAACACACCTAATTCCGGTCTACCTAATACATGGTCTGACATGTTGCTGAGGCTCAGGGGAGGGAGTGGTGATATGAACCCGTATGACATGAGGCTTACGGTAGATCTGGCAGGTTTTGTTTGGGTAGTCAGATTCCCAGCTACAACAGTCACTGCAGCCGTCACAGCACCTGTTCGCACTGCCAGTACCATCCCATAGAGGGTTCACAAATCAGCCATTGGTGTGGTAGATGGGGTGGACAGATAGGGGCTTTCTGCTGTCTCTGAAGCTGCCGCTCGTCCCCACTTGCTCACAATACCACTTGCTCTGTCATCAGTCATTTTTATAGCCTTCGTAGCTAGGGGACGACTGTCCTCCCCCCAACCACCCACTCACACTCCCTGCACGGTGACCCCTCAGTCCACTCCTTCCCTTCTACTGCTGCTTATCTTCATGGGAGAGTGATGGGTAAGGGGTTTATTGTCGAACCCGGTCAAACATGTCCCTCTGATTCTTCAAGCTTCCCTGATTCCCACCCTGGGGATTCCAAGTCCAAAAAGCACAGTAAAATCTCTGAATCACCTCTTAACCCTCCCATCTGCCAATCCTCCTCCCAGCCCAACATGTGGAGACTTGTGTGTTTTAACCAGAGGGTAATAGCAAAGTGGGAATAGAATAGGGAAGTCCAAGTAGAACTAGGAAAAACATCAGAATTTGTTCAGCACATGACCAAGTGCTGATTTTCAGGATTTAAACATTCTATTTTAGGTGTATTAAAAGGATTTCTCACAATGTATATAGAGTAAGTATAGACTTTTTACTTTGTTTTGGCTGTATAGAAAAATGTACTGTAACAATACAAAGTCTTGTGAAGTGCCTTTCACATTCTTTCCATTCTCTATTGAACATCAACTACATGACTGGCAGAAATAAACTGGTATGCTCCTGTTGTTTGCATTTCTAAACACGAAGGAAGGACATACGCTTCATTGTAAATTAATCGTTCACTGTTGATTTGATTGTTAGTCTCGATTCACATGAAGATACAATATGTTTGATGCAGAAGACTGCCTTTTGATTGTTTAAAAATTATTTTGACATTTAATGTACCTTTCTGAAATATCTGCAGATTCTGTCAGCTGAAGTTTCAAGGTTTTCTGTTTCCATCCCATAACTGTCCGGTTGCTGTTCTGCTTCTGCTTTTTTTTTGGCACATCTGACTAGACAGACTTCCTGTACTCCCTGTTGCCTCTGTTTGTCCATCTCTCTGTGTTTATAAACTGTTTCTCTCAACCTCTCTTATTCTTTGTTTCTGTTCATGTATTTATTTTTCTCTCACATTTTAGATCAGCTGTTTCCATCCTTCATCTCTCATGTTAGGTTGGATATCATCACAGGGGCATGGACAGGAAGTAAGTCAATATTATGTTCGGCATAAATTTAAACCATTTGAACATCCTCATCATCACCACCTATATTTCTGTCAAAATATTCACCATCAACAACAAAAGATTAAGAGTCCCTAGGCTTTTTTGTTGTTTCTGTAGGGCCCCCAAGCCCCCCATCGTTGAAGTTGTGTCATGGCGCCAGTCCCTCAAAAAACTGCTGGAGTCTAAAAGTAAGATAATGTACACTCCTCCCTCTGTTTGTCTCTCTCTCTATCAATGCCAATTCTATTGAAAGTGAATAAAAATGTAAAGATTACACACAACTAATAAGATGTAGGCCTGCTATACGGTTTGATGCTGTTGATAAAGTCCTACCAAAGATGGTGCAGAGTGTTACCAGTCTAAGCCAAAGTCAATGGAACTGGCTGCTGTTGTACATATTTTGTCTTGTGTCGATTAGAGTCAGTTCTCCAGCTGTGATTTATGTAAAGCAATTAGTGTGAGTAATGTTGGGGCATGTAGTTTGCTGTTTGTTTGTGTTCCCAAAAGACTAATGAAAAATAGCACACCTGCGTGGATCTATAAGTAGGCTAAGCATTTAGAAAAGGAACAGTAGGCTACAAAGGACAATACTATTCCCATAGGACTTCTGCATACTTGTTCATTTGCATCTAAAACAACTGCCATTTTTATTGGGAATGCAAAAGTTTTTTAACACTGATCCTTATTCATATGTTTATAAACTTTTACATAATTGGTCACTCAGAATATCTGCTATCAGGCTCAGTCTCTAATAAATCTCTGTCAACTACTCAAACTAAACAAGTTTGATGTCCAGTCTGCTCTCTTTAGGCTAACCTAAGTTCTGCATGCATAGCATCAACACCTCCATGTGTGTGCTGGTCTCTTTGAATGTTAGTCTCTCTTTGTTATTCTATGTTCACAATATCTACTTTCCCTGTTTCTACCTTGAAGCAGGGCAGCTTGCCTTTAGAGAGTTCCTGAAGACTGAGTACAGCGAGGAGAACATCTTGTTCTGGCTGGCCTGTGAGGAGTACAAGACCATCACCTCAAATACTGAAATGGCTGAAGCAGCCAAAAGGATCTACCGAGAGTTTGTACAGGTCGATGCCCCCAGACAGGTACATAGAGACATTAGACAGAACATCTGTTTGTGTAACTTCATCTTCTTGACTTTCTTTTCTTTCTCTCTGTCATTTTCTCTCTTTAGTTCTCTCTCCAAGTTCTGCTCTCAGTAATTTTATATTTTTGTTGTCTCGCTTTTGAACATAATGACTGCATTAAGAAAATCTTTAATTCATTACTCAATTCCAGATAAACATTGACTGTGAGACCAGACGAGAGATTACAAACGGTGTGTCTCAGCCGACCCTGAGCTGCTTCGACAAGGCACAAAGAGTGATATACAAGCTGATGAAAAAGGACTGTTACCCAAGATTCCTGAAATCTAAAATCTATCAGGCTCTTTTAGAACCATCAGAAGCCAGCTGAGTTTTCAGGACCAGGGGAAGAATAATACTTGTCTACAAAACAACAGGCTGTGGGCTGAAGTCATTCAACTGTCTCCTCTCTAACTACCTGTCCATGTTAGTTCAGTGTGGTTTTAGTCTGGACTGTAGCACAAAACACGGGAACCATATAAAGTCTCCCTGCAGAGAAATCTCTGTTGAATTCCTATTCTATAAACGTAAAACAGGATTACCCTCAGCAAAAACATTTGAATATTATACATTAAACATATGATTACAGATTTGATTATCTAACAACTTCATTTGCAGTATAATATATAATGTATGTTTTGTAACTTAATTATAATTGTATAATTTTCTATGAGATTAATTATATAATCGTATAATATCCTATAAGATTAGTATTTGTCATCCAATGATTGTTCCTTTGACCATTAACTGTACATTTATATACATATATGTTATATAGAGCATTTCAGTAAAACATTTTGGGGGGGGGGGGGGGGGGGGGGGGTGTTGGCAGTGGCAGGATTTGACTTGGTCTTCGTAGGAGAGGGAGTGTCAATGGTACAGGAAGAATGTAGAATCATGAATGTATTCTCATAAAGTCTATGTAAACTAGGACATCAGGCTTTGCCAGTAAAAGACAAATTCAGTGAATTTGATAATTTCTGTATTGTTTCTGTCAATGACAGGAATTCAATAAGCAGCCCCAACACCCTTCTGTCTATCTGTGTGTATGTGTGGATGTGTCTGTGCCGGTGTGTGTGGGGGGGCTCGTGCATGGTGTAATTGGGATTCTGAAGGCCAAGCCAACGCAATCAGTGCAGCATCAGCTGAGGTCATGTAGTCTCTGTGTCTCTGTCATAACCACACGTTGTTCCACTTTATCTCTCACACCCAGAGCAACCCTAAAGGGTCTGTTCCCTAGGCAACCAGCCCAATGGGTCATCGTTGAGATCTCTCACTCTCCGACTCTTTCTGGTCGCTTTTAGTCTCTCTCTTTCCTATCGCATTGAACTTTTCATGAATGTATCAGTTGGTATAACACGTTGCTTACAATGTAAGGGTTGTGGGTTCCCTTCCCAAGGGAAGCCAGTACAGGAATAAAAACAGCATGAAAATGTGTGCAATGGATAGGAGCGTCTGCAAAATTATTCAAATGTCTACATCTTAACTCTGAAAACGGCTAGTGTTTTTTCTACAGTACTTTCATTCACTTGTTTATAAGGTTTAAATCAGTCCCTGATTAATAAATCCAGCATTACTCTGGTACCCAAAGCCTATTATTCTAGTTTGAATAATAATAATATTAATGGCAGGACACAGTATTAGCACCAGTAATTTATATTGAATATGTATTTACGGCGGCTCTGCGATGGTGAGCCGAGCAGTCCCCGCACCAGGCTGTGATTCTGCCATTCAGGACACTTTCGATGTGGCAGCGTTAGTATTTGGAGAGGACCCAGGGGTGCCGTGCTGAATTTCACTAGTTGTCTCAGGTAGTAGAGGTATTGGTGTACCCTGTTGAAAACAGTAGTGGCATTGATTGTCCATGACAAATCCTTGGTTATCTTGACACCAAGGAACTTCAAGCTGCTGACTCTCACTACTACAGCCCCATTGATGTGGCCTGGAGACAAAAATCATCTTTGTTTCGCTGACATTGAGAAAGAGGTTGTTATCCACAATGTCAATTTGCATATGTCGTCTGTGTAGAGCTGTAGGCTCTAGGATACAAAACCATGTTCATGGCTTTCCCAGTGACTCTCACAACACACCCACACACACAGACACAGACACTGTAATTGTGTGCTAACCAAACCCATATTGCTGGTATACATCACTTCATGCTGGATATAAACATTAGTGAATCCATCACAGCCTTTTAAGTTGGACTATGATATTACTGTCATTAGGCCTATATGTCTATATACTATGTCCCCTGTCTGAATCAGTTACGGTTAAATATATTAATTAATGGAGTCAATTCACTAACTCTGATAGTATGGGGGATTTCTGCACGAAGGTTTAGAAAGTTATTAGAAGAAATACTTAGGCTATTAAGGAATATGTTGATATGTGAGTCTGATGATGATGTTTCTGGCAAAAGGCAGGTGGTTCTATAAAATGATCCATCTTCAATGGTAGCTTTCTATGTGTGTGTGTCTTTATGCGCATGCGTGTGCATATCTGTCTGACTACAGAGGAGAAAAAACTATTCCAACCATGACATTTGGAATCTGTAACTCAAAGACAGAGCGTTAATAAGACAGTAGGGTCATAAATCTGAGATGTGCAGTGACACAGACTGAAATCTACATAATACTCCACCAGGCCTGGAAACAGAAGGGATTTAGGTGTCTGGATCTACGGGAACCTTTCATCCTTTATCTCCCTATTGAGACTGGAATGATGGCACAAATGTACATGAACCATTACAGAGAAAGATTCAAAGCAACATAAACAATATCTCTGTCAATTATAGTACAAAACATTGTTTGGGCCAAAATACAATAATATTGCATAATATACCTGTATGAGACTGAGAGTCGGTGACGCTACCAGCTCCGCCATTGCTGTACTTGCAATGCTAACAACATTCTTTCGCAGACCTCTGTAGGAGAACTCCAACACCTCAGCTATAGCTCACAGAAGCAGCAGAACCTATACAACGGTTGAAAATATCGCTAGCAAGAACCACCTTAAAAGAAAATACGGCTTACTGTTTCAAAGAAACATTTGCCAAAACTGTCAATCAAATAGTGGCAGAATAAATTTAACCACACAACTACTCACATTGTTTCAAGACCTCGGACAGTATATGCTGGCAGAGAGAATAAAGTTGTGCTGTATTTGATTTCCAGCATGTAGCAATAAAAAAAAATCACAAAATGTCATTACCTTTGTTGATCACTGGTTGTGTAAATGTCATTACACAACCAGTGATCACCAGCTGAAATAATATTTTACTCACTGTATTCAAAATTATATTAATGAGATAGCAACAAAAAGCAAGCTGTAGATGAAAACAGTCCACTCTCCTGTCCATCTTCATGAAATGGATAACAGCAGGTTCATATAGCTGGTCTTCTGATTTTAAATCCGAAATAAGTTCTTATTCGATTGAGATCAAAGCCAGGGCTGACAGCTGGGCCATCGGCGTCCTTACCTACGTACACTCGCTGCAAAAAGATAGCTAGGCTCAGCGTGAGAAAATAAGATAAGGCTCGCTATTGGCTCTGAATTAGTGCCATTTACTTAGGCAATCTAGAGGGCCTTGAGGCATCATACAATTGTCCCACCTAATAAAAGACAATTTGTGATTGGTTGATTCTACTGACATTGGCTGGTGCCTTCTATTCAAAGCCTGAGGGCCTAGCCAATGAGTGTTGAGCACAGCTAGGTCATTTCTACCAAGATACAACCATGGAAATATACTGATTGGATATTTTTTTTCTCTTACATAGTAATGCATCTTTTTCCAAAACAAACTGAAGAAAATCAATAGGAAGAACATGACGATTAAAAAAAAAAAAAGATGAAATCAATTATAACCAAATTGCAAATTATAATATATACAAATATATGCAGATTTGTATCTATCATTAGGCCCGCTCTGAGGGTGTAGAGGGCCCTGACGGCTCCTCACTGTTTAAAGCATCGTTGGAAAGTGCAATGTCTTCAAAAACCCTATCAGATGGTTGTGTGAGGTCTAAAGCTTCAAATGTAATCAAACATGTAATATTGTTGCTCGGATGCAAGCCTCTGCCCTTTCGTTTTGAGTAGACTGGGTTGAAGTTTTGAATCAAGCCTCGATGCATTGGCTTTGCGCATCCAATCACTAGTGACAGCTGAAGTTTGAAGAATTTATGAACAGTAATGCAGATTTGGCCACCTTTTTACTTGACAGGTAATGTAACATTAGAGACCTCATTTAGCTAGTTAGCTAGATAATCAAGGAAAGCTATGTGTAAGTTACAGCTAGATTGTTCTTTCCCTAGATATAATTATTATTGGTTATATATTCAAATGATGTGACGAAGAAACATTTCTGCTCATTTTCACTAGCTCGCAAGAAGAAAAAAAAGCAAGTCAACGTTTGTGTTTCTTTTATTTCTAGATGCACAGATACGTTTTAGGAAGGTTTCTACAAAGTCTTAAAAATAAGCTAACGTTAGCTAGCTAACTTATGAGTCCAAGCAGACACTCATTGATTTTATGTTCTGCTGGAAAATTGTGTAATAACCTAGTTATAACCTAGCTGGTGTTCCTTGCATAAGATAAAGACAAAATTAAATGCGCTATGAGTTGTTTGACCAAACATAACGGATAAGCTTCCATTGCTCAGAAGAATAAAATACATGGCTTTTATTGTTTCCCAGTCAATTGTCTACTGTCGTGTACTGTAGTAGGCTGGATAGATGAAAAATATTAACACCTTTTCTGGATGAAACTTATATTGTTGTGCTCAACATTGAGGCCAGTTTCATAATATTACCTTATATTCAAGCTCCTTGCTGTAGTGTAATAGCAATCACCAGAAAACAGGCTAATTTGGGGGCTTTTTTCACCCTAGCTCTTCCTATTAACTCTATTGAGGGCTGTGGCACTAACTCTTTTATAGAACGTGCTCCAAACATTATAATTCCAGCCAATTGTGCTACATCACAATACCCTAGCCAGAGTCAAAGTAGAGTCAACAAGCTTTTAATGCACTGTAGGTTTAGCTCACACATTTCCTTTAACAAGTGGGCTACAAAATGCCTTAACTCTGTTTGTGTAATAGTGCAAGTGCATAATGGTGATGCAAAAAGAAAGGAAAACAAAAACGAGGAATAGTGAACAGTCTCTTTTACTTTCTGCCAATCTCTTTACTTTTTACTCTTTTCATCAGTTTCCAGCCGGTGGTAGTAGAAATTTATATTTTCAGATTTTCACATGCACCATTTTAATCAGGAGGACCTCCCATTTTAAATAAGATATGACAGACTATAACACACTAGCCACGAAAAATTTTCCACCCATTGGTTTCCTGTGACTAGGAGAGAGATGCCGATATTAAGAGGCAAATATCTCAAAATATATATCAGACACCATTTTAACCAGCAGAACCTCCCATTCTAAATAAGATATGATTGGGCAGCGCCATTCACTGTCATCAAATGCAAATCCCTGAAAAACATTTTTCTTTAGAAATCTGAGCTCCGCCTGTTGGTTTCCAATGGAGACACATGCTGGTGTATTGAGGCGAATGTATATTTTTTTTCTCAAAATGTATATTTTTTTATTTCTTCAAGTAGGGCATCGTTTTATTCAGGAGAAGCTCCTCTTAATAAAATAGCATTTGGTAGCACCATTCACGGTCTTCAAACACTAAACAAGAAATAGTCCGAAGTTTCGATATTTTTAAATACGGCCAAACTTACACAAAACACAGGTTTTTGCGCAATTGATACCGTAAAGGACCAGATATTTACTTCTTATACCAGTAGTTATTTTTCAGTTTTGTTGTAAAATGAGGATAAAGTACTAAAATTAAAAAGCAAACCTATTTTGGTGCCGTTTTGAGCAAATTGAATTTAAAGCTTCATTAAGGTCAGAAGTTGCTCAGTGTTTGTTTCAATTAATTAGCTATGGGCTCACGCTAGTGTTCCAACTCAGCCGCATTCCCTGGCCGTTTTACTGGCGTGGGTGCATTTGCATGCAGGGTTATTCCTGCATAGAGTCATTTTTGGTCCCCCGCAAAGAGGTTTTAGCGACCGGAATTGTCCGGGTTAATAGATAATAACATTGGATTCTAATTCTCAATTCAAATGATTATACCTAGGAAGTTAGTAGATACTATTAAGCAGCGGTTGACATTAACTTTTTGGCTCACCAGCCATTGTGGCTAGTGGTTTTCCAAAGTTACTAGCCACCCAGCAATTTCACTAGCCACCATTTTGTTGTTGGGAAATTATGTGAAATTATGTGCTACATCGTAGCCTGTCTAGTTCAAACTGTTGGTCACTGGAGTGCAAGGCAATAGGCCTAACACAAATGGACCAGAATCAAACACTGTATGTAGGTAGTGCTCATGGGAGTTGTAGGGACGTACAGTCGGGAGAACAAGTATTTGATACACTGCCAAATATGCAGGTTTTCCTACTTACAAAGCATGTATAGGTCTGTCATTTTTATCATAGGTACACTTCAACAATGATAGACTGAATCTAAAACAAAAATCCAAAAAATCACATTGTATGATTTTTAAATAATTAATTTGCATTTTATTGCATGACATAAGTATTTGATCACCTAACAACCAGTAAGAATTCTGTCTCTCACAGACCTGTTAGTTTTTCTTTAAGAAGCCCTCCACTCATTGTTCTCCACTCATTACTTGTATTAACTGCACCTGTTTGAACTCATTACCTGTATAAAAGACACCTGTCCACACACTCAATCAAACAGACGCCAACCTCCCCACAACGGCCAAGACCAGAGAGCTGTGTAAGGACATCAAGGATACAATTGTAGACCTGCACAAGGCTGGGATGGGCTACAGGACAATAGGCAAGCAGCTTGGTGAGAAGGCGACAACTGTTATTATTAGAAAATGCAAGAAGTTCAAGATGACGGTCAATCTCCCTCGGTCTGGGGCCCCATGCAAGATCTCACCTCGTGGGGCATCAATGATCATGTGGAAGGTGAGGGATCAGCCCAGAACTACACGGCAGGACCTGGTCAATGACCTGAAGAGAGCTGAGACCACAGTCTCACAGAAAACCATTAGTAACATGTTGTGCCGACATGGATTAAAATCGTGCAGCACATGCAAGGTCCCCCTGCTCAAGCTAGCGCATGTCCAGGCCTGTCTGAAGTTTGCCAATGGCCATCTGGATGATCCAGAAGAGGAATGAGAGAAGGTCATGTGGTCTGATGAGACAAAAATAGTGCTTTTTGGTCTAAACTCCACTCGCCATGTTTGGAGGAAGAAGAAGGATGAGTACAACCCCAAGAACACCATCCCGACCGTGAAGCATGGAGGTGGAAACATCATTCTTTGGGGATGCTTTTCTGCAAAGAGGAGGATGGATGGGGACATGTATCGCAAGATCTTGGCCAACAACCTCCTTCCCTCAGTAAGAGCATTGAAGATGGGTCGTGGCTGGGTCTTCCAGCATGACAACGACCCGAAACACACAGCCAGGGCAACTAAGGAGTGGCTCCATAAGAAGCATCTCAAGGTCCTGGAGTGGCCTAGCCAGTGTTCAGACCTGAATCCAATAGAAAATATTTGAAGGGAGCTGAAAGTCTGCATTGCCCAGCGACAGCCCTGAAACCTGAAGAATCTGGAGAAGATCTGTATGGAGGAGTGAGCCAAAATCCATGCTGCAGTGTGTGCAAACCTGGTCAAGAATTACAGGAAACATATGATCTCTGTAATTGCAAACAAAGGTTTCTGTACCAAATATGAAGTTCTGCTTTTCTGATCTATCAAATACTTATGTCATGCAATAAAATGTAAAATTAATAACTTAAAAATCATACAGTGATTTTCTGGATTTTTGTTTTTGATTCCGTCACTCACAGTTGAAGGCTACCTATGATAAAAATGATAGACTTCTACATGCTTTGTAAGTGGGAAAACCTGCAAAATCGGCAGTGTATCAAGGGAAGAGCTTGCATTTTCCAACATGACAATGCCAGACCACATATTCCACCCGCATTTGGCGGGTGGGCGGGTGCCAATGTCAAGCCCTGCTAGTAAGCCTGTTTAACACAATCCTCAATGGAGTCTAGCGACTGCTAATTATAGTAATTACATGGTGTTATGACAGTGTCTCTCATATGGAAGACCTACGTTCGAAACCTTTTGAGCGCAACAACATTTATTAATTATTTCTGGTAGATTCCACGATTCCCTCATCTTTTCACTTGATGAAAAAATGTGTTATCGTCGCCTTTATTGATAGTTATTGTATAAATGTCAATCACAAATGAAAGAAAAAGTATGTTGTTTTTGCCATGAAAGAAAAAAGATACATTCCTATGCCATGAAATGAAATAGCTTTGGCAGACTCACTAGCAATTTCTCATTCTTATGATTATTCCAGTAAGTTAGTAGATTCCGGTAAAGCTTATTACTGGCTACTACACTGTTAAAACGGCAGTGGGCAAAAGAGGAATTTGTTCAGGATAGAGAAAGGGGCTGAACTGACACCCAGTAAAAAGTACAGCTCTGTGTTGTAGTGGTTAACTACACAGCCTTTCATATGGGTGACCTGGGTTCCAATCTTGAGGTGGCTGCACTTTCTATTTCACGCCGGCTGAACTAGGCTTGCCCGGTTTCTTGTTATTTTAGACATCTGGTCACTTTAGGTTATGAAGGGGTTAAGTTTATGGACAAGCACTAAAGTTGGGGCTATTTTTGGTGAAATGCGGTTGTTAAACTGTCCTCTTAGAGCATATGCAGCATGTTTGAATTGTATGCTCCAAAATGTATGCAACATTTTACTTCCTTTTCGCAGAGCTGGAGGCAGGGGAAGAGCTGCCAGTAGAAGAAGACATATACATTGCATTTTCACACACTAGACAATTATTTCATTGAGTTGTTTGGTATGGTGTTTCTATAGGCTGTACAGTTTTTTTGTTCTTGAGGCCACTTTTATTAGCCAAAATTGATGATCATTTTGATCATGTTAGACAGGCCCATTGAACTGGACTCGGACCAGCCCATCTGGTATTTGCCCAAATTATAAAATGGCCAGTGAGCTTCTGCTGCCATCTCGCGGTCTGTGTGGTGCGTGTGGTTTGTGTGTGTGGTATGTGCGTGCAGGCATGTGTGTATGGGTGTTTGAAGGACAAATGCCGGCTCACCTAGCTAAACGCGAGAAAGCAGCAATCTCATTCTATTCCAGCTCTATCCTGATGGACCCCTGTGAGGGCTGGCCGGCAGCAGGAAGAGTGGGGTGGCGATTCCCCAGCAGGTAGGCCTACTCTGGGCTGTGGAGAAGTAGATAACTCCCTGGGACTGTGGGTCTGGTACATCAGCAGTGGAAGAACTCATGGAGGGAGGGAGATAAGGTGTCTGCAACTCCCACAAATGGTCCCTGGTCTTGACTTGGGAAGGTTGAACTCCTCTAACAGCTTATTTTCTGCAGTACAACATGCAGGTTTGAAGGTATAGAATTATTATTATTTTTTTAACTTTTTCTAGGAGCCTATCTTATCCCTAGTTTCCTCTGAACACACTTTTGGGCGGACATGCCCAAACACAAAAGTGCAATTGATTGGAATGGACACAAAAACACAGAAAATTATGGAAATGTTGAATTTCTGAGTAACGACTTAGTCTGTGCACATTTGATCCCTCCATGTGTTGCCAGACTCAAACTGTGGTCCCTGTGACAGTCATTTCAAGATCGTTGTGTTGTCAGGATCCTCTCAATATGAGCCATTCCAGCAAATGGGTTAATCCTATTGGCAGGAGGCATAGGGTGTTTGCCTTTCATTCTAGAGACCTGGTTTTGCTGCCAAGCATTGCAACTATACCTAAATGCTGACAAATCTTTTTACGGTTGCTACGTTTCTACAAAGTTTAGTAATATTACAGTACAATATTACAAAAAAAAATTTTTCTCATGAGGCTGATTTTTTATTGCTCGCTCATCTAATATTTGACTAAACTTAATCAGTTATATGAAAAAATGGTTGGTATATAGTATTAATTTTTACGTATTTAAAGTAGCTTGTAACATGTTTATTTGAAGTGGCTCACAGTTGAATTCCTGCCAGCTCACATGTCCTGAGGTTTGTAGACAGGTATTATTCTTTCCCTGGTCCTGGAACCTCAGCTGGCACATAATGGTTCTAAAACAACCTTATAGATTTCAGATTTCAGGAATCTGTGATAACAGTCCCTTTTCATCAGCTTGTATATAACTCTCTGTGCCTTGTCGAAGTAGCTTTAGGTCAGCTAAGACATATTGTAATCTCTTGCCTGGTCTCACAGTTGATGTTTATCTCAAAATAGAGTAATGTATGAAACATTGTCTTTCTGCAGCCATTGTGTTGGTTAGAGGAAGAAAAACAGTAATTACTGAGAGACAGCAAGTGGTAGATGAATGGAAATAACTAATGAGAAGAAATAATGAGAGAAATATAGAAAGACGTTCCACAAAAATGCTTGTTTGGTATAGTGTTCCTATATAGTGTATATCTTTTTTTTTTTATTAGCCAAAATGATGGTAATTTTTATCATGTTAGACTGGCCTACTGAACTAAACATGGACCAGCCCATCTGGAATTTGCCCAGAATACAAAACGGGAGGTGAGCAGCTATCTTCCAGTGTGTGATGTGTGTGTTCTATGTGATGTGGGTTCTATGTGATGTGGGTTCTATGTGATGTGTGTGTTCTATGTGATGTGTGTGTTCTATGTGATGTGTGTTCTATGTGATGTGTGTTCTATGTGATGTGTGTGTTCTATGTGATGTGTGTTCTATGTGATGTGTGTTCTATGTGATGTGTGTGTTCTATGTGATGTGTGTTCTATGTGATGTATGTTCTATGTGATGTGTGTGTTCTATGTGATGTGTGTGTTCTATGTGATGTGTGTGTTCTATGTGATGTGTGTTCTATGTGATGTGTGTGTTCTATGTGATGTGTGTTCTATGTGATGTGTGTTCTATGTGATGTGTGTGTTCTATGTGATGTGTGTTCTATGTGATGTGTGTGTTCTATGTGATGTGTGTGTTCTATGTGATGTGTGTGGCATGTGCTTGCAGGCGTGTGTGTTTGAGGGATGAACGCACTCCCACCTGCCTAATCGCAAGGAGCCGGCAATCTTATTCTATTCCGGTTCTATCCTGATGGACCCCTATGAGGGCTGGCTGGCAGCAGGAAGAGTAGAGGGGTGGCGATGCCCCAGCAGGTAGGTCTACTCTGGGCTGTGGAGAAGTAGATAACTCCCTGGGACTGTGTGTCTGTAACTCCCACAAATTGTCCCTGGTCCTGACTTGGGAAGGTTGAACTCCTCCTCGTCTCAGTTCCAAGGTGTTACGCTGCTATATTATTGTGCTGGGGGATATGAGGAATGCACTTTCTAACTTTTCTCAGTCTCCTCTAGTTTTACATTTTAGGAGGAGATGAGGTCCTGGTCCACACCTGCGGAGTACCTGGTTTGTCCACCTGGTCATACTTTTGACCTAGTCTAAAATCAAATAGACTCTGGATTTAGCCCAGAGAAATGTATAAATTATTCCAATTGGACTCTTAATATCTCACCCGGCACAGCCAGAAGAGGACTGGTCACCCCTCTGACCCTGGGTCCTCTCAAGGTTTCTTCCCAAAATTCGGCCTTCTTAGGGAGCTTTTCCTAGCCACTGAAATCCAACAATACTGTCGTTTGCTCCTTGTGGTTTAAGGCCGGGTGTCTCTGTAAAGCACTTTGTGACAACTGCTGTTGTAAAAAGGGCTTTATAAATAAATTTGATTGATTGATTGATTGATTGATTTTTAGTATCATAGGTTCTTCATTCTCAGCATTACTTTGCCATTGAGTGCTCTACTTTTCATTGATATCCACTAGATGGCAACAAAGACAACATTTCAGATGCACATTCCTGCCCTGTTAAAGCAGCTATTACAATACTTATGTTGACATTCTACTGTACATTTCTGTTGGTATTAAATGTGTATTTACTTAACTTAAACATTGAACCGGGTCCTTTTCTATTGTCTGTGATTAAAACCAATGCATGAACTCTTTCACTCATGTGAATATGCAAACGAAGTCTCTAGCCTGTAGTAGACTAGCAGCCACACACTATATCTCCTGCCCAAGGCCAGACACACGTTATGATTTGGACTGTATAGCTTAAGCTGTATTTTTTTTCTCTGAAGGGATTTCACACAGTGTGAAACAGTCAGCTTGACTTCTCCTGAATCCCCTGTTTTCTAGGACGCCAAGCTGTTTCACTTCCACCTCAGTGCAGAGGAAGTCCCTGTGAGTCAATCCCCCGCTCTACGTGAACACACAAACACACACATAGTATCTACTCACACATCCACTCACATTTCCTAGATTAGATGCCAAATATCTGTAATCGTACAGTTATATATAAGCACGTCAAATAAGAAACATATCATAGAATTATCCTGAAAACAATGTCAGCCAGCAACTGCCGTCACTTTCAACTTTCTTAGCAATGATTTGGCTTCATGTGACTATATTTAATTGTTCTATTAAAACAGTAGAAAAACATGAAAATAACTTAATAGATTACTTCGCGTTATAGCAGTTTCCTAACCTCATACATCTGTGTTACTATCATTTGTAACAGTATTACAAATTAGGGAGTATTGAAATGGTGACACCTTACTAGTTATATAATGAAATGAAAGATCAATAACATCCATCAGCTAGCTTTTTTCTGGTAAGCTGTCTCAACTAAACAGATAATGTCCAAGAGGAATATTTTCGTTTTTTTAAGGGATGTCATAATTTGCTTCCGTCATCTAGTTAGATTTTTAGTGAGCAGTCCTCTTAGATAACAGCATATACAGCTCTGGGAAAAATTTAGACCACTGCACCTTTTCTTTATTTCCCCAAAAAAATTGGAAAGGAAGGTTTTGAGTGAGGAACAAAAGGGTTAAAATTAGGAGAACACTGCAAATTGAACACTTCTGTTCCTCACTCCAAACTTTCCTTTTCAACTTTTTTGGAAAGGAAAAAAAAGGTGCAGTGGTCTATTGATTTTTTCCAGAGCTGCATATCTCTAGCACATTCATTAAAAGTGAATTTTTTAAGTAGTGGTTAAACTTTATATACACATCAATTAATTATGCAACGATGTCTGTATTGAAGTGCTGATTGGTCAATAAGCTTATTTGGAGATTTAGTGTTAATTAATGTTTTAATTTTGACATGCAAAGAAATATATACATTTATTTTGAGTGAGAAACAGAAGGGTTCAAATTAAGAGACCGCTGCAAATTGAACGATTCTGTTCCTCACTCAAAACATTCCTTTTCAACTTTTTTGGAAAGGAAAGAAAAAGGTGCAGGGGTCTTTTAATTTTTTCCAGAGCTGTATATACCATTTGTAAAGAAAACATGAGTGAGCAGGTAAAACACGTCTTTTTTTTCTTCATATTCAACTGTAGGTCATAACATAATGGCACAATCATAAAACTAAATATGGCAACAAAGAAAAAAAAAGAAAAAAAAACTCCCCCTCTTCAAATGTCTGCATACCCTTAATTCTTAATACTGTGTATTGCCCCCTTTAGCATCAATGACAGCATGTAGTCTTTTGTAATTGTTGTCAATGAGGCCCCGAATTCTTGCAGGTGGTATAGCTGCCCATTTGTCTTGGCAAAATGCCTCTAGGTCATGCAAAGACTTTGGTCATTTGCCATGAACTGCACGTTTGAGATCTCCCCAGAGTGGCTCGATGATTTTAAGGTCAGGAGACTATAATGGCCACTCCAGAACCTTCACCTTTGTCTGCTGTAACCACTGGAGGGTCAACTTGGCCTTGTGCTTAGGGTCATTGTCGTGCTGGAAAGTCCAAGAGTGTCCCATGCGCAGCTTTCGTGCAGAAGAACACAAATTGCCAATATTTTCTGATAACATGCTGCATTCATCTTGCCATCACTTTTCACAAGATTCCTTGTGCCTTTAGAGCTCACACACCCCCAAAACACCTTGGCATGCTCTCCACCACTCTGTCACATTGCTGTTGTGTGACTTTATGACACTCCTGGCACAAAAATTAAAGTAGCTCGGCTTTGTTTGATGTCTTCCTCTTGATCAAATTCAGGTCTGGAGATTGGGCTGGCCATGACAGGGTATTGATATGGTGGTCCTCCATCCACACATTGATTGACCTGGCTGTGTCATGAAGCATTGTCCTGCTGGAAAAAACAATTCTCAGAGTTGGGGATCATTGTTAGAGCAGAAGGAAACAGGAGTTCTTCCAGGACAACCCAGTTTTACTTTACTTGATTCATGCGTCCTTCACAAAGACAAATCTTCCCGATGCCAGCATTGCTGAAGCATCCCCATTCTCCCCCATTATCACCCATTCTCTACCAAATTTCACAGTGTGGCTTGTAGGCCTCTCCAGGTCTCCGTCTAACCATTAGACAACAAGGTGTTGGGCAAAGCTGAAAATGTGAGTCATCAGAGAAGATGACCTTACTCCATTCCTCTACAGTCCAATCCTTATGGTCTTTTGCAAACTTCAGCCTGGCTCTTCTTTGCTTCTCATTTATTAAGGGCTTTTTTCTAGCTTTGCACGACTTCAGTCCTGCCCCTAGGAGCCTGTTTCGAACCGTCCTCACTGTGCACTTCACCCCCGCTGCTGTTTGCCATTCTTTTTGTAGGTCACTTGATGTCATCCTATGGTTGTTGGGTGACATTCGAATGAGTTGACGGTCATCTCGGTCAGTGGACAGTCATTTTCGCCCTCTGCCAGTCTGTAGCTATGTTGTCCCCAATGTCTGTTGCTTGACCTTGTTCTTATGAACCGCCATCTTTTACATTTTCAGGATGGAAGCAACCAGACGCTCACTGTATCCCTCTGCCTCACTCAAAGCTTTTCTTTTCAACTATTTTGTTATTCTGAAAGACTTTCTGAAAGTCGTTTGCCATGAACCGCATGTTTGAGATCTCCCCAGAGCTGTGTATACACACACACACAGTGTATATGATAACTGTATGATATACACTTCCATAGGGTTGTGATATATGGCCAATATACCATGGCTAAATAAACACTAGCTACATTACCAATGCAATTAGAGCAGTAAAAGGTGATGCCTGGGGTATACGGTCTCATACTACAGGTATCAGCCAATCAGGTAACATGATGAAAGCCATCTAGAATCAACCCTGTCCTACAGTTAGACATTTTCAAATGGATATTAAACCAATTAAAATTAAACCAATCCTAATCTATCTACTTAATGTACTTACTACAGGGTGTCAGTGGCTCAGTGGTTATGCAGTCAGGCTTGTAATTGGAAGGTTGAAATCCTAACTGGGCCAATTGTCGTCGTGTCCCTGGGCAAGGCACTTCACCCTGCATTGCTCTGGTGAAAATTGTCCCTGTACTTACTGTAAGTCACTTTGGATACGTGTCTCCTAAATGACTATTTGATTTATTTCCAGCACTGTGATACAAGGTAGCAGGCGCCCCTGAAAGGCAAATTCAGGCAATTTTTCTGAGAGAACAGTTCTCTAACAGCATCTTAATATTCCTAACATGCTTCCTTTCCTCTTCTCATTTTCCTCTATCTGTACTGCCATCTAAGAACTGATTGCAACCATGCAACCATTTATATTCCTTTTACTTCCTGAACAATTTTCCAACAAGAGATGTAGAACAGGAAGCTACATTTGACTAATGAAACGTATCTATAGCCCTGCATCACATAATGACGAATACCTCACCTATTGCAGATGTGTACATTACAAAAGGGAGCAGTAGAGGTGATAAGATGCTTTATATGGCACCAAAGCATCGTTAGCAAACTGGCATTTGAATTATGCTTTGCATTCAGTAGTTTGATAACACAATTGGCACCCCAGAGATGATTTGCACAGTGGTGGAGTTCAGTGGTGTGGTGGGGGGTTAACACAGATTCTCCTCATTTTTATACATTACCATTTATACCATTTATTATTAAAGGTTTTTCTTTATCTATTGTTAACCATCTATTGTTACCACTCCACAACTGACTGTGCTGTTGCCAAGGTATTGTAAAGATAGTTTGTTTGCTAAATTAAAGTGAAAATGTTGTTCTGCAATTACTAGGTCATAACATTACAAACAAAAGTAAAAAAAGAGAAAACAGAACTGAGGCAAGATGAAGTCTTCTCTCTGTAAGTTTGGAATATAAAAAGACAGAATTTCAAAACGAGCACTCAGTTGCTAAAAATGTGTTCAAATCAGGAGCAATTACACAATAGGTATTGCCAAAACACTGTATGGAGCAAATAAATTATTGCATTCACATCCTGGGGCGTTAGTTCACACATGCTTATTGCAAATGTGAGAAAAGTTTGCAGTCACATCAGAGGTGATTAAGCGCACATTTATTTCCCATACTTGTGGCTTCTAAAATTGCCTTTAGTTTCTGTGTATAAATAGTCAATGGGTTTGTTAGCTCTCCCGTGGATGCACTGAGCAGGCTAGATACTGAGCCATAGGGAGCAGAAAAGAGCTGTCAAAAGACCTGTGTAACAAGGTAATGGAACTTCATAAAGATGGAAAAGAATATAAAAAGATTTTCAAAGCCTTGCAAAAGCCAGTCAGTACCAAGCCAAGGTCAGGTAGACTGAGAAAGATTTCAGCCACAACTGCCAGAAGAATTGTTCAAAACACAAAATAAACCCACAGATAACCTCAGGAGGAATACAGGCTGCTCTGGAAAAAGACGTGTGGTTGTTTGAAGGAGCACAATATGACGATAGTTGAACAAAAATTTGCTGCATGGTCGAGTTGCCAGAAAGAAGCCTTTACTGCGCCAATGCCACAAAAAAGCTTGGTAACTATATGCCCATAACACCTTGACACGCCTCACAGCTTCTGGCACACTGTTTTTGGAGTGACAAGACCAAAATAGAGCTTTTTGGTCACAACCATAAGCACTATATTTGGAGAGGGTTCAGCAAGGTCTATAGTGGACAGAATACCATCCCCACTGTGAAACATGGTGGTGGCTCACTGATGTTTTGTGGGTGTGTGAACTCTTAAGGCAAGGGGAATCTTGTGAAAATTGATGACAAGATGAATGCAGCATGTTATCAGGAAATACTGCCAATTTGCATTATTCTGCACAAAAGCTGCGTATGGGACGCACTTAGACTTTCCAGCACGACAAAAACCCTAAGCACAAGGCCAAGTTGACCCTCCAGTGGTTACAGCAGACAAAGGTGAGGGTTCTGGAGTGGCCATCACAGTCTCCTGACCTTAAAATCATTGAGCTACTCTGGGGAGATCTCAAGCATGCGGTCCATGCAAAACGACCAAAGACTTTGCATGACCTGGAGGCATGTTGCCAAGACGTGGCCTGATAGAAAACTATTACAAAAGAATGCACACTGTCATTTATGCTAATACACAGTATTAAGAACTAAGGGTATGCAGATTTTTTGAACAGGGGTCAGCTAATTTTTTGGATTTGTTGCCATGTTTTGTTTTTTGATTGTGCCATTCTGTCATGACCTACAGTTGAATGTGAATCCCATAAGAAATGAAAGGCATGTGTTTTGCCCGCTCTCTCATGTTTTCTTTACAAATAGTACATATATTATCAATTTTCAAAGGGTATGCAAACTTTAGAGCGCAACTGTATGTTAACCACATCTAAGACCTGTTTGTTGGTGCCATACAAACCTATGAAACAAACTCTTACCAAATAAAGTGTACTGTATATGTAGACAACAACAACAGTTTAATGTAACAATGATGAGATTTGAAGGGGGCACTGTTGAAAAATAGGAAGGCGATGTAGTAAATTGCATCTTACTTAGGAGCTTTTTAGTGGCAAGCCACTGCAGTCTCTGCCGACACTACTGTTAATCGATTTTCAAATAAATTTTCGATTATCCCATGATATTCAAATATAAGAAAATGCTATTCAAATGCAAAAAAGCAATATTCAACTTTACAGTGTGACATTTTGTGTGTACCTACTCTAAAATCCCTCCCTTTTTTATCATGCTGATTCCATGCAACTCTTTAGGTGTTGATTAGCCAACCAGGTTGGAATAACATTGATCAAGCAATTGCTGCTGGCATTAACTCCTCAGTTAATATGGCTAAGAGTGTGGGGACCTTTTCTGGACAGCCTGAGTGTATTGTGAGCTTACTTCAATGCAGCTGAGATGGTGTCTGTGGTAGGTTGGCCTGAGAAGCTAACAAGATGTCAATCAACGTTCTTGTGTTGGAGTTGCCAACCATGTCAGTTCATCCACAACCAAATGTTTTTGTAAAAGCCTGCCTGAGAAGTTTGAATGTATAGACATCCAGAAGTTGTATCGTGGGGCTTTGGGGTTGAATTTGAAAGATAAATGTATCCAAGTCAATACTTTAAGGGGCAAGAAGCAGAGGATAAATTGAATGTGTCTCAGCTGTAGATGAAGAACTTAGGTACCAGTCAGTGAAAACGTTTTGAAATGCATTTCATAGTCTGAAATAATGTGATTTTTGAGCAAAGATTATCGTGCTCAAACAAGACCTGGGAGAATCAGTCAACTTAATCACCACAGTGTGGAAAAGCTGCATTACATAGTTGAAAGGCATGCCCTGAAAAAATTATCTGCTGCATTCTGTTGATCAAAAACAAAGGTGGCATGAGGTTTTGGAGTAGAAGGAACAGCAGCTACTACAGCAGGACAGCATTATCCTTGGCAAAGTAAGAGAAAACAATACTGTCTGGCACTCAGACATCAAAATAAATTTAGTGTTGTGTCATTTAAATTAGACATAGGTGCTGCAGTGGCAGCCATCCCTACTAAGCTGTATGTAAACACTAGAAATGGCCCTTGGCTTCCTGTACAGGCCCAGTAGTAAGAGATTAGCTGTGGTAGGGGAGATAATATGTAAACTTGAAAGTAAGGACAAAGATGCCTCTCAGCTAGTATATGCAGTGGATTCCCAGTGGATGGCTGTCCTCTCAGGGGTAAAAAAGCACACAGACAGGTGTGCATGGAGGGGGGTGGTCCCCAAACCAAACAGAGTTAAGGGTCTGGGTCGACCTCACCAACCTCAGTGAGGCAGTATGTAATGAGAAACATATCTTACCATCAGCAGACCAGTCGATAGCCCTGTTAATCCATAAAGGTCAAAGGCACTATTATCTGTGAGTGTAAAGTTAACATATGCAATTGTTTTAAGATGAAATGTGCATATATCATTTTGTAATTTAAAATGTTGTGGTAGTAACTATGTAGGTTTCCAGAAAATGTGTAATTTTTTGCATAAAATGCACAAAAAAGAAAATCTTTATTTACTGTGATTTTAAGAATCACCTTGGACAAGTTATACATTCAGCATGGTCAACATCAGCCTGACAAGCATGTTAGCTTACATTTGTAATGTCAGCTAACTAGATATAGTTAGCTTTCGTGCTAGGTTAGATTAGCTATGTTTGTTGTTGACATGAAATCGTCTGGTTTTGTTCTGGTTTTATCATGCTATTCAGGTTGTGGATTTAAGACCAACGTGTGGCTGTTGGTGTGTGGGGTACAAGCAAGAAGCATGCCTACATCCACATTGGAGGTATAAAAGCATGCCTATATCCACATTGGAGGTATAGAAGCATGCCTATATCCACATTGGAGGTATAGAAGCATGCCTATATCCACATTGGAGGTATAGAAGCATGCCTATATCCACATTGGAGGTATAGAGGCATGATTCTGTCCACATTGGAGGTATAGAAGCATGCCTATATCCACATTGGAGGTATAGAAGCATGCCTATATCCACATTGGAGGTATAGAAGCATGCCTATATCCACATTGGAGGTATAGAGGCATGCTTCTGTCCACATTGGAGGTATAGAGGCATGCTTGTGTCATTGCCACCCCCCCCCAACCCCCCATGTAGACTTTGTGCACCTCCAATTTTGTTTATACATAAACTTCACCGCTCCAAACCTTGTGCCAAGCTGATTGCATAACACTCATGGGCGACAGCGCACTTTAACTTTAGTGTCTGGTAAAGAGCTTTCTCTGCTGTGTAATTATTCTCTCTATGGCTCATGCACATATGACATTAAGTAAACTACACAATTTTGCAGTGTGTATGCATGTGTTGTCATGCTAGTTTTATGTTTAACATGGCTAGTTACCATAATAGTAAAGACCTTTGTTCGGTAATAAATCAACAGATGTAGTTATTTATATATAATCAATCATCCTTGAATTTTCTCCATTAGGGAACTGTCAAAGGACAGCATTAAAAACATAGCATAGCCATATTTGCTGGTGTGAAGTCCCAGAACTGTAGGTCCAGCTGACTGAGCCAACAGCCAGTATTGTGAAAACACTTGGAAACTAGAGTACATAAGTAGTTAGTAGTTACAAAAGTATGTGAAATGACAAAGTAGTTCAGACAGAAAACAACAAAAAGAAGTTTCATAATTTTAGTGGAGAACCTATGCACAGCCCTGTACATGCAAGTCTTGGCATTAGGTTCTGCTCCTCTAGGGTAACTCATTGCCATCACATGATTGTGTATACGATAGTACCACAATAACATACCTTTGATATTATTTATGCAGGCAGGGCTTGTGGATGGGCGTGTACCTGCATGCCTGTTCAAGGATCAACATTCCAACTGAATGAGTAACCTGATGGTTAAATAGACAGGTATACAATCTGACATTTGATAGATGTGTTGAAGTGTATGCTTGTTTATGTTTAGTTATTAAACAAAAGACAATCTGTTTATCTATAGACAGGAAGTCACGTTAATTCAAAGCGCGTCAGTAAGTAGCCAATGGGTTTACAATAATTTTGTTTGGGATGTCTATAAAGGTGAGCACTTCAGAAAACCAGAAGTTTCTTTGAGATGAGATTGAGTGAGCTTAAGTTTGTAAGAACAAGTATTGAGCCAAAAACATTCTGAACAATTGACTATCAAATGCTGCAATAAATCATTTTGATAATAAGTTTGAGATCTCCCAAGAGTGGCTCGATGATTTTAAGGTCAGGAGACTATAATGGCCAGAACCTTCACATTTGTCTGCTTTAACCACTGACCCTATGCACAAGGGGTCATTGTCATGCATAGGGTCATTGTCGTGCTGGAAAGTCCAAGAGCATCCCATGCGCAGCTTTCATGCCAGAAGAATGCAAATATTTTCTGATAACATGCTGCATTCATCTTGCTGCATTCATACATTTTCACAATATTTCCCATGCCTTTAGAGCTCACCCCCCCCCCCCCCCCCCCCCCCCAAAAAAAAACATCAGTGAGCCACCACCATGCTTTACAGTGGGGATGGTATTGTATTTACTATAGACCTTGTTGACCCCTCTCCAAACATAGCACTTACGGTTGTGACCATAAAGCTCTATTTTCATCTTGTCACTCCTAATTACTGTGTGCCAGAAGCTGTGAGGCGTGTCAAGGTGTTTTCGGGCATATTGTCACCAAGCTTGTTATCGACTGGCCCCTGGTGCCAAGCCCCAGACTTTAGGTCACCTGGTGCCATGCCCCAGACTTTAGGTCACCTGGTGCCATGCCCCAGACTTTAGGTCACCTGGTGCCATGCCCCAGACTTTAGGTCACCTGGTGCCATGCCCCAGACTTTAGGTCACCTGGTGCCATGCCCCAGACTTTAGGTCACCTGGTGCCATGCCCCAGACTTTAGGACTTGGTCTGGGGTTTGTGGATTGACATGTGACGTGGTGTGAAAACGCGGCATGTTCTCTGCATCGTTTGCTTTAGGCTTCTCGTAATGGTTTTCATCCAATCTACCAAACAGATCCCTGATAAAATAAAGAAAATGAAGCAACAGTACAGCGATGCAAAGAACAGAAAGAGTTGTAACGACCAAATGTTGTACGATACCACTGACTATAAAAATGGACCGCTGAGACCGAGACGTTGCCTGCAGACACTATATTACAAGATACAATTACCTCAGAATTCTCCTAAATTCTTCTATTAAAGGTTGATCGTTTTGACTAAATACTTAATGAATGCACTGGCTTACAGTTACAAGTGTAGTTGGTGAAGGAGATGGTCGCAAGAGTTTGAGGAAGAAATTTGTTTTATTTCTCAAGTTCAAACACTGTATTGTGAACAAACTGTGCATGGTGTTATTGTTTATTTTTTTTATAACCGGAAAAATAAATTGCGTTCAATGTTTACTCTTCCCTCCCCACCTGAGCCCCTCCTTAAATCCATCCATCTTCTTCCGCTTATCCGGGGCCGGGTCGCGAGGGCAGCAGTCTAAGCAGGGATGCCCAGACTTCCCTCTCCCCAGACACTTCCACTAGCTCTTCCGGGGGTTACACCGAGGCGTTCCCAGGCCAGCCGGGAGACATAGTCCCTCCAGCGTGTCCTAGGTCTTCCCCGGGGTCTCCTCTTGGTGGGACGGGACCGGAACCCCTTCCCAGGAAGGCGTTCCGGAGGCATCCGAAAAAGATGCCCAAGCCACCCTTAAGCGTTAATACCATTGTCTGTCTTGCAGAGAAAGCATTCACTGTTGTTATTGCCAGACCTTTCTAAGTGATTGAAAGGTGTACAATCGTTGCAGTGGGCAACAGCCAAAACAGAGATACACTTTTCCTACACTAGACCATTAATTACTTCATTATTTTATCTGCATTAATTCTCATTTAATTACTGCTAAACTGAATTATTAGCTGGTTGATGTGCTCCTAAGGAGTTTCTATATTTTTATATTTAAATTAAAATAACCTTGTCCATGACTATATTTAAAACTTATTTCATGTATGTTTTCATGGAAAAGAAGGACATTTCTAAGTGACCCCAAACTTTTGAATGGCAGTGTATAGATTACTACCATAATCTTTGAAAAATGTATAATAAAACATTTCCTATGAATATTCAAATGAGAGAGACGGCTGATATTGGATGTGATGTATGAAATTCATGCTCCTGATGTCACTGCCTTATTCTTTTGTTCCACGAAAAACAACCCCGGGAAAAAACTATAGAGGAATTAGATAGATGTCAAATATTTTTTAAGGACTGAATTTTGGAACTACCCTCATGTCTGTTTGAATACTGTAGTTTTTGTCTTTAGTGTTTAATTCAAACCATCAGTAAATTTGTCAACGAGATATGATAATGTACCAACTTAGCTAGCAATTGCAATATTACGTGTTAAGTTAGTAAGTGGGTCTCTAAAGACAATGCATCGACTACTGTATTTATATCCATCTAGCTGGTTCATTTTACTATTCAGGTTTCTAGCAAATGGTGATGTAAAACTGTATTGGAACTTATAATTGAGCTGACTTAAAGGTGCAAGTTTTTACACCACCTATTGGCAGTGAGTAGAATATCGGTTCATTAGGAGTCCTAACTCCATTAGGAGACTATTATTTCAAACTACGAGCATACTGACTGGTCTGAAGCAGTGTTACCTCCGAACATCAATGCTGATGCAATGAACACAGACTTTGGTTTCAGATAGGGCGCTTTCGATTCCTACGGAACACAGAATAAACAAAGTTAATCTTCATCCACTTATTCGGTATCGGGTCACGGGGACCCCAAACATCCCTTTCCCGAGCCACATTTGCCAGCTCTGACTGGGGGATCCCGAGGCTTCCCAGGCCAGTGTCGAATTATAATCTCTCCACCTGGTCCTGAGCCTACCCTGAGGTTTCCTCCCAGCTGGACGTGCCTGGAAAACCTCCCTAGGGAGACGTCCTGGGGGCATCCTTACCAGATCTCAAATGGCTCCTTTCGATGCAAAGGAGCAGTGGCTCTATTCCGAGTTCCTCATGGATGGCTGAGCTTCTCACCCTACCCCTAAGGGAGAAGCCAGCCACTGTTCTGAGAAAACCCATTTCAGCTGATTGTACTCGCGATCTCTTCTTTGGGTCATGACCCAGCCTTCATGACCATAGGTGAGGGTAGGAACGAAAATTGACTGGTATATCGAGACCTTTGCCTTCCGGCTCAGCTCTCTTTTCGTCACAATGATGCAGTAAAGCGAATGCAATACCGCCTCCGCTGGTCCGATTCTTCTGCCAATCTCCCGCTCCATTGTCACCTCACTCGCGAACAAGACCCAGAGATACTTGAACTCCTTTACTTGGGGTAACGCCTCATTCCCTACCCGGAGGAGGCACTCCATCGGGTTCCTGCTGAGAACCATGGCCTCAGATTTAGAGGTATAAACAAACAAAGTAAACAGCTAAACGAATCAATATGTCATCTGGGCTATCTATTGCGTTAGATGCATTGGCATATTTCAGAGACTCGTTGATGGATAGCTAGCAAACATGAAACCATAGTCATGCTAGCTAGTGCTAGCTGGAACAACATAGACAAAATCTAGCTAAAATGCAATGTAATTGCTTCTTCCAAGCAATAGTCATTTATGCATTTGGTTTGCTCAAACAACCCAGAATGCATGCTAATTTTTCTTTATCTTTGCACAGAACACCAGGTTGTAACACTATTTTCCAGAAAGAAATGCAATCAAGGAGTGTCTGCTCAGACACATTGCTAGCTAACGTTAGCTTATCATCCTGACCAAAGATTGTGGAGAAACCTCCCTAAAACATATCTCCTCACAAACAAATTAAAGAAAACAAGAACATCAAACCATTTTCTATGTTGTGTAACTGTTTCTCCATTGTCATCAATCTAGTAACTTACACATGTCTTTCCTTCACTATCTACCCAACTAGCTAAATGGGGTATCTAATGTAACCTTACTTAATCAAGTAGAAAGGTAGCCAACTTTGCATCACTGTTCATACAAACTCTCACGATCATAAAAATTCAAAATTCAAATGTACCCTTGTTTACCCTTGTTTTATGTTTTATCTGATGCCTGTGTTGCTTCTGTATATTTTCATTTCTGGAGCGCTCTGTGTACATAAACAAAGCTTGTCATTGGCCTTCACCAACACACTTGAAAGTTCATAGTTCAAAAGGTGTATTTGTCATTTGCAATAACAAGTTATGGCAATGAAATGCTTGGTTTTCCTACTCCCAACAGTGCAGTAAAAAATAGTTTTTTAAAGTAACAGTAATTATAATATATAAAAGTGACAGGTGTGCATGATATGATTGGCAGATAAGCATGATATAAAGTGACAGGTGTGCTTGGGAATATAGATGAAAGGGAGGAGGGGTTCCTGAATTGAGTAACCTTACAGCCTGAGGAAAGAAACTGTCCTGTAGCCTGTTAGTTTTGGATGGAATACTCCTGTTCCTTCTGCCTGATGGCAGCTTGGTAAACAGTCAATGGCATGGGTGGCTGGGATCTGTAATGATTTGTTAGCTCCTCCTCCTACACCTCTCTGTGTAGAGATCCTGCAGGGATGGCAGGTCAGACCTGGTGATGCACTCTGCTGTTTAATCACCCTCTGAAGTGCTTTACGGTCGAGGGCGGTGCAGCTGCCATACCAGGCGGTGACACAGCCTGACAGGATACTCTCGATAGTGCATCTGTAGAAGTTGGAGAGTATCCTGGAATCCATGCCAAATCTCCTTAATCGGCGTAGGAAGAAGAGCTGTTTCCTGCCCTCCTTCACTAAGATGTTAGAGTGATGAGACCAGGTTAAGTCATCACTGATGTTGACACCAAGGAAACGGATGTTGTGAACTCTCTCTCTACTGCAGACCCATTGATGTGTATGGGGCCGTGGTCTCCCCGCCGCTGCTTCCTGTGATCCACAATCATCTCCTTTGTTTTGCTAATATTGAGCTGGAGGTGGTTTTCCAGACACCACGAAGTCAGCGATCTTACCTCATCTCTATAGGCTGACTCGTCGTTGTCAGAGATCAGGCCTATGATAGCAAACTTAACAATGGTGTTTGAGATGTGGGTTGCCAGGCAGTCGTGGGTGAAGAGGGAGTACAGGAGCTGGCTCAGCACACAGCCCTGGGGGGAACCAGTACTGAGAGTCAGTGAGGAGGAGGTGGCATCGCCCATCCGCACCACCTGGGGTCTGCCCGTCAGGAAGTTGAGGAACCATTTGCACATAGAGGGGTCAAGACCCAGATCCCAGAGCCTCACCGCTAGCTTGTGGGGCACACTGTTGTTGAAGGCTGAGCTGTAGTCAATGAACAGCATTCTCACATATGTGTTCCTCTTTCAAGAAAGTGCATGCCTACGAACATCTCGGCATTTACATTTTACTCTCAACCATTGCAGTGGGGATAGTGTCAGTTCTAACACTGCCAGAGACTGTTTTTTAACATTAGCGTTAATATGTGTTGGAAGCTCAGGCAACAAATTTGAATTTGAGTCCTTTTATTTGGATAGTGTATAGGAAGAGTTTAAATTGAAATAATGTCCACTAAGTAGCACACAGCTCTCCTAGTGTCTGACAATTTAAATTAAATCAAATGAAAATATAGAAAATACAGAAAACAAAACAGTAAAATTATACGGTAGTGACACTTTCTTTAAACAATACGAAGAATAACATTAGTCCTCGAGACCATTTTTGTTGAGCTTGATTTTTCACTTGATTTAGACAAAATTTGGCAGGCTGATTTCAAAGATACAGTCAGTTTTCTTCTAGCACTTCAAGCTTTTTCTTTACAGCTTACACTCTGAATAGGCAAAATTGTATTACACTTGGGAACACAATTTTGGTCGAGCTAGATCTGACACTTGTTAATTACGAATTTTTGGCCTCTAAATCCAAAAATTGCCCAGTCTTTTTTCTATCACACAACTTTTTGAGCTACAGGATACCCTTGCTTTGTCTCACGAATCAGGGCTGTTTAGGCACTTACGACGAGAACTAACAGAGGTGGCCATGATCTGAAAGAAAGGAGATCTGAATATAAAATAAGTTGCTAATCCCTTGTACACAGCCCTTTACAGAAAAACAATTGTTTGCGCAGATAGTCTATCTCTAGGGTTGTTCCTCTGTGTATCCTGTTAGAAACAGCCACACAATTTTCAAACTCCATGTCCTCAAAAGAAGCATCAGGCTTCCCTGCTAATGACTGCCTAAAGAGAGGATCTGCTGTGGTATTCTGCCTACCTGGGCGATACTGAACTTCAAAATCAAATACAGCATACCATAAACGCAAGCACTGGTAAGTTTCTCCTTCAAAGCATCAAAAGAGGTCTGGCATTCTGCAGTCCACCAGCTTCTGAACATCTCATTTCATTTAGCTGGACAAGCAGCCCTGAGACACACATTGACCAAGCTTTGAAAACCTTTTAACAAATCTTCTGTAATAGCTACAAAGACCTAGGAATGATCTAAATTCCTTCACTTTAGAGGGAACTGGCCATTGCTTGACAGCTGAGTCTTTGTCTGGATCGGTCCCTATAACCTCTGCTGAAACTTGATGCCCTAAGAACTTCTTACTGCAGAAAACTGCTTTTTCCAATTTTGAGTCCTGTCTTCTTTTAGTAGTGTGTCTACTCTCTCTAAGTGTTCTGGGAGTCTGGGAGTACACCATGATATCATCTAAATTATCAGATCTCTGAAACACCAAATCATTCATGCTCGCCTGCATTCATCTCTGAAATGTTGCAGGTCCATTACAGACCCCCATTGGCATCCAGAGGTGTTCAGACAGTCCAAAAGGTGTTGCAAAGGCTGTCTTGTGGCGAGTCAATTGTTGCCAAATCTATTGTTGAGAAGTTGGCACCTTGCAGAGAATCAAAACTCGTCAATGCATGGTAACGGAAACGCATCTTTCCTTATGTTTTGGTAAAAAAAAAGTATAGTCCACACACAGTCATATACAGGTGCTAGTCATAAAATTTGAATATCATCAAAAAGTTGATTTATTTCAGTAATTCCATTCAAAAAGTGAAACTTGTATAATTTATACATTCATTCCACACAGACTGACATATTTCAAGTGTTTATTTCTTTTAATTTTGATGATTATAACTGACAAATATTGAAAACCCCAAATTCAGTATCTCAGAAAATTTGAATATTGTGAAAAGGTTCAATATTGAAGACACCTGGTGCCACACTCTAATCAGCTAATCAACTCAAAACACCTGCAAAGGCCTTTAAATGGCCTCTCAGTCTAGTTCTGTAGGCTACACAATCATGGGGAAGACTGCTGACTTGACAGATGACCAAAAGACGACCATTGACACCTTGTACAAGGAGGGCAAGACACAAAAGGTCATTGTTAAAGAGGCTGGCTGTTCACGGAGCTCTGTGTCCAAGCACATTAATAGAGAGGCGAAAGGAAAGGAAAACATGTGGTAGAAAAAAGTGTACAAGCAATAGGGATAACCGCACCCTGGAGAGGATTGTGAAACAAAACCCATTCAAAAATTAGTTTTAGAGCACTTCATGCTTCCTGCTGCTGACCAACTTTATGGAGATGCAGATTTCATTTTGCCTGACCTTAACCCTATAGAAAATATATGGGGTATTGTGAAGAGGAAGATGCGATATGCCAGACCCAACAATGCAGAAGAGCTAAAGGCCACTATCAGAGCAACCTGGGCTCTCATAACACTTGAGCAGTGCCACAGACTGATCGACTCCATGCCACGCCACATTGCTGCAGTAATTCAGGCAAAAGGAGCCCCAACTAAGTATTGAGTGCTGTACATGCTCATACTTTTCATGTTCATACTTTTCAGTTGGCCAGCATTTCTAAGAATAATTTTTTTGTATTGGTCTTAAGTAATATTCTAATTTTCTGAGATACTGAATTTGGGATTTTCATTAGTTGTCAGTTATAATCATCACAATTAAATGAAATAAACATTTGAAATATATCAGTCTGTGATAGAAAAAAACAACTTTCACTTTTTAAATGGAATTACTGAACTAAATCAACTTTTTGATGATATTCAAATTTTATGACCAGCACCTGTACTACCATCAGGTTTCCTCACTATCAATGCAGGTGAAGCATAGGAGCTGGAGCTCTCCTGGACAACACCCTTTAAAACCAACTTTGAAATGTGCTCTGAGTATGTGGTATGTGAGTATGCGGTATGGAAGTGTCACAGATACTGTACGTCATCGATTAGATTAATTTAATGTTTGACTTTGTCCGTATATCCAAGGTCTTCATCCTCCATGGCAAAAACATCTGTGTATTTGGCCAATATGACACATAATTCTGCCTGCTGGTCCCTGGTACCAACAATGTCTAACCTGTTTAAGACAGACTGCAACTGACTGGAAGTTTGTAAATCTTTTACACTAACTGAAACATGCTCAACGCTTGCTGAAAGGTGCTGAGACTTCACTTCACACTTCCCATTGCTATTCACTGACTCCACTGAAGACAAAACACTTAGACTAGTTCTTGGCAGGAGACACACATCCTCCTGAGACCAATTTACAACCTGCACTGGTACATAATAGCTTTGAAAATCAATAAGCGTAGGCATGACTACAAGGCCGTCAGGTAATGTTGTGTTCATTGATTCCAGTAACATTGGATTCCCATTGTCAGACCCTGTGGGGAGTCCCTTTGCCATGACAGTAACTATGGACGCAGCAGGTCTGTGTGTGGGATCTTTACCCACAACTCTTGCTGTAGATTTCTTACAGAATTTACAGTTCTGCACTTGCTGGAAAGTACTTCTACAATTCAAATTCAATCATGTTGTACTTCACAAGGGCAGAGAGTAGCCTTGACAATTATTTCCCAATTTCTGAAGGATCTTGTCTAGAATCATTTTAGAATATCTGGTGATATGCAGCTGAGTTATTTCTTTTTATTGATAATCTGATTTTGTATTAACATCAGGGAGGGTTTAGGCCATGGTACTGCACTGTGACTGCTGCCTTTTCATTAGACCTGTCAAATGCCTAAGACATTCACTTTTAATTAGCAAGTTAATTCATCAGGCCTAATTGCTGATACCTGCTTGTGGTTTTAGGACTACCTTTTATAAAAATCAGGCTATTGTGAGTTGTTGAAGTGGAATAAGGAATCCCACTGTGCTTTATTTTTTGTCCTATGTTATTCATTCAGTAAATAAATGAATTTGGAGATATAATAAAACATAAATCTTTAAAAAACAATATTTTACATCATGCGGGCAGCCGTGTACGTTTGAAACTTTTACTTGGGGAAATAAGGACACCAGGATTCACTGTGGGAAGACAAGCCAGTGAAGGGAGTGTGGCAATTTGACACATACCACCTACCTAAACATTGTTGCAGATCAGATACACCCCTTCAACAAAATAATGCACACACTGCACACATTGTTCGGGAATGGTTTGAGGAGCATTATGAAGAGTTCAAGGTGTTCCCCTGGCCTCTAAAGTCCCCAGATCTCAATCCGAATGAGCATCTGTGGGATGTGCTGGACCAACAAGTCCGATCCATGGAGGGTCCACATCGCAACTTAGAGGATTTCAAAGATCTGCTGCTAATGTCTTGGTGCCAGATACTGCATGACACCTTCAGGGTTCTTGTAGAGTCCATGCCAAGGCAGGTCAGCACTGTTTTGGCGGCACAGGGAAGACCAATAGCATGTAAGGCAGGTGGTCATAACATTTTGGCTCATCTGCGTATATTTTAATTTAGGCCAGACATTTTGTATCACACCACAGCACATTTTACCACATGGTTTTGGGAGATTTAATGTGTATTCTAGCAAAATGTATACAGACTTGGACATTCTTTTTTGTGTGAAATTGCTTCTACCTTGCCACCCTACACTTAATCTAGGACCTACATTTAAGCTATGGACTATGCAGGGAATGCCCGATTCCTGACAAATTATCCTACAGCTATTGACATTTCTTGGGACAAGTACTATACTTTTAATGCATTTTCCACCAAACATGCTGTAGTTTTGAAAGTGAAATGTGTTCCCATTTTTGCTTGATATTGGATTTCAGCCACTCAACATTTCGGGGTCTCCTTTGTCATATTTTTCATTTCATAATGTGCCAAATGTTGTCAGTGGGTGACAGGTCTGAACTGCTGGCAGGCCAGTTTAGCACCCAAACTTTTTACTATGGATCCATGCTGTTGTAATTATGTGCAGAGTGTGCTTTCAAAAGAAGTTGCTGAAATAAGCAAGGCCTTCAATGAAAAATATGTCGTCTAGATGTCGGCAATATCTCCAAAACTTGTATATACAGGTGCTGGTCATATAATTAGAATATTATCAAAAAGTTGATTTAGGTCAGTAATTCAAAAAGTGAAACTTGTATATTATATTCATTCATTGCACCCAGACTGATATATTTCAAATGTTTATAACTGACAACTAATGAAAATCACAAATTCAGTATCTCAGAAAATTTGAATATTACTTAAGACCAATACAAAAAAAAATATTCTTAGAAATGCTGGCCAACTGAAAAGTATGAACATGAAAAGTATGAGCATGTACAGCACTCAATACTTAGTTGGGGCTCCTTTTGCCTGAATTACTGCAGCAATGTGGCGTGGCATGGAGTCGATCAGTCTGTGGCACTGCTCAGGTTTTATGAGAGCCCAGGTTGCTCTGATAGTGGCCTTCAGCTCTTCTGCATTGTTGGGTGTATCGCATCTTCCTCTTCACAATACCCCATATATTTTCTATAGGCTTAAGGTCAGGCGAATTTGCTGGCCAATTAAGAACAGGGATACCATGGTCCTTAAACCAGGTACTGGTAGCTTTGGCCCTGTGTGCAGGTGCCAAGTCCTGTTGGAAAATTAAATCTGCTTCTCCATAAAGTTGGTCAGCAGCAGGAAGCATGAAGTGCTCTAAAACTTCCTGGTAGACGGCTGCGTTGACCTTGGACCTCAGAAAACACAGTGGACCAACACCAGCAGATGACATGGCACCCCAAACCATCACTGACTGTGGAAACTTTACACTGGACTTCAAACAACGTGGATTCTGTGCCTCTCCTCTCTTCCTCCAGGCTCTGGGACCTTGATTTCCAAAGGAAATTCAAAATGTACTTTCATCAGAAAACATAACTTTAGACCACTCAGCAGCAGTCCAGTCCTTTTTGTCTTTAGCCCAGGCAAGATGCTTCTGACACTGTGTCTTGTTCAAGAGTGGCTTGACACAAGGAACGCGACAGCTGAAACCCATGTCTTGCATACTTCTGTGCGTGGTGGTTCTTGAAGCACTGATTCCAGCTGCAGTCCACTCTTTGTGAATCTCCCCCACATTTCTGAATGGGATTTGTTTCACAATCCTCTCCAGGGTGCAGTAATCCCTATTGCTTGTACACTTTTTTCTACCACATCTTTTCCTTTCCTTTCACCTCTCTATTAATGTGCTTGGACACAGAGCTCCGTGAACAGCCAGCCTCTTTAACAATGACCTTTTGTGTCTTGCCCTCCTTGTGCAAGGTGTCAATGGTCATCTTTTGGACATCTGTCAAGTCAGCAGTCTTCCCCATGATTGTGTAGCCTACAGAACTAGACTGAGAGACCATTTAAAGTCCTTTGCAGGTGTTTTGAGTTGATTAGCTGATTAGAGTGTGGCACCAGGTGTCTTCAATATTGAACCTTTTCACAATATTCAAATTTTCTGAGATACTGAATTTGGGGGTTTCATTAGTTGTCAGTTATAATCATCAAAATTAAAAGAAATAAACACTTGAAATATATCAGTATGTGTGGAATGAGTGTATAAATTATACAAGATTCACTTTTTGAATGGAATTACTGAAATATATCAACTTTCTGATGATATTCTAACTATATGACCAGCACCTATATTGTTCAGCATTTATGGTACCTTCACAGATGTGCAAGTCAACCATGCCATGTGCACTAATGCACCCCCATACCATCACAGATGCTGGCTTTTGAAATGTGTGCAGATAACAAGCCAGACAGTCCCGTTCCTCTTTAGTCTGGAGGACGTGGCATCCATGATTCCCAGCATGATTATACTGGTCATTGTTGTGCATGTTGTGTGCCATTTTGTTTGTGAATTACAAATTCTATTTTAAGTTTTATAATATAGATGTGTAATGTGTTGTTTTTATGTGTATAATATGTAAGTAGAATTGCTCAGCCTTTAAATTAAAAGGTAAGGTGTAAGGGGGCACATACTGTATCAGCAAATACAAGCATCTACAGTTGTAGTACACAATTACGGGGGACCTGTTTTTGCTTGACAGCACCACTTTTACATTCAGTTGCCCAAAAATCCTGGAATGTACAGTGGGGAAAACAAGTATTTGATACACTGCCGATTTAGCAGGTTTTCCCACTTACAAAGCATGTAGAAGTCTGTAATGTATATCATAGGTACTCTTCAACGGTGAGTGACGGAATCTAAAACAAAAATCCAGAAAATCACACTGAATGATTTTTGAAAAATGAATTTGCATTTTATAAAATGACATAAGTATTTGATACATCAGAAAAGCAGAACTTAACATTTGGTACAGAAACCTTTGTTTGCAATTACAGAGATCATACGTTTCCTGTAGTTCTTGACCAGGTTTGCACACACTGCAGCAGGGATTTTGCAGGGATCCTTCAGGTTTTGGTTTTTCGCTGGGCAATACGGACTTTCAGCTCCTTCCAAAGATTTTCTATTAGGTTCAGGTCTGGAGACTGGCTAGGCCACTCCAGGACCTTGAGATGCTTCTTACAGAGCCCCTCCTTAGTTGCCCTGGCTGTGTGTTTCTGGTCGTTGTCATGCTGGAAGACCCAGCCATGACCCATTGTCAATGCTCTTACTGAGGGAAGGAGGTTGTTGGCCAAGCTCTATTTTTGTCTCATCAGACCACATGACCTTCTCCCATTCCTCCTCTGGATCATCCAGATGGTCATTGGCAAACTTCAGACAGGCCTGGACATGCACTGGCTTGAGCAGGGGGATCTTGCGTGGGCTCCAGGATTTAAATCAATGACGGCGTAGTGTGTTACCAATGGTCTTCTTTGAGACTGTGGTCCAAGCTCTCTTCAGGTCATTGACCAGGTCCTGCTGTGTAGTTCTGGGCTGATCCCTCACCTTCCCCATGATCATTGATGACCCACAAGGTGAGATCTTGCATGGAGCCCCATACAGAGGGAGATTGACGTCACCTTGAACTTCTTCCATTTTCTAATAATTGCGCCAACAGTTGTTGCCTTCTCACCAAGCTGCTTGCCTATTGTCCTGTAGCACATCCCAGCCTTGTGCAATTGTACCAGTTTATCCCTAATGTCCTTACACAGCTCTCTGGTCTTGGCCCTTGTGGAGAGGTTGGAGTCTGTTTGATTGAGTGTGTGGACAAGTGTCTTTTATACATGTAACGAGTTCAAACAGGTGCAGTTTAATACAGATAATGAGTAGAGAATAGGAGGGCTTCTTAAAGAAAAACTAACAGGTCTGTGAGAGCCGGAATTTTTACTGGTTGGTAGGTGATCAAATATTTATGTCATGCAATAAAATGCTAATTAATTATTTAAAAATCATACAATGTGATTTTCTGGATTTTTGTTTTAGATTCCGTCTTTCACAGTTGACATGTACCTATGATACCATTTCAGTTTGAATGGAAAAAAATTTAAATACATTTGACAGAAGGAATTTTGTATAAAACCTGTGATGATACAGATTTTAAGAATGAAATAATTTACAGTATAGTTCTCTCAATCATGTTCCTTTTGGACATTTCAACATGTCCCAATGTCTGCATCCTATTATGCAACATCATGACTGACTAGATACACACCCTGTGATGAAATTTAAAAAAGAATGTCAGACCTCAAATACACTGCAATAGTTTTGTTTTTTCTTATAGACAGGTTGGCTGTTTAACCACTCAACCAATGCTTACAACAATGGGTAATTGTTTGGACAAATAAGTCTGGCTTAGATTATTGTTTAGATGAAATGATGATACAATATCATTCAAAAGTTTGGGGTCTCTTAGACATTTCGCTGTTTTTGAAAGCAAATTTCCATTAAAATAACATCAAATTCATTTAATGTTTTAAAATGACTATTGTAGCTGTGAGTGGATGATTTTAAATGGAATGTCTAAATAGGCAGTCAGAGGCCCATTATCAGCAACCATCGCTCCTGAGTTCCAATGGTATGTTGTGTTTGTTTCTTTTTAATTTCAATTAAAAATAATTATTTCAAACCTTGTCAATGACAATATTACCTACTCAAATGTACTTCATTTATGTTTTCATGGAAATCAAATACATTTTCTAGTGACCCCAAACTTTTGAACAGTAGTGTAAGTCTAAACCCCTCAACACAAGGCACTAGTATCAACATGCTTAAATGAGCTGAACCAGGCAACCTGCAATTGTTCTTGTCATTGTTGCTGAGGCTACCTGACTCTTCAGAATCATGACAATGCAAATTGTCATGCCCTTTTGATGTACACACATATTTTTCATAATGTCAGCCCACCCATAGGCGCCGATTTATGTTTTCCTCCGTGGGTGCTCATAGGCGCACGCCATTTATTTATATATATATATATATATATATATATATATATATATATACACACACACACCTATACCTATATATACACACCTATAAATACCTATATATACACACCTATAAATACCTATATATACACCTATATATACATATATAAACGCACTACGCAGACCTATTCATTTACTTATTAATAAAGCCGTAAAGTAGATCTTTCAAAATGTACCACTTATCACAAATACAGGATTGGAGATAAAAAGTTTAACTGACACGTAGGCCTAACCGCGATCAGTTCGTGGGAAATTAATGTTTTGCACTATTATCTAAATATCAATTAAAAAAATGACACATATAGTTTCTGGGAGTTTCTCCCTAATTTCTGCTACGAGTTTTTGATAGTGGCATTTTTTCATCTGAGAAACGCAGTGATTGGTGGATAGGGAGCACCCGGAGCAGGCGACTGGTTATGTCGCTGTCACTGACATCGACATAACCAATCACAGTGTGACAGACGCTTTACATATCAGCAACGGCAAGTTTAATTTTAAATGAGTGTAGCCTACTGGTGGTCTGGCACACGTGGGTGCTCGTGCTCGGTATTTTCGTGGGTGCTCGCTATTTTCCGTGGGTGCTCGCTATTTTCCGTGGGTGCTCATAGGCGGTATCGGCGCCTATGAGCCCACCCACCTTTCAAAGATAGATATATACCTTATGTGCTTACATTTGTTCCAGTACCGCACTAACACACCTGTCAGCTTATCAAGCAGTATAGAAATAGTTAGGTTGTAATTTTACCATAGCTCACCTACTAAACGTACATGTTACTAATGTTAGCAATGATACCTTTCCTATTGTCAATGTTTGCCCAGACGATTACATATACCGTTCCAATTTTTTTTGTTTGTTTGTTTGTTTGAATAATTTCATATTTTATTAGTGGTTCTGAATAGCTAAATTAAAATGTTTAAATGTTTTCTGGTTTAGACCTATTTGTTTCCTGCCTAAGAATGTTGTGGCAAATAAATTCTTCCAACTGCTAGATTGTATGTTTGAGTAATCTTGATTTTGATAAATCTTGTAAGACCAAGTTAACACATTTGGTGGGGTTGCCTTGACTAGATAATAAATTGGGTTGCCTACATGCTGCAGGACAGTCTGTTCATATTTTTTTTTTAAACTTCGGGCATTAACTGTTTCAAGGCACTGTACACACAAATCACTAGAATCCTGTTAAATGTTAAAAAAAAATGTTTGTAATGAATTATTACTCCATTAATTTCCCAAGTAATACATTATTGATACAAGACGCAAGTAACATAAGTCAACTCCAAAGGTCACATTGTAAACGGCCAGTCATGGCCTGTGCTATACCAGATGTCACAGTTCTATGTTCTTAGTGTTTCAGTTCTAGTTTTCCTGTTTCTATGTTCAGTCTCGTTAGTGTATTGCTTGCACCTGTGCCTCGTTAACCCCTTGTTTAGCCTCCTATTTAATTTTCTCCCACCCTATTGTTTCTTGTTGGTAATTTATTCACATCTACAGCTGTGTTTTTTGTCAGTCTTTGGTTTAAATTATGTTTGCTAATGAAACCATCAATCAATCAAGTTTATTTAAAAAGCCCTTTTTACAACAGCAGTTGTCACAAAGTGCTTTTACAGAAACACCCGGCCTTAAACCCCAAGTAGCAAACAACAGTAGTGTTGAATTTCAGTGGCTAGGAAAAACTCCCTAAGAAGGCAGAATTTTTGGAAGAAACCTAGAGAAGACCCAGCAACAGAGGGGTGACCAGTCCTCTTCTGGCTGTGCCGGGTGAGATATTATGAGTCCAATTAGAATAATTAATAAATGCATGTGGGTTAAATCCAGAGTCTATTTAAATTTAGACTAGGTCAGAAGTATGACCAGATGGACAAGGACAGGGACAGCAGCGGGCCCCCCAAATCAGGTACTCTGCAGGTGTGGACCAGGACCTCATGTCCTAAAAAAGGAGGAGACTGGGAAAATGCATTCCTCATATCAACAACGATTTATGGTGGAGAACTTAGTAGGGAAGGAGAACTGACCAAATCCACCAGCACAAAAGTATAGCAGCGTAAGACCTTGGAACTGAGATGGGGGGGGTCCGGCGAACACTGTGGCCCTACCCAGGGGAGGCACCGGACAGGGCCCAACATGCAGGAAATCAATCCACCCACATAGCCTGGCATCAACCAAAGGGACACCCACCAACTGCAACCACTCTGAATAAGGGCAGAGTATAGCCAGCAGAAACCTCTGAGCCTGTGTCCTGTCTCCGTGCTGCATGCTGACACACATTATTTAAGTATCATCATCATCATCATCATTTTCTTCCGCTTATCCGGGGCCGGGTCGCGGGGGCAGTAGTCTAAGCAGAGATGGCCAGACTTCCCTCTCCCTAGACACTTCCTCCAGCTCTTCCGGGGGGACACCGAGGCGTTCCCAGGCCAGCCGGGAGACATAGTCCATCCAGCGTGTCCTAGGTCTTCCCCGGGGTCTCCTCCCGGTGGGACGGGCCCGGAACGGCTTCCCAGGAAGGCGTTCCTGAGGCATCCGAAACAGATGCCCAAGCCACCACAGCTGACCCCTCTCGATGTGGAGGAGCAGTGGCTCTACTCTGAGCTCCTCCCGGGTGACCGAGCTTCTCACCCTATCTCTAAGGGATCGCCCAGCCACACTGCGAAGAAAGCTCATTTCAGCCGCCTGTATCCGGGATCTTGTCCTTTCGGTCATGACCCAAAGCTCATGACCATAAGTGAGAGTAGGAACGTAGATTGACCGGTTTCTTCACCACGACAGACCGATACATTGACCACATTACTGCAGAAGCTGCACCGACCCGTCTGTCAATTTCCCGTTCCATCCTTCCCTCACTCGTGAACAAGACCCCTAGATACTTAAACTCCTCCACTTGAGGCAGGCACTCTCCACCAACCTGAAGTGGGCAAGCCACCCTTTTCCGACTGAGGACCATGGCCTCGGATTTGGAGGTACTGATTCTCATCCCCACCGCTTCACACTCGGCTGCAAACCGTCCCAGTGCATGCTGAAGGTCCTGGCTTGAAGGGGCCAACACGACAACATCATCCGCAAAGAGCAGAGACGAAATTGTGTGGTCCCCAAACCTGACACCCTCCGGCCCCTGGCTGCGCCTAGAAATTCTGTCCATAAAAATGACGAACAGAACCGGCGACAAAGGGCAGCCCTGCCGGAGTCCAACATGCACTGGGAACAAGTCTGACTTACTGCCGGCAATGCGGACCAAGCTCCTGCTTCGGTCGTACAGGGACCTGACAGCCCTTAGCAAAGGACCCAGGACTCCATATTCCCGAAGCACTCTCCACAGGATGCTGCGAGGGACACAGTCGAATATCTTCTCCAAATCCACAAAACACATGTGGATTGGTTGGGCAAACTCCCATGAACCCTCCAAAACCCCGTAGAGGGTATAGAGCTGGTCCAGTGTTCCATGGCCCGGACGAAAACCACACTGTTCCTCCTGAATCCGAGGTTCTACTATCAGCCGTATTCTCCTCTCCAGTACCCTGGCATAGACTTTCCCGAGGAGGCTGAGAAGTGTGATCCCCCTATAGTTGGAACACACCCTCCGGTCCCCCTTCTTAAAAAGAGGGACCACCACCCCGGTCTGCTATCCCAGAGGCACTGTCCCCGACCCCCATGCGATGTTGCACAGGCGTGTCAACCAAGACAGCCCCACAACATCCAGAGACTAGAGGTACTCAGGGTGGATCTCATCCACCCCGGTGCCTTGCCACCATGGAGATTCTTGACTACCTCTGTGACTTCAGCCCGGGTGATGGACGAGTCCACCTCTGAGCCCTCATCCTCTGCTTCCTCAATGGAAGACGTGGTGGCGGGATTGAGGAGATCCTTGAAGTACTCCTTCCACCGCCTGACAACATCCCCGGTTGAGGTCAACAGCTGCCCACCTCTACTGTAAACAGCGTTGGTAGGGCACTGTTTCCCTCTCCTGATGCGCCGGACGGTTTGCCAGTATCTCTCCATGGCGTCACCGAACTCCTCCCAGGCCCGAGTTTTTGCCTCCACAACCACCCGGGCTGCCGTCTGCTTGGCCTGCCGGTACCCATCAGCTGCCTCAGGAGTCCCACAAGCAACCAGGCCTGATAGGACTCCTTCTTCAGCTTAACGGCATCCCTTACTTCCGGTGTCCACCACCAGGTTTGGGGATTGCCGCCTCGACAGGCACCGGAGACCTTACGGCCACACCTCTGAGCGGCCGCTTCGACAATGGCGGGGGAGAACATGGTCCACTCTGACTCAATATCTCCAGCCTCCCTCGGGATCCAGTCGAAGCTCTGCCGGAGGTGGAAGTTAAAGATCTCTCTGTCCAGGTTCCTCCCCCGCCATCGGATCCAACTCACCACCTGGTGGTGATCAGTTGACAGCTCCGCCCCGCTCTTCACCCGAATGTCCAAGACATATGGCCGCAGGTCAGATGAAACGACAACAAAGCCGATCATCGACCTACGGCCTAGGGTGTCCTGGTGCCACGTGCACTGATGGACACCCTTCTGCTTGAACATGGTGTTCGTTATGGACAAACTGTGACTAGCACAGAAGTCCAATAACTGAACACCGCTCGGGTTCAGATCAGGGGGGCTGTTCCTCCCAATCACGCCCCTCCAGGTGTCACTGTCGTTGCCCAGTAGAACGATAGAGTCCCCAGTCAGAGCACTTTCCAGCACCCCTCCCAGAGACTCCAAGAAGGTTGGGTACTCTGCACTGCCGTTCGGCCCGTAGGCACAAACAACAGTGAGAGACCTATCCCCGACCCGTAGGCGCAGGGAAACAACCCTCTCATTCACCGGGGTAAACTCCAACACATGGCGGCAGAGCTGGGGAGCTATAAGCAAACCCACACCAGCCCGCCGCCTCTCACCATGGGCAACTCCAGAGTGGTGAAGAGTCCATCCTCTCTTAAGGAGTGTGGTTCCAGAGCCCAAGCCGTGCGTAGAGGTGATCCCGACTACCTCTAGTTGGAACCTCTCAACCTCACTCACGATTTCAGGCTCCTTCCTCACCAGCGAGGTGACGTTCCACGTCCCTAGAGCTAGTTTCCGTGTCCAGGGATCGGGTTGTCTAGGCCCCCGCCTTCGACTGCTGCCCGATCCTCTCCGCACCGGACCCTTATGGTCCCTCCCGCAGGTGGTGAGCCCACGGGAAGGCGGCCCCACGTCCCTCCTTCGGGCTGAGCCCGGCCGGGCCCCATGAGGAAAGGCCCGGCCACCAGGCGCTCGCGTACGATTTTAAGTATATCAACTATTTCCTTCTGGATGTCTGTTCTTCCACCTACACAAACTGAATTAATTGTCATATTCACTGACGTCACAGCCTCTCTGCTACATTAAGACTAGTGTCTCTGCTACCTTTGTGTCTAGTTGTCAGTCAAGCATGCCAAATGAGACACGTGAGGAAATCCCCAGTAGTTAGATTATGAAACAAATAAATATATTCGCTCTGCATTACGAACCATTTCAGTGCAGCGGTTCTGAGAGTAGACGTGTAGGAGTATCTGTGATTAAACACTGACAGTCATATTAAGGTGGGTAAACAGATACTGCTTCTTAACATCTTCCTGTTTTACAGCATGACCACTTCCCTTCCCTGACATGCAATTTCTTCAGTGGGAATTATCAGCACATTTTGCTGTTGAATCAGCATATCATTTCTTGAGATAGTACTTTACTCTATCTGAATTCTTTTTTTACATTGCTGATTATAAACCTATTGGTGGGAAAAATATGTTGGGTTTGTAATTGCTATAATAACGTTGCATTAACGTTTTATATATGTAACAGATGTTACATATTTGGAAAATGTGTCTAGGCTTTGTCTTTTATAACTGAGGTATCTCAGGGCCTGCATCAACCTGCAACCAAACAGCACCGCTCCACACCTCTTCTGACACTAAATATCTGCCCAAGATGGGCCTGGAATGTTTGCAAGACCATACAATGTGAAGATTACTATTATTTTCAAAGATGCGTGTCTATGAATTTAAGGATATGCTGCAAAATAGGAAACATAAGAGGGTAAGCTCAATTATCTGTATGGAAAAACTTGCTTTTAAAAGTGATTCATGTACATAGTTATGTTTTCATATATCAGATCTTATTTTATAATACTTAATTTTTGCTACAGGGTCAGTATCCTTCTATGCAGAAAAAGACATAACATTCAGGTACAAAAGATAAATTATGACTCTTTTCCTATCAAGTATTTGACTTTTTAGAAACAATAACATTACATACCTTACAATTCTCACCAAATTTCTTCTAATCCAAGTTTTTTTTAATTGTTTTAAGTTGCAAAGAGGGCAGTACCATAATTCAGCCAACTCTTTAGAGCTTGTTGAAGGACAAAAGTAAGAACAACTGCTCTATGGTTGTCTAGAGAAGCCTACATTTTTAATGCCGTAGTTTCATAAGAACCCCATTCTGATTTTAGCACTCTAATCCCTGAAGGGTGTTTTGCAGCCTTTAGAGTGTTCCTGCAGTCTGAATTCAGTGAGGAGAATATTGAGTTCTGGCTAGCATGCCAAGAATACAGAAAAACCCCCTCAACGGCCGAGCGGTCCTGGAAGGCAACAAAAATCTTCCAGGATTTCCTCCATCCACAGGCTCAGAGGTCAATCAGAATTGCCTTTATTCATTCTCGCAGACCCGCTAGAGGTTAGTAACATATAGGGACAAAATAAATGAAATCTAGTTAAAGTCAACTTACATTGAAGTACGAAACGGTAAGAAATGAGCATAAGAGAGGAATGGATATGAACGGTAAGAGTAGATCCTATACATTCATTTAGAGAAATTTACATTTGATGTGCACATATAGAGATTTACAGGGTACATTCAGCTTTTGCCTGTACATTATTGATATGGGAGAATATTTCTAAATAGAGATAGCAAACCAATTGGCACAAATAACTATAATACATCTTTTGACAAGCATTCAAACTTCCTGACTTGGAAATACAATATATGAGAATCAGTGAATTGGCTACTTTAGGTGAAATATCACTCAACCTAAGTGTTTCATAACATTCATTTTCAGTCTATGTCAACATTGACCATCACATCTGAAAGAAGATCAGAAGGGCCATGAAAGCTCCTTGTCCATGCTGCTTTGACGAGGCAGTGATCCATATGTACAAACTGATGGAGAGAGATTCCTTTCCTAGGTTCCTCCGGTCAGACTGCTACCCTGGGCTCAGACAAGAAGCCGGAACCCCTTGGTAGAGAATTCAAAACAACACATTGAAACATGTTACTATACAACATGATGATCTGTCTCAAATTTCCCCACAGGCAGTGACACGTATATTCAAGTTTAAATGTTTTATTGGTAGCAGATGGGATGGTTTGGATATTGCTTGACTATCAGGTCATAAGGAATGCAGTCAGCAAAAAACAATAAAATCTAAAACAAGAGTAAGTATGTACAAGTACAATTTAAACAGGTGAAAGTATAAAAAATTAGTCTGCATGGACTTTGTCAGTCCATATATATGTGTATATATACAGTATCTCACAAAAGTGAGTACACCCCTCACATTTTTGCAAATATCTGATTATATCTTTTCTTCAACACTGAAGAAATGACACTTTGCTACAATGTAAAGTAGTGAGTGTACAGCTTGTGTAACAGTGTAAATTTGCTGTTCCCTCAAAATAACTCAACACACAGCCATTAATGTCTAAACCGCTGGCAACAAAAGTGAGTACACCCCTAAGTGAAAATGTCCAAATTGGGCCCAATTAGCCATTTTCCCTCCCCAGTGTCATGTGTCTCGTTAGTGTTACAAGGTCTCAGGTGTGAATGGGAAACAGGTGTGTTAAATTTGGTGTCATCGCTCTCACACTCCCTCATACTGGTCACTGGAAGTTCAACATGGCACCTCATGGCAAAGAACTCTCTGAGGATCTGAAAAAAAGTGTGTCTTGCCTACAGTCAAGCATGGTGGTGGGAGTGTCATGGTCTGGAGCTGCATGAGTGCTGCCGGCACTGGGGAGCTACAGTTCATTGAGGAAACCATGAATGCTAACATGTACTGTGACATACTGAAGCAGAGCATGATCCCTTCCCTTTGGAGACTGGGCCGCAGGGCAGTATTCCAACATTATAACATCCCCAAACACCTCCAAGACGACCACTGCCTTGCTAAAGAAGCTGAGGGTAAAGGTGATGGACTGGTCAAGCATGTCTCCTTACCTAAACCCAATTGAACATCTGTGGGGCATCCTCAAACGGAAGGTGGAGGAGCGCAAGGTCTCTAACATCCACCAGCTCTGTGATGGCATCATGGAGGAGTGGATGAGGACTCCAGTGGCAACCTGTGAAGCTCTGGTGAACTCCATGCCTAAGAGGGTTAAGACAGTGCTGGAAAATAATGGTGGCCACACAAAATATTGACACTTTGGGCCCAATTTGGACATTTTCACTTAAGGGTGTACTCACTTTTTTTGCCAGCAGTTTAGAGATTAATGGCTGTGTGTTGAATTATTTTGAGGGGACAGCAAACTTACACTGTTATACAAGCTGTACACTCACTACTTTACATTGTAGCAAAGTGTCATTTCTTCAGTGTTGTCACATGAAAAGATAATCAAATATTTGCAAAACTGTGAGGGGTGTACTCACTTTTGTGAGATATATGTATATCTCTCTATCACACACTTCAATAAAATGTAATGGGACAGCAGCATGGACTGAAAGTGTGTTATTGTGCTGAATATGTGTGCCAGAGGATACAAGCTTTTCACTCTCTACAGTGACACCATTGTTTAAGGAGAACTTGTTTAACTGGCACCAGTCCACCAGGGCTCATGACATCACTGTGATGTCATTAGCATATTTGTTGATTGAGTTGGAGTGGTATGTTCATGCAGTCATGGGTGAATTGGCTGAGCTTGCATCCCTCAGGATCCGCTGTGTTGATATAAAGGAAATCACCCACTGTGAACACCCAGGATTGACCCCTTAGAAAGTCAAAGTGATCCATTTCCACATGACTGGGGGCCCTGTAATGATACAAGCCGACCAGTAAGATATAGCATTGTACATTGTGGCGGCAATGGATCTCTATGCAAAATGCAACAGTCCAGGGTGACAGTTACAATGTAAAAATCAGCCAACTTAGATATTGCTTATATAAAATAGGTATTGTTGAGTATAATGACAGTCATTTTTGTTTTCAAAGAAAAAAAATACTTTTTATTTTTTCAGCCGGTTGCAAGAATGTTGAGCCTCACAAACATATTACAGCCAATTGCCTTATAATTACTCAAAACCACACCTGTCATTTTTCAGCATTTTCTATTGCATGTTGATTTTGAGAATTCTTTGTTTCCATACCTGTTTTTGCATGTAAATAATCCTATACTACACAAAAATGTATAACATATACCCTTTTTTATAAAAATACATTGTACTTGTGATTGTATGTTTTGCAGCCCTTACTGAGTTGTTTCCCATTTATACATCTTAGTTCTCAGTATTTAAGCCTGCTTAACCCAGCCGTCTTGATGTAGTTTTCACTGGGTGATTGAAAATTCTGTATAATGGAGCCGGCCCTGCTCATGCTAGCTGGGTTTCAATAAGAATTAACCATGGCTTTGCTTACATTAATTATATACCTACATTTCAGATGATGAAGAATGCTGTATTTGTTTGTCCCACTTAGGCGGTCTGAGTATTTCACAATCTGCTCAGTTACTGGGATTTTCACGCACAACCATTTCTAGGGTTTACAAAGAATGGTGTGAAAAGGGAAAAACATCCAGTATGTGGCAGTCCTGTGGGCGAAAATGCCTTGTTGATGCTAGAGGTCAGAGGAGAATGGACTGACTGATTTAAGCTGATAGAAGAGCATCTTTGACTGAAATAACCACTCGTTACAACCGAGGTATGCAGCAAAGCATTTGTGAAGCCACAACACGCACAACCTTGAGGCGGATGGGCTACAACAGCAGAAGACCCCACCAGGTACCACTCATCTTCACTACAAATAGGAAAAAGAGGCTACAATTTGCACAAGCTCACCAAAATTGGACAGTTGAAGACTGGAAGAATGTTGGCTGGTCTGATGAGTCTCGATTTCTGTTGAGACATTCAGATAGTAGAGTCAGAATTTGGCGTAAACAGAATGAGAACATGGATCCATCATGTCTTATTACCACTGTGCAGGCTGGTGGTGGTGGTGTAATGGTGTGGGGGATGTTTTCTTGGCACACTTTAGGCCCCTTAGTGTCAATTGGGGATCATTTAAATGCCACGGCCTACCTGAGCATTGTTTCTGACCATGTCCATCCCTTTATGACCACCATGTACCCATCCTCTGATGGCTACTTCCAGCAGGATAATTCACCATGTCACAAAGCTTGAATCATTTCAAATTGGTTTCTTGAACATGACAATGAGTTCCCTGTACTGAAATGGCCCCCACAGTCACCAGATCTCAACCCAATAGAGTATATTTGGGATGTGGTGGAACAGGAGCTTCGTGCCCTGGATGTGCATCCCACAAATCTCCATCAACTGCAAGATGCTATCCTATCAAAATGGGCCAACATTTCTAAAGAATGCTTTCAGCACCTTGTTGAATCAATGCCACTTAGAATTAAGGCAGTTCTGAAGGCAAAAGGGGGTCAAACACAGTATTAGTATGGTGTTCCTAATAATCCTTTAGGTGAGTGTACATTGATCATACTAACATTCTGAGCATGCTTATTAATATTTTCACACGGACGATGTACATTGCATTGTGAGCAGGGACCAATGAACAATTAATAAAATCCTAACACAAATGTTACATATGCAATATTCATAGATAAATTATAGGAAGTAATCTTCAAGAAATAAAAATATATAATGTTGTTGCAGTTCTTTCTCTTGACAATAGGTGGGGCTGTGCCCCACCTGCCCCTAATGACCAGTCCCCCCTGTGTGTATTTAAAATAACCCCACATCTCTAAATTATGAAAAGGAATGATAAGTCTGATTGGAATCATCTGAAGGGCAAGCCGCTAATAGGCAGTGTCTCCTGAAAAGAAGCTGTAGATGACATAATCTAGTTGCTTGCTGACATAGCTGTAGATGACAATATCTAGTTGCTTGCTGTAGATGACATAAAGACCCAGATGACATAAAGACCCACACAAAATTATGGTAACAGAAACCAGACTAATGGTAAATCAACCAATGTTCGGGTTATTATATGTATTTTATAAAGACTGCTGTGGTCACAAAGTGCTTATAGAGCCATCATACCTAAAACCCCAAACAGTAAGCAACTAGATATTGAAGCACACATGGTTATTTATGAGAATGGGACAACTAAAACCAGAAAGTGTTCTATCCACTACTTAACCAGGACCAGGTTACCAAATAATGACCAAATTTGGTTGTTTCTAGACAGATTTTTTTTTTACAGTGTGATGACTGAAGTCTGTGCTACTGGCTGATAGTCAATTTGCTCTATCAACTTAGCATGTTTGTGTACTGGATTAAGGGCAGACATCTTGAAGCAGATAAGAAATTAAGAAGTAAAATATGATTATCAATACTCTTGACCACAGGAAATAGGTATAAGGAACAAATATAAATTATGAAGTAATGAGTGTTGTGTGCTAATGAGTACTGTCAGTTACTCCCAATACATTTTGACTGGCAGTACATCAAAATTGGTACAGTGTTAAGTCTCTTGAATAGATTTGTAATGGAAGAGGTACAAAATGTCTGAATGGAGAACTTAAGTTCTAAATGGTTACAGAGTTTAAAGGTTGTTAAATTTGACAGGCGTGATAAGGATCTCTCTGCCGTATGAAATATGAATAATGTTTATTTGTTTGAAAATTATACACCATAGATTAACTTTGTTTCACAATACTGTCTATCCAGAAATTAGTATGTAATGTATGTAATAACTTCTAACTTCAATCCTTTTTTATGACACTAAACGTGTGTAGTCCTTGAGAAGAAAATCCACAGGCTCCCTCCTTGTCTGTCTGCTGTGGTCACATGTCATCTGTTCCAGCTAATTGGCCAGAGCCAGCGCAGCGATGGTGTCATGAAGGTGGAAAAAGTTAGCCCTGTCACCCTTGACCCCACTCTACAGATGGCACTTTTCTTCAAAGTTGTGTCTTAAAATGGCAGTCTGGACAGATCTAAGAATAACTGCGTTTCACCCACAACAGCCATCACTGGATTGGAATCAGTGGATACCCTGAATGTGTCCCCTTGTATTGGAAGTAATCTCATCAACAAGGAACTATTAGCCCCAACATGGCACACTAGATTTCCCACCCACATGAATTGGAATGATGGAGGTTTGCTCAGTAGGATGTTCAACTGACAAACTGCTTATATACACAGTTTGCTATAAATAAAAGGAACTTCAAAGGGAACTTTGGTTGTGCTTCATTTTGAGAATCACAATTTCCATTTGCAGATGTTCTACAGAAACATTCAGTTTGTTGGATGTTTGTTGCTAGTATTATTATCTGTTGACAAGTGACATTACTAAGGTTAGGGTTAAGATTGGGTTTAGATGTTTTAGGATAAGGCTTAAGGTTAGGGTAAGGGTTAGTAGATAGTTGGTAGATAATTTGTAGAGCATCTACAAAACACACTTTTGTGCAACCAGAGCTTTATATTTGTGTTTGTTTTCACTTTGGATTACTAGACAAAGGGAAGAAAACACAACAACACTTAATCTTTGTTCTAATTTTCACAACAAAAAAATAACATGGTATAATATACATTATAATACCATTATCATATATAATTGTCACATTTAGTGATTGGGGAGGGGTTCTTGGTAGATGACAAAGATGGTAGCTCTCATTTCCTACACCATGCCACCTTGTCTTTTGCACACAGGCTGTCGTTATTTTCCTCTGTCCCAAATGGTTGCCATGACAGCAGAAGGGAAGTGAGTAATGCAGTGTATTTCTGATACTGTCTGGGTTACTCAATATTGTCATACAGGAAGTTCTACAACAGATCCTGTTCATATGGCGTGAGACTGAAGTAGGAGGATGATATTCAAGCACTTTTGTAGGACTTAAATATATATTTTGAAAGGGTCGGTTAAGCTTCATGGTTTGATGTAACGGTAGTGTGGTCATGTGGACTAGAGGGCACAAGGGGCATCCGTGGACGTGCTGGTGTCCCTTGGTTGTACTTCGCTGCTTGTGGCCATCTTTGGGCAAGATCAGCAGAGCCAAGTCAGTTCCTGCCATAAAACATGGCTGCCTAGAGCCATATGTACACCTTTCATGAGGTTTCTGTATTACTGGGTACTGAAAGCAAAGGCTATCTACCCACAATCATCCAATGAAGCACAAATGAGTGTGCATATTTTATATAATTAATATCTTTAAATAAGGACACACTGGGGCTGGAAACAGTATGAGAGAACATCTCAATGATTTCAACAGGCTACCAAAACATGTAGCAAGCGAAGGTCATGATTTGCTTATCACTGTCTGAGTCATTTGCATCTTAGCGGGTCACGCTGCAAAAATAGAACAACTCTACACCATTTTTTTTATGAAATTATTAAAAGTAGGTCATCTACCCTGAGATCTGCTGTTTGAATTTAAAATCCAATGTTATGATGTTTTCAAGAGCGTAGTGAAAACCCTATTTGCAGTTTCAGTGCATGTAAAAGGTAAAATCAAAATATCTAAAACTGTTTCAATATTTTTAAATCGTGTTTATTTGAAATATAATAAATGCCTATGGAAAGCATTGGTCCTTACCAGAGAGACAGAGTGGGACAGACAAAAGCGGAAATTTGTTAGGGCAGGATTGAAATGGATGAAAAAACTATGAACTCCAAAAGCATTTGGACAGTGACACAGTTATTTTTGTTTGGCTGTATATTCTAAATGATACAACTATGAGGTTAAATTGCAGACTGGTAGCCTTAAAATGAGGGTATTTTCCATATCAGATTAATTACTGAGCAATTCCAGCAGGTTTGTACCTGGAATCCTCAATTTTAGGGAACTAAAAGTATTTGGATAGTTGCGTCACATCTGTGACCAGGGAAGACCCCGAATTGGTTTTCCAAAGAATCTTTCGGAAAAAGAAACTAACAATAGTCTAACACGTCAGAAACACTGCAGGAGGTAGGGATAGATGTGTCAAAGACTACAATTTGCAGTTAATCATATCAGCAGTAGTAAACATTTGCATGTGTTAAGAAAATGTAAAAGTTAACAAGATTTATTTTTCTGAAAACAAGAAATTTTGACTTATTCAGGCACAGCTTGATTCTTAGATTAAGGCACTTTTGTAGTTCCAGACTATTATTATTATAATATTTTTTTTTTTGCAGTAAAGGTGATGTTACCAATTGCAAAGGATATGTGAATAAGTATTAAACATGACTCCATTGTTGTCTATAATGTTAACCGGTCCAAATATCAGTAACATGACGGTCTGCACTTTAACAACAAATCCTTTGAATTACATCAAATCTACAGAACAGAGAACAAATGTGTTCATGTCGATACGCTTAGAGTTCACTGTTATATAATTAATAAAAATTTTATTTATTTTTTATTTCATTTTACAAAAACAGTGGGAGTAGTCATAATTTTTTATCTTCCTCAAAATGTAACTTGAAGATAACCAAAGAAAAGTGATTAAGTAAACTTATTTATTTTTAAAAACACATTTCTTGTCTTGCCAGATGGCAGGTTCTTTTAGAGATTGTGGGTAATTAAAACATTTTAGATGTTAATGTTCTTTACACAATGTTGTAAGCATGTTTGGAGAGAAAACAGTACTGATATTGTAGTACTGACGATGCTTATCAAGGTTTTTGGTTACTGGCTGTAAATGTAATGCTATCAAGCCAAAACAGGTCCCACAAATTGGTGTACATGAATGTCCAGATATAAATGACCATTCAAAAGGTTGGGGTCACTTAGACGATTTCTTGTTTTTGATGGGTTTCAGAAGAAAGTTCTTTGTTTCTGGACATTTTCAGCCGGTAATCAAACCCAGAAACTGATGCTGAAGTACTAAACTAAAGAAGGCCAGTTTTATTGCTTCTTTAATCAGCACAACATTTTTCAGCATTGCTAACATAATCGCAAAAAGGTTTTCTAATGATTAGTTAGCCTTTTAAAATGAAAAACTTGAAATAGCTCACAACATGCCATTGGAACACATAAGTAATTGCTGATTACTTATGGTTGCTGATAATGGGCCTCTGTACGCCCATGCAGATATTCCATTGAAAATCCGCCGTTTCCAGCTACAACAGTCATTTACAACATTAACAATGTCTACACTGTATTTCTGAACAACTTGGTCAGAAATACAGTGGTACGTTCTTCAATGGTAGTGTACCTGTACGTCACATGTCATCCCCCCAAAAAATACTTGCTTTCAGATTCTGAATTTGGATACCTGAGCAATAATATTGATTATACTTATCAATTATTGACACATAAACAACATATTAAACATAAAACAATTGTGTTTAACAAAATTCCCAGACTGCGTATTTCAGCACCTTCTGCCTTAAACTCCTAAGACCTGAGCTTTGATAATGTATGCATTTTTAATAAGGGCAGTATGTTCAAGCAGAATGAAGTACATGGTGCAGGAAGCCTAAAACATGACCTCATATGCGGACACAGGGTCTCAGGAGGTTAAGGTGTTATGGACCATAATGAACAAATAGCAAAACCATAAGTTATGTTCAATGATTAGACAAACCATTCTCACATTTCCACCTTTTAACAGTAAAGGCAAAAACTGTATCCTGCAATGCTTCTGCTGTTACTACCTAGAAGTGGCTCAAACCAGCCAAGACAAGAGAGAAAAGTCAATGCCAAACACAAAAAAAAAACAGGAGAAGTCATCTTTGACAGCATTTAATGAAACAGAAAACATCAAAATCCTGTTTTCTGTTCTGTAGTGCTCACTGTTCGTAAATAAGTTGTATTAAAATAAACCATATAATGCTTCAAACTATTTCAGGAAGATGTGTGACTACTCCCTCAAAGTTAAAGTTTAATCCCCTTTAAGTTGGTGGCAGCCTGCCAGTGAGCAGACTAAAAATAATGTGGACATAAAGAACACACTCTGAACAAGAAGCAGTTATGCATCAACTGAGAAATGAGAGAGAGAGAGAGAGAGAATAGGCATCCATGGAGAGTAAAGAGGGAGGAAGAGAGAGAACGCATATCACAGGAAAGGAGAGAGTGAGTGAGGGAGTGAGTGAGTGAGGGAGGGAGGAGGGAGGGAGAAAAAGAAAGCGTGGAGGCTTTCGCTTTTGCTATGGTCCGCTGAGCTGAGTCTGTTTCAGTGTTGCACCATCCAGCCCCTTAGCAACAGGGAACCCTGGATATAAAGTCTTGAGGTGGAGGAAGACCCCTCCGTACAGAGAATGCTTCACCCCAGCATGAGCAGGACCAGGGGACAGAGAGTGTGGAGTTGAAACATGCCCAGCCTAATCATCACAGATACACTGACACAAACACAGCACCGCAACATGGAACAGGACGACAGGAGGAGGAACAAGAACCTGTGAGTGTAGCTTAAAGTTTTTTTTTATATATATACTTTTAATAACTAGAGATTTTGGAAAATGTAATGTGAAGCTTTTGTAATTTGTAACTGGCTATATATTAAATGCACTCTTGAAATTCTATTGATGTGGTAAATACTAAAAGATGAAGTAACATGTAAATACCTACTACCAAAGTAATTTATGCAGAGATGTCTTTATGTAATATGTCATGTTTTATGAAATTTAGAAATATTTTTTTTTTTCCTTAGAGGAAAGAACTTTATGTGCCGACTCCAATGTATGTTCTCACATTCACCCACATCTGAGAGGTAAACCATTCTGATCTCCTTACACTGTTACTTTGCATGGATCCTAACTGTTACTATACCATGCCTGTTGCATTATACATCAGTGGTAGAATTTATATTGAAATTGAAGATGCAAATACACACACACAAAGGCCCAAGTGTCTGATATGTGAAGGAACGTGATAACAGTGTGGCTATAATTGTTCCTTAATTATGTTGGTTCTATGTGCCCTTTTGTCAGATACCAGTCAAATACCAGTTTTATTTTTAACTGGATTGGATTATAGTTGAGTAATCAAACACACATTTTCTTTCAGCAGGCTAAGTTTAGAAGATACTCAACAATGGTCTCAGTCACTGGAGAGACTCCTTGAGTCTAAATGTAAGTTTGACTTTATCAGGCAATCAACATAGTTCAACAAGTAGCTAAATTCAATAAAATATCTAACTAAAAACAGCAAGATAGAAATGTCGAACAAAAACAGCATGAGTTGCCAGGCTTGGAGCTGCATCAATGTTTAATGTCTGTGAGCTTTTCTGCTTCTTCGCAGATGGACTGGCCACATTCAGGACCTTTCTGAAATCTGAATTCAGTGATGAGAACATTGAGTTCTGGCTGACATGTGAGGAGTACAAGAAAATCAAGTCTTCGTTCAGAATGTCATCAAAAGCAAAGAAAATCTATGAGCAGTTTATAAAGGCTGAGGCTCCCAAAGAGGTAAGACTGATAAATAAATATTTACAATACAATACTACTTACTAGAGATTCAACAAACCGCAGTGAACTGCATTCTATCATAATCATCATCATCCTGCTACTAAACCTACCTTGTTGACTATTTGTAGACCTGCTATATGAAACTTCATTTTAACTTATCTTGTTCCAGATAAACATTGATTACCACACAAGGGAGCAAATAAAAAGGGCTGTAAAGACTCCTACACTTCAGTGCTTTGACGATGCCCAGAAAATTGTTTATGGGCTGATGGAGAGAGACTCGTACCCTCGCTTCCTTCGTTCAGACATGTACAGATCCCTCTTGGAGTCCCTTGCCGCTGACGCTGTCAAGGGATGATAGCAGAAAAAAAAGATAACCAGAGAACATTAGTACATTAACTGGAATGTTTGGGTTTCTACACGATGGAAGGCTGACCAAGCACAGAGAGACTGACATGTCTGTGTCCCTACAAACCATGGTCCACACAATATAGTACCACACCCAGAAAAACTCTGTAATCGGGATTTGCACAACAGAAGAACTAAAAATAAGGAAGTAAAAGAAAACAAAGAGAGGATATGGGGATCACGATTGCACTAGATGCTGCTGTTCTATCTGTGACTGGGATTGACGTTTCGTGTCAGAGGTTATCAGATGAATGAATCACAAAGTGAATGACGATCAAATTGAAATCGTCTGCGAACCGAAATCGTCAGCAAACTGTACAGTCCCCATTCAACCGGAAGTGCTTCCTGCCCTGATAAAGAATAGAGGAGTGTGTGTTTCTGTATGTGAGTAACTGTGTCTTTGGGGGGCAACTGGATGCCTACGAAACTGTGATAAGACGTGCTATGCAGGATGGACATTCGCAAGCAGTGCTCACCGACATGGTCAGGAGTACAGAAAGAGCACATGTTCAATGGATACCAGCCTAACAGAACGTATTGTCTATGACAATATAAACATTTGGTCTCTGAAGTTAGTCCAGTTCTGTGAAATGTGTTTGGACCTTTACATTCTTAATAAGGTAGTGAAAGACTTCTTACACTGCATATCAATGAAGAATTATCTACTGAGAAGTAGACCTGAAGTTGTCAGTGCAATTGTAGAGGAGTAGTCTGTGTTCCACTGTGGCTGTTGAAGGTTGAACCATAATTTCTCTAATGAGGATTATGTTTGATTGCTTACCGAGTATGCACAATAGAATGTTGTAAATACGTTTTGAATGTAGTAGATTACTATTTATTACACTCATAGTTTGGATCCTGATGTTTGCTATGTTTGTAAACAGTTTAATGATAGGTAGAAGTAAAGTGATTACATTTAACTATTAAATTATTAACAAAGTACTTGTTGTCCTTCACTTACAAACAATATCTCAATAATAACTGAATTGAAAACCAACAAATTACTCCACAATTATTATCATAGTACAGTCAAAATTTTCCAGACTGTCCATCAATACACATTACAATGTTTTACCAGCGAAACAACATACATTTTCCATGCCCCAAAATTATAATTGTGTGGCAACATACAGTATGACTTCATACATTTTTATGGTGACAATCCATATTCTCAAAAATGAATGGGAAATAGTGACTTTGATTACAGCAAATCATGTGACAGCATGATGAGTTTAAGTACACATGATGTCTTCAATGTGCTTTATGTGAAACCATATCAATGTACAAAGACACTATTTCTCAATGACAAAATATCCCATTATCACTGTGGTTGCATGTTCCTTCATGCCTTCATTTTTATCTGAAATACACATCTGGTGTCTTATTTCTGAAGTGTTTTTTTACTTTTTTTTTCTACCTCAAAAACAACATGAAAACAGGAAGGCCTGGGTTTCAGTTTCTCATACAAGAGTGTGTATATGAACAAGTTTTACCGTAAATGTTTTCCTGTGAAGCCAAGGTGTTCCAGCAGGCAGCTTTAACCTACTTAATGTTGGTCTTTTGTACTTCAAACTAAATGGTCTACTAGACCATTTTCAAGTCCAAGACCACGCAAACTAATTTTCCATGCTAAAGCTCTGAGGTTTGTGCACTTTCCAATTCATAAGTTTTGTCAGTTTCACTGATAAGTGTGCCAGGGCAATGATGTGCTTTATTTCTATGTTGGATATTACCCACCCTACCTCCTAGTAGGCACACAAAAGGACTAAGTGGGATACACACATTCAAGACTACAGACAACATATCAATTGCTTAAGACCAAAATCTGTTTACGGTATACCAACCTCCCTGCAGGTAAGTCTGAAAGGCATTGATCCATCTTTTTTAAAGTGATTTGATATATGCTCTGTGCAAGATGTTCATTAGAATAACTCACACAATTGGATATCTTTTCCAATGTTTACTCCCAGGTGCCTACTGTTCCCCCATTTTTATAACCCCATGATATATTGCATTGCATGATAAGTGATAAAAATACTTATTTTTCTTAATATCCAGGAAATGTATTAATGCCTTTTTTCATGCATGTAACATACATTTGTCATATGTCACCAAGGGTAAAACCAAAGAGGTGTTAGCTGAAAGAAAACAGATGGTTATTAAACCACTGATCAGGTAAAGGATATTAAAACCAATACAAGAACAATTGAAAATACCACTATGAACAATCAAGACAATAATCAAAGTTCTGGAGTGTGGAACAGATTCAAATATTCCAAGAAGAGGATGTATTCGCATATGTCCCTGCACATGGTGAAGAAGATGGTGATGGAAAAGAATTGAAGGATCACAGTTTCAGATCTGCACAGTCTAGTGGAATCATGGGGTTATGTCTCAAAGTCACCTGTTAGATGAAAAAGTTACACAAAAGAAATGCTTACAAAACCCTAACCCACACATTGCAGTGACTGAACTTTATCAAGCATCACTGGAACTACAACTGGGATCGTGTGTTGTGGTCAGATGGGACCAAAATGTAACTTGCACACCAAAAAAGGGACTGCATACAAGGACAACACTTGACACCCACAGCAAAATACAGTGCTGTATCTTTGATGCTTTGGGGCTGTATTGCTACTAGTGGTCCAGGTGTGCCAACCTTGTCAGACTTTAAAGAAGAGAATCATCACGGTTACCCACTCCAACTGAGGCTTCACCAGATATTGATTGTAGTGGTGCCAATACTTTTGAAACCTATGTTTTGCAACCAAAAAAAATACATACCACTCAATGAAATGTTTTGTGTTTGAGAAATAATTGTGTTGTTATAAAAATATATTACTACTCATTGTGTTTCTTCCCAATTCAATTCATTTTTGCGTTGTTTATTTTTTTGCATTCACTTTTGGACAGTTTAATGAAGGGTGCCAATACTGCTGCGTCGACTGCATTAATCATCTGTATATAGTTCAACTTTGACCATGACCTGGTAATGCCTTTCAAATGCTCCTTAGCTGTGATGGTGCAGGTGAGAATGAAAAGGCTTGGGCAGACTGGGCAACCCTGTCTTGTAGAACAGAAAAGCTGAAAGGGATCTGATATCCTACCATTCAATTTCTCTGACGCAGTGGGTTGATGATAGAGGACCCTAATCCATTTTATGATGTCAGGCCCAAAAGCAAATGTATACAGTGCATAAAACAGATAAGGACACATTTATTCAAAACCAGCCATACTGTCATACAGTAGCTAGATGATGTACAGTGCTGTCACTTATGATTACATTAAAAGTCTCATGTTGTTGGGGAATAGTTGACCTGGTACAAACCACAGCTTTCTCCAAAGATATTAGGGAGCATATCAAGGATCTTGAAAAACAATACATTCATACACAATCACCTTTCCTTATACTTAAATGCAGAAACCAATTTGCCTGGTTTTGGTAGAGCCAGTTTGTGCAAATTTGAACATGTACATTTATGTCATTTAGCAGACTCTTATCAACTTAGTGACTCTGGCCAATATGCTTATTAATTTGGGGCGCAACAGGAACTTGGTTGCATTTTTGCTCTGTCCGAAGCACAGGTACTACAGGAGAGGAGTATTCATATCAGGAATTGTGATTCCACTTTGTTTAGCCACTCCTTGTCTATGAATCCTGTTGAACAACGCATTAGTACACATAATGTTCCAAGTTGTTGAAGTTGGGAAACTCTACGTTTGCGTCCCTCCATCCCCATCTTATGTACCAGTGTTCAATTGTTATGGAATGAAAGATGTGTTTTTTTTTATGTGTGTGTCATAAAGGAAGGAATTTTGGAATTTGGAATTTATCAAAGGTGGGGAATCATCCACCGGGAGAGTTAATGTATGCAGGCCCTGAACCGAGCCTTGTCTTAAACATGAGCTTTAGGACAATACATTGAAAAAATGTACGTTTTAATTTGGTTTGGATCAAGTGCCTGCACACTCAGTAGCTCTCTAGCATTCTCCAGAGAGAATTACGTATTTTATACAGTAGGCTAACATAGCAGTAATTCTACTGGGTGCCTTAATCAGAGCACAATAGTATAATGAAATAATATAATGAATAAAATGTCTCTATGAATGGATCACATTCTCCTCTTGTAACTGAAGCCAGTTGTGTTCATAACATTTCCCATCTACCTCGGAATTGAAGTTACAAAACAATACTCCTCTCTATTTAAAGCAAACTTCAACCAGAAATGACAAACCATTTGGAAAAACGTTATACAGTCCAAAGCATGGCCCTGTCATGTTGGGATGTGTTTTTAGGTGGTTCGCAGAAGACTGTCCCCAATGTTGATGATGCATGAATCAAAGGGCAACAATATTATAATTAAAAACAAACGGCTCTAACCCCATATTTCCTATGTTCACTTAAAGTTCTAAAGGGGCAATATACATTTTTACTGTACTATTAGCAGAAAAACAAGCAGAAATTACCAGTAACCATCTGTAGTTAAAGTTGTAAGTTGTTTCAAATAATCTTTTTGTACCAAATTAGTCAGAGTGACCGACATTCTCCCCAATTAAACTTTCTCACCAGCCCATCTATCAATTTGCATTGACTTAATGATTTAATGTAACATCCTTATACTCACTTTAGTATTTTCCTTTCCATCCTAAACCACCCTGGACAAGGTAGCACTATACCAGCCTCGTTTGGTAAGGGAATACATGGATGAGACAAGTCGTGCTATTGTTTAGAGGCAGGATTCTACACAGTTAGCTGCTGATTAGCATCAGCTGGTTCTCCAACCCAGTCCATTGTGCAGGGGTATAATAGAGCTGCTTGTCTCCCCCTGTTGGCCATCTGCAATACATCACTCAGTGGCACAGCAAAAACACACACCTGCAGACCAATAGACAGGAAGAGTTTGTGCCCATAAGACTTTCACTGCTATTGTACATGGACACTAAATAACTTTGACCGAAAATGAAAACTTGTAATTGTGCTCAGATTCAACACAACAAAACATGCTCAGCCTGCAGGAGCACACTTAGTACTTCCTTACTGTGGATGCGTACGTACCCTGGTTCGGGAAAAAATATGTTTCAGTGCTGGGAAATACCTTGTACTACGTAAGGCTCTTTGGAATTGTTATTGTCTTGGTGGAAACTTGGCTCTACTCACTATTCTTTTCTGTAGACAGCTGCTTATACAAATTCATAATAAACACACAAGGCCAACTCTGTCTTTTTGTTTGAGTTCTCAGTTGGCCTGATGATTTAGCCGTTAGTGCCAATTCACAATGGGAATCAGGACACATAGAGATACAGATGTAGTTTTCTAATAACAAATGTTTTTTGTTACCTAGGAGACAAGTGTGGTGTGCACTAAACCAAAGGTCGCTGGTTCTAATCATCAGTTAAATTGGGCCAGAGCCCCCTTGGGCTGATTAACTTTTCACCATTTCCTTTCACCCAAATAAGAGCAAGGTGAGACTGAGCCCCAGTACCTATCACCCAAATAATAGCCAGGTGAGGCTGAGCCCTGGCGCCTTTGGTTATGAGAACTCTAAGTACAACAATATACAAGATGAAAATCTAATCAACACACTATGCAGTATTATTGAAAAAAATTATAATAAGCCAAATTCAGCAGGTGCGATGAAAATCAATGGACAAACTAGAGAAGATTGTTCTGATACAGAGAAATAAGAAATAATAAAACTAGGCTTTATCTAGTTTGTAAAGGCAGGAGATAAGGACACAAAGGTGCCGCATACACAACAAGGCTACATGTGTCATTGGCCTAATGAGTGTCACAATACATCTCACTGCATTTGTAATTCAGAGGCAAACAAAATTACTAGTTAATTTCTAATCACATAGGCAAAGGTGGTGTGGTCACCAGCCCACCCACAGGAAGGCCTGGCCTACCGAGACTGAGCAGCGGGTTTGGCATTAATATATAGACTATAAAAAATATAGACCTTTTTTCTAATAAGTGGAGTGGAGAACGAATTGAGTAAGCAATGAATTGCGTAATTTGGCTTGAGCAGGTTTCTTAAATGTTGAATTGGCAGTTATCTGTCCTGCTATTATTTTGGCCCAATACTGCTTAGCCATGTGTTTTGAATTAACTGATTCTTCATGTTTTATGTACTGTGGGGTATCTTGCTCCTTGTCAATCTGTGCCCGCTAGCTGAATTTCTAGACAGGCTGTGTTGCTGGTACTGCTAAGCTACTAGCTTGGCAATGTTAGCAGGACTGAATCTCAGTGAGCTAACTAGTTAACTAGCAACTAACCACACAGGTACTATTGACTGGCACCTGCCTTTCCATGTAACCTCTGCATTGTATGAGTTCAAGCCCTATAGCATTAAAATATATTTAGTTATTCCTTATTATTCAGCAGTAATGATCTCACTCTGTTTCACTTGGAAAGTATGGATTTCAACAAATTTGACCAAACATTGCTTTTCAGTGATCCACAGTGATCCAACTGCATGTGAATTGGTGCAACAGGTCACATCTTTTACTGATTGTGCTTTTCATGGTTACATTTGGCTTTAGAAAAAGTGGTTTACTGTAAATTAATCTCTCTACAAGGCCATTGAAAATCTATTGATCAGTACACAGTATAAGAACTGAAGTAGTGCCTTTAAAGTGTCTGACTGAACTTGGTGATATTTTTCACGTAGGTCAATTGAGGTTGCAGTAGATGACATTATCAACCTATCGTGAAGTCATTCATTTGAATCAGATGTGTGAGTGCTAGAGCAAAAACAAAAACCTACTCCCCTTGGGGTCTCCAGGACCAGGATTGGGAAAGACTAGTTTAGTCTGAAAAGCATAGTTCTGACAACCTAAGGCTTTTGATTCTGAAATGACAATATTAATATACTATGTGAAGTGTAAAAAATAGCAAACCTTAAACATGATATAAGGAAACTGTATTTAGTATAAAAAAAACGAAATGTTTTTTTACCATACATCTTATAGTCCCAAGTTGTCAGTGAAAATGGGTTTTCAAATCTGGACAACATCACTGAATGACATCTTCAGAGTACAGTAGCCTAATATTTTCTGTATAAATAGCCAAAGAATGAAATTTGCAGGCCAGCTAGGCATTCCGAAAGCCTAGCTGGCCTGAAAAGTCTTTGGTCATCACTAATTTCATTTTGCCATGATTTGCAAAATAACCTTGAAAATCAAACTAACAAAGCGGCTATCCAATAAATGCACTTGCTGAATCCACCAAATTTAGTAGGTGAAGTTTGAAATTGTCAAATGTCAAAGATCTTCCAACAGGTGCTACAGTAGCTGGTATGCTTTGGTATTATGAGCCTTTATTGCATATTACTCAGTTGCTCTTGAAAGATTTCGTCAGACTTTGAAGTTTGTGTGAAAGCTTTCTGCTTCAGCACAGAGTGAGATATTTGGTGTCAAAATCCTCTTTCTTGTACTTTTAAAAATAACGAAATTACACATCTAAAATATATCTGTTTTTATTCATGGAATATTTTAAATGTTTCACCGATATCCATGCAAATTCACAGATTTTCCATATTGGACATACTGTAAGCTGTAATTTCTGAGTAAGGACAAACATATTCAAATCACATCCACCATTTGCATGAAGCCAATGGGTGAATGGAAAGATGCACAGTTAGTGCCAAGCCAGGTGATGTGTGTGCTGTTATACCACCATGCTGGTGGAGCAAGGCCGTCAGTCAGGATGGAGTTCTGCTCTGATAGCTCAGCTATCACTTGGGCTAAATTGGACGAATACACAATAGCATACTCTTTCACATGAAGTCAAAATATAATGTTTTTTGCATCTTGATTAATATCATCTAACCTTTCCTGGAAGAAGTTTAGAGAGATAATGAGAGAGGGAGAAAGGACAGATGAAAGCTGCAGTGAAAGGTTTTGAGTAAAACCTGATGAAACTAGATATTTCCAGATTGTGTATTGCATTAGTTGGCACAGTGTTGCATCAGGTAACGTCCCATTTCTTTCATATCAGTCTAACAAAGTTAGTAATTAATAAAATTGTAGCCAATAAAAATGAAGAAAATGCATGTTGAATCTAGAAATTATTGGATAAAGGCTGTAAAAGTTGATTTCTAACCATTTCTTATTTTTCCTACCATGTAACTATTTTTACAACTAAGAATCTTTTTATAGAAGCGATAAAGAAACAGGAATGTAAGAAAGCGTGTTTGCTGTGGAAATGTGATCAGTATGCATGTTAGTATAGAGCTAATCAGATATTGCATCACATCGTTCTCATCATAATACTTTCCATGCATTCTTTTCTAATGACACTCCACATTGGCCCCATCATAAGCAAATACTCAGTTTGACAAAACAAGTTTCTAAACGCATCCATTGTCCTTATCAGTCTGCTTTGATATTCTCCTGAGACCCAGCCATGGATATACAGTGGGGAGAACAAGTATTTGATACACTGCCAATTTTGCAGGTTTCCCCACTTACAAAGCATGTCTGTAATTTTTCTCATAGGTACTCTTCAACTGTGAGTGACGGAATCTAAAACAAAAATCCAGAAAATCCTATTGTATGAGTTTTAATAAAAATAAAATAATTTGCATTTTATTTCATGACATAAGTATTTGATACATCAGAAAAGCAGAACTTAATATTTGGTACAGAAACCTTTGTTTGCAATTATAGAGATCATACGTTTCCTGTAGTTCTTGACCAGGTTTGCACACACTGCAGCAGGGATTTTGGCCCACTCCTCCATACAGACCTTCTCCAGATCCTTCAGGTTTCGGGGCTGTCGCTGGGCAATACAGACTTTCAGCTCCCTGGAATACCTGCAAAATCGGCAGTGTATCAAATACTTATTCTCCCCACTGTATGTCCTCTAAAATTGACAATTGTTTTGGTCCGTATCTCTAAGCCCATACATGCCTTTTAGAGGACATTTTAATTATTATTCTTTTTTTATTAAACAGGTTAGGTTGTTACCTTGATAATCTTTTTCAGTTAGCAGTTAGTCTGCTCATCTGTTAATAATTGTCCTCTGTGGTTGTTTTGAGGGTGCACTGTTTTGTTTTTTACCTGTCCTTATTTACAGTAATGTGAATGGTTTCATATTAACCATTAACCAATTCATAATGGCACATACAGTAGAATACATTTATAATTTACTGTATACATACAGCACTCTTCACAATAATTGCCTCTAGGGAGAGTTGAGCATAAAATTGTCGCTGTGGTTTAATTATGACATTTTTTTGTTCTGGTTTATCTGCTTGATCTCACAAAATACGAGTGGACTCTAACCTTTAATTGAGGTGAATTTCGGAGGAGGACGTCATAGAACACACAAATGACCTGAGACAAAGGGTTGCGGACCTTCAAGTGCTCCTAAAGAAAATCTACTGGCGCTGTGATAAACAAACCTTTGAGAGTGTGTGGTTTTATTTTGCTCATACACACAGTGGTTCATGATAGAGGCAAAAAAAAGTGTCCATGGTTCACAGTTGTCATTACAAAAGTTGATTGAATCTTGGGTTCACCAAGATTCCAAAACTGCAATTACACACCACCTCCATGCCAACAAGCTACTACTGCTCTACTCTTTATCAATTCATAAACGGCAGGGCCTGGAGTTGGCTAAATGTTAGTAGAACTTTTGTCTAAAGATTGGAATGTTTGTCTATGGTCAGATCAGATAAAAACATAGCTTTTTGGCACTTGCCAGTGGTGGATTTTCAGTCAAACAAGTGATGGCCATGCAGAAAATAACCTAATCCCCACTGTTTAGTATGGTGGTATGTGATGTTGTGGGGCAGTTTGGCTTCCAGAGACCCTGGGAACGTGGTGGATGAATGATCTGTTATCCCACGATACATATTCTTCCACCTCATTAGACTTTGACTCCGTGTTGTAATCTTGGAAAGAAGAGAATGTCAATCTGTCATATTTTAAGTGAGATCAAGCTGATGAAAAAAAAAAGACCTTTATCATTACCATAGACCTATTCTTCTTGGGTGCTAATAATTCTGGAGAACACTATAGATCTTTAAATATGTATTTCCCTAAAAACACTTTACACATTACTATATTTTGCTGGGGCTCAGTTATGGTTTTCATGGGCTTGCTGTGCCCTTACGTCAGTGGCTTACCCTGAGTTAAATATGGACGCACAATCACTCTCAGTAGTGTAAACATTTAGAGTAAGCAGTCAGTAACACTCTCTATCACTGCCATTGCTGCCTCAGGCTCTCACCGTCAGTGGATGGGCTAGTCAACTTCTTACATGAAGCGGGCAAATCAGGTTACAGGTTTGTTCCCTGCCTTTCTCACCCCGCCTTTCTAGCATGACATGTCAGACTATAAAGTGCTCTGACTACTCTACAGGAAAGTAGATTTCTTCAACTGCTACAGTCAGTGCTATAGTCACTGTTTATCCACAGAATCATGAGAGAGTGTATTGTATCAAAAATGGACATGGCGTGTACAGACTGTATGAAGGCTTCTGATATGAAAGAACAAAATGGAATACGGTGAGTTTATTGATTCATGTTTATGGTGTTCGAGCTGGTTTTTACAACTAGTACAATGGTAGCAGTAACATGGCATTATCCTAACAGAAATTATGCTATTTCTCAGGAAAAGAAACTGGAGGACAAGAATATGCTATCTCTTGAAGATCACCTCGTCTTCAAAATCCCTGTCAACAAGGTTATCTTATAGGTGAGGTTCAGAGGTCAGAATGATGTACCATTATAGATCTAAAACTCAGATTAACATAACACCAACCTAAATATGTATCACTGTAAGCATATTTTACTACTACTACTACTATTACTACTACCACTACTACCACTACTTCTACTACCATTCCCACTACCAGTACAACTACCACTTCTACTTGTATTTCCATTACCACTACCCACTACCAGTACAACTACTTCTACTACTACTACTAATACTACTACCACTGCTACCACTACTACTACTACTACTACCATTACCACTACCAGTACAACTACTAATTCTACTTGTATTTCCATTACCACTACCACTACCAGTACAACTACTTCTACTACTACTACTAATACTACTACCACTGCTACCACTACTACTACTACTACTACTACCATTACCACTACCAGTACAACTACTTCTACTACTACTACTACTATTACTACTACTAAGACAAGCTTCTTGTACCTGTTGCATTAATATGACTATTCCCTCTTTCAGGCCAACAGCAGAAGAAGTCGAACAATGGGCAGAGTCACTTGACAAACTACTTGGTTACAAATGTAAGTTCCACCATGATTGCATAAGATTGTACAACGATCATAGAGTTGCAATTTATGTGAATAATTAATCCGGAAGTACAGATCTAATCCAGTACGGATCTAAACTGCACCTTTTATTGGTTGGTGTTTTACCCTCCTACTGTACTCAATTCGAGTTGCGTTGACATTCTCTCATCTTCGATCTCTCTCTCCTGCAGATGGAAAGGCAGCATTTCGAATCTTTCTGAAGTCTGAGTTCTGTGAGGAGAATTTAGAGTTTTGGACAGCCTGTGAGGAGTACAGGACCATCTCATCTCCCGAGAAACTGTCGTCAAGGGCCAGAAGCATCTATGAAGAGTTCATCCAGTGTGATGCACCTAAAGAGGTGAGTTTCCTTTTCACTTCTCTCAGGCCTCATATTCTTAAAGTTATAATACTGATCAACAATTGTATAATAGAAATATGGTTACAGCTATATAATTTATGTCCCTACTTATATGTCTAATGCAAATTTGTGAACACTTGGATTGGGCAAAGGTGAATTAAGGGTATAGTCTCTATATTTGTATGTAGATCAACCTGGACTACCCGACAAAAGATGCTATCGCCCAGAGCCTGCAACTGCCGAGCCTGACGTGTTTCCTGTCAGCCCAGAAGAAGGTGTTCAGCCTGATGGAGAACAATTCGTACCCTCGCTTTCTTCAATCTGAGCTGTACAAGGAAATATACAATGTGGCTAGGGGAGAGGGAAAACATCTCCAGTCTTAAAGTGAATCAGCAGGAAGTTTTAGCTATCCAGTCACACATTACATTCAATTCCACAGACACCACGTATTTTGGTATGAGAAGGAGGTAGTTAATATGTAGCTTTCCCTTTACACTTGAACGTTTTATATTGAACTTTGTGCATTGTCAAATAAGTGAATGTGATGCAAGCAAGCACTTTCTGGGACCATTTGTACAGTTTTATATTGGTAAGTGTTTTTGTGGAGATGTGACTGAGGGTGGAATTTAGTTTTGTCTTTAAGGTGGTTTTGTATCTCATTAAGGTGTTCACAATATAAAGTTGTTAAACTTACTATAAATGAAACAACTGAATGTGGGGCAAATGTATGGTGGCAGCTGGACTGCACACCGTTTAATATTTATATTTTGTTATTGTCAGAATTCCATGATTAATAAAATGATGTTGAATTCAGAATGCCTTTTGCATGTATTGTACCCTGAAGGAAACACGGTGCTTTATTAATGTTTTCAAAGCTATAAATAACTCACAAATCTTGGATGAAATCCATCTACTGTACTCTACTAGATAGCCTATGTCTGCACAATCTCATATTCATAACATCATTCTCCTTCCCTTGGAACAGTGTGTTCACCAGGCGTAAAAGACATGTGTAAGCAGTCAGTTTTAGGGCACCTGGCTATTTACTTTGGGACGTCGTCAAAATCAGAACTTCGGAGAATACTAGAATACACCAGGTGCAACTTCAAAATTTCATAATAATCAGCTGATAATAGCCATGTCTATTTGTGCAATGGTAGCATGTATAGCAAGCAGTCTGACATCTTTGTAACAATGTCCTGGCAAGCAGGGCACATGCTTATGGGCCCTGACCTCCGGGGGAGGGGGGGGGGCTATTAAAATGTTTTGCTTTAAGTGCCAAATGTTCTCATAGTGGAATGGGTTGATATCACAGGTCCCACTAAATATGGTGATGGCTTCATATCAATAAGATGTTCCAGTTAGTAAGATTCTGTGTTCCAAATGCAAAAGAGATACGCTTCATCGGTTTACATTTGAATATGGAGTTTGCGGAATTTGTGTCACAACGCTGGTGTGGATGAGCTCAAAGTAAAAACTGACACTGAGCATACAGCCAGACACCTTTTCTCTTTGAGAGCTGGCCTGTAGTATTTGGACCATTGGCCTGTCACGTGTTATGATATTTCACAGGCTTAATATAAGATAATTTTTCACTGAACACATCTCAACCCAAACAGCCCAAAATAACCTCTTAGACTGCTAATATACTGGCCTAATAACACATTAGTCTAACACATCATCATAAACAGACAAAAATAACTTTTTCCCCCCCCAGAACATCTGTCCTGTAAAAACTGTGCAAGAGCTTTTGTGGTTGCATATTAAAAGACCACGAGGAGAATCTCCCTCTGTGTTTGTGTTTCACAAGCTACACATGGTCTCACCCATACAAGGAAAACAGAGTACTACACAGTATGCTCGTGACTGCGCAGAGACGTCAATGACAAAGCACATGAAACCAGTTAAAAAAGTTTATTCCAAAAATACATTGTATGTATTCCTACCTGGACAACTTATTTTTTTCCTTTACAATGAGAGGATTGTGAAGCATTTGTGTTTTATAAGCTTCTACAAAGTAACTTGTCAGGACTTGCATTAAGCCTATTCTGCTCCAAGGAGTGCTTAGGTGTGTATACACACAAAGAGGTGAACGTAGAAGAGGACACATTGTAAGTCAAGGGGTATGGGGTATGAGTAAGGCCTCCGTCACCTCCGTTCTTAATTATTGGTACAAATGGAGCAGTAGGATAAGAAGGTGGATCATTTTTTAAATGGAAATGTCTTTCGACCCTTAAGTTTCTCACAGCAATCAGGACCATAATCAGGACCATTATTTAATATTTTTGCTCAATATAAGATGGCAACATGTCCCTAAACTGACACGGACAAACTACATGAACAAAACAATACCGGAGATCTTAGATTAATACTTTATTTTCCATGTGGAGAAATTGACAGAAAGGGGGGTTGTGGACCCACGTGTGGACACAGAGGCAGAGAGGAGATGGCATTCCAAATGTTTATTAGAGGATACGCAGTCTCATAGTTGGCAGGCAGGCAGGCAGAGTTCAGATGATAGATCAGTTGACTAGAGGTACAGAGATGTTGGTTGGTTCCAGGTCGGGAACAGGCGATGGTCGTAATGGGTGATCCGAATAGCAGAGGTACAAGCAGGAGTCATGGGCAGAAGGGGATTGGTACCAGGAACGCAGAGCAGAAACAGGAAACAGAAACACAAGAAACAAATGCTGGAAACGCATGAATAGCCAATACGATCTGGTAGCAGGCAAACAGAAAACACAGGCATAAATAGACGAGGGGTAATGAAATAGACAAGGGGCAATGGGAGGTGGGGGCAATAACTGCACAGGTGAAACAAATCAGGACGTGACAGAAATGTACGTTTTGGCACTGTGCCTAACACAATCAAGCCACAAACAGGTAGAACACGTATATGAGATATGAGATGATTCATCTGTACACTATTATCAATTACACACATCCGTACACTCAGTCAACTAGAATGTAGCCTGTTGGCCAGCCTGCTTGTCCTATTGGTTGATTTGAACCTTTAAAAGACCGTATTACCAAAAAAGACAAAGTATAGCCGTGCTCAATTCTGTTTGTACCCTGGTGCCCTAGAGTCACACCAAGGGGAGTAACCCAAACTATAACAAAGCTGTCTTGGGTTTATCAGTACCTTGTGTGTAAGGGTTTAATAGTCCTCCTTGCCTGTCTGTTTTGACCCTCACCACCTTAAGAGCAGAGCTAGTTATTTTTCACAGCATATTTCTCTGCAAAACATCAGCATTTACTTTCCAGCTGATTATGCAATATGCTAAACACTGAATCAAGACCTTGCAAAATAACATTAAAACATGATTAACATTAAAATTACTTTTTTTAGTTAGAGGCTGTGAATTGTTCCCCCACTGCAGCTTATGGTTAAATAAAACTTTCTCTATTGCTTGTGATCAGCAGTTATTGAGGGGGTTGTTACCTTTCTCCTCAAGTAAGGGGTAGGACGTTACAGTCATAGTGTAGACGAGTAATAGCAGAGGAGAAACCACATAGCTAAGGTGCACTTGTCGGACATAGACTGTCCCCCCTTGACCAGCTGTGTCCTATTTCCCGGGAAATGCAGGATTCACAGCACCTGGCCTACATCGAATGACACTTGTCTATATCTGAGCCAAGCGCTGGTTCGTTTATACTGAGAAATCAACAAATATGATACAGGTATGGCATGTGGCTTTTTTAAGATACTGTTTAGTATTGTACATATGGCGACTTCAGACTTTTCAAAGTTTGTCTTACACATGAAAGGCAATGTCACCAGCCTACAGACAGATGGGTTGGGTGATTTGGTGATGGGAACTATAATAAAGGTTTCCATTGTCTTGGTACAGCACATGTTGCAATCTAAAGAGGAAACAGCATAAGACGTACCAGTTGATGGCTCTGCTCAGTGGATTATAACACAATCACATAGTGTGCCCCCCAGAATTATTGGACCTCTTGCCCAAGACAAAAATGGCAATACTGAAAATAAAATATTGTTCAAAAACATCACAAATACTGCCAAAAAAATACAAATCTTTGATATCCATCGATATAAAGAATTCATATGAGTAAATGGGAACTCTTCAGCAGTCATCCATGACTTCCTGTTTCATGGGGGCATTAACACAAAGCGACACAAAAAACTCCCTTAGTCATTAACCAGCATGGGAAGGTCAGAGAAAACCCACATTAAAAGACACAATATGTTGTTTAACTTAATAACTTAGGCAGCAAAGGCAATAGAAAAAAAGGATGAACCTGAAAATAATTGTATCAACTTAGAACGTAAGCAACACTCTCTCCATTGAGTCAATCAATCACATACTGTGATTTGCTCCATAACATTGCCTTGAAGACTTGTTTAAATAATACTCAAATATCCAGGAAGACATTTTGATCTTGGTAAGAATAGAGGCTTTTGGTTCCTGACTCAGTGTTTACTAAAGATCCCATTGTCCTTGTGTTAACTTTGGCATCCTGGCTAAATGTCATATTTACAGCTCCGGAAGAAATTAAGAAACCACTGCAAAATCTGGTTTTACTATTCATAGGTATGTATTTGAGAAAAATTAACTGTTTTGTTTTATTCTATAAACTACTGACATTACTCAAACATTTCAAATATAAATATTGTCATTTAGAGTATTAATTTTTTGAGAATAACAACTGGTCAAAATTGGTGGAGAGTTCTTGCCTCAATCTTGTTCACGAGTGAGGGAAGGATGGAACGGGAGATTAACAGACGGATCGGTGCAGCTTCTGCAGTAATGCGGTCGATGTATCTGTCTGTTGTGGTGAAGAAAGAGCTGAGCCGCAAGGCGAAGCTCTCGATTTACCGGTCAATCTATGTTCCTACTCTCACCTACGGTCATGAGCTTTGGGTCATGACCAATAGGACAAGATCCCGGATACAGGCGGCCGAAATGAGCTTTCTCCGCAGGGTGGCTGGGCGATCCCTTAGAGATAGGGTGAGAAGCTCGGTCACCCGGGAGGAGCTCAGAGTAGAGCCGCTTCTCCTCCACATCGAGAGGGGTCAGCTGAGGTGGCTTGGGCATCTGTTTCGGATGCCTCCTGAACGCCTTCCTGGAAAGGTGTTCCGGGCGCGTCCCACCGGGAGGAGACCCCAGGGAAGACCTAGGACACGCTGGAGGGACTATGTCTCCCGGCTGGCCTGGGAACGCCTCGGTGTCCCCCCGGAAGAGCTAGAGGAAGTGTCTGGGGAGAGGGAAGTCTGGGCATCTCTGCTTAGACTGCTGCCCCCGCGACCCGGCCCCGGATAAGCGGAAAGAGATGAATGAATGAATTGGTCAAAATAACCAAAGAAATATGCATTGTTTTCAGACCTCAAATAAAGCAAATACATATTCATTTTTCAACAAAAAAAAAAATAAATCTTTAAACTTAGGAATAGTTCAGAAATCAATGTTTGATGGAATAACCCAGACTTTTTTTTATCACAGCTTTAATGCGTCTTGGCATGCTCTCCACCAGTCTGTCACATTGCTGTTAGGTGACTTTATGCCACTCCTGGCACAAAAATTCAAGTAGCTCGGCTTTGTTTGATGGCTTGTGACCATCCATCTTTCTCTTGATCAAATTCCAGAGGTTTTCAATGGGTCTTTTGCAAATTTCCTTATGGTCTTGTGCAAATTTCAGCCTGGCTCTTCTTTGCTTCACATTGATGAAGGGCTTTTTTCTAGCTTTGCACGACTTCAGTCCTGCCCCTAGGAGCCTGTTTCGATCCGTCCTCTCTGTGCACTTCCCCACCAGCTGCTGTTTGTCATTCTTTTTTTAGGTTACTTGATGTCATCCTACAGTTGTTGAGTGACATTCGAATGAGTTGACGGTCATCTCGGTCAGTGGACAGTCATTTTCGCCCTCTGCCAGTCTGTAGCTTTGTTGTCCCCAATGTCTGTTGCTTGACCTTGTTCTCATGAACCGCCGTCTTTGAAATGCTCAGGATGGAAGCAACCTGACGCTCACTGTGTCCCTCAGCCGTTAAAGCCAGAATTGAAACCTACTTTTTCTCACTCTGTTCAACTCTTTTGTCAGGCTGAAGTTTTTTTTTTATTTTTTTATAATTCAAATTACCTTTGAGGTACTGTTTTTGCCATCCAGCTGGTCCTATTGCAAGAGGATAGTGATGACCACAGCACTGGTTTTAATACTTTTCGTTAAATTAGATTTGGTTCAGGTTATCACCTAAAGACTACCTCATTATGTAAAATGAGATGTGCCTGCTTTGGAATTTAACAGACACTGGAATGGAATGGCTGCCATATATGTAGAGACGCTGTGGTCTCTTAATTTTTCCTCATAACAGCCTAATATATTCCCCTCCAGTCCAATGTAATCCCTGGACCATTGTTGTAAATGACAATAATTACAAAACATATAAACAGATTAAAAAAAAAATCATTAAAAACAATGTATCAGGTAACTTGACAGTTAGCTAATGAATCTGCCCAATCTGGAGGATGCACACATTTCTATCTGGATTTATTCTTAAACCCCTTACTGTATACTTCAAATCCTGCAGGTTTGGGTTCCTCTACTATGTAATTGCTTTACCAATACAGGAAACCCAACTCTTTCCCTGTACAACAAGCGTACAGTACAGGCTACGGCAGATTTGTGCTGATACAATAGAATGCCTGTGTGGTCACATTTCAAAAAGGGAACATTGTGCCTGTGGACTCGCCCCTAACAGACAGTGCAGCGCAACGTTCCTGTTACGGTTGGTAATCTGGGTAAAAATAAAAGACTGGCTGTCTGCACGTCATGGACATACTCATGCATGGCTCATTCTACAGAAGGTGGAAGAGGAAACGGTGATGTTTGCTATGGCTCTAAAGACTGTGAGAGATCTGTGCCGTTCCAGCAACCTCATGTCACTGGGTCATAAGCAACCACAGAATCATCTATTCTACCTGACTGAATAATCCTATTACACCTCCTTGATCATAGCAGGTACACACCTGATGGAATGCAATCAACAGTAAAATGACAGCACTTTCGAACAGCTAAACATTTTATTATGAAAATAAGACAGGTTCATATCTTTCAGGGCATGCATTACAACTGAGGGGTAGATCTGGGTGGGACAGTCAACAAGGTTGTCTTTTTGTCCCACCACCTGTGCTTGTGTGTCCAAGATGGGGGTGGGGGTCACCAGACAATGGTAGGGAGCGAGATTTCCGCCCCTTCAAATGAATAAGACTGACAAGCACGTGTGTGTGGTCACTTTGCTTCTTGGACTTTTTTGGCACTCTGCTTCTCCTTTGCCTGTGGAGAAGGGCAAACATATAATTTCAGCGCCAGTGACCAGATTGTAGGTTAGTGTCACCCTCTAATGGACAACAGTTGCAAACAAAACAATACACTTCAACATTAAAAAAGTCACATTTAACACGTTGGTATTGGTTTGTAGAGTATGTTTAATGATTATACAATGAAACAATATTACACAGTTACGCAGTTACTTACCTTTTCCACCAATGGTATCAATTGCTGGTATTCTGCAAGCGTCTTCAGTAGTTCCATGATGAAGGGTAGGTAGTTATGCTTTCGTCTAATATTTTCGATCTATAAAAAAAAATTACAATGGGTTTCATGTCTCTCCATTGAACATTTGTATTGTGTCCAATTTACAGTTTGTTGTTGTATTTTGACATGTTAATGTGTTTTGGGTTATTGTCTTAATTACAACCATGTCTATGATTTTAAAAGGCAAAGAAAAAAACACAGTTGACTGTTGGCAGCATTGACGTGAATTGTTGCCCTATGAAGAAAGCTAGCATTTAGCCATTTCACCAATCGTTTAAAATCAATGGTCTAATCCTCTAGTTCTTCAGCCCTCTCCTCAAGGATCCCCAGACAATTCACAAAATTGTTGTAGCCCGGAACAGGTATATCTGATTCACTAATCAAGGGCTTGATGATTAGCTGACAAGTCGAAATCAGATGTGTTCGTACTGGAATAGATCAATTACAAGGAATGGCCGGGGGTCTTTGAGGAAAGGTTTGAATATATTTGGTAATCAAAAACTAACAAGTATGGTCTCCGGGGGTTTGCGAAACAGCAGATATCTTGAAGTTCTTTGGCCACGTGTACCAGTATTGTCAAAAATGAGAATGCATGAGCAGAAAAGAACCCCATTCCTAATGTGTCTATTTTGATTACAATTTTAAAGTGCGGATGGGTTAATCCGACAACTCGTGTGTGTACACAAAATGTAATATAGGTCCTCATGACGATGACAGAAAAAGTCTATCATGGAGTCCAAAGAGAGCACAATATTGTAGTAGTTTGGAACAATAAATAGATTATTAATAATGTTTTTAATATAGAGAGCACTTTTATTGCAATACTAATGATATTGTTAAGCCAATAATTTAAATGGTATTAGCTTACGGTTTGTCCCAACTGCAATGGTAGGCCTATTGCATAGCCAATATAAGAATGGGGTTATATTCAAATCATAAGATGCTTTTAATGACAACATATTCTATTTGTAGTTGTTACCCCATGGGAGCAAAAAGATCCTGGCAGCAGATACAAACTAAATATAAGAACATCATATAAAAAAAGTAAATTATTAGTGGGAAAATCACAAAACAAAAAGACAGTCAGTAAAATAGACAAAGCCAAACCACATAGGGTTACATTTCATTGATTAAGTTGGCCAGATAAATGATTAACTGGTTCCCTTTGTAATGCATGGCACACAATGCAGGCTCCCATGTCAATTGGATTGTGACAGAATAGAATCAGACTGATGGATAAGCTGTGTTTTATTCATTTGAACAAACATGTTTGAGTTTGTTCAAGAACTGGTTTGACATGTCTTGCCAATTTAAACTCCAACTTTCTGTAATACCCATCTGGTGGGCTAAAGGAGGTGTTCCAAGTACCCATAATATGTGATCTCACAACAAGGGTTAGCAAACACACCTTGTATCGTTTAAGTTTCTGATTCTCCTCGTCGATCAGCAGCTGATACTTGGCAATTTCTGATTGGATGGAGCTTAGAAGGGTGCTGTTCTGGTCGGTATCCATTGGCTCTTCCTAAAAAAAAAAGGAGGGCGAGACAGCATCCCATTCGGATTAGAATTTGCTGGTTAAATACTTCCTGTATCAAACAGAATATGAATAAGCAATTACCAGCTAACAGAAATGCTGTGATGGAACTAACATTACTCACTGCATGTTGATTAGGGATATATTTGATATCTTCATAAGAAGACTTGATCAATGACAGTTCCCTAGCTGGAAGTCTGAACACGGCCCTGGAGGGCTGAATATTATACAGTCCTGTCCTTAAGGCTGCAACAAGAGCATCATGGGTAACAGCAACATCACTTACCTCTGCTAACTGGACCTGTAGCTCAGCTATCTTCCTCTCATATATCATCTTCCTGTCCGAGACAATGGCCATTAGGTTGAAGCGGATCTCTCCTTCACTGTACCTGGTAAGAGGAATGGAAGAATTAGATGGGTGTGCTCTTATTCTTCCTCTTCCCAGATTCAGGCAGAGGTTATGGAGCACAGTGAACAAGTATAAACAGACAGCAACCATAGTACATTTTTTAATGAAAACCAAATTATTACTTCTGTATTCTTTTCTCAATCACCGGTCGAACTGCATTGATCCAATCATCCTGGTTGCAAACTCCTGAAACCAAAGAAGAGGGGATAAAATAGCACCATATTTCAACTTCACAAGGCAAACTGCTCCTGTAAAACAGTATGCCACACACATTTAAATGATGGGAAAATTACATTTACGACACAACCTTTCAGAATATACAAATGAATAAATATGATCAGTAGCTGCATACCGAGATCAATGGGTCCTTCACGTAGACCATCCAGCTCATAAAGCCTCCCATTGACAGGGACATAGCTTACAAAATGGAATGCATCCTCATCCTTTGCTGAAGACTTGGCGTCAAACTCAAACATCTGCTGTCTGAGAAAAAAACAATTAGCAAAGCAACTAAAGCTAAAACCAAAGCATGTTCAATGCTCCTTATTTTCAAGCTGTTATGAAAAACGGCAGTTGGATGAATCCTTTTAAATACAATCATGTTTTGATGGCACCCCTTCTCATCTAAACAAAACCTTCCTTTGTAGAAGTGTTCAGAAAGGGACATTTTGGACCTGAATGCCAAAACAAATATTTTTGCACCAGTTATCTAAAAAAACTGTGCATACAAAAAAGGGGTTGTTCCTATATGCATCTTCTATAGATTAGACTATTTTATATCATCTAAGACTTGTGTTGTGCCAAAAGACACAGAGTGCTTGGGAATACAAGGTAGGTGTAATTTTTTGGCTAATAATTTTAATTTAAATAATATTGAAACTTTCAAATGCTCCCACAAAAAGAAATTTGAATTCCATACACACACCAGCCCATAATTGTAATGGTAGGTTTATTTGAACAGTGAGAGAGAATAACAAAAAAAAAATCCAGAAAAACTCATCAACATGTCAAATATCTTAGAAATTGATATGCATTTTAATGAGTGAAATAAGTACTTGATACCCACTCAATCAGAAAGATTTCTGGCTCCCAGGTGTCTTTTATGTGGTCAGATGAGACCAGAATCAAGCTCTTTGGCATCAACTCAACTCGCCGTGTTTGGAGGAGGAGGAATGCTGCTTATGACCCCCAGAACACCATCCCCAATGTCAAACATGGAGATGGAAACATTATGCTTTGGGGGTGTTTTTCTGCAAATGGGACAGGACAACTTCACCGCATCACAGGGACGATGGACGGGGCCATGTATCGTCAAATGTTGGACGAGAACCTCCTTCCCTTAACCAGGGCATTGAAAATGGGTCTTGGATGGGTATTCCAGCATGACAATGACGCAAAACACACAGCCAATGCAACAAAGGAGTGGCTCAAGAAGAAGCACATTAAGGTCCTGGAGTGGCCTAGCCAGTCTCCAGACCTTAATCCCATAGAAAATCTGTGGAGAGACATGAAGGTTCGAGTTGCCAAACGTCAGCCTCGAAACCTTAATAACTTGGAGAAGATCTGCAACGAGGAGTGGGAGAAAATCCTTCCTGAGATGTGTGCAAACCTGGTGGCCAACTACAAGAAACGTCTGACCTCTGTGAATGCCAACAAGGGTTTTGCCACCAAGTACTAAGTCATGTTTTGCAGAGGGGTTGAATACTTATTTCACTCATTAAAATGCAAATCAATTTATAACATTTTTGACGTGTTGATGTGTTTTTCTGGATTTTTTTGTTGTTATTCTGTCTCTCACTGTTCAAATAAACCTACCATTAAAATTATGGACTGATCATTTCTTTGTCAGTGGGCAAACGTACAAAAGCAGGGGATCAAATATGTTTTCCCTCACTGTAAATACATTTTCATTTTATTTAATGTTCTCTACAAGCAATAAGTATTTTGATATCAAAATGACAAAGTCATCACTTGTACAGATCAAGTGGAATATGCAAAACTGGTTAATGGTGAGCACCTTAATGCTCCTTAATGCTTTGGTGTTACTTGCGGAGTACTTCAACGATGGGTAAACATGAAGGGAACGTTACGTTTCAATTACAATGTTGAGGTCTAGTGTGGTCAATTGGCCTAACCTGAGACATAATCAACCTTAAATAATAATAAAATGTATTAATTTATCTTATCAAAAAAAGTGATACAATTCTGATAAATCAAGCAAGTCAGCCTGCTTACAGCAAACCCCTTCAATTCATCCACCGATCTTAACAGTGATAGAGAACTTTTAACAATGTCAACTCACCTTGCAAAACTGTTGTGAACTTGCCTAATGACTTCAGAGTTGCTGAGAGCCAGACCCTTCATCTATGGACGAGAAGAATGAATGTCAACATCTCTGTCAACCATAATCTCCCTGATTCAAAATGTCTGAAGGCCAACAAACCAACTAACTGGTTAGATGTATTGACTAGCTGTTTACAAGCAGAACAATTTGCTTGTTTACAAAAAGCCTAAATAAAAACAAACTGAAATATAACATTTCAAATTAAGCCAATAATTATTTCATAGTTATTAAACCAACACATAGTAAAAATAAAACATCCTTTAGCAAGACAACAAATGCTAGCCAACACGCTGTGCTGTCCCTATATAAGCTGAATTGATCCATGTACTGGCATCACTCTGGGATAACGTTATATATGGTGTACTACAAAGCGTACTACAAAGGTTATACCGGTAATAAGACATCACAATCATGCCCAGAACAGAGGTACAGAACATCAACTGTCATAAAACTGAGACAGACATAAGTCTACCTATACAGCACAGGGATGATAATCCATCATTACAAGAGCATATTCATTTCTTAGGCATATCATGTAAAAGTAACTTTAATTGATATAGGCCCAATATAGGTAGTACATCAACAAAATAGAAAAGGACCTCAGCAACCAGATTTAAGCACAACTTACAGCAGCATCAAAACTGAGTGAGAATTCTCTGAACTCTGTGAGTGTCTCTCCCAGTTCTACATCAGAGTGGGTGCAGTTCAGCAGCACGCTTACAATGGCCTGAGTAGCACAGGCGTTGTTTATCACCTGAAAAACACCCACACACACATTAGACATCATGGGATAAATCATCTATCATTTTAATTTTAGGCATTTACTGTGGAATACTCTCCCAGAGTTAAACCTGGGCCAACCAGTAACTGAAAGGTTGATGGATCGAATCCCTGAGCCTCTGAGGTGAGATATCTGTAATTCTGTCCTACATTATAGAAAATATATATATATATTCACTGAAAGTATGTGGTGTTACCACTGAAATATATTTAAGAGCCCAGTGCTCACATTTCTGTTGCAGAAGTACAAGACTGAGCCATCAGCACTTGGTTTTATTCAGTTATTGAAATAAGAGCTGAAAACAAATTCTCTACAAGGCAACTAGCAACCAGTGCCACTTTGCTACGGGCTAAAGAAAAACCCTGCGCTGAACTACCAGTAAAGTATGCACAAATATATTAATTTAACTCAACATAACACACACACAAAGCATGCACCTGCTTGGCAAAGAAGATGTTGTCAAGCCTTGAATCTTGAACAATAGATCCTGCTGGTTCCTCTCCAGGCTGCCACTTGAACAGGAAGATCAACCCATGAACTGGTCTTGAAGAAAGAAAAATAAACTATTACCAGCGCAATGTTATGAACTTGAAGTCAAGTGTTGAATAATGAAGATATTAAGGTATGTCTTACTTAAGGTTTTCAAAGTTCTCTGGTTCCATACTCCATATTTCTTCCACCTGAGATCCTTTACAACCTGTTAGTAGAAAAGAGAATTCTGATCTATAAATTATGTAATCGGTAGGATATAAAGCATTAGTTTGTGGTCACTGTCCAGGAATATCCTTCCACAGCACAAATCTACATATACCATTTGAATTAGCAGATCAATACACCACATCTTTAGTTAACTAGCAAGCTAGGCCTTGGCTCTTCTACAATAATGAATCAGATAGGTACACAGTACAACGTATTATCTTCTGAAATGTAACAATGTCCGGGAGTTAAGCTATCCAACCTAGATACGCTTTGCTTTCTAGTAAGGGTGGTAACATGCTAATTAACTCATCATGCTAAGCTAGTTATTTTACTACCACGCAGTGGAATCAATGACGCCACCTACCGTAAGCTAGCAACCAGGGAGACATCTAGCCTGGCTAGCACGTTCACTGTAGCAGATCTGGTTTTTAAATAGAATCACGAAATGTGCTCCAATGAATAATCGCACTAACGCCACAAATGCTATGCATAACCCAAACAACTTAACACATCCACTAAGCTGTTTGCTAACAAGTTAGCATTATAGAACACACTCACCAAAGCCTTTGATTAATTCTGTGAAAACGCCAGGATCACTTTCCATGAGACACCATTCTCCTGCGCTTCCAGACATTTCTGTTATTATTACACACAAAAAAGACTATAGGGCATGTGATTTTGGTATTTTTTCAAAAAATTGTTTTTTTTTTTTTTGTTTTTTTTTGCAATAGCCTACCTAAGACTCTTGTTGGCAAGCTAGCTACTTAGTCTACAAAACGATGAACGCTGTGTTCAAGTACAATCTCCCAGCAGGTCTTGCAACAGGAAGTGCTTACACGTCACGATAGAACGAGGGGGGACAAAACGCAATACTGTCACGCTTACTTTACCGAATATTGTCAACAAAACTACGAATGTAACATTGAACAATTTCAAAGGATCAACTGAGAGTTCATATAAAGACATTAATACAATTCACAACGCCCATCTATGAAATTCACATGATCGTGAATACAGACAGAACTGTTAATAACGGTCACGTTCTCAGGAATTATTTCGGGGATTTTTTTTTTTAAACAATTGTGTTCAGAAAATGTCTGGGAAGCTTTATTTCAGCTCATTGTGTCCTCACTTCAAACTTTGTTTTTATAATTTTATTTTCTGTATTTACTAGGATGCCATTCGTTATTTAATTCTATCAGGCATTTCCAATACTGACATACAGCATAATTTCATGGTTAAAATGTAACAAATACCTTTTCAATCAGTGTTACAATGTTAAGTTAATGCATTTATCATTTTGCAGGCATGCAAATAATTAGGCACAGACTTGGTTGAAAAGATTGGAGTTTAATGATTTAAAATACTGTACATTCCCTGAAAGGAGCGGTAATGGGATAAGTACACATCTTGGTAAATAAACAACACAGAATACATGTAAGGTATCGCACAAAGTCGAGCAAAAATTCTATAAATATGGGATGAACAACAGTGAGAATTAGTACAGTTAGTCATTTGGTGGACTCAAACTGTCCACTGCCAGAGCCTTCAGGGTTAGTCTCTGTGCAGCACGGGGCACATTTTTCTATTAAGGGTAGCAGCTTTCCTTGCTGGTGTAGCTCCTTTGTGTCCGAGCCTCCTCCAATGCAATTTCCATTGATGAAAACCCTTGGCACCTGAAACAGGTATAAAAGACTGAGTAATGCCATTGAAATAACTGAAACTGGTGTGTGGGTTAAGGTTAGACACACACACTTAAAAAAGGGAAGATGTCTTGAATTGTTTCCATAAAAGTAATTTTAATTGGGAATACAGATAAAGTTCTTATATCAAGGCATTCAATTTGATGTGTATAAACATTGAATCCTACTACTCCACTAGCTAATACTATCACTACTTTGCTCCACTGTCTTTGAACAAAGAACATGCCTCATGCTCGGGATTCAGCCAGGTTCTAAAAGGAATGCAGTAAACTGCATTTGGGCCAGATACTATAATCCTTGACTCCTCCTATTCTCCAGTGCGGTCCATATCTGAGTCTTTCAAATGGCAGGTCTATGGAAGCTGCGGTATATTTTAATCTGTGTGTGAGAACAACAAGTTTGGGCATTTGGGAGACATCCCCACACCTCACCTCTCTCTTTATCACCTCCCTTACTCTTTTGTTTTTGGCCTCCTTGTGTTGACAGTACAACTCTTTCTCACTCCTGTATGTTAGCATGTCAAGACACTGTAGTTCAGTGCTTGTTTGGGAACCATCCCAATACTCACGTCCTTATCAGGTCTCTTCACTGGGCAGGCCGCTGTTTCAACCCAACACTAACACCCCTGATTCTCATGATTCTAATTAAGATTTTATAAGCTTCATAAGGTTCATTATAACTGCAGAATGCAATTTGATCATCAAACAAAAGAGGTAAACATTAGGTTGTTACTTACTGTTCTGGCACCGGTCATCTGAGCCAAGGCCTCTTGTAGTCTTCTGCCATCATTGTGTTCATCCAGCTCTATCACCTTGTATGTGGCACCAATTTCATTGAATACATTCTTGGCCATTTTGCAGTATGGACAAGTGGTCTTGGAGAATATGACAATGCAGTTATGAGACACCACCTCCTGAAAACACATGCAATCAGTGCGAGACCAACACACACACAGGAAAATTATGAGGGTGGGGTGTGTAAGACTTACCTGAAGAAACTGGCCACACGCTGCTGTGCTTGACAGACCACTGGATCTAGATGTAAAGTTACCCATCCTGAAAGGACACACACACACACACACACACACACACACACACACACACACAAATTAGCTATTTTTTTATGACGCGAGGCAAAAGCTAGCTAAAGCACTGAGAATAAATTTATCAAATGTATCAATACAAATATTGTAGCAATATAACCTTAACAACTTCAAAGCGTGTGCTGAAGTCATTATCCCTATTATCAGTAAAAATAGTAAAATCAAACAGGTGAGACTCAGTTTGTATTTCGTTTCCATTCTGATGTTGTCAGTCTGAGTAACTTTACAGTACAGCTAGCTATCTTAATCTGTACAGCTCGGTAGTAAACTGTCGAAGATTCAGAAGACACTGGTCGGGTACTAATCTTAAGGATTTTTTACTAAGGGATAAGGATTACCCGAACCAATTAGCTAGCTTTCACAAATGGCATACTAAAGACAGACCTTATTCTAACTACAAAATATATTGCCATTAATGCTCGCTAGAAGGGAAAGTGACCTTCTGCAACCGTTCCACGCGAATCTGGACAGGCATCCTCCTCGCGTTAACATGACTAGCAAAGAGCAAGCAAATAAAATATAATCCGTTTTTTGGCCAAGGGGGAACATGCGCTCAACCTACACTGTGTAGTAAAATTAACGTTTCTCGGTGACCACTACCTGTTTGGTCTGTTTACAAAATGTAGACACGCTTACCTCAAAGACGATGGATAAATAAGACGGTTTACTCAGATGGTTTCCCATTGGAGAAAAACGATTAACGTCTGTGTAAGTGGGCGTTGCCTCTCGCGTGTGAGGGATCACGGTTCCTGTGAGAACTGACCAATTACAGTGCTCTACAGACTGACCAATGGCAGACATTAGGGGGCGTTTCCTGATCAAGGACCGCGGACATCAAAGAAAGGCCATTAATAGATTTCTGCAAATATAAGCGAAAAAGGGAGCAGTTTACACATTCCGGGTCGTTATATATATAACATAAATATGTTATGTAGAACAAGCAGGCATATCTGATGTGACGGATTTCTGATCATGTGTTACTCATGGAATTGATCATTCCTACCTAAGAAACAAACGCTTTGTAAATGAAGGTGGCAACATCCCGCCCGAATCAGGAAAAAAAGATCAATATACAGCGCTATCTAACGTAAGAAAGGAAATGTTCTTATTCATGTAGTTTAAAGTGTGGGATGTCTCGCTTTCGCTACGGTCTCTGATCCTAATAAAAAAAAAAAAACAGCCAACTGTCGCCATCTGCTGGGGTGGATAATCCCTAACACATACCTGACCACTTTGGGCGCGTTCGTGTTTGAATTGATAATTTTTGTCAAGACGGTGTGTGGGCTTTTGGTCACCACCTTTCAAAGTGTATTGCTCTATGGGGATACACATTGTTTGATTTGCTTTCATATGTCGACTGGATCAACTTTACATACACCGTTAGATCAAAAGTTATAACTTCCATCGACTACACGTGGCTGCAACGGCAGGCATTATTTCAAATATGAACTTGTTTTTTGTTGAGTCACGCGAACGTGACCAAAAAACACGTTTTCTGTTTTTCACCATTGGTCTGCCTAAAACGCGGCCTTTCTTCCGAGGGCGGAGACTTGTGTCCTACGTCACACCGACAGCAGTGTACATATGATCTATGTTCCATGATCTATGTTCCATTTTCTATAATTTAGAAATTGTAGACAATTATTTTAAATTCATAGACTAATTTAATGAGTGACAGACCAAACACGTGATTCTGATATAATTATTGAGTCCTGTGCTGGCCAGTGTTATATTAAGTCCTATAGCTGAACATAACTCTTTGTGACTTGAGACTTGACTTGGAAAAGAGAAAACACTTGTAACTTCACTTCGACTTCATGCCTATGACTTGTGACTTAACATGGACTTAAGCTGTATGACTCGAGGGACTTGTTTAGATTATTCCAGCCCCTTCGTCTCATCTCTGTCTATTCATGCTGCCTTACCTCAAATCCCTTGTGTTCATTGTTCTCAACACACATCCATTAAAATAAAACATTATTAGAAAAAAATAATAAAAATAATTTTGTTACGTCCTGTTATGTCCTGCTTTCTTTTGCTCTGTGTTTGTGATCCTTGGTGTTCTATGTGGTGGTTGCAGGCTAATCGGCTTCCTGATCGCCGGTTGCAGCTGATTGGTCGGTTTTGGGCTGATTGGAGAGCCCCTACGCCAGCTCGTCAGTGGTTGCAGCTGGTTTTGCCTGCATATAAGCCACAGTTCTGGTATCTAACAGGAGAGTCACACATGCTGTTGCTTTCAGTCTGTCGTGCTGTATATGAGGTAGAAGGAATGATTTGTGATTTGTGATTTGTGATTTGTGATTTGTGATTTGTGATTTGTGATTTGTGATTTGTGATTTGTGATTTGTGATTTGTGATTTGTGATTTGTGATTTGTGATTTGTGATTTGTGATTAAGTGTGTTGTGGCAATTGTCTGTGTTCAACTTTAAGTGCATTGTGGCAATTGTTTGTGTTTTTCATTTGTTTCCAGGGGGAAGGGCAAGAGGCCCTAGGGCATACACCTCCCATAGCTTTACTCTGTCTAAAACCACTAGGTAAGACCTGGGCGGACCACCCCCTGTAGTTTGGTTAGAGCACCAGCGCAAGAGGGGCTAGTTAGGTAAGATCTCGGTTTGACAGGTAAGGTAGGATTAGAGGGTTTGGGTTTACTTTTATGTTCTTTGCTTTGGTTCCGTCCAGCCCCTTTTCCCTGAATTACCATTACGTTAATTAAATAGTCCTGTGAACGGTAGTCCTGTGAACGGTAGTCCTGCCTCTGTCGCCCATACTCGCACCCACGGCCCCATACCCATTCTGTCAAGTCCTAGGATGCTTTACGTGTAGCGGGGTGTTGCACTCCCTCCTCCGGGAGGCGTGCGTAACAATGTGCTCTCAAAATTGTTAACCAATTGTCAAAAGGATTACATTTCAAAATGGTTTGATGAGACTGGAGGTGTGGCCTCGCGAGACTTCTAGAGTCTAAACCAGATATGCAGCTTGCTAACTGGTAGGTTACACATCAAATAAATATTAAAACAGACCCGGTCACAATGTGAATTTATCTCCCTTAAAAAAACTAATTCTTGTCAGCTGTGGAATAAATATTAAGGATTTGGTAACCTACCTAGGATTTAAAATTAGTCTTAACCACAAGTTGATGACAGAATTGAATGTCACTTTGCTGTGTGAATCTATTAAGAAAATATGATTTTAGGCTTGCATGAGATCTTTCTATTTATGGCAGAGTTCTCCTTTGTAAAGCTGAAGGCCTCTCATGGGCATCATATTTATTTACGTCAATAGAAATCCCTAAATTAACTTGTTTGAATCTAGATAAACCTTTATATAACTTCATATGGAGGATGAAACTCCACAAACTCAGGAAAATTTTTCTTCCCCATTCATTTGAGGATGGGGGCTTAGCAGTACTGGACTTTTTGCTTTTCAATCAGATCTTAAAAATCTCTAAAAAGTCTAAAAACTCCACATGGTCTCTGAAATATACAAATGAAATGTACAAATTGTGAGTAAAAAAGGAATGGAATAATTTACAAATCTCATAAACTTATATTTAATTCACAATAAAATATAGATAACATGTTGAATGTTGAAAGTGAAACATTTTGTAATGTCATGCCAAATATTGGCTCATTTTGGATTTCATGAGAGCTACACATTCCAAAAAAGTTGGGACAGGTAGCAATAAGAGGCTGGTATGTTAAATGTACAGATAAGGAACAGCTGGAGGACCAATTTGCAACTTATTATGTCAATTGGCAACATGATTGGGTATAAAAAGAGCCTCTCAGAGTGGCAGTGTCTCTCAGAAGTCAAGATGGGCAGAGGATCACCAATTCCCCCAATGCTGCGGCGAGAAATAGTGGAGCAATATCAGAAAGGAGTTTCTCAGAGAAGAATTGCAAAGAGTTTGGAGTTATCATAATCTACAGTGCATAATATCATCCAAAGATTCAGAGAATCTGGAACAATCTCTGTGCGTAAGGGTCAAGGCTGGAAAACCATACTGGATACCTGTGATCTTCGGGCCCTCAGACGGCACTGCATCACATACAGGAATGATACTGTAATGGAAATCACAACATGGGCTCAGAAATACTTCCAGAAAACATTGTCGGTGAACACAATCCACCGTGCCATTTGCCGTTGTCGGCCAAAACTCTATAGGTCAAAAAAGAAGCCATATCTGAACAGGATCCAGAAGCGCAGGCATTTTCTCTGGGCCAAGGATCATTTAAAATGGACTGTGGCAAAGTGGAAAAGTGTTCTGTGGTAAGACGAATCAAAATTTGAAGTTCATTTTGAAAAACTGGAACGCCATGTCATCCAGACTAAAGAGGACAAGGACAACCCAAGTTGTTATCAGCGCTCAGTTCAGAAGCCTGCATCTCTGATGGTATGGGGTTGCATGAGTGCGTGTGGCATGGGCAGCCTACACATCTGGAAAGGTGCCATCAATGCTGAGTTATATCCAAGTTCTAGAACAACATATGCTCCCATCCAGACATCGTCTCTTTCAGGGAAGACCTTGCATTTTCCAACATGACAATGCCAGACCACATACTGCATCAATTACAATATCATGGCTGCATAGAAGAAGGATCCGGGTACTGAAATGGCCAGCCTGCAGTCCAGATCTTTCACCCATATAAAACATTTGGCGCATCATAAAGAGGAAGGTGCGACAAAGAAGACCTAAGACAGTTGAGCAACTAGAAGCCTGTATTAGACAAGATTGGGACAACATTCCTATTCATTAACTTGAGCAACTTGTCTCCTCAGTCCCCAGACGTTTGCAGTCTGTTACAAAAAGAAGAGGGGATGCCACACAGTGGTAAACATGGCCTTGTCCCAACTTTTTTGAGATGTGTTGATGCCATGAAATTTAAAATCAACTTATTTTCCCTTAAAGTGATACATTTTCTCAGTTTAAACATTTGATATGTCATCTATGTTGTATTCTGAATAAAATATTGAAATTTGAATCTTCCACATCATTGCATTCTGTTTTTATTCACAATTGTACAGTGTCCCAACTTTTTTGGAATCGGGTTTGTATATCTTGGACAAACTTGGAAGTATTACATTATTGCTCCAATGCCCGTTGTCCATTAATAAAATACCATTCAAACTATACAATTTTCATAAACAGACTCTGACCTTCTGGTCACAATATCTCCCGCCACAAATGTTTTATTTGGAACAACATGGACAGAGAATATTTAAACATGACAACATTCTGTTCATCCCCCAGCTGTTAAATGACACTAAACAATGTCTTATGATTAGTTAATTCTTAAATTCAGCTTTCATCCCCCTAAAAAAGAATTTGAAATGGTCTCCAAATCAATTCCCAGCAGGATACTTACTTTATTTCAATATCCTATTGCAAATTTAGAACTTACAAATGTTCATTATTCAGGCATTACTTCAATAAATGGTTTACCATTTCTATATTTAAAAAATGAACAATAAAGTGATAAAATATGTTTTACATATAAAATCTACTCCTACATCAAAGTATAAATGAGCCCCCGTATATATTAATTTAAATTGGAAAAAAAGCATGGTTCACAGCTAGTAAAGTATATTATGTTCAAAATTCTTCACCGTTATTATCCTTGCAATTAAACTATTTTTAAATGGACATTTTGACTTCAATTTAGGTCTGTCTTCTTTTGACATTTTATTTGACATTTCAAACTCCAATCCCTCTATTCAATATTTAGCAAATGTATTCATTTTGCTTGGAAAGCTCTTTATCCACAATTACAAATGTATGCAGAACAAACAAAATGTTTGTGTATTCCTGCTTGATTTAAAGGTACATATTGATTGTGCATCAGGTTTAGAATGAAAATCAGCAGGAAAATGTTTGCAACATTTGTATTTTTGTTACTTTCAATTCGTGTAGACAGGTCTGGATATTTGGCTTTTCTTTTTGGTTATTTTTTATTGAACAATTTTCTTATTTTACATTTGGCCTCATGTATGACATGCATATTGTCTATATGTTTTTGTTAAATAAAAGCATTAAAAATTCTACCAGCAGCACTAACGATCATCATATTGTAATGAGGAAACATTCAGAATAAAAGCACTACTGTCAATATACTGCTTGGTGTATAATTCATTCTAAAGATGGAAAAGTGTAAAGATAGGGAATTTTTCTAAGGTTTTCTAATGAATGCAAATAGGAAAGATATAATAATAGAATAATAGAATAATTATATAGGTTTAAAATAAAATAATTTAAACAATAATATTATAGCTTACAATTTGCAAGATTCCATACCCGAATTTGGCCTATGCAAATTGTATAATACCAAAAGAAACCTGGATGTTGTAAGGTGGAAAATTGCTTTAGAGAGTTAATCACTAGGGTATTAAGAATCCGTATAAAGTGTCATTTCAATGGCGGAAAATAGAGTGTATAGCCTGCAGCACATTCTTAGCCACCTACTCCATTGGCTCCAGTCAGAAGTGTAAATAGCATTGGGGCGATAGGGCATAGGTAGCAGGGCCCCTTGGCCTGGGATGTGAACCTGCACTGCTGGGGGGGTGGGACCAGGGTCTTCAAATCCATTATACATTTATTTAGTAATTATAAAAATACTTTTGGTATCTTATGTACCAAAACAACATAATCATGATGTTTGAAAAATATAATTGCAAACAAATTATTTAGCCAACCATTCATTTTTTAAAATAAAATAGTGACCGGGTCTGTTTTAATATTTATTTGATGTGTAACCTACCAGTTGGCAAGCTGCATATCTGGTTTAGACTCTAGAAGTCTCGCGAGGCCACACCTCCAGTCTCATCTGTCCTCCTTGGAGATCTGAAAATGTGCCTGTTAAAAAAAGTTGCTTGTGATTCTAGTTTTCAAATAAACCTCAACTCACAGACTTTTTGAGGGCGGGCTTAGGGTGGTTTCACTATGTCTTCGAACTAGATAGAACACATTTCCTGAAAGTTTTGATTACCTACCTAGTTTGCAACATTCTGAAGAACTGTTCTCTATTTATAAGATCAATAAAGCCATTACAACTTCTCTGCTTAAATGCTGTTCTGAAAAAAAGATACGTTTTGGCATGTCTCTCAACAGGCTATGGTAAAAGTTTAATTTATTAAGCATGGCCGACAATCTGCAGTTTATTGAAATTGTTGTCAGGTCCTGGCTGGGGTGCCTCTAGACATCTCTATGTGCCTGGAGGTCACATCCAGGGCCTGACTGCCGAGGTGCCTCTTGGCATCTCTATGTGCACAACTGTTTAATTATCCCCAATCAGACACAGCTGCTCCCTATTGCCTCTGATTGGGGACCCTATTTAAGTTGCCCTGTTTGTCCCTTTGTTGTTGCCCTGTTTGTAACTAGTGTGTGGTTTGCTACTCTTCAGTTCACTGGCGTAATCGCCTTTTGTTGTTTTTCCTGTTTGGTTTCCTAAGAAGAACCATTGAAAGGATGTCCCTTAGCTCTGCGCCTTGTGTCCTGCCTCTTAGCTGTGACAATTGATAACGGACAGGTCAATGATACTAGTGGTTACTCTGATTTCAATAATCAAGGATCAGGTTCTTTTATATAACACAAAAGCAATTGCAGCAGCATACACAGGGAAATCTTTTGGTACATCTGGGTGTTGACTGCTGCGACACCTCTTTTCTTTCAGTTTAGAATTAGCCATTTCTTCTCACAATTCTTTCTACCTCATCCACAGTTCTTTTATATTATAGCCGAAGATTGCGACAGAAGCCACATTCCGCTTTAGAAAACTAATCATTCAGTGATTCCAGTCCCATTATATCTTCTAATGCAAATGTGTAGTCCAGTCGTAATAACAATGGTTTGCCAAGGAAAAGGTTATGTTTGTTTTTCAAATACTGATATGGTTCACCACAAATGTGACATATCCACAGATTTTGATTAGGTTTAGTGATTTTGCTGCCATCTTTGCTTGCGTTTTGACTGGGTGAACATGTTTTCAGGCGTTACATTACTGACAAAAATGTTTTTTCCACCCCTTTGCAACAAAAATCATGTTGTTATTCCCCAGGCCTGGTGACATTCTAGGCCTGGTTTAAGAGGCTAAGACTCTCGTGACTATAGCTATAGTTAAGTTACATTCATAATAAAAATGTGGACAGAACATACAAATCAGGTGCCCTCAAACATAAGGAATGAAGTGTAACTGTATCCTGTGTTCCACTTACTACTTAGTTTTTCTTAACATATGATTCTACATAGAATATATAAAACCATCCCCATCAGCATTGCCAGTGCCAAGCAAAGTTTCAGCCACTTGAAACTCATCAAGAGCTATTTACGTACATACATGAGTCAGATGTAACTATCCAACCTCACTTTGCTTTGAATGGAGTGTGACACTGACAAAGCCAAAGGAAGATGCTGTTTTCAAACAGGACCTTGATTTGTAAATAGTTTGTTCCTCACCTTTTGGGGAGTTTACTTTGGTCAATGGATTGCACGGAATTAATAAATGTTTAACATTACATTACAACATGGCTAAATTTGCCAAGCAGAGACAACCTGGTTAGTGAATCATATTATTTGGTTTTTATGAATAGGGAAATAAGTCAATATTATTATAGGCCTTCTTGATCATCACCTATCAGCACATAGGGCAGACCATGTTGCCTATGTTTTGTATTGTGCTTAAACTGTTGCCTATGCTGCACCTGTTTTGTAGTGGTAGACTGCTTTTTCTAACATATCTATGAATCTAGGCCTATTGATGTGCTTGACAGGTGTTTATGCGCTTCCAGCGATGAATGGTTGATGGGTGTTACTATCCATGGTTTTGACTACCTGGGGATCTTTAACTGGCAACCAGTTTTTTATTTAAAAATGTTTTTATATCTCGGCTGTGGACTACCTGGATTTCAAGGTCCCCACAGTTGTAGGCCTGAGCGGTGGTGGGTGGGCCCCTTGGGAGCACGCTGCCCCCTCCATGCTTAGAGTCAGTTCTGTGCCTGGCTCCAGTGCAAGACTCTATACCCGAAAACGGTCTATGCATATTGCCTAATAAAAAAAAAAAAACTAGATGTAATGTGGAACATGGCATTTACTCACTACGGTATAAAGAATCCACAGAGTGTCAATTCATGGGGGGTATAGCCAGCAACTCTTTCTTAGCCATCTACTTCATTTGCTCCAGTGCAAGACTCTATACCCGAAAATGACCTGTGCAAATTGCATATTCACAAAATACTGGATATTGTAAGGTAGAACATGGCACTCGAGAATTACTCACTAGAGTGTGCAGAATCCATGAAAAGTGCCAATTCATGGGGGAAATTAGAGGGTATGGCTAGCAGCACTTTCTTAGCCACCCACTCAATTTGCTCCAGTGCAAGGCTCAATACCCACAAATGCCCTATGCAAATATATATATGATGTTGTGGCTGATCAGTGTATCTGTGTAATGTTCAATAATACTACCCAGATTGCAGCTAGTTTACAGTACTTAAAAAAAATCTGCTGCTAGTGTACAGTGTTATGTATAGTGTTGCTTTATTTTTTTATCTGGCTGTATTTTTGCTTATATATTATCCTGATAAACTCTCACTACGTAGTTGTCTGGTGCTATGTCACTTGAATGTCATTGTGCAGGATGACGCTGTTTTGTTCGGTGCATTTGACAAATAAACCTTAAACCTCATGATTATATTCCCAAGTAGTGTTTATTAAACGCCTAGCCACTCTGTAGAAATCTGTGAGCACGGACGGCACATCGAGAAAGTGCATTTTGTCAGAAGAGAAATGTATGTAAAAGTTTAAAGACGATATGCTATTTTTCATTGTGAGCCAGTTGAGATCTTTATTATGCTGACTGGAACTAGGACGGAATGAAAATCGGGTTCTGTTCGGGGCAAACGTTTGGAAAATAATTGTCAATATTTTGGAGTCAGAAATAACGGAAAGCAGTGCACCACTTCAGAGGTTAGTGACGGTATGAACGACCCATTTTCCCAAAATTGTACAGACAGATGTTTAGTAACGTTTGCTTTTACGGTGGGTGTGGCAGGGAGTTGCTTGAAGAAATGCGTGACGTACTTAAAGGGAAGTGGCCATGCTGCCATCTTTCACCAAGGCATAACCCAACCCCTTTCTGTTCCACACTGGTGTTTCGGAGCAGCATCGTTTCCGCTGCTTATTTTCGTACTGAACGCAACCCAGATCCACAAGGACATGTTCGCCGCAGCTGCCATGGAAAACACCCATCGACATCCGCTATAGAACCTGGGCTGTCGAACATCACAAGGGTATGGAATATTTGGTTATTTTCTTGATTGCTTGTAACGGTTCATGTTGTTTACACAGCATTATTACCATACATTGAATGTGGCCGTATTCACATGTTACTGTAAATTATCACAGCCTACACGTTGTTGCGGGTTGGTGGTAAAGAAACTTTCGCGCCCATGGACAGTAAGTGGAGCCTCGTGCACTAGCTGGCATTGCTTAAGAGTGCTATGATGAGTTACTGTAGATAGACGCCACACATCTCCGTGAATTTTACATCCATTAGGCTACGCTTTATTTTTTGTTTTAAGGATAAAAATATGCAAGTAGTGTGGTATTTCTCAAGTTTGAATGATACCACGTACCCCCCCCCCCCCATCGTCTTCCCTTCTTCCCAAAAGGAAAGATGAGTTGTAAAAGAGTATTCTCCACCCCGTGGCATCATAGGCTAGAGTGCCTGTCTATGGAAAGGAAAAATAATTTTAAAGTTTCTAGTTTTTTTAAGTATTGTAGCCTTCTCTGAATTAATAGCCTAATAGCTATCGTGTGTACAATGGAATAAGGAATTATTTAAAGGCTTATATTTAATATTACGTTGATGGGCTTTCAATTGGTGTTGCGTACATTTATGGTTTGTTTAATTGAAGTAAAGAATAATATTTAAAAGCGGAATTGCTGTGAATTTTATAACAGGCTAAGGCTATAACAGGTTTATTATAGATGCAATTATATCGTCTATGTTATTTGCGGTATGAAGTTGAACACGAACAGTCGGCTATTGGTCAACCAGTAAAGGCATCAGTTTTATTTGTAGGCCTATTATTATTATGACGTTTAACAATATTTACTTGTGGCCTATTTAAGATATGTAGGCCTAGTATGTATATTATCGTTTGTTTACTAATTAAGAACCAAGTTGGAATATATTGTTATAACGTCCTTGTTCGTCCCAAGTTATTGTTAGTGTTTTACTGTAGCCTACATGAGCCTAGACATTGTTGCCGGTAAGTGATATAGATAACTTTCGACTGTCAAATATAGCCCATGTAACCCGAGCCTCTTGCATTAGTTGGTGCTGCTTCTTGTGGTAATATTGATTTTATATAAACCACACATCAATTATTTTCAAACTCACACGTAAACTTTACCGTTCTGTTACAGCCTCATCGAAAATGGCACCCTTGATATAGATGGGGCATACAGTATGTGAATAGTAGATTATTTTCTACAAATGATTTTAACAAGTAAAAATAAAGATAGGTGTTACATTTATTTGAATAAATTGCCCTAAATATATTTATATAGAAATCAAACAAAATGTAATCTGCATTAACCTCTCACTCCATCTTTAGAAGATCTGTAATAGAGTCAAAGAAGAATGAAAGCACCACAGTTGGAGTTACCTAACTTGGTGGCATCTTGGGGTCACCAAGTCTACAAATCTACAATTAGACCCAGTGAAAAAAGCATTTACTGAGTGCATCCAACAAATCTTCAAGTTTGCTAACTGTATTGGGACTAGGCTTGAAGCTGGATCCTTTGGTAGATCAAATTAAAATAGTAATGTTTGGCCACATACACAAGCAGTGAATTTGGTGTCGAAAGAAGGATGTGACTGCATAAAAGAACCTACTACTTGTTGTAAAATTAATTAGTGGGTATTTGATGTTTTGAGGCTGGTTTCCATAAACTGGTCCTGGTGCATTTGCATTATGAACATTATGAACAAAAACCCGGTTGACTCTACCACAAGGCTAGAATTTAGCTTCAAATGGACCTCCCAGCAAGACAATGGCCCCAAGCACACATCAAAATACACAAGATATTATTGATTGACAACAAAATCAACATGGATGGACAGGTAAGAGTTTTAACTAGGCAGGAACTTTGGGTGTAAGCATTTAAACAGTAAAATATTTACTGTTTTTACTAGACTGAAATTCTAATGTAAAGAAAAATATAATACATCTTTTATTTTCTTCACAAAACTGAAATACCAGAACTGTAATCAACATGTTTTATGTCCCCATGTTTTATGTCCCCTACCTAATGCATTAATGACTCGCTATTATTTAGCGCCTTAACGTTTCGCTATTATGTTGGTCCTTAGCGTTAAAGGTTGAAAATGAAAAACGCCTCATTACAAAAAACATTTACGGTTAAGGTTAACTTGGTTTTAAGGTTGAGCATTACTGTACTGACATTAGGGTTAGACATTAGGTTAGGGTTCGGTTACGGCTAAGGTAAGGCATCACAGTACTGAGGTTAGGGTTAGGATGAAGATTAAGGGTAAGGTTACAAAAACTGAAAACGACAGTCTAAACAACAAAATTTCATAACAAAAAAATGTCTTGCCTCTCGCCGGACTCAAACTTGCAATCTTCAGACTGATAGTCGTTTGCGGAAATATCCGCCCACCATTTCATTCACAACACCCTTGCAAAGAGCCACTCTATTTAATTATTATGTTCATAACTGCCCCTGGCAGCCAGCTTCCCACTGTAGGAAAATTGCACTTCTTAGACGTTGATAGTGAATGTAATTGCATTTAAAAGTATTTAAGGAACAATAGCACTGGGATATGTTGATATTAAATTTAATAGCACTGCTGATATGTTCACACTTAACATAATCACGGTTTACAAGTTAGTTACATATTAACGTAATTCCTGCCATGCTGCGTTGGGTTTGATGCAGTGATAACTACTATGTAATCAGAATATACGATATATGACAAAGAATATGTTCACCAGGTGTGCTCTGTCTTGTTTTCCTCATCACTCGCGCACACTTACATACGTGCTTGCTTGCTTCTTTCTGTATGCATCTGCTTTGTAGCAGCAGTTAATTAAGTAGCTACAGTATAGTAGTTAGAAGAAAAACATGTCTTCTGAGATTACAGCATTAAGGAACAATAGCACTGGGAATATGTTGATAGTGAATTTAATAGCACTGCTGATATGTTCATACTGAGCGTAATAGTTGTATATTATCATAATTCCTGAGAGGTACGGTTTGGGAAGAGCAGCAATATTAGTCAACATACAGCATCCTGTGAATATCATGTCTAAAGCAGAGTGCCGAGGGAGAGCCATTAGAAAAAGTATGGAAAGAAATGTTCTACTATTTAAAAAGAGGTATGATAAGTCATGAACTAAAAATGCTGACGTTGTGGTCCAGATACAAAATAATTTTCTGATATTATCAAACAAATTGTGAAAGTTATTGTTAGAAATATCCCAAAATGTAACAGCATAAATTGTCCCTAAATATTGACGCCTTTGGGTTTGTCTTGAGTGGGTTGTTTTTGGGAAAGGCCAATCATATTTATCTTAATCACATAGATGCATTTTTGTCTTCTATTATGTGGTTTCCCATTTGAAACCGTCAATGTTAAGGTTAGCAAAAATATGCTCAGCGGTTTGAATTATGCAGTTGAATACATTTTATTTATTACCAGGAGTAGCTTGCCTGTAAGATATTTTCAGTTTCCATTGTTCCAATACAAAGTTATTGTTAAGAGGTGTCCTACATAAGTCTGACGTTAATGCAGTTTTGTTAGTATTTAAGATCTATTGTTACAAGTTCACCCCTATTCTCTCAAAGTGACCCTGAAGTCAACTTTTTTTTCTGCTGTGTTTTTCCATGGACCTAATGAATAACTAATAAACCCATTTTGGACTGGTTGTGTTATCCTGGGGACTGACTGGGGACTGGGTGTGACTTATATCTAGACATACTGTATGTCTGTCCCAAATCACCCTATTCCCAACAGGGCTCTGGTGAAAAGTAGTGCTCTATACAGTATATAGGGTGCAATTTGGAACATAGTCATAGCTTGTTTTAGTTCCAATGACTCCGATGTGCATTAGAGATTTCCTGTCAGGAAGAGCCCGGCATAGGATAAGACCAAGTTCTACCCGGACAGCTAAGCCAGATCAGTGGTCACAAAGAAAATGACTCATCTAAGCAAATGACTTATCTGAACAATAGTCGGTTTTTCTAAAATAATATCAGAGCATTTAAGTGAACCCTAATGGTTCTTCCTTGATAGTGTATACCATTTGGAATAGTATTTAGGCTACTGATGTGTTAATGAACCATCTAAACAATCCATGGAAACTTTATATGGTAATCGTTGTGAGTCAAAGTTAGATGTAAACATTTCACTATTCAACCTGAACCTTCTTCCTCTGTTGTCAAGGTACATTCAATATGTTCATAAGACTCATGAATCCCCATAATTAACATTGTTGTGAAAGACAATAAAAAAGAATCTGCAGCACTGTAGATTCCACAGTAAAACCATCAAAATGATTGTGATATTTCAACTTATCAACCTTGGTTAAAGATGGTTGTTTGTTACTGGCATTGTGGTCTATTTAAAATAGTGCAGCTGTGTTATTGGAAGTACTGGATTATATTCATTTAGCTTTCCAAATAAGTGTTTTGCTAGAGTTGTTTAGTGTAGAAGACTGTATAAATGAAGTAAGAGAGTGACTAATAGACAATAATGTCAGGGATTTCCTATGGAGCCCATTAAGTGTCATGGTAAAAAAATAAATGCTAGATGAAACCGTCTCATCAAATTCCCTCAACTTGTTTCATACATTGACAAACCTTTCGAATCTATTTTCCTTATTTGTTCCTCTTCAATATTTATTTTAATTCCCATATCTAACCTTCAGATTTGACCACATGTTGTTATGGATCGTTTCAAGTTCTACTTCAATCTGATGGGGTATTTATGTCTGTTTGAAGTATATGTAAATATATTACACTGAATTTTTTTATACACAAATGTTAATCAAACATACTAGAATGTAATTAGTATCTGAAATGGCTATTCAACAGATGCCATCTGAGGATGTGGTCGAATCTGCAGGTTAGATATGGGAATTTAAAAAAGTTTCAGGGAATGGATAAAAAGTGGAAAGAACAAATAAATAAAATAAGTTGATGAAAAACTTAAGCAAACAGATTCAAACATTTTGGAAACTAAAATTAAATATGTAGGGAATGGACAATTATTTTACCCTGACAATGGTTAGTTTCTTTAGCAACACAATTGACAAATATAGGCCCACAATGCTTGATGACGTAATTGAAGATAAAGTATATATACGTAGACAGATACGTGACAAGGCAACTGGATAAATAATACATCTTCACCTTAGATGTGAGTGAAAGTGTGGATGTGCGAGGATGTGTGTCTGCTGCTTTGGTGGGAAGCGTTTAACAGCTCTCTTAAGCGCCTCCATATCAAGGCAAATGCAGTTGCCATACCAAGCGGTGATGCAACCAGTCAAGGTTCTGTCAATGGTGCTGCTGTATAACCTTTTGTGGATCTGAGGGCCCATCCAAGCCATTTTATCTTCATAAGGGGAAAAAGCAGCTGACAAGCTTGATGATATAACACTATGGGTGTGTGTGGACCATGTTAATTCATTAGTGATGAGGAACTCAGGGCCTGACATTAATGCTTGTCTGGGACAAGCATTCAAGTAAAAAAAATATTCAAACAAGAATAATGTAGACTGCACTTGTCTGAATGATCACGTGAAATAAACCCTTATTTATCACCAGTTATTGAGATAGCATGGGCTGAATTAATTCAGCTGTATGTTGGTAGTTCTTCAAGCCGATTTTTGTCACAATATCTGTGTGTGGTGTACTTCATAAAACAAATTCTCTTACATATGAGTATGCAGGTTGCAATTTCTAACACACAAAATCTGCTGTAGCAGTTTTCAGAGTATTTCAGTCATCAGTTTAATATCTGGGTTTTATATCAGCACACAGTCGCAGCCAGACGACTGTAGGCTACCGGAAAGAGAGATGAAGTACACAGATTAGAATCCCTGCGCAGGAGAAATATTTTCTTAAATTAGACTTAACCCCCTGTTTCTCAGTTTCTGACATTGTTTTGTTTACGAGCTTTGTAGTGTTTCAGTGTTAGAGTTTAAACAGCAACTGCTAGCAAATACTAGTATAAAGTAGTATAATACTAGTATATACTGTCTCATTATCATCAGTGATGAAGCCTAGAACATCTTGTCGTCATCAAATACAGGAAAAGACTAAACTCATACCCCCGAGGTGTCCTATTTTAAGGATTATAGTGGCAAATGTCACCTTGGTGCGGCCCATCAGGAAGTCCACAGAATCCAGGGTTCAGAACCCAGGGTTTCAAGCTTCTGATGAGTTTGGAGGGCACTAAAGTGTTAACGCTGGGCTGTTTTTGATCAGTTGGGGCAGTGTGTGAACTGGAGTAGATCAGAGTGTGAGGATGGTGTAGATATAAGTCACGCACAGCCTTACAAAGCAGTTCTTTGCTACAGCTGTGAATGCTACTGGATGATAATTATTTAGGCATGTTCCCTTGTCATTGTTGGGCAAACAGGCTATAGTGGTTTGTTTGAAACCAACTGATGTTACAAACTGTTCGGGTTGAAGATGTCCGTGAAGACACTTCCTAGGTGGTCTACACATTCCCTAATTATTTCTTCTGGCCCTGTTCATTTTTAAACGTTAGCCTCTTTAAAAGTCTTACGTGGGCTATGGAGAGTGAGAGCACATAATTCTCTGTAAAAGTTGATGTTCTCATGTATAGTTCAGTGTATAGCTGGCATTGACAGCATTATATTGTCTGGGTGTTGTTGGGCAGTTTGTCGCTGAGTTTCTTTTTATAGTTTCTCTAGTGAGTTTCTCTAGTTTGCATGCCCTGCCACATTGATGCAGTAAAGAGGTTAGTGTAAACCAAAAAATGTGGGATTTAGATGTGTATATTTGTCAAATCTGATTCATGTTTTGTTAAAGGCCAACAATGTACTTTCTCAAAATTGTTGAATACAGACATTATTAAGGGTAGTGAACATGTTATCAATGTGTAATGCCATTAATTGGTGATAAATATGAGTATATTAGATCATACTAAGCATCATATCATGTAGGCTAATTTGTGATCATGTTTCCAAAAGAAATCTCTTGTTTGGGTCATGTTCCATTAACCTTTTTACCACATCTATTGAACCAGTATGTGTAGTAGGATTCATTCTTAGTTCCATATTGACAATTTTCCTGTTTGATTGCTTGCCAAAAGTCCAAGCAATATCTCTTGTATGCTTTAGGCTAAGCATAATTCCTGTCCAGCTCCTTGAAAGCTGTTCTGGTCTACAGTGTTGTGCGGATGTTGTCAATTAATTCAAGGCATACTTTTGGTGCCCTGAAATAAATAAAAAATGTAAATGCTGAAACCAATATGTAAACAAATACACTATATACATTCATACACTATAATAATTATTGTTTTAAAATCTAAGCCTTTGGAAAAAAAACTAAGCTTTACCATCCCAAAAATAGAGGATACTGTGTAATACAGTAAAATATAAACAAATTTTACTAGGCTCAGATGCCAGTTCAATGTTTAGTTTTGATTTGATTGAGTTTTCAAATAACAAAAATTCTATGCTATGTAAAATATGCATTTACCTTCATTTTACTTAAAAAATTCAAGCCAGCTCTCTTTTCAAAAGCAATTTACTTTTAATTACTATTTTAAACATTTAATTTGATTAACAGTAAAAATATAAACAATGTTAATTAAGCCTGCTACGTATAAAGTCCTATTAGTGACAGGGGTAGGCAGTAGGCAGTCGCTTTGGGCTCTGTCCACTAGTGAGTCCATTGGGAAAGAGGGAGTCCCCAAATACATTTTTGCTTAAGGAATGTAGTGTCTGATAGTGTGCAGAGCCCAGGATTACTATTACTGAAGGATTTACAGGTTGATAATATAGTAACAAATAGCAACAAAAACATATTTATGATTCCCTGTCTGAAAGAAATCTGCGTGTCACAAAGCTTAGTGAGTACTTACACCCGCAAAATGTTTCTTACCATGGAATGGAGGATACTGCATGTACCTTCTTGACACAGATCACTTACCCAGTCCAAGTGTAATGACCTGGAGTGTATCCAGAAAAAGAGCATACCATCCTAACTAGAGAGTACTCAGACCCTGACTGACCCTGGCACCTCAGACCCTGGCTGTCTAAAAAAAACGCAACTGTAGCTTTGCTCTCAAAGCTTGTCTTTATATATCTTTTTGCAGTGCCCTGACCGAAACATGGTGACAGGCAGGAACACTTTTGTATTTTGCAAACCGCAATATAGCGCCTTGTAGGTTCCTCAACAATGCTAGAAAAATTATATAAACGAACAGGAAAAAAAATAAACTGATAATAATACAAATAATTATTGCATCAACACAGTATTAGCTGTAGAATAGTTATGTTTTGTGTGTGCACGTTTATGTATGGGTATGGGTGGGTCTGTGTATGGGTGTGCCCTCTTGAGTCAGTGTACATTCACAGATAGACAGGTCAGTCAAATGACTGACATTAAAATTACATTAAAATCATTTAACAGACGCTCTTATCCTGAGCAACTTACAGTTGTGAGTGCATACGTTTTCATACTTTTCTCTTGCTGGCCCCTGTAGGTATAAAGCTCACAACCCAGGTGTTGTAAGCGTCATGCTCTACACAGTGAGGTCACAAGAGGCCTCGGGGCTGTCCCTGATATTGGAGCATGTGCTGAGATGGGAGGAGTGATAATTAACAGTAATTAAGTCTTACTTACAATAGCTGCTAAATTACAGCAACATTGTCATTGTTTTTTTTTACTTAGCTCAATAAATGATTAAATCCCGGATAGAACAACAGGCTATGGAATGGGCAGGCTAACACACTCTTGCTGTTTACTTTCTTGATTCAAAGTTCTGGCTCTGGTTATTATCATATGTTTATGAGTAATAGATTTTGAGCTATTAGTATAATCCTGCTTAAATGAACGGAGGAACTTTGATTGTCCTTTAAAAGCCCTCCCAGGAGCAGTGGTAGCTAACACAGATATGTTAGCTAACAAGCTCATCTGGACACAGCTGCACCAGAACCAGAAACTAAGTAAATAAATTAATTGTGAAAGTGATGGTATCCTTGAAACATTTTACAGATTTTTCATTGATTTATTCTATCTTCTTAAAGTGGTTAATCTCAGTATGCTACAACACACATTAGTGGTAATTATTTGGAGGAAGGGCAGTATACACACAGACACACACACTAAGAAGGATTTTCAGCTGGCAGTCCTTGTAACGTTGAAGCATGGAGGCAGGACACATGCGCAGGGAGAACGGTGGGCATTTAATAACATAACTAAAATATGACGAAATCAGAACTAAATTACAAACAAAACAATGTTACACATGGTTAAAACCAATACAAAGACCAACAAGAAACTTTGGGGAAGCTGGAACTAAAAGAGGGTCTGTGACAAAGGAGAACAGGTGCAGGCAGTAATTAAGAGAAGCAGGTGTCCATGATGAAGTCAGGGAGAGAGGGCGTTGGATTCACAGGCAGGACAGGCTGCCATGCCAGAACATGAGTCCTGACACTGGAAGGACACATTTCTGAGTAAAAGTTTTGCATACATGCCTTGTTGTGTGATTATTTTCAATTTTTTTTTTTTTTAAGTTGATTCTGATGGCACTTCAGTCTTACACTAACCACTAAACCTTAAAAAGCCAAGCCTAACAGGTGCCAATTTCCAGCATGTTGCCTGTCTTTCTCTGTGGTGCATGGTCACTGTTGCTATTAATGATTATTGCGTCTTGGGTGTGGATTGACAGATAAACTTCTAATTGACTTTCTATTGTTCACTAAGGATTGAGGACAATTAATGAAGAGGAAAGGAAAAGCATAAGCCTAATGGAAACACAAAAACAAAGAACAAGAGTAGCTTGCGTCATGTTCCATTTGTAACATAACTTGCTCTGATGCCTGAAAATGTTGTGCTTATGTAGTGTAAATTGTATATTCTGGGGTGGGTTTATTTGTTACAGCAATTGCAGGCCAACAGGTCTCCTACAGGTTGACCTCAACGAAATATGCTGTTTTTAAGATTGTTGTTATACATCATCCTTTGGATAGAGTTCAGAAAAAGACGTGATACCATTAGTAAACATTTTACCAATGTTGACCAGAGAGATGGTGTATGGAGAGGGTGAGCAAGAAAGAGAGAGATAAACATTTCCACAGATCTCCAGGATAGCAACATAGTTAAACCAAGCCAATGAGAACCATTTTAAATGTGGTTCAGGTGTGCAACAGGTCATTTGTGTTGCGGAAGGCACTGTTTTTTCTTATAACTAGAATTAGTTGTCACTCCTATTTGGTCTTCCAAACCAATGATTTGTGAGTCTTGCTACTGAGAAAATGTTTGGTGAAATGGTGGTGCACTTCCTGATCTCATACAAAATGCAGAACCACATTAGAGAGATCATGGACTGCCACAAAGAAGTACAACATATGCATCTAACACTGACATCTAACTCCCAAAGCACTTCAATGTGCAATCACAGAAGCCAGATGTGTGACACCTTGCTATGAGAAGTGGGCCACAAGTGGAGCACAAAAAACAACAAATATTTTTCTCTTCATGTCTTTCAAACCATAACTATTTGCACAGTGTTACCACTTAAAAATTGTGTGTAATATTTACCTTCATATTTATAAAATATTTATTTTAATTTGGTGTTCCTTATTTTGTACTTGCTTTGACAATATTAACATGTTTTTCCCAATGCCAATGAATCGCTGTAATGTGAGAGAGATAAGAGCACTATTTACCAAAACCTCTCTGGTCACAGCTTTGGGTTGACTTGTAACTGCTTTGAGGGATCCCCACCCCCACTGGAGGTTAATAGGCCTTAGACTTGCACTTCACACCTCTGTTGCTAGGGTCACAGATCACCAATTCCTGCCCCTTTCTCTCTATGTTGATGAAGCACTGGCAGTGTAAGGAGAAACTCTCTCATAAACCTCTGCCCTGCCCCCCAACAGCTGGACCACCACTAATGGAGTTTTCTACTGAAGCCCTGGACTCCGACAACACACACTAGCTTTAGTGCTTTTCCAGTATAGTAAGTGGACTTCACTTGGTGTGAGTGTGTTGAAACCAGTATATGTTATTTATGTTCTCGCCAACTAGCCTGCTTGTTCATTGCTATGCTAGTCCTCAAGATGGACTGTGCAATTGTGTTAACATGGCAGCCCTGATGGCCTAGGTATTGTTGATGTAGCATGCTGGTTCTAATCTAGCTGCTGTTGTATAGTCGTATATTGGGGTCCGTGTTAGCTTTTTGGTAACTGTACATTTACCTGCTAGCCATCATTGTTTGCCTAATCCTTCTAATTCTAGCTTCCATGTATTCCTGGTACTGCACCTACTGTAGCCTGCTGACCCCATGGTCTATAGCCTAGCATGCTAGCCTACTGCTATGTAAGGGTATGTACTATGTATTATTAATAGAGTCCTCACGAAAACCAGGGGATTATCCCAGTTTGTTTGATTTTATCACAATTTATTCAATGTAATTTAGACGAGGTTTTGACGCAATCACTGCAATCAATGCTAAGTGTTATGATCTAATTCGTAAACATTACCAAAAGAGTGGCCTAAAGTAGGTAGCAGGCAATCAAAGAAATTAGGTCCCCATTAATGGTCTTGATGAGAACAAAAAACAAGTGTCTGATGACCTCCTATTCAATACTCGTCGACTAATCCAGTAGAGCTGGAGTGTTGCACTGTTTATGTGCAAATACAGGAAGTTTTACTTCACAGGCTTTCTCTTACCATTCTCTACAATCTTGGAGGATGCCCACAAAATGTAAAAAAAATATTGAAATCAGTTCCACTCTTGGTGATTTGAAAGATTTGCAAAGACATGCAGGACTCTGTTTGGATACATTGGTTACATTGGTTACATTGCCACATTGACTGAGTCCAACATTTGATTAAAAATGTAAGGGGTGAAAAGTGTGCAGGTAGCCAAAAATCAATCATTAAAATGAATTTTATGAAGCCCTTTTTACATCTGAGGTTGTCACAAAGGGCTTTTTCATGTACCCTGTCTGAAACCTCAAAGAGCAAGCAACCATAGTTAATGCACAGTGGCTAGTAAAAAAGCCCTTGTAGGGTAAGAATTAGGAAGAAACCTAGAGGACCCAGACTCTGAGTGGTGGCCAGTTCTCTTCTGGCTGTGCTGGTTAAGGATTATATGGGTTCATGACCTTTTGGGCCATGTCAATGTTTTGGCATGATCAGAAAACCAGCGTGTCATTAAATGTTCTGGCCAGCATTGATACATTCAGATATTTAGATACAAACCTCATGACTGGTTGTGTTTTACTATGAGAGAATCTATATGAGAAACCTTTAGGCCGCTAGGCTGACAGTGATAATAAGCTAGGCTTCTAAATCAATAGGGATCATAAAGACCCATACCTGAAACTCTCCATTAGGCTACAAGATATAAGATAAATTTGGTATAACTGCCCGAATATATTAAATATATTGGGCAAAACTGTCTTAAATATGTTTCTTCAGGGTGAAAGCTTTTGGCACAGTGTCATGGTCAATCATAACCTCTATTCAATGTCTTCACCATGGGGCAAGTCCATTCAAATGGAACGTTGATTTTGAATGAGTTTAAACACCTTGATTTTTCATGCCTCTGTTTATTGGTAAATCTATCCAAAATATTTACTTTTATTGTTATACAGTCAAATATTTAGCAATATCACCAAGGGGATTGTACATAGTTAGAGTACAAATTGACACAGTATGTTCATTAAACATGTCCAATTAGAGAACTCCACTTTTTGCCATATTTGACCATATGGCAGATTTGAATTCCATCCAAACCCTCACAAAAAGAAAACCAGCAAAATATCTATTGCATAATCCTAATTAACTGTAAAAAAATATATTATATCATATTAGGTCTCATGTTTTTGTTGGAGGTTGTTTGTTTGACGAACAACAAGAGACACACTGGGTATATGGAAATTCATTCTTACCATGATGCATATTGATGTGCAGACACTGCAGTATATGATTGACTGTGTAAGTGTAGTACTTTATTCTATGCTCTTTGTTGAAAAAGCTAGCAACATTTTCCCCTGGATCTTGAACGAATTAGGAAGCATGCCATATTAAACATACAGGTCAGCACGGACAGGAATTAAACAAGATTATTTGAATGGACGATTGAAGGCACAGTCCTTCATTTGTTTTTCAAACAAAAAGCAGCCCTGCCACTTAAGCTCTAAAGCTAAGGGGGAGGGGAAGGGTCACCTATGGTTTTAATTACTGGTAAATAAAGTAAATCACTGAATATATTTAAAGCTTAGCATTTTTGGTTAACAAATAAACTATTTATAAATAATCCCTAAATGTCTTCTCAGTCCAAGCAGGAACCATGATTCCTGTGACAGAGTTCCGACAGTTCTCAGAGCAGCAGCAACAATTCCGGGTTCTGAAGCCCTGGTGGGATGTGTTCACAGACTACCTCTCTGTGGTCATGCTGATGATTGGTGTGTTTGGATGTACCCTACAGGTCAGTAGTATTAAAACCACTTCCTAATGTCTTCCACGAAATGTCTGTTTATGAATAAGAAATTATTTCATAGACATGACAATGTTTTGTACCTAAACCTATACCCAGAGGTCTAAACAGGTTGACAACATTCTAGTTCTAAGGATTTTACTCTTGTGGTCAACTGTGTGTTACAGTCTAGTTTTTTATAGCATATGGTTTGTTTGACTTTTACCCAGTGGTGAATAGAAGGATTTGGGATATATTATATTACGCTCTGACGACATAGGTATAGTAGCTGCAGAACACAGTAGCAGAAGTATTGGCTTAATGAAAATCTGTCTACTATCAGGTATAATTAGAGATTTTGAAATGCTTCAATAAAGTCCTTAAAGTGACTTGCTAAATTGCAGATATAAATCAATGGTAAATAAAAGTAGTCACTAAGCAACACAGCTCTATTTAACTGTCCTGTCCTGTAGTGAAAGACAGCTTTGTTTTGGTTCATGTAGGCTGCACAGTTTAAAAGGAGTCTATCAACGGAAAGTGGAAGAAATTCCTGCCCTTCACACATATACACACTGAAGAAATGTCCCCCTGCTTGCCCCACACCCTGTTCATAAACACATGGGATAAGCCCCAAATGGTTTCCTATTCCCTGTAGTGCATTGATCAAAAGTAGTATACTACAAAGGAATAGGATGCCATTTGGGATATGATTCCAGGAGCCCATGGCCTCATACTTCACGTTTTCCCCCTGCTTTGACTAATTGGACAGGATGAAGTTTGACCTGCTGAATCTGACCTGCATCTGAAATGAACCCTATTCCTCATATACTGCAGTACTTTTAACTCTTACTGAGCTTCATCTGTATATACACCTTTGTAGATCAGGCCTATGCTTCAGAGCCATACAAAGTATATGTCATTGCGTCATCACATCCAAAACCATATGGATGGACCAGATTTACATACCAAATCTGACGAATTGCCACGAGACCTGGTTGTCGAAACACCAACCATCTGACATCCATTAGTTTATATGGGCAAACTGCAGCCTCTTTAATTGAAGCAGATTGTGTACTAGGCCTAATTATTTCCTGGCTTCATGGGATTGTATGTCTCAGTTTAGAGTAGTAGAGGTAAACACTGGCCTTGCCAAAGAGACATTTGGGCAGATGCCAATGAATAGCTCTACATGCTAGCTACCGCATAGAGAGAAAGGAGAGAGGCCAAAGAGAGACGGTGAAAGAGTGAAACAGTAAAAGATGGGAGAGTGAGAAAGCAAGAAGAGACAGAGAGGTGAGGTAGAGAAAGTGAGGGCATAATATAGGACAGAGGAATGTGTAATAGAAAGAGACACTGAAAGGGGAATGTAGACATGAAGAGTGGGAAAAAGAGTGCAAGTAACATGAGCTGTGAGAGAACAGAGCGAGAGAGAGCGATGACCATAGCTTTTACAATGCAATTATGCTGATCCTCTCCAGAGACTGTACTCAGCAGGTCTGATGTTTCTCCTCTCCTGCCCTGTACTGCTGCAGCACATCCCGGTACTTCAATTCCTCTGCCCCATAAAATGTGTTGTTCAGGCTGTGTCACTGGCTTGGATCATAGCAAAAAAGAATCTTTACATTGCTGAGGAAGGAAATTAGTAATTGACTAAGAATAGTTATGAAGTGGTTTAAAAGGTGCCATGAAAGGTCAAGCATAAAACAATATGGTTGTACAGTATTGCATTTCGTTAAAGGGAGTTTGTCTCCCTCTTCAGTGTGCTGTGGCTAAAGCACAAATTGGTTATTTCCTGTCTGAGTCACATCTTTACCAGTGTCAGGGCAGGGCATTAGATATCCCCTTTTGTTTGATTTTATTATCACCATATCAAATGTATTGTAATAGACTGCTTCCAAGTTGCATGTGTGTTGCTGCATTGTTGCTGCATTATTCTCAATAACCAGAGGCAACGGTGAGGGTCGGGTTTCAAGGGCAGACTCTTGGCATAGAGATTACTGAGGGTTTTTAAATGATTGCAAGTGGCTAGTTTGTATCAACTGCCTTCACAGACATTCTGGCATGTCTGTGTTACAATTTCTTGAGAGAGTTGTCTGCCAGAATATGTCTGCCCCTCTCAGAAAAGTTATTTTGAAGTGTCCAAATTATTCAATAATTTAATCCAGACCTAATGGCATTGTTGCCTAGGGTTGGGATTTTAGAATAGTTATGTATTATTTGCTTGATTCTTATTGTTTGCTCTTTATCTTATTTCAGGTGATGCAGGACAAAATTATCTGCCTTCCCCAAAGAATGCCCAAGCCAAACCAAACAATAATTTTCCCAAATAAAACAGAATTGATTTCACCAGCTGTGCCACCAGAAGTCCATGAAATGATGGGCCTGAAAACCAACCTGGATATTCAGCAGTATAGCTTCATCAACCAGATGTGCTATGAGAAGGCTTTGCACTGGTACGCCAAGTACTTCCCTTACCTGGTCCTCATACACACTGTGATCTTTATGGTGTGCAGCAACTTCTGGTTCAAGTTCCCAGGCTCCTGCTCTAAGATAGAGCATTTCATCTCAATCTTGGGAAAGTGCTTTGACTCCCCCTGGACTACTAGAGCTCTCTCTGAAGTGTCTGGAGAGAACCCAGAGGAGAAGGTATTATATTTGGATGTGCAATGCCCTCTGTCAAATTGGCTTTATAATCCACTTGAAATCAAACAATTACTATAGCGTTGAATTAAAGATGATCTGCCTTTGTTTGAGGGTATTTGCATACATAATGGTTTGACGAACATTTACAAATAACAGTTTCATACCAAAAAAGTTTAAATAGTCCCCTATTCATTGGGGGCTCTATGTGGGCACTGTATGTGTTTGTGTGCAAGTTTATGTTACGTAATATATATACACACATATATGTATATATATATATATATATATATATATATATATGTATATGTATATGTATATGTATGTATGTGTGTGTGTATATATATACATATATATATATATATATATATATATATGTATATATATGTATGTATGTGTATATATATTACATAACAAATAAAAACATATATATAAATGTTTTTATTTGTATTTATTTTTAACAACATTTCTGCAGGTTTTTCTCAGACCTTTACCATCTGTTGGACTGGAGTTGGAAGTGTTCAGTGTTTCCTGCTTCACCTTTTTCAGTCCCCTTAATTTGATCATCATTATGTAGCCTACATCCGTCTTATATTTCAGAACAGCAGCAATTAAAATCCGATACACTCTAAAAAGAAAAGTTTATTGGAGTATCCTTTACTTTGAAACTGTGGGGTAACCCCTATACATTCTTTATGAAAATTTTTAAAAGGTATTGTAAAGAAATGTTTGTACTTGTTACTCAAAAAACCATGAACAACCTAACTGCTCAAAAGTCTGTCCAAAAAGGTTCTTCATATGGTTCTTTGAGGAACCTTTTAACAAGGAATAATTTTTTTAAAAACTTTAAAGAGTTCTTGGAAGATCTTATAGGGATTCCACCCAAGTTTCAATCAGACAAGCTAACCTTGGTAAAGCAGGGGGTAGGAAATAAATCAAAATATGTTTTTTTTCTTTTAGCAACTCAGGATTATATTATCACACCCCACTTTTCCGACTACAATATACCCTAAATTAAAACCAGCATACAGTCTTGTAGCCCAAATAAAAAAAACACACAAAATACTTGTGTATGATTTTTTTCTCTTTTTTCAAATACCTTAAAAGTAAAGGCGGGGGGGTGGAGTGCAAACAACACCATGCTACTGTACATTAAGTACTTTTAAGTACCACGGGAGATACTTTTAAGTACCACAGACAGATTAGAATTGTTATTATAAAGTGCATTAATTAAGTAGCCAATTCATTCTTTCCAGGACAATAAGAAAAGCAGTGCCAGTGAAGCAATTCTCAACGAGTCTGTAGAGGGGAACCTGGGGAACTTGGAGAGGACCCAGTCCCTCAAATCCATCCCAGAGAAGATCATCGTGGACAAGCCTACTGCCAGTGCCCTGGATAAGAAAGAAGGAGAGCAGGCAAAAGCTCTGTTTGAGAAGGTGAAGAAGTTCCGTCTGCACGTTGAAGAGGGGGACATCCTTTATATTATGTATGTTCGTCAGACTGTTCTCAAGGTGTTAAAGTTCCTCCTCATCATCGCATACAACAGTGCCTTAGTGTCTAAGGTGGAGATCACAGTGAAGTGTAATGTGGACACACAGGACATGACGGGATATAAGGATTTCTCCTGTAATCACACCATGGCCCACCTGTTCTCCAAGCTGTCATACTGCTACCTTTGCATCGTTGCTGTGTATGGTTTTACATGTCTCTACACTTCCTACTGGCTCTTCTACCGCTCACTAAAGGAGTACTCCTTTGAGTATGTACGTCAGGAAACGGGAATTGATGACATCCCAGATGTGAAGAATGACTTTGCCTTCATGCTGCACATGATCGACCAGTATGACCCACTGTACTCCAAGAGGTGCAATTTATCATTTCATTTTTTCAGTTTTAATTGATTCAACCAATGTAGGTTCTTGTTTCTGTTGATAGGTATTTCAGTCCTCCCACCGGAGTAAAGAAAATAAAGACACGTTTCCATTGCACATTTTGCTTCTGTGCATTGGATAATAAAGTAATCTCTTTTCTCTGTCTCAGATTTGCAGTGTTTCTGTCTGAAGTCAGCGAGAACAAACTGAAACAGCTGAATCTGAACCATGAGTGGACACCAGATAAACTGCGTCAGAGACTTTTGACCAACCACAATGACAGACTGGAGCTGCAGCTCTTCATGCTTTCTGGACTCCCGGACACCATCTTCGAGGTGACCGAGCTCCAGTCCCTAAAGCTAGAGATCATTAACAACGTAACCATTCCACCCGCAATTGCCCAGCTGGAAGACCTCCAGGAGCTGTCACTGTATCAGTGTTGTTTAAAGATCCACCCCACAGCTATCTCGTTCCTCAAGGAGAACCTAAAGGTATGCTATTTGGATAGTTAGTTTTTATCTTGCATGGAATATATTATCTATGGCTCGTGATGTTATATTCTGTTTAATGTATCGTGTATTTTGTCTGCATTTGTTCTTGACATGAAATATGTCTTCAGGGATTCATCAGGTACTGATCTGCACTGTTATAACAATTAAAATATCTAAATTACACTGAACAAAATTATGCGGTCAGTATGGTCAGTGTAATCTAAAATGTTATTTGGTAGAATAATATATCTATTCATTTACTTTTTCACAGATATTCCATATGTGTTTTGTAACCCAGGTCTGAACCAAGTTTAAAAATCTGTATTTGTGTCTGTCTTTCTGTCTGTTCATCTGTCTATCCACCCAAGGTGCTTAGAGTGAAGTTTGATGACAGCAGAGAGCTACCTAATTGGCTGTACCAATTGCGGAATCTAGAGGAGCTCTACCTTATTGGCTCACTGAGTCCTGATGCTTCCAAGAATGTTGTACTGGAGTCCTTGAGGGAGCTGAAGAATCTGAAGACCCTGTCGCTCAAAAGTAACTTTACAAAGATCCCCCAGTCCATCGTGGATGTGTCTAGCCACTTGCAGAGGCTGTACATCTATAATGACGGCACCAAGATGGTGATGCTCAACAACTTGAAGAAGATGGTTAACCTAACTGAACTGGAGCTGGTGCACTGTGACCTGGAACGCATCCCACATGCAGTATTCAGCCTTTCAAACCTACAGGTAGGATATTCTGTATTTTTACTGCTTGCTAGGATGGCCTGCACTACAGGTTTTCTCCAAAAGTACTGGTTGTAGGATTCCTGAAATCATGAGGGAATAAGCAGTAAATCGTACATTCTAAGGAGTTACCAAAACATTGAAACTCTACTCCAAACTTCTCCAGCAACCTCTGTTCTTAGTGGTTTAGTCAATCTCAAATATGCATTGCCAATTGCTGACCTGTTTTGCAGTGACACTTACATACTTTAACTCCACAGGAGTTAGACCTGAAGGAAAACAACCTGCACTCCATTGAGGAGATAGTCAGCTTCCAGCACCTTCGCAAGCTGACATGCCTGAAACTTTGGCACAACAGTATTGCCTACATCCCAGAACACATCAAGAAGCTGAGCAGCCTGGAGCGCCTCTACTTCAGCAATAACAAGATTGAGATATTGCCCTCGCACCTGTTCTTATGCAACAAGCTTCGTTACCTGGACCTGTCCAACAATGACATCCGGTTCATTCCACCAGAGATCGGAGTCCTACAGAGTCTTCAGTACTTCTCTGTCACTTGCAACAAGATTGAGAACCTTCCAGACGAGTTGTTCTTTTGCAAGAAGCTCAAAACTCTCAAGTTGGGCAAGAATATGCTGTCATTGCTCTCACCAAAGATCTCATACCTGGCTCAGTTGACACACCTGGAGCTGAAGGGAAACCATTTTGAGCTCCTGCCTCCAGAGCTTGGGTTCTGCCGGGCGTTGAAGCGTGGCGGCCTAGTGGTGGAGGACACTTTGTTTGAAACCTTGCCTTCAGATATCAGAGACAAAATGAAGGCTGAGTGATATGCCTTATAATATCAGTATTAAAGGCTCTGTGATAGACTAGTATCCTGTCCAGAGGGTATAATTTTACAGTGTTAATTTTGGCAGCTCATTCAGATTTAGCCTTAGTTTAAAATATATTTTAGGCATTTTATCCCTGATAGTTTTAGTAGTTATCTATCGTCTAAACTCACTATAAACACTATACAATATTTGTATAGTGTTTTCATTTTGTTCACATTTCAGTGTATTACATTAAATAAGGAATGGACCTCTAACACTGACCATGTGCAAATTCAGCCTTGTCCAACTTACATAGCTCATACATTGCTATTGAGGCTGGTTGTAACCACATAGGATACAAAGCTTTGGCTATACAATAAACGATGTAAGCACACAATGCTTTTCTCTCAATTGTAACTTTGGGATCAGGAAAAAAACAGTACTTCCCTTCAAAAGGGTAGCACCTGAGCCTTCCAATAATATCATAAATATTGCTGTACTGTTACTGTATTTTATTTTACAGAATGTACCTGGATGTACAAAATGTAATTTTCAGCAAGTAGCCTTACTTTTTCAGATCTGAAAAAAGTACTGCATTTCCCAATCACGAGACATCACTGATTAATAACGGTGCACAGAATTTGTGTAATTATTTTCTCATCATATTTTCATCCACTCAAATGACAATTAATCTTTTATCATCAGGTTAATTTATCATCAGGTTGTTGAAAATAAATGTGTTATAGTTATTGTTGGCAAAATTAACACTGATTGTACATCCAGCTGCCTTACAATTCATTAAAAGATATTGGCTCCTGCCTTATGGGCAATTCTTGCTTGGACAAGCCCATTTATTTAAATGTACTTGTAATTTGTCTTAGTCTGACAATCAGAGTTGACCAAAATTGTATATTTTACTGTAAACTTCCTCCTGATCTAAGCACATTCAGTCCATTCTGGGGGGAAGTTGTGCAATGTATTCATTGGTGTATGTATAAAGCATTGTGTTACTTCATTATAGAGTGAAATATGGCTTTGTGTTAAAACAAAATGGTTCCTCATGCAACTTTGTAATTTACGTATTCAAATCACTACTGTATGTCTAATAAATCACTCTGTGTGATTATGTAATGAAACAATCTGATATGTTTTATAATTTATTCACCTCTGCTTACTTGTGGATATTATGAAATAAATGTAACGTTACTTACATACACAGCCCTGATTGGCTAATAAGATGGGCAAGATCAAAACATTGGTCTTTTAACGTCAGATCAACTTATATGCAGGTAGTTCATCCGCACCTGATCAGACCAAAATTCATGGCATATTTTACAAATATCTTAGACATTCTTGTCATTATGATATTTTCCATAAATTCAGAGTTTTATTTTCAACTTCATTGTGTGGAAATATATATATTTTTAAAACTGGCAAATCATGTTTTTAACTGCATAGACCTTTAACTATATCAATAATTACAGGCAAGGTACAGTATCTCACAAGTGAGTACCCCCCTCACATTTATGTAAATATTTGAGTATATCTTTTCATGTTACAACACTGAAGAAATTACACTTTGCTACAAAGTAAAGTGGTGAGTGTACAGCTTGTAACAGTGTAAGTTTGCTGTCTCCTCAAAATAACACAACACACAGCCATTCATGTCTAAACCACTGGCAACAAAAGGGAGTACACCCCTAAGTGAAATTGTCCAAATTGGGCCCAAAGAGTAAAGATGTTGTGTGGCCACCATCATTTTCTAGCACTACCTTAACCCTCTTGGAGCTTCACAGGTTGCCACTGGAGTCCTCTTCCACTCCTCCATGACAACATCACAGAGCTGGTGGATATTAGAGACATTGTACTCCTCCACCTTCCATTTGAGGATGCCCCACAGATGCTCAGTAGGGTTTAGGTCTGGAGACAAGCTTGGCCAGTCCATCACCTTTACCCTCAGCTTGTTTAGCAAGGCAGTGGTTGTCTTGGAGGTGTGTTTGGGGTCGTTGTTGGAATCATGTTGGAATACTGCCCTGCGGCCCAGTCTCAGAAGGGAGGGGCTCATGCTCTGCTTTAGTATGTCACAATACATGTTGGCATTCATGGTTCCCTCAGTGAACTGTATCACCCCAGTGCCGGCAGCACTCATGCAGCCCCAGACCATGACACTCCCACCACCATGCTTGACTGTACTCCTCACCTGGTTGGCGCCACACACGCATGACACCATCTGAACCAAGTTTATCTTGGTCTCATCAGACCACAGGACATGGTTCCAGTAATCCATGTCCTTAGTCTGCTTGTCTTCAGCAAACTGTTTGCAGGATTTCTTGTGCATCATCTTTAGAAGAGGCTTCCTTCTGGGACGACAGCCATGCAGACCAATTTGATGCAGTGTGCAGCGTATGGTCTGAGCACTGACAGGCTGACCCCCCGCCCTTTCAACCTCTGCAGCAATGCTGGCAGCACTCAAACGTCTATTTCCCAAAGACAACCTCTGGATATGACGCTGAGTACGTGCACTCAACTTCTTTGGTCGACCATGGTGAGTGGAACCTGTCCTGTTAAACCGCTGTATGGTCTTGGCAACCGAGCTGCAGCTCAGTTTCAGGGTCTTGGCAATCTTATAGCCTAGGCCATCTTTATGTAGAGCAACAATTCTTTTTTTCAGATCCTCAGAGAGTTCTTTGCCATGAAGTGTCATGTTGAACTTCCAGTGACCAGTATGAGGGAGTTTGAGAGCAATGACACCAAATTTAACGCACCTTCTCCCCATTCACACCTGAGACCTTGTAACACTAACGAGTCACATGACACTGGGGAGGGAAAATGGCTAATTGCACCCAATTTGGACATTTTCACTTAAGGGTGTACTCAATTTTGTTGCCAGCAGTTTACACATTAATGGCTGTGTTGAGTTATTTTAAGGGGACAACAAATGTACACTGTTATACAAGCTGTACACTCACTACTTTACATTGTAACAAAGTGTCATTACTTCACTGTTGTCACATGAAAAGATATACTCAAATATTTACAAACATGTGAGGGGTGTAATCACTTTTGTGAGATACTGTATACTTGGGTACCAGTCTGTGATGATGTTCAAACCCAGTTTACCCAGTCTCAGCTAGTTTACTACTTTAATGGTTGGACCCTTCAAAAGCAATGCCCATTCAGAAACTGACTTTTGAATGGACAATGCCCATTAAAAAACATTTTTCTATTTGATCTGTTTTCTTGTTTTAAATGTAGTTGCTAATTTTCACATTTTAATCACTGTGTACACCTCCTGTGCGCTTATTTTATGCCAATTATGGTCTGCTTGTCTATTTTATTACTGCTTGAATACTCTTCATGAGCTTTATATTGTATGCAGCCACTTATGCTATGCAGACACTCTTCCTAGCCTGCTATAGATTTGTTATGCATCACATACTATTGCACCTCCTTGTATTTATGTAAAGCTTTACACATTTACGGTTCATTTGTATACTGTCACTGCCATGTCTGTTTTACAAGTGAACAACTAATTCATTATGTGCATTTTAGCTTGTTACCATTTTTACCTTTTCTTAGCCTTTTTAGATAAACCATACATACCAACAAATGTTAGAGACTGGGAGGAACTGTTGCCTAACACAACTTGTTCACCTAACTGAATTTGTGCTGTAATTCAACCTAAACTATTCCAAGCCATGTATCATCTGAATACATAAAGAATAATAACTACATCTCTGTCTCTGTCAGCTCACTCACCATAATAAAAATGCATCATCCATTCAGTAGTACACATATTTTTGCATTATCATGAAGAACCTCAGCTTAAATTATTTTTCTGTTTAGAGATATATTCCACTGTATATTCCGGTGCTATTCATTATTTAAAATGTTTATAATAAATACCATGTATTACTTTACTACAGCACATAATTTGCACTAAAAACTAATAGAAATTCCATTCCATTATTATTCAATTTTCGTATGCTCAAAATATAATAAAAATGATTTGAGCAAAGTGAGTTATTTTCAATACAAATTTTCTTATTATAGTAACACAAACAAATTTGATTCACTGTTATCCACTCAACTGAATAAGAAAATGCTTTATGTATCAGTATAGTTGGCTAAAACTTGACTTATTCAACCATAGCTGTCCATCAATAGCCTGTGACAAACCATACCAGTAGGTCTAGTTTCACTCAGCAGCTTACAGAAGCTAAAAGAGAGCATGTTGTAATGAAAGTACCCTAATTATATTCCTCTATACAAAACACCTTGCACACGCCTAGTTAGATTGATACAAAGGTAAATAAAGTCCCTGGTTTAGACTTTACAGTGTTTTATCATCAGAACAGCAATCTCCCTTGGGCAGGTTCTGTATAATACAGAAATCACATGAACCATGAAGCAGATTAAATTATGGAAGATTTTACTTCTGTGTTTCAGAGATTATCAGAGCTGTTGAAAAATGTGAAGGCACAGTGATTACAGTCACTCTTATTACAACTTCTGACGCATAGGCAAATATTGCAAATATTGTGCACAAATTATTACTGACTGTCTAAATGTGATTAATATTTGTGAATATTTATTTTTGCCACCCTGCCATAAAGGCCACCCAGGCTATTGTTGCAGTATGCAGTGTGGCCCAGCTCAGCCATGGAGGACTGTAACTCCTTCAGAGTTGCCCTAGGCCGCTTAGTGGCCTCCGTGCCTAGTGCCCTTCTCATCCAAATATGTAGTTTTTGAGGACAGCTAGATCTAGATAGATTCACAATTGTGCTGTATTTTCTCAATTTCTTAATAATGGATATTACTGTGCTATATACAATGCCTTGGAAATGTTCTTATTTCCCACCCCTGATTATTTCTATTCAGGATTTGCTTTTAATGTTACTATGTCCTCATGATGTAGTTTTTGTTAGGAATTAAACTAACCAACTGTGGGAACACCTTAGATTCTTAATTTTTTAAAATGTTATCTAAAAACAGTTAGTTGCAACACAGCTCATTCAGGAGTGAATGTGGGGTGAATACTTATGCAATCATTTATATGGTTTTATTTGTAGATGTATTGCTTTCACTTTGACATTATGGATTTCATGTAACAATAGCATGTGGAGAAGTCCAAGGGGGTTAATATTTATATACAGTGGATATAAAAAGTCTACACACCCCTGTGAAAATGCCAGGTTCTTGTGATGTAAAAGAATGAGACAAAGATAAATAATGTCAGAATGGTCCACCTTTAATGTGACCCATAACGTGAACAATCCAATTGATAAACAAACTGAAATCTTTAAGGGGGAAGAATAAATAAATACCAACTATCCTCTTTTAGGAGGATAATGAACCCTGCCACAAAGCAAAAATGGTTCAGCAATGGTTTGGGGAACATAACAACGAGTTTAAGGTATTGACTTGGCCTCCAAATTTCCCAGATCTCAATCCAATCAAGCATCTGGGATGTGCTGGACAAACAGGTCCGATCCATTGCGGCCCCAACGTCTTGGTGCCAGATAACACAACATACCTTCAGAGGTCTAGTGGAGTCTATGCCTCGATGAGTCAGGGCTGTTTTGGCAGCAAAAGTGGGACCTACACAATATTAGGCAGTTGGTCATAATGTTATGGCTGATTGGTGTGTTTTTTAGTAATGATCATCAGTAATGATCATAGACAGGCAGTATATGTAATTAATAAGGCAGACTGTTTAAGTCATAGGGCCAGAAGCCTGTATATGTCTATTTAGAGAAAGAAATCAGTCATACAGAATACCCTTAATAATTATCAAACAAAAGAATAATTCATATCTTTGGCCTTTGTTCATTCAACAGAAGTTCTCTAAAGTCTTAGTTTCAAGTTCCTTGGCTAACTGCCCAGTCCGAGACAACAACCATATTTGTGTCATGCAGCATTTGTTTGGCCAACAAACACATGGCTTGATTCATGAAGGATATGCTAGAGAGAACCCAGTGGCATTCTGAATGGGAAACAGACACAGCATTGAGAATAATCAACTCTTTAATAAATAGCTACATCATTTTCCATTTTATGAGATTCTGAAAATTATATTGTTTCCTTAACACCACCACCACCACCTGCCACACAATATGTTCAGAATGTAATGTTTGACTAAAGGACACCTAAGAATATACAGTACGGCCTACATGCTAATTTTCTCAGCACCATCTTGGTTTAGTGGGTATCGGACAGGGTTGCATGTCCTTTTTAACCTCTTCTTGTGGCAGGTTTGGTAATATGTCAGTCACAGAGGAATCAAACTCACTAGGTTTTCATATCTCAGTGACAAATTCAGGTCACTAAGAATACGGACCACCAACATCCCCTTTATCTGGTTGAGATGGTTATTATTGAAAGAAAAAAACTAAATGCAACAGATACTAAGCCTTGTAATGAGTCTGTCAACCCTGAGTTACAAGAATAAGCCATTATGCTTTGATTTTAAAGGATGGAAACAAATCAGTTTATATCAGAAGGTTTCTAATAGAATTTCAACTAGTTCCCAATGTTTAAATAGATTCTTACAGATTTTGGAGGTATATTAACCCAGAGTATGACTAACTTATCATTATTATTTTTAGGTTTCTGCATGCAGTTTGAAGGAATTTAGGGATGTGTAGGTTAGTTTTAAATGACAAAGTCTTTGTTGAGAAACAGACACTCATAAAGCAATCAGTAGTTTATATATTTGTTAATGCTGCTGATCATCTTAAAAAAACAAATATTAATATTTTTCAGTTGGTGCATAGACAGTGCAATTCAAGAACTGTACCATTACAGCACAGTGCTTTCGAAAAGTAATCAGACCCCTTCATTTTCTATCATTTATAATTAATTACTTTTATTGAATTTGCCATCAGTCCAAGCACAATAGGCCATAATCACATAATGAAGTGAAAGCATATTTTTAGAACGTGCATCAATTTATTGAAAATAAATTAAGTCTACCATGGAATGCTTGGGATCTGCTCATTATTTCACGTGTTGGCATGGCACCAGACACACAGGTCCTCTGTATAGAGGTTCTGTGTATGTTTTGGTTTTATCAATATGTGTCTATAATAACATTAAATAATAAATTAATTTGATTTGATTCTTGCGTCATGCGTTCGGCCAGTAATTCTAAACATGTATTTTTATTCTATGACGGCTGGAGCAAGATCTATTCTTCTGCGCCCACATAATTGACACAAGAGGCCGTTCTTTGTCCGAGTTGCTGGAATCGATACCAGAATCCTGCTCGGCCAGCAGTTCAAACGAACGACTTAAATGAAAGAATCATTAAAATGAAAAAGAATCATGACTCAGAATCAGTAAAATGATTCATTCTGAATCATTCGAGAACTGCACATCCCTACTGCTACGCATGGTGCAACCCAGATACATGGCCGCAGCATGTCGCTATGGAGGAAATAGAACCAAAGTCTTCTAATCTGCTTATTGTCAGTCCAGCAATCGGGTTGAATAGATATGAAGCATTTCGTCTTTGTTTACCTTATCGAATCATGGAACGTAGCGAAAATTATCGTTTTTTGTCTGAAGTATCGAGGCAGCGGGACGTATAGCCTAAATTAATTTGAAGGTGAGTCATGTCTCTCAGAAAACATTTTTTAAATAATTGTATTCAATGCCTTAGCTGTACAGGCACCATAGGCTATATTGTAACAAAGGAAAATGAACCCAATCATTAAGAAAAGTATTGCAAGAGAATGCACCAATGATACTATATATTAAGCTAGTGGTGTTATATACTATCGTGTCCTGAAATAAAGAGTAGGCCTAGCTGTAGCCTATATATTTTTAGCTTTTTTTGTAGTGTAGCCTACTAAAGCCAGACCAGACCTTAACCCCTACCACAACACTACACATAACGCTTACCCATCCCTACCATAACCTTTTTTACATTTCATCTTCAAAGAGATGACGTCAGAGAGTTGGACGTCCCAATTATTCTGTTACGAGAAATGCTGTGTCACATCAGAGCCCACTTACACGAATCATACGCCACTGTCAACCCATGCGTGCGCCCAGTGAACAGTGGAGATGCTGGATATATCCAGTTCTGCTGGATTTCATTATTACACATTGTTCTCGTCTTTTCAAAGTAAACGGGGACATAAAGATACTGCCTTTAGAAAGGCAACGTTGGCTACGGTAATACATTCACATGCACAGGCAGACATTAGCAATTATGTTAAATCAAAGTGGTGGTGGTTAGACAATTGTAAATTACGATATATAGGGGTAGCCTGAAAAAACATTTTGAAGCGCATATAGTAGCCTAAGAAGCAGAGGTTTTTCATAATATAGTACCAATAATGAGTAGCCTCGTTGTTTAGTCTTATCTGTGATGTAGCGAAGTGAAACAGGCCTATTTTAAATCTAGCTACTTTGTTTGATTGTTGGTTCACAAGTTTGAGTTGTGGATACAGTAGCGTATAGTATTCAGGGTAGCCAAGCCAAACATGGCCACTTCAGACCTTGTGGGATGCTGTGTGGAATGCAAGTGACGTCGTCCCACCTCGGGTCCTAGCGAAGAAAGGCAAGACAATTTATCTTAAGTTTGCTAGGTCCTGTCTCCTATGAATAGGATTAAAGATTCTAACATTCATGAACAAATACTAAATCTATTATATTTCTGTATTTTATTAGTTTATTATTTTAATTGAAAAAGCATATAAATGCAAAAAAATCTACAAGGCTACCTCCTGCACAATTAGTCACTTTCAAACTGTTTTTAAACAGCTGGACACAAACCCAGCTGATAAGCTACAGAAGTTACTACTTATATCAATGCTTTGCATGTCCCTGATATTCTTGAATAGACTATGACCTTATTTATTGTCCTTACTCATAGTTTTGAGGTATATATATATTTTACTGTGTGACAAAATTGGAAAATGGTTGATTATACTCTTATAACAAGTTTTAATCCACCGATTATGTAAACAATATAATAAGATATGTTATGATGATGTGATAACTTTAGTATTAGTATCATTAAGCACCATCCCAAAATACGCCAAAGTCCAATACTGGGATTGTCATCGTACACAGTTTTCCCACCTGTCTTGCAAGAAACAAACCTTCATACATATGTAATCACCATATCAGTTCATTTAGGAAAATCTTAGATTGTAAGGAAAGAAGTTAGTTTCCAATCAAGTGTCCTTTAGTTCTTGTATTCAGTTTTTTTTGTCTTGTATCAGTGATGAACCTTCCAATATCAGTTGTTGCAGTCATTGTAATGTGTACCCAGCAAATTGCCTGGTTGTCCTAACAAGTCAGTGTAGGTGTATAATGGAACAGTGAGTTTCCAACACTTCACTAATTCCAGTTTAACACCACAACAGTGTCTTCCACTGTGTTGGGACCATGTGACCTTTCCAGTCAATTGACCCATGGTACTCTGACCTGTAGTATGTGGAGTCCTTCAGGACTCAGGTGGATTCTTCTCTCATCTCGCTGTCGATGATTCATCTAGAAATGGAGTTTGAAGCCAAGTGATCTGACCCTGTCATCGTTCTGCCATGTGAGTGGTTAGGAAGATTTGGAACAGATTCAACCAGTGTAGTTGTAGAAATCCTTCTTGAACGTGTTGCTGGTACTCACACACTCAGTTGTCTGTGTCCAGTCAGTGACGTGATGTATCATCAGAAAAGGGGTTGTGATGTCCTGATCTGTTGAAAGTATAACTGCAAAACAATGATTAGTGTGGTTCAACAGTCCATCAGACTTTCATCCACTGGGTATTGTTCCGTCAACTTCCAACAATGACGACAATAGATCAGTCTTGAAAACTTGTGGATCTCAGAAGTTCCATCATCAGAGTGAAGCGTACACCCTATTCAGACACGTTTCCATAAAAGTCCTTTTCCATCCAGAACTGGCTTGGTTGATGTTTGACTCCTTGTGCTATATTAATGCCAATAGCAGCTAGCAGTGGAATAAGATTACCATGTTACCTTGGTTAAGGCCTACCTACATTGTCGTGAGACCCCCCTTGAGGCCTTACGGTTTTAAAAATTATCATCAACACAATAAATAAGTTTGACTCAAAATTACATAAGTACACATGACAAAGCACAACAAAACAGGTTATTTCTTGAATACCCATTAAAACATATTCAAGCATGACAGAACAGAACAGGCTATTTCAAATGCCTATTAAAACATGCTATATACCAAGTGCTTTTCAAACTACACGTAATATTCAATTAAATAAGCTTGGCTATTACCGAGGAAGGTGATCAGCTTCATTTAAAGCAATTAGCATTGTCAACGAAATACAGTTCAGCGCTTCTCCAGTTTATCCACCCCTGGAGATATTGGCACGATTTTATTCGTGGCCTAGTCAGGGACAAACCAGGTATTCTCTTCAATTTATCCACCCCTAGAGATATTTTACATGTTACACAATGTAATTCGTGGCTCAGTTAGGGAGTAACTAGGTTTTCTCTCCAATTTATCCACCCCTAGAGATATTCTACCTGTGCTCTTGAATTACTCGATTTGTTCGTTAAATGGTGTGGATTTCAGATTCACAAACTTTTCAGCTGTTCGCAAGAAACAGGAACAAAGACTGACTCCCTTGCGGGTGCATGCAGCCAGCTTCGTCTCAGGACAACAAAAAACAGCATTTTTGGTAGAATCTAAATCTCCAACCATACGGCTCAAAGCACCAAAGTGTTAGAAATCGGTTACGTATAGTGGTCAAATAATGTAGAACCCGCATCAAATCGAGGGAGAAGTTCGCTCAAGTTTATTTGAAAATTGCAGCACAGATGTCATTCGGTGAACTTTCCATTATCTTCTCACTGTAATGTTAGTTGCCAGCTAGCCTATACATTAAGGGCGTTTCTACCTAGCACAGGTCATGTTTCTAGAAGTTAACCCCCCATGCCAGATGGTCAATGTAAACATTCCTGTTGTTATCCAAGCGCAACCTACAGAGAGATAATCTTAACAGAGATGTTTCTGTTGTTCTCATTATCTAAGCACATTCACTTCCAATGAAATGTACATATTGTAATTGTTAATGCTTAGATTCCACACATCTAACAAGTCTCACTTATAATAATATGGTTTCAGAAGACAGAAGCTGTTGTTGTTTATTGTAGATGTAGTTGAGTCTCTAAACCTTGAATTTTAGTTGAGTCCACTGTGCTCAAATCCAAGATGAGTCATGAGTCCCTGTGGCTAAATCCAAGTCTGAAATAAGGTCCCGGCCACAGTAGTCTCAATGGACGAAGTCTGAGTTACAGTCTGAATTGGATGTTATTAGACAAGGGGTCCCGGCCCAAGTTTGAGAACCACTTAATTATCAGAAACTTTTTATCTTAAGCTTACTGGATCAACTATATACTGGAGCACTCTCATTATCCCAGTGAACCCAACAAGTGAGATAAATATATAAAAGAAAAGGTTTTGTCTGTCCATGAATGAACTAACTAAATCTTTGGCCCTGCGATTATGATCATGAATGGACAGACAACAAAAAGCAGGTAGGGGTGTGTTATTTGAACTGCATGAGCATAGAGTACATAGCATTGTTAAGTGAAATGGTTCAAATAAGCATATTTGCAAGTCAAGTTGATGCAGTAGGAAGTTACAGATTAGTTGTCTGTGGGCATTAAACATTTTATTTTTGCTGGTAATTGTTTGGCTTTCGGAGCTAAATCTATTCAGGCGGGTCGTGTTGTGGAGCAACATCTGTGAGTTTTTTGGGGTGGTTCTTAGAGCAGATGTAGCCAGCGCGGTCCAGGTGTGGCTTGCAGGACTGCTTACAGGACTCTAATCCAGATATGTGCACCATACAGTATACAGTGGGGCAAAAAAGTCAGCCACCAATTGTGCAAGTTCTGCCACATAAAAAGATGAGAGAGGCCTGTAATTTTCATCATAGCTACACTTCCAACTATGAGAGACAAAATCAGGAAAACAAATCCAGAAAATCACATTGCAGGATTTTTAATGAATTAATTGGTAAATTCCTCTGTAAAATAAGTATTTGGTCACCTGCAAACAAGCAAGATTTCTGGCTCTCACAGACCTGTAACTTCTTCTTTAAGAGGCTCCTCTTTCCTCCACTCGTTTCCTGTATTAATGGCACCTGTTTGAACTTGTTATCAGTATAAAAGACACTTGTCCACAACCTCAAACAGTCACACTCCAAACTCCACTATGGCCAAGACCAAAGAGCTGTCAAAGGACACCAGAAACAAAATTGTAGACCTGCACCAGGCTGGGAAGACTGAATCTGCAATAGGTTAGCAGCTTGGTGTGAAGAAATCAACTGTGGGCACAATTATGAGTAAATGGAAGACATACAAGACCACTGATAATCTATCTCGATCCGGGGCTCCACGCAAGATCTCACCCCGTGGGGTCAAAATGATCACAAGAACGGTGAGCAAAAATCCCAGAACCACACGGGGGGACCTAGTGAATGACCTGCAGAGAGCTGGGACCAAAGTAACAAAGGCTACCATCAGTAACACACTACGCTGCCAGGGACTCAAATCCTGCAGTGCTAGATGTGTCCCCCTGCTTAAGCCCGTACATGTCCAGGCCCGTCTGAAGTTTGCTAGAGGATTGGGAGAATGTCATATGGTCAGATGAAACCAAAACAGAACTTTTTGGTAAAAACTAAACTCGTCATGTTTGGAGGAGAAAGAATGCTGAGTTGCATCCAAAGAACACCATACCTACTGTGAAGCATGGGGGTAGAAACATCATGCTTTGGGGCTGTTTTTCTGCAAAGGGACCAGGACGACTGATCCGTGTAAAGGAAAGAATGAATGGGGCCATGTATCGTGAGATTTTGAGTGAAATCTGCCATCCATCAGCAAGGGCATTGAAGATGAAACGTGGCTGGGTCTTTCAGCATGACAATGATCCCAACACACTGCCCGGGCAACGAAGGAGTGGTTTCGTAAGAAGCATTTCAAGGTCCTGGAGTGGCCTAGCCACAAAAATCTTTGGAGGGAGTTGAAAGTCTGTGTTGCCCGGCGACAGCCCCAAAACATAACTGCTCTAGAGGTGATCTGCATGGAGGAATGGGCCAAAATACCAGCAACAGTGTGTGAAAACCTTGTGAAGACTTACAGAAAACGTTTGATCTCTGTCATTGCCAACAAAGGGTATATAACAAAGTATTGAGATTAACTTTTGTTATTGACCAAATACTTATTTTCCACCATAATTTACCAATAAATTCATAAAATATCCTACAATGTGATTTTCTGGATTTTTCCCCCCTCATTTTGTCTCTCATAGTTGAAAATTATGATGAATATAACAGGCATCTCTCATCTTTTTATGTGGGAGAACTTGCACAATTGGTGGCTGACTAAATACTTTTTTGCCCCACTGTATCATTTATATAGTGAACCACAGTAAGCATTACTGACTGCTCCTGTACGCTCCTGTACGTGTGAAAAAAGTAGTTGCGGGAATTTTGACAAACTTCAGCTTTTCAGGTACGTTTTTGAAGAAAATGTCTGCATTTACTGCTGGTGAAAACAAAGTAGTATTATCTGATCTATACAGAATTGTATATTAGGCATATGATATATTTGTTGTGAGAAATATCCTTTTGCATGTGTGGGTTTTATTCTACACATTAGCTATTACTCAAAAAACATAAAAAAAAACAATGCTGCTGGTTAGGACAGTGACACCTAATGGGTATTCCAGCTTTAATTAATTTGTTTTCTGTTTCTCTTGCAGTGATGTTTACTCTCACAGAGGTAGCCGCCTTGAATGACATCCAGCCAACCTATCGTATCTTGAAACCATGGTGGGATGTCTTTATGGACTACCTGGGTGTCGTCATGCTGATGCTCGCCATTTTTTCTGGAACTATGCAGTTAACCAAAGACCAAGTGGTTTGCCTTCCTGTCCAGGAACCAGCTGCAGAGGACAACAGTGGCTTCACAACTCTGCAGCCAGCAGAGGGGTCTGGTTCTGGGTCAGGAAATGGAGGGAGTAGGGTGACGCTAGCTGCTGCACCCCTAATTACTAAGGATCTACCAGATAGTGTTGTTCAGGAAATTCACTTAACACAGTTTGGTGGTCTTAGACATCAACCTCTGCCAACAGGCGTCAGGACAAACCTGGACTTTCAGCAGTATGTTTTTGTCAATCAGATGTGCTACCATGTCGCCCTGCCATGGTACTCTAAGTACTTTCCATACCTCGCTCTCATACACACCATTGTGCTCATGGTCAGCAGCAACTTTTGGTTCAAATATCCTAAGACTAGTTCAAAAATAGAGCATTTTGTGGGAATATTAGGCAAATGTTTTGAGTCTCCTTGGACGACCAAGGCATTGTCAGAAACGGCCTGTGAGGACTCAGAGGAGAATAAGCAAAGACTCATTGGTGCCCCCTCCCTACCAAAACATTTCTCAACCAGCAGTGAAGAGGGAAGTCCTAACCAGTCCACCCCAATGCTGGCTAAATCTGGGGTCAAGTTCACTGCTGATAAGCCTGTCATTGAAGTCCCATGCATGACCATACTGGATAAGAAAGATGGAGAGCAGGCCAAGGCTCTATTTGAAAAGGTTAGGAAGTTCCGTGCCCATGTAGAAGACAGTGATTTGATCTACAAGCTCTATGTTGCCCAAACAGTAATCAAAACAGTAAAATTCATTTTAATCTTATGTTACACAATGACATTTGTTGCTGCAATTGACTTTGACCATGTGTGTGAGCCTGACATAAAACATTTGACTGGGTATGCTAAATTCCAATGTACACATAATATGGCTTTTATGTTGCGTAAGCTGCTTGTCAGCTATATTTCCCTTGTCTGTATATATGGCCTTATCTGTATATACACCCTCTTCTGGCTGTTTCGACGACCTCTTAAGGAGTACTCTTTTGAGAAAGTCAGGGAGGAGAGCAGCTTCAGTGACATTCCTGATGTAAAGAATGACTTTGCGTTTCTCTTGCACATGGTGGATCAGTATGACCAGCTGTACTCTAAGCGTTTCGGCGTCTTCCTCTCTGAAGTCAGTGAGAACAAGCTGCGGGAGATTAGTTTAAATCATGAGTGGACCTTTGAGAAACTCAGACAGCACGTAACTCGCAACGCTCAGGACAAACTGGAGCTCCATCTCTTCATGTTGTCAGGTCTGCCAGATGCTGTCTTTGACCTGACGGATCTTGAGATCTTGAAGCTGGAGCTGATTCCAGAGGCCAGGATAACAGCCAAGATCTCACAGATGATAAACCTTCAAGAGCTTCACTTTTACCATTGTCCTGCTAAAGTCGAGCAGACAGCATTCAGTTTCCTTCGCGACCACCTCCGTTGCCTTCATGTCAAGTTTACGGATGTGGCGGAGATTCCCACCTGGGTATACCTTTTGAAAAGCCTGAGGGAGCTGTATTTGGTCGGGAATCTGAATTCTGAAAACAACAAGATGATCGGATTAGAATCTCTCAGAGACCTGAGGCATCTGAAAATCTTGCATCTAAAAAGTAACTTGACAAAGGTCCCAACCAACATAACAGACCTGTCTCCACACTTGATCAAGCTGGTGATACATAATGATGGTACTAAACTCCTGGTACTGAACAGTTTAAAGAAAATGATGAACCTAGCTGAACTGGAGCTTCACAACTGTGAACTGGAAAGGATTCCTCATGCTATTTTCAGTCTGACCAACCTGCAGGAGCTAGATCTGAAATCCAACAACATTCGTACCATTGAGGAGGTCATCAGCTTTCAGCACCTCAATAGGCTTATTTGCCTTAAACTGTGGCACAATAAAATCATCACCATTCCATTATCCATAAGCCATGTTAAAAATCTAGAGTCCCTCTACCTTTCGCACAACAAACTTGAATCTCTGCCCGTACCTTTGTTTAACCTGCTCAAGCTGAGGTATTTGGATGTTAGCCACAACTCCATAGTGGTAATCCCTCTTGAGATTGGCTTCATGCAGAACCTTCAACACTTTGCCATAACTGGCAACAAGGTGGAGGTGGTACCCAAGCAGCTGTTTAAGTGCACCAAACTAAAGACACTATGTCTGGGACACAACTGTATATCTGTCCTTCCAGAGAAGATTGGCAATCTGGTGCAGCTAACAAACTTGGAGCTGAAGGGAAACTGTCTTGACCGCCTTCCTGCCCAGCTAGGCCAGTGTCGCCTCCTCAGAAGGAACTGCCTGGTAGTGGAGGACCACCTTTTTGACTCACTCCCACTTGACGTGAAGGAGAGTATTAATCAGGAAGCCAATGTTCCCTTTGCTAATGGGGTGTGAATGTGTAAGAAAGGTTTGACACTTTTCCCATACAATAATGGGATATGAAAAAGTGTCAAGAACTCAACATTCTTTGTATGCAGACAGAACAGAATAAAAGACTTTTGCTCAGGGCTGAGTCATCTTGATAGCACAGAGGATGGTTTAAACGTTTAGAGTTTAGCACTGTGCTATCTGGTTTGGAGAGTTTAGAACAGTGGAAGATGCTAGAATGGTTGTCTGGTTCTAGTGTGACAAAGTAATGAGCTAGTTCCAGAATAACAGATAGGTTCCAGACTTAGGGACTTGTTCCAGAGTGGCTTAGTTATAGAATGACTGCAATAGATACGTTAAAGAGGTCAATGGAAAGCGTGAGTGGAGAGAGCAGAAGAACGCTGTACAAGGTGGATATTCATAAAATCCATAGTAAATTTTTAGTAGTCAACTGTTACAGGCCCATAATGTATTTACCCACATTTATGTCTGTGTAAAACCACTATATAATTTCAATGATTGTTGGGTCAAATTCATAGATGCCAGTAATGCAGTCACCTCCAAAACAGTTGATAAAGATGAGCACAAAATTCTGCTTGAGATAGGTAGATACAAATTATATCAAGCTAAAAAATATTAGTTTATTGAGATTTATTTATTTTGTTGTAAAAGAAAAACAAAACACTGTTGGTGTTAAAATCCTTGGCAACAATAACAATTCTTAAAAAGAAAAAATACATCTGTATAAGTGTTCTTTTAAAGTTTACTAACACAGTAATAACTACAGTAACAACATCGTATTTACACATTCACTACTGATTATTATTACTACAGTACAGTTATTACACATCATGTTATTCCAATGAGTAACTAATGATTTGGAGTTGCAGGTTTGAAACCCAACTGTTAATTACCATTAACATCACATTTGATCCTTTTCCATAGGTCAGGCATTTTCAAACTTTTTTGGGGCCTGGGACCAGCAGTGCATGGCCTTCTTTTTCTTGGGCTGCTTTTGTGAAGAAAATATTGATTTTGTCCATGTATCTTGAAAAATCAATATATTTAAATAATTATTTTGATATTTATTTGTTATTAAACATGTTCAATATGATCTCTCTATGATATTTAAACACATTGAATTGTTTTAAGAAAGTAATAAAATTGCCTACCAAGCAATTTATTCACTATTTTAGGATATATTGGGGCTATTGGAAGCAGTTACAGTACTGTGCAAAAGTTTTTGGCACGTGTGAAAAAATGCTGTGAAGTAAGAATGCTTTTAAAAATAGACATGTTATTAAAAAAAATATCAATCAACAAAATGTAAATCAAATATGTAAATCAGTATTTGGTGTGACCAACCTCTGCCTTCAAAACAGCATCAGTTCTTCTAGGTACACTTGCACAAAGTCAAGGATTTTGTAGGCATATTGTCAGGTGTATGATTATACAATTATACCAAACAGGTGCTAATGATCATCAATTCAATATGTAGGTTGAAACACACTCATTAATTGAAACAGAAAGAGCTGTGTAGGAGGAATAAAACTGGGTTTACTGTCAGAATTCATACACCATGGCAAGACTGAGCACAGCAACAAGACACACGGAAGTTATATTGCATCAGCAAGGTCTCTCCCAGGCAGACATTTGAATGCAGATGGGGGTTTCCAGATGTGCTGTCCAAACTCTTTTGAAGAAGCACAAAGAAACAGGCAACATTGGGGACCATAGACGCAGCGGTCAGCCAGAAGGTCAATCTGAATTGGCAGGATCCTGGTACACCCATCGACTGTCTGGAGAGGTCTGGTCAGAATTGGCAGGACCCTGGTACACCCATCTACTGATACACCCATTCATGACACCCAAACATATAGTGAATGTCATTAAGAACTATTGAAGGCAAAGAGTGGTCACACCAAATATTGATTTGATGTAGATTTTTTAACATTTTGTTAATTCATAAATATAAACTGTTAACTGTTAATGTCAATTTTTTTTTAAGCATCCTTACTTTTCAGTATTTCTTCCACACCTGGCTAAAGGTTTTGCACATTACTGTATATGAAATATTTGGCCCTTTAGGGCTACTCTAATGTTACAAAACAATACAATGTGAAATAAGATTCAGCCATTAAAATCTGAAGGGTTTTTTAGGCCTATGGTTTGTATTGACTGAAATGCATCAGAGTGGTATTGGGATGTTGAAAACTTCAGGGAAGTACTGTAATAAAGTAATAATTGAGTATAGAACAAAATAGCATGCATTGCTTTGTCACTGGCCTTTTTAATGTGTGTCATTCAGTTTATAGGGATTGTAGGGAAACGGAATACATATATGTTTTTCTAACAGTCAAACCTTTAATTTAAGCTAATAGCTCACTGTTTGAAAGCTAAAGTGAAATAGAAGCACTCTGTATGTGCCAACCACTTAATAGAATACATCAGTGGTTACTCCAGTTGCATAAGCTTAATGTATTTGTAATCAGCGGGACTTAAGATTAATATGCAGAAGACTGCCACTAATTTCTTGAGAAACTGTAACCAGTCCACGGACCTGGGTTACATTGTGAGAAAGGCTGGTATATTTTACAGACGCATTGTGGAGTGCCTGGACACAGCACAGCTGTGGTATATTGGAATTAACACCACAAACCCTCAGACACGTTATTGCTTTCATAAACTGGTTACCAAGGCAATTAAAGCAGTAAAAGGTGATTCTACGTCATACCCGTGGTATATGTATTACATATACCACAGCTTTTAGCCAATTCAAGCAACCCAATATGTAATCGTAATTATTATGTACCTGCCCAAGAGCAACCAAATGTATATAAGTTTAACCCAGTGGCGCTTACTATGCACTTAGAATTTAACAATATTTAACAGCCCAATCACAGACATGACTGGCACGATTTTGACTTAACCTGCGTGAATGATGCTTCTTGTCATTATAATCTGGCATTTATGGAATAACTCTGATTGACACAGGGGGAGGGTGTGTCATTGATCGGGGATGACAATTATATTAGCTAAAACTAAAGTTTTTTTTACCCAAGAGCCCTGTTTCTGATCAAATCCCAAAGGTGGTTAATTCAGTTATTCAAATGCTCATGATATTGAACGTGTTCTTAATAAATCTAAACCATTGATTATTGGTTCTGTATTAATATGGACTTTTAATTAAAATGTAAGTTCTTGGTGGTCATTTTGACCTGAGCAAAAAACACCTAATTCTGCCTGTTGCATTTTGGGATTTTGGTAGGTATTGTTCTTTTCATCAAGGTTAATGTGAAGATATAATAACAAGTTATCAGTACCACGGGAGGGTGGGACGTGGACTTAGATCAGTGATTTTTACCAGAAAGATTAAATGCACAGATATAGGTCTCCATGTACATAGTTGGTGTTCTTGACCTCAGTGACAGATTACCACAACAAATTGATCACCTTATGTACTTTATGACTGGTTATGACTTGTATGATTGCACACACAAAAAATAATTAATTAAGCTAAATATGCTTACACATTTGCCTAGCTACCATCAAAACAATCCATAATGGTATACCAATGGTATAAATACTTGATAAAATCTAATCCAGAACCAAATAACCAAATAAGAAAACATACACTACTGAAAATATCTGTTATAAATATTATAATTCCTCTAACACCATTCAGTATTCTAGAGTGAACATGAAGGTAGGCCCCACAACTCCAATTGTTTCACTAGGAGTGATGGTAATGCTGGCTGTGGGGAAGGAAATCACTACATTCATAGGAAGGATTTAGATTTAGTTCAACATTCAAAATCACGCAATAAAATGCTAATTAATTACTTAAATTTCATACAATGTGATTTTCTGGATTTATGTTTTCGAATTCTGTCACTCACAGTTGAAGAGTTCCTATGATAATAATTACAGACTTCTACATGCTTGTTTTACAGAATATGCAATTTGGTTTAAATTTAACTAAAATTGTAGTTTTTCAGATAGTTTTTCAGATAACATTATTTACATGTCTAATGATGTTTTGATTTTTAAAATGTTCATGTTTTGGTATGACTGTTCTTTTTTCCAATAGTTTAACCCTTGAGTACATTTTTGTACTGTATGTAAACTAGTTGGTAGTAAGAGGGTAATGTGTACTTTGTAGCTTTTGTGTATGGCTTTATTTTGTAATATTTTTTCTTCATCTTGATCAAGGGCCAATAACTTTGGAGGTGACTGTATATGATCTTTTAAGCTTTCATCTTTAGTTTAATTGTATTTATGTTGTATAGCCACAATTCTCAACGTTTTACCTGATCCAGTACACTGTAGCAGCTTAGGGAATCCTCTGACATTTATGCGATTGTTCATACATTATATTTGCAGAATTTTTTTTTTCAAACCACATATTTTGATTAGATTAAAGCATGAAATTCCATCAACAAGTGTAATTGTATAAGATATTGCTGTATATGACACCCATTTTGCATCATTCATGTGCATCAACAATATGATATTGGCTGCTCACTGAATGTGCATGTTTGTTATTCTAATATTTTACTCGTGAATCTGTCACTAAAATATGTCTTATTCAACAGATATATTTAACACATCCATTCCCCAATAGAGATTGAGACAGAAATACACCAAAGGGTCTTCTGTTGTCTTATTTCCTATACTTTATGGCTCACTATGTGTTTGAAGCCTTTCAACTTTACTGGCATGGATGTAGGCTACCAGAGATTGTAATGCAAGCCATGGCTGGTCAGTTTAAATAGTATTAGACCTTTCAATCAGTCAAAACTATTATATTCCCAGTTACATTTCCCTTTCATTTGTGCTACAAATCTCAAACGCTACAATATTGAACATTTGAATGTTACAATATATGATATTTACAACTAAAGGTAGAGGTTTCTTTGACTTACATGGTGAACTGTGTCAGCTCCTCAATATATTTTATGATAAGATCATAGGGTTAATTTGCATTATTGGAGCCCAAAATTCAGAATGTATCCCCTTGGCCTCTGATAAAATATCAATATCAACCATTTAAATATATAATAATACAAATAAAATTTTGCACATATTTGAGGTATTATAGATTGACTTCAAGACATGTTGATTATATCATGCAATGGGTTGATATTATTCCAATTTCAATATGATGTCAAATTTCTACAAAGCGTTTTGAAACTTGTGAGTGTTTATTTCTTATTTTATACTGTATAACTTTGTAACATTTTTCACTGATGTTTTTATTTTATTTTATAGCGAGCCTGTCCAACCAAAAGGTTAGTTTGGGGGTTACACGTGGTTCACTGTTGTAATACACCCTCATCAAACATCTCTTGTCAAAATGTGACTTCTGTATGATAATGCTTGACAATCCATTAATTGTGTGTGTGTATGCATGTCTGGGGAAGGGAATGCTTCCTTGATTAAAGGTTGACTCAGAGTTATGACATTGTTTCAGAAAATAAACTGTTCAGTAGGTCAATTTTTGCAACAACCAAGAATGTTGAAGCGTGAGGCTCAATGCTGTTTTGGTAGAGATGCATTTTTATGCTTGATTTAACAGAGACAATAGATTAAGGAGATGCTGTTTGCTGAAAGAGCAGCGGGCTGGATTCAAACTCATGCTGCACTAGTAAATGTACACTAGAGGCAGCAGCCTAGACTACCCAAGACCACAACATTTCACCGAGTCAAATTAAATAAACACAATCAAATAAATAATAAAACACAAATAATTAAGTGATTTCATATGAAGCCATTGTTCATTTGTTTTTGTTTAATATGGTAGGTTGTACTAAAGGGAGTATTTCCACAGAAAAACAACATTGTACATCATTTTTTACGTTTGATTAGAATATTGTATTTTAACCACATGATATCGACTAAACTATCTACATTTGAATTAACTTACACCACGAACAAAACACATCCAGGTACACAACAGTACCTTCTTTCTAAAAGACCATCCAGTGTTATGCCAGGTTATGTATTCACTAACTGTACATTGTGCTGTATTGTTATGATGAAAACCACATTGTTAACCAAAAAACATTAATGCCATTATGATGATTAATACCACTGTAATTCCTGCAGGACATTTGAACCCCTCCTGATAAGATTCCTGGCAGTAATTTGATATACAGTTTGGACCTGTTTTATTTTTTACACTTATGCTTAAGAATACGATTGAAAATTGTTATCAGTTTTTATTTTGTGTAATATAATTGAGATGACGAGGTGTGCTGTTCTGGGACAGGATGAAAATGTTCTTTAATGTTGCAGGTAGAAATCCCACAACAAAAGAGTTGATGTCTTTTCTGTTCCACATGTCAGAGATGTGTTTTGCTTTTTATTATAATTATTATTAATGCTATTATTTTCTGAATTCCAAAGTTTTTTGAATGTGCCCCTTCTTTCTCTCGGGAATGGGGATGCTACGTATGCTGATATAAACTCAGGACCAAATGGTATACAGTGCGTCTCGCTATAGGATCCAGTGGTTAACTGTCTCTGAATGCCATCGTGTGGGCAGATAGAAGTATTACAGATTATTTCCTCATAGATAAGCCAGTGAGGCTGCCCACTCGAGACAGAGAGTACACAAAGACAGCCCACTCAAAGAGTGTATGTATATACAGTATATAGCTTTTAATGTCCTATTTTAGAGTGCTGCATCTATAGCTACACAACATCCTATATGTGAAATATTTTTAAAAAACCTTTTAGAACTTTGACTACAAAATCTGCAATGTTCGTTCTGCAGGTGAATGTTTACCTCAGTGGCTGGGTTGTTTCAAAAAGTCAATGCACAATTATTCAAAGGCAATATTAGCATATGGAGTAGTGATGTGCACATGTAATGTGTTGGTCCCATGATTTATAAGCTGAAATAAAAGTGCAGAAATGTTCCATATGTACAAAAACGTACACAAATGTGTCTACATCCCAGTTAGCTTTTCTCCAGTACCAATATATTTATCCACTTGACAGGTGTGTCAGATCAAGAAGCTGAATAATAATCATGATTAATACCTTATGCTGGGGGCAATAAAAGGCCACTCAAAAATGTTGTCACAAAACACAATGCCACTGATGTTTTATGTTTTGAGGGAGTGTGCAATTGCCATGCTGACTCCAGGAATGGCTACCAGAGGTGACTGAAGGTTAATTTAACTACCATATGTTCCAACATAATTTTGCAAACTTGAGATATTTTTGCAAACCTGCCTCAACTGCAAGCCAGGTGTAACCATGCCAGCTGATGAGATCCACATCTAGCTTCTTATGCCGCCATCACCTCAAGTTTCAGCATGATAAAACATGGTTGCATTTCACTCATGTCTCCACCAATCTGTTGACAATTACTAGAAGCTGGAAATTTCCTAGTTTTTCCATGCCCCTCATACTCACCAGATGTGCCACCCATTGAGGATGTTTGGGATACTCTGGGTCTGTCTATCTGTGACCAATAAAAGCATTTCTGTATTCCCAATCATGTGAAAACATAGCAAACTATGGTAGTTAGAGATAGTTAATCTGACTGCGCAGTATTTACTTTGAGGAATTATAAACAAAACATATTTTATCATGACAGTATTCATGGACGGGTGTGTATGTCCATACCCTATACTGGCTAATTTGGCTATGTGGAGGGTTGATCATTGTTTTAAAATAACTATGAAAGTTGCAGGATTGTACGACACGTGACTGCATACATTTGAAGATTTCATTCAAGTGAAATAATGGTGAAAAAATATTTTACTCTCTACTGGAACATAGGCTTTCACCAAATTTCATGATTTGTATTTCTGCAGGTGAATTACCATTTCAAGTATATTCTTGTGATAGAATATTGTCTTGTACTGTATCTTGCAATTCTACTTTAAGCACTTGATATATTGTGCTTAAAGTTGTATGAACTAAACGTTCTTTTCACAAACTGCTGACAGATGAAGTATGTTTAACAAATGAACTCGACTGAACTGATGTGTGTGTTTGTGCATAGTTAATATATGTAGTACTCACTCAGGTTGTTCAATCATTGTATCTAAGCTGCTCGGACGTTTCAACAAGTGTCTGCATTCTCAAGCATTCAGAAAATATGCCAACATAATCAAATTACATTAGAGAAACATGATTTTGTATGGCTGTTAGTAAAAATTAGCTGTTAACTAAACAAAAAAACTCTGCAGAGTTGTTTTATTAAGTTATAAAAAGGAGGAAAACCTCATGACACCCCTTGAACTTGAAAATGTCACCTTCATTTATTATGAACAGAAAGTCAAACAAAATTGTGTGTTAACTAAGCAACAAAACTGTTGCTGTAAGCAAGGAAAAATGTGTTTTTCTCATCCAATGCTGCGCCCCATCCATGGTTCATGCCAAGACTTTATTCTTGATTACTCAAAAGAACACTGCTACACTCATTCCTGGCACCCCAATTGTGGAACCAGTTTCTTCTTTTTTCTTCTTTAAGCTCATTGCCAGAAAACTCTGAAACCAAGCTGCAATAATCTAAAATTAAACAAAAACATAGTAAAGTATCATAATATTTATTATAATAGTATAACACTTTCCGGTTTTCAATTATAATAGATACTTAATAATTGTAGTTTATATATCATAATAAAGACCTTTGTCAGACATTTATCTAGAAAACATACTTCATAGTTTTAAATGGAATTAGATATGCTACTTCAAGATCTTTACAAGTCTCCAGACAACCCAAGTTTCTAGCAACCTTGCTGGATCAAATGCCTGATTTTCAGGGAGACTGCCATTTCACCACAAAACAATATATTTCTTCATTAGCAAGTATGTTTACGTAACAGTTCAATACTTTACACAACAAATTAATCTGGATACCAATAGGGAACATTTGTTGTGATCTTTGTAAATCATTTTGTAGAGATAGTCTTTTATAGAGACAGAGTGTGTGTTTCCTAACTCCTGGGGTATTTTATTCGGCCAAACATAACTTGCATGAAGATGATGTACAAGAAGTAGTGACATCCAAATAAATTCTATTAGTAAATAAGAAGGCCAGTTATGCATAAATCTAGCCATAGCTTGTAACTTTTTAGCAGTACATGATATGGGCTGATAAGAGCTTACTGGAGATAAAAGAACCATAAATGTTCTACTGCTCAAGCTACATATAAAAAGTACAGATACCCAAAATGAGTCCTGGCACCTATTTAAGCAAGTCAATTACTGCTCAATATCAAATTTTATATTCCGATAAAATAAACCAATATCAGCTTAATCATCATAGAACATTACATTGCAAGAACATTTCTTGCATAACTTATAAAATTCATTGCATGATTTCTCCACTTCCGCAATCTGTGGTCTCCATTTAAAAATAACACACAATCTTTGTTTCCCAAAGATTTCATTTGTTTCATGGGTTGTTGGTTGATCTACTGGCATCTGCTGTATTGAAGAGGTCTAATTCAAAACAGGTCTAACATCTGCATGTTTCTGTCAATTATATTCTACTCTGTATGGATGCACTAATAATATAGTTTCATTACATATATTTTATTATAAATACAATATTTTGCTGAAAAAAGGCAATCTCTGCAGAATATTATGCTTTCGTAAAAGTAATTATATGACCAAGTTCAAGCTGTACATTTGCATTATATCTTATAGTTTCTGTTTTTGTGCTACAAATTCTCTCATCATCCATATTCCTATACCATTTAACTTGATACATGTCATGGGGAGCATAAATATGAGTCGAAGGGTCGATGACTTGGACCTGAACTGACAGTGTGTTTATGACTCCTCTCCCCTCAGGTTGGCCAGGGAAACAACACTGCCTATAGTCAAAGACATTATTTCCTTTGAATCAAATAATAGGAATAGCCTTGGCCCTGGTCACAAACATTCAATGTACTCTTCCATCCTATAAGGCTCCTGCCATGTTGTCCATTTGTGAGGTGGTCGCTGACTAAAAAGATGGGCTTCCACTCGTCTCGTGTAGCCTGGGGACAGGGACAGCATGCCCAGTGTTACAGGGTACTTTAAGGTTTACTGGCAGCCCAGGCTTTAGCCCTGCTGTGTAATATGTCTACGAATGTTGACATGGCCGACATGAAAGTTAAGTTATTGTCTTAACAACTTGGTCTGGATGGAGAATTCCCACTGTGGTTATGATGGGGATGTGACAGAGTCTATGGTGTAGGCATAACAAGGAAGATCAACCCAGGCTTTCTATTCAATGAGCTTTAGTTAGCTTTAAATTCAAGCACATACTTCATCCCTACTGGGAGAGTACCTGTTGGTCGTTTGTCTGTGGCTAACTACAGCTGGCCTGTAAGAGGGAGTGGATGGTCAAACACCAATGGTCATTTCAGTGCCACAAATTTGTGACAAATTGTAAATACAAATAAAAAAGTGCTCTATTTAAATGCTTTACCTATTTTTCACATTCCTTTCAATAAATTAATATAACACATGACAAAATAATAAAGAAAACCTGACATTGTCAGTAATAACGAAAATACTGTAGCTAACTACTGAAGACGAGCTGGAATTGTTTTATCAGAGGGCTAAATTGCTTGTAATGGCCCTAACCCTGTGAAACAAACGTAAAAACCTAGCATCTAGGCTACAAGATGGCTTTGGCGCTGACTTTCAGAAATCATCAAAGGAATTTTTTTCACTTTCCGCCGAACCGCCTGGGCAACAAATGAGTAGATACTATTGGAAAATTCGCTTTGTAATGCACACAAGTTTCTGGGAGTAGTTTGAAGGCATTTCCATTCATTTTCAATAAAGGGATTAAATTGGTCATAAAAGCATTACAATATGAATATGATCAAATATAGTTCTAGAGAAACACTTTTTCATATTCGTTTTCATATTCGTTTTGTACAAAATAAAAACAGATTAAGTTTCAGACGAATTCCAGTCCCCCTCTTGCCACAAGTTTGGGCCAATCATCTCAGCATATTGTAATAGGTTATCTAGATTTGAAAGAATCACCAGCAGGACCAATGTGTTTCATATTATATTCAGGGGGCCCATTTTCTGCTCACTGAAGTATAGACTTGGAATCAATTCTTAGCTATTTCTAAAGAGAATATCCAGTGAGCAAATGTATACTTCTGGTAGTAGTGAGTCCCAATTAGCTCCCAAATTCCTTTATTATCCTATGGGCCCTGGCCAAGAGTGTACTAACAACTGAAGTGCTAGGGTGCCATTTTGGACTTGGGGACATGGGAACTTGGATGAGTGTGTGGGTTTTTGCTCTATCTCTGCCTGTAGGTATAGGGTCAGGAGGAAATCTCCAACAATGGCACTTTGTGAGCAATTGCACAGCTGAGCTGTAATTATGTTTTAAAGATTTCTGTAGGCCATCTCCCTCCCTCTCCCTTTCCTGTGTGCAACCCCCACAACCCCCACAAATTAAAACACAGAGTATTTGGAAAACATTTGGTAAGTGCATCCAAAATGATACCCTATTCCCTTTAAATTCCTCTACCTTCAACCCAAACCCTATGGGCCCTGGTTGAATGTAGTGCACAATTATAAAGGGAGTAGTGTGCCTTTTCGAATACAACCGAGATGCTCTACTAATTACTGTGGAATGAATCTCACATGGTCACCCGCGGTTGGTTATTTCGTTGACAGCTTTGATGTCTCCACTCTGCCTCCCGCCTGGCCACAGCCGCCAGATAGTTTAGAGCCACAGATCGCCCTGATTGGCTATAATTGGGACAACTTGTTTTAGAAAAAGGGCAGCGGATGACTTTGACGGCTGTGCCGCCCTGTCATTGCCCCCAGCCACTACTAACCCTCCCCCTCCTCGTCTTCCAGTCTTGTGCCCAGGGACATCATGGGCAGCCTTGTCACTTATTAAGAAGACCATGGCTTTAAAATGACAGATGTCCTGATGTGATCTGGCTGGCTCCTTGGCTTCCGTCTGTCTTGTTAGTACACATGGTTTAGGAGGGTGTGGGGACTCATGGTTAAAGGGGTAATCCACTGGACACCATACATTTTCTAGGATTCACCATGCATTGGTACTGGAAACTAATACAAAATATATGAAAATAACATGTTGTGATTTTCTTCATTTTAGAGTTAAAATACGTTTGCAAGCAACAACTCAAATATGTTGTGTGACCGTCTGTCCACGACAAAACCACTGCCTGGATCGAGGACGACTATGTTGTGTACATCTTAATCTCCTTATCTAAGTAGCATGGATGTGTTTTAAGTTAATATCTGCATGTAAATGGTCAATTCTTAAATATATTTATTACACTTTACTACAACAATTTTGAAGTTAAAAACATACCATGAACAACTTGATAAAGATCTCAGGAAGGTCTTGCAACACCAACAGGAGTCTAAAAGAGAAAATAACACAATATGTTGGCAAAACAGAACTGGGAACACTGAACCAGGGACACAGTGAGGGAAATACACGAACTGCTTTGCTTCATAGCAGTTAGAGGAAGAATGAGGAAGTGTCAACAAAGTAGTTTAGGAGGGTGTAGGGACTCATGGTTTAGGAGGGTGTGGGGACTCATGGTTTGGGAGGGTGTTGGGACTCATGGTTTAGGAGGGTGTAGGGACTCATGGTTTGGGAGGGTGTGGGGACTCATGGTTTAGGAGGGTGTGGGGACTGACGGTTTAGGAGGGTGTTGGGACTCATGGTTTAGGAGGGTGTTGGGACTCATCGTTTAGGAGGGTGTTGGGACTCACAGTTTAGGAGGGTGTTGGGACTCATGGTTTAGGAGGGTGTGGGGACTCATCGTTTAGGAGGGTGTGGGGACTCACAGTTTAGGAGGGTGTTGGGACTCATGGTTTAGGAGGGTGTGGGGACTGACGGTTTAGGAGGGTGTGGGGACTCATCGTTTAGGAGGGTGTGGGGACTCACAGTTTAGGAGGGTGTTGGGACTCACGGTTTAGGAGGGTGTTGGGACTCATGGTTTAGGAGGGTGTGGGGACTCACGGTTTAGGAGGGTGTGGGGACTCATCGTTTAGGAGGGTGTGGGGACTCATGGTTTAGGAGGGTGTGGGGACTCACAGTTTAGGAGGGTGTTGGGACTCATGGTTTGGGAGGGTGTGGGGACTCATGGTTTAGGAGGGTGTGGGGACTGACGGTTTAGGAGGGTGTTGGGACTCATGGTTTAGGAGGGTGTTGGGACTCATCGTTTAGGAGGGTGTTGGGACTCACAGTTTAGGAGGGTGTTGGGACTCATGGTTTAGGAGGGTGTGGGGACTCATCGTTTAGGAGGGTGTGGGGACTCACAGTTTAGGAGGGTGTTGGGACTCATGGTTTAGGAGGGTGTGGGGACTGACGGTTTAGGAGGGTGTGGGGACTCACAGTTTAGGAGGGTGTTGGGACTCACGGTTTAGGAGGGTGTTGGGACTCATGGTTTAGGAGGGTGTGGGGACTCACGGTTTAGGAGGGTGTGGGGACTCATCGTTTAGGAGGGTGTGGGGACTCATGGTTTAGGAGGGTGTGGGGACTCACAGTTTAGGAGGGTGTTGGGACTCATGGTTTAGGAGGGTGTGGGGACTCACAGTTTAGGAGGGTGTTGGGACTCATGGTTTAGGAGGGTGTGGGGACTGACGGTTTAGGAGGGTTTGGGGACTCACGGTTTAGGAGGGTGTTGGGACTCATGGTTTAGGAGGGTGTTGGGACTCATGGTTTAGTAGGGTGCAGGGTCTAATGGTTTAAGATGGTGTGGAGACTCATAGTTTAGGAGGGTTTGGGGACTGACGGTTTAGGAGGGTGTTGGGACTCATGGTTTAGGAGGGTGTTGGGACTCATGGTTTAGGAGGGTGTTGGGACTCATGGTTTAGTAGGGTGCAGGGTCTAATGGTTTAAGATGGTGTGGAGACTCATAGTTTAGGAGGGTGCAGGGGACTTGTGGTTTAGGAGGGCGATGTCTTGTGGTTTAGGAGGAAATGGGTACTTGTGTTTTAGGAGCTTGTGGTTTGTTGCATTTAGAAGGGTTTGAGGACTTACAAACAGACCTGGTTGTTGTCCAGTAATAACAGTAAAAATTATAATGATAACCCACTCCATTGGTGTGGTGTGTTGAAGGAAGCTGTCTTGCATGGTGGCCTCTTAAAAAGGGACAGTGATGGCACTCTATTTAATATTGTTGTTTAGTGCACTACTCTTGACCACAGACTGCTGGTAGTGCCCTTCATGTGGAAATGAGGTTACCTTTCAGATGCAGACCGGACCAGAAAGGAAGACCTACCACCCTTCTTTCTACTGTGATGTGGGTTCTGATGTTTGGAACTTCACTGCTGAAGAAACAGTTCTACATTTAAATCCAGCATTTTGCTGCCTACCCAGCACAGGATAGATTAGAGTTAGGGTCTTGGGGTTGACTATTTCTCCCACCCCAAACCCCCCTCTCCTCACACACTCCCCCATCCTCACCCTCACTCCTCACCTATCTTCACCCATCAGATTCTCACCCAGAGAATCAGACCCTTTTAGCTTCTTCCACAGATAAAAATGCCAAGGATTTTGAGAGGCCTGGGTACCCCTGGAGGTAAAATCGTATTCTCTTTGAGCTACACAGACCTTGAAAATAGTCCTGTTTAACGTAAGCCCACGCCTGGTTCTTAACAGAAGGTCAAAACAGCCCGGGTGGACCTTCACATCAGGTGCAACAGTCAGGGAAACAGACAGAACAAAAAAGGAAAGCGATTAGTTTCTATAAAAAAATTTACTGACATTTTCAAAATGAATCATGAGAAGAAATCTGGTTTGTTGAGTGTATGTCTACTCGCCAAGTTTTTGTTTTCATTAAACACCTTAGTCCAATCTTTTGCTGTGGTAAATTTGAGAGAAAGGAATTTATATCATAATCATTGGCTAATTTGTCATCATGATGATCCAGAGTTCTGTGGTTTGGAAAGCAGGCCTTAATCTTTCACAGTTCTAGTCAACAAACATTAATGTTATGTTCTGAATCAACTGCTAGAGGGCGCTCAATCCCTAACATTAGACTCAGACTTCTTATATAAACTGAACAATCCACACATAGCCTAGTGTCAATGTGAGCTTTATTTGATTGTGTAAAGTATAGTAATTCAAAATAAAAAAATAAATCATGTGGTTTTAATCAACATCATTTGGACATTACATAAAATTAATTCATTCATATTTCTAACATTTTGTCACTATAAACATTGATATAACTATAATTGAGTTATAGAAAACAGTAATAATAAGATTCCTCACAATAATTTTGCAGTTATTCAGATTGGTTACAGTTATTCAGACTGTCAGCAAAAAACTATTTAACCTGATAACCTTCTTTCTTAGAACATTTCCTAAAATGTTTGTTGGGTGTCAATTTCTGAATTAGAAATTCCACAAAAATGGTTCATTACCACTTTATAGATGTATACTCTACTGACTTTATTGAATTATTCATAGATCAACCCCTTATGAGACACTGTTTGCTCAGCATCAATCTGTGTTTGGTATCAAAACAGGGAATCATACAGCCAACAGAGCTATAATCTTAGTTAATCATCTCATTTAATGCACTTAGTGTCTTGTTGTTTAATATTCCAAACAAATGTGTGAGAAAAAAAAAGACTTAATCCACATGTCACACTTACCAATGGTGGTGGCCTGGGTTTGTCAAAATGACACGTTTGGTCGGACTGTAATTCCTTCCAATCAGCGTTCTTCAGGACCTAATGTGATGTGACAGTTGAATTGTGGGTCTGACAGACAGGACCAAACTTGTGGAGTTTTTGTCTAAATACTTCTCATAGCGATGAGTTAAACACCCCCAGGAGTCTCAGTAGAGGTTTCCTTTGAACAAACACCTGAGGGAGACGAGACTGGGACTGAACCAGCACCTAGAGGTCTTAACAACCAGCGCTGGGACTGCTACACCAACTAGACGGATGTGTCACAAATGGCAACCCATTCCCTATGTACTGCACTACTTCTGACCAGAGCCTTATGACTCTGCGCTATGAAAGAAATAGGGTTCCATTTGGGAAACAGACAGGACCTTATCAAGCAGGCCTGTTTGGGTTTATCAAACAGTACAATGAGTAATTTCTTCTACCACTGCGGAAGAGAGAGAAAAGAAAGACAACAGAAAGAAAGAGAGATGGGAGTATGTTTAGAGTGAATCTTTATCTGAGCTTAATTTCCCATGCTCTAGCAGAGTGGAGGATTTCTCCCCCCGTACAGATCTCTTTGTCAGATCCTACCTACCCAGGATAGACCCAGGGGCACTCGGAGAACATACGCATCACCTAGATTTGCCTTCCAGCTCTCTTCACTTCTCTCCAGCGATTGCTCCCTCCTTTTCTCTCTCTCTCTCTTTTGCTCTCACCCCCCCCCTCTCTTTTTCCCCGCTGGCTTCTTTGTGTAGAAAGAGACGAGTGAGCATTTTGGAAATCAAATCTCAGTTTGTCGGAGTAAAACTGGAGCAGACTTCAATTTGAATAGATTTACAGCAACATAATTGTTCTGAGCACATATACACACACACACAAATCCCCACCATCCCCGAGCTAGCTCTCCCTCTCCAACTGCAATGCAAACCAGGCATCACAGTCAGTAAATGAAACACTGTGTGAATTACTCTAATGTCGCTTGCAATACACCTCCTCCATATCAGACCAACACATGAATAGCTGCAGTATGGAAAACAGATTTCAGTTACAATATAACACACGTTTGTGGGAGAAACATTCATTTTAATAGCCTGTCTCTGAACAGAGCTAACCTGACTATATTTTATACTCGCTGTGGATTGTACATGGAACTGCCGTGGCCCTCTGGACTGAATGTCATACTCCATGGGGCTGCTTACTCCTGCTCAGGCATTGCATATGCCATCAACTTTGCTTTCGGGCACCAGGTTGCCGTAATGCGATTAGCGGACATTTAAATGACCTATGTAGGCGTGTCAAGATCTGGGATGAGTAAAAGCAACACCTGGCGAGAGGAAGTCTGCCAACGTCAGATCTGTCGTCGCTCTATGATGAACCGCAAGTTATGCATGTTACCGTCACACTTTGATGACTGGCTAATCCCTACCCTCACTGTAGCTGTGTGAGGAAATTCGAGCTACTTCCCTGTCTCTGATAACCTTGTGCCATAGTCCTGTGAGGACTAGGTCAGACCACGGAGGACTGGAGAGGGTTAGGGCAGGCTAGTGACTGTTGTCACCAGGGACTTGCTAATACTGTCGGGACACGCTGGAGGATGGTGTTGAAACACAGGTGGAGTGGTGTAAGTACGGAGGGGGGTGTTGGATGCTTAGTTGGAGAAGTGTAGAACGCGTGTGTCAATGGTTTTTGTGCGCGTGTGCACCTGCTTACGTGTGCATGTGTACGTGTGTGTCTGTATGTGTGTGTGTGTGTGTGTGTTGGGGTGAGGTAGGGGTGTATTGTAGGTTTCGAGGAGTCCCCCAGCTCTCCTCCTGTGATGACCAGAGTGTCCATCAGCGTGGTCTCACGGGTGCCACGCAAACAGCAGCGCTGGCAGAAATAAAAAACACACACCCTGGGAAAGTGCTTTTTCTCCCGCCAGACACCGAGTGATGGATCGGCCATAGCACACAATGCATTTGTGAAGAGAGGAGAGGGGGAAAACACGGTCTGGCAGAAAAACACTTCCACTTTACTCCTAGTTGGCTCTAAAATATTAAACACTTCGATATTTATTTCATTATTCCAGACGTTGGATTCAGAGATCAAGAACACAACAAAAGGACACAACACTGCCACATTCATATTTATTCATACACAGTATATAAATATATATATATATATATATATATATATATATATATATACAACCTGTGTATTCTATTTTAATTTCAACTGATTGAAAATTATTAAACTGCTACAACTACTATTAATTCCATTGAATGTGCACAAATTACATTGTACTCATCCAGTCACTATGTGTGTGTGTTTCCTTAGTTTCCCTCTTCTCGGAGCATGGGCAGCCTTGGATCAAACTGATTGATGGAAGCTTTATTTTCTGGAGGCGTCCTGTGAGAAATAGACAGGCAGAAAGAGCAAGAGAGTGAGAGGGAGATACCTGCTTGTCTTCAGAGAGTAGCAGGCAAAATCAGCCGAGGGAGAGAAATAACCACTGCTTCCTCTAATAATTTTCCTTGTTGCCTTTGAAGGAAAGGATCATCCTTGATATTCAACAAACAGTTTATTTAGGGATTTCTCCTCTTTCCATCTACAGTTGTTTGAATATTTGCATGCCTTTCTTAAATTAGCCCTCTGAGGAGCTATAACTAAAATTATTGTATTTATAGAAGTAATGGGTTGGAAAAAATGCTAAACTGAAATAATTATGCAGTCCAACACTTTGCTTTGAGTATAAACTGCAGGAGAAACCCAATGAAATATGAATGTGTGTAGGGTGCAGATATTTTTAAATATTAACCATGCTGTGTTGGTCTACAACCCTAGTAAAGATGCTAGTCAACTGCAATAATTGCTTCGCTGCAAAACTTTGCACTTTATTTATTGGTTTGCAGTTTGGGGTGAACGCAAAGGTTTTGGCCAATGTTTTAGTATATTGAAATGTCTCCAAATACTACAGTATGCTAATGAGTCTGTTTTGTGGAATAATACATTAGGTATGTAAACTGAAAGAACATACCAGAGTATTGATGTGAAGAAACAGTACACTTTTGTCCAGCCCATAAAGACAGGAGACCCCTTGGGCGTAATTTTTCAATGCTAAATAAGCTATTCTAACCCACTAAAGCCTGAAATATTTAAGACACTGTATATTTTTCAACAGCTTGATTTAGCTTTCCCTTCTCTCTCTCTCTCTCTCTCTCTCTCTCTCTCTCTCTCTCTCTCTCTCTGTGTGTAGGTAGGTTATAGGCTACCAAAGACTGAATTGTTTCTGTTTTTACCCCACCCACTCGCTTCGTCGGCTAAAATGGCTTTTTACTTTCTAAGCTTTTACTGGCTCTGAAGAGTTATTTTTGTTGATGAAAAAGATATGTTGCCTTGGTAAAGTGAACCCCGGGTATTCACAAGGTTGTTTAATACTTTCCCCCCAGTTTGCCTTATAAATTTATCATCAGTAAAGAATACCAGTGGTCTCATGCCATAGTGCATGCTTAAAGATAAGTGTTATCGTTGAGTAAAGAGAGAGAGGGGGAGTTGGGCGGACAGAGACAGGGCAGAGAGCAAAAGAGAGAGAGGGAAAAGGATTCGGTGTGAGAAGTGAAAAGACTGTGAAGGGCAAGAGAGTGAACTATGATCTGGTGGATGGTGGTTGAGCCTATCCATTCTGCAGTGGAGGAAAGTGTTTGTTCAACGTTTAGAGAGATTGACAATCCTGGAGCGGCTTCATCGATGCAGCACTTGATTCACAGATGCAGTACAGAGGACTGACTTGTTAAACAAGTTGTATGTTAATGACTTGTATTAGAACTGATCAATCCACTGTGGACAGCGGCCCTCCCAATGTCTTTGAAGTGAACGCATTGATCGGCCAGTATATAAAGGAATTAAACAATTGGTCTACCAAGCGTTGAGTGTCTGGAGGTTCTGGTGAAGGAAAGCTGTTTTTTTTTTATGGGATAATACTTTGCACAAATAAAAACGAGTGAACTAACCTAGAAATCACCACTGAAATTAGGGCAGGATGTCCTTGAAGAGTAACTTTGTAAAGTACATCATTGAGATCAAACCACTGATTAAAGAGGTACCATTTCAGCCTAGTTTGTCTTGAGGTGACTGGGAGGGACTGTACATGACTCACCATCTCTCTTGGGGAAGAATTCCATTTAAGCAGGTCAAATGATGTCCTACTTATTGTTTAGGATTTAATTAAGATGATCTAAGTGTTAATTAATATGTAACTTCTCAAGGGAGTCGGTGTAGGTGGTGGGAGCTGGACACCCTGCAGTTTACACACAGATTGATCTCAATTAGTAAGAGGATCTGGTCGTGCCTTATGAAGCGGATTCATAAGCAGTGCATCAACATTTTGAGCCAGTTGATGTAAAAGAGAATAGAGAAGAATGTGGAGGTAATTGTTGATTGTTTATGGATAGCCCTTTAAAACAATTACAGCCCTGAACAGATTGTATGCTGAATGTACATATTGTCCTTGGTAGCTTTCTTGTCCCAGATGTTTTCTCCTTAATTAGAAAGCTTTGCTTATTTCCTGCATGTGGTGCGGGAGGGAGGGGTACTTTCTGATACTGAATTAGACCGCAGAGAAATAAGAAGCATATCACAATATTGCCAGATCAGTTTGGATCATCTGTCACCCTCCAACCCATTTTTGTTCTACATGTTATCGGTTACATATACATTACAGCAGGTGATGTCACTGTAGACAAATGCTTGGGTGTTGGCACTGGCTGAAATAAAACAAGTTAAGCTTTAGCCAATAGCCCGAGGTCCCTAATGTAGCTGGGTTGTTTAGGCTTCAGCCCATGTTAACCTGTGCTTTAGAACGGCCCTAATCATGCATCACCCATCAATTAACCAGATGGTTTTACTCCTTTCCTCTCTATTGCCCCACCTCTAATGACGCAGTGGCAAATCACGCATTCCAAATTACACCCTATTCTCTATAATGCACTACTTTTAACCAGAGCATGCACAGAGAAATATATAGGCAACAGAGAGCCATTTGGGATGCAGATCAAAATGTTGGGTAATTAAAGCAATAACGGGGCAGAGGATGTCATTGGTGTCATTGATAAAGATTGGTAGCGAGGCACCTCTCTCTGGTGTGTGTCAGGCTCAGCAACGGCTCGGCCCGTCCCCTGAATCTCTCCACCCTCCTTTCATCTTCTCCACTCACTCAGACATGAAAAATTCATCCAAGACCTCCAGAAATATTTCTCGTGAAATCTTAGCAGGGAGAAGTGGTGGAACTGAAAAATGTATGTTCTCCATTGGCCTCCAACAGCTGTGGAACCCTTAATTAATTTGATTGCTCGCATTATACAATAAATTCATTGATACAATATTTATCTGGACTTTCTCTCTTTCCTCTTGCCGCTTTTACCAGGACTGATCAAATGGATACCCTCGAGAAGAGGCCAGCCTATTCTTTTGTTTTTCCTATCGTTGTCTGCCTGATTATTTTGAACTGAAGCAGATAGATTAATCTCCTGGGGGACAAATGCTTTTGGTCCAGAAGCGTCCTTTTATCATACAGTTCATTTCTCACACAAACTAGCAATGAGGTTTATACAGCAGTGGAGTATTTTTGTGCTTTACATTAGATAATGAATGAGTGTGACAATACACAGACTGCGTTTTCATATTCAAAACCAATATCATACTTGTTAGTGTACTTATTATTTGGTGGTTATGGGTTATGGGAATTATTTTTAATTACTTTTTTTCACCACACTGTGCTTTACATATGGCTGTTATCCTTTGTACTGCATTAAGGATTGCAGGTCTCTGGCTGGGTGTAAATCTATTACAGTGTTAATAAGTCTAGCTTCTACAACCCCTTCTTAACTGAGGTACATAAAGTGCTTTCCATTATAAAGGAGAAACTCAGCTCATTCACCACACATATGTAACACTCAGCTGGGTGATGCAAAGCATTCATCACAAATTCGTATTGAGGAGTGGTACATGCAACTTAGTAATGAGGGCACAACTGATGGTGAATGGGTTGATATTTAAGAAAAGGACACCTTTAGGTCAACTGCCATGGGAATTTTTGTGACCAGAATGTCAGGATGACCATGGTTGGCTCTCACAGAAGAGAGCAGCCTAGCAGTGTCCTCCCACAAAAAAATGTTTAACAAAAAAAGACAATGGTTTAAGTGAGATGTATGATTTGGTCTGAAGCCAAAAAGAAATTCACTGCAATGTATACTTTACCTATGCTGTACCAAGGTTTTCTAGAACACAGCTTTGACCTTCCACAGTAGCTGTGTCGGCCTATTGTACTTCAGATAATGTGTAGGTGGGTTGCTCAGGACTCCCACCATCTCAAACAGACTACATAATATTCAGAGAGATGGGTTTTACTGTTTGTTTCACAGAGGTAATACACTGCCTATAGGTTTGCAACCAATAAAACATGAACCTTATTGACAAAACAAATAGTACTTGAATTATGTCAACATTACAGTGGTAAGCTAACGGTTATGTAAATCACAAATGCAGACAGGTAATATACCTCTATATCAGCACATTATACTGTGTCCAACACACCACACGTTCTTATGTTGCATCTAATGACCAAACTACCTGTATCGCTAAACAATAAACCAGACAAGCCTAGTTGAGCCGTCCCGCAATGGAAAATGTTCCTAAAAAAGTTTTGAACCTGGGGCGCCCATATGAAAGGCTGTGTCATTAACCACTATAACACTGAGCTGTACACTTGCTGGGTGTCATTATAGCCTATTGTCTCTATCTTGAACAAATCCTCTTTTGCCACTGGTAGTTTTAATAGTTAATTGGCCATTCATGAATGACATTGATACAGTTAAACGAACGTTTCTTACTGAGTTCACCTCCCCCACAAATAGTGGCTATGTATTGGCTTTGCCACTGGTCGTTTTAACAACGTAAAAGCTTTACCGGTTTCTACTAACTTACTGGAATAGTCATAAGAATTGAGCAATTGCTAGCGAGTCTGCCAAAGCTATTTCATTTCATGGCATAAGAACGTATTGTTTTTCTTTCATGGCAAAACAACATACTTTTTTCTTTCATTTGTGAATCAATAAAGGCCACGATAACTAACTTTTTCATCAAGTGAAAAGACGAGAGAATAGTGGAATCTACCAGAAATAATTAATAAATGTCGTTGCTCTCAATAGATTTGAACTTAGGTCCTCCATATGAGAGGCACTGTTTTTAACCACTATGCCACAGCATTACAGGCTTCAGCAGTCGCTAGACTCCATTGAGCATTGTGTTAAACTGACTAACGTTTCTTATTAAGTTTACCTCCACCGCAAACAGCGTCTATGAACTATATTGCTGTTGCCACTGGCCGTTTTAACAGCTAGTAATAGCTAGTAATAGGCTTAGCTAGTAATAGACTTACTAGTATCTACTAACTTCCTAGGAATTATCAAAAGAATTGAGCAATTGCTAGCGAGACTGAAGATGAGCAATTCCATGCCAGAAGCAGTCACAATATAACCGTATACAATTTCAGCCAGCGAAGTTTTCATCAATAAGGAATCATTCACAACGCATACTTCGATTAGCCTGTGAGAAGATATGAATTCGGGGACCTATAGTTCATAAGTCAGCTTCTCTAACCAATATGCTATTTAACAAGGGGCAGTCAGTCAGTCAGTTACTCAGACAGTCAATCAGTCAGTCAGTCACTCAGAAAGAGACATTTGCAGAATATGCTTGCTTTCATATGCCGTAAGAACAAAAAACAAGCTTTAAAAGAGAATGATATGTCAGTGTGATGTTGTGAATAAAATGCTTTACTTTGTATGCAGGACAAATCTCATATTTGTGGAATCACCTAAATGTATGAATTAGATGGTTTGAGATTTGAATCCTAAGAATCCTGCCCACATTTTTTTTGACATACATACCAACATACCTACTGTGGCTCTTCATAGAACAAAGGTGGATGTGGCATTGTGGTGGATGTGACGTTGTGGTGGATGTGGCGCTATGTTGGATGTGGCATTGTGGTGCTCATTTTCATTGACTTAATTTTTTGGCATCAGACCAACCCATACTCTTCACTCCAGATTTTATTTAAAAAAAAATTATGTTTGCATGGTTTTTGTACAGGAAGGGGCTTTTCTGTCAATGGTGCATTATACCACATTTCCACATAGAAATAATATTTTTTTGCATTTACATTAATTAATACCCCGACCTGGATACGAACCCTGGTTTAAAAATTGGTCTTGGTTATCTACTAAGTCTGTTGTTTATCATTATTTAATAGGCTTGGGGCCTAACAGCCTGATGCTGAAATAATTTCTCACTCCTTCTCCTGGGACCTGATGGAGGAGAGGGTCAGATAGGAAGGGACCTTCGGCTTTCTCGTTGAGTGAGTTTTGGGCAAGAGATGGTGAGGGCAGACGCAAGGAGATATTCCCACAACAGTGCATCCTAATCTTGAAGTCTACTGGCAAGTATAGGTTGGATTCACAGACAAGCAGCAGAACTAAGTGTAATCATGATGTGAATGTCCACTCACAATTGCTATTCATTGCAGTTCCTGCCTCCATTCTGATTCAATCAACAGTCTTTCCGCTGTGTGAATTTCGTCTGGTCATGGGCTAGGTTTATAGAGGACCAGTAGCCTTTGCATTTCCCTAAAAAAGGAAGAAGCCGTTACAGCACTAAAGCAGTCGGTTTGCACAATGTGATGTGTTCTCAGTCAACTTACCAAGTAAAACATTTTACTATTAGACCCATTCACACAATAGATTGCCTTTCCCATTTTATTTTTGACATTTGACAGACAGTCTTATCCAGAATAAGTTCACACATTTTTTCCAGTCTAAAGCTTTTTGGAAATGCCCTGTATGGGAGAGTTGTTGACAAATATCCAACATATAGTTGTTTGGCATCTAGTTTAGAAGAGTAAAAGAGCTGTTAGTTTGGCACTGTTGATCTGCACCCATTTGCATTAAATGTCAAGAAGATGTGAAAGAGCATACTGAAATAGATCTTTTTTTTCATATGTTTATGAAATTTTGCAACTAGTGTAGGTTCTAATGCTAGCAAACATGCATTTGCTCACTGCAGTGTACACCTGTATGGAGGAAGTAATGTGCCATACTCTGAAATATATAAATTATTATAAAAATATATAATAACAACATTTGTATTGGCATTTAGTATTACGATTTGCATTGTGTATGAGCATAGAATCACAAATGCAGTGGGGGGTAGTTAAGTTGAGCTGTTTTATTGGGATTCAGCATTATAAGCTGAGAAAACTGATTGGAAACAAGATAGCCAACTAAAGATGCAGTCCAGATGTGAGGTGTCAAACAAGTAGCACAGAAACAATATGCAGGTGTCCACTCTATTGCCACAAATGTTCTTCTAAATTGCTTGATGGCCACCACGGCAATGCTTTTGAAAATATATGCATTAATAATTGCACAATACATATGAAGATATGAGTGAAAGGGATGGCCATGGCTGTACAGCCAGCACACAGGCAAGTCATGACATGGGATGACATAGAAGCTTCAGAAAATGTCTGGTGGGACAGTGTTTGCCACAGCACTTTCAATTTAGTGTCCAATAAAAAACATAGACGCAAGGTGTCAACAAACCTGGGCTAGTGTGGGTCGTGCAGGCTGGACACAACTCACAATGCTCAAGGTGCACCCCCCATTTTCCTCTAATACTACGATTCAGACTTCGTAAAATAACACATCACTCACAAACACTCAAGCAAAAAATCATATATTTATTTAGCAGTTAGTCTACACCTAAATTAGACATGCTGAATTGGATGGAAACGGTTAATTCTTCAGTTTGATCAACTAACATTTGACTACTAGAGCAATGGTACCAATCAAGTCCAACCTACTATGAGCCCTGTCCCTCGGGTCAGGCTAAAGAAATAAGTAAAGTGCAATATAAACCCATATGTTAGTAAAAAAAACTCAGTGGGATCAAAAGTGTTTATTAAACTTTGGGTTGACTAGTCTACCAATTTCTTTTTTTGGCAGCCCTGCCTAATGAGATGAAAAAATATAATTTAGATTCTGCCTCTGAGTCCGCCACCCATGCTAACGATTTGTTGCCTCAGCAACTCGCTACACAGCATTTCCTATTTAAACAGGTGTTCACTACTTCCCAAATCCAAAAATGGATATTCGTATTGAAGTTGCATATTGTTTTTATTATGTTGCATAATCACGAACAGTGATTTCCCACATGAATAAGGAGAACAAGTTATTGCTGTTGGTCTATGGTCAGTATTGGAAACAGGCAGGCTGTCTATCTGATGTGAGCTGTAAGCTGTCTTCATCCTATGGAAGATATATACTTTTTCTAATTCCATTGATGGCTAGAAACTACATTTTTGGGTGTTAATAATGCTGCCAATTTTTTTCTTTCACCTCTCCAATGTGATAGATTCAAATTTGCTTTTTTAAGTTTTGTGGAGGAGATCTTGTGTATTTATGCCAAAAATGTACCATTGCTAACATTAGTAATTATTACATTAAGTAGTTGTGCTCTGGTGAAATGCCCCTTTAAAGAGTACACTTGGTATCCATTAAGCCCAGTCCAGACTTTTCACATATTTGATCAAAACTCTTTACCTGATATGAAAAAAGTACATTCATAAAACTTCAAATAAGAGATTAAAAGTGCAATATATATATATATATATATATTGCACTTTTAATAAGAAATGTCCTAACTTTTGGCTACTTTTGGCTTAATAGGTACACTTACCCTACTTGTTAGTGGTTCTATGTAACTGCTGGACTGATCCTAACGAGAGGGAATTTGTGTATTGTATACATCCAATGAAGTTTATTTGAGCATTTTTGTCATCATTGGTGTCAAATTGGCTTAGATGTGAGGGTAGTAAGATTCTAATTTAACACTGAGCTTCCACCAATCCTGCTATCGGCCCCAAAAAAATCAAAAGCAACAAAGATGCAGGCGCAGGGGAGGGATACAAGACAACGAGGCGAAAGCAAACACATGTGTGTCTGTTCAGTCAGGGGAAAGAATTAGAACTTGGCTGTGTCTTCCTCTCCTTACCTGTCGTTATCGGCTTTAGCTCCCTTATTAATGAGAGCTCCTCTATTCTCGGTCACATCACATTTGTTTTATACCAGTCCCTTTGAACAGCTGAGAGATATTGAGCCCCCTTTGATCATGGAATCCTTCTGAATTCCAAATCAGAAATGAGCCTCCCCTCCCCTCAGCCCTTGGAAATATCTCTGCTAGGTTGTCTCCCCATTTTCTGCGACTGTTTTTTTTGTTTTTTTTGTTTACTACACAGCAACCATTGCCAGGAAGAAGCAGGCAAAATGAAACAGAAAAAAAAAAACACATTGAAAAAGTGAGATGAAGAAAAAGAAAATGAGAGGCATGGGAGTGCCTAAGAGAAAGGAGTGTGTTGTGTAAATTTTCTTCATTAATGTTTATAAATTTAACACAGAAAGTGGAGAGGGAGTTGAAGAAAAAAATTAAAAGAAACATTGCCACAAGACGCAATGCCTGCCTGCTTTGCTTTTCTTTTCATATTTTTTTTTAAGACAGCATGCGTTTTCTAATAATGACCCATGGCATGCTGAGACACCTGGGACTTACTCCAGCTGCCACAGAGTAGGGAGGCTGATAAAAATTAGCCCATTCTCATTTCAAACAGAATTTGGCCCAGCCCCTGATCACAGTGAAGCACAGTGAGAGCCGTGGCCCTGGGCCCCTTGTGGTCCGGCAGCTGGAGTAGTGAGACCCGCAAAAACCAGAGAGGGGAGAGATCTCCTAACGTCGGCGGGAGATGATGGAGTTGCTGGCGTTGCGGCCGAGGGAGCAGGAGGGAGCAGGGGGTAGGAGGTACAGTGACACGGCTGTGGGACACCAGGGTCTGGATGTTCTTCGGTTGTTATTCCCTGTTAAAAGATTTAAACCATCAGGGTATGATAGGTCCCTTTGATGTTTGCTAAGCATAGAGCCAGGGTACGCAAGCAAGAGAGATAGAGACTGATAGAAAGAGAGGGAGGGAGAAAAGGAGAGAGGTGAGATGGTGAAGGGGGGAGGCAGGGGGTTGTTACCAGGAGGCAATCATCTTTTTTGAGCCACAACCAGGGGTGAGGAGGGGTGAGGAAAGGAGTAAGGGCGGTGGGAGGAGGGTGGGTGAACTCCTGTTTCAGTGCAGCCACACCAACAAAGGAAAGATAAAAGCAGCTCGGTTGAGGCCAGGGCCAAGGCTGACTGAGAGAAAGAATGAGGGAGAAAGAGAGATAGATGGATTACTGGTACAGGGCAGATACGTTTCTGGTGCTTCCAAACACTCCTGCAACTTTTGCCTTTTTAATCCCACTTTGACTTTCACTTAATAGGTAGAAGGGGTTTGGTGGTTACGGCTACTGTCATCAGCATCAGTGGTCTTATGGTCTGCAGAAAGAGAGAGGGCGAGAAAAGACGAGATTGACGCCGTCTGGGAAACTCACCTCTTGCCTCTTTCTGCTGCTACAGGCTCATTAGCTTCCCAAGGTAAACTATTCACCTAGAAAGGCTCTAGGCACCGGGTAGTCATGTCTTCAATTAGCCAGTCAGTAACAGCATGACCCAAACAGATACACACATGTCCTCTCATACAGTATCTTTCTAGAACACAAAACTAAATACTGCATGCCTGTTTTCCTACCGTTGAGTTCATCGGTATCTGGGATTTCCTTGTGCCGCTGCGTGCCTCTAACCTGGCTATGAATAAAGCAGTGTGAACGAGCGTTTCCTCCAACATGTTGGCTCAGATTGACTTCCTGGTTAAGGGCAGGTGTGTAAAAGAGTAGACCGGCTGTTCGGAACAGATCTCGGGGGGAGCCTGTGGCGATCTATGACTCCCCCAAACCTGCAGGATTGTTGTAGTGGTGGAACCAGGTCATACAGTGGAATCGGATACTTGTAAATTGGAGTCGGGAAAAAAAGGGGATAAAAAATTCGTATTCGAAAATCAACATGAGATTGACAGAGAAGCCTTTTGGTCAACCACACTTTCAAACCCAAAATTGATAACAAATGCAGGATCTGTAAATTTGACTTCATGATCTAGACTCTGAAAACATCACAGCTCTGAACCATCCTTAAGTGATCGGTTAGTTAAACTTAGAAACTGCAATCTAAGTAATACTGATCACACTTTTTTTTTTGATGTCCTCTATGAAGATGAGCAACAGAAATGTAAGCTTTCACACAGCTAGGTTTTCACTATATTCTAGAGGAAAATGCAGTTTCCTACAAGGACTAAAGACACCTAGGCCTTGTCATCGGAAACAGACCAACATATAGCCTAAGGACAAAAGAACTCTAGGCATCAATGCTCTATTTCATCTGCAATACAATGATGGACACTCAGAGGGTTAAAAACAGACATGGCTAAGAGTTATATCAGCATCCTAGGTACAAGCCTTGCTTTTAACCTGGAGAATTACAGCAATGGTGTCATCTAACCAACGAACTACCTTGGCCAAACAAAGATTCTGGTGAAGGAGAATACTTTTGGCCAAAGTATTCTCCTATTGCCGTTATTAGTCCCAAATTGATAACATCATGAATTATTTATGCAGCTAATCATAGTCGCCTCTGATATGTATAAGGCAGGAAAATAATGTGAAACATTTCATATGATAGAGTACATTTTCACTGCCAATTTCCTTAGGCCTATAATCAGTGCGCTGCATATTTCTTCCCTGGTGGTACAATTGAGATTGTGACAATTTACTCATGACCTGACAACAATCTGATCATGAGAACCAAGCTTGAGTGTCTGTGTGTTAAATGGGCCATTTTCATTTCTTCATTATCATCTGTATCTTTGTTTTATTCAGTATTCCATTCCCATACATAATCCATACATTATTCTAGCTAGTAAACACATTTGTGTGTATATGTGAGTTCCTTATAAAAGTAAGATGGGTGCCTGAGTTAACGTCCATTCAGAATGAATGTAAAAACACATACATAAGATAATGACTTGTTTTGGGATTCAGAGAGTCATTGCTCCCCAAAAGGTCCTCCCTAGTTCTGCACTGCATGTGTGTCTCACTGTAAGTGTACGTGTGGACCGTACTCAACTCCTGGTGCAATGTTTGGGAGACAGATGGAAGCCAGTCTCAGCAAAGGGAATAGAAAAGATCTGAAAGCGTTTTAGCAACAATTAAAATCTTTGATGGTTTAATTTGTTCACATCAAAAGCAACAACCCCACTGTTTGATTTTCTTTTGATGACACAGAGTATAAAAACCAATCTGCCAATTGTCAGCAAACACGGAGCTTGGTGAAGTGGAGGCAAAAGACAAAAGGCTGTGGGGGAAGCTCTGCTGAAAGGGATTGTGAAAGCAGTCAAGAAGAAGAGGGCATAACTGCAGTTGGGTTTCAATGGAATGCCGGTTGGTACACCCTTTGCCTTGATGACAGCTTTGCACACTCTTGGCATTCTCTCAACCAGCTTCAATAGGTAGACCCTGATTTTCCCATCTTCTGATGTTTCATAGCTAGTAAATGACAGTAAATGAAGTTGTCAGAAGTGTTGTGAAGCTTATAGAAAGGAGGCATAGACAAATGCTGGAGTGATTATTACACTGGTTAGGACTGCGTGGCTATGTTGAATTATTCACTGTAACCTTATTGCTAAATAACTGTCTTCTTCTGGAAGATGAAATTATGAAATTTTAAATGTACATAAAAATACTTGATCAAAATCTATCAGGGTCAATAACCGATTCCACCTTTTAGTGCACTATTTTTGACTATATCCCAATGGGCCATGTGCAGAAGTATTGCACTTCTGTAAATAGTGTCTAGGGTGCCTGTTAGGCTAAATACCAGGCCGGATAATGAGCAGTTCCTCTGACCTAATTTCCAGCTCTGCCTCCATCTTTGTACTATCTGTGATTAGCTTCTCTTTATCCCTGTCCGCTCGTTTCTGACGCTCATTGAAACTCTGACTGTGTTCCAAGACCAGAGGATCAGTCCTCTTCAAGACAGAAACATTGAGTCTGTCAGTCTACCCTGGTCTGACTGCCCCCACCTCTCTCTTTCTACCCCCACTCCACAGGGAGACAAATTAATTTACACAACTTCCCTTGTAATTCAAGACACTATCAGCCACAGAAACATCAGTAACATCAGTGGGACCAGAAGCATCTTCACATCCATGGATTTTCCAACCCAGAATGTGTGACCATTTCTTTCCCTCTCCAGTTACATCTTTATAATTAACTTGGGTTTTCAGACAGAGTTTGACAGTACTTTTCATTGCATAATTTGAACTCTAACGGCAACCAGAGAAATAAAGTGTTTTCACAGCAAAGGGGCTTTGGAGAGATTATGCATCATTCTTAATACAATATATACCTAGTCTAATTTACACTTCCTTTGTGGAATCCCATTCCAGCGTACATGGGGTTTGACGACCCGGTGCCCTGGAGATTTGCACTTGTTTCGTTCGGTATGTTTACATTTGTCTAAAAGCAGTGTAAATTGTATTCTTCTCTATGTTCACGACAGTGACTGCTGGTGTAAAGTGCCGTGTACAGACCACGCGGCCCACCTCTGGGACACAAACCCTCCCTGTTGTTCCATCAAGCCTCCAAACCGACCGAGGAAGAGATGGAGGAGGGGAGAAAAGAATCAATAAATCACATGCCATCCATCCAACAACCAGGGAAACACTGTACAGACCTAAATTAATTTGACAACAAGGATGAAAAATGGGAGAAAGCTCCTCTGGATATCTGTTTGTGTGTCTTTGTTCTTCACATGGCAGAGGAGCAATGACCAAATAGGGAGTAATTGAATGCAAAGTGCTCGTTTTCTCCTCTGTCTTCTGTTTCCAAACGTGGCCCACACCCCGAAGCCCCTGGGGCGAGACCAGCACAAACTGCATCAGATCAGAAGGTGACATATCAAAAACGGTGTCACAAAATCACAAGAAAGGCATTAATGGCTGCCAGAGGTGTGGCAGCAGGCAGCAGATCAGGGTATTTCTAGTCTAGTGGGCTTTTTTCTATCACTCCCATGCCTATTGGGGTTGTAGGGGAATCAGAGGGAAAGCTAACTCTGCTCCGCTCTCAGGCCTGCCGAACGAACGTGGCAGCGGCGGGATTTGATGTTGATGGCTTAGTGACAGTTGGGATGAAAGACGGTGGTTAGTGTTGAACACGAGACTCAGGGCTGATCAATGGGCCCTCTCAGACAGACAGGCCTGTGTGCCGCCGACTTGCCAAGTTATAGTATGATGCCTCCATGCTCTTCAAAAAGACCCCCCCCCCCTTTCTCTCCTTTCTCACCCCTCTCCTTTTCTCCTACCCCACGACTCCCCTATCTCTCACTGTAACCACCCCATTCTCTTTCGCTCTTTCTTCCACCTCCGAAAGCATTAGATGACAAATCCATACCCCCAGTACAGAGAGATATCGGCCTGCTGCCTGTCTAGTTCGTCTCCTAAGGCACTCCATGAGTCGGCTCCATTTTCTGATAGACATGCTGCTGAGCTAACATCAGGACGAAAGGAAAGTCTAAACAATAAGAAGATAACAGTGGAAGACCTTCCATCCACAGGAATATTCCTCTATCCGGGGAAGGGATGTACAATACAGTTGGAGAGATTTGTTTCACTCTATCTTCTAGTAATTACTTTGATAAACTGACATTTTTGTCATCTGACATTTTTGTCATGTTGAATACCTCTTCAGTCCTTCTGCAATGTAACAAACTTTGAAAGGTAGTTAGGTTAGTTTTCTATCAACGAGGTCATGTTCCTCTGTCATGAGAGATGAGATTCTCCTTAAAGGTCCTTAAAATCGGGCTCCTGTGTCTGTCAAAAGGCTCTCCTTCAAAGGGTTGTGGTAAAGGCCAGGGATGAGTGTTGGTGAGACCAAAGCCTTCCAGCGAGGCTATTGTAACATGATGGCAGGTCCCGGGGGTCCAGAAAAGTATCAGGACGCGTGGACACAGAAGAAGAGACATGTTATGGATCAAATGCCAGTGGCCACACGAAATCAAAGCGGAAGGCCAACGGCGAGGCAGGCAGCTTCTCCCATTTAGAGTTCTGCCACAGAAGAGGAGGAGATTTTATTATGGATGTAACAGAGAGGCAACCAAGGTCATAAAGCAATCACAGCTCTGACACCAAACAGACACCTGGCACAGCAGAAAGCTACTATCAGAGGCACTGCTCACGTCCTTCTCTCTGGACCCCCCATAAAAAGAGGGGCCAAAAGGATAGTAGCAGGCCACCGTTCCATCGATGACACTGTAAAACACCTGCAAGAGTATTTTCTCAAAGCAGAAAAATAGGATCTGTCAATGTTGAATACTCTGGTCATCCATGTTAGTCCATAACTGATTAAAAACTCACATCAGAGCACAAAATACATACATACAGATGTGAGTACGGGGTTTAATAGGATGTGTACTGTACATGGCGGTAGATCTGTAAAACACTAAGTGTGGTCTGACAATACAGGACACCTTTATAGCCATCGTATGTCAAACCTTTTCAACAGATTTGACCTTACCTGGCCTTCTCTCACAGGAGAAATAACCAGAGCCCATGCAGTATGGACAGTCACGTATAGCACAGAGACAGACCAGGCAGTAAAGCAAGACAGAGCCTGTGCAGGTTTCACCCATTATGCAGCTGCCACCCCTGTAGAGGAAAGCCTTAATTAACCAGGGCTAATGAAGTGCAGGACTGAGACTAATACCCCCCTGACCTCTCCCGGTGACGAGAACCAGGACCTGGCAGGCCTCTGGCAGGGTGACATACTGTAGAGGCTAGACTTCAACAGTGCTGAACATGGATCCTCTGAACAGCCATTAACCCTGACCCAGAGCATGGCTTGGCCACGGACAGATCTCCCCGAAGGCTCACATCTGGTCAGGACTGGACCAGTACCAAGTCTCAGTGGGTTCCCCCACAATATTAAGCAGGAGGCTATGATGAAACACGGCTGAATCGCATACAGGCAGCCGGCATGGGTCAGAAAGGAGAAGGAAAGTGGGTTTTCTGACAGAGGACTTGAAGAATTAGATAAAATGCATAAAATGTTTCTTTTTTTTTTCTTTTTTTTAAACGTATTACCCAAAGAAATGGCTTTAGCTTGACTTACAAGTCATTGTTCATGAAATAAACTTAGGCCTTTGTATATAATCGGGGGTTAAAAGCATTGCAGCTTTTAAAGGCAATCTCTGATGGAGTGGACAATCTGTAGAATTTACAATTAATGCCCTTTAAAAGCTGCAAAGCCTATATCTTTCTTTTAGATTTAATTTAGACCTTACTCTTTTGTTTGCAAAACAAAGGCTACTCAATGCAAAGAAAATCACAATGCTGTCTTATGAAAAAGTGGTAGGCATCAATGATAAAGTCAAAAAAGACAATTGAATTTGAATGAAATTGTATAATTTCTAAAATAATGCCGCTTCATTTTGTCAAAAACCAACAAGCTCAATGTTTTTTTGTGAAAAAGCTACAAACAAAATCAATTTATAGAAAACAAAATATGTGGTGCTTTACAGCATTGTATACTGTACTTATAAAAAATATTGAATGTTTTTGTGTTCCTCAGAGAAGCTTTTTCGGTTTCTATAACTTGGTTCTTGTCTTGACCTACACTGAGCACTGAGCAACACCTCTCCAGTCATAACCAGGCCAGATCTGTAGTCTCTCTGTGCTCAGAGGAGTCATAAAATATTCAGTCTCCATGTTTCCCTCAGACCAGGCTGGTGGCGGTGGCTTTGTTAGCCAGGCTGCTCTCTGAACTCTCTGCTGTGTTTCGCTACGGGAAGGGTAGCTAGCTGCTGCACAGCTTGGTAATGATCAGTGGTTTGAGGTGGTATTGGTATAGAGGATGCATGGAGTGGACATCATGCAGCTAGCTAGCTCCCTGTAGCGAGGCACAGCTAGGCTAGCTACATACTGGTTTGCATGCCAGCTATCTTCAATACTTTTTACAACCAACCACTGATTACTGACAAACGGCACTCTGGTTACCACCAAATAACCCACACCACCATACACAGCAACCTTTATTTCGCTACAGGCAGACAGCTGCATGGTGCTGCCCACACTAAGCATCCTGCAGTCCTCTGCTCTCTTTACCACCCCTACTACTGATTATTGTCACGCTGTGGTGTAGTGTTAAACCACACTGGCACCAGCATAATGTACACACCCTCATTCTCTGGTTATCACTAATGCTTTCATTTGATTGGATCACTCACTCTTTTCCTCTATTTCAATGTCTATTGACTGTTAGCTTTTTTTGTGTTGTTCTGTCCACCTTACCAGACTTAAGAGGTGGGATATTGTTGCTCTCTATGTGGACTTTGTCAATTTATAACCAATGGCAAGGTCCTGAATTATACAATAAGCTAGTGGAGCAAGAGAAACAGGCTAGGCTTGTTTTATTCACAACCTTGTGAATTCAAACAGATTGCTGTGGCTGGGGAATTGAAGCAGAAAGCTATCATGCAGGGCCCAAGACATAGCAAGAGAACAGGTAAGAATAAAGTATGTATAAAAGCACAGGTAAGCTTCAGCCTCGGGCAAAGCTACAATGTTATACCCACCAAAAGCCACAATCAATTCTAGGTTTTACGGTGTTGTAATGTTTTTTTTTTTTTTTTTTCAGTTTTTTTGCTCTCCAATGAAATATGTTCAGAGAGATTATCCTGGCCTTACTTTGAGTGGTATTATAGCAGAACTCTGTCTGATTCCTGTTACTAACAACCTGCCAAGTGAAACATATCTGGCGTGTTGCCACCAGGAAATACAATTATCCATATTTCATATCAACGATATGGTACATAATGGACAATAGATAGTGGCTACAACATAACCCACTCTTCACATAAAGTGATATGATAATAAAAAACATTCTGGCTTTGTCCCAAATTCCAGCTGATTCCCCATTATGTGTACTATGATCGTAAGGTTCTGGTCCGAAGCAGCACACAGAATAGTGAACGGGGCACACCAATGGACATGGACGAATACAATAACAGCACATCATTTAAATTCAGAACATACCGACGATTTCAACACCTCATCCAGGATATGTAATCCCTGCATTATTTTCCTAGCGTCTCCTCGTTCCTGGAATCCCCTAACACAGTCCCATGACTATGAAGAAGGAGATGGAGGAGGAGGAGGTGAGGGTGTGTGTTTGTATGTGTGTATGTGTCTGGTTGACAGGGGTGGTGTAGTGTTCTATAAACCCTGGGCCTCTCTCATGTCTCCTCCATCCTGACATGCAGCTAATCCAGCCTGACGTGGAGCTGTGCTCCATCAGTTAGCAGGGGCTTCGCTAGCAGCACAGGCCCAAATCCTTCCCCGCTATCCCATCATTCCCCCCTCCACACGGACCTAAATCCCCCCCAACCATACCTTCATACTACCTCAATAACTATTACATTAACCCCAGTCATACCTGTCAGAGGAGCGGCGTGTGTGTGTGTGTGTGTGCGTGTGCGTGTGTGCGTGTTGTGTAGTATTTCAACAGTCTTCCCACCTCATCGGCATGAATGGGGATCTGGGTGGTAAAAAAGGCATGAGTTCCCTGTCATAGTATTGGATGGCTGGTTGTCTTCTCTCCTGGTCAATATCCTGGGCCATTCCACACCGGTGAAGTTGTCCTCTTATTTAAGCAAATAGATGGAAAGCCTCCCCTTAATAGACAAAGGTCTGAAATCAAACCAAATCTGATTATAGACATTATGACTTTTAAAGACAATTGTCCCAAAGATTAAAATTCACAGTAAGTGCAACAGCTGCTATGAGATTGCTTTTTACAACCGTTTTTATATAAACCAGATCAAATATTACCATTAGTGTGCTCACATCCAATTGGTTCCCAAACAATAATCTAATAGCAGGCTAATCTAGTGATGCTGTTTTATCTGTGGTCATCTTAAAATCTTTACTATCTTCTTGACACATTCTGACAAAACATAGGGTGCTCAATATTTTGTATAATATGTTACTGGTGCATAAAGTAACAACCCATTGTGCAAAGGTTTTATACCCTCAAAAAATATACATATTTACACAGGGACAGAAAAACACTTGTGTAGCACAATCACACCTACGCTTTAAGCTTTCAGTGAAATAATGGAAACTGACTAACCCCATTTGTGTCAATCACTAAGCTGGTGAAATTGCTTTTTGATTAGCGACAAGCATATATGTTGTTCTTTCCTTAGATCAGTGGATTCTTAGAGCTACAATGGTTCTGTATTCAATGCAGTATGCATTTCCCACAGGAGCCACCTGCCTGCCATACAGCCACTCAGTCAGCTGAACTGATTTATTCAGGGTAATACTTGCACCATGCAGCAGGGGGCAGTAAAGGACTTAAAACATATTACAGTGTATTATAGCAGACATGAAAGTCCTGAGCACCATTCTTGGTATTATGAAGAAAACCAGACAGACTCAATGTTCTCCTCAGTGAAAGCATTTCTTACACCAATTCCTGAAGAAGTCAAGTAGGTTTTAGTTACCTTGCATGATTGGCCTCCGCCTAAAACATAAAAAAATGTAACAGACGCATTGTACTGACAATGTTGTGTGCTACCTCCACCCAACACAAAATCCTGACACAAAGTGCATAAGGCCTTTGCGTAGGTGAATGGGACGTTTCCTATGTTTCGATGTCTTAGCTGAATGGGTGCTAATACTGTACAGTCAATACAATATAAATATTTAATGTTTTGACTGAGAATGATGTGGATGAATACTGAATGTTTGGACTTCATTCATAACCGATAAGGTTTGGTACTATACAATATCTGGCGGACAATAGTGGCAAAAAAATAAAAATAACACAGGTTCCGGTTCCCACTGGGAGATCGGAATCTAAGGGGCCGAAAACGTCTGAGTGAACACAAAATACATAACGTTGCATCATAAAACGAAAACTTGAACAGTCTGAGAGCTTTGCTGGCCATGCCGGCCAACAATTTGACATGCTCAGACTGAATGAAAACTCAAATTATCCGTGTAGCACCACAACCTATTTCCCTCATTTAAAATGCAGATGGATGTGACCACAGCCCTGACACACGGTCCATGAACAGAGTCAATTAAGGGAGGCTGTAGATGTTATTTGTAAATTAAATAGGGGGGCTACCTTACCCACAGAGGCACAGGAACTGACACCTCTCAATGCAACAATAACAGCTGCTAGGTCCCATTCCAGAGGGAGAAAGATCGAGTGAAAAAGAGAAAGAGAGGCAGAGTGAGAGAGACAGATAAAGAGAGGGAGCGAGGCCTGTTCATGAAGCAGTGATATCTCTCCTGGGTTTGTCCACCTGCCTTCATCACGTTAACATTAATAATGCATGGTAGAGTACAGTAATACAACCATTATGTTCGCTCTGACTCTCCCCTCTCTCTGTCTCCTCTCTCAGGCGGCTCTGTACCGCTACACAGGGGCACAAATGGAATCTTTCCCCTTCATCTAGAGTCTTCTCTTGTATATTACCACCCAAAGAACACGTCTCTGGTGACACAAGAGCACAAACATGTGCAAGAATGAACAAATGAACACACGCGCGCACACACACACACACACACACACGCACAGACACCAAAATGGGTTTACTCTTTTCTTTTTCGGTTCACTACACTCTGAAAACAATGCATCAGCCGTGGTTTCCACCAGATGAAAGTTGTCAATTTAGAGTCAGTGAATCTAAAGAATGTCCCTTCCGCTGTAATTTCCTATCTACGACGAAGACCACAGAAGAAGAGGATTGTTCCCACAAAGAAACGTAAAGAAAGAGAAAAGAAAGATATAGATATACAGAAACATGCATAGAGATGCAGGGAGACAGAGATAAATGGAGGAAGAAAAGCTGGTAAAAAAAAGGCTTTTCAGACACAGACATGCCTTGTAATACGGTTAAAATTCTCAGAGTGACCACCATACATTTGAATTTGAGCAGATTTTTTTGTGCAGGCAAGATTGCCTTAAATCACTAGATCTGCTTGTTAAGAATAGATTGAAAGGGATTTACATATATTTAAAATACCTGTAATGAAACCTAAATGTAGCATGGCCTCTCTCAAACACTAGGCTGTCTCTAAGAGGGCCAGAAAAAGACAGAAAATACAGTATATCAGAGGTATCAAATCCTTGTTAAAATTCATATCATAATTTTCTTTTTTTATGGGGCTATATCCAAACAGTCAATAAGCAAAGGAAAGCCAGAGCCAGTTGCATTGCATAGTATTCATAGGCTGCAAATGCTTTCTGGTTGGGTAAATAGTACATATTAGGATTTAATGTAACGTTCATAAGCCAGGGCTCAGATTTCCATTTGGAGGCAAACATGCAAGAGATTGAGGGGTTCATCAGAACGTCCCAGTAATGAATGTGAGGCTTCACGGCCAGGCGGCCTGGATATTAGAATGTTAACAGTGTGTGAGGGAGGGGTCTACGTGAGGGGGAGGACAGAGTGAGGGCTTTATTATTGAGGCCCAGACAGGGAATGACACCACTCCTAATTGGAAGACATCACAGTTCCTGCTGCCGCTTCTTATCCTTCGTTCAGATCTCATCTCTCCCTCTTTTTAAATGTATTCCCCCCTTTTATTTCACTCATTTTTGCTCTGACTTTTCTTGCACCATCCCTTGCTTTCTCCTACTTTCTCCCGATCGGCATCTTTCTATCCGTCTGTCTGTCTGTCTGTCTACCTTTCTGTCCTCACGCCTCTTTCTCTCTCCCTGTCTACCATCCCTCTTCTCTCTTTTACAACCCCCCCCCGACTCTCTTTCCTGATCATGGGGATCTGTTCTCATTAGCAGTCGGCTGCATGCATTCCCCACTTTGCATTTCAAGTGGCGGCGCTGTGCAGGAGCAGCCCTGTATTACCATCGAGGAAAGAGTGAGAGAGAAAGAGTGTGAATGAGGTAGATAGAAAGATAAAAAAGAGAGAGAAGATAAAGATAGGAGTGTGAAAAGGAGCAGAGAGAAAAAGAAAGAAAAAGAGGAGTAGTCTCTGTGCATATCTTAAGCAGGCGATTCTTCATCACAGCGAGTCGAGCAGACATCTGGGGCTGTGCCTTTTCCCACAAGCTCCACCGTGTCATTAACAGGATTAATCTAGGCCCTAATTTGGTAATGATGGTTTTTAATGTATGTAATGATGGCTGATTTAATGTTTGTGAACAAGTGCAGTCTCTTGACTCATTACCAGCAATTTGCCTTAGACACACATAATCAGGCTCTCTTACAACCCACACACATTTATTTTTGCCTTATTTTTTTATTAAATGTGTGTTTGGATTGAGCAAACACAGTTTAGTTTTAAGTGGCTTCCATATCCTAATGTATGCATTACAAACACAGGCTGATCAGCATGCAGAGAACAGGCTACTATAAATGCTACACTAAATTAATTTGTTGCTGGATGTATAGTTGCTTGTGGCGATTGTAACATGAAAAACTCAACATGAAAGCTCATAGGGTCTAACTACAGTATGGTATAAAACATATTGAATGCACGTTAATAGCCAATCCTGTTTCTTGAGCCACAGACACCTTAGTGTCTGTGATCATTTTATATGCTATTTCCAGTACAGCTAATCAGCTTTTATTGCACAGAAAACCACAGCCAAACATAATATTTATTTGAAAACAGAATCAATTTGAAACAATAGTTTGACATTATAAGAGGATATTTGGCTGTGGCCAATGCACCTAACTACTTCAAATGTGTCCCTGTTAACAATAAAGCAACACCATTTGTCATGCCATCTCCATGTGTCTTGCAGAGATACAGTTCTGTAAGTACAGCTTGTAGTCAAACATCAACAATGAAAGGTGTCATAATGCGCAGACATTCCACCTCAATCAATCAAATGTATTTTGTAAAGTATGTTTTACTTCAGCAGTTGTCACAAAATGCTTATACAGACTTGAAGCCTGAAACTCAAAGAGCAAGGAATGAATAGAATTGAGGCACTGTGGCAAGAGAAAACTCCCTAGTAGTGTCACAACCCAGGAAGAAACGTAGAGCAGAGACAGAATCTGGAAGGTGGCCAGTCCTCGTCTGGCTGTTAAGGTCAAGGTTATAAGAGTACATGACATTTTGTTTTTGCATGATCAGATGATCCGTGGAATAATAAATGAAGGTAGGATTTTGTCCAGATTGTCCAGACAGAATCCAGATCAGCCGAACAACCAGGTGAACTTAGACAGGGACGACCAAGTGTGTTGTGGGCATTGACACAGGAAACATCAGGCAAAAGGACTTGGGACAGGGATGCTAGGAGTCGCCAGGCCAGGTAGTCGTGTGGTGTGGTCCAAGGGCTCTCCTAAGAGGAAACCATAAACATTTGATAGAGTATTCACTGGATCCACAAGGATGCCTAAGCATATGATTAAGGTTGACCCTAGTCCCCTGTCAAATAAACTAGTGCAATATAAACAATTGGACCTGAGACAGGACAGACTGACCCCACTCCCCTGGCAAAACACTATAGCAGCTTAACTGCAGACTGACACGCGGAGCACCAGAACAAAGGGACACTAACCAATCGCAAAACCACCCTGAGAGAAGGCTGAGTATAGCCCAAAGAGTTCACTCCCACTGGATGGGTGTTAGCAATGGCATGTTGAGACACAAGTAAGCCACTGACCTTGCCCCTGAATGGCATTGGAGAGACGATATTCCTTTGGAGAAGGAAGCCCGCCAGGCAAAGACAGCAAGGAAAGTTTGTAAATCCACTCTCTTGCCATCACAAATTACAATGTTACACATTTCAATGTTATTTGGTAATACAGAGTTAAAAACGTCCTTGCTCTTTGAAAGCATTAATGATGTAGATGAGAATAACATTATTAAATATTTTGATTTAATATTCTTACAAAATAAAATGTGGACATTTTCCTGGGTGTGAATACATTTGAGAGCCACTGCATGAAGTTGAAACTATTAGCATTGCTAATGTTTATCTTTAAACACACCTAAGGCAGCAGAAACTTCTTATTTAAAAAAATATATATCTGGGGGTATACGCCAGGGATGTCTTTTATCACCCTATTTATCAAGGGAAGTAAAATGGCTACAAAAAAGCAAATCAGTTGTTGAAATGGTCTCAATTTAACCGCAATATTTATAGGATATGTGGCTATAGTAGGTACAACGCAGTCCTATACGGTCCTAAAATTAGGTAAATGCATTCCAGCCCTGGACATCTGGCAGGTCTGGCACATAAAACCCCATAATGCTCAGCTTAAGTTAGCAGAGAGCACTCGAAGAACATCACTCTAGAGCACAGGTGTCTTGCCGATTACATAGAATGCCTAGTGTCTGCTGGCTTTTGTTTTTTCTTTCGCTTGATGCCCAATTAGGATCTGGACAACCCGGTGAGAAGGGATCCTAACTAAATAGTGACTTAATTAATCAATCAGAAACTTGGTCTTCCGCGGAAATGGTTGGGCATTTGTGCCCTAGATGACAGGCCCTGCCTGTCTGTCACTTAAAACTTGTCAAGTCCTAACCTGGCAGGTCAGTTGTTGTTGTGTGTGTGGTTCTCTGTGTCTGGACAACAGCAAGATCACCTGCAATAGAGACCATAGTAGTGAAATGAAAATGGGTTTAAATGTGCAATGACAATGGGCTACATCCCTGTTTAATATACTAGTATGAGCTGTGAACACTGGGAGACTCATCCCAACCAATATCCCACTACATATCATCCACATGAACCAGCACCATCTTTCCATCCACCCTGATTCCTACATAACCCTCTGCACCTGTTATTGTTAATGGGTGAGATCTGATTTCATCTGTGAAAAAATATTAATTAAAGTCTTCTAAATGCCAGCTTGTTAATTGGTTTGCACCTGCATGCAACCCACCAGCAACATTTATGAATAATGGCCCCCTTTCACAAACAATCACACACACAGGCCACCAAACACACACCAATGTCCTCTGTGTAGAAGTTCCTGGTACAAGGAGAGCACTGGGTAAATATTGAATCAATGACTAAACTCCAAGCAAACATAAAGGAGAGGGACTACTGAATAACTATGGAGGGTGGAGGACAGAGTAGAGAGAGATGGAGGGATGTGTGAGGGTTTGGAAGCTCTTCCTAATTAAGTAGCTTCTAATCAGGCGCTGAGCTGGGGTGGGGGGTGGGTGAGGTCATTCCCGTGGTGTCATCTGTAATATTAAAGCATGCTGCTCCTCCATCCTCCTTCTCTCTGTTTGTTGTGGCTTGCATGGCTAAAACTGATCCTTTTAATAACGCTGGCAAATATGCAAATGGCTGTTTCAATATCCCAAACCTTCTGCGCTCTATCCTCTCTTAATTCAAACAAAAGGCAAGAGCAAGACCTTGTCACTCAAACCTCCAAACACACACGCATGCACACTCACATGCACACACAAACACACACTTACCTCAACCCCAACCCTGCTGTTCACCCATTACAACACACAGACCAACTCATTAAGGAGGAGTTTGTACTGAGATGGATTTGCAAATTCTTAAGAGGCTGGAGGACTAAGCTTCTTCTGCTGTTCAGTTTGTTTTTCTCCATGGTCACTGGGGTGCTTTCAGTTTAATGTTTGCTATGTTATGTAACAGTTATTACTAAAATGTTATTGTATGCTATTGAACATACTTAGAGACCCGTTTTAGTGGGTGGGGCAGAGTATGGTTTGAAGCAATGAGTGGCATATTTGAAAAGGGACTAGGAATGCTTACAGACTTCAAACTGCAACCCACCCATGTTTTTCAACTGGTCATTAAGTACAGCACAGTTTCGTTTAAGTCAACATTCAATTTAATTGATCATTAATTAAACTATAAGTTGAACACAGCTCTGGGTAAACATCTGGCTGATCATGGAACATGTTAAGCATGGTCATGTGATGTTATTATTGTTGTATTATACGTACCAAGCAAGCTTTTTTGGTACGCCATTAACAGTACGCCATTAACAGCATAGAGCTGTCTCTTGTTGGACCACTTTTCTGGGCTATTGCTGTTTAGCTCTTTTAGCTTTTTAAACTGAATTATGTGCTGTATGTATATATATACAGCTCCGGAAAAGAATTAAGAGACCACTGTAACTTTTTCTATCCTTTCCAAAAAAGTTAAAACAAAAGCGTTCAGTTTGCAGTGGTCTCTTAATTTTAACCCTTCTGTTACTCACTCAAAACCTTCCTTTTGGACTTTTTTGGAAAGGAAAGAAAAGGTGCAGTGGTCTCTTAATTGTGATTACGGCCTCGCATTATACTATGTGCTCTTTGTTTGCCTCTGCTGTTGGTGCCTTTCAACTTGATGACCAACGAGGTGTCAATGAACCTGACCTGAATGGGTCAAATTTCTGATGTTCAAATAAATAAAAATAAATAGTTATGAAAAACCTTGCTTCATTTCTCGTCTTTTCATCCACTTTTGAGGGCATCCAGTTCTTCGTAATGTCTCTGTCGTGCCATATTTTCTCCACTTGATGACTGTCTTCACTGTGTTCCATGGTATATCTAATGCTTTGGAAATTCATTTGTACCCTTCTCCTGACTGATATCTTTCAACAATGAGATCCCTCTGATGCTTTGGAAGCTCAATGGGGACCATGGCTTTTGCAACTAGGAAAATGTCAGGAAAATCCTAGAAACAGCTGCACTTTATTTGTGATTAATCAGAGTCACTTTAAATGATGGCAGGTGTGTAATGACTTCTATTTGTTTGAATGTGACTGGTTCATTCTGAACACAGCCCCAGTTATAAGAGGGTGTGCACATTTATGCAACCAGGTTTTGGAAGGTTTTCATTTTTCATTTTTGCCCATTGAAGATTTCAGTTTGTTTTTCAATTGAATTGTTCACATTATAGGTCACATTAAAAGTTCTGACATGATTTATATTTGTCTCATTCTTTTACATTTTTACAGGGGTGTTTAGACTTTTTATATCCACTGTAAATAAGATCTTGTTGTGAAAAATTGCTCCATGAGAACAACTCAAGGTAATTGTTATTTCACCTAAATATGATTCCACATGGAACTATCCCTTTAATACTCACTGGACATTGTACAGACAAAGATTCCAAACATACTGCGATAGCAAGTAGGAAGTATTTCAGATTCAAAAAGCGGAAAGTTCTTGACTGGCCAAGTTAATCTGCAAATTGATATCTAATTGAACATGCCTTTCATTTGCTGAAAATGAGATGTAAGGCTAAATGACACAAACAACAATTATTGGCATCGGTGATGGCCTGGCTATGCATCACCAGAGAAGACACCCAGCGTCTGGTCCAATCAGTGGGTCGTGGGATTTAGGCAGTTGTTGCATGCAAAAGGATTGCAACCAAATAATTGCTTACTTTCAGCATAGTGGTGCTTAGTGTCCCAAAAACCCTGTGGGCCACCAAAGTAGGACGCTATGTAATAGGATACTATTTGGATGCTGACCATAGATTAGTAGTGCTGTTGCTAAGTAGGCTGAGTTCTGTTCTGTCAGAGGAGATGCTGATGCTCAGGATAAAGAGGGCTAACAGTAGCAGGAGATGTTAGTATGGCCTGTAGGGAGAACTTTATAATATGGTGGAAAAGAAATAGCTGCTCTCAGCTGCTTAACCCAGCCAACTAAAAGCATTCTATGAATCCAGGCAGTCATTATTGCCTTGAAATCCAGTTGAACTTATGTTGTGAGTATTACCAGCACTAAGCGAAGCCCACAGTTAAATTCATGCCCCATTTCGCCGTAAACACAAGGATACAAAATGTCCTTGTGCAAGAAAGTCATTGGCTAGATAAACTGTATGGGTATGACTTTGAACTTAATGTTTGGTTTGTTCCAAGGACATCTTTATGACACTTGATGATGATTATTAAGAGGGAATTATTAGGCCTTGAAATATTAGGCCTTAAATCACTAGCCAAACCATGGACAGTGACTGTCAATGTGAACTGTAGAGGGACAGTCATATTTGTCAGCGGATGTTTGTCAGCTGGATCCAGAGTACAGTACTGCATTGCTACTAGCCTGCTCTTGTCAGTTATGGAGCAGGTTATGACCCAGTGTTAATGGCAAGCGGATACATCACTGTGTGCGAATGAGGTGAGAATGAGGTGGAATAAGAGCAAACAAAAAAAACATCTGAGACCATCCATTTAAAGCATAGTGTGTGTATCTGGTTGTGTGTGTATTAGTGTGTGTGTGTGTTTATGTTTTGGCGGATTTCTCTGTACAGATTTGGTGAACTGGAATATTAATTACAGCGCATAAAATCTAGTAGATGGGCGACATCTGAGTGTAGTTCATCGGTAAACACAGCAACCCTCTGTAACAGCTCAGAGAGCTCCGGATAAAAGCTCCTTCAGCGGCTCCACTCTGGTTAATTATTCATTGACAGTGAGACACATGTGGCTTCATTAAGATCATTGTTATGTCTGAAGGCAACGCACCAAAGCTGGGGGTCTGCAGTCAGAACACTTAGGCGCACAGATGGTCCTGAAACACTGCTCGATAGCTCTACTCTAACGTAGGGATCACGGGTAGGAAGGTGAGCCTGGTGTTGGTGTACCATTAACCACAGCGCCGGAGTGCCTCTGCTAAGGATCTGTGTATCTGCTTCAGGGGAGCTCACAGCAACAGCTACAGACAAGCTCCACAAGGAGGGCTCTGCAAATGACATGTTTCAGTCTGATTTAAAGGGAACGGAGTGCTACCTTGAAATATCTTAATGTAGAATGAGCCACAGCGGTTACCTACTGAGGGGTATGTCAAATAGGCTATACTCCATAGTGCATCCCAAATGGCAGACTATTTTTTATTCCTAAGAAAATTTGGTTCAATGTGGTAGAATGGCTTAAAGGGCACTTTGAGCTCTTCAATGGTTCTTTGCAGTTCACAAAAGGGTTCTTTCCTCTTTTAGTGCTAATTAAATGTAGGCAGCTCATTAGAAGGTTTTGCATTGCGGTTTGCTCTTTCTCTCTCTCTCCATGGGCCATCATGAAAAATATTGCACCGTAGGGACCAGTGTGACATTTTGGACGATAAAAAGTTGGATTGTGGTGAAATCAAAGTACAGTCAGGCTTGTCCTGAGTTTAAACGTCCTGTTGATTCACCTTCAATGTGACCTCACTGAATGTCATGGATGGTTATTACACCATATAACTTGTTTATTTGAAATTGTCTCCTACAACAGAACATTCAATGTACAGTGTGATGAAATTGCATGTTTGGGAATAGCAAAGAACCGTGGCTATACTGAAAACAGGTAACACTGTTTGGAAACAGGTAACACTGTTTTTCTTTTTGAATTTTCTCAAGAAGTGGAACATAAATAAAAGAAAAGGAAAAAGCTGAATTACAGCCATTGCTATCTAGGTCAGTTAAACTAATTGCATAAAGGTCTCTGAATTATTTAACATAATGTGCATACCTTCATGAAAAGCTGAAAGCAAATAATTGAGGATTCCTTATTAATAAGTAAATATTTAAATCCTCTGTACTCACACCTTTGGAGGATCCAAGTGGAGCAGGAAGGAGTGGCGTTCACTGCTGCCAATGTGCTTCATCACAACACCAATTCGTTCCAGAACAACAAAGAACAACATAGCACTCACATGTCAATGTTGTATGTAGGCCTACAAAAGTAGCATGAAAATGGAATGATGTTCTGCCATTAGGTACAGACACCATACACATTTATGGTTACTGTCTGTATTGTGTTTATTTATTAGTTTTACTCTGACAGTGGTCAAATTAGTTATTCTACTTGTTAAAAAAGAGAGCAGCATCCTGTACCTAAAATGATGATCTGAGATGTTCATAAAGTATTTTTTTTTAATCATCTACAATATAATGTTGGGTTGGGGTTGGGAAGAAGATGAGGAGGAGGGTGAAATCATCTCTTCCTCCCTGGAGGAGAAACAGGTTCAATTGAGTTGAAAATGAGTTTTTAGCATCCTCCAAGCTGGTCTAACCAGTAGTGCGTTGGTATGCTCTGTGTTAATAGAGTGAGAACACCGGAGAATACGCTGCTAGCTGAGAGACACATAGAGGAGAGAATACACTGTTAATTTGAGAGAAAGAGAGGATAAAGAGAGAATACACTACTCATTTTGCAGAAGGAGAGAGAAAAGGAGAATATGAAAGGAAAGAAAAAGTAAAGACAAAATTGGGTAGAGAGGAAGAGACAAGCAAGAGCGGGAGGGAGAGAAAGACAGGGAGTGAATATGGTGTTAGTTTGTGAAGGGGCGGAGCAGGTGGAAACTAGACAGATCCTCAACATGATCAGGCATGAAGTTAATTAGAGAGAGGAGAGGGACGTGTAGAGAAAAGGGGGTACAAGAAGGAAGAAAGAGGGGGTGAGAGCAACGAGTGTAAACTGGAGAGTGAGCGATAGAGAGGAAAATAAAGACAGACAGAGAGATGGACAATAATTCTGAGAAAATGTCAGAAAAATAAAACAATTAGAGTGTGTAGTTTCCCAAAATTTTAGACCATTTTGGAATGCTATGCAGTCTTTATCTGGGAGGGTGCACAGAGCTAAACAAAATGAGGGATAGTTTCTGACAGACCTGTCTCATGCCATTCTTATACATTTTTTTTGTTCTCTCAATTATTGTTCTACTAATTGTCCAGCTGAAAAAGTAGATTATAATATAATAATGTTATATAATACATTTATAATTATTCTCAGAGTATGTTTTGGCAAAATGTAAAGCAATTAAAATTGTACATTCAGACCAAATGTGTTCTGTCTAAAGAGTTAAATCACTGCCATGCTGTAAAATAACATTCTTTTTTAAAATACCTCTATTCACCTCCAAGTTGTCTATGAAAAGCATATTTAAATCTAGCCTTTCGAGACTTGAGTATGACTCCCTAATTATCCCCTTTAACATTCCAAATATTCAGTTAAGCTAATTGCTAAAGTGGAGACCTGTTCACAGTGTATGGGTTGATGAGGGGTGAATGTCAGCGCCCCTCTTTCTCCCTACCTCTCATCCCCTTTCCCTTCTCTCCTTGCCGCCTCGTACAGAGCTCTCTGACCCTGGCTATTAAGCCCCAGTGTCCCCAGTTCAGTGCCATTTCCCCGTGTTACACTGTAGCTTGTTAATAATACATTAATGAAGAGCAGAGAGGAGCAGCTTCTCCAGATTAGGTGGCCAACCTCTGTGATAATGGGGCTTTGGAACAGAGCCAGACAACTACCACACTGGTGTCATCTAACCTCAGGTTAAATACGCTTCTGGTAGAGGGGGGAGGGCGATTAGAGAAAAAAGTCGAAGAGAGAGAAATGAAGAGTGAGACGGAGAGTGCCCTGCCCAAGGAAATATAAATGACTGTTTTGTTGCAGACAGGCATGGGTGAATGTAATAGAGGAGTGGGAGGAAGGAGAAGCCTGCCCTCGTTTCCATCCACAGACTAGATAATTGTGTGGTACAAACACCATTACCAGATGCTTAGGAGATGACAGGCCGATCCCGGTTATCGTTCTGGATGTGTGTGTGTGTGCTGTGCTTGTGTGTGTGTGTGTCATCTGCCTGTGAAGAATAATGCAAAACACAATGAAATAATACGCGGGTATGGATGGCGCTGTCAGTGGCGGCATGGCGGGGATGTTCCTCGCGTCTCACTTCCTCTCGTTCTCTGAGGGTGACGTCTATGGTTTCACACCAGACGTGTTGCGCTCATGCACATGCACGCGCGTGCATGTCGGGTTGCTGAGTGTTTGGCAGTATACCCTTTCCTGCAAATGCATAATGATGCATACACTGCCAGCAAATGTAATAACCAAAAAAATAAACAGCCAGGAAAAACAATGCTTGGTTTAAATATTTTAAACACCCTGTTTCTCTATTCCTTTGGACGGTTGCATCTTTCAGCCAGGTAAAACGTGCATACCTGTCTTGTCTGTCTTCGACTCTTGTATGGTATGGCAGCCCCTCTTCTGTCTGTCTCCTAATAGAAATACGGATAGAACTATCTGAAAGATATTTTAATCACAAGGGTGTTTTGCAACATTTACTTATTTAAGCTACAAAGGAAGAAGGAGTTCCCGGCCGATGCTGTCACCTTCATATACCAGCCCCTGTCATGGAGGGAGAAATGTGCCTAAAGACATATCATCTCTTATCCAGGCAGAGTACTGGGCTGTTTTCCAAATAGATACATATTCCCTCTGTAGTGCACTACTGTTATTAATAGTGGTGAAATGCATTCTATTATTATTAGCAGCGCATGCAGGGAAAAGGGAGACCGTTGGGATGCATTTTCAGCACTGTATTACCAAACTGCTGCAAACTTAACAACCGAACCCTGAGAACAAGCGATACAAAAATAAAATGCTAAGAAATGTTTTCTTGTTTATAAAAATGTTTAAATAATAAGAGACTGAGCCAATACAGGAAGCACAGGAGAATGGGCTAGGTAATTTTGTCATTTGCGTATACCAACCTATTCTCCACCTCTTCTTTGTTTGTTGTTGTTCCAAAATGAATTTTGACAGTGACAGATATTAAGATCCACCAACAATGTAAGTGCTTAATTTGAACTTTTAAACCAAAAAGGTGTAAAACAGTAGATGTAAAAATTTTTGCCCACAATCAATTAAACACACAATAAACAGAGCTGCTCGCCCACTAGCCACCAACACACAATAATACTGCTCTGTAATGTACAATACTTGTAATTAATTTCCTGGTTGTATAATGCTGCTGCCATTTAAAAGTTGCAATATGGAAAAAAAATAAAACAGATAGAATTGGAGAAAAACTCTACTTTGGTCTGCAATATATAAATAACTGTACAAATACAACTTCTCAGAGTGGATTAAAAAATAAAAGGACTGTTGGAAGGAAAGTCAGTTGTGTTCAATTAAGCCCTAATAACTGTGCCTGACTCTCTGTAAAGTTAGGCTAATTTAAGCTCCCTGATGTTTTCAGATATCCCTTTTCTACTCATCTCCACATAAAAAGGACCAGTTCACAAACTGTTGTCCCAAAGTAAGTTCTTAAAAAGACCCTCAAATCATTAAGTATGAGTGTTCAAAGAGCCACAGATTTAAGGCCAATGGGAGGAAAGTCCTTGGACTTTTATCTTGGACAGTTAAAGAAAATGATGAGGATCTTGAGCTCTGGCTCTCTCAGATAAGTGAATATGTTTAATTTTTGAAAGAATCACAGAGCGTGGTGTCTTTGGTCCTCTATGCCTACTGGGACTTAAAGGCGTGAAGCAGTCTTCACTCTCTCTGCCCTAGCCGCTGGTTGGTTCATGAAGAGGAATGAAGAGGCCCTGAAGAGGAATGAAGAGACCCTGAAACCTCAGCAGGCATCTAGTTGATTTATTTATCAGGTTTCTATCTTACTCCCGAGTGGCACCCAAGCCCAGCAGAGCCGTGTGTAATGGAAGCCCAAGGGTCGGTCTACATGGCTGAAAACCCACCCCACTCCCCTCATCCCACATCCCCACGCCTCGTTGTGGCATCAGAGCTCATGCCCAAAGTTCATCATTCATCTTTGACTCTACTTAGTCTGTACTGACGAATGTTGAACCGGCTGTATGGGAAGAGAGGGATAAGTTGAGCCTTTTCGTAATTTTCACATTCAACATTGTCTATCAAATACATTATAATATTCTTTCTAACAAAAATAACTTCATGTATTTCAGGATGTTGTTTATCCCTGGTAATAATCAGAAGTCATGTGATTATTCAGGGTTTTAAAACCCAGTTCACTTGGCAGAACTTACACGTGGGGTATATATAGAGAGAGAAAGTTTGAGCAAGCAGGTCTGAACATTGCTATATTAATAGAAATATTAAGACCTTGTGTAAAATAAAAAAAAATATTTCTTTATTTCCCACTTCACCATCACTTTACTATCATAAAATCATTTTAAGCATTTTTTATTTTACTATAGGCTTAAAACCTAAGAAAAGCATTGTTGTTTTTAAAAACATGAATTCTTCTTTTTTACACTATTCCCATGTGGGTTCTTCCTTTGCAGTCTACATGAATTTAAAACTTCTTTGTACATATTTGGTCAAAATATTTAAGGCAGTTTGAAATAATAGCTTGGAAAGTCTACTTTTTCCAGTTTGATATAATTTTTGTCCTCTTTTGAAATTATAAGAGATCAATGACTGGTCATCTGCATGGAGGGTGGGCTTTAGACAATCCTATCAGCCAATCAGGGCTTTATCTGGAAATGTCTTAATTAGTTTGCTAATGCCCCTACAATCAGACTGAGCATTTAAAGGACCATGGGGATTTCAGGGAAATCTACTTTTGCATATTATGTTATTTTCATTAAATAAACACAGAGTGATGTTGGACTTTATGTGACATATTGGTGATGATATAAAAATAAAACTACAATACTACACTGGGAGCATTTTTGGTATGAAAGATGTGTGGCTCAGCTAACCCTTTTACACAACATACCCCACTGTCCCTTACATTCTGACTTAGACTGACCAGAAAGGCCCTTGAAACAGACAATAAGTCTCTCTACCCTTTCTCTATGTTTCTCTGTCTTGCCACTGTGTAGGGTTGATAGCTGGTAAGACATGGTGTGACAGGCTGAGATGTGGCAAGTCATGGTGGTGCCTGCTATCCATATGTCACAGCATAGAGAAAGATATGTCAATGGGGGAAGAGGGTGAGGGGGTAAGAGAAAGAGAGGCAGAGACAGAGAGAGCAGACCTCAAAATAGCTGTATTTTGTGTATTTGTTTTGGCGCCAAGTAATACAACAAAACTGTGAAGCACCAATTTTGGGGCTTGTGCCGTTAAGAAACTCAATCAGTCTTTTTGTTGTTTGTTCCAAAATGGCTCTTATTGATAACAGAATAACAGAAAGCATTTGTGTTGTTGTTTGGTTTTTCTCCAGCATCTCGTTCCAGCATGTTTACCACAAAGGACCCCACTGATAAAAAGAACATCTGGCTTTTATGCATAGCTGAAAGACTGCACATGTATAATACATGATGATCTGTAAGTCAGCCAAAACACAGATGCTGCAACAGCCAAATTCCTCCACAGTATCAACACACACAGACATTTGTACCGTCATATTACTCTACCCACAAATATGCACACAAACACTTGATTACTATTACTTTGAGACAGCTTGCCTGGAAGGGTTGGTATAGTATGAATGCCAAATGTTATATTTATCAGTATCAATAATAAGTAGTATGGACGTCTAGGCCCTTGCATCAATATTATGTTTTGATTGGGCAATGCATATTAGAGTGTCTCTGCTTTTGTTGCCATGAAATTTGGTACATATGTTGAGAACCCTTTTCCCTAAATGGTCAGCAGATGGCAGCACAATCCAAACTTTTTTTTATCATATAAAATTATAAATTAGCAATGCCCTGGGACAATTAGAGGTAACCAAGGAATTTGACGAACGTGTGAGTGTAAAGGAAACCTGTAAAGTGACAGTGAGTGTCACTTTACAGGTTTGTCAAGTTTCTTGGTTACTAACTACAGACAAAATATGGTCTTCACAATTTTCTTGGAGTATTTAGAAAGGTGTTGTTGATAATAGTTAAAATGAATATTTCCTGTGATATATTTTCCAGATTTTGTATTTTAATTAAAGATTACGAATTAAACAAGGAAAGCACATGCTAAGAGTTCATTTAATGTTTTAGTTGAAAAATCACAAAAAATGCTAGCAGACGTTGTAGTTTCTTGCTAGCTTGGCTCCTGTGTAAATGTCTTGTTGTCTACCACCCAGCTAGCTAACTAGCTTGTACCTTGACAATATTGATAGCTTATAGCATGGGAAATATGTGGAGTTTGTCGATGAGCTAGGCACCCTCGGAATGTCTTTACCCTCCAGTAAGAGAAAGAAAAGGGAGAGACATTAGTCATTTGGGGAGATGACTACTACACTTGTAGTCTTTGGTAACTGTCCCAAAGCTGGCCCAGAGCTTTAACCAAGAGGTTAACTGCCCTCCATGTCTAAAACAGATATTTCTGCACTAAATGAAATGCTTTTCAATGCCAATAATGCCTTATAAAACCTTTAAAAAAAGAGAGTGAGTAAAAGTTGACTGTATTTAGCTTTGATTACTGTACAACTGTAAGTTGTCACTTACAACAGGCATTTTTCAATATTACTATGTACATCAGTAAAAATATTATTTAAGTGTACATGCAAGTAATTTAGCTGACACAGAGCGAATTCCAGTCAATACATCCATTTTGAGAAGAAACAAAAACACACCATTGAGTAGCAGTAAGCACACTCTATTTAATTATTTAATTATCATCAAAAGTCAGTGCTGAAAATAAGAAAATACAATTAATAAGTATAGCAAGTGTTAGTTCACAATGTCAACAGAAAGGTTTGGCTGTAGATCAATTTTAGGCACTTTAAAAGGTATGATTTCAGAAGAAAATATTAATCTACTCTTCTATCCTAACCTTGAGGGGAAGCTGGTTCCAACATAGACTGAAATAGTTGACACTTCATAATCCCCATAAAACCTTGCACAGAAATGCTGTGTTGGTTCTTTTCACAGTTCACCATTCATATTTCCCAAAAGGAATGTTAGAATCGCTTCAAATAAAGTCTGTGTTTTGTGTAGGCTTAACCTGGCACAGAATTTTGATAACTGTGTAAACCTTGCAAATTGTCAGCAAATTGGCTTCAATCACCTCTACAAAAGTGTCCATGTTCAGTGGCAACAGAATACCTACTGTAAAATTGCAATTCCCAGTAGTAAATTTCCCTACATTGTTCCTAACAACACAACGAAGCTAACGTTTACAGTGCAATCATTTTGAATCCACATGCTTTTGAATTTAAATGAATAAAGTTTCAGATTTCAGTCTTATCTAGTCACTGCCTTTAAAAAGTGAGTAAGCAGTGCCGTAACAAATACATTGTTTTCATTTAAATATCTTTTTACAAATAGTTAACATAGTTTGTACAGCATGTCAACGTTAGTGTCCATTTCAGACCATATGCCATTTTTATGGATGAGCATAACAGCATAAAAAGGGGAGAGGACCACCATTAGTCTGGCCATGTGGAGAAGTGCAGCTATAGTGAGGGTCAACTTACTGGTTTGGTCAGGGCCAGCAGGAAGGATAAAGTTTACCCTGTCAGTGAGCGTAGCTAAAGAGATACAACAGATTTGTAGAATGAAAAATCCATAAAACTGATATATAATAATAATAACCACAACTTATTTCTAATGCTGTAATTGAAAATGTATTTATATGTTAAATATAATTTTCTGTTTACACATTTAGCCTGCATTGTATGATCAGGTAGTATTTGCAGATGTTTATGATGTAAGCAACAGATATTCATAGACTTGATTTTGACCCTTATTGGATTGAAGTCAAGTGATACATGACCAATTTATCAGTTTGTTTATGGAAAAACAATAGTCCCTATTTGGAAGGCATGCTGTTTATTAGGTATTGAAAGGGATTCTTACAAGCTAATAACATGTGGCACTCCTTTCCAGGTCACTATGATGACCATAGGATTATTTCCAGCTATTGTGAATGCTCCCCTTGCAGCCCATAATGCTACACATGCAGTAGGGATGTGCAGTGGACGTGACTTTATTATCCGAATAGTATTTGTTTTTATTCGAATAGTATTCAGTTTATCAAAGTCTTTTTATTGTCAAAATCACAAAATAACATAGTGTCTGAGTAGTAAAATTCTTGTAACAGGGCACGTAACATCAATGCAGTAGCAATAAGTAAAATATAAAGAAAAAAAAATATATACAAAAAATATACATAAAAATGTAAACTAGCAGCAATCCCACATAATGTAGAAAAAGGGTATATGGACAATTTGAAAGAAATATTAAATATTCAAAATATAAATAAAGGTGAAATATGAATGGTACACTAAAATGGTACATTGAATGTGCATAGAAAGTCATCAGAACATTTGAATAGATCATGTGATCAAAATGATCATAGATCAATGTTGCTGGTTGAGAAGCCTTATGGCCTGGGGAAAGAACTGTTTTCGAGTCTGGAAGTGCATGCCCTGATGCTCCTGTAGTGTCTACCAGACAGGAGCAGTGTGAACAGACCATAGCCTGGGTGGCTATAGTCTTTTATGATGTTATGTGCTTTCCAAAGGCATCGTGTGTGGTAGATGCCTTGCACGGAGGGGAGATGACAACCAATGGCTGAATTACGCTTGCCTGGTTCCTTTTTTGGTTTAAATGGAGGATTGAAGCAACCTAAAAAAACAAACACCTTTAAACAGGCCAAAAGTAGGCACAAGATTGACATTTTAATTTACGTTTATCAACTGAAAATTATTCGGAGTACACAGAGCCAAAAATCATCGCCACTTCCTACTAAAAATGGTGTGGATCCATCTGATCTAGGTTCCTAGAAAATACATCCATAATGTGTAAACATAACTGTGATGGTCTGCACGGTGGGTGCTGATCATATGCATTAACATATTCGAGAAAAAGGGATGTACAGAAGGGCTGAACTCAGGGTCTTTTTCTTCTCCCTGGAACTATCAGCGTGGTTGGTGGAAGAGAGCATGTGGGCTTCCTTTTACACTGACCCTACATTGGCAAACAAAGCCAACAGATTAATGTTCTTTCATTAAATCAACTGAGATTAAATAAGTAGCTATAAATTAACTAGCTAGTTATTGAGCCCATTAAGACTTCTTCAACATAGGAACAAAACATAGCTGCCTAGAAATAGGAAGTCAACCCAGCTGCCTGCTTATAGACATTCTATAAACCAATGTAGCTGTAGCTAGTTTACTCAATATTGGCAAACCATGATTGTAGCTAAATAGCTAGCTTGCTAATTATTACCTAGCTAACATTATCTGAATTTTATAATGTGAACTAATATAATATGGTTAGTTAACTGACATTAACTATTCTATAAAGGTTCATTATGTCTAACCAATCCAAACAACCAGCATATCATCAACTCCACTAGAGTATTACTTCTAATTGTTAGGAATTTGTAAATGTTCAAATTAAATGTTGCAGTCCATAAAGATGCAGACAGACTTTTGTGATTAACAAAATATTAAGGTGAACCTCTCATTTTAAGCAAGTGTAATATGTTTTTTAATGTGCATAATAATAATAATAATTATAAAGTAGAAGCACTATAAATACCTCAATTAGCTGTGAAATTCCTAGTTTGAAAGTCATTGTTTTTGATGACATTGGTCACAATTTCTGGGGACTTTTTTTGGCTTGACAATTTCTAAAATCACATATTGCATCTTTAAATGCTGGTTGGTGGAAAGTTGGTCTCACTCACTGGTATGGGACTGCTTATCAAAGGTATGAAAAAGAAAAAACATCAACAATGTTCTAATTACTTTGGTAACCAGTTTACAGTATAATAGCCATGAGGCATCATAGGATTTTATGGTTTATGGCCAATATACCATGGCTAAGGGCAATATTCAGGCACTCATTCACACTCATTCATAACAACCCTTGGCCATATACCATGCCCTCCTACCAAAAATAAAATTTGCTAATTGTTACAAATTATATTCATGCCATTTAGTCAACGTTTGTTAGAGGCACATTCGGCAGCAATTACAGAGTTGAGTCTATTTGGATATGTCTCTACCAGCTTTGCACATCTGGACCCATTTGGATGGAGACATTTGTTGAAAAAAATGTATTTCAACATATTTTTAATCGGACTGAGATCAAAACTTTGACTGGGTCGGGACTTTTTTTTACCACTCAAGTATGGCTTTCACTGTATGTTTAGGATTATTGTCCTGATGGAAGATAAACCTTCTCCGGTTTAGTCACAGATCTCTTGCTGGGATTTCTGTGTACTACGCTAACATCCATTCTGTCCTCTCTCTTCAGAAGCTTTCTAGGCCCAGATGCAGAGAAGCAGCCCCATAACATGATGCTGCCACCCCCATGGTAGGGATGGTGTTCTTAGGATGATGTGAAGAACCTTATTCTGGATGTGCTTTTAATGTATTTTTTCATCTTTATGATGTAGTCTTTGTTTGTAATGAATTGTACGAACCAGAATTGTATTACCCTGAAATCATGTGAACCACCTTAATTGCACACAAGTAGACACCATTTCACTAATTTCGTGATTTCTAAAGAAAATTGGTTGCACCACAGCTCATTCATAACAATGGAGTAGGATTAACCCTGATTGATTTAGAACAATTTGCAGATTATATTGTTATATTGTATTTATCTGTAGTTCTTTATTTGTTTTAATTTAATTTGTATAAACTGTACTGCACTAATAGACCAGAACAAATTACTTGTTTGTTGTGAAAGCTTAAAACTGAAATACTTCTTCTTGGAACATTGTAACTTATAACAACCATTAGACTGTTGTTGCTGTTATCAGTTCTTCCAAGTGGGAAATTATTTGAAATCTAAATGAAATAAAATGTTTTAAGTGAGATATTATGTTTTTTCTGAAGCCAAACAAATATTAAAATTCTAACCATAAGTTTGTCCAGTGCACTAATTATGGTTTGACAACTGCTACCCTACTCATGTTGATGAGGATATTCTTTTTTACTAACAAGCATACTGTACTATTTTACTTAATACATGTTTTTTCTTGTATAAATATTGATATTGAAAGATTTGTATAATATACAATAGCACTAAAATGCATATCTGACAGTCCTTTTGAGGTTTAAGTGTGACAACAGATGGATTACTCATGGTGTCAGAGGCAACACCTGGGCGCTGTTGGGAAGGGAGATGCAGGGAAGGGAGAATAGAGAGAGTTTGTGTGTGTGTGTGTGTCGCTAATAATAATAATCAAATATTCCACAGCTGAGTTTAATTCATATAGTTGTTTATAATTATAAGGTGATTATTGACCAATTAACATGTTAATGCTTTAAGCGATGTGAAATATGTTTACATCATTCCACAAATCCCCAAAATCTGACAAGAATTGCTCAGTAATAAGGGCTACAATAATTAATTGGTCATAATTTCAAACTTATGAAGTAATAGCATTGTACACTTGCAGAAAAAATAAAATGGAATTATGACAATTTTTTCTACACAAAAAATTATAATAACACTGATCCAGTCTAAAACATTTAAAGTCATTTAGATTTTTTAAGTGGACCAGTGTGGATCAGTGAATTTGAACCTGTATGTTATCAGTTGACCCAATGTAAATTAATACATTGTTTTAACTTATATCTTTGAAGTTTAATTATTGGTGTTGATTCCGTAGTCTCATAAGTCTCAGTTGAAAATATCCCAACATGCTCTTTAAAAAGATGAGAGATTCCTACCCATGAGGGATTGTGAATGGAAGAAACATGGTTGTGGTACAGAAGAACTCACAAACCAGAATTTTTTTCCACTGACTAAAAAATCATACTCTATACTTTCAAGTATACCTTTCATTGTTTTTGTGTGGTCTTAATTGCACAGTTCATGGACACCAGACAGGCAAGTCACAGTAAGCTTGTTTGTGAAATGTTAAACATTATCAACTGGAATACAGCTGAGAGGATGGCGAACAACTGTAATATTTTATCACCAAAATCTGCATTCAGAGCAACGATAGCGATGACATTTCTATTAAACAAGACTAGTGAAACTATATCAACAAGCTTCTCAGTAATGGTGAATTATATCCAACCGCGTACAGATCAGGTGAGAAAAATTAAGATTATTCATTATGTTTTGTAATAAAACAAAGTAATTCATGTCTGTATACAGAACCAAAGACATTAAATCAAACTTCTGAAAATCAAAGTTCAAAAAGCCTTGTAAGAAATGTTGATGATGTTGCCCAATCTAATTTTCCTAAACCTAAAAAAACGTGCGTTGAATCAAACAGAGATATTTAGGCTTACGTCCTGCAGGCAATATAACATATAATAATAAAAAAAAATTGTTTGTACAACTAAAGTAATAATTTCAAACTGAATGGAATTAAAATAAATGCATTGGATGAACAACAGCTTGCTTTTTTCGGTGTATTAAGAACTGTTTAAATCTGAATAATATGTTTCTGTAAAAAGTTTGTAAGGCAAAGTTACTTAGACCTTTGAACATTATAAGAACAGATTTTTTGGAATAAAAGGTACAGTGATGATTCTTTTGTAACCAAAATAATTATTTAGAAGGCATGACGGGGTTCTATGTAGAAAGCTCCTGACCATAGCTGATATAAAAAAATAACAGAACCTGGTTAAGTATCTAGATGGAATCCCCTCCATATGAGATGATGCCTGGAGGACTTTGAGAGCATGAAGTCTGATGAGATCAAAATTTAACTATTAGGCCTGAATGCTAAGTGCTTACTCTGGCGTAAACAAGTTACCACTCAGCAATTGGCAAATACCATTTCTACAGTGAAGCATGGTGGTAGTATCATTATTCAGTGGGAATGCTTCTCTGAGACTGCAAAGATTTCTTCCAACATAAAAGTATTATGGTTGATAGAGTTTTCTTGAAAGATAAAAGCTGTCGCAGCATTTACTTTGGAGGGGTTTGGGGAAAACCTTTAGAGGATAAAATGGTTCCACGTCAAACCCTCTGCAAAGGGTTCGAACAAACGCCAAAAAGGGCTCCCCTATGGGGAAAAATCAAAGAACACTGCATGGTTCTACTTAGCACCTTTTCTTCTAAGAGTGTATATTACTGTGAGTAGAGGGTCCAAGAGAAGAGCAGTGTTTCACCTGACCGATATAATGAGCGTCAAAGATAAAACAACTTTTAGCTCTACAGCCATACTGATGTAAATAGTGGCATCTGTCATAGTCACGTCAACATGGATGGGTACCACCTTGTGTGTCTCTCCTTCCCTTGAATGGTGGCTGGTGCTCACGCTATGCTAGTAATGAGTGGAAGGAAGCATGGAGATCGGAGGTGTGTGCGTATACCTCAGTGTGAGTACCTCAGTGTGAGTTATTCAGAGTATCCCATTGTAACATACATTATACTTAATACTTGTAAATGTTCTGCCCTCCACTATTTGCCTTAATTGCACATTTAGTATTGCCGTTTGTACTGCATTTGCCTTCTTTGCACATCTATAAATTCCACTTGCATACACATACTCAATGCGTGTACATTTTTTGTCCTCTTCTATTTGCACTTCTGGTTAGATGCTAACTGCATTTTGTTATACTGTACTTGTACTTGTTCAATGATGATACAGTTGAATCTAATCTAATCTTCCTTCTTCCTTTCCTAGCATCACATTGCTCTCAACTTGGGCTCATTCCAGTTCTGAGGAAGAAGGAGAAAAGTGCCACAGTGTCACTATGGTGTGACAGTTGATTGTTTGCTCAGTCTTTTCCCCTCCCTCCTTTCTTCATTCCTATTTTCTCTGCCTCCCTCATTCTACTCCATGCCCAGTCCACCTACCCTCCGAGATGCATCAGAGATGATAGCTGAGTCATCTTGAAGCCACCAACATACTGTACAGAGACCATAATTACAATCTGCTCAGTGTAAGCCCATGTAAACGATGGCTTTCTATTCATGCTGTAGCAATAAAGAGTGAAAATGAATGACTGTGAAGGTATTCCTAATGACACCATATTGGCTATATAGTGCGCTTCTCCCTTGTGCTCTCTGGTCAAAGTAATGAGCAAAATACTGTATGTAATAGGAGATATCTCCTGATGGTGATGTCACCTATTAAAGTAGAAGCAAAAGTGGTGCTAGGTGACACTGGCTCTTACCCAAATGACACCCTATTTAGCGCAGTACTGATTAAACAAGCCCAGGAAGTAGTGCACTATTAGGCATAGAGTGATGTTTGGGACAGTGACAGCAACACTGTCCTTAGGAAAGCAAATTCAAGAAGAGATCTCGTCTTTTTCTCCTTTGTTGCTCCGAGACAAAAACAAGTTGTCTTTAACACCAAACTGTGACTTAATGTCAGAGAATGTTCTCAGATCTTCAAATTCTGTTCAGGAGAGACAACCCCATAAAAGCTCATATATTACTTTTTCATTCCAACTGTATAAAATGTCCTTTTTGTTGTAGTTGTGTTCTCTTGTTTTGAATCTTGTGCTCTAGAATTTGTTTGCCACAAGGTGAGACATTTTTCAGAATAGAGCATATAATACACACACATAAATAAATATAAAGATGTGTTCATCCATGTCCTGTTGATTTTCTTTTTGACTTTGTATGGTTGTGTGTTTGTATTGATCATATCTGGGTCCATGGTTGATGTGCATAAAACCTGCTACATAGTCAAATAAAACATCAGTGCATTATTAAGGAGGGTCACTATATCATTATGAAATAGATAGATAGAGCGATAGAGCGGAGAGGAGGATCTGAGAGTTCATTGTGTCGAAGACAGTGGACCCCCTTTGAGCATGGAGCGACGTGAGGTTGAGCCTCCGACCCCACTGAGAGCATGGAGCGACGTGAGGTTGAGCCCCCGGGCCCCCCTGTGAGCATGGAGCGACGTGAGGTTGAGCCCCCGGGCCCCCCTGTGAGCATGGAGCGACGTGAGGTTGAGCCCCCGGGCCCCCTGAGAGCATGGAGCGACATGAGGTTGAGCCCCCGGGCCCCCCTGTGAGCATGGAGCGACGTGAGGTTGAGCCCCCGGGCCCCCCTGTGAGCATGGAGCGACGTGAGGTTGAGCCCCCGGGCCCCCCTGTGAGCATGGAGCGACGTGAGGTTGAGCCCCCGGGCCCCCCTGAGAGCATGGAGCGACGCGAGGTTGAGCCCCCGGGCCCCCCTGAGAGCATGGAGCGACGTGAGGTTGAGCCCCCGGGCCCCCCTGTGAGCATGGAGCGACGTGAGGTTGAGCCCCCGGGCCCCCCTGTGAGCATGGAGCGACGTGAGGTTGAGCCCCCGTGCCCCCCTGTGAGCATGGAGCGACGTGAGGTTGAGCCCCCGGGCCCCCCTGAGAGCATGGAGCGACGTGAGGTTGAGCCCCCGGGCCCCCCTGAGAGCATGGAGCGACGTGAGGTTGAGCCCCCGGGCCCCCCTGTGAGCATGGAGCGACCGCTCGATTGTTTGAGTTGCAGACAAGTAAATTGGATTCTCCCAAAATACAGAGTCTAGGTAATATGGTAAAAAAGGTTCACAGTTGTGACTTTCACAGCCGGCGGTATATAATAAATTGAACAGGGTCGTTGGTATGCTTTTTTGCAATCTTCTGTCACAAGAACAAATGTGTACTAAATTATGAAGTATGATAAAGTATTTACATTTGACTGTATAAACACATGGTGAGAACACAGGGACCGGACACTGTGTGAGGGGTTTTGACCTGGAGCCATTTCAACAGAAAGGCCTGCTAGGGGGCGCCACTGACCCCACAGCCGTGACCACAGCACCCCCTGACGATACGCCTAAAGTCCCTTTTAGCTTTTGTCCATTACAGATGGGCGTGCATCCATCAGCGAGACATGCGTCGTCGCGCCCAATGTGCGCACGTTGTTTGTCCATACGATAGATGCGACGCCACGCTGATGGGCGCCATGGCGTCTGTTTCTTTAGCTATCTATTCCTGTTCCTCAAAAACCTCCCTCCCCCCGCTCAGACATCATCAGCACACACTGAAACATATTCCCGTGGCTACGCCCGGAGGGCACTTATTGGTAAAGAAAAAGACAATCATCTTCAATTTCACACCCACTGGGAAGGTGAGTCTGCTCTGTCCTGAGAGGTGGAGGCTCTGGGGGTGTTGGTGCCGGCTGCCTCAGCCTTCTTATTCCTTTTCTTATTCTCTCGTTTTTTTCCCTCTCTACCTGTGGCTCAGGGGCAGATACGCAACAAGGGTAGTGACATCAGCCACCGCACTCTTACTCCTTCTGTTCTCTGCCTTGTTTTTCTTTTCAGGGGCTCTCTCTTCTGATGGCCCTGATGAGGTGTGGCTCGTCAAATCAATCAACCAGGTGCTTTTTATGAGACCCGTTTTACAACAGCAGTTGTCCTAAAGTGCTTATATAGACCCTTATAAACCCTAAAGAGCAAGCGACAACAATATATTGATGCAGAGCTGAGCGGGTTTCAATAGCGTGGTTTACACCAGCTCTGAATCTGCTGGTCCTCACAGGGGTATTGGTGTGGCGCTGTACAAAATAAACACAATAAATAACCATGCAGCACATTAAATAACAATATTTGTTGCATCAAGTAGCCCATGTTTAAGTAACTCAGCCCAGGTAAAAGCATCTCCTATTGTAATCATTGTTAAGCTACCCAGCAGGATCACTTTTAAATTATTCAGAGTAAAGGAAAAACCCACACTCAAACATGTTCTTTTTACATTTTAATATTCATTCATTCAGCAGCAGCAGCAGCAGTCACATAAACGGACATGGTTCAGCGATATAGTTTTGTTCTCTTATGTTGCTATTGTGAAGTATAATTTTCATGTTTAAGTTAGTCATCTACTTTAGGAGATAACAGCTGATATGACTCAAATCCTGTACCTAGCTAACAAGGCAACCTTTGAAATGTTTTTGTGATGCAAGAATTATATTAGTCTTTTAATTTTAAGAGAATAAACGCAGACACTTGTAATTAATACTCATTCCTAAATTGAGGTGAGGTTCGGAGCCACACCTGGTCAAAATAAAACCAACTTTTTCATACGCATAATCTTTCAGACTTAGAAAACAGACTATAATTAGATTTTTGACGGTTTAACAGTTATTTTTAGGTGTTTAATAATCTGTTTAATCGCCCCATTAATCATGGCAGTAGTACAATTTCATTGTAATTGCAAATAATTGTAAAATAATTTTGTGTATACCAATATCCTAAAGTCCACTGAAGATGCCCCTTTCTGGTCTCACCGAGCTCTAGGGACTCCATCAGGCCCCTCATGGCTCTACAAAGGAAGTGAAAGTGTTTACCCACGGCATCAATGCCTAAGAGGTAGGCTTTCCCCTGATTTCCAGCTCTCTCCAATAAATGTGGTGATGTTGAGTAATGAACGGTAACAACAATTAAATAATACAAAAAAAGATATATATTACATTGAGGAAGGGAGGAAAAGAGGATGAAAAAGGGGTTAAGTTAATTATATAACCTTTGTGATGTCCATCTTGCTAGATACAGATTTTATTCACATGAATAATGCATTGATCTAGGCAAAGTCATATCTTCCCTATGCCTAACTGATATTCAGGCATATTAGTTGTTTAAAAGGTACATTGTGGTCACATAATCACCCCGTTGAAAATGCCAAGCCTCTCCAATGACACACAATTGTCAAAAAGAGATCTCACCTTCTCAGACTCAGCAGCATAGAGCCAGGGGTTGAGGGTTAAGGGCCCTCGTACGGGCCCTTTAGTTGCTCACAGCCCTGGCACTTTTACAATTGTCAAACTTACCTTGTATTAGAAGGAAGTTAAATAATTGGCCTTGCATGACAACTAGCCTTGTTCATGGTCATGCTATTCAGCTGTTTATTATTGCAACTGTATAGTATTCCCTAAGGGTATTTATATTTATTTAAAGTAATAAATATATTTTATTCACATATCGTTTCTCACTGAACAGTACAAACATAAAGTTAATTTTAGTTCAAAGATTTCTGGGAAATAATGCTGTCCAACAATTTTAAGTTTCTATTGGCTTGGTCTGGACGGTTGTGAACATCAGCTTAAAGCAAGTTAAAACAAAAGAAGCGGGAAAATGATAATAATTGTAATGTTTAAATTCAAGCTAAAAAATTTAAGTGAACGATATAGCTTACATTTCAGTTACAGAAACTGTCTGTTGTGGCGTGTTTGTCCTGTCAGTGTCTCGCTCGCCATGGAAGACAGCACAGCGCCAACAGACCCGCTGATAGTGCACACCAGTGGAGAGAGAATGTCACCAGCAAGGAGAATGCAAACTGGGGAAACATGGGAATAGTCCGGAACATTCCGGATGTGGCAGTGGGAGCCTGTCCCAACCCTCCACACTTGCCTCACGTTGGGTCTGATCAGTATGGCTAGAAAGGTGAGCACAGAAGCCACCCTGGGGTAAGGAGCAAATAAAACGGACTAATAGCCTGTCTTTTTTTCCCCCTTTTACAGACTGCGACTGACCCTTTAGGGAGAGTGCATGAAGGTGAACACTGCTGACCTGTAAAGCCCTTACCGAAGGTCATATCCTTCTTCAGTTTTGTTCTTAGTGTGTTTCTGTAATTTTTATATAAAATGACAAAAAATGTCGATGTGGCAACTCTTTCTAGCCATGCTTCTGTGTCTAAACAGACAAGATCGGGTCAAGATCAGGATAAGATTGGGATGAAAGACGCATGGTTGGAGGCAGGTGTAGAAATGTCTGTCAGTCAGATATATTGGACACAGTACTGATCTGTACAGTGTCTATACTCTCCAGGACATATTGCCCCTCTCTTCCTGCTTTCAGGCAATTAAAAAATATATGAAAACTATGACCATAAAAGTGTATTTCTTGGTTTTTCTTTAACACTAGTAAATGCTGTAGTAGGATATACAACATCATCCTTGTTTACATTTAGAGTTTGAACTGTTTTCAGGGAGTGTATGGTTATGGATTGAATGCAGTTGAACGTAGTGTGGACATATTTGCAATTAATTTGAAAACATTTAGGAATTATTCTCCAAGACACTTTTGAGTTTACATAAATAAAGAGCATTATTTTTTAAATTGTTTTACACAATAACTTGTTACAGCACTGTAAACTATGGATGACCAACTTCCTGGTCAACATATCTGAACTTTTATCCTATCATGCAAGATCGTTTCTATCCTTTCTAATGATCTATTATTTTCTAAACTCGTGGGATTAATAATTTCACATAGATTTTCTATAATTGGCTCTGAACACTTTTAATAACAGAATTTTCAATGTCACACTAGTTTTAGACAGGGCAAACATTTCACTATTTAGTTTTTTTTTACACACAATACTATCTATTTAACCTTCTACCCAGGACATTTAGAATATGGTTAGGTAACGCTGTTAACAAAAAAACGGAAAATACATTCAAAGTTGTTGAAAAAATATTTAACAAATCTGTTGTTATGATTCTTGAAATCTTATGCATTTCCATTTTCCATTTTTTGGACGGCTTAGTTGAAAGCTTAAATGCTTAGAACTGGCTCTTCATGTGTATGTTTCTAAATGCTGAGAAAAGGCTTTCCCAGAGCCATAAATTACACTTGAAGGAGTTCATGAAGATACAATGATAGGATCTCATCTATATCTCATACTACTCAAATGTAAGTCTCAATCCAATCTAGTTTGTGTCATGAAAATCTCAAGAATTAATTATTTCTTTAATCTCTTAAGGGGCCTTTAGGAGAAACAATTCCGATATAAGTGATCACTAAATGATACAACATTTACGTCTCCCATATATCTTCTGAGATGAAGAAAAGACCACTGTGAGCAAAAGATTTTTCCTCTGGGTGCCTGTCCCTGTAAAGCTGCAAAGCTTCAGTACATGACTGGGAAGATGGCCAAAGCCCTCAGTCAATAAAGGGAGGGAAAGATGAAATGTGAGCGATGAAGAGGCAAGACAGCTGAACAAACGCAATGACTTCGAAAATGGGCCTAACTGCTCCTCACTCTGGCTTTCCCCCCAACTGCCTAGTGAAATACCATCAAACATTTTATTAAATAAGTTCAATTAGAAATGCTTTGCCAAGCCACAATTATGCATTTTAACTGAATATATCAGTGTTCTTTCTTTTTTCCTTGTTCTGACAAATATGGGTTGATTTTCTAGAAATAGCTGGTTGTGTGCCCTTCTTTCAACTAAATGTCCTGGCATTAAAATAAACCATGAAATATGGTAAAATTAGGTTTGGGGTTAGGATTAGCTATTAGTTTAAGATTAGGCCTGAAGGTTAGGTTCAGGGTCAGAGATTTTGGAGTTAGGGTCATGAGTAAAGTTTGGGCTAGGTAACATTTTAAGAAAAAAAGAAAATCCATTGTTATTCCCCAAAGGCTGCAGGGGGACTGTTCAGAGAGCATATTGAAGCCTTTTTAAGTCCTAAACAGAGTGGAGTCAGTCCAAATTAAAGAGATAGCTGCCAGTCTCCATTTGACCACAGAAAAACGACATCTGAGCAATAAAAACAGGTGAACTTGACATGGCTCACTTCCAATAGCAGGTTGTGTCTTCATGTCTCTCTCTTTATTTCTCTCTTTCTAGTTGTGCTTAGCTTTGAAGCAGCAGGCGGAATGAATGTCTACTACGGGAGAAGTACGAGGACGAGAGAAGAAGAGAGAGAAGGAGTCCCATGTTAAACGTCCATTGTAAACCGTTTGAGGCTTTATCCGTATGTTCTCTGGCGACTCCCCGCTCAAAGAGCTGATTCCTTGGGAGTCTCTGGTGCTTTAAGCCACCACCCACCAACCCTCTTCCTCTGGTCCTTACATGTGATCCCCTTGATTTTAATGAGGCCCTGTCCACGCCATACTATGCAGACCCCCTGTGATGCTCTAGAGGGGAGCGGTGGAGAGGTGGTCTGCGTCCCAAATGGCACCCGTCTCCCATCCTGGTCAATCTACCATCCTTGCCATTCGACTGAGGCTAAATATAGTGTAGTATACAGTGTAGGGAACAGAGTGCCATTAGGACTGCACGTGTAGTGTAGTTTACAGTGTAGGGAACAGAGTGCCATTAGGACTGCACATGTAGTGTAGTTTACAGTGTAGGGAACAGAGTGCCATTAGGACTGCACGTGTAGTGTAGTATACAGTGTAGGGAACAGAGTGCCATTAGGACTGCACATGTAGTGTAGTTTACAGTGTAGGGAACAGAGTGCCATTAGGACTGCACGTGTAGTGTAGTTTACAGTGTAGGGAACAGAGTGCCATTAGGACTGCACATGTAGTGTAGTATACAGTGTAGGGAACAGGGTGCCTTTAGGACTGCACATGTAGTGTAGTATACAGTGTAGGGAACAGAGTGCCATTAGGACTGCACATGTAGTGTAGTATACAGTGTAGGGAACAGGGTGCCTTTAGGACTGCACATGTAGTGTAGTATACAATGTAGGGAACAGAGTGCCATTAGGACTGCACATGTAGTGTAGTATACAGTGTAGGGAACAGAGTGCCATTAGGACTGCACATGTAGTGTAGTTTACAGTGTAGGGAACAGAGTGCCATTAGGACTGCACATGTAGTGTAGTATACAGTGTAGGGAACAGAGTGCCATTAGGACTGCACATGTAGTGTAGTATACAATGTAGGGAACAGAGTGCCATTAGGACTGCACGTGTAGTGTAGTATACAGTGTAGGGAACAGAGTGCCATTAGGACTGCACATGTAGTGTAGTATACAATGTAGGGAACAGAGTGCCATTAGGACTGCACATGTAGTGTAGTTTACAGTGTAGGGAACAGAGTGCCATTAGGACTGCACGTGTAGTGTAGTATACAGTGTAGGGAACAGAGTGCCATTAGGACTGCACATGTAGTGTAGTATACAGTGTAGGGAACAGAGTGCCTTTAGGACTGCACATGTAGTGTAGTATACAGTGTAGGGAACAGAGTGCCATTAGGACTGCACATGTAGTGTAGTATACAGTGTAGGGAACAGAGTGCCATTAGGACTGCACATGTAGTGTAGTATACAATGTAGGGAACAGAGTGCCATTAGGACTGCACATGTAGTGTAGTATACAGTGTAGGGAACAGAGTGCCATTAGGACTGCACGTGTAGTGTAGTGGACGGGCCGTGTGAGGCCGTCGAACACAAGTGATCCCTGCCTTCCCTGTGGCTTTCACCTCGCCTCTGTCTACTTCCCCCATTCCCCCACCACGCCCCTATCATCTGGTCCTCTTGGGCCGTATCCAATAGTTCACAGGTTCACACTCTTCATAGAGACCACCATTGCTTGCCAATCAGTTATCTAGTGTTGCTATTCCGAGTCAGCTGGTTCCTCACCCTGAATGTAGTCTCTGCCAATAGAAACTGTAATCGTTTAGAGGTCATTATTGAAGTGGGCTGAATCTGGATAGTGCTGTGGTAGACTGGAACATGGACCTCCATGCCTGCATGTATCACACTGCAAATCAATACACAGAACTCTGGGATCATCTCTTGCTAATTAAAGGGGCACTGTTTAGAATCTGGCATCAAATGTTTCCAAGTCTGGATTTCAACAACAACGCCACTTGTCATCTCTTCCTCTTCCCTACCAAAGGAGACCGGAGTAGCGTTAGCTGGTCTAAGACGGTGCAGGGTGTGAAGGGGATAGTACCGTGTGTGTAAAGCCAGTATGAGGAGACCACGTCAATACAAACTGATAGAGGGACTGGCAAGAAACTTGAAATGGCTAATATCCCAGGCATTCCAAACAATTTTGTAGGAAAATAATACTTGTCCGATGAAGGTCTTTGACCGAAATGTTGCTGGTTTCTATTAAATTTTAACTTTTGTAAGCAGTTTCACTGTGTGAGATTATTATTTTTCTATTTTGTGAAAAAAAAACAAAAACATTACATTAATTAAAAACATTTACTGCAGACGTGTTCTGGTAATTTGTGTTTGCATTTATACTAGTAGCACGGTAACATACAGCCCCTTATAAACCATGTTAGCAAAACAATACAGACATTGGGACATAACATCTGTAAGTGTCACGGTGCGGTGAGGATCAGTGCCACCGTCCCGTACACCTCCAGTTCCCATCACTCCACAAACACATCCTGGACTTCGTGTCACATGTCTTCAACTATTCACACTACGTCCCAATCATCTCGTTAGTACCGGTATGTGTTTAAATGTTTCCCCTCTTCTCCCCATATTTGTTGATTGTTGTTGTTGCTGTTGTATGCTATCCGTAACTGGTGAGTGTTTCCGTTTGCTGTTCAAGGATTCAGCCCTTTGTTTTCATTACGTTTGTCTTTGTATGCTCATGTTTGTTTTCCATTAAAAACCCTTGCATCGAGTATAGTCGCCTGTGCCTGGTTCCTCCACCATCACCACTCGTTACAGTAAGGGCCCTGGATCTTGTAGTAGTGTAGTGGATGAGATTGTAAGTATATATATATATATATATTAGTTTAGTAAGTATTGTATGTATTGCAATAACAATATACAGTTGTAGTAATTTATTTTTAATTAGTAGTTGTAATGGTACTGCAATAAGTGCTTGTTAGTATTAGTGCAAACCAGGCTGCATGTATGAAACCTGTCACATATGCTAAATGAAAGACGTACCCTTCAGTAATGATTTATGGAACACCTTATGGACGTTTCTCATCTCATTTATAGCATCAACACAGCACCCCGCTTTTCTCTTCCGGTTTCTGTGTATGTGGGAGTAACACCTGCAGGAGTAAACCCGGGGTTTGACAAGAGCTTCTGTTGACTCCTTGACAATCCCCTGCCTGTATAGTGCACACACACACAGGCCCATCCGCAGAGACACACAGACATATTCACAACGGTATCGTGCATGTAGTATATTTCACGAAGGCATGAGAGAAGAAGGCACAGTCAGAGGCGACACTAGCACCCCTGACACAGGAAAGTAGAGGGAAGACATGGGGGTGTTTACCCCGAGAGGTGAGGAGGGGAGGGCATGCTCCCTTGGAAAGGAGCAGAGAGTCACCATAGGTTCCAACAACTGCCTGGTGAACCCAATACACCCAGCCTGAAAACCTTCAAAATTCATCTAGAAGGATTGAATGACAGATTATAAAAGCCAATGCCCACAACAATTCATTGAAACAAGATATGTTATCATGTATAAAGGTTAACATATCATATATTTGGCATCAAATGAAAGTACAGGATATATCAGTTCATTGTATTGGCAATGATCTTTAAGGTACATAATTTTTTTTGCATCCTATTCCCTATCTGGGAATTAAAGTTAGTATCCCTAAATTTAACTTTATCTGCTTTTTAAGCAGTTATACCTGTGTATATTCTGACTTGAATCTTATACGGATAGGCTAGCACAAAACAGCACAGCTAGGCTAACGCAAAAAATCTTTGGGGTGGAAATCTAATAAATTTAAATCTGTCAGAGATGTATCTATAGATGCATAATTCAGACCTTGCAGTTTTTCACTAGTACGGAAGCCCTGAACCGCAAGATGAAAAAAAAAAAATTGTGCTGCATCTTTAAGTTTATCTCATCATTTTGTGATTGTATCTCATTATAACAAGATAGTATCTCGAAATGAAATGCTAAAAGATATTACAGAATTATACAATTGCACATCCCTATCTGGCCTGATTTTTCTAAAGTTTAATTATATATGTTTAATTAAATATGTTTCTGCTTGATGAATTCACCAACATTTAATGTTATGCCATTGTTTTGTGTAAAAAAAAAAAAATTGGTCTTTAATTAATAGGCCCATGCGGAATTTCATCAGGGAATAGTCACTGCCATCTGGTGATGTTAGCATAACGATAGCATGTGCCAGGTTATCTGAAGAGATCAGCTACAAATGTTGCTTTCTTTTATGTGCAATCTTTTACATCAATCATTCTATTTGGCTAATGCTTAAATGTTTGGAATATTTACACGCATGGACCCAATGTGTTCTAAAACTACCCATGCAACTCTGAAAAAGAGACAAAAATGCTTATATTTTGCTACATAATATTTAAATAATGGTAAGCTACAAAATATTTAAAGAGATAAATAAGTAGAAAAACACTCCCTGACCGAAATGGTTGGCCATTTTGAGCCCTGATCGAAGTGCACTAAGTAGAAAATACGTCGCCATTTGGGACACATTCAGTGTAATTAGAATCCATCACATATGGAGAGCAGAGAACTCATACCTGGTACCTTGTGGTGGGCAGAAGGCGGTGTGAAGGGGAATAAGATTATGATACATCGCTTTATATTCTACTCCATACCGGCAGAAACACCAGATTTATTCTGCAAGGCTGAGCAAGAAGTGCTGGTGTCGACCGCAAACCCCTCGTAGCAATTAGGTTTGGAGACGATGCGCCAAGAGAGAGGGAGAGAAATAGAGAGGGGTGAAGGAGAGAGAGAAATAGACGGGGGGAGGGGGCCTGGTTGTAACATGCGTTAGGAAAAGGCAAGTGGAGCGGGCCTCCACTAATGCATCCTATCATGATTCGTGGACATGTTCAACCAGAAGGCCCCCAAGTCATTCTAATGCTGATGGTTAATATAAAGCACTGGCCACATTAACATCCTCTCATGTATTCTGAGAGATGGTGCGAGAGTGGTCTCGCTTCATACACACAGCCGCGTGGACACGCACAAATACACATACAAACATGCAGAAAACACGTGCCTTGCACACCCGTTTGTAAGCACACACCCAGGCACACACAGGCAGACACACACACGCTGGCACACATACAGACGGAGGGCAGTCTATTTCAAACATTTGTTCCAGCCACGGCATCTATTCCTGAATTAGACCCACAGTGGATTCCAGACAAGATATCATCTTGTGCCTAAGAGAGCAGTGTGTGTCTCTATGTTTTACAATGCAGCAGGTGGTGGACAGGCTTGGAGAACCGCTTACACACCTTCCTGTAAACAACTTACAAATTACAACCAATCAGTTCCATCATTATACCCATTGTAATTTTCATCACAAGTTACACTCATTCCAATTTCATCCACTTGGCTTTAAGTCTCCTATTCTTTACATCTCTAGTTGTTTTAACTGGCAAAGCCCGTGTTCGTGTTTCATGTTGAATATTCAAATTCAAATATTATGGCATGAAAGTAGTCTGCAACTTGTTACACTGTGTCCACTGGCCGTTCGGACTGCCTAGCCAGTTTCCATTCTCCCTCCCTCCTCAAATGGGCCATCGTTGGGCACAACAACAACAAGAAGAAAGCTTTTCTCTGAAAAGAGAAAATCTGCCAAATCTCTGCCCGCTGCACTGTCTGTAGTGAAGGGCAGACTCAGGAGAGGGAAGTGACATTTAGGAAGAGCTAAAACAATGGAGCAGCAGTGCTTTAATGTCTCATAAGACGTCCTCTAAACATGGCTTTTCCATCTGAGAGCGTCTCCGGGCTGAGTCAAGTGCACTAACTGTGCATGAAAGAGTCTGGTCCCCCTCAGGATCGCCAAGCTTGATACCCACAAGAATAAACTGGCCTTTAACTCCAGAGAGCTCCACAGAGCAGAAAATACATTAGGCCTTTTTTAAAGCTCCCTGTGCCAAGGGGAGAGAGCAACACCAAACTGTGGCTCTATATATCTGGAAGCTTTAGACTGAGGGGAACCTTCTTCAGTGACAGCTGCGTCACGATGCATGAACTCTCTGGTTAAAACACTTTGGTTCATACCCACCATAACAATGTTTACAGTGTCTATAATTGTCTATAAGTGCAATATTCATACTGTGAATACCCACATTGAATTCAGAAAGCTGAAAGTATGTTTGTGAGGGCAGTCACTGTGGTAATATTTGTAGGAATTTCTAAAAAAGATTTATTATATTTTAGTAATTTTGCAGCATGGCATACAGGAGCATGTGGTGTTAAGTGTCTTGAACAGGGATTGAACCACAATGCTCTTACATTGTCTTCTTTGCATTTCCTATTGATAATACATGCCAAGTGACATGTGAAATGTAATTATCAAACCCAGAATGTTATGCTTTCTCTAGACAGGCTGACTGGCTAGGTTAAATCATACCTAAGTGGCTAAAGTATGTAGAACAGTACAGTATTTACATGATTTGTTTCAAATGTTTTTTAAATCTTCAGCTTCTTCATTAACTCATTATTGAATTACTGTTTTTTAAAGACTGATTTCCATCTAGCCGAAACCCATTTTTAGGACTGAACACATTCCCAAATAGAACTGATTCAATGATTCATGATGCCACACTAACTTACAAGCATGAATCAAGTTTATCAGCCTTGGTAGTTTTCTTAATGTTTAAATTTTTTCTGGACTGCTATAGGACCACACAACACCACTGCCCGTTTGGTTTCATTATTTGTGACAGAGCAATTTTCTATCTCTTTCAATCCAGACTCAACTGAATATTTATTAATAAAGGTACAAAGGGCATACAGAAATGTATCATTTAGAAAGCCACAATAAAATTATTGAATAGGAATAAGCAGATGTTCTTTAATGCACCCATCTTAATAGCTTTTATCTTAAAGATGCATATAGGAATGTCAACTACTTGTCTTTCAAATAAAATGCATTGCAGGACATAATAACAAATAATAGCTGTACATGACAGGTGAATACAGGATATAAACTACACTACCCATGATACCGTACTTTATGCCAAAGGTATAGCAACTTTGATCTTTTGTACGCATTCATAAAATACAGCCTAACTGTGACTAAACACATGGGCCATCCTACTTCACATTATGTTAATAACTTTGCTAATACACTTGCATGAAATCAAAATGGATGTGATGTTTCTCTCCGATATACCCAATAAAAGTACTATTTGCAAAGCTAGCAAATATCGTGGGTTGGCATCATGCCAACTTTGTTGGCGGGCTGAGATTGTTAACACAACTATATCAATGCATTTTATCACAAAGAAACCATTCACAGAAAACCATTGAAATGCATATTTCAATATAGTTGTACATACTACTAATAGTGCTTATTGGCAGGAACATTTTCTAACTTAACTATACAGTATGCTTACTCTTTGAAACTTCTAACCAGTGCAATTTCCTAATGCATTGGTTGCCAAACCTCTCCAGCCATTCCATCTATTAGATGTATCCCAGAGCTAGCTCACCTGATTCAACAGGTAAGGGTTTGTTAATAAGTTAATAAGTTGATTCAGGTGTGCTAGCTCTGGGATACATCTAATAGATGGAATGGCGGGGGGCCCAGGAGAGGTTTGGAAACCACTGTCCTAACGTACCTCTTTCTCTCAGAGAAACATGCGCAACACATCATGGGACACCATGTGACACTCATGTCCATGTTGACGAACTTTGAATAACAAATGAATACAAATAAATGTATTAGGATTTCTTAAATTTTATTAAATAATAAAATAAATATACAACAAAATAATAAACCAAACTAGTAATATAGCTAGTAAAGACTCAAGGACACCTTGAGGTAAAATAGTTAGCATTATGGTAGTTGGAAATGTATCTGACGTCGTACTGTGTACTTTAAATTTTGTGAAACAATTGGGTCATTAGTTTTAGGAGCCAAGAGATCTCCCACCAAAGCCTCATGGAAATATAATTATTCTGTAGTGGTGGGATTTCTGACTGAAAACATATGAAATGGTTGGTGAACTACTGTGTAATATGTACTCTAAGATATACAAACATGACTTTGAGGTTTGAGGTTACATACAGTACAATCAATATCCAGTAGCTAAGGACTTAACCACTGAATTATAAACGCCAACATGCTAAAGATGTGATACTTTTTTCAGGATTGTTCTCTATATTTCAACTAACTCTTTTCAAAAAGTGCTTTTTTCGCTTTGTCCCTCACCCAAATGGGCAGCCAGCTAGATAACAGCTTGATGACTCCAGCCTGCATGGTGCTCCTCGACAAAACAAATATTTTTTACCAAGTGGCTGTGGTTGTGAAGCACATACGTCCCGCAGCTCTGATTTTACATCCTGTCACATTAATGATTCAAAGCACTCAATATAAATATTAAAACTAATAGCTTCACTATTCAGCTATTACTCTGTCATTCCCTGAAATCATCATAAAACATTCAGAGCCTTTTAGAAAATTTACACACTTGAATTTGATGGCAGGAGAGGGAGGTTGTCAGTGTGCCAGGCCCTGGAAGCTTAAATAATAGTGGAAAGCTGTTTATGGAACATGCTTTATTTATTCATCGTCTCCCTCCAAGTAACAGCTTCAATCTATTCAATCTAGATGGGGAGGGGGGCGATAGAGAAAAGGATGATGGACTGATTGAATGAATGAATGAGAAAGACAGAGAAAATGAGAGATAGGTTGAAACAGGAGTAAGAGAAAATCAAAGTCAAGCTATCAAGGGAAAAATGCTAAAACATAACTCTTCCCACACTATATTGCAGGGAGGGAAAATGCTGAGTCTATTAGATTCTCAGTGCAAGGTCAATCAATGCAAGGACTCAGGGTCCAGGAGCGCCTAATGGATTGTGAAGACACATAGCAGGGTTATGAATTTTTAACCACAAGCAAGGTTCTACAGCCCAGACTGCCATAAATCAGCCACGACTTATTGGGGGAGGATCAATTATGCAAACTTTAAAACATTTAATGACAGATAATGAAGAGGTCTCAGGGGGCTGAGGGGCTGGTTGTCTGGGGTGGGGCCACAAGGATGCACTCAGGCATACAGCCAAGCAAAGGCCACTAGAGGAAGGAGAGAGAGAGGGGCCAGGACCCAACATTCAAGGCCAGGTATTAGAGAACTCAATTCCAGTCAAGCGATGGAATTAAAGTAAAGAGAAAATTGGAGATTATTGGCTGTGTGCGCCGGACTAAAAGGCAGCATTACACGTCTTAAGGTGTCTGCCACTGTGTCGGATCTAACCAGCCAGCAAACATCGGACGCAGAACCTGAGAGAGATAAACTTTAATAAGTTCATCTGAACCCATTCTTATCCAGATTAAGATCATCATGGAATTCAGATTTTGTTGTGCTACAACAATTAATTAGTATTTTAAATGCATTTACAGGGGTTTGTTTATACATCCAGAAGTGGAAGTGGAAGTAGAAAAATGCATATTATTTGCAACGTTTTCAAAAGCTCGTTATAGGAGTGCCCTGAGGCCATCCCCAGTGACACAGTTCTCATGCCACCGAACTCTAAACAAGGTCTGTGTTCCAACTGGCACCCTGAAGTAGCAGACTATATCATGAATAGGGGTGCATTTGGGAGGTAAACAATGTTTAAGCAGCGGAGGCTACCACATTAAACCCTCCCTTTCAACCTGTCCTACTGACTCACATTCTGCACCATTCCTCTGACCCTGTCACCCAGCGCTTTTAAGCAGTTTGTGTCCTTCTGACAATTCATGTTTAATGTATTACCATCTCTTTAACTTGTGTGTCTAACCTGAAACACAGAATATTCATAAATCGCAGAACAAAACCATACAAAGGACTGTAAATCGGGTGTATTATATATATATATATATATATATATATATATATATATATATATATATATATATATATATATAATTTTTTTCTGTAAAGAAAGAAAATAATGAAATATAGGTAAAGCAGAATATATGTGAACGCTTTCTCTATTTATGCAGATATCTACATGCACAACCATGCAATGACAAGCTACACTAAAACAACATTTTTATAATAATTGACTGTTACTAAACAGCAACAAATTGCAAATTAGAAGTGGGACTTTGAACAGGTGTATTGGATGAAGGGAATATATCTAGGTAACACGTTCTGTCTGGTGGGGATCATTAATAAAATGACATACTGATCTTTTCCATGCGGTCTCATTGGTGATAATATTTGCTATTAATTCTGTATCCATGTAAACCTAGCTTATTACCCCTGCAGAATGACACAAATGAAAGAGCATCATAACAGTGCATGTTTTGGTGTCTCAGGTCAGCTTATGTTCATACAAGGGCATGGTGGTGAATGTATTTTTCATTACTTTATTTACAATGTCATTCCCATTGGATATTCTTACCAGATGTTTCTGCCAGTCCCAGGTTTCTCAGTAGAAGAGAGGGGGCTGAGGAGAGGATTTATACCTGATCCCACATATGTCTTGAATTACTGCTTGCCTGCCTGCCACCATTCTGATCTAAAAACTTTAAACGTTTCTTTATCATTCTAAAATAATGATAGTTCTTACATACAGTATATATAGAGAAGACCCTTCGGTGCTTTTCTGTGTACGTTGTTTTTCTCCAACCGAAGTGCCAAGACAAAAGGGATATAAGGATAAAGCATCACTTGTCTCCTGAAGTATCTGATTTCTTCTTTCCACCATTTCAAATGTTCCTCTTGTAATTCCTCTTGTAAATCCATCCACCTCACAGGTGTGGCATATCAAGATGCTGAATAGACAGCATGATTATTGCACAGGTGTGCTTTAGCCTGGCCACAATAAAAGGCCACTCTAAAATGTGCAGTTTTACTGTATTGGGGCGGTCCAGGGGGGTCCGAAAACCAGTCAGTATCTGGTGTGACCACCATTTGCCTCACACAGTGCAACACATCTCCTTCGCATAGAGTTGATCAGGTTGTTGATTGTGGCCTGTGGAATGTTGGTCCACTCCTCTTCAATGGCTGTGTGAAGTTGCTGGATATTGGCAGGACCTGGAACACGCTGTCGTATACGCCGATCCAGAGCATTCCAAACATGCTCAGTGGGTGACATGTCGGGTGAGTATGCAGGCCATGCAAGAACTGGGATGTTATCAGCTTCCAGGACTTGTGTACAGATCCTTACAACATGGGGCTGTGCATTATCATGCTGCAACATGAGGTGATGGTTGTGGATGAATGGCACAACAATGGGCCTCAAGATCTTATCACTACATCTCTGTGCATTCAAAATGCCATCAATAAAATGCACCTGCGTTCGTTGTCCATAACATGCCTGCCCATACCATAACCCCACCACCACCATGGGCCACTCGATACACAACGTTGACATCAGCAAACTGCTCACCCACACAACGCCATACTACCCTGTACAGTGAAAACCGTGAAGAGAACACCTCTCCAAAGTGCCAGATGCCATTGAATGTGAGCATTTGCCCACTCAAGTCGGTTACAACGCCAAACTGCAGTCAGGTTGAGACACTGATGAGGACGACGACCATACAGATGAGCTTCCCATCTGACCGATTGTTGCAGCAGCTGTTTAGGTGGCTGGTTTTAGATGATCTTGGAGTTGAAGATGCTGGATGTGGAGGTCCTGGGCTGGTGGGGTTACACGTGGTCTGCGGTTGGAGGCCGGTTGGATGTCCTGCCACATTCTCTGAAACGCCGTATGGTAGAGAGAAATGAACGTTCAATTCAGCTCTGGTGGACATTCCTGCAGTCAGCATGCCAATTGCACGCTCCCTCTAAACTCACGACATCTGTGGCATTGTGCTGTGTGATGGAACTGCACATTTTAGAGTGGCCTTTTATTGTGGCCAGCTTAAGGCACACCTGTGAGGTGGATGGATTATCTCGGCAAAGGAGAAGTGCTCACTAACACAGATTTAGACAGATTTGTGAACAATATTTGAGGAAAATATGCCTTTTGTGTACGTAGAGAAAGTCTTAGATCTTTGAGTTCAGCTCATGATAAATGGGGGCAAAAACAGAAGTGTTGTGTTTATAGTTTTGTTCAGTGTATATAGTACATTTGGATATTATATTTAGGCTCCTTAACTTTTTCCCGAATGTGTTAATTTACTCCTTGAGAGAGGATGGACTCTTCACCACTCTGGAGTTGCCCATGGTGAGAGGCGGCGGGCTGGTGTGGGTTTGCTTATAGCTCCCCAGCTCTGCCGCCATGTGTTGGAGTTTACCCCGGTGAACGAGAGGGTCGTTTCCCTGCGCCTACGGGTCGGGGATAGGTCTCTCACTGTTGTTTGTGCCTACGGGCCGAACGGCAGTGCAGAGTACCCTACCTTCTTGGAGTCTCTGGGAGGGGTGCTGGAAAGTGCTCCGACTGGGGACTCTATTGTTCTACTGGGGGACTTCAACGCCCACGTGGGCAACGACAGTGACACCTGGAGGGGTGTGATTGGGAGGAACAGCCCCCCTGATCTGAACCCGAGTGGTGTTCAGTTATTGGACTTCTGTGCTAGTCACAGTTTGTCCATAACGAACACCATGTTCAAGCATAAGGGTGTCCATCAGTGCACGTGGCACCAGGACACCCTAGGCCGCAGGTCGATGATCGACTTTGTTGTCGTCTCATCTGACCTGCGGTCGTATGTCTTGGACACTCGGGTGAAGAGAGGGGCGGAGCTGTCAACTGATCACCACCTGGTGGTGAGTTGGATCCGATGGCGGGGGAGGAAGCTGGACAGACTCGGCAGGCCCAAGCGTACTGTAAGGGTCTGCTGGGAACGTCTGGCCGAGTCTCCTGTCAGAGAGATCTTTAACTCCCACCTCCGGCAGAGCTTCGACTGGATCCCGAGGGAGGCTGGAGACATTGAGTCCGAGTGGACCATGTTCTCCACCGCCATTGTCGAAGCGGCCGCTCGGAGCTGTGGCCGTAAGGTCTCCGGTGCCTGTCGAGGCGGCAATCCCCGAACCCGGTGGTGGACACCGGAAGTAAGGGATGCCGTCAAGCTGAAGAAGGAGTCCTATCAGGCCTGGTTGGCTTGTGGGACTCCTGACGCAGCTGACGGGTACCGACAGGCCAAGCGGGCTGCAGCCCGGGTGGTTGTGGAAGCAAAAACTCGGGCCTGGGAGGAGTTCGGTGAGGCCATGGAGAAGGACTATCGGCTGGCCTCGAAGAGATTCTGGCAAACCATCCGGCGCCTCAGGAGAGGGAAACAGTGCCCTACCAACGCTGTTTACAGTAGAGGTGGGCAGCTGTTGACCTCAACTGAGGATGTCGTCGGGCGGTGGAAGGAGTACTTCGAGGATCTCCTCAATCCCGCTGTCACTTCTTCCATTGAGGAAGCAGAGGATGAGGGCTCAGAGGTGGACTCGTCCATCACCCGGGCTGAAGTCACTGAGGTGGTCAAGAAACTCCTCGGTGGCAAGGCACCCGGGGTGGATGAGATCCGCCCTGAGTACCTCAAGTCTCTGGATGTTGTGGGGCTGTCTTGGTTGACACGCCTGTGCAACATCGCGTGGCGGTCGGGGACAGTGCCTCTGGGATGGCAGACCGGGGTGGTGGTCCCTCTTTTTAAGAAGGGGGACCGGAGGGTGTGTTCCAACTATAGGGGGATCACACTTCTCAGCCTCCCCGGGAAAGTCTATGCCAGGGTTCTGGAGAGGAGAATACGGCCGATAGTAGAACCTCGGATTCAGGAGGAACAGTGTGGTTTTCGTCCGGGCCGTGGAACACTGGACCAGCTCTATACCCTCTACGGGGTTTTGGAGGGTTCATGGGAGTTTGCCCAACCAATCCACATGTGTTTTGTGGATTTGGAGAAGGCATTTGACTGTGTCCCTCGCGGCATCTTGTGGAGGGTGCTTGGGGAATATGGGGTCCTGGGTCCTTTGCTAAGGGCTGTCAGGTCCCTGTACAACCGAAGCAGGAGCTTGGTCCGCATTGCCGGCAGTAAGTCAGACTTGTTCCCAGTGCATGTTGGACTCCGGCAGGGCTGTCCTTTGTCACCGGTTCTGTTCATAATTTTTATGGACAGAATTTCTAGGCGCAGCCAGGGGCCGGAGGGTGTCAGGTTTGGGGACCACACAATTTCGTCTCTGCTCTTTGCAGATGATGTTGTCGTGTTGGCCCCTTCTAACCAGGACCTTCAGCATGCGCTGGGACGGTTTGCAGCCGAGTGTGAAGCGGTGGGGATGAAAATCAGTACCTCCAAATCCGAGGCCATGGTCCTCAGTCGGAAAAGGGTGGCTTGCCCACTTCAGGTTGGTGGAGAGTGCCTGCCTCAAGTGAAGGAGTTTAAGTATCTAGGGGTCTTGTTCACGAGTGAGGGAAGGATGGAACGGGAGATTGACAGACGGATCGGTGCAGCTTCTGCAGTAATGCAGTCGATGTATCGGTCTGTCGTGGTGAAGAAAGAGCTGAGCCGCAAGGCGAAGCTCTCGATTTACCAGTCAATCTACGTTCCTACTCTCACCTATGGTCATGACCTTTGGGTCATGACCGAAAGGACAAGATCCCGGATACAGGCGGCCGAAATGAGCTTTCTCCGCAGGGTGGCCGGGCGATCCCTTAGAGATAGGGTGAGAAGCTCGGTCACCCGGGAGGAGCTCAGAGTAGAGTCGCTGCTCCTCCACATCGAGAGGGGTCGGCTGAGGTGGCTTGGGCATCTTTTTCGGATGCCTCCGGAACGCCTTCCTGGGAAGGTGTTCCGGTCCCGTCCCACCGGGAGGAGACCCCGGGGAAGACCTAGGACACGCTGGAGGGACTATGTCTCCCGGCTGGCCTGGGAACGCCTCGGTGTCCCCCCGGAAGAGCTAGAGGAAGTGTCTGGGGAGAGGGAGGTCTGGGCATCCCTGCTTAGACTGCTGCCCCCGCGACCCGGCCCCGGATGAAGCGGAAGAAGATGGTATGGTATGGTATGGTATGGTGTTAATTTACAGCCTTTTTCCCCAAAAACAATCTTACCCCTAAAGCCCTATAATGACAATCACATTTATTTATTTTTTTGTGGAAATGTATTAAAATATTCAGGAACTAGTATTCAGACACTTTGCTATGACACAACATTTTTTGCTGAGGTGCATCCTGTTTCCATTGACCATCCTTTAGATATTTCTAAAACTTGATTGGAGTCCACGTGTTGTATATTCAATTGTTTGGTCATGATTTGGAAAACCAAACCATGAGTTTGAAGGAATTGTCCATAGATCTCTGAGGCTGGATTGTGTCGAGGCACAGATATTGGACGCGCCAACAATTCCTGGAGCATTGACAGTCTCCAAAAACACTGTGGTAGATTTGGAACAACAAACACTCGTCCTAGAGCTGGCCGCTCCAACGAATAATCAGGGGAGGAGGGCCTTGGTCAGGGATGTGACCATGAGCCTGATGGTCACCTGATGATCACTCCGACAGAGCTCCAGAATTCCTGTGTAGAGAGTGTATGTATGGCAGAACCATTCAGAAGGACAGCCATCTCTGCAGCACTCCATCAATACGCCTTTATGTTAGAGTGGCAAGACATAAGCTACTCCTCAGTAATAGGCACATGACAGTGTTAGAAATCAACCGTTTCGTAACGTGGTTGAAATAATGATTGCGTACCCAATTATTTATTGCAGCATTTGATAGTCTTGTTCATGAGGTTACAGATCCGGTCTTCTTACACAATGTCTTACAAACTCAGTCTCATCTCACATATTCTCAAAGAACCTCCAGTTGTCCTCTGTTCGAAGACAGAATTATGCCTATTGGCTACTTACTGCCACGCTTTGAATGAACGTGTCTTCCTGTGTATGGATATTCTTTTGTTATCTAAACATAACAAGCATACATTCATACCCTTCAACAACAGCCCCTTGGAGTTTGCCAAAAGGCTCCTAAAGGACAAGAGTCTCAAGTCTGATCAAACTAAGATTGCACTCCTGGGCTTGAATGTAGAGCGTCACGACTGGAGAAAATCAGTCAACGCTCATCACCTGGCCAATACCATCCCTTAGGTGAAGCATGATGGTGGTGGCATAATGTGGTACAGATGTTTTCTAGTGGCAGGGATTGGGAGACTAGTCAGGGCTGAGGGGAAGATGAATGGAGCAAGAAGAGAGGGAAGAGAAGAGTGGGAGAAACTCTGCAAACACTGTGCCGAGCTTGTTGTGTCATACGCAGGAAGACTCAACGCTGTAATGGCTACCAAAAGTGCTTCTAGTACTTAGTAGAAAAGTCAGAAAATGTATGTCAGTTTGAAATTCAGTTTTTTATCAATTTGCAAAAATGTATAAAAAACTGTTTTTGCTTTGTCGTTATCAGGTATTTCGTGTAGAGGATGAAAAAAAAACTGATTTAAACAACTTTAAAATAAGGCTTTAATGTCACAAAATGTGGAAAAAGTGAATGGTTCTGAATACTTTCCAAATGCACGTTCTTTTGTGCATTTGACATGCACAGTATAGAATATATAGTATATGTTATATACTGCCACACATTTGATAATTCTGAATAGAATATAGCACGAAAAGTGATAAAAAGCCTGTTTGTTCATTGTTTGCTTATGCACATATCAGTACCATGCTGATAAGCAGGTAGATGGTTCAGAAATGAATTTAACCACGGAATGGAACAACTGAAAACACGGTAACAGCCCTATACAAAATTCCAGGTCAGAGTCAAATAGTGTAACTATACAACATCCCAACAATTTACAAGGCACATGGAGGGGATAAGGAGAAACAGAGGAACTGACCAATCATCCTTCCATCTGAGGGTCTGTGTGTAGGTAGGTACGCATTCTCATCTTCACGCTTGGCTCGGTCTGGGCTCAGACAGGAGAGATGACCCAGAGTCAGGCCAAAATGTTTACTGGCAGATGTGTTTTAAAGGAGTCCTCCTTAACTGGTCATGGCAGCGTGAAAAGCCCTGCTGTTCTCTGCATCTGCAATACACTGCTTCTCCACCAATCCCAACCTCCAAAATCACCCTGACCTTTTAGAGGGAAATGGATGATGGATGAATGGGCCGTCCTTCCCTTTTTTCTCTTTCTCATTCCCTCTCTTTTTTTTCTTGTTCTTTCTCTCCTTTTTCCATACCATTGAAGATTGACGCTCTGTCTATGTTAGCCTTGGAGGCAAATTCTGCCCCCTCTCTTTGCTCCCTTTTTCAAAACACTTTAAAGTCTGATGCTGAGATACAGTGCTGCTGTGTCCAGAGCCCTTTGGCACTTGGCTCCTGTGCAACGGTTCGCTTCAGGAACTACGATTTGTGATTTGCAGATGACATGAGCATTGCCTTGCCTGGCTGCCTGGTGGCTGTGGAGGTGATTCTGCAAAGCTGAGTTGGTAATGTGTGATACGATGTGACTGGTGCCTACCGTCACCACAACTACTAAACTGCAGTTTCCTGGGTGAAAATACAACCACTGTTTAACAATTACAGTGATGGACAGATGTTGCAGTGTGGCATTTAGAAAAAAGTGTGGTCTTCCGTACTGCAGTTATCTGTGGGTTTGTATATAGAAATAATGTCCCAATTACTAAAACCATATAGAATGTACAGTATGAAGATGAACCACAATTTTAAAAACTGGCCTGTTACACAAACATCATGATGAACTGAAGACAGGACAGAATTGAAAAGGTTTTACTAAGCATTTACTGGACGTTTTTCTTGATCAGAGTGGTTAATGGACAATATAAACTCACCTAAAGGATTATTAGGAACACCATACTAATACTGTGTTTGACCCCCTTTCACCTTCAGAACTGCCTTAATTCTACATGGCATTGATTCAACAAGGTGCCGAAAGCATTCTTTGGAAATGTTGGCCCATATTGATAGGATAGCGTCTTGCAGTTGATGGAGATTTGTGGGATGCACATCCAGGGCACGAAGCTCCCGTTCCACCACATCCCAAAGATGCTCTATTGGGTTGAGATCTGGTGACTGTGGGGGCCATTTCAGTACAGTGAACTCATTGTCATGTTCAAGAAACCAATTTGAAATGATTCGAGCTTTGTGACATGGTGCATTATCCTGTTGGAAGTAGCCATCAGAGGATGGGTACATGGTGGTCATAAAGGGATGGACATGGTCAGAAACAATGCTCAGGTAGGCTGTGGCATTTAAACGATGCCCAATTGGCACTAAGGGGCCTAAAGTGTGCCAAGAAAAAATCCCCCACACCATTACACCACCACCACCAGCCTGCACAGTGGTAACAAGGCATGATGGATCCATGTTCTAATTATGTTTATGCCAAATTCTGACTCTACCATCTAAATGTCTCAACAGAAATCGAGACTCATCAGACCAGGCAACATTCTTCCAGTCTTCAACTGTCCGATTTTGGTGAGCTCATGCAAATTGTAGCCTCTTTTCCTATTTGTAGTGGAGATGAGTGGTACCCGGTGGGGTCTTCTGCTGTTGTAGGCCATCCGCCTCAAGGTTATGCGTGTTGTGGCTTCACAAATGCTTTGCTGCATACCTCGGTTGTAACGAGTGGTTATTTCAGTCAAAGACCTCTAGCATCAACAAGGCATTTTCGCCCACAGGACTGCCGCATACTGGATGTTTTTCCTTTTTCACACCATTATTTGTAAACCCTAGAAATGGTTGTGCGTGAAAATCCCAGTAACTGAGCAGATTGTGAAATACTCAGACCGGCCTGTCTGGCACCAACAACCATGCCATGCTCAAAATTTATTAAATCACCTTTCTTTCCCATGCTGACATTCAGTTTGGAGTTCAGGAGATTGTCTTGACCAGGACCACACCCATAAATGCATTGAAGCAACTGCCATGTGATTGGTTGATTAGATAATTGCATTAATGAGAAATTCAACAGGTGTTCCTAATAATCCTTTAGGTGAGTGTATACAAACATTTCCAAACAACCTACAACCATTACTTGAAATATCAAAGTCAGTTTAAGATTGAGCCGTTTATGAAAAGTGATTTTTATCATGTCTGACTATGATTCAACTATTTACATTTTGGAGTCTCTTACTCAATGGGTTAAAGTTGCGTCTAACAATCCCAGGTGTCAAATAATAGATAATGATTGCTTGCTGTCGCTGAATTCATTCATTTTGGCCATCAAAATGTAAAAAATTAGCTATTAAAATAAGGACATCAATGAGATGTTGATATCTAGGGCTTGAAAAAAATGTTTGAATGCAACATTCCTTTAGCTGTAATGTATTGAACAAACCATGACAGAAGGATTCAATGCCCTATCTCCCTCATCTGGAGCACGGACCTGTATATTGTCATTAACCTTACGTGTGTTTCTTATTTCTGTCTATTTTATTTCCTCCTTTCCTAGTGTATCTTGTCAGTCATTGTTTGGAGCCCATTTGTAACGTTATTGCTTTTCTTTTCTTGTTTTCTTTTTGTTATGTCTTAGTTCTTTTTATTGATAGTCCCCGGTTCTTCCTGTGCCTGTGTCCTGCCACCTACAGGCAACTTTACATGTATGTGAGGCACATCTCTAGAAGCCAGTAGTGTGAAGCAAATGTCCCTTGATTTAATGAATTGTATTCACCCAAGGGTCATATCTTTGACACCGTTCTTCAAGCGACAATATTCTGGCTCTCTTTTTCCATTGCTGGGTAATACATTAAGAATACATGTCAATTATGTTACAATTGAGTGCAGTGGTTTGAGATAACTATCAATCAAGTGACGTTTTCTCAGTGAATGAATGTGAACCCATTGAGAAAAACATAACATAGGTGACATTCAGGATTTCCCATTGAATGCAATATACACTGCAAATTATTTTTTTATCATCGCAGTATAACACAAAATCAATCAAACTTCAGGGATATTGTGAACTAATGTCACCTGTTTTGGTGCAAATGAAAGTGACAACAGGGAAAAGGGAATGATTTTGCAGGTGGGGGACAAAGACAATTGCTCTCTCCTTATCCTTCCTGACTGATTCTTCTCTAGTTTTGCTTTTTGCTAGTGTCTTTGTCACTGCTGGTAGCATGAGGCAGTACCTCCAGCTCATTCAGGTTGCACAGGCTGTCCACTTCTTCCAGGATGGCACATCCAAATGAAGATTTGCTGTGTCTCCCAGTACATTCTCAAGAGCATGGAGGAGGTACCAGGAGATGGGCTGTTATACTAGGAGGGCTGGACAGCGCCGTGTGAGGGCATCAACCCAGCAGGGGGACCAGTATCTACTCCTTTGTGTGAGGAGCAACAGGAAGAGCACTGCCAGAGACTTCCAAAATGACCTCCAGTGGGCTACTGGTGTTCATGTTCCTGACCAAACTGTCAGAAACAGACTCACAAGGGGGGCATGAGGCCCGGCGTCCTCTAGTGGGACCTGTGCTCACTGCCCAGCAGCTTGATTGGCCTTCGCCAGAGAACACCAGAATTGGCAAGTCTGCCATTGGCACCCTGTTCTCTTCACAGATGAGAGCAGGTTCACATTGAGCACATGTGACAGATGAGAAAGAATCTGGAGACGCTGCAGTGAATGTTATGCTGCCTGCAACATCATCCAGCATGACCGGTTTGGCAGTGAGTTAATGATGGTCTGGGGAGGCATATCCTTGGAGGGTTGCACAGACATCCACATGATTGCCAATGGTACCCTGACTGCTTTTAGGTACCTAAAAGGTTTGATGATGAGTCTCTCATGCTGATGCAGTGGGCCCTGGGTTCCTCCTGGTTCAGGATAATGTCCAGCCTCTTGTGGCCAGAGTAGGCAGTTTCAGGATGACAAAAGAAGCGATACCATTGACTCCGCCCTCACATTCATCAGACCTGAATCCAATTGAGAACCTCTGGGACGTTAAGTATCGGTGCATTTGATGCCGCCAAAAAACGCCACAGACTATTCAGGAGCTCATTGATGCCCTGATCCAGGTCTGGGAGGAGATCCCTGTGGACACCACCTTCCCTCTCATCAGGGGCATGCCCAGACATTGTCAAGAGTGCATAAATCCACGTAGGGGCCATACACACTATATAAGTTGAAACTGCCAGTGATTTCAATTGTTGACTTTGATTTTGGGTGAGAGTATGAAACCATCCCATCACTCGATTGGTGATCTTTGTTTTCATTGACCGTTGTTACGATGTGTGATTTAAATGCTTTTTTTGAGCAGAGTATAAACACTCACCTAAAGGATTATTAGGAACACCTGTTGAATTTCTCATTAATGCAATTATCTAATCAACCAATCACATGGCACTATGATATTAACCAGGTAGAAAGCATTCAAATCGGGACAGGAAGTGTTACTTACGTACCAACAGACAGCCAACACTAGTACACAAAAACAAATTATATTAGCGACTACTACCGATCAAAACCATTGCAAAAACTTTCTAGAAGTTACATTACCCGTTGTATGCATTTTATATAGTTTATTCATTTTCACTGCACTGAATAACTGGTCACGGTTTGTTAGCTAGCGGGCAGCTGATGTTTGCTAGCGGTTAACTGACATTTTCTAGCTAGCTACAGTTATAAATCAACCAACTTTTGCAGCTCTTAGAATTCGAGTCAACGATAGAAGCTTGCAATGCAATGCATGTAGTGTTCCTTACCTAGCAAGGTGACTGTTCAAATGCTGGCATGAGTTCAAATGCTGGAGAGTACTGAAGTCACGTGCAAAAAAACTCACGCTGGGGGGTCGGTAAGGAATATTTGAAACTCCCGCATTAAAAGGTTAATCAATTTTGAGCGTGGCATGGTTGTTGGTGCCAGACGGGCCGGTCTGAGTATTTCACAATCTGCTCAGTTACTGGGATTTTCACGCACAACCATTTCTAGGGTTTACAAAGAATTGTGTGAAAAGGGAAAAACATCCAGTATGCGGCAGTCCTGTGGGGGAAAATGCCTTGTTGATGCTAGAGGTCTTTGACTGAAATAACCACTTGTTACAACTGAAGTATGCAGCAAAGCATTTGTGAAGCCACAACACGCACAACCTTGAGGCGGATGGGCTACAACAGCAGAAGACCCCACCGGGTACCACTCATCTCCACTACAAATAGGAAAAAGAGGCTACAATTTGCACGAGCTCACCAAAATTGGACAGTTGAAGACTGGAAGAATGTTGCCTGGTCTGATGAGTCTCGATTTCTGTTGAGACATTCAGATGGTAGAGTCAGAATTTGGCGTAAACAGAATGAGAACATGGATCCATCATGCCTTGTTACCACTGTCCAGGCTGGTGGTGGCGGTGTAATGGTGGGGGGGTTTTCTTGGCACACTTTAGGCCCCTTAGTGCCAATTGGGCATCGTTTAAATGCCACGGCCTACCTGAGCATTGTTTCTGACCATGTCCATCCCTTTATGACCACCATGTACCCATCCTCTGATGGCTACTTCCAACAGGATAATGCACCATGTCACAAAGCTCAAATCATTTCAAATTGGTTTCTTGAACATGACAATGAGTTCACTGTACTGAAATGGCCCCCACAGTCACCAGATCTCAACCCAATAGAGCATCTTTGGGATGTGGTGGAACGGGAGCTTCGTGCCCTGGATGTGCATCCCACAAATCTCCATCAACTGCAAGACGCTATCCTATCAATATGGGCCAACATTTCTAAAGAATGCTTTCAGCACCTTGTTGAATCAATGCCATGTAGAATTAAGGCAGTTCTGAAGGTGAAAGGGGGTCAAACACAGTATTAGTATGGTGTTCCTAATAATCCTTTAGGTGAGTGTACACCGATCAGCCATAACATTATAACCACTGACAGGTGAAGTGAGTAACACTGATAATCTCATTATCATGGTACCTATCAGTGGGTGGGATACATTAGGAAGCAAGGGAACATTCTGTCCTCAAAGTTGATATGTTAGAAGCAGGCAAAATGGGCAAGTGCCAGGATCTGAGCGACTTTGACAAGAGCCAGATTGTGATGGCTAGACGACTAGTTCAGAGCATCTCCAAAACTGTGCCCCTTGTGGGGTGAGTGGTCAGTATATATCAAAAGTGGTCCAAGGAAAAGCGGTGAACCGGCGACAGGTCATGGGCGTCCAAGGCTCACTGATGCACATGCGGAGCGAAGGCAGGCCCATGTGGTCTGATCCAACAGAGGAGGCTGTGTAGCCGCAGACCAGTCAAGGCTCCCTTGCTGACCCCTTTGACCGCTGCCGAAAGCATCTACAATGAGCACGTTAGCATCAGAACTGGACCACGGAGAAATGGAAGAAGGTGGTCTGGTCTGATGAATTACGTTTCCTTTTACATCGCGTTGATGACCAGGTGCGTGTGCGTCACTTTCCTGGAGAACACATGGCACCAGGATGCACAATCGAGCATCTGTGGGATGTGCTGGACAAACAGGTCTGATTCATGGAGACCCCACCTACAGTTTTCAGGACTTAAAGATCTGCTGCTAAAGTCTTGGTGCCAGATACCTCAGCACACCTTCAGAGGTCTAGTGGAGTCCATGCCTCAAGGGGTCAGGGCTGCAAAAGTGTGACCTACACAATATTAGGCAGGTGATCATAATTGTTGTGCAAATAATGTATTCCCTACATGTAATTATAAATAGTACAAAGACAACATATCAAATGTTGTTGTTATGGTTTTTGGAAAAATACATGCCCATTTTGAATTTGATGCCAGAAACACGTTTCAAAAACTTGCACTGTGGTGTATCACCTATTCTTTTAACAATACTGTGTAAGCGTTTCAGAACTGAGGACCAGGGGCGTAGGTTTGATAACAAATGTGAGGGGAAAAAATCAAACCTATGTATAAACGGAAGAGGAGGAGTTACCCTGCCCGGAGGAAGCCCGGGGCCCCTGTCTGGAGCCAGCCGGGTTTGCCACGGAGCCCGGTCGGGCATAGCCCGAAAAAGCAACATGGCACCCCCCTCTCCATCCTATGGGCCCACCACTCATGGGAGGAACCGCTGGGGTCAGGTGCGTTGCCATATGGGTGGCAGTGAAGGCCAGGGGCCTCGACGGACCAGATCCGGGCGGCAGGTGCTGGCTCTGGGGACGTGGAACGTCACCTCTCTGTGGGGGAAGGAGACATAACTTGTGAGGGAGATAGAGCACTATCAGTTAGATCTGGTGGGGCTTACATCCACTCACAGTCTCGGTTCTGGAACCGTACTCCTGGATAGGGGATGGACTTAATTCTTCTCTGGAGTTGCCCAGGGTGTGAGGCGCCAGGCAGGGGTTGAGATACTCAGAAGCCCCCGGCTGAGTGCCGCTATGTTGGAGTTTACCCCAGTGGATGAGAGGGTCGCCTCCCTATGCCTACGGGTTGTGGGGGGGGGATCTCTTACTGTTGTTTGTGCATGTGCACTGAACAGCAGTTCAGAGTATTTGCCCTTCTTAGAGACCCTGAATGGAGTCCTATATGGGGCTCCAGTAGGGGACTCCATAATTCTGCTGGGGGACTTCAACACACACGTGGGAAATGATGGAGACACCTGGAGAGGTGTGATAGGGAGGAACGGCCTCCCTGATCTGAACTCGAGTGGTCGTTTGTTGTTAGAGTTCTGTGCTAGTCATGGATTATCTATAACGAACACAATGTTCTAACATAAGGATGCTCTTAAGTGTACGTGGTACCAGAGCACCCTAGGGCGAAGGTCGATGATTGATTTTGTGATCGTGTCATCGGACCTGAGACCGCATGTTTTGGACACTCGGGTAAAGAGAGGGGCGGAGCTGTCAACCGATCACCATCTGGTCGTGAGTTGGGTCAGGGGGTGGGGGAAGGCTCTGGACAGACCGGGAAAACCCAAACAGGTAGTGCGGGTGAACTGGGAACGTCCGGAGGAGGCCCCCGTCCGAAAGATCTTTTCTGGCATCCCTGTGGAGGTTGGGGGCATTGAACCTGAGTGGTCAAAGCCTCCATTGCCGAAGCTGCGGCGGGGAGCTGTGGTCTAAAGGTCTTAGGTGCATCAAGGGGCGGTAACCCTCGAACACCCTGGTGGACACCGGTGGTCAAGGAAGCCGTCCGACTGAAGAAGGAGGCCTTCCGGGATATGTTGCAGTGTACCGACAGACCCGAAGGGCTGCGACCTCTGCTGTGAAAGAGGCAAAACAGTGGGTGTGGAGGGAGTTTGGGGAAGCCATGGAGAAGGAATTTCGGTCGGCACCAAGGTGTTTCTGGAAAACCGTCCGCCACCTCAAGAGGGGAAAACAGGGAACTATCCAAGCTGTGTACAGAAAGGATGGGACACTGTTGACCTCAACTGAGGCGGTAATTGGGCGATGGAAGGAACACTTTGAGGAACTCCTAAATCCCACTATTACGCCCTCTATAGTGGAGGCAGAGCTGGAGGCTGATGGGGAAGCATCATCAATCTCCATGGCAGAAGTCACTGAGGTAGTCAAACAACTCCACAGTGGCAAAGCTTCGGGGATTGACGAGATCCGTCCAGAAATGTTGAAAGCTTTGGGTGTGGAGGGGATGTCTTGGATGACACGCCTCTTCAACATTGCGTGGGAGGACCAGAGAGTGTGTGCCAATTACAGGGGTATCACACTTCTCAGCCTCCCTGGGAAAGTCTACTCAAAGGTACTGGAAAGGAGGGTTCGGCAGATACCACCTTTCAGGAGGGGGCCTGGGAATATGCCCATCCTGTCTACATGTGTTTTGTGGATCTGGAGAAGGCATATGACCAGGTCCCCGGGAGATACTGTGGGAGGTGCTGCAGGAGTATGGGGTGAGGAGGTCCTTTCTGAGGGCTATCCAATCCCTGTACGTCCAAAGTGAGAGCTGTGTTCGGGTTCTTGGTAGTAAGTCGGATTCGTTCCAGGTGGGGGTTGGCCTCCACCAGGGCTGCGCTTTGTCACCAATCCTGTTTGTAACTTTTATGGACAGGATATCGAGGTGTAGTCGGGGTGGGGAGAGGTTGCAGTTCGGTGGGCGGGGGATCTCATCGCTGCTTTTTGTGGATGATGTGGTCCTGATGGCATCAACGGTATGTGACCTTCAGCACTTACTGGACCGGTTTGCAGCCGAGTGTGAAGCGGTTGGGATGAGGATTAGCACCTCTAAATCTGAGGCCATGGTTCTCAGCAGGAAACTGATGGAGTGCCTCCTCCGGGTAGGGAATGAGGCGTTACCCCAAGTAAAGGAGTTCAAGTATCTCAGGGTCTTGTTCGCGAGTGAGGGGACAATGGAGCGGGAGATTGGCCGGAGAATCGGAGCAGTGGGGGCAGTATTGCATTCGCTTTACCGCACCGTTGTGACGAAAAGAGAGCTGAGCTGGAAGGCCAAGCTCTCGATAAACCGGTCAATTTTCCTTACTACCCTCACCTATGGTCATGAAGGCCGGGTCATGACCCAAAGAACAAGATTGCGAGTACAAACGGCCGAAATGGGTTTTCTCAGAAGGGTGGCTGATTTCTCCCTTAGGGATAGGGTGAGAAGCTCAGCCATCCGTGAGGAACTCGGAGTAGAGCTGATGCTCCTTGAAAGGAGCCAGTTGAAGTGGTTCGGGCATCTGGTAAGGATGCCCCCAGGACTTCTCCCTAGGGAGGTGTTCCAGGCACGTCCAGCTGGGAGGAGACCTCTGGGTAGGCCCAGGACTAGGTGGAGGGATTATATTTCGACACTGGCCTGGGAAGCCTCGGGATCCCCCAGTCAAAGCTGGCAAATGTGGCTCGGGAAAGGGAAGTTTGGGGTCCCCTGCTGGAGCTGCTGCCCCCGCGACCTGATACCGGATAAGCGGATGAAGATGAGAAAGAGAGGACAGGATTTTGTTTCCAGATATAAAAGGTAACAATACTACAGGCCTAAATTATTATAACAATTATGTATATCAAAAAACGAAAGCAAATGTAAGTCCGATTTCAATGTTTGTGCATATTTTAAAAGCAGGGTTAATATGCTACATGACAAAATCAATGTCCCCTTTATTCAAATTCTTTCTTTAAAATAATTATAAAAATAAATATACAATAAAACAATATTTAGGCTACACTATATGAAGGCCTCCCTCCCAAAATAAAAAATATTTCAGTCCTTAAATCTACCTTCTTTTCTGCCCATTTTATATTAAACTCATATTTCTAATTGATGATTTCTGGCTTTTGAAAGCTTTTGCGCAATAGAAGCACAACACTATGTAGTGGAGCCCCTGGAATTCTTTGAAACACTTCTCTTGAAAACAAAGTGCCTTATCTGACAGCTTCTGTGTAGTGATAAGGCTTGTGTTTGGCTGATATGGTTTATCCATAGCTACTTCTGCCTCTATGCTGACCTGCTCTGACACCTCCCTAACCACTTGAGGGTTAGGAGTATTGTTGGCAATGACTACCTGCTGCACATCTTCCTAGAATATATCAACACAATACAAAATAATTACCAAAAACTGTATTGTATGGTTCAGGTTTTTTGAATGATTACAACCTCACATGGGAAGAAGCTCCTTTAACACCATCAGACATATTTGCACTGTTGGACACCATCCGATATATTTGCACTATTGGAATAAACAAGAAAATTACTGCCTTCAGCCATTTCATTTAGTTAAGATAACAATAATTCACCTCAGCTCCACGGTATCCATTTTCTCCCTGGCAGTCTGACCATGCTGTGACAGGCACGGTCACCATCAGATTTTGCTAAAATGCAGTAAAGAAATAAATTAACAGCTTGATCAAGATTGACGCCTGCAGAACCTAATAGCAATGTTCAATCTATTAGATCCACGTTTGGTTTTAAACGTCAAATGCAGCTATCTATGTAGCATGCAACTTCATGATATCAACTGTCAACCAAGTTAGTTTCGAGCTATATCTTTTAATACTGCTCTAAGATAGATTGATGTAGCACTCGCTTTGTTTGCATTACAAAAACACTCGTATGTCCAAACATGGTCACTTCTTGGCTGGTGAAATCTCTGTTAGTGAAGTGAACAGTATTAATGTTAGACTGTTTGCTAGCTAGCAAACAAAATGTTAGCAAGCTAGCTAATATGTATTTTCCAACTGTCATTAATATATAACGTTGGCCTAACCATACACCACTAACATGGTTGCCGGTAAAAAAAAACACAACTTTTGATAGATTAACTAATTATCTAGCTCAATTCTAAGTTATGGGAGTGTAGTTAACTGGGTAATGCCAGCTAGATAACCAAACATTCATGAGCCAGAGAACATACATGTAGTTGGAACGTTAGCCTCTACTCTAACCAACCGTAACCAGCAACGTGCAAGAACTTTCCAGCAGCTATCAAAGTGCCTGTGAGTGGTCCTAATGCCAGTCAGTGTTGATTTACGCAATTGCTTACCATCCTGCCTCCACACCGCCCTACAGCACAGAGTTTGACCTTCTCTAATAATAGATTTCTGTTGATAAAAAGTGAGGGGGACAAAAAGTGACATGTCCCCATGTATAATGAAACCTACACCACTGCTGAAGATCAATTCCTGAGACTAAGGTCTCTTTTTCAGCAAGGTGTTCCCATTCTTGGTTGGTATAGGATTTCAACTGCTCAACAGTTTGTGGTCTCCTTTGTCGTATTTTTCATTTCATAATGAACCAGGTATTTTCAATGGGTGACAGTTCTGGACTGCAGGCAGGCCAGTTTAGCACCTGGACTCTTACTATGGAGCCATGCTGTATAATATGTGCAGAATATGGTTTGGCATTGTTTTGCTGAAATAAGCAAGGCCTTTCCTTGAAAAAGACGTCACCTGGATGGCAGCATATGTTGCTCAAAAACCTGTATATATTGTTCAGCATTTATGGTTCACAGATGTGCAAGTCACCCATGCCATGTGAACTAATGCACCCCCATACCATCACAGATGCTGGCTTTTGAACTGTGCACGGATAACAAGCCGGACGGTCCCTCTCCTCTTTAGTCTTGAGGATGTCTCCATGGTTCCCCAAAGAAAATTCTAATTTTGATTCATCAGACCACAGGACTGTTTTGCACTTCGCTTCAGTCCATCTTAAATGAGCTCAGGCCCAGAAAAGGCAGCCAGCGCAGTCTTTCAAAAATGGTGAACCCCTCACCATTCTCACTTCTGACAGACCCATCCTCTCTGTAATAATCTTTTAATACCTAATCATGTTACTGACCTGTTGCCAATTGACCTATTTGCTGTGTGATATTCCATCAGGTTACGTTTTTTAGCATTACCCAATTTTTCCAGTATTTAGTTTTTTTTTTAAATGTGTTGCTTGCATCAAATTTGAAGTGGGCATATATTTTTCAAGAAACAATAACATGTCTCAGTTTCAACATTTGATATGAGTCTTTGTACTATTTTCAATTAAATACAGGGATAAATTATTTGAATTCTGTTTTTATTAGCATTTTACGCAGCATCCCATTTTTTTTGGAAACATTCTTGTACTATTTTATATTGAATATAGGGTTTGAATGATTTTCACATCATTCTGTTTTTATTTATTTGGAAATGGGTTGTATAAAAAAGCTTCATATCTTGTGTTTTTTTCCTTTTGCACTTCTTTTCAAAAATCTGATTTTGAGAAAGTAAGGATATTTTTGCCATTTCAACTTTTCGTTGGTGATAAAGTCAATGTATAACATTTATCACTGCAATCAGGAATGACCATTTGACATTATCTGATCTGTCAATAGAAATAAGACCTCATTGGCTGTGGACCTGCATATCTGTGTAAATACTCCTTATCTGTGTGGCATTATAGCTCCACTTCGGCCAAGATCTCTCTGGAGGTTACAATATGCCCAGGGCATTGTTTAGTATAAAGAAATCCCTACAAGAGATTGCCAACAGGACCCAAGATGGAATTGACAGCACACTTTAAGAAGAAATCTCCACCCCCTTGCTGCCACATAACACAACATTACTACGTCACAAACGGAGCAGAGACCAGCTAGCCACGCCGAGTCACAGACAGATAGTGTTTCTCCCTGGTGACACTGCCCACTGATTATATACTGCCCACAATGGGATGTGCTAGCCAGAGGTTACAATTGATGCAATCAATTATTAATAAGGGACATTTTGTGAGCCTGCAGAGTTGGGCATGCTGACCCTAAACAAAGATGTTGAATACAACCCCCAAGTGTTGTGTTTTCTGGTGGTCCTTGTTATCTTTGAATTCACCACATTTAAACTCTGCGGGTCAATTTGACCCATAACATAATGGATGTAATTTTTTTTTAGCATAATAGGAGGGTTAATACAGGAAACAAACTAAATATGTATTTCTAAGTCTAGAGAAACGTTCCGAGAACCATGGTAGTTAACTTTGAATTCCATGAAGATCCTAATGGCAAAGAATCTCATTTACTCATTTAATTTTCACAATGACCATTGTGATATCTGCCATACTTCACCCTGGTGTGTTCTCTACAAAATCTACCTCTAAATTGTAATGTAAAGTACTTTACAATCAAATCTGATGGAAGCTTTTGAATAGAAAATATATGACACAGTCCCTCTATCCATCATCCATCCCTCCATCCCCTCTAAGTGGCCTGGACTGTGTTGTAGTCATATGGTTTTGAAGTGCAAATTTGCGCCGTTGAGCGCCGTTGATGGCCACACCAGTGACACGTGCCCTAGGGCTAGGTCAACAACACTGGAGAGCTTCATCCTAATGCCTGGTCTACAGGGAGCCCATCAGACACATACCTGATACTGGTCCCTCCAGCTCAGCAGCACCATCCTTGCTGATACTCTGCATTTGCACCTTATTTCCTTTATAGTCGACTAAGGCCAATAGGGATAGTGCTCTGGTAAAAATCTGGGCACTATGTGGGCAATAGGGTGTATCTTGGTATGCAGTCTTACTTGAGGAGGCTTGTATAGGTAGTAGGTCCCCAATTCCTTGCACATAAGATGTCAACTTTCTTTAATTTTTGTCCATTGGTCTCCTGGAACATAAAGGTCTTACTCTGGCTGTCAGAGGGGGTGAGAGATATTGACTTAAATAGCCTGACCTTGCTTTTCCCATGTGACTTCTACATCTGCCCCTCAGCCACGCTCTCCCTATTTTAGTTCTAGGTTCGTTTAGAGCGGAGCTGGAAACATGGGAGTCGGCCCATTTTGCCAATAGGGTCACCTCCTACTCCAAATAAATTAAACTGCAGGAATTGAAGGCGATGAGAGCTGGAGAATAGAGCAGAACCAGGGTTTGACAGTTACTGTTTAATTAGCCAACTGGGCTTCAGAGGCCTTGAGACACTGCAGGTTGCATCTGGCCTCAGTAATCCCTCTCCCTGCCAGGAACACGTCCCACACCTCAACTGCCCGACCCCCCTCCTCCCAAACACACACACACCACCAACTGACCTGGTGAGGGAGCTGAGGAGGCAGGTGGAGGGAGAAGAACCAGAAAGGCAGGTTTAGGGGCAGGGACAGGACAGGGCCCAGTGGAGGGGGAGCCAGGATGGAGGGGGGAGCCAGGCCTACAGCTCACAACCAACTTGGGGGGAGGGAAGTGATGAGAGGATGGGGTGTGTGGTGGGATAGCATGGTGCCTGTGAGCAGAGAAGAAACTATAGCAACTGTTTCTCAATGTAGCCCCATAGGCTTTGGAGAATAGAGAAGCCATATTTGATTCTCCTTAACTTATAAGATGCATGCTTTCATTGATTTTCCTCTCTGTCTTTCTCCTCATGTACAGACAGTTTTATTTTCAGAGAGGCATAAAGAGGTGATACATGGTGATGTATTGTCTGAGGCAGGGATATAGACTGCAGTCATAATGGCATCCTACAGTATGCCCTGTAGGGCTGCTTCTACAGAACTTGCGTTAATTGCTGCCCCCTCCCTCCACTCCCCTCAAAAGTTAAAGTTAGGAACCCCTTAAGTCAAATTATGTCATCATATTGTATTAAAAATGTTTTTATGCTAGAGAATCCATGCTTTGTGTGTTTCTGTGGATGATCAAGCAAGGAAAATTCTAAATGAAAAACATGAAAAACAACTAGATTTAGCTAGGTTTGTTTCTAAATGTAAACATTTACAGTTTGTAGTTACCTGTTGAGACTTGTGATTAAAAACACAATTCACCTATACTAGGTATTGCTCTACAAATAAGAGGCACAGATAGTCTATAAGTCTTAACTATTAAAGAACATCCCTAATGTTTACATTTCTGGCCATATTTGATGATGCATTTTACCTCATGCATTACCTATTTTTCTAATCAAATAATTTACTCGAATACAGAATATAATATAATTTTCCTATATATTTTCATTACAACAGATACAATCATTCCACTTAAAAATTATGCTATGGAAGCGCCCAGTTTACCCAGATTAAAGAAATGGCTCTAACAAAGATACAGTGACTTTACTGTTGGCCTCAACCTTTTAACCATTAAAGTAGCTGTCACATTTTCTGGATAAAAACCCTACTGTTCCCCACTGATCATTGGTCAGGCTGTTTATCTGAATTAAGACCACAAAGCATTCTGAAGAAGTTAGAGGTGAAGTAGTACAAATACCAGCATTACCAAAAGGGCACAAAATAGTGTCCAAGAGTTGGGATATCAGCTGGACAGTGATACCAAGCACAAGGCCAAAGAATAATTGGATTAGTTCAAGAACAAACAGGTAAATGTCTCAGTGACCTAGTCAAAGTCTTGATCTCTTGACAATCTGTGGTACTATTTGAGAAACTGACTTCAACATCTTGGAGCAAATATTCTGCACTTCATACAAACCTGGTAAATATTTACATACAAGAAAAGGAACTAGGTAAGCCTAGTTCTGCCGGCATGCCATTAGAAGGGATGAACATGGTTGACCTGGCTGGATTCGATGTGCAGTTTAGATTGTGTGTGACAGACTGTGTCTTTAACCACTACACTATTTAAACAGCGGGTGTGGGTGCACATGATACATGTGTGAGATGTGGTGTTTGTTTACTTGCACTAACAAGCCAATTAGTTGAAACTCCACAACCATTAGTTAACAACAACAGGTATAACAGGATCGCTACCCTACATTCAACACGTTAAATTAGAAAGAGATTACTGTAGATGGCTACCTGATAGCTATACAGTACCTATAAGGAAAACAATGACTTAAACCACTTCATAGCTGGTACGTTTCTTTTGAAAACCTATAGACAGTTGAATAGCTAACCACTACGCCATGTGAACTACGCTATTTAAATCGAAAATGAGAGCAATATGAACAAATCCTAATGCCTAATTTGTTCGGTTCAGGGCAAGGGTCAAACGCCAGTCACCAATATGACAGTCCGCGTCTCTAACCACACCGCTATGATGGAGATGGCTAGCTAGTAGCTATACAGTACCTATAATGAAAACTATGACTCTAACCACTATGCTATGTAAATTAACGCAAAATTCTAGTCTATCCTGAACAAATCCTAATGGCCAATTTGTTTGGTCCGTGACGAGGCTAAAACCCCGGTCACCTGCATGATAGTCCGCTCTAACCACTACGCTATTTAACAACAGGTAGACAGTCAGTCAACCAGTCTGTCAGCCAGTCAGTCAGTAAGAGACATTCGCTCCTAATTGGCCAGCTCCGCTGACTTGGTCTGGCAAAAAAAAACTTAAAGCTGTTATTGCAGCTAAAGGTGGCTCTATGAAATATATTAAGTGCAGTGATTAAATACTTAAGCAAACAAAACATGTAAAGATTTTTTTCTTAAAACCATACAATTATTGATTTTGACAGCAAATGTTTTGAAATTAAATATTGAACAGAACAATATTCAACAGAATTGGTCAGACGTTTGAATACATTTGCAAGACACTGCATATCAATCATTTCTGCATTTGAAGCCTACTTTAAGTTCACACTTGTGAGCAGCATAGTGAGGCAGCTTAGTCCTCCTTGGCCCAGTCTCTGAAAGTACACACAAAGTTAGTGTGATTTTCTCAGGATTTACGTCAATGCAGAACATTGTCCCCTCTTTATAGCCAACCTGATTCACTTTCTTTTTCAGAAGGTTATGAGGGGTGGAGCTGGCCCTTCTAGCTGCCTCTTTAACATTCCAGGCCTTCATTGTTTAGACCTGGCACACTCTCTCCCTGTTTTCTCACATTTTCCCATTGCCCGCTCTCCAGGGTCCTGAAGCTCCACGCCCATTGAATCCTTGCTTGGCGTGTGAGACGCTGACACGACCGGCACATCACACTACACACAATACCCCATAATGACAAAGTGAAAACATTTTTAGAAATTTGGGCCAATTAATGGAAAATGAAAAATGCAAATATCTGATGTTTCCAAACCCTTTAGCCTTGGTGAACTGCAATCTTCAGATCTCTGCACAGAATTCTGGCAGGGCCACTTAAGGACATTTACAGACCAGTCTTGAAGCCACACCAACTACGTATCGGCTGCGTGCTTTGGGTCGTGATCGCGCTGAAAGTTGAATCTTCTCTCCAGTGAGGTCCTGTGTGCTCTGAATCAGGGTTTCTTCAATGGCCTCTCTGGATTCTGCTCTGTTTATCCTTGTCTCATTCCTGACATCCAGTCTTCCAGTTCTTGTCCGTGCAAAGCATCTCCACAGCATGATGCTCCCCATACTTTGCCATTGGTATGGTATGGCTTTTCAGCAATTCTCATTTAGTGTTATATGTTTTTGATTATTGTTTTGCTGCATGACCCAGGGGTGTTTAATAACGTTAGGCTCATGGGTGGATAGCCTATGAGCCTTTGATTTGAGGTAACTTCTGTGGAAGAGTGTTTGGATTTTTCAGACAATCTTCAAAAAGTAAACTCAAGTTTGCTAAAATGCACCTGGAAGCACCTGCCAACACTCATCAAGACTCCAGTAAGAATATTCTATGGAAAGTTAAGCTTTTTGGACAAGATGTCTGTT